>NC_141693.1:1394810892-1396049892 GCF_964263255.1 Lissotriton vulgaris
CCCCTTGTGCGAGTGATGATGTACAGAATGTTTTATTAACTTCACAGTGAACATATGGCATAAAAATAGGTGAATTAATTGTCCCCCATTTTCGAATAGCGCAGAATTTGTTCCTCCTTTTTCCATTGTTTTGTTTTTTGCATGTGCATGCATCAGTGATCACCTCAGAATAGAAATACGTGGAATAGAAACACATTGAAAACTTGCCAGTGATGCATGCACATGCACCATCACGCATGAGATTGCTCGTGGCCATTTAAAAAGTTTTGGGAAACCCAGTAGCTTGATCTTTTAGAACTTACGCCCACTGTCTTCACCAATGAGCATTTCCTCAGGTTGTTATTTAAGGGACAAAAGAAAAGGAAACGCTGGTCCTTTTCATCATGGGAAAGTGATTCATCAACCATTGCAGTCTACCTTCCTTTTAACACTACAACAACCCCGAGGCAAGGTATCCAGGCAGAATCCTAAATAAAGTGGCCTTTTGCAGGAATAACATTTATTTATTTTATTTTATTATTTATTTAAGCAACTTGTAAAGCGCGCAAATACCCTTGGGTGTCTCGGCGCTGCAGACTATAAGGACAGGAACGGCTCTGGAGCGGGTGACTTATTAGTTAAAGAGCCAGTGTTTTACATGTTTCCTGAAGGCTAGCAGGGTAGGACTGGTCTTAATATGAAGGGGGAGCGAGTTCCACAGTCTGGTAGTTGCGTCTGTGAATTGTCTATTGCCCCATGAGGCTTTCTTGGTTCGAGGGACCGTCAGAAGGTTGGCTGCTGAAGAGCACAAGGGTCTACTGGACGTGTATGAACAAAGAGCTTTCTTCAGAAACTCCGGTCCAATGTTGTGGGTTTCCTTGTATGCGATGCATATCGCTTTGAATTTGGTTCGGCTTCTTATGGGCAGCCAGTGGAGCTGTCGCACCACCTTGAATATCGGCTTAAACTTGGGAGCAGAAGACAGAATCATGGCGGCCACGTTCTGCGCCAGTTTTAGCTTACTAAGGACCTTTTCCTGGGCATTAAGTAGGAGACCAATACAGTACTTTTGACATTACCAGTCTGCTGATTAGAGTTCTGCCAGCACTGGATGGGAGAAATGGTATCACCCTGAGGACGTAGAAAGATGAGGAGACAACTGCGTTGGCATGCTGTGTGGAAGACAGCTTGTCGGCAAACATAACACCTAAGTAACATTATATCCAAATAACTTTCGTAGGCTTCTGATGGTTTTATAACACCGGTATGCAGACTCCAAGGAAAAATCAAGGAAGAGAATACATTTATTCATTAGTTATTTCGCCTTACCTACTTTTGATCAATTCTAATGACTTTAACCATGAGGAAGAATCTGGCTAAAATGAGGTGAGGCCTATGGCAGTATATGTTTGTTGATTGTGGAAGATCCAGGCCACACTTCATCGTTAGGCCTTACAAGAGCGGTTGAAGCTGTAGCAGTTTTATTAGCCAAAACCCTGGTGCACAGCTGGGTGGGATTGATGTCTGCTAGGTCCTTTATCCTTTATTCCCAAATACATCCTTCATAGGTCAATTTAATAGTTGTGTTGGGGTAGCCTTTGTCAAGTTACATACTTTTCAGAATAATATCATCACCACTTAGGTGTGGATCTTTGAGCTGCACTCTAGATGGTATTAATGTCTCATTGTGTTTAAGGATTCAAGGCCTCATTCCTGTAGGGTCTTAAAAACCCATCCTGTTATGCTCCTGCATCTTCATTGTAACAAAGTCTTGATGATCCACTTTGTCTCATTCTGTTTTTAGCCCCTGTTTGCATACTGTTTCTGGCATGATTAGGAATGGCTTTCTAACATGATTCTGAAAATGTGGTTCGAGTCTGATTCTTACATAATCTTGATGAGTCTCCAGTGGTTTTAGAGCCTCATTCACACTGGTCCTTACAGGGAAATTTTGCATTGGTCTCGAATTCATCTAACATGGCTTTCAGAGCTTTTTGAGCATTTACAATGCATTTATATGAATGACGGAGCTGGTGTATTTTGAGAAGTTTAAAATCAAATGTTTTGTAGAACTAAAAAGGTTTTTTAACACAAACTTCTTAAACTGCACTTGTATTCCCAGCCCCAGCCTTTTTACTTTGATTGCGTAGCAAGTGCTTGCAGATGTACTATGCTATTTTCCCATGGGGCCATAAAAAAAATATCTCATGGAAGATTCCATTTAAATGAACATTTCTCCTTTACTTCGATGGATAGGTCCACAGATGACCAGTACAGAGTCCCGAAGGCCAAAGAGCATTATACATTTATTTATTTATTTTATTTTATAAACTTGTAAGGCGCAACAGCTACCCAAATAGGGTTTCCCGGCGCCAAAAGACACAGCAAAGCAGTGAGAGTGGAACGTCATAGGTCATTCAGAATTATTGATCGAACAACCAGGTTTTTATTTCTTTCCTAAACTTAGAATAACTCTCTTCTTTGCGTATGCGGATAGGTAAGGTGTTCCACATAGAAGGACCCTGATGGGCAAAAGATCTCCCTCCCATTCTGGAAAGCTTGAATATGGGCACACAGTATGTTGCTGCTGAGAGTGACCGTAAGTTTCTTTTAGGGATGTAGGGGTGCACTAATGCCTGAAGGTATTTGGGTGCAGTGCCTGCTTTTATTTTAAACATATAGTTTGAGGTCTTAAATCTGATGCGGTTTTCCACTCTGAGCCAGTGAAGTTTGCGCAAGTAAGGGGTCACATGGGTATTTTTGGGTATTTGACAGAGAATCCGGGCAGCCGCGTTTTGTATCATCTGAAGTCTCTTTATTGTTCCTTTGTTGGCACCTAGATATAGTATGTTCCCGTAGTCAAGCCGTGATGTAACTAAGGCATTGACTACTGTTTTCTGCATAGAGATGGGCAGCATCCATAATATCTTTTTGAGCCATCTCAGGATGGTAAAGCAAAGTCCAACCACTTTGCTTACCTGTTGCTTCATGGACAACGAGTTGTCCAGATTACCCCCAGATTCCTAGCATGAGAAACTGGTGTTGGAAGATTTCCTATCTGGGCCAATGTGAGGCATTCCATAGGTCGGGTTGTTTACCCATTAAAAGAATCTCTATCTTGTCTCCGTTTAATTTCAGCTGGTTCACATTCATCCAGTTGGAGATGTTCTGGAGACCTTGTTTGAGCAGAGACGGAGAAGGGTGAGATTCTGATAGCCTGAAGATAATCTGGGAATCATCCGCATACGTCATGAAAGTCAGCCCAGATTCTTCGGCTAAATCCGCCAGGGGTCTTAAGTACAGATTAAAGAAAAGAGGGCTCAAAATTGATCCCTGCGGTACTCCATGTGGGGAATTGAATGATTCTGAGCATGCCATAGATGAAGCTATCTGGAAGGTCCGTTGGTCCAGAAAAGATTTGATCCATTTCAAAGCATTGCCTTGAATTCCATTATTTTCTAGCATGATAAGCAGGTTTTTGTGTGACACAGTATCAAAGGCTGCGCTTAAGTCTAGCAGAATAAGCGCAACCGTTTGACCATCGTTAAGATGTTTCCGGATAGTCTCAGAGACTCCCAACAGGGTGGTTTCTGTAGAGAAACCCGCTCGGAAGCCCGATTGGGTTGGATGGAGAAGGGAATTTTCTTCGGCAAATGTGGTAAGGGCAGAATGTACATGTCTCTCCAGACATTTAGAGAAGGCTGGGAGAAGGGAGATGGGTCTATAATTAGCTAATATATCGGGATCTGCTGTTGGTTTTTTCAGGAGAGGGGTTACTATAGCATGTTTCCATAGACTGGGTACTTCGGCGAGCTCCAAGGATGAATTTAAGGTATCAAAAATGATTTTAAGGGAGGGGGAGTCTAGCTCTTTCATGATATTCATAGGAATAGGATCCTGCGGAGAGCCAGATTTAATAGACTTCATGATGGATTGAAGGGTATCAATTGTTATAGGCGGCCAATTGTGAGGGTTTGATTAACAGTGGGAGTGTTCACCAGATCTTGTTTAGTGGTAGTGTCAACATTATTCTTGTCTATTCCAAAGATTAATTTCTCAATTTTATCAAAAAAGAATTGGGCGAGGTCCTGACATTGCTTTTTGTTCAATGGGCGGGCCGGGGCAATGGTTTGAGCTCCCGCTAGATCTTTTACCGTATTGAATAAAGTTTTAGGTTTATTCACAGCTTCCGTGATGGTATTAGAAACATATACGGCGCGTGCTTTCTTACATGCTGTATGATATATATTTCTGGCAATTTGATATTGTTTTTTCTTGTCCGGAGCAAAGTCTTTGCGCCACAATCTTTCTAGTACCTTGCATTTGGTTTTTTTCCTCTTTAAGGGAGTCAGTAAACCAGGGGACCGGAGGGCGGTGTCTGTTTCTCATAGTGTTTGAGGTAGGCAGACATGACTCAGCCGCTTTGGCGAGCCATTGTTGCATGGCAGTTGCAATGCCTTCCATGTCTTTGATTTTATTAGGTACATTCGCACAAAGTGCCGTGTTGAGTTTAGAGATGTCTAGTTTTTTCCAATTTTTTTCTAAATAAGACCTGGGGTCTAGGAAAAGAGAGGGAATTGGAAGGTGGTTTCAGATTAAATTTGATTAAGTAGTGATCAGACCAGCATACCGGGGTATTATCCTGCCAGATAAGTTCTGGGAAATTTGAAAGAATAGGATCGAGCAGATGCCCAGCCTTATGGGTGGGTCCAGAATTAATAAGGTTACTACCTAGTGCTGACAGATGTTCTAGTAAGTTCATACAGGTGGTGTTAGATAGGTCCTCTAAATGTAGATTTAGATCTCCAATAATAGAGAAGTTTTTACAGGCCAATAAAGGAGGGGTGATGTGGTCTGCAAATTCAGAAGCCCATTTGGTACCATTCCCAGGAGGCCGGTAAATTAAAGAGCCTGAAAATGTAAAATTAGGATTCAAACAGAGTTTAAAGAGTGTGGATTCGCAGTCAGGGATCTGTAACGTCTCAAGTATGCCATGTGGAGGAATAAAAGGCATGCCAGCCACAGACTACCAGGTCGGTGTGTGGTGGTGAGCCTCAGCAAGGCCTACCAGTGCAAGGGATTCGCCCTTCTCTGCACAGAGTCCTCAGACCAATAGGAAGAAGTTGGCACAGAAACTGGAATAGAAAATACAGATTTTATTAAACCTCATGAGGTGGAACTACATTCACACAGCACCCTTCGGTAATGCATGAAGTAGCACACTGAATGGAAGGAGCATGGTCCTTTTATACCCACACAGGGGATCAAAAGAAGGCGGTACAAGTACAAATGCTGGTTTTAGGTACATATAAGGTCATACAGAAAATGCAGGGTCAACAAGTAGGAGGAGCTAACAGTGGCTAGTTTCCAGTAAACACATCCTGACAGATATGGATTGACAACAGCTGCAAGCTCAACTGAGCATGTGCAGAGCAGAGGAGGCTAAATATATCTCATCTCTAGGCAGATTTCAAGAGCAGAGAACAGCAAGGTAGGACAGAGCACATGGTGAGAACATGGCAAACAAAATGGCTGACAGAAATACAAAATGGATTCCACTAAACGGTCAAGATAATCTCTAAATACAGGATGGCTTCTGCTAACGCTGACCCATCACTACTAAATTACAACAGGTGTACCAGCACAAATCTATGCACATGGTTGAGGCAGCAGTGGTCCATGAGAAGTCTGGGTATTGGGTCATGACTGAATGCAACCATACAGAGTTTCCTGTTTATTTTCTCTGCTGCTGCATTAAGCTGCCCCTTGTGAAATGCAGACATGCATGACCGTGTGTGCCAGCTCCAGCAGATGCATTGGCAGACGCTATAGGCAGGTCAAGGAGATTGCCTCCTCTCGCATGCACACTCAGTGCCTACCACCCTCCAGTGTATCCCGAGCTGGCAGGGACTCATGGCAGACACCAATTAGGCCTCCTTTCTTGCAGCTCATGAGTTTAAAAGGACATGACTGGGGTATATACTGGCAGGGCCGGATGCATCCTGACCAATCCATCACAGAGGAAGGGAATAAAGAGGAGCTAAACCTTGAGACTACCAATAGGGGAAAACGAAAAAAATGGAGGGCCCACCTGGAAGTCTGGGAGAATGTAAGGAGCACTTTTCTGTCAATTCACAAGACGCCAAGGATCTGACATGGTGTGGCCTGACTTAGCCCTTCTATTTTAGTGGCCAGTGGGAGAATGGAAAATAGCAGACCAATGTTATCCGAGGGAGTGGGAGGGGAGGGGAGGGGTGGAGAAACTGATGACCTAATCTGACAGAGATTATCAGTGAGCAACCAACAAAAACTAAGTCAAACCATGGAGCTCACTTCTGTAGCGCTTACTGGGCCCTTATGACTATTTTCCTTACTTCATCTTACGCTACTAATAAATTCAGTTGGTCCTCCGATGGATCTTGCTCTGTGCTAAAAGGGGATGGATATTCCGGGAATGGACAGTTACTCCGAAAGGACCTGGAATAGGATAACTGTAACTTTAACCTTACTACAGCAAATCATAGAGTAGTTTTTCCTTATATTTTGACAACCCAATATTAATGTTAACACTCTAGGAATGACGAGACAGAACAGCAGTGTCAGATTGAATGATTAAAGTGTAGTTATTCAGTCTAAAGGATAAAGAACATTTGCATTCAATAAAGAGGCATACAGCTCTAATAATCAATTAGTAAAAGATTTAATGAAATATACCAAATCTCTGAGGTTCAGGAAGAATAAGATGAGTAGATGAGGAAATCTTCCTCAACCGAGGTAGATTCTGATCACAAACATCGTATGTATCAATAGGGATGGGTAGCCATGTGAGCCTTTGTAAAAGACACTCAAGAGGGTTCAGCAAGGTTCCAAGTAGCCAGTCCAGTTTTGCAAGACAGTGATCTGTCTATGTTTGCAGCTTTAACAGCAAGAGTCACAGCGACACAACCTGAACTCTTCATCCAAAAAGGTTCAATCTGCATTGGGACACCATCAGCAGTAACAGGACCAAATCCCAGAAGTCTCAGAAACCAGTAGCGCAAAGCCTAAAAGCCAAGCCAAGGCCCCTCATTCTTTCAGAAATTAGCAATCATACTGGAACTGTTTCCAAGGTGACACCCCTTAACATCACCTATTTTGTCAGACCATTCAGTTCATTGGTTAATCCACAATAGGGTGATTTTGATGTGGCAATAAAGAAAACACAAATCCAGAAAAATATGGTGAATTGATTACGCAGTTCCTTGGGTCAAGTAAGCATAGGACACATTGAACTGTAGGACATTAAAAAAGAAAACATAAGGGTTCATAAGGGTACTTTTGCAAGCAGCTGTTCCAGAGTGTAACAACATTTGTTGCAAGTCCACTGTTCAGTCCGGGACATGTCAAAGGAAACAGTTATCATTTCAATACAACTAGCAATATTGCGAGTTCTCATACTCTTTGAAAAATATTCAGTCCATGGCTTCACTGGAAAGGCAAATGAGGCCTACATAAAATGTGGGCTAACATACGACAAGATCATGTTAAATTGTGAATTATATTATTAGGAAGATAGCCTGTGAGTTAAAAATATGACAGAAATACATTGAGAAACATTTCATTCTGATCAAAATTAATGCATGTCAGTACATTGTACTCCAAAAAACATTTTTGTTGTCAACATTAATCATATAAGAAATGCATATAAATCTTTGTTGTTTGTGTTATTCGACTAATACATATGTGCAATACATGCTAAAGAAGTTTCATGAGAACACATCTAAATTTAGTTGTATAGCGCCTCCTTTTCTTTTGTCTTTTTCAAAGCACATGTTATTACATATAGTGATATTGTTGTTAATTTTCACATGGCAACCAAACTAAATCATAATAATTTCTTTTAGTCATATTAATATCATATTCATTACATGTAAGTCAAATCAATTAGCACTAAAATCCATGACGTGAGATTTTTCACTTAAACATTATTCTAATGCATATAAATGAGCGAAAATTGTGTTTCATGGTTAAAAGTCACATCTATATTAATTAAATTAATTATATGTCTCCAATCTATCTTTTCTGCTGCATGCTTTTACGATGCAGTGACTAAAATTCATGTGTATGTCCATTTTCAGAACGTGAAACTTTGCACACCTTTTTGTGTGGTTTACACAGAAGTTTTCATAATCATTTATTTTATCAATAATATTGTTTGATGTCATCTCTGCTCTATCATCACCAATACGGTGAAAGTGATGAGGGAACGAAGGGTCCATCTTCACATCTTGGGTATATGAGGGCCACTTTTCTCTTGGTTCATGAGAAGCTGAGGATCTGGCAGAATGTGTCCTGAATGAGCCCCTTTATTTTACAAGCAGGAAAGATGGGTGGATAAATGTTATCACATGGACCCGGGGGAGTAAGAAGAAGTAGATGATCTGCCAGCGATTGTCCCGACTGAGCACTTCTAATTGAGAGGGAGGCTGGGATCAGCACTAGTGAGGACCTCTGATAAACCGTTTATGCTTTACTGCTAATTGGACTGAGTGAGGGAATTTAAGCTTGGAATGTACATAATTCTGAGAAGAACCCTCAGAGATTGACTCTGAGATAAGATGTTACTACACTAGGTGACCTTGCTGAATGGACTGTTTTGTGAATAAAAAACCTTTGAAATGGGAAAACGTCTAGATGCTATAGTGGTGTTTGCAGCCCGCTTCTTACATGATCTATTTCTGTATTACTTTTTCAGGTGAGAGTTTATGATCTCATGCAACATGAACATTGTCCTGACGATGTACTGGTGTTGGGCACTGATGGGCTTTGGGATGTTACCAACGATAAAGAAGTGGCTGATGTAGTTGCCAGCGTTCTCTCAAATTACGAGCCAAATAATCCAAGAAGGTAATGCAGTACCAAGCGCACACCCACATGTACTATTAATGATTTTGTATCGATCATCATAACGCCGGTAATCTTAATATAGTACATAACATACTGAATCAGTGTCCTATTGCAGACACCCTTTTAACTTAACTTAATTTAACTGGACTGTTGATTAATGGGTTAGCTCTATCCGGCAAAAACAAAGTGTACTAATTTCTAAAATGTTCTCCCTAAATGATTGGGCTGTTAGTATGTTTCTGGAATACAGACATGGTCTACTTGGGAGGCATTCCGCTTTATAATTTGTGGAATCCCCCTCTTACTGCGCACTCTCATTCCATTCCATATATTGCTTGTGGTCTATTAGGGATTATTAATCATGGAAGCGTATAGGTCATTAATATTGGCCATGCCCAGCAATGTTGATCATACAATGATTACATTGAACCCTTATTTGATATATTGCTTTATAAATCTCTGTATACCTTAATCAATCATGGTTATGAACTTTGAGATGTTCTTTATTGCGAACGTATTCATAACCTCGTGCTTGAAGATGGGGATTATGGGAAATATAGTCCTTGTTTTCGTCATAAAAGACCAGACGTGGCTTTGAATCAGTAAATGAATGGCCTTCAGGTCTGGTTTCATGATTACAGGCATCGCTCACTTAAGCGGTAGATCTTGTCATAATAATTTAAATTCACCCTTATAACGGTGCACTCTCAGTCCATTTTCATATATTGCAAACGGCGTATTAAGGATTAGGAACCAAAAAACCATATAAATTGCCAGTGCAGTCATGTAATGGTAATATTTCCTGGGCCCAGCAGTATTGATCACACAATGTTTATATAATGAACCTTTATTCATTATATTACTTTATAACTCTTTGTATACCTTTATTTATTATGGCTATAAACCTTTTGAGAAATTCTTTATAGTGAACTTATTCAGATCCTCTCACTTTAAGATGGGAATTACGGGAAGTGTAGCCCTCAATATGATTGTATTTACTTTAAGAAGAATCATGTATAATTACACATTGTTGAACTGCACATAGACATGAATTGAAATGTGTTGGACTGATAAAACAACATCTAGTCATGTTTGATTCCTCTTTTGGCCAGTTACAAGGTGCAATTAAAGTGTATGCATGATTTTTTCAATGTTCATTAACTAGTATGCATATGTTTTCATTGTAAAATGGGGCACTTACTTGACAAAAGCTTGTTTACAAGCCGAAACACGTTGGAGACGATTACTAAATCGGTCGGAAAACCTCCGACCTTAAGTCGGAGGCTTTATGACCAAGATCGTCGATTTCAAAATTTAAACCGGCCGGTCCTTCCGGCTGGATTCCATGGGCTCAAGGTGCCCGTTGGCCAGTCGGAAGCCGGCCCATAATCCATATGGATGGCATTTTATGCCATCAGGATTATGATGCACGGTTTCCGACAGGCTTTCTATGCCGGGCTTTCCGACATGGAAAGTCTGTCGGAAGCGTGTTTGGGGGCCCCTGGCAGGGCCCCCTTCTGTTTGCAGCCTCTGGTTGGGCCCCTTGTTTATCCTTACACCTTGTGACAGGCCCCTTGAGGTGCCTGCCACGGGGTGCAGGGATGAACACAATCTTCCATTTCTCTATGGGAGCTTTGTTACAGCCGGTTTGTGGCCATAACTCAAGCTACCATGGAGAAATGGGAGTATGCAACGGCACAGTGTGCGTTTGCATCGTAATCATGTGGTCGAGACCGTCGACCTGAGGTGGGTCGGTCCCATTTCCGCGACGGTGTTGGTTGGATGCAACCCCAACCGACATCGTAATAAGCCCCAACGTGTTTGGAATCATATTAAACTGCTGCTTCGCACCTTTCGAGTGCCACTATTTGTTTCTGGTTTCAATAAACAAATAGATTTGGCCGTATTATTTAAAATTGCCCACATGGGTATAAATGCTATGGTTGTCAATGCACACATCGAGAAAATCAAAGTACTAAGCCTATATTGAATACAACATTATCAGGCAAATTGAATAAACCCTATAATCATGATGAAAACGTGCATAACATGGTGTCTGAACGCAAGCTCACATGGCCTAGAATGGAAATGGCCAAATAGCAAATGGAAACCAAATGGGATATTTAATGCACTATGTATTTATTATGCGAAAATTGCACAATCAGATCAATTTGCATTAATATCCGAATTTGATTCGGTTTAGAATTTTTGCTGCAACATTTTAATAGTGCTTACTTCGCACTTTTGCGTAATTTTGCACACTGGCCTGTTATCAATGAAAGCCAAATTGTTGTTCTCATTGTTTTAAGTAAGAGGTCCTAATTACAAATACATAGTCATGGTTGGTGCAGCAAAAGTACCCATGCAAAGCGCTTCATTACAATAATGATTAAAAGCCTATTTCCTTTGATATAGAAATGTTAATAATGTTTTTGTAACAACTATGAATTGTGCTTGGATGATTTTACAGCTGATGAGTTTCTAGTTTGTTTTTCATGATTTTCATGTTTAGAAGGGTAACAATCATGTGGACACTTTAAATACGATTGTAATACGATTGGTTAGATAAAGTTATATCTGATTCTTTTAGTGTTTTATAGTTGTAGTGTTATACATGCCCCTACAGAGCACAATACTGTAGAGTGCAATTATACAGTAAGTAAAATGACAAAGCTTTCATGATTAGCAGAACCAGCAGCCAGCAAGGGCAGCCTGCAATATGCACTAAATGCTATCTTTGTAACAGAAGCGATTGTGGTGGGGACTGTTTTATGATGGAGGGCACAGAATGATAATGATAGCACATTCAAAGCCTGTCCTCTTTCTGAAGCTTTGTGAGATTAAATTCAGCATTCACAGCAGAGTGACAACCACGAGTTTGGTGGGTGTAAAATCTATTAATTTTGACAGGTTTCCTACTTCCATAAGGCTCTAAATGAGGACATTAACCATGTTATCTGTGGGGCATGCTTTAGGGCGACACAGGTCTTTTAGGAAGCATTTGGTACCTTATGAAAATATGGGGATGACTGACTGCATATAGGGAAGGGTACTAATGCCCCTTCTTTACATTGATGTAGCAGCCTATGGTAACCAAGGATGCCAGGGTCAAAAGGAATTTCCGCTAAAAATAAATTGTGACCTCTAAAAATCCATAAATGCCATAACCCAAAATCCCACCACCCAAGCCACATGGTGCCTCCCCACAATAAATTTCCTGGTGATGTCTTTAGTGACTTGGCATCCAACAGTGGACACAGTCCTTTCCTCTGGTGTCCAAAGTCCAATTGAGTGCAATATTTTTCATGGGGACCAATGGTAAAATAGTTGGCCAGTTCTAACTATAAGTCCCAACTATAGTTTATATGTGCATAGTCCTGTATCTTAAAAGCTACCAATTGCATTTTTCCTGGTGGCAGGGTATGCGCAGGAACTGGGGACACCCACAGCAGTCACTGTGATACTCCTAGGAGTCCTAATTCTGGGTTCCTATTTGGAACTCTTACTGGGAATTGTTTGAGATTTGTGGCTAGGAGGAGCTGCGAAGTCAGCGTGCTGTACACTTCCCCAACAACTAATTCCTATGGTCATCCAGAAGAAACAAGAGAATATACCAGAGTGCAGCCGTTTTTACCCAACCATTCCACCAGTTCTTTTTTTTTTAAGTTTGAAGTTTATTGAAATAAAAACAGACAAAGGTAGAAAATGAAGAAACAGTCAGAAGTTATGAAAAACTAAAAATCTCTCTTACAAAATGATGGTAACTTATTAAAGCTATGTCATACAGGAAAATAAGAATCGCAATAAATGTCAGGAAACATAAAGGGATGAGGGATCATCTTGAATAAGAAAAGCATATAAATAATATGATAAAACAGTAGATGCAATGAAGAAACATTATAAGCAAATAAGAAAATGCAATCATGGTGGTTTACGAACTTCAACATTACGTAATGGAGAGGCGGGAGGAGGTCTGGAAATCTTAGATAAATATTCGGTAATGGGGAGCCATAAAAGGTCACGTTTAATTGCTAAGGAAATGGGGGAAACAAAATTAGTGTCTAGACGGTGATTAAAACAAACTGCGTTCCACCAAGCAGTAAAGGAAACATCTTTAGCCTGTTTCCAATGTGATGTAATATGGTGAAAAGCAATGGCTATTAAGAGGTCAAGTAATTTGTGTTTGTGGTGTGATCCGGTGAAAGCAGGAGAAAGAGATCCTAGGAAAATGTGAATGACGGAAAAAGAAAAAGTAAAGTTGAAAATCTTTTGCAAGTGGGTCCAAACCAAGTGCCAAAAACGTAAAATATGAGGGCATTCAAATAGCATGTGTTTCAAATCAGCTAAGGGGCATGGACAGGACCAACAAGTGGAGGGAGTGTCTGGGGAGAATGATGACAGAGTTGATGGAGTGAAAAGTGTACGATTATAAATAAAGAATAAAGTTTGTGTAGTGTTAGCAGCTCTGGATGTACTGTGAATTTTGGACCATATTTTATCCCATAAAGTGAAGGACCAAATTTGAGACAAATCTTTTTCCCAAATCAACTCAACCTTCGATTTAGTACGATCTGTAGAAGACTGCAGAGATTTATAGATAAATGAAGCAGAAAGGGATTGATCGAGGGCATTAGAAATTGAAAGATGAGTGAAAGGGATAGGGTTGGTAATCGGGAGCGAAGCCAGGTATTGGGTAAGGGATGGCATCAATGATAAGTATTGCTTATGAGAAGAGGAAGGCAGCGAAAATTGTGTTTGAAGATCTTGAAAAGGAAGAGGTTGAGTATTCGAAAGAAGTTGGGAGATCCATTTTAAACCAAGAGAATGCCAGGTTTTCCAATATAATGAGTGGTTACGGAAGCAGAGGGGTATGTGGACAATACGTAGGGACGAAGAAGAGAACAGGAGTGAGAAATGATGGGGGAACGAAGAGATGATACATTAGAAGAAAAGGAGAGAACTTCTGTGAATTCATAAGGATGAAGAAAAGAAGATTCCAACGTGAGCCATAAAGGAGGAATGTGAGGAAGATCCGAAGAAAGCCACCGCATGGCTTGTTTTAAGGAAAAAGCATTATGATATGATTTAAAGTTAGGGAATTTGATTCCGCCGAGGGATTTGTCTTTTTTCAGAGAAGAGAGAGCTATTCGAGATTTTTTACCCTTCCACAAAAATTTTACTAGAAGAGAGTCTATTGACTTGAAATAATGATCAGGAATACGAATGGGAATCATGGAAATAGTATAGAGCACTAAAGGTGCTAGCATCATTTTGATGGAGTCCAAACGACCCCACCAAGAAAGGAAGAGAGGATTCCATCGATTAATTGAAGTAGTAATTTTATTGGAGAGAGATTCGAAATTAAATTTAAGTGTGTCAGGAAGACGGGGAGCGAACCAAACACCTAGATATTTAATCTTAGAGGGCTGCCAGGAAAAGCCAGAGGAGTCAAAGAGATGTTTTTGGCATAAAGGATTTAAGAGTAAAATTTCGCATTTGTCAGTATTTAGATGATAACCAGAAACAGTTGAGAAAGAGGAAACTTGATTAAGGAAGGAAGGAAGAGTTGTTTGGGGGTTTGAGCAGTAAAATAAAATATCATCAGCGTATACTGATAATTTAGCTTGTTTTTGAGAACCATAATGAAATCCAGTAATATTATCATCAAGTCGAATCTTAGTTAAGAATGGTTCTAAAGCTATAATAAATAAAAGAGGGGAGAGAGGGCATTCTTGACGCACCCCTCTTTGAAGGGGAAAGTAATCGGAAATCATACCATTTGCAAAGATTGAAGCGTGGGGGTTAGAGTAAAGTAAAGAAATAAGAAAAATGAATTTAGGAGGGAAACCAAACCAACGAAGTGCTTGAAACATAAAGTCCCAGCCTATTCTATCAAAAGCCTTTTCGGCGTCCAGAGAGATGGCAGCAAGGGGAGTAGGAAGGGAGGTGGCTTTACTTAAAATGTTAAAGAAAACACGAGCATTGTCCGACGATAAACGACCTTTAACGAATCCAGACTGTTCAGGGCCAATAAGTTCCGGTAGTAGGGGATCTAATCTAAGAGCTATAATTTTGGCGAAGATTTTATAATCAGTGTTTACTAGGGAGATAGGACGATAATTTTTACAGAGGGTATGATCTTTATCTGGTTTAGGAATTAAACATATTAATGCTTCTTGGAAAGTTCCTTGAGAAGATCCGGAAGCCGCAAAAGATTGAAATAACAGAAGTAGTTTAGGAAGAAGAAGAGAAGAGAAATGATTGTAGAATTCAATGGTAAAACCATCGGGCCCAGGCGCTTTACCGCGACGAAGGATAGAGACTGCATGTGAGATTTCAGAAAGGGTAATATCCAAATCTAATGATTGGAAGTCAATATGAGAAGAATCCGGAGAGGGAATATCTTGAAAATATGTAAGAAGATCAATAGGGTCAGGATTAGATTCGGGAGTGTATAGAGTTTGGTAAAACGAAACAAATTGAGCTAATATGTCCTTGTCTTTAAATAAAGAAACACCAGCTGGGCCTTGTAAGGATTCAATTTTAGTTCTTTCTTTACGTATCTTGAGATAATTGGCAAGAAGTTTGCCCATCTTGTTCTGTCCACCGTAATAGCGGGAGTTGCATTTAAGAAGAGAATTTGAGGCAGCATTGGTGGTGTATATGTATAGGCATTTATATAGCGCACTACTTACCCGTAGGGTCCCAAGGCGCTTCGACCGCTGCGAAACCCTTCCTGGCTTCCCTGAGAGATGGTCCCTTAATGGGTATCTCCAGGGTGAGACCAGGCATCCCCGGCGGTCTGGTGGGGCCGTTAGTGAAGATGAGGCAAGCTAATGCCCAGAGTTGCCGAGTGTGATCGCTGATCAGAGTGGGCACCGAGGCGAGAGAATTATCGAGTCCGCTGACCCTGGTCCAGAAACCTGCCGCGCCGGGAATCGAACCCTGGTCCCGGACCGTCCTCTGCTCTCGGGTCTGCTGCCTCTAACCAGTGAGCCACACTACTTCACTTTATTAAAGTCAAATTTGGCGGATATAAGTTCACGAAGAGAAGATTCAGAGTTAGAATTATAATAGGCATACTCTAGCTTTTTAATTTTATCTAAAAGTTGAGTTGATTTAGAGATAGATTGTTTTTTCTTTTGAGAAACAAAATTAATGATAAATCCCCTTGCGGCCGCTTTAAATGAATCCCATATCATGGCAAAGGAGGATTCTGGAAGATGGTTAAGTGTAAAAAATTCGGTGATAAAGGAATTAAAACGGGTGCAAAAGTTGGAGTCAAGGAGTAAGGAGTTATTAAATCTCCAGCGTCCTGAGTGAGGGGAGAAGGGGATAAGGTCAATATCAACAAAAACGGGAGCGTGGTCTGATATTAAAATGGAGCCTATATCTGAGTGAATAGCAAGTTGTGCTAGGGGTTTGCTGAGGAAGAGGTAATCAATACGGGATTGGGAGTGGTGAGTGGGGGAATAGAAAGTGTACTCTCTAAGGTCCGGATTACATAACCTCCAAATGTCAACTAAAGCATTATTCCGTATAGATGTGACAAATTGGGAATGCATTTTGGAGGGAACAAATTTAACTTTTGAATTTCTATCTAAAAAGGGATCAAGAACTTGATTGCAATCACCACCAAAAATAACATACTGTTCATTGAGAGTTACAAGCTTATCAGAAATAGCAGGCCAAAACAATTTATCAACACCTGTAGGAGCATAAACATTGAAAATAACTAAAGGAATTTTATCAATAAGAAGATTAATGAGAACCCAACGACCATTAACATTGCATTCTTGTGATATAACTGAAACAGTTAACTTTTTATGACATAATATAATTGTACCATTTTTCTTACCTAAAGCGGGAGAGTGAAAAACATGACCCACCCAAGAACGTTTAAGTTTGGTAGCCTCCGTTTCTGTAAGGTGGGATTCTTGGAGGAGGGCTACATCGGCTTTAAGCCTAGTCAAATGCGTTAAAACTCTTTGACGTTTAATGGGGTTGTTTAAACCCTTAACATTCCAAGTAACTACTCGGAATATAAAGTATTAAGAAAATGATATAAAAGAGATGATGAAGAAGAAGTAGAAATGAGTTGAGAGGAAAGGAGAGAAGTAATAAGAATGCGAAAAAGAGTCAGTAAGAGAAGTAAATCAAGAGAAAAGATCGAGAATAAGGTAAGTGAAAGGTAGAGAAAAGAGTAAGGAAAGAAAATAGAGAGAGAGAACAGTAGGAAGAATAGAAGAAAGTTAGAAAAAAGTAGAAACATACCAACAAACACAGAAGAAAAATGAGGGGTGACGACGCCAGAAGAGGACGACATCGACAACAGAAACTCACGCCATCGAACACCTGAGGAACCAGCTTAGGGTCAATTGAAGGGAGCAAAAATACACCGGGGTGGAGAACATGAGGAGAGGATCTGTAAGAAGACAAAAATGGAAAAGAGGATGTTAGAGAAACATAAGAAAACCAAATATATAAACTGCGCAATACTAGGACAAAATATACTAGGAGTAGGGGTATACAATAGGATGGAGGAAACAGAAACTAGGTATAATAGGGTAACAAAAAGATAAACATTTTAGTCAAACAGGAGAAAACATGAACAATTAAACAGGTCTTGCAGTGTCCATGTTGACGGTTTCATGGTGACGGAGAAATTCTTCAAGGACTAGTGGATCTTCGAAAGTTGTTGTCTTGTCTTTGTAAGTGACCTTGAAGAGGCAAGGGTGAAGGAGACCAAATCTGGCACCAAGATCTCGTAGTCGTGGTCGTAATTCAAGGAACTGTTTCCGGCGGTCAGCTGTTACTTTAGCTACATCCTGAGAAAGATACAGGCGGTGACCTTCCCACATAACTTGTTTTTTAGCTTTTGCTGCTGAAAGTACTTGAAGAAGGTCAGTATATTGTAAAAACAGCATGATGACTCCGCGGGGTTTGGTGGAAACTTTTGGGCCAAGTCTATGTGCACGTTGAATGTTGAGTGAAGAAGAAGGAGGAAGATCCAAAATTTTTGGTAAGAAGGTTTGGAAGAAGGCAGTTGGATTGGACCCTTCTGTAAGTTCCGGAAGATTATAAAGGCGTAAGTTATTTCTACGATTTCTATTTTCCAACTCCTCAGTCTGCCTTCTTAAGAGAGAGACATCCTTCTCCAACTATGAAATTTTAGAACAGGAAGTTTGAAGAGCCTCCGTGGATTGTTCCACCAAAAGAACCCTCGATTCAAGAGTAGACCATTTGTCATGAAGAAATTGCAGAGTTTTTGTAGTTTCAGCCATAAAGGGTTTAAGCGCACAGAGTTCTTCAAGGATTAGATCCATGGATGCTGAGTGCGACGCGGAACCTGGAGAGGGAGGATCCTTTTTCAGACGTTTTGTAGAGCCAGGTTGCAAAAGCTTACTGGAGGTATTAGCTTTAGGAATTGCCCCATGGGTAACATCCGGTTTAGGGGAAACACGGTCATCCATGGTCTGCGTCGTGGAATCAGAGTCTGAGGAATGACGCGGTTTGGTCTTAGAAGCAGTAAGCTTGAGGGTGCGCAGCTTCCCCATATAAGGCAAGGGAGAAAAATAGCAGTGCTACTCCAGATTCGAAGAAAAAAGGTTCTGTGAGGAAGGCACTATTTGGTGTGATGATACAGAGTAATGAATAAAATGTGTGATATAAGGAGCAAAAGTTATTGATATCACACACAGCCTCTCTGCAAGAATTCCTCCACAAGAATATAGAAATGTGCTACAAAAAAGTCACCACATGAAACTGAAAGTCCAAGCACAAGGACTGATTTAGCAGTGAGGAGAATGTTTGAACATAAAAGTCATTGGCCAAGAGGAAGAGAACTGCTTTCATCCCATTCAAGAACAAACATTGTTGCAGGCATGTCAGTAGCCTGTGAGGTAAATTGCTGTGAGAAGCGTTGCTCTGTAGGAATAGTGCAGCGTGGAACGTTAAGCAGTGTGAAGGAAAAAGGCACTTGAGATTGAGAAAACGAAAAAGAAAGGCTCCTGCTGAGGAGCTATGAGGTAAATGCGCAAATTAGTGAGGTTCATAATCTCGAGGTGCACTGAGGAAGCGCTGTGGCGTGAGAAACAAACATTTACCGACTGAGGAGAATCGCGGCAAAAGATGAGAAAATGGCGGCCGCCGAAATAGCGAGCCGCGTCACTAATGAAAAGTGCGCATTAGAACGGAGTAGAGGGACGCAGCTGACATCATTCTGCTCACCTCATGCTCCGATGCTCAAAAAAGTTAGCGGCGTCCGCGAAAGTCCGGGAAATGATGAGGAAATCGCTGGTGTCGGCGCTCGAACAGCGAAGCTCCGAAGTCAAGCCGCCATCTTGTGCGGCGCTCAAGCCACGCCCCATTCCACCAGTTCTTAACCTTTGGAACCAGGAGAATCTTCTGTCTTAGCAGGTGGCTACGTTCTACACCAACATCTTTGACTAGTGTAGTTAGCCAGTTAGCTCCTGAGCAATGAGTATATGGTCAAAGTGAGAAAATCTGGGGAAATGGCCAAGAGATCATTTACAAGACCACAATACAAAAGCAAATGACTCAGATTCTACCAGTACAGCCTGTCTAAAGAAGTGACATCAGCGACTAGCTAATTAGATAATATTCTGTCAAGACTGCTGAAAGAGCTGCAGTGCCATACCAAAGGCCGATTGTATGCTATGTAAATGTGACCATGGCGTTAATTGACTTTAACAGCTGTATTCGGCGACCTATAAGCATTAGAATGGCAGATATTATGGTTCCTAATCTCCTGTGGCTAGATAAGGTTATCCCCTCCAGCTAGGAAAAATGGACCATATGGTGTCATTGTTGACTTTTTGTCTCCTTGTCTCTCGGGAGCTACAAATAAGCTATGTATGGCAACCCTGGGGATATGGTATGTATTCCAGAAAATATACGCTCACCCTTTCTGACACTAAAAGGTGATGAAATCAGTTATACAACTCAGTTGTCTCTCTTTCTGCTCCTTCGTACCTGTATTGAGGTGTCCGTAGGGCCCCTGGACAGTCTCTGCTCCTCAAGGTGTTCTCACATCATTCCTACCTATTCGCTGACCTTCTGCAGAATCCGGCCAATTCCCCTTGGCAGGCTTAGTGTAGCTCCTCATGCAGGCTCGTATATCTTCATTCTCTTCCAGATGAAGAAGCAAGGCAAATCGACACGCTTCCCAGACTCAGGGCCAGAGCGGATGGAGAATGGCAACTATGCAGTGGTTCCTTCAGGTCCTTTGGAAGCCTGGATCAAAGTTTTTATTTTCTTACATGTGTGTGCAAGTGTCCTCATGCCAGGTTAATGAAGATGAATAAAGTACTTGTTGGGTGGGCCAGTACGTATCCTGCTCTACCATATGGACTGCCAGAGCCATTAATAGAGTTATCACAGGGGAAGCGTTTACCAGCTGTTGCTTGAAAAAATTACAGATTTCCTGCCCACTGTCCACACAGACATCAATTTGAACTTGCTCATTTGCCTCCTCTCAGTGATCTGTTGTCAGGGAAGATAGATGCAATTCAAGAAACGGGTGAGGAATGGTTTCACTATGGCATGGAAAACCTAAACTAAAACAAATGCACTGGCTGGTTACTTCAACCACACGTCAAGTACACCAGTATCAGGAAGGGAGACTGTAGAGTTTGCACATGTAGGTTGGCGTGTCCTAAATGGACAGCACTACCACACCACAAAGGAGTCTTCCACCTTGTGCAGCACCCACATGGGGGGCGGTTAATTGGATAACAGCTCTCACTAGTTCACTTACATACAAAACCACACACACTGAAGACAAGCATAATGTATATCCTAAACACGATGAAGGCCAAAGACCACAGAAATGGGGTCTAAACTGAAAATTTGCATGGGACAGCTGGTCAACCATCTCCCCCAAGTAAAAAGGCTTGTGCCCCTGACTATAAACTAGTTAGCAGCACCACACAGACTGGATTGATAGAGAGCAGCAACCACCTCTCACTCAAAATAGTTACACTTTGAGTGTTCCCTGATATCTGGGAACAGGTTCGGAGTCAACAAAAGTGTACTGTAAAAGGGAGAATCTCCAGGGTGCTTGCAGTGTTGTAAAGGGGAAAAAGAACAGAGATGTCCCACATTCAACACAATTATTGGTAACAAGGGTACCTGAGTGTTCAAAGACCATAGATATAACAATTGATTTGCAAATACATCAAATGATAAATTTATTAAATCATATATAAACAAATATTTAAAACAATGTAATGGCACAGTGAGTGATTGGTGAGAAATGTGCTTGGTGCTTTCATACAAGTGATACACGTGTGCCAATACGTGATCAGTAAGAACAACACGACACATTACGGAACCTGGGCGTCATTCTGGACTCCTCACTCTCGATGACCAGACAAGTCAACGCCGTTTCATCTTCTTGCTTCAACATTCTTCGCATGCTCAAAAAAACATTTCGCTGGATCCCCACCGAAACTAGAAAAACGGTCACCCACGCACTGGTGTAAAGCCGACTGGATTACGGAAACACCCTTTACGCCGACACCACCGCAAAACTTCAGAAAAAACTCCAACGCATCCAGAACGCTTCAGCCAGACTCATACTAGACATCCCGCGTAATGACCACATTTCTGGTCACCTGAAAAACCTCCACTGGCTCCCCGTCAATAAGAGGATAACATTCCGCCTCCTAACCCACGCACACAAAGCACTTTACGAACTTGGACCCGAATTCCTCAACACACGACTTTCCTTCTACACCCCCTCCCGCCAGCTACGCTCCTCCAACCAAGCCCTTGCTGCTGTACCTCGCATCAACAAAACCACCATGGGAGGAAGATCCTTCTCCTACCTGGCGGCTAAAACCTGGAACTCACTTCCCACTCACCTTCGCCTCACTCAGAACCACCTAGCATTCAGAAAGCAACTTAAAACCTGGATATTCGACAAGTAATTCCCCACCCTTCTCCAAGCGCCTTGAGACCCTCTTGGTATGTAGCGCGCTATATAAATTAATTGAATTGAATTTAATTGAATTATGTACGGTCAAATTAGGTCAGTAGAACTAGTCAACAACATTTCGATCCTTTAGACAGAAGGTTCATCATCAAAACTCTAAGAACATGAGCTTTAGAAAAATGAGGACTTAAAGAGAGCACAGAAAATATAGAAGGTATGCAATGAGTGTATACTTACTAGGCACCAATCAAACATTGCTGAAGGCACCAATGGGCTCTATTCAGCTACACCTATTGATTCAAAATACACGTCATCAGCCAAAATAGAAGGGAAAAATGGAGGGGGGGAGGGGTACACAGTTAATGGAATTAGAGTCAAAAGACTCCCAAGGTCATCAAACATTGCCACTGTGGTTAAGATGGGGTTCAGGGGTGTTCGTCCAGTGTGAACCAAGCAATTTGGGGGGGCACGCCTTGTTTGAACTTCATCCTCCATGCCCGTACACGTGACTGCACCTCTGGCCATTCTTTACTTGGTTTGATCCTCATGTTTGACCATACTCTGTACTGCCTATTTGCACATAATTTACTTGTTGTAAAGCACTCTGATACCCTCGGGTCCAGCTAGCGCTAAATAAAACTCCTAAAAATAAATAAATAAAAATAAAATATAAGGCAAGATGTCAGAAAGTAATGTCAGTCAAAAAAAAATTGGTCACTAAAGAAATTATATAGGAATGAATGCCCTGTCTTAATGGCACATACCTGGTAATGTGAGTGGGCAGAGTTGGGCGCTTTCTACAATGTAAAAGCAAAGCAGAGAACTTTCATCTGAACACAGTGTAAATGACATTCGCATGTTGACTATTCCTAACTTTTATATTATTTTTTCTAGGTTTACAATGGTAGCGGAAGAATTGGTGATGAAATCCAGAGGAGTCCTGAAGGAACGAGGGTGGAGGTTGGCTAATGAAAAATTAGGTTCCGGAGATGATATTTCTGTGTTTGTCATTCCACTTGGTGGGCCAGTGACCTACACATGACATTCTTTCAATATACTGGAAGGCTCTTGAACGAGAGAAAATACTGATTAGGATCTTTCAAAAGGGAAAGATTGTGCCTACAGACCAAGAACGTCTACTGCTGATCCTTTGTGGACACTGGACACTGAACTGAGATATTGTCCGCATCTGGTGCATTGTCATACCCAGAGGTAAAGGGCTGCAGTAGTACGCTATGAAACAGGCATGCTGCTCCCATCTTTAATGACTGTCTTTCAAAATCTCTTGAAGCTACCAGGTAAAACCGGTTACACTGTGGCTAGCAGATGCCCAGTTGTCGCTCAGGCACAGAATCGGCCCTCAAATCAGCTTAAACACGAATTAGCACCATGGGTCGTTCAATGAAAGAGTGACCCATAAATGGCGGTGTTGGTGTAAAGAAGATCTATATTACAATGCAATGGCTCATTTGTGAGCGAAACATTTTTGTAAGAGTTCATGGGTTCTGGACCCTGAGCTTTTGCTCAGTTTTACATACTTGAGTGGTCCATAAAAATATAACCAATATGATGGGGTGGTAGTAATTGAATGTGAAATGTAAATCTAAGGCACTGCGTAAAAGAATGTGTGAATACTTGTACATAAGAGACAACGGACCTGTGGCTGTGGATTAACTAATACCTCGAAACCTCTACCGAGCAGCAAGCCATCATGTACACTTTGGTTTTCAAGCCTCAATCAGAATGCAAATCTTTAAGTGCTGATTTACTGAACTTTGTGCATTACAGCCACACTAAATGCTAAAACATTTAGACTAGCAGTACACTTTTATTTGGAAGGACCATTTGTCACTTTTAGAAAAGTGCCATTTCTTGCTATGCAGTATGGATATATTTTTTAGGTACAAATTGGAAAAAACTGTTAGAAATGCACCAGCAAAAATACAAAAATGAATCAAGCTTGCAATCTGAGAAACTGGTGTCGGCTTTAAAGTCTGTTGTTTGCGAATAATTATATTGCTTTCAATATATTTACAGCTACTCTTCTTTGTCAATGGTGTATAACGCATGTTGTGAAAGCACACAATTTTCATTTTCTCCTATTTCCTACGCAGCAATCTTCATGCACTTCAAGAGGAACTACATTATTTCAAGGATAAGCTTGCTGCTTGTAGAGCCATTATTGTGACCAACCCCGCCATGTTCGTTGCCTTTTTGCAGCACCAGCCCAGCTCAAAGTCTATGTACTGAGATATTGTAAACACACCGCCTCAATAATGAGTTTCTTGAGCTAAATAGTGAGATATATTCATTAATCCAAGACAGCACTTTTCAAAACAAGCAAACAATGTACCTCCACTTTTGTGTTGTAATTTTCCACCAACAAAATACTTGATTGAAAATACAGCTGGATGCTCTCTCTTAACAACTGCCTCCTAATAGTTTCTCTCCTATTTTCTGGTGCATGGTGGACCTCTATAGTCTTTTCAAGGCATTCAAATATACAAGGATCCAGTAGTCGATGTGGGCCACTTTGTAGCATAAAAGGCATGTATGGAATCTGTATAGTTTTTTTTTCAGAGACCCGCACATTACTGGAAGGGGGGAGTAGGTTTATCAATGATGCCACCTTAGAGACTGGGGACCAGATTTAGCCAAGTCCTCTTCCATTTCCATTAATAAAATAAGCAGAAAAATATCGATCCAATTCCCCTCGTATATAATTAACTGTTCAACCTCAATTGTTTGACTGATATGTCAAGCATAGAATTAAAGTGTCACAATATGAAAAGTGCCAATTAAGAATGTCCAGACCTAAACTGCAAAATGTAATGACCAGTGTTAGGGCACAACTGATCTTAAGTTGAACCTAAACCATAAACTACTTCATTAAATAATGGCCCCAGATGTCCCGAGTGGATAATGAATTGTGACAAGTGACACCAAAATAAAGGAATTTGTCTTGAGTATATATGTATTGCTTGGTGTGTCTTCAATTTGGCAACCAGTTTAATTACATGAAATCCAATTTTGTGTTCTGAGATAATAAACTATTTTAGGATAAATGGTGTACACTTTTTATTCTGCAAATGCATTCTAAAGCTATAGCTATGAGAAGGATTTTTCTAGGAACAAAGTTAATATGGTGGAGGCAAGATGGCGCCCGTGACCACGGACGTGTAGGACGGCATTCCTTGCAGCTCCCGCGCTGTGTTCTGTTCTGTTGCAGATACAATGTTGCAGTTGCAGTTGTATTGAAAAGTATCCGAGCTGTGCAAAAAACTTACCGCATTGGAGGCCGGCAGCTGCTGTTGTATTTTCGCCCAAATTGGTGGTGTTGAGGCTGAGGCGGCAAGCAGCGGTATTCGGCGTTTGCCTCCGGTGGTGGGCGGTGTGCTTTACTCTCCGCTCCTGTCTCTTTCTTCGCAGCCACTGAAGCTGGCTGTGCCACAGTGAGGTTCCTCAGCTCCGAGACGGCGAGATGGCGCCTGGGAGCCTAGGAGAATCGCTTGGAGGCGAGAATATTGAAGGCAGCTGGTGCTGCTACGGGCTGCAGGAAGCCAGCGTTTACCTGACTTTGATCGGATTGCGGCGAGAGTGACATGCCGCCCGAAGGGGGACGAGGTAAATCACGTGCCCCGGAGCACTCTGCTCCTCCCCAGGACTTGGGAGCTGCTGGTGGCACTGCCATAGTGGAGAGTAGGGGAGCTGAAGCGGGCAGGGGGACTGGCGCCGCAGAGGTGAGCAAAGTGAACTGTGCGAAAAACTTTTTGGCCTGTGTGAATATTGAGCAAGGGAAAGTTGCTGCTGCTGGCAATACTGCTGAGGGGAAGCCTGCTCAAGAAGTATAAACAATTCTGGCGTTTTTTTTCTAACAGTTAAGAGCGACGACGAGAGAAGCAACAACCGCAACCCCTCCCCCCCTGAAACTCCCCCCCCCCCCCCCAGTCCTTACCTCCGCTCCCCCCAGATGAGGGCATTGATATTCAAACACAGGGCACTCCAGGAATTATTATAACTTCAACTGCAGATTTAGTTGCGCCAGCGTGTCTCAAGTAGCGAAGGAGGTGGATACTCCTTTGGAGGAGGCAACAGCAATTGCCAGTGTGGAAAAAGAGACTGGGACAGAAAATAATTTGGCGGAAGCTGAAGGTATGGCAATAAATGGAGCTGTGCCTCAAGTTTTTGATGCAGACTCCGGGGATTATTATTCCCTATCTGAGCAATCAATGTCCTCGTGTGAAGACCTAGTACATCAGTATGTGGCTCAAATAAGTATGAATGAGGGAAGCGATCACAGTAGTCTCCTACTGGATGATCTAACTGATCAAACCAATCATCCTGATACGGTTCGCAGGAAGCTGGATTTGACTTCAATGGAAGGTGGTTTAAATGTAGACGGCGTGGGTCAGACTGTAATATCTACAGTTGCTGAAGAAGATATTTTTCTCTCCCTAATCTATCAGTCTATTCTATCCTTCCACACAGAAACAAGGGAGGAGAATTTGAAAACACAGAATATATGTAGGAAACTTCAGAACACCATACGTAGAATGTCAAAACTCAAGCTGAGTTTGTAGGCCGGGTTAATGAGGTGGTGACGAGGATCTCTACACTAGAGGACGACCTCCTTCAACAAAAAGCAGTAACAGCTTCGCTTCAGGCAGTAAGGGATGATTCAGCTTGGAAATTAACCAATATAGAAAATCGGGCAAGATGGAACAATTTGCGTATTTTGCAGATTCCGGAAGGAAAAGAAGGTCAAGATCCCCGTCGCTTCGTGGTGGAATTGTTTAAGAAAGCTTTTCCGGAACTTTCAAAATGGGACTGGGAGCGGGAAGTGGAAAGGGCACATCGCTTTCCTTTCTTTAAACGTGCCCAGCTCAATATAGATTCTGCAAAGGAAAAACCCAGGGCCTTATTAATCTCGCTCAATAGCTTTCTGGCAAGGGAAGATGTGTTTCAGTTGGCTAGACCCTATAAGAAATGGTCTGGGGGGGATTTAGAATTGTTTGTTCAACCCGATTTTTGTAGGTATACTGTGGAATTAAGAGAGCAGCTACGTGAACTGATCCCTCAATTTCAAGGCAAAGGTGCACAGTCTTTTTTGCTGAATCCGGCAAAACTTAAAGTTGTCTACAAGGAACGCTCACATTTTTTTTCGACTGAGGGTTCAGCTAAAAAGTTCCTACAATCTCTTAATAAGGAATAATTGGCTTCTTTTGTACCTGCAACAAAGTATTGTTTAAAATTATATAGGTATAGGAGGGCACTGGCATATTTCTTTTTTTTATATATATACTTGATATAGTGTTAGGATTTTTATGTCTTTGCACTCCGGTCGGTAGTCAGAACTGCGGGAGTTAGCAAGGAGGTACACGCTAGTCTCCATCTACAGGACTATCAGTCCTAAAGTCTCGTTTGAGGGTGGGGAGGGGTGGGTGCAGTGAGGTAGTTGGGGTGCGGGGTACAGGGTTCCCTAGGGTGGGGGGAAAAGGAGGGAAAAAACGCAGCTTTTCAAAAAAATGCGAAAACTGAACAAAAAATGTTTGGGCAAAATGTAACGCATTATTTAGGTTTTTGGTGCATTCAGTATTATAGAATGGTTTTAAAATGTACATTGTCCTTCCATTTAACATGGCAGCAATTGGTGTTAAAATTTGTACCTGGAATGTTTCTGGCCTAAATAGCTGGAGTAAAAGGAATCGCGTGTCAGCTGAGCTCCGTAACATCCAGCCCGATGTAGTCTGTCTCCAGGAGACACATCTACCGTGGTCACAAAGGGCCCTATTAGAAAATGTTGGCTATTCTTTAATAGTTGTTTCTCACCAATCTTCTATGATTAGAGGAGTAGCAATTTTAGTCAAAGATAATAGGGTTACGATGACACGATGTCTAGCTGAAAAATGTGGGAGGCGGGCCATTGAACAATGTCTTTTTGGGCATGTTAAGTTCACAATCTGTGTTGTATATGGGTCTAACCTGGATGAATCCTCTGTTTTGGAGGAACTAAATGTGGAATTAGCGTCATGGGATTTACCACTTATACTTTGTGGTGATATGAATATTAATTTAACGAATACTGAATTATATGATGGTCTGCGAAAGTATAAAGGACGGAAACCCTGTGTCTTTAAAGCTTTGTATAACTTTATTAATGATCACGCGCTAATAGATTTGTGGAGTTATTTGAATCCAGCAATTCCTGGGTTCACTTATTATTCATATCTCCATAAGAAATTTGCCCGTTGAGATTATTTTTTCATTTCGTCATCTTGGAAAGATGAGGCTTCAATTCAAGTGTTTCCAAGGATTACGTCCGATCATTCACCGATTTTAATGACACTTAAAGCTAAAAGTCAAACCCCACATTTAAGGATGTTTTCATTTGACCGTAAACTTTGTGCGAATGAGAGATTCAAAGAACAGTTGTCCCAATGAATTAGTGAATTTTTATCAACAATAGGAATTCAACTCACTGTGCGACCGTTTGGGATTTATTTAAGGCGAGTTTGAGGGGGGAAGTTTCAAGTTTTGTCTTTTGAGAGAATCGAGTGAAAAAGTTAGTTACGTGCATTATATGAACAGTTAAAGGAGGCGGAAGCAAAGTTAGTGGATTGTGTTACACTAGGGGCAAATAATATTGTAGAGTCTGAAGAAATGGTTGAACAAGTAAGAGCGAGAATTCAAGGGATTTGGCATATAGATAACGCACAAAAATACCTAGATAATAAAAAACAAATGCACGAATACGGAGAATCGGTGGGACGATGCTTGGCGTGGAAGCTACGCAGGAAAGAAGCTATGGGTAGGATTAAAGCCTTGAAAGTTGGGGATGGGACAATTTGTCTAGATTCTGAAGGGGTTTTATCATTATTTCATAGATTTTACTCTGAGCTATATACTGCACAACCGCAAGACCACAGAGAGTTTTTAAGCTAACTGAAGGAACTTTGAAATATCTAGATCCAATTGACATATTGGCTTTAGAAGAACCTATCTCCATGGAAAAGCTGGAGACAGCAGTTAAGGGCTTAGCTCTGGGAAAAGCTGCGGGCCAGATAGATTACCTGGGGAAATTTATAAGCTCTTTTTTGGTGTAATTAAATTTGATATGCTTGAAACTTTTAGGGCTGCACAAGCAGGACGGGCACCGCAGTCATAGGCAGAAACTACTATAGTAGTATTTAATTAAAAAGGCAAAGATCCAGAGTTGCTAGGCTCATACAGGCCAATATCACTATTAAATTGTGATAGTAAGATCTATTCGAAAATACTGGCCACTCGTCTATCTAGGGTTATTCCTTCACTGGTATCACAAATGCATCACGGTTTTATATCAGGCCGTAGTACCACTTCACATATCAACAAGGTAGTGAAATTTTTCGATATTGCACAAGTGGAGAGACGTGATCTTGGCTTGATTTTACTAGACGCGGAGAAAGCGTTTGACCGTGTTGAATGGACATATTTATGGGAATTAATGTGACTCTCAGGTTTCGGTCAACGCTTTCTGACGGCCATTCAGGTGTTATATACTTCACCAGTAGCTAAAATTTCTATGATGGGTCTAATGTCTAAGACAGTTAATATTACTAGGGGCACCAGACAAGGGTGCCCCAGTTCACCATTATTATTTGCCCTTTATATTAACCCCTTTATTGAGTTGCTGGCTGGTAATGTCCGGATTACACCATTTGTAGTACAGAATATTCCATATACCATATTCGCCTATGCAGACGATGTTGCGATAGCTTCTTCAGACCCTGTTTTAGCACTACAAGAGATAGAACGATTGGCGATAATATTCGGTCAAGCATCTGGGTACAAACTGAACGCAACAAAAACACAAATATTGATTTCAGATTCTATCACAATGAATGATCCACGTGTGGAAAAGGAAGTGTTATACTTGGGTATAAAAGTGCGTTCATCCATGCTTGAAATACTGGATGTTAATTGGGGGGAATTAGTGGCTAATATTAAGAATTCTCTTGACAAATGGTCACGACTACATCTTACACTTATTGGCAGGGTAAATGTGGTTAAAATGAATGTACTAGCAAAGGTCTTATATTTATTTAGAGCAGTCCCTTTAGAGTTTACGGTACCCCAACTCCAACAACTACAAGCTATTTGCTCAAAATTTATGTGGGCCCCGGGAAAACCAAGAAGGGCTATGCGATTCCTTACTCTTCCAGGTGATCGAGGGGGTTTAGCTATGCTACGTTGTATTTTTATACATGTTTTCTTCTAAGGTTGAGGATAATGTTGACTGGAGAAGATTTACTTAATGTGGCAGAAGCGCCCTCAATTTATCAAATGTTGCTAGGATCAGAAACCAGACAATCTTTATTCAAAGAAATAGATGGGAGCTACTTTAAACGCACCAGGTTCAAGGTTGTATCATCAGCTTTTAATGTCTTGAAAAAGGTTGGAAAATTATCCCAAGTGGGGAAGGTGTCTTGGTATACTCCAACAAATGCTACTACATTATTACCTCCAATTTTTTGGGATGCTTTAGCAACAGGTTGGCGGGCACAAGGGATTGTCCAATTGGGGGATTTCATATGAGCTGAAGGGGCAGTAATGTCTTTTATTGAGTTATTTTGTTTGTTTAATTTACCAAAACAACAATTCTTTAAATACCTACAAATCCGTGATTTTATAATACGGCGAAGGATTGTGCGTAGTCCCAATTTAGTTATAAATGCTATACAACGCCAGGCAAATTTTGGGGAGGTTTATCAGCTGTTATTAGCATACAGGAAAGATGATTTGCAGAAACAAAGGGATAAATGGTCTGAAACTTTATTGATGGAGGCCCCATCGTTAGAATATGTTATTGCAATATCAAAAGAATTCTTAATGTCAGCCAATGTGCGTGTACAATGCTTTAAAACTATTTTTAATTTATATTACACTCCAGCATATATGGCCAAGTGGAAAATTGGACATAATGGGAAATGCTTCCGATGTAATGATGATGATGCGGATTTGTTACATATTTTCTTTAATTGTGGGAAGCTGGAGTATTTTTGCGCTGATATTGAAAAATTCTTAAGTGATTTGATTGGCAAAACAATTATTATAACTTCTGTAACTATGCTTTTGGGGACAGATATCCAATTTAGTAGGGGTGGGAAATTCTTTAAACATCATCATCTTATATTTATTGCTATGACTGTAGCAAGATTGTGCATTGCTGCCGCTTAGCTTCAAGTGGATCCTCCTTTTTTTCAATGGAGAAGCAGAATGTTTAGCCTATTTAATTTGGAATTTAGCCTGTATATTGTTAAAGGGGTGAATAAACGAAAAATTGGTAGGGATAAGTGGGGGCCATTTTCGGACTATATGAATGTACCGGCATGAAGAAATAACGCAATTGATTCATGTATTGTATTTTTGGGAATTTGCTGTGGAAGGAAAAAAAAGAGAAGGATTTTTACAATTGAAGCAAATATATAGAATTATAGATGGGTAACAGTAAATTGCGGGGATGTTTTTCACCGATGGGTTCTGAGTGACGTCAAAAATGCAACAAATGTGAAGCTCAGTTGTCTATGATGTCATTCAGAACCCCGGGGTGAAAAACATGCCCGAAATTCACTTTTTATCCGTCTATGATTTTCTGTTATGCATGGCCCCCACAATTATCTGCCTCTGCCTTCAACTACTGCACTCCGGCAGAAAATAATGGAATAGCTTGTTGTGAAGACCAGTACAACAGGTAAGTTGATGAAAGGCTTTATTCATAAAGCGCACTGACACCAAGGCATGTCTTACTGCCAAGAGCCCTCGCAGTAACTGTCATTCCCCAACTGTCATTACCCTTGCCAGCGTTCCAGATAAGAACACACTGACGTTATAACACATCCAGCACGAGGCGCGTGCTGGTACATTGCATGTACAGTGAACAACTAAACACAACACATCTCCTTATCAATAAAAACAAAACAGGACTGTGTGGAACCAACAAGTGAGCTATCTTGGAACAGAGATGAGACCAACCTAATGTTCTAATGAAATAAAAACCTTTTTATTATTCTGTTTTCCAGTATTTACACGGCGTTCCAATAAACCTATGTTTTACATATTTTACAACGTGCTCTCTTCTAGATCTGGACTGATAAAATGCATCCAGGATGGGGGAGTTTGTCATTCCTAAAATGCCTTTTTTAGACTCAGAAAGAACTTAAAAGTTTGGAAAAAAGCATACTGTAATAAAGGCAAATAAACTCCTTGGGAACTTGATAAACTTAGTAGATTGTATTCGATAAAAGACGCATTAGCCACCTTACCAGAATGGCTCTCTGGAACCACTCACCTTACCCTCCAGGTTACAAATCCATCATGACATCAGCAAACTGGCAGATCCCATTACAGAAACGGGAGATTACTACCACACCTCCCTCCATAACAAAACAACTATACAACATCGCAATCTACACAACAGGATCTAAATTATAAATTGTTCTGATAGAACTCATTTACAGGCTGTAAAACAAAAGTGATAACCAGGCACTGTTGTTTACATTTCTTTTACAAGCGAGCGTGGGGGAATTAAAGAGCAAACCATTGCCCCCTTAAATGAAGAGAAAGAAAAACTGAAAAAACGTGTATCTGTTACTACACTTGTCTTTGAGATATGCAGGTCTATCAGACTTCCTAGAAGATCTTTTACTGACCTGATCTTCCAGCCCCTCCCCCTCCTGGCCCTTCCCCTTGTGGACCAACAACCTCTTTTGCACCAGCCGAGAGTCTGAGTCTACTATGAGCATTCACCTTCTCCATTAGAAACAACCTACTTAAATTTCAAATGCTAGGATTTTTAGATTTTCCTGCATTCCCAAACAATTTGACTTCTCTTAAGGGATTTGTGAGAAATTGGGTTGTTAGTTAAATTGGTGGAAGTGACCCCTGTTCAAGTAACAGCCACAACCCCCATCAGGGTGAACCAAAAACTTCACTAAATTAATCTGTGCTTAACTCTCTGGTAACTTGGTTCTAAAGCAGTCAGGCTTAACTTAGAGGCAACGTGTAAAGTATTTATGCAGCACACAAACAGTTATACTGTAAAATCATAACATAAGAAAAATTACTTAACAATTTAGAAAAATAGAGTACATTTTATTAATTTGTTTGACATCAAAATGACAAAACTCTAATCAGTAGAACCAGGGTTATGAATTTGTAAATTTACGGTAAAAATAGCACCTAAAAGGTGAAAGCACCAACTGCTGACATCAAGTCGCGGGAGACCAGAGCAAAGTCGAAAAATATGGCAGACCTTGATGGAGCGCAAGTCAGAGACAAAAAGAGGATTGGACCCGGTGGCACTTACTTTCTGACTTTGAAGGAATTTTGACAAAAAGTCCCTGAGAAGGTAGAATGTCAGCGGGGCAAGGTTACAGGAGATGTCCGAGGAGGAGACATTGTCATCAGGGAGCCGCAGGATGAAGTTGTGGTGAGGATTTCTTCACTCTGACTGCAGAAGCCAACAAGAGTGCCAAGAGGCTGGACACCCCTTTGGTGAAGAACAGCTGAATAGGATTTGCTGCTGCAGAGAAGAACATAGCAGGAGCTAGGGTGAAGTCGGTGAATAGATGACCAGGTTGGTCCAGGTCTTCCCTTGGTTTTAAAGCTGTTTTAAGCCAAAAGGTTTGGGCCTTTGACTACCTGGGCATCTTTAGCAGCACCACAACCAGGACAGGAGGGGCACCACTTGGGGAGTTAGGACTCACACAGGATGGGTTCAAGTCTGGGTTCAAGATGGTTGGATCCTTTTCATTCCCTAAGACTCTGATCAGGAGTCCAGCCAACTAGGCCCTGGAGTCACTCTGGTAGTCCTGGGTTAAAGCAGTGGAACAGGGCTCAAGCAACAGGGCAGGCCTCTGAGGCTTCAAGGCAGACTCCGGGCAGCCAAGCAGACCTTCCAGATGCAGTAAAGCAGTTATGTGGAGTTCAAGTCAGGCCACAGCAGCAGGCAATCCTCTGAGAGTCCTTCCACAGGTCCACAAACTAAACTGAAGAGTGAGTCAGAGGGTCCTATTTTTGTTCCTGGTGCCTTCTTTGAATGAGAGGTTTCAAGGAGCTTCCCTTTGAAGTTTGTGAAGTTTCCTGTTTCCCATGCCCTGGCTCCAAGCTGGCTGCATGAACAATGCAGTAGCGACAAGTCATGTGTGTGAAGGCAGGACACAACCTACTCAATTGCAAGTGGGACTGTGCCCTTCTCCGACCCCACCCCCAATTCTGCTAGTTGATAATGCATTCAGGTACACCTAATCCCTCGATTGTATGGCAGTCTGGGAGGAATAAACAAAGCCCAACTGCCAACTACACCCAGTCATATGACCCAGAAACAGGCTACAGGTTCCAAATAGCTGGTGCAGGCAAAACCAACTTTCTAAAAGCTATGTTATGTATTTGGGGGTTGGGCCCTTTCGAAACAGCTGGGTTGGGCCTCCTTTAACTATATATACAACCAATTACCCTAGCTGTAATTATTCAAAACATCTCTTTAAATTCAATGTCAAGTAAATTAATTGTCTTACCCTGTGTATTTATTACCAGTTATTTCATGATCTTCTGGAAATTTCCCATACACTTAAACATGTCCATTAGACCACATTCAGACATTCAACAAACACATTATTGCACTATACAACACTGTGTATGACCTTAACTTTACTAAAACCGTGATAGCATAACATTAAAAAATGTGCTCTTATGACCAGTCTGATGATATGCAAAATTCAGAGGTTGCAATTGCTATTATTATATATGCAGTGACCCGCTTGCTATTAGTGTCCCTTGGGGATCCTCGATCAGTTCTGTTACAGTAGACTTTTGAGTTATTAAGTCTTTTTGGGAGGTCTACTGTATGACTTTTCATACAAGGAAGACACTCCCCTAGTTTTCCTTCGACGCATTTTGAACCTCTAATTTCTTTTGGGTTCTCCTCAGGACCCTGACGTTAAATTTTGTGATACAATATTTACAAATATTATAATACACTTCTTTCTGTACATCTATGGCTTTTATTAGGCTTCCAGCACTTTGCTTTGCTAGTTTACCTTGTTCTTTTTGGATTGAAACTCATTCATTTTGCTTTGCAAAGATTCCTCTTCCATATAAAATCGGTTTCCTTCTGTCCTCCTTTAGAGTTCATATTCTGCAAGAAGGATTTTAATGTGTGTGAAGCAACTTTTACTGAGATCACATCTTTTTGTAATTGACTTTTATTGCAAAAGATTAAAATGATCTTATTGATATTTACGGGCTCATGTTTCCTGGAGAAAAGCTTTTTACTTTGAAAGATTAAAGCATTGATTGGACTTGTCCTGTTTAAGCATTGTTAAATTACAAGTACAAAATATCTTGTTATCAGTTTATTGAAGTGTCATTATCATCCAGACACTTTTTCAGAGTTAGTGCGACTTTTTAAATCATTAAATAAACGCACGTTGTTAATTACAGTGTGCTCCACGCTTCTTTTACAATTCATACCAAAAAGAGACTCTCCTCTAGATACAATGAAGCAAACCTGCAATATTGTATCATATAACAGTGGCTAGAATAGAAGCATGAGGTCTAACTTGCATTTTATATTCAGGCAAAACATTTCCTTGCAATGTGGTTTTCTAACTTTCAATAAAAACTCCATTTCTCATCTTTCAACGTGACTGAATTATAAGCAACCACTTATGTTTGTTTAAGGTGTGTTTAAGGGCTGTGCTTCAGATTTCAAAAGATCTGTATTTCAGATTAGGTGCTTCAAATCGTTTCTCTTGAAAATAATTAGGCTACATGCACGTTGACTGGCTCACGTTTGTAATTTTAAAACAAATATACTTTTCATGTTATCTAGAGTTTATATACACATCGTAACTCAACTCCTTATTGCTCATACACAGCTGAGTGACTTTAGATGCTTTCAAACTTCCTTGTTTAAAGATAGCATTGGGGCTTAGCTTCTCTCTAGTTCCTGCTTGCTTCCGTTTTCTACACTACTGATTTCCAAAACTTCCAGAACTTTTATTCAGGCCTGAGTAGTAGATTACTAATCAGTCTTCACTGTTGCATGCTGGTAATTGTGGTGCACGCCCCTCCACTTTAGGCTCAAAAGTTAGGAATGTTTGATTGATCTAACCTTTTCCATGGGTCGGACGGCCATCCAGGGCATGGGCGGAGGACGACCGCCGGCCGGCCAAACTACGCACGCGTCATTTTTTTAACGCACATTCCGCCCCAGTGAAGCGGCTAATGTTCCATACCTCGAAGGTTCATCTGTTTTTTAGAGTCTGTTTAATTCCTACACTTCATGGAGGCTGTCGTTTACAGTATTGAATTTTTTTAATTAGGTAAGCTTCTTTTTTCATCAGATTGGCTTCTAGGTCTTATACTGTCCACTGGAAATCTTTTCCCGTATGTCCTTTATTTATGAAATGATTGACTAGAGGGGGCTGTGACTGCTTTAATACGAGATTTGTGTTGTACCCTTTTTTACGTGACTTCCACGTTGTTTTTGCCAATATATATTTTATCACATGGACAAATCATTGCACACACTACATTTTCTGGCCTGCAATTAAAGACGTTGCTATGTTTCCATTGTATATGGTCTTTTTGGAATACGGATCCTTCAATTGATTGTCCACAGACTGTGTAATTACCGCATTTAAAGTATCCTTCGAAGGGTTTCATATTCCATTGTGATCTCAAATCTCCTTTCTTTGTTTTCCCACACTTAAGTTCCTCTTCATCGCAAACAGTTGGCACTCCAACCCACACTCTGAGTTTTTTATCAGGTGCCAATTACTGCGAATTATATTTTGAAATTGTTGTTCTGTGGGCAAAATGTAAAAATACATACCAATTTTTCTAGCAGTGTTTTAGATTCTTTGACTCGAAGGCACTCTCTTTTGTGTACCATGCTTTTTTTATTTAATGTTTTACAAGTTTATGTAGATAACCGTTCTCCTTCAATTTATCCATTAATATGTCTGCATGAATGAAATAGTCTTTTCTAGTACAGTTTCTTTGAAGTCTTTAGTATTTTTCCATATGATGGGTTATCCCTTAAATTTCGAGGATAAAAATGTGTAGTGCAATGCATTATTCCGGTCTATTGGCTTTCGATATAAGGTAGTGAGTAGTTTTGCATCAATTGTTCTGACCTCCAAATCTAGGAATGTCAGATTTGTGTGATTTTTCATCATGCTGAAAATGGCGCTCGCCATTTTTGGCCTCCGCAGGCGAGACAGAGTGTCCGGCCTGCTACAGTCACTTCACTGGCTGCCTATCCAAAAGCGGATAGTTTTTAAGGCCCTGACGCTGGCCCATAAGGTTCTCTTCGGCTCGGGAGCAAAATACCTTCAGCGCAGGCTTGCCTTTTATCTTCCAACTAGAGCTCTTCGTTCGGAGTCTCTGTCTCTTGCGGTGGGTCCCCGAGTCAGGAAGGCCCGTGTGGGGGGGCGCTCCTTTAGTGTGAAGGCGCCCCAGCTTTGGAATACCTTGCCACTGGCTCTACGAAGCACTTCGAATCTGCTGTCCTTTAGGAAAAATTTAAAAACCTGGCTTTTTACTCTTTAGTTATGTTACTGTGTTGGTCTGGAAAATCTTTCTTCTGTTATGTTTCTCTTTTCTGAGCTGCCAAAACAAAGCGCCGGGGCACTCCGTTGGAGTAGCCGTGCGCTATAAAAATAAAGATTAACATAACATAACATTATTTGCTTTTGTTTTTAATCCAGTCAGTGTTTTTTCATCATCACTCCATAAGCATCAGATATCATCGATATACCATAGTCATTTTGTAATGTTGTTGGAAAAGATATTGGTATTATAGATGAATTTGTCTTCAAAGAGGGCCATGAACAGTACTGTCACCTCCGGTGCAAAAGAACAGCCCATGACAGGCCCCTTCGTCTGAAAAAAGATATTTCTTCAAAGTTTAAATAGTTCTTCTTCAAAGCTATAGCGCCCAAATCCAATATAAATTGCTTTGGGACCCAGTGGGGTCAGCGCTTCATTTCTAAAAACTCTTCCATGGCCTCTAGTCTTTGGGCTTGAAGGATTTGGGTGTACAATGAGACGACTTTGAATGTAACCATCCACTGCATTATAGGATTGAATTGGTATCGTTCAATTTTAACAAAATCCATTGTATCTCTTAAATATGAAGGAACCTCATTAAGGAACCGTTTAAAAAATGTGGCAACATATTTTGAGATAGGCTCTAGTATCAAGTCACAACCTGAGACAATCGGTTTTCATCTTTATGAATACTTGGTAGTAGTAATCAAATCACAAGGATACTTGGATTCCGTTTTCTTTTAATTATAAGGGCCAAGTGCATCATTATCAAATCCCTCATGTAGAATTTTGGAAAACTGCTTTTGAATTTCTTTTGTTGGATCAATCAGAATTAAACAGTAAAAGTTCTCGTTAAAGACTTGACTTTTACCTTCCTGTATATACTGTTCTTAGTCCCATAGGACTACCACTCCACCCTAGTCAGCTTGCTTTATCAGTATTGAATTGTCATTTTTTAGTTCTTGGATGGCCTTAGCTTGATTTCTTGTTCTACTGATTTTGCAGAATTCTTACTTTTTTCAAGTTGGTTTAAAGCTGAAACAACCAATTTGGAGTTGGACAGATCTTCTTTATTGGCAAAGTAAGCTTTTAGCCTGATCTTCTTAAGTAATTCCATGGCTTCCATTTTTAGTCTTACAAAATCTGTATGTTTTGTAGGGGCAATTGCCAAAGCCGAATTCAAGTACAAATTCCTTGACGTTGGTTAGAACTTTAGATTACAGATTTACAATTGAATCCTTCTTTTTAATGTGTGGTAAAATTGGTGTCTCGTGCGCATTTCCCATGGTTGGTTTTTGTATCACCCTCTATTTTTTTGTTGGCCTGTAACAAAAGTCTAATTGCAACAGAACTGAACCCCCAAGGGACAATAATAGCAACAGGGTCACTGCATATATAATAATAGCAATTGCAACCTCTGCATTTTGTATATTATCAGACTGGTCATATGAGCACGTTTTTTAATGTTATGTTATCAGGGTATTAGTAATGCTATGGTCATGTACATTGATGTATAGAGCAACAAGGTGTTTGTTGATTGTCTGAATGTGGTCTAACAGACATGTTTAAGAGTATGGAAAAATTGCACAGATGATCATGAAATTACTGGTAATAAATACACAGGTTAAGATAATTCATTTACTTGACCTTGAGATTTTTTTGACTAATTACAGCTAGGGTAATTGGTTTTATGAATATAACTTTCTAAAAGCAGCACTTTCAAAATTGTAACTTAAAACCCGACTTTACCAATAAAAGAGATTTTTTAAAACAACTTCTCAAACACCAAATATGAAATGTTCACCTGTTCCCAATCAAAAGTTAGCATTTATTAAATGTAAATTTCACAAATGGAGGTGCACCGATAAGTTACAGTTCATAGAACCAAAAGTCCAATTCCAAATGGCATATATTACAAATCGTCTTTATTTTCTTTAGTGATAAAAATCAAACAGCCAACGTGTTTCGTTCAACCCACGTGAACTTCCTCAGAGCTGTAAAAAGAGGTATAGAATTACATCTATATACATGCTAACATTACAACATCTAAGAACATACAACAGATATAAATGCTTTTTTTTCTAAAGTATACAGGATTGTTTCATAAATGCATGTTCTAATGTTAGCATTTTTATATATGTTATTCTATATGTCTTTTTACTCCCCTGAGGAAGTTCACATGTGGTGAACGAAAGGCATTGGTTGATTGAATAAACTGTAACATATCGGTGCACCACCATTTGTGAAATTTGGATTCGATTTGAACTTTTGGTCACACCTCAGGAGCAGCAGATGCTTGCTTTGGTGCATGTAGTAGGACTACAATGTTAAATAACTGGGACAAGGGGAAGTGCGGTGTTCTGTTGTTTGATAGGCACTTATTAAATGTGATAAGGAAACGCAATGTTATCCTATAGGAAAGGTAGCCTCACAGTAATGAAAAACTTTAAACATTAAGTCCAACCTTTTAACATCAATGCACCCTGCCATATGGGCTACCTAGGGGTTACCTTAGGGCTGACTTATATGCAATAAAAGGGGCCTTTACATTGTGGGGCGTGACTTGTATTGCTAAGTCGAATTGGCAGCTTAAAACTGCATTCAGGCTGCAATGGCAGACCTGGGATGTGTTTTAAGGGGCTTCTTAGGCGTGTGGCACAATTAGTGCTGCAGGCCCACTAGTAGCATTCAATTTGCAGGCCCTAGACATATGGTATAACACTCTACAAGGTATTTGTATGTAAAATAAATATGCCAACTAGGTGTAAGCCAATTTGATCATGTTTAAAGGAGAGAACACAAGCACTTTAACACTTCTTAGCAATGGTAAGGTGTACAAAGGCCTAGAGCCAACAAAAACACATTTCAGCAGAAAGTGAAGGGTTAAGGAAAAAAAGTTTGGGGGGGTGACCCTGCAGAGTGGGACAAGTCAAACAAGATTCATGAACTTCACCTTACCCTTCATCAAGCTAGGCAATCTCAGTCTTTGTTTTGACACTTTCTTTGGTTACCTTTGCGGCCATTCTTTTATCAAACCATTTCTTCCTCTTGGCCACTAAATCTCAATTTCTTTTTCTCTACTGTCGTTTCTCTGTGTTTTTCGCTAGGAGTTTCCAAATTAACCCAGTCAGCGCTGGCCATTGTATTTGCCTTCCTGTTCATGAACAATTCAAAAAGTGCTCTCCCAGTCACTATATGTGGTGTGACTCTATAAGCTACCACCTTTCATCGCAACTCTTCCCTCCAGTTCCTGCTATGACACTTAGCCATGTCAATTACTTCCTTCATTACTTTATTAAATCTCTCTATTGCACATTCAATTTGGGATGATAAAGTTAACACATCCTATGTTTTATTTACCTGATGGCCAAGAAACTCAATGTCCTTAGAGGATAACACCATGCCATCATATGTAAAGACACAATCTGGAAAATCTTCCCTTTCAAAAACTATATTTAGAAACTCAAAAACCACCCTGGTCTCTACATTGTGTGTAATTCTGTACTCATGCCATCCTGAATACAAATTCATAAGAACATTTGTGGAGGTGGTGTAACATTCTGCATAATCAAACACAAATATCATACTCATTCCCAGTGTGTATGGAGCCATTATATCTAGGACAATCTTCTCCCATGGTCTCACTGCAAGCTCTCAAGGGTTAAGTGATTGTACCCTCACATTTAAGCCTTTGTCATTTAACCTGCAATATATACATTAAAGAACCCTTCTTTCTACTGCATTGTCCAGATCAAATCACCATTACTCCATTAGCCTTTCCTTGTTTCATATTCACCTATATGTTCCACATAGTCCACCTCTATCAATTTAGCATGAGCAGGCTCAGGCAAAATCAAACGCATGCCTCTGAACACTAAACCATATGTACAGCTATCTCATCCCTTACCCACCAAAATATTTCTCCTCTTCAAAGCAATCTGTCGTCTCACGTCATCCTTAACCAATCTTCCTCATTATCATTTGCCAAATGGAATATTGCTCTGATTCTAACTTCCACTCCTCCAAGTGCACACACCTTCACGTCCTCTTTCAACCAAACTTTCCTTCTCATACTCTGTCTCTGTTCTTTATTCTTTGGCACCAACCTTGATTAAAAAATCTGCCACTTTGTTCATTGCACCTGGTATATATTCAACCACCAACTCAAATTCTAGTAAGGGCATCACCCAGCGGCTAATACATGCTGATAGAGGGTCAATACCCTTTTTACTGCAATTTTTCTTAACAGTTTATGGTCTGTTTAATAAACTTGGATCCCCGCATAAGGATTTTCAATCTTTTGATGGTCCAAAATATGGCCAAAGCCTCCTACTTGATGACTGAATAAATTATTTCAGCCTTTTTAACTGTCCTCGAAATAAATAAACTAGAGTTCACTCCCCGCTGTCTTCAGTAAGACTACTATCAACAAAATAGGGCCTGTCCCTCTAGACACTATTAATCGTCTTATGTTTATGCACAAGGAACGTATTGTTGAAAAAACTTTTACTCCCACATATCCAATGTTTTTTGGCTATTCATACCCGTGCAAGTGTCAAGTATTCTCAAAGTACACAAAAAAGTGCCATCAAATTGTCATCATACCATCACCCACCACAAATTTTTATGTGAAAAAATGTGGAGAAAAGAGTGAGCCCCTCATGAAAGAACCGCCAATGGGGTTTTCTGGCTGGTAAATGCCAGTATACCCATTTATCATCATAGGTGACTCACTCTTATAGTAGTGGAAAGGAAAGACAAACAAAGGAAAAAGACCAACAACATATAATGGTGCTTTTTCATAACATCAATCAAGCAATGAACTGATTGTTCTTTCAATAACAAGTCAAGATGAATACTTGCTATTTTAATGTGTACATACACCAATACCCCAGTGAGAAAAGAAACCGTGAATCTCACACAGTTAAAATTAGAGAGCTCACTGGCCACTACTGATTTATTCTGGGCTGTGAGTTCTCCAAATTAAAAACGATTCATACTCAGCCAAGTTTTGTGTGAATCATTGTCGCCAACATGTTTCGTTGCTCTTATTTTGCGCAACTTCTTCAGGGCCAACAGGGGTTATCCACTTCATTTTCCACTCTCTTATGAACCACACCTGTGATGGTAAAATGACAAATCACAATTAAAAATGGGCCAGGAGTTCAGGACCCTCTCAAACCAGCCTGCTAGATCCAATGTAGTGCTAGGTTGTGGCGCTCAGCTCATCTGTAACATAATTACCTGGGGTTAGCGTCTTTAACGCGTACCTGCCACCCCATTCACTGTGGACAACCGTGTCCCACGAGATCACGTGTCCCTTTGAACAACCCGCTTATCGTCAGGTTTTCTGTGCATAAACATAAGCAGATACAAAATCGAATTCAGTCTTTTCTCGGCACAATCACATTCCGTTTATCATCCTGTCTTTGTTTATCAAGCGCCTTTCATCACAGGCGCGCAAACACGAGGAAAAACCAACAGTAGGCACGCCCTCAGCACAGCGCGAACTCAACTGTGATTACAATTCTCCGTATCGGTCCATTGCCAGTCAGTCACCCTTCAAACACCCCGTAAAGGATACTGACCCGCTGATCTTACTGTGATAGACAGAACCTCTTACCCGAGCCAGATCGCCAGCAAATTTCAACCTGAGCCACAGCCGGCAAGCCTTCTCGCGGTTGAATTTTAAGGTTCTAGGAGTTCCGTGCATGACGTCAGGTGTCACATGACTAGCGTGTGTGTATCTTGGCGGCCATCTTAAGACGGACCCAATGCTAGTATGTTTATATGAGGGGGTCAGACTCTACTACTTCCACCTCATGCTGTTTACCTTACACGCGCCACACATCACTGCAAGCTAAATCATCTTATTATATGGTGGGGGGCCTGAACCTGAACCCTTTGTTCCCGCTGAGGCTCCAGTTTAATGTTTATGATTCAGTAAGACTACATCAAGATCTTTTATACTCACATCAGTAATCAACATACATTCAGTTGAGGGTTCTTAACTCCGTAGAGTCAGTGCATCTCTCAGGTTTTCCTTTAAATCACAAAACTTTTTTGACAACATTCATCCAAATTGAAGGGCATTCATTAACAGATTTCTCATAATTTGCATTTTGCTAGCAACATTTGCTATACATTTGCCATAAAATTCCAACATGCCCACAATTGAGGCAACTTCCTCTTTGTTTTCTGGTGTTGACATTTTCTCAATTCTCTTCCCCAAGTGAGTTTGTGGCCCAGATAATTTATTGCATTTAGTCACAGTAAGAGTTAACTTTCTCTCTTCCGGTATACTCAGAACATCTCTACGTCATCTATTTTGTTCTTTAACATCTCTGCTAAAGACTAGGGTAAAGTCTTGATGTACCTTAAGCCCTTACAACCATGCCAACACACTTCCCATCCCATCATTCTTTCAAATACAAAAGAGGTGGAAATTAGGTCAAGGACATTCTTGGGAACCTCTCCATGCCATTTGGTGTGAATCCCTTAATGTCAGAAGTAACCTAACTTAGTGGTATAGTTGCATTACATTCGGTGTTGTGATGACCTTGGCTCCACCCAGAACTGACATAATCTCCGTGATCCTGGGCAAAGGATATTTGTCCTCTACCACAGCCATATTGAGAGCCCTTAAGTATGTTCACAAATTAACATCTCCCCTTGTTTTCCTAGCAATCACCACTTGCGCAAACTAGTCAGTACCTTCAACCTTTTCTAAAATGCCCCCTTCCTTCAGCCTATTAATTTCTTTATCCATATTCTCTCTTATAGTTAGAAGTATTGCTCTCACTGTGCCCAGTTTGCAAGCATCCCAACTCACTGTTGAAGACTCCAAGCAACTATTTTATCACATTTTCATGCAAGTCAACCTCCAACACACTCTTCACATCCTTAGTGTCCTTCAATCTTATGGGATGGTCAAAACGTGTTTTAAATAGTAACTTCTCGTCACTCTGATGAAACCAACTAATTACATTCGCTCCCTTTCATGACACACCCATTTTCCCTGAAATCATTCACTCTTTAAACTCCACAGTCCCTTAGAAACTATCCAAACACCTTTGTGGAATTGCCCCCATATTCCACCTGCCATGTATTGGGTTTGCATAGTTTAATTCCACCCTTTAAGTTCTTCTCATAAAATTCTTATGACACAATAGCTAATTTTGCCCCAGAATTAAAAGGCATCCTCAAAGTATGACCTTCTATATTTCCTCATATTACTTGTAACACAATTTGTTCCACTCACATATTTTTCTCAAGGTGTTCTGTGCCTAGCACACTTTAGTAAAATGCCCTCTTTTACCACAACCCTTGCATGTTGCACTGAAGGATGGATTCTCCTTATCATTGGCAAAATAACATTTAATTCCACACTTTTAACTCCTGGTCCTACACTGTCCCCTTTAAATTTAGAATTATCGGCATGTAGAGTTTCTTTGCCGTTTCCCCTAATTGGTTTTCTTTAGCACCTTCACACAGGCCAACCTATATTTCTATGCTCTTTGCCACTTTAATCATCTCATTTAAATTTGTGTTATCTTTAGGTCAGAGTTTATCCCTGACTTTTTAAATACCACAGCCCAGGATAAATTGATCATGTGTTCTGTCTTCCAAATGTGGCTTGAATTCACAGTTGGTTGCCAGCTTCCTTGAAGCTCTTACATTATCTTCAATAGTAAGATCATGAAGATGCTCAAACACCTCCTGCCCCTCTGGTCCGAAGCAATACCTTAATTAAGTAGATTTTCTCTCTGTCATTCAATTTAGCCCACGTCCTCTGTTGTAATGAGAGAAAACCTTCTGACAATTTCCCCACTTCAAGATGGAATCCCTTGCTGTAGTCAAGAAAAATGGTGGTGGTGTAACATTCTGCATAATCACAGAGAAGTAACAGCAGGTGAATACAGAACGCCAAATACCAGCAGGCAGGACTTTGTATAGCACCCTAGGCTTACTTGAGAAAATAGATTCTCAACTGACATAAATTACAGTTTCAACATAGAGAACAGAAAGACTGAAGAGTGCAGCATATATTTTCAGAAGTTCACCCTCCACTCAGTAATGTTTTGTTCCTTTTGAGTAAGAACACATTAGTTCGCAATAAAAAACTTTAATGTACAACAAGATGCGATTGCTTTATCCACCATTGAATACAAGATTAAAGTAGAACTGGCACTTGAATTTCACGCACTGCCACACAATTTTACCCGAAGGTAAGCCTGGCTTTAAGACTGTATTCAGCACAGTTAGCATTGAGCTTTCTCTATTAACTCTGAACTTTTCATCAAGCAGCTCTCTAGTGCGGACTCCTATGGGTTTCTTAGCAGCCCAGAGGTGCACACCACAATGTTGCCTTGGGAGAATCCAAGCTTTGCGTTGTAACATTGATTCATCAGAATCCAAGCCTCACTTCAATTTCCGCTGTGATCCTATGCAGCAATCGAAACAGGAGACAATGACGCTAGAGCCAACAAGGTGCATCACGAGCAAACAGCAAACCATTTGTGACATTGGCAAGTTGACTCTACACCAAGTGTTCGCTGACAGCCACCAGAAAAGGGAAAAAGACCCAGCACATGCACTGTCAACTTGAGCCTTCAGTTGCATCCACGGAACATGGAGATCCATTCAAAGGTAAGTATCCAGTAATGGCCACTCAAAAATGTCTGCTAAATAAAAGTGATTGTAAGCCACAGTTCCTGCAAGGTGACTATCTCCCTGTTTGTTAATACTGTTACTGTCCGTTGATATCAGAAAAATACCAAAGTCCTCCCATATCCCTGTGCCACTCAATGTAGATTTGATTCTTAAGTTGAAGCATCAAGCACCTTCTTCTATTGTACGGTAGACAAAAACATTAAAACATTCAAAATCATTGAACAAAATGCAACCAGGTAGCCAGCCTGAATTCCTAGTACTGCGACACAGACAGACATTCACAAAACTTTAGAATTATAATCCACTGAACAGAGTGAGGTGTCCACTTTGGGTTGGTATCCCATCGAAATTGTCGCTACTGTAATAAAGGCAAACAAACTTTTTGGATACTTGATTAATGAAGTAGGTTTTTATTGGATAAAAGATACACTGCACCAGCCAACTGGTCCCACCCACCCTCTGCAAACACTAACCTCACCCTCCTCTCTAACATTCCACCATGATGTCCGCATTATGACAGATACCATTAGAGACTAGAGAGTCAGGAGGTTAAATTACCACACATACCACTTAGATCCTCATCACTTGTCCTGATAAAAATGACTTGGTAATACTTCACCCACTAAGCAGCTGGAATGGCGAATCAGTGGGAAACTGTGTTTCTGTACCAATTTTCACTTTACCACCTATTTGGGTGTGGTTTCCACTAAGATCTGTCTAGGTGAAAACTTGCAATATTTCCGCATTATTTAGTAATCACAATGGGCTAGCAACTCCTGTTACCAACTATATCTAGATTACTGGGCCAATTGCAATGGTTGACAAAATGTTTTGCCTTTAACCATTGCTTAGTTGTTACAGAAAATATTTAGAGAACTATTGTATTTTTATTACGCCTCCTCCATTGGTAAGCCCGTGTCAATTTACAATGTCCTAGAGTCAATGGCACAATTCATATAGTTCTTGCTTCTCTATTTATTAAACAATTATTTATTAGCATTTTTCACAATGAGCAACATATTTTAATATTGGATTATAAGTCCCTACAGACAAAATGTAACGATATACATAAATATCACGATCATCAAAGATATCTTCTGAAATGAAAATTAGTATAAATCATATTAGAGAAGATCCTCACTCCTCATTGGTTTAGATAATAGTGTATATTACATATGAATGTCCATATTCTCTGATCCTGCCTGCTGTCCTTGATGGGTACATCCAGTGAATGTTGTCACAATGTCTCAAAAATCAAACTTGCATTACCAAACAAAGAAATATTGCAGGATGCGTATTGGTGGTGATACGGGGGCGGGAGCAGATAAAGGGTATTGTTCCCTTCTCTTCACGACCCTTCTCAAGGGCCTGCTTTCTGTAGCTCGAAAGAGATTCAGGCACCGGGGACCTTATCATTACCACAGGATTCTTTAAAGGTATATTATGGCCTCAGCGATTAAACAGGAGGTTTCACACCTCAGAAGTACGGTGGCATGCTTGTCCATATTGAAAATGAGGGGCGAATGGCAGCTGAATGGTTTCCAGTTAAAACAGTAAGGTTGCCTTGATACAGTTCTTTGCTGGATGCTGGACATCAAATGGAATGCATCGATGAGTACATGTTGCCTGTTCAGAAAATAATGAGCTGTTGGTAAATTGCAAGTGTGTTCATGTTTGCCTCGAGTTCTCTGATCATACACAAACCAGAGTCTGATGCAGCCTTTGCAGCAAGGATGCAGCCTGTCACATCCTACTGTTCACGCAGTGGGCTGCAGCAGAGCATCGTCCAAGCTTCAGGCCGTGTCTCTCCTCTTGCACTCTAAGGGATCTGATATTTCAAACATCTATAATTGGGTAATTCATAAGTAAGAGATCAATAACTGGAAAAACACTTGAGTATGTTTGATTGTTTTTATGTTCAGAGGACAGCAGTATCCTCACACAAGATGATGCAACCCCAACGCACGCCCCCTGCAGAATGTAATGAGGGGCCATTGAGTCTCCATTATCTCACAGATTTCCTTTGGGCTTGGTCTGTATGGGAGCCCTCTGAAGGATTGGGGGGCTCTCAGGAGAGTTGGAGAGCCCTCTGAAGGGTTGGGGGGACAATGCGTCCCTCGAACTGCAGGGGCCTGCGCTAGGCCCCTGGAGAAAAAATATTTACAGAGGGGGAAACAGAAGTTAGCAGTGCTTAATTAGTAAAACATTAAGCGCCAGGGTCCATTTCCGGAGGCCCCTGCAGCTTGTATCCATTGCCCCTGCCAGCGCTGCCAATGACAGTATCAACATAACAAATAGCCATCTCACTTCTACAAGTGGGAAGGTTCTGACTACTGCAGGTCACCCACAGCTATAAGAATAGCATTGGCATCAGATATTGTTCATTTCTAATTATTGAACACTCTTTGTCTGCTCATCTAAAAATGTGATGGACACCGCCGCCATGTGATAGGTTGTCATTAAAGCCAGTGTTGAGAATAAAGTGCCCATGCTGAGCAATGGAAACCACTGGCTCAAATTAAGCATTGGATTGCCTGAAAAGGAAAAAGAGTATGATGAATCTTCTGTTGTAGGAGCACTTTAACAATGTATTGTGGCTTATACATATGTTCCTCCTACTCCATCCACTCTGAGCACTAAAACATCTACACAGAGGAGGAGCCAGCAATAATAGGTACAGGTTTACTGTACCAGCTGATAAATGTGTTTCAAGAAATCGTCATGTCTTGGGTAGCCATCTTTCCATTGCGCCTCACAAGACACTTTGTATGGGTGGAGGCACACTGCACATGCAGAGACACTACATGTGCAGAGAGACTCTGTGCACGCAGAGATATCTGAAGACGTTTGTTGAGGAGCATTCCTAATTTTTGGGGTTTCATTCTAAATTCCTCTTCTACAAATCAACCAATCTTAAAAGATCTAATGCAGCTGGGGATGTTGATCGAGTGTGACTATTATTCATACTGTATTTGAGATGTAAACCCTTCACCTAGCATTGGCTCCTCCCTGCTGCAAACCTTCAGAAACAAGTTTAGAAAATGAACAACTCTAGTATTAAACATAGAATGAAATAGTCTTAAGCTTTGAAACATCAATGCTATCTATCATTTCCCTTCGAAGGGTAGCCTGCCACTTGGTCTTGACATAAGAATCACTGCCATCCCTTCTAGTGGACTAGTAGGAAACTTGGAATCTGGAGACTCAGTTTGTAATCCCAGCCTCGCACTTGGTCGAACTGTTTGCTCTGTTCTCTTTTTGGCAAGCTTGGGAACATTTAGACTCAATGTAAAAGCTGCTAGTAAGCATGAAGTTAAAAAATGGACTCGATAGTACCTGGGGTAGTGGAGAAGTGTCCAGTCTCATGGTATATTCGACAAAATGTAATACGGTAGTGTAGGAAATTGGGTTACTGGATGAGGGGGTGAAACATGCTTACCCTGTCCTTTTACACATTTTGTTAATTTATTTTCCAGATGTGGGGACTATGTCCTGAATTTTGTAATGGATGCCACAACATATTGTTCATGTTGTGGCAGCCAGTCGGGTTCGATCAATCCCTTTGACTTGAGCAATCAAAGCATATCTGGATACCAACGGTCCCGATAGCACTAACTTTTTCTAGTGTTTAACCGCATCAAACCTACTCAGAGCACTTTTCGCAAATACTATGGAACAGATTTACAGTAAATATCAAAAAGCATGCGCTCTTAATAAAGTTTTAACTTTCTGCCTAATTCAGTGTAATTCTGCCAGCCAATGTATTTGTATCATAGAGAAAATGGGAAATGGGACTTTTAGGCACACTCTCACTGCCCCTTTTTCTTGACATCTGCTTGACAGATCAGTGCAAAATTTCCCATGAAGAAGTCAAATTGGATTACATTTTTGGGGGAAAGTTTCATGCAGATTTTTCGAACTGTGCCAAAGTTATTAAGAACACAAAAAATGCCTTTCCTATGGAAAGTCTGACCTAACTGTAATTACTCTGACACTATCGCCACAAAGTAATTTGTATAACGACTCTGTAATTATCATTAGATCAGAGTGACTCTGTAATTATCATTAGATCAGAGTTTTTAACAATTTTGGCCATGCTCAACAAATCTGCACAATATTTTACAAAGGAAATGTATGTAGGGCATGGCTAATTTCACGCAGATCTGTCAAAGAGCAGGCAAAAAAGAGGGTGTTTCTACCTCATACATTTTGTGATCACAGAACTCGAGTCTCACACAGGCTGACAGCAACAAAGAAACATCTGTTGCAGCTGCTGTTACAGGCTTGGTTCCTGACTCCTGGAAAAAATAACAGGAGTCATAAGGGGTTGTGGGTTAGCATCCCTGGTCCTTAGGCAAAGGCAGCCTTTTTCAGTCAAAATAAAAAAGTAAAAATGTTCACAGTGTTTGTGGACTGTGACACAGGTTTTGCAGACTCTATCACTGCTCCAAAGTCCGCAAACCCTACTTCACATTTCATGAACCCCAGCAAGGATTATGGGCCCATTTTCGGCTTCGTCCCAGGAATGCAAAACCTAGCTCAGGATTTGCAAACCCACTCAGACTTGTGACTCTATATGGGCCCTTCCACTAGGTCCGTGGACCCAGTGGCACGTCCGCAAAACACTACAGGAGAAACAACAAAAGCTCACAAGTCTGTGAGGGTTTGTGTGCCCAATCACTGGTCTGCACATCACAGAAAAGGGAAAAAAAGTATCAAAAAGATCCCAGCCAGGGAATTGAGCTGTCCCCGTTACCTGCGATTGTTGCATCTTGCTGACACACCACTCACGGAGACCAAGACAAAGCCCCGCAAAAGGGAAGCCCAGAAGTAGGGTCTCCCCCAAGGTACCCTCCTCACTGCTACTGGTCACTTTAGTGTTTTTTTCTTCTTACTCAGCGGACAAGGGGGATGTGGGAGGGAAGGGTGGGGGAGGGGGTTAGTTGGGGTTTTTCGTACACCACGTGCATTGTTACAGCGACCGACTGCTTTTCAGTCTTTCAAACGCGGCCGGCCCAGCTGGCTTGTAGGCGGCATGCTGTGTTTAATATGCTTGGTAAAGAACTCGCATTTGCAATGGCGCGGCACCTGTATTGTTACTGTTCGGCCAGTGACTCCACAAGCACTAGTCGGTGTATTTGCTTTGAATAAAAAGATGTAATACTAAAAAGATCCCAGCCTTCACTTGACTGGTTAAAGGCCATGTCCAGAAGGCAGGACTTGCACTCAACTGTCCATCTTTGGACAGTTGAGTGCAAGACCTGCTGCCAACCTCCTCTGTGCATGTGCGTAGCAGGGGTTATCTGTTTGTGGCAGGCTGGAGCCTCCAGCCAAACACACTAGCACACAGCCAAAGGCCATGCACAGCGTGGATGTCATCTACATAAGGCTTTTTCACAGAGACAACCTATCCCCCTCAGTGCACAGCTACAGGCCATGCAAAGACAGGGTTGGCAACTCATGGAAGGTTGTGATTTGTACCCAATCCCAACTGTGTACAGATAATAGCCATGCCTAGTGGGGTTGCCAACTACAGTAGGTTGGGACCCATCCTGAGCCATGCACAGCCAAAGGGTGTGCACAGCCTGGCTTGGCCACTCATGGAAGGGTGGGACTTGCACCCAATCCATGCTGTGTACAAATAAAAGGCATACATAGCCAAAAGCCATCACCAACCGGGGTTGGCCATGTATGGAAGGTTGGGATTTGCACCCAATCCCTGCTTTGTACATATAGAAGGCATACACAGACAAAAGCCATCGCCAGCTGGGGTTGGCCACTCATGCAAGGTTGAGACTTGTACCAAATCCCCACTGTGTACAGATAAAAGGGCTGTACAGTGGGTTTAGCCACCAACAGTAGGTTGGGGCCTATGGCTAAACCCCACTACGCATGGCCAAAGGCTGCATTGGGCTGGAACAAGCCCAAGCCAAAGGCCCGGTTCTGCGGCCCACAGCACACAGACATAGTCTGTATGCAGAGTGGATTGGCCACCTCTGGAGGTTTGAGCGAAGGGTCTGGCAATCCTTGCTGTGGGTTGGGGAGATGGCGAGATGCAGTAAAACCAGACTGCTCATTGCTCAAGACAATGCAAAGTGAAGGATTGAAGCCTTTGGCTTGTTGATCGCAGAGAATGGCCAAGTCCTGGACCTGCCGTCAACCATTATTGTGCACAACTGAAGACAGTATTCAAAGTGCTGGACGACCAACGCGGGTTGGAGCCTGCGCTCAACTCCCACTGCACATGCCCAAAAAATGTGTGTGCAGCAGGGTTGGACAACCACAGCAGATTTGCTGTAAGCACTGCCTACAGGCCAATGTCTACAGCCAAGCCCCACTACGAGTTGCTGCAGTCTGTAGCCAGGCCCTCAGAGCAAACCTCACTGGGCCGTGGGAGCTGGACACCCAAGTCAGGCTGGATGCAGTGACTGACCCATTGGCCAGGGCCTGCAGTCAACCCCCAATGTGGGTTGGATTCCTGCAGCCAGCGGACAGGCCCTGTGGAAAACCCCCGTCAGAAGATAGGCACATCAGTGGTTGGTCTCCTGTGAACGGAGCCTGGCATTAGGAATGGCTCTAAAGCCTTGGACCTTGATGTGCATGGCCAGATGCCATGCACATTGGGAGCTGGCAGACCGGAGATGTCTGGCAAAGGCCAAACACTGTGGGTAGCGCTCGCTGTGCATGGCTGAAGGCTGTGGACATAGAGGCTGGCAGTTTGCAGATGGTTGGCCTATGACCAGACCTTTCGGGCAACCCCCACTGTGGGCATCCAAAGGCAATGTGGATGCAGGGCCTACCAGAGGCAGAGTACAGCAGTCCACATCAGCTGCCGGTTGTCCACCAATGAAGGGACTAGCACAGGCCCTGGCCATGGACCAGACCATGCAGTGTACCACCTCTCCAGGTTGGCTGCCTGCAGCAAGTTGGGTACAGAGTATGACAGCAAGCAAGGCTCTGCAGTGAACACTGCTGTGCATAGCCTGAGGTTATGCACATCAGGGTTGGCCGCCAATGGCCGGTTGGACACAGACCTGCCTATGGTCCAGGCCCTGCGACAAAGCCCTGCTGGGCACAGCCAAATGCCTAGCGCGGTGGATGCTGTCCACCTGCAGATGGTTGGGAGCAGGGCTTGGCCAACTCTTGCAAGTTGGCAAGATGGACCCTACTCATTTAGTCATGCCTGGAAAGAGAAACATTATTATAAAGAACAGTGGTCCCTATAACAAGTATTTTATGAACAATGATCATACACTTGATAGATTGTATGTCTTCTGTCCATCCGGACAGGAATTTATTTTAGATCAGAAGAGTAGTTTTGGTTGTTAAAAATGTCAAGCGGGCACAGCCGTGACCTTCAACATATACAGGACAACAACAAAAAGAACAAAATGGAAAAAGCACAAAATATGTCTGTACACTTGTGTTTCAGTGGGATAGACGTTAAATGTTAGACCGCACCATTGCAATTATCCATGTTACATACACATTTTGCATATGGGGTTTATATGTCGACGTTTCGATGCCTTTCCTAGAATGTGGGCATCATCATCAGGACATTGGATGACATTATTGTTGTCTTAATTATTGAAACCATAATAATTGGCATGGTTTAGACGGCGGGTGAAACCTGGGTTCTTGCAGTTTACCCGGTTGTGTTCGCAGAAAATTCTGCAGCCTCGCGGTTCGTTTTAGATTCCGGCGCGAGTTTAATCAATCCTGAGGAGCACCAGATCGCCAGACTCATGGCAGCTACCTACTTATCCCGAAATAGCCAGTGTGCATTTCGGCGTATCCAAGCAAACGCTGTGATTAAACTCGCGCCGGAATCTAAAACGAACCGCGAGGCTGCAGAATTTTCTGCGAACACAACCGGGTAAACTGCAAGAACCCAGGTTTCACCCGCCGTCTAAACCATGCCAATTATTATGGTTTCAATAATTAAGACAACAATAATGTCATCCAATGTCCTGATGATGATGCCCACATTCTAGGAAAGGCATCGAAACGTCGACATATAAACCCCATATGCAAAATGTGTATGTAACATGGATAATTGCAATGGTGCGGTCTAACATTTAACGTCTGTCCCACTGAAACACAAGTGTACAGACATATTTTGTGCTTTTTCCATTTTGTTCTTTTTGTTGTTGTCCTGTATATGTTGAAGGTCACGGCTGTGCCCGCTTGACATTTTTAACAACCAAAACTACTCTTCTGATCTAAAATAAATTCCTGTCCGGATGGACAGAAGACATACAATCTATCAAGTGTATGATCATTGTTCATAAAATACTTGTTATAGGGACCACTGTTCTTTATAATAATTAATGCCCAAGGTCCCTATGCTATACCTTAAGGGTTCCCTTGTTTGTATGAAACATGGAAAGAGAAACAAGCATTTGTAATGCAATACGTCTTGTATTTTCGAGAGTTTACGCTATTGGCATTGTAAATGACAATGCCTTTTATTTATCTGTTTTAAAAACCAACACATAAATAAAAGGAAGTGTCATATACAATGGCAAAAGCTGAAACCCTAGCAAATGCAAGATCTATTGCATTGCAAATGCTTGTTTGAACTGGGACAAATCACCAGAATGTGCTTAATTCTGGTGCTTTTGGGAAACTGCATTTGTTATGACTGTTACAAGAGAGATCAGTGTTATACATGAAATGCCCTCTATTCCCTACCATATTGTATTGTGTGCAGAAGTGAAAGAACTGCCTGAACATGGATTTATTATTGACTGATAGTACTTGGTTTATTGAGCTATAAGTTTCTAATCGCTGACAACATCTCCGAGTAAACCTTGGGATGCTTGGCCTTGCTAGCCTGCGGGTCAAGGGGTACAGTTGATGCTCAGTTTTCGGCTCAAAGGTATGGTTAAGCGCCACAACACATTATCAATCAACACATGAGCCAAATGGAAGCTCTGTTTCGACACTTAGAATGAACAGTAAAGCTGGGGCAGTCTGCAAAATGATCTCGCAGGGAGATTTAATGGGGCCAGCCATTGGAGTGAATCAGATGTTGAGCTCTTTCACCAGACACTGTCTAAAATTCGGTGAAACAACAAAGTTGCATCCGTGATGCTTGCAGGGGCATTCAGGAGTCCTTTCTGCTAATCTCTCTCCTGCCACTGTGGCCCATTCGCGTTTCAGTTTGGGCCCATAGTGGGGTGAGAAGGGGCAGCACATACCACAGACCAACTTGTTGGTGTGTAAAAGGCTGCTTTATTGGAAACAGGTGCACCTTACAAATACATAACCTTGGCCTGTGCCGAACAAAACTAAACCTCACTAAATATATACTTCCTAACACACCCTGCTCCCCCACCCCTAAAATTGGATCCCCCCTGCAACAATTACAAACACCAACTTGCAATTTTCAACTTTCTACCTACCTAACTATATAACTTCTTATATATACCCAACTGTAAACGCAGACCTGATAAACTCCCCCCTGCACTTTTTAGGAAAAACGCCACCAAAAAGGCCTACAGAAACACACCAGCACCTGCTACAGCAATGAAAAACCCCCATACAACATAACCCCCGATGCACCTGATCCCAACAAGACCACCTCGAAAAACCCCATCCTGCACAACCCTACAACCCAGCAACAACCCCCCTCCCCCCAGATGAAAAGAAACCCAGGGCGGTCAGGAGGGAAAAACAGAGAAACCCCCCCCCCAAGTCGCCTACAGCCGGCTGCTGGGTCACAACCACCAAAACTGACTTTGATTTCAATCTTAGTAACCCCCTCTATTTTCACAATATCTGCCCAAGCTGCCATTATAAACTAAGGGCCCCACAACGAACATATGCATGTACCTCACTCTCTTCCTTAACGAACACAAAACAAATCCATGCCGCACTCATTAATGCCCGATCCATAAGTAAACATAAAGATGAAATCGCTGACTTCATTAGTGCTTACAAACTTGACTTACTCTTTTTAACCGAAACTTGGACTAATCTCTCGTCAGAACCTGACCTTTTGATATCCACCCCAGAAGGCTATAACATACTTAATCAGGACAGAAAGCTAAAAACGGGTGGAGGAATTGCCATAATTTACCGAAATTCACTAAAAACTACCATCAGCCCAGTTCCACTCCCCACATGTGAAGCATTTCAATTCTCTATCACCCTAGGCCCATCCCAACGTTTCAAAGGTATCCTTTTATACCGACCACCAGGCAGCAAAACACAATTTTTAGCCACCTTTTTGGAAATGATGGAGTCCCTTGGTACTGACAACTCCACCACCATCTTAGGTGACTTCAACTTTCCTCTAGAAAACTTTGTAAATAACGATACCAAAAACCTCATAATGGACTAGCAACCCTAGGTCTTACACAACTGGTAACGGGAAGCACTCATGATGCAGGTCACACCTTAGATGGCCTGTTCACAAACAACAAAAATATTAACATCACTAATATCCTTCCATTAGGATGGACAGACCATCATGCGGTTATGTTCTCGATTGTATCTGACTCCTCCCCACATTCTGATTATAATGTTCGTTCCACACATACTTTTAGGCCATGGAAAAACCTGGACTATCAGCAACTCAGAGACCTCCTGCCCTCTTCAATAACTGAGCTTTCCCACAATCCTGACAAAGCAGCCGGAGAGTACTCAGAATGGCTCACCATCGCCTTGAACGAACTAGTTCCCACTAAATCCACTTCTAAAAATCATAGTACACCCTCGGCACCCTGGTTTAATGAGGCCCTCAGACAGCAGAAGCAAACATGCAGGAATAAAGAAAGACACTGGAGAAAGACCTACTCCAGAGAAGAGAAAGAAATATATAATAAAAAAGAGCTTACTCAATACAAACTCCTAATCCTGCAGGCAAAAAGCAACTATTACTCATCCCAAATTGAGCAAGACAAAAACTCGAACAAACAACTTTACCAGATTGTAACCAAATTATCTCACCTACCCCCACAATCCATTCCCAAACCATCTAAATTATTCTGTGATAATCTAGCCACATTTTTCTTTGATAAAGTTAACAATATCTATACCCAATTCTCTGACAAGACCAATACAGACCCCCCCTCCCTCTTTGATCACCAACATAGACCCCCCTCCCTCTGTGATCACCAAAAACCACCCTACTTTTTTGCAGTTTGGCAATACCAATCCCACTCAGGTTGTCAAAACTATGAACGCCATCAAATCAGGGTCATCCAGGGACCCCTGCCCCTCAGCTATTCTCCTTCCGATTTCAGATATTATAGCACCTCAACTCACCAAAATCTTTAATGCTATGTTTAATTCCGGCATATACCCGGCAATCTGGAAGGATACCCTCCTCAAACCTCTTTTTTTTAAAAAACCACCCTGATGCAGATGATTCCAACAACTATCGACCCATAGCTAGTCTGACATTCTCCGCTAAAATCGTCGAAAAACTGATGAACCACCAAATCTCCCAATTTAATGAAAAACACTCTCTCATCGATGACACCCAGTTTGGCTTCCGGAAACATCACAGCACCGAAACCGCCCTTATCAAGGCCACAGATGAGATAAGAGCAGCCCTTGATCAAGGAGCAGCGGCGGTGCTCATCCTTCTGGACCTCACTGCGGCCTTTGACACGGTCGATCACAAAATCTTGATCGATCGTGTCAACGCCATAGGCATCCAGGCCAAAGCCAAACTTCTCCTGTCTTCCTTCCTAGCTCACCGTACTCAGACGGTCCAGCTAGGAGTCTTCTAATCTGCACAAATGGCGTAACCCTGTGGTGTTCCTCAAGGTTCATCCCTCAGTCCAACCCTTTTTAATATTTATGTAACAGACTTGGCTAAGGTCATTTAGGACTGGGGGATGAGCCTAACATCCTACGCAGACGACACCCAACTTGTTCACACCATCAAAGGCAATGGAGATAAAATTGCCGCCAACTTCAAACAGGGCATGCTGGCCATTAGCAACTGGATGACAATAAATTGTCTCAAACTTAACTCCAACAAAACGGAGGTCATCACTTTTGGCAAGCATGTGCCCAGTTGGCCTAACGCTTGGTGGCCCACTGATCTAGGCCCTCCTCCCATCCCAGTCACCAAGGTCAAAAATCTGGGTGTTCTTATCGACGACAAACTCACCTTTTCTGCACATGTAAATTCCATTGTCTCCTCCTCTTTTTTCAAGTTAAAAGTCATAAAAAAGATTCTTCCTTTTCTTCCCCCCAACTTTAGCAAGACCCTGGTCACCGCTTTTGTAATGTCCTCCGTGGACTATTGTAATGGACTTTTGCTTAACGCCCAACTTAAAGTCATCAAAAAGCTACAGTCCATACAAAATGCTGCGGCCAGGATGCTATCTGGTACTCCTAAGTTTCAACCCATTGCTCACATTATCAAAGGCTTTCATTGGCTAGCAGTAAAGAACAGAATTAAGTTAAAAGCCCTCTGCATCGCCTTTAAAGCCACTCAAAAACATGGTCCGCATTTTCTTCTAAAGCCCCTTGCATTTCACGTCCCCAAACGATCACTTCGATCAATGAATACACTCATCATGACGGTTCCTCGAACCAGAACTGTCACTTGGGGCGATCGCAGTTTCACAGTATCTACAGCTAAACTTTGGAACTCCCTTGACCCCAACATCAGATCAGCCCCTACCCTGACTATCTTCAGAAAAAAAGTGAAAACCTGTCTCTTCAATCAATAAATCCCCCCCCCCCCACCCTCAATTCACACCCTGCTCTGTCCACAGCGCCGAGACGCCCTTGGGCATTTGTTCGCGCTATACAAATCACATAAATAAATAAATAAATAAATAAATGGTGGGTATTTTCCCAAAATTGTTGGCTAAATATGTCCCCAGCCCGAAGATAGCCCAAGACCAGCCCAACCAGCCCAAAAGGAGCCCACAAAGCCCAACCAGCCCAACTGAGGTGCTGGCTGCCCCCTCCCCTCACCCCGGGCCAAACCCCCCCAGGAGGGCCATGCCTCCTGCTGGTGGGCCGCACCTCCCAAGGCCCTATTGGGCCCATAGTGGAGTGGGGAGGGGCAGCACATACCACAGACCAGCTTGTTGGTGTGTAAAAGGCCGCTTTATTGGAAACAGGTGCAACATACCCAGCTCCCCCACCCCTAAAATTGGATCCCCCCTGCAACAATTATAAATATCAACTCGCAATTTTCAACTTTCCTACCTACCCAACTATATAACTTCTTATATCTATCCAACTGTAAACCCAGACCTCATAAACTCCCCCCTGCACTTTTTAGGAAAAACGCCACTCGAAAGTCGTCTTGACGGCTTTTGACCCCCCCCCCCCCTTAGGCATCCTGTCTCTTAGGATAGCGGCATACTCCTATGGCCTTATCCAGCGCCTCCTTCAATTGCACAATGTACAACTCCATCCCATACCGAGATGGGTGTACCCCATCGTCCCAAAAAAAGTACACTGCCCCATAGCGTAGTTCCGGATGTTCCATCCTACCCAAACCTTCCTTCTCGCAAAAACACCGCATCGCCCTGTTAATCTTCCTGCGCGCCCTATCTATAGCCGCCGGCCTTTCCGCTCCTCTCCATATCCGCCTTGGGACCAATTCTGACCAGATAACATGGCAGCCTGACCACTTGCGCCGCACTTCCAACAAATTTCTCTTCATTTTCTTGAATAAAGCCAGTCCCTTGCACTGCACTAAATCGTTTTCCCCTAGGTGTATAACAAGCACATCCGGACACACACCCCTCCTGACCACTTTACTCAATGCTGGCAACAGCTCATGCCACCACATACCCCCTTTTACCCGCCATTGACAAATAAACAACCCTGGATCCAATCCCAGATTCACACTCCTTTCCTTTTCCCACTCTGCACGTTTCGTCCGCTTCACGAAGGAATGACCCAAAATGAGGATAGACAGGACAGCCTCCTCCAGCCCCGCTACTGCACCTGTAAAGATGAGCCACAGAAAAAGACGCCATCAAGCGCGGTTTTCCAACCCCACTCCCCTCAGTCTGATATACGTCTTGTAACAGTCCGACTATCAACGCCCTCAGCGCATGAGTTCATCTCTACCCCAACCCTGTCCTGCTGTATCCGTAGCCGCCTCAATGCAAAACAAGTGAGCCCCAAAAACCCTCGGATCCTTACCCATGGCAAGTAGGGCATGCCGCAGGACCCCTAACAAATGAGCCGCCATCACCCTGCTATGGTCGTCCCAAAAGTACACTTCCCCTGACCCCACTTGCTGCGCAGATGCCAACAACCTACCCGAACTCGCAGGGCATACCGCCCCTGATTCCACCGGACCCATCACAACCCATTTCCCCACACCCCGTTGGTCGGTCTTAAAATGTTGTAACCTCACCGCCACCTCCCGGGTTCTCAGTTCCATGTCCCCCCACAAGACCCCAGGCCCCCTCCTGACACCAACCAGCTCCGAGACTCGAAATGCCCCAAAATACATCCACAACATGAACGTGGAAAACAGAACGGTCTCCTCCCGGTTGCGGCAATTGACAGCAAAAGCCAATCCAAAGTGACGAGCATAGCCGCAGTGATGGGCCGGCGCCGACACACTCTGGCACCTTCTCTGCGCCCAACCTTCCAGCAAATGTGCACCCAGTTCCCCCGCGGACGGCGCATATCCCCACCCCAATGTCCCCATGAAAGTGACTGCCGTCAATTTGCCGGCAATCGTCACCTTCGACATCCCTTTGTCCATCATTCGCAGCATAAACTGCACCACCAGTTCACACCGCAGCCAGCGATCGTCCTGCCGCACTGCCCCACCTTCCCAAAATTCCCGCCATGCTTGTTCGTACGCTCTCCAGGTAGAAACTGCCACCGACGCTCTGACCAGCTGTAGTCCCGGTCTCTCCCACGTACCACAGCCCCAGCGGCACTGGCGTCTTGTGTTCGTCCGCCTCCGTAGCTAGCCCATGGAACCTCTGCCACTGTGAACGAGACAAAGCATCCACAATGTCATTGTCCACTCGGGGAACATGCCAAGCTTGAAACAGAATATCATGCTCCAAACACCTTATAATAAACACCCTCATCAGCTTGAGCAACTGCGGGTCCCTGGCAGACTGTCTGTTAGCGACCTGCACTACCGCCATGTTGTCTACTTTAAAAATCACCCGCTTGTACACTAACTCCTGATCCCACACTGTCACTGCCACCACAAGCGGGAAGAGCTCCAAGAAAGCAATGCTCCATCCCCCGACTTGCCAATGTGGCGGCCATTCCTCCGCACACCAACGCACCTGCCAGTACAAACCGAAACCACCCACCCCCGCTGCATCCGACGAGATGGTTACATCCCATTTCCAGTCCTTCAAGGGTGCTATGGGCACATCATTGAAGCGCTCCAGAAAAGCTCACCACATGCGCAGGTCCTCCTTCGTTCCTCCCGACAGTCGGAGGTGATGATGCGGCAATGTGAGACCGGACAGCGCCAGACCCAGCTGCCTGCAAAAAATACGGCCCGCCCGAACGACGCGACACACAAAATTCAGATGCCTCAACAGAACCTGGACTTCCCGAACCGTCACCTTCTATTTCTTCAACATGCTGTCCACCAATGCCATCATGTGCACCTTCTTGTCCTCCGGTAGGCGTGCTTCCATGGCCACGGAGTCGAGCTCTATTCCCAGAAATGACAGCACTGTACTGGGACCCTGCATCTTCTCTGGCGCCAGGGGCACACCCAGGTAACCCATGAGTTCCGTAAAACCGTCCAGCTGCTGCTGGCAGTCCGCAGAACCAGGCCGTCCCACCAAGAAGAAGTCATCCAGGTAGTGCGTCACCGTCTCATTACCAGTGTGCCAGGAAAATGCCCACTGCAAGAAGGTACTGAAGCGCTCAAACAAGGGGCACGAGATCAAACACCCCATGGGCAACATCTTATCCACAAATATGTCCCCATCAAACTGGATCCCCAACAACTGGTGATCCTCGGATGCACCAGCAGCAGCCTGAATGCCGACTTGATGTTGCATTTTGCCATGAGGGCTTGCCCCCCCACCGACGCCACCAGCCGCCGTGCCTCATCCACGGACTAGTGCGACACTGAGGACAGCTCCATCGATATATAATCGTTCACCGACGTCCCCTCTGGCCACGACAGGTGCTGAATCAGGTGGAATAGCCCCGGCTTCTTCTTCGGCACCACGCCGATAGGAGAAATGATTAAATCCTGGATAGGCACCTCCCAAAAGGGGCCCGCCATACTCCCCTCCCACACCTCCTTGAACAACTTGTCCTGCACCACCGCCTTGTGTGCGTTGAACGATTTCAAATTCTCCGCCCACCGAGCAATCCACGGACCTACGTAGCCCAAATGGAAACTGTCCCGGAACCCCCGGCGCAACACATCCGCGTCTTCGGTCTGTGGATAAGACGCTAGGAGGGTCTCCAGCCGCTCCAGCCTAACCGGCGTATGAGCCTTTGCCCATTGTCCCTGACCCCCCTTTTCCTCCCCTGCCCCCAGGCTGTGCTCCTGCCGCCACTGGCTGCTGACCCTGCGGACCGCACCCAAACCCCCAACAGTGTACCACCAGGTGGCGCTTCCCGCATTTGGAGCATTCGTGCCGAAATCGGCAATACTGTCTGCCACACGCGCCTTTGTTATAATCCCAAATGCAAAAACAACAGTTGATGGACAGAATGCAGAACAATGTCATAAATTCACCCCAGATGCAAAAACAACAGTTGATGGACAGAATGCAGAACAATGTCATACATTCACCCCAGTACAGTGATGTGGGCCTAAATCCATCGTTTTTTTGCACTCCACACCACCCCAGTTCAGTCATGGCCATATGCAAATCAGCCTTGACCCTGTGCCTCATGGGAAAAGTCCAACCCGAACTGCCAAACCATGTCTTCACTGGACCGGAATCTTGCATCCTAGGACCGGTTTCTGGCTATCAGCCGTCTTCAGACAGGATAGCTTGACTCCAGTGGTGTGGAGAGCACTGGACTCATGTCTGAGCATACCCATCCCACTCGGGGTGACAAATGCAAAAACAACAGTTGATGGACTGAATGCAGAACAATGTCATACATTCACCCCAGTACAGAGATCTGGGCCTAAATCCATCATTTTTTTGCTCACCACACCACCCCAGTTCAGACATGGCCATATGCAAATCAGACTTGACCCTGTGCCTCATGGGAACAGTCCAGCCCAAACTGCCAAACCATGTCTTCACTGGACCGGAATCTAGCATCCTAGGACCGGTCTCTGGCTATCAGCTGTCTTCAGCCAGGATAGCTTGACTCCAGTGGCGTGGAGAGCACGGGACTCACGTCTGAGCATACCCGTCCCACTCGGGGTGACAAATGCAAAAACAACAGATGATGGACAGAAGCAGAACAATGTCTTACATTCACCCCAGTACAGAGATCTGGGCCTAAATCCATCGTTTTTTTGCTCACCACACCACCCCAGTTCAGACATGGCCATATGCAAATCAGCCTCGACCCTGTGCCTCATGGGAACAGTCTAACCCAAACTGACAGTCAAGCTATCCTGGCTGATGACGGCTGATAGCCAGAAACCGGTCCTAGGATGCTTGATTCAGGTCCAGGGAAGACATGGCTTGGCAGTTCGGGCTGGACTGTTCACATAAGGCGCAGGGTCAAGGCTGATTTGCATATGGCCATGTCTGAACTGGGGTGATGTGGATTGCAAAAAAACGATGGATTTAGACCCAGATCTCTTTACTGGGGTGGCTGTATGACATTGTTCTGCATTCTGTCCATCAACTGTTGTTTTTGCATTTGTCAATCCGAGTGGGAAGGATATGCTCAGATGTGAGTCCCCTGCTCTCCACACCACTGGAGTCAAGCTATACTGGCTGATAACCAGAAACTGGTCCTAGGATGCTTGATTCCGGTCCAGGGAAGACATGACTTGGCAGTTCGGGCTGGACTGTTCCCATGAGGCACAGGGTCAAGGCTGATTTGCATATGGCCATGTCTGAACTGGGGTGTTGTGGAGTGCAAAAAAACAATGAATTTAGGCCCAGATCTCTGTACTGGGGTGGATGTATGACATTGTTCTGCATTCTGTCCATCAATTGTTGTTTTTGCATTTGTCACCCGGAGTGGGAAGGGTATGCTCAGACGTGAATCCTGTGCTCTCCACACCACTGGAGTCAAGCTGTCCTGGCTGATGTTCTGCATTCTGTCAATCAGCTGTTGTTTTTGCACTTGTTATAATCCCAACACGCACCGACCGTGGCTTTTGTGGCAGCCCCTCCTTGTCCCACCCCTCCACGTGTGGGGCAAGCCTGAAAGGGACGAGGCACCAGCGGGAATCCGCTAGCCGTGTAGATGGTCTTATCAAACTTTGCTCCCCCCATCCTGGTGGTACAATCCTCCATCGATCTCACCCCACTTCGCGTCCGGGTCCTCCGCCAATCGCGCCCGAAACTCCTCGTAATAGTGCGACCATGCGTAGCCCCCATACGTAACCTGCGCCCCTTGGATCATGTCCATATATTTGAAAAGCTCACCCGCCCGCTCCTGGTACTTCTCACAGTACACGCTGGCGAATATCAAAAACCCAGCTGCACAGTTTTCTATGGTCAGAGGCACCTTCGGCCGTTTCGCCAGTTCCTGCTCTTAATCTTTCGACCCTTCCTTCACCGTCAGCTCACGATGTAAGAGCTTCAAGATGTCCACATAATCCCCTTTCCAAATTTCTCCTTGGTGGCCAAGGACAAGTTCGCCCCGTGGGGTTTAGTGATGCCCATATATGGCAGCTTATGCACTGGTATGTCGTGGCTCTCCTTCCCCCCATCACCCCTCTTTCCACCCCTGTCTGGCTTAGCATCCCCATCCCCACCGAGGGTCGCCGCATCCCGGCCCACCCCCGTGTCCCTCACGTACATCCCCTTACTAAGGCGCACCCCTTCTTCCCCTCCCTTTGCATCAGTGCCCACGGACACCGTACACCGGTGGGCCCCACCCGACCCGTTCCCTGCTCCGCAACAATGCTTACCTGGCATCAAGGTGAGCGTCCGCACCAGATCCCGCCGCCTTACCAGTGGAGCAGGGGGGGCCACCACTTTCTCTGCTCCGCAACTCCTCTGGGCCTGCAAAGCACTAGCAACAATATTACTCTTTCCCCCCCCCCTCCCGCCCTGCCCCGCCCCTCCTGAATCTCTCCTTCCTCCGAGCTGTCCTCGTCATAATCCAGCTGAGGCCCCTCCAGATCCATGACTTGCCACTGGCCGCCCCCCTTGGGCTCCAGCCTACTAAGCCCTGCCTACTCCCTGCAGGCGCGCAACAGTTCACCCAAGTCAACACTCTCCATTCTCCTCTCATCCAGCTCCATTTCGGGGTTGTGATCAGCACTGACGGACCTCCGTCCCCGTCCTCCAGCGGCCGTTTTGACCCTTTGGGTGGGGCTGGTGGGGACCTACCACTCCGCCTCCTGTAGGACTCTACTGTCCGGTCCCTCGTGGGAGCGCGACCGCCCCCATAAAGCAGAGCTGGTCCATCCTCTCTGCGTGTTGGAGTCGCATGCTGCTCTCCCGAGCAACTCGCCACGAGTTCCTGTTGAGAAAAATAGGTGGAGTCCAGCATGCCGGGGTTAAAAAGCCCCCACCTCCGTCCAGAGCCACCCGCGTCCCCCCACACCCCTCTGGCACCCCTCCCCCGCCGAATGACCCCCCCACCACGCCGGGAGGTCCCACCCCCTCTGCCTCGCCATCCCCGCCATCCCTGCCCCCCCAATTGCCCCCTTCTCCTCCCCTTCGCTCCACACCAACGACTCCATCTCCTGCCGCACTGACCCCCGTCCCCCCATTGCCCCGACGCTCCACCCCACCACTCCGCCCGACACCCCCCTTCGCCCCCGGTCCTCCCCCCCCAGCCCCCGGCTGCCGCTACCTTCCCTCCCACGGGCCTGGACCCCGCAGAGTGCGCCGTCCCGAGCCCCACGCTCCGCCAGCCCCACTCCCCCCTGGTCCTCCATCTGCCAAATCCTCCCCACCCGCACCCCTGTGCCCAGAACTAAGTTCGCTGCTACCCACCCCCACCAGAGTGGACCGCGGCCTGCCCGTCCCCCCGAACGCTCACCTCCTCCCTGTGCACCCCTCATACCCACCCCCACCCCCTCCTCCCCCTCTGAGTCTGAGTTGCTAATTAGTAGCGGGGATGCCCCCGATCGCTCTCCTGTGTGGGGGCATCCACCCCACTGGCTCTATCACCTGTTGCTGCACACCCCCCTTTGGGCCCCTCCTCCCCCGCCGAGCACCACCCCACCCCTCCCGCAACACCTCTCCCGCTGGAGACACCCCACGAGGTGCCCCCCAACCCCCTCCACAAACTGTAATGGGGGCCTCGGGGCCTTGCCCGCCTCCCCCCGGGCCCCGTACCCTGCGAGCTGCATCCTGCTGCCTGCAGCCGCGCCGTACAGCCTCTCCCTCCCCCTGGCTGCGCCCTCCTCTCTCCGCCCCCACCCACCGTCGCACACGAGGAGGCTCCACCCCGCAAAATGTCAGTGCTGCCCGCGTCTTCGAGGAGGCAGAGGGCCTCCACCACCCTCGGATCGTCCATAGCCGCCATCACGCCACCACCCGCAATTCTGGTACTCCGGGCTACAAGAGCGACTACTTCCAGGCACTCCAATGAATATTCAACGAGCATAAACATGCCACGCAGCGCGCTAGGCCGGTAAGCCACAGCACACTGCAAAATCAGAAAGGAAAGCCTCCAAACCACGTATGCCACTCAGGAAAAACCGAGCAGACAAACAGCTACGCCAATCCACCTCACAAGGCCAAACCTGAAGGTAAAAGCCAAGTATATAGGTCCCAAACAAAAACAGAGAAACCCCCTAGGTCCCCTACAGCCGGCTGGTGGGTAGTTTCCCAAAATGTCCGGCTAAATATGTCCCCAGCCCAAAGATAGCCCAAGACCAGCCCAACCAGCCCAAAATTAGCCCACAAAGCCTAACCAACCCAACTGAAGTGCTGGCTGCCCCCCCTCCCAGCCAAAACCCCGCAGGAGGGCCAAGCCTCTCTCTGGTCTGCCGCCCCTCCCAAGGCCCTATTCTCGCCACCTTTCACCTTGGCAATTTGCTACAGTGATATTTGCCACTCCTATCAGCCAAGCAGTCTGGACCCTTCTATGTAGAGTGGCAGCATTTGGTTTTTACAAAGAACTGGCGATTTCACATGCGCGCTCACTCCATTTTGGAAGCAGTAGTTCACCTTAGGAGGCGAACACAAATGTGCTGCCAGCAGAGTGGGCCTGCCGTTTAATGGAGGCACGAGGTGAGTGGTCGATTAAAAATAGATTTTGACCTATGCTTTCTAAGCAAAACCGGGAACTAAATGTGGGACGAACTCAAATCTGACCATGGGTGCTTTGGTTTTGCTTGGAGAAAAAGACAGCTGGCTAAAAAATGTTTCCAAAAATATCACGGACGGAGTCTGAAGACGCTTACCTAACAAGCCTAATGAAAACATCAGCTTTTAGGACCGCTTTTGTTTCTGTTGCTGCAGAAAAGCGAGGGAAGAGAATGTGGCCTTCCGGCCAAAGCTGCTGACTTTGGGAGGGAACCAGGTTTGAGCCTCGGCGTCCACTCAACATCTGTGATTTTGGGCAAATCACTTAATCTGAACTGAAATGAATGTGTCCTTGTGTAACGTCACTGGTGCTCATGTAAAGCACTCCAATATACACTGGTCGAATTTGCTCTAAATAAAACTATAAAAAGAACACCTGACGTGCAAGAGCACAGGCTGTAATGTATGATGGCCAATGAAAATTCTCTTCGAGTGAAATACCCGGAAAGAGAGCTGAACATACAAAGGAGGAACTCTTACAGAAATGCACCAATGAGAAGCCAGCATTTCTGAATGCCACAGATAGTAACCAGTGGCAATGGGTGGGTGTACCAAACCCCACAGAACAGATATAACAGGTCGATCTGACCTACAAATCGACTCGCATTAATGGAATTACCACTAAGTAATTTAAACTTTCTCACATATGCCATCTAGCCCCAATCATAGCAGTCATTGTCACCAGGGTTAGGACAGCTTATGTGTCGTCATATGGGCATAAATCCTACAATATTTCAACAATTCTTCCACCACTTTCAGCTTCTCAATTCTAAGCGTCTACTTTTTTTCTAGATTCATGGTGCACATTTCCTTGTGTTTGCTTTTGTTCACCATAAGTTGGCAGGGTATGCCCAGACGTGGGTCCCTTGCTCACTTTGCCACTGGATTCAAGGTAGCCCAGCTGATGAACGGTGTTACCCAGAAACCAGCCTCATGATACTTGTTTCCAGTTCATGGAAGACCTAGCTTGGCAATTCGGGCTAGACTGTTCCCATGAGGCACAGGGTCAAGACTGATTTGCATAAAGCTGGGTCTGAACTGAGGTGGCAAATTGAGCTAGAGAATGATGATGGATTCAAACCAGATCTGTGACTGGGGATGAGTGTCTGAAAAGTTTCAGCACTCAGACCGTCATCTCCGTATGTGTACAAAATAGCACAGACATCACATCACATCACATCACATCACATTACTGTTCCATCACCTAAAAGTTAGCAAAGTGGTGTTCGGAATCTTATCCACTGCCTCTCCTTCGGTGGTGCACAAGCGCTTGCAGCAAATGTCGAATCAATGACTCAAAGACCTGGGAGAGAATCGTGCATGGCCCCTAATCACTGGCTAGTACTCTCATAATGGTAAAAGTCGTTTTCAGAGGGTGAAGGATTCCCTTTACGCCAGTAGAGGGCGGCGACGCTCTATTAAGCACAACTTAAACGGTACAGAGTAATCGGCTTGGTATCGTGCTAATGTTTTATTTGTGTTCTAAAAATGGGTTCGTGTTGGATGGCCTCTTCAGTAGGAAGAAAAGAGGGAGAACAGAATGGTAAACGGTTCTCCTGAGGGTAAAGTTTGAGCGAGTGCAATGGACTCAAGGGTGTGAGAGGCAGGAAGGACATGAGGTACAATTGAGACCACGAAGACCCGTTAGCAGGGGCACAGCTATCGTTTGTGCAGCAGGAGCAGTGACACCGAGGTCTAGTGGCATGAAAGGCCCACTGAAGCCCAAACATATCATCATTTTAATACGGACCCGTGACCCATTCACCTTGCGTGCATTAGGGCGGCAGGGCCCATGACGCCCAGCCCATGCCGCCACTGGGATGGTGATCTCATAACCCTGGCGTGCTTGAAAAGCGAGAGGGTGGGATGGGCCTGGCTGTAGTATTCTTTGAGTCACGAGACAGTCCACGCTGTCTTCAGAAAGGCCGCGGAGTGAGTTCGAGTGTGAGGTGAAAGGAGTGACAGGTGATCATGGAAGGAGCGAGAACGTGCTGGCATCGGGAATGCTGTGTCAATGCCCTCTCACAAGGCGAACAGGGGAGGAAGGGAGGGAGATCTGAAGGTGAACCGGAAACAGAAGGGTGATAAAATCATCCAAATATTGCGGTGAACGTGTAGTGCAGAGGCAGGGGCGGTGGCGGCCCGGGAGGGTGGCCGGGGCGTACACAGAACAGCTATGGTATGCAGTGAATGAAGTTACGCACAGGAAACAAAAAGTGGCATCGAAGCAAGTTTAAAAACCAGGCGGCATCCCATTTTTTTCCGTTTTTTGCAGATTTATATAGCGCGAACTGAACCCAAAGCCATTGGAGCGCTTTACATGAGCACCGGTTACGTTATCCAAAGACACACATTCATTATTTGGTAGGATCGGGGAGATTGTTATTTGCCCTGAATCACAGGAGGTGGAGTCGACCCCGTGGCTTGAACCGTGGTTTCCAAGCTCCAAAGCCGGCAGTCCAGTCACGAGACCACATCCTCTCCCCAGGTGCCAGCCCATTATGGGCTCCACTTGTACTTGGCACGAGTCCGATTTACGAAACCTATTTTATGACCACACACACCTCAAAAAAAGTACATTTGAACGTTCATGTGTACAGTTTTCGTGAACATAAATAAGTGCACTGAGCTCATGCCCTCCACATTTTTTCTGGTTGCACGTGTGCATGACTAGTGCATTGGTGTGCGCAAGCGTCACCCACATGCAGAAGAGTTTAACCTTGTCCTACAATCTAAATGTCTGAGGCAGCGTTGGATTGGTAACACGGGCACTCGAGCAACGCCCAAGGGGCCGGTGTCCGAACCCCAGCTGTGGCCTGCTTTTTTGAGCAGCCTGGAGAGGGTGGGGGTAGGGGGGGGGCAATTTTAGCGGTTTCTGCATTGATCGATGCTGCCAGCGGCCCCGTGGGTGCCTGAGTGGCCTTTCGGGAGGTAAGTGGGCTTTCATCACCTCCCTTTTATCAAATGCAGAGGTGTCACTCCCTTTCTCCACCTGGGCTGGGCAATTAATGTATGTATATTGAGAAGGGGCAGGGGGCCTAAGCAAAAGTGGCCCCTATTGTTTTCAGGTGTGTTTCACCAGTGTAAACTGATCCGTGCATTTTTTTTAAACCCCCTTCCCCTTTTAAAAAAAAATATATAATTCGCCAAAGCAGTGTTTTTCTAAAAGACAATACTCAAACGTGGGCAACTTTTTTTTCAGGGTGCCCGGGCCGATTTTTAATCCCAATCCTACCCTGGTTTTAGGAGAAGGCAAAAGTACAAGCCCGTGGGGAGTTACACCGTACCCTACCTGGGTTTCACAACCCCGCACAGCTATGCTTGTGCATCGCATTGTGCCTGCGTTTTTCCATTAACACCCATTTACTAGAGCTGCTCATTGAGTGCTTAAGTTCCATGCTCCTCTGAACATTTTGTCTTGGTTTGTGTGTGTCCGTGTGTGTGAGACAAGGTGGCAGTGTCAGCGCTTAATGTGTAAAAAACAAAATGCAGGTGTCCAAACTTTTTCCTAGGAAGAGGCCTCCACTTTCCCATTGGTGCAGGCACTTCCACCACTGGCACCGCCCACGTTCCTCACTGCCATGGCACAGCCTGCTACCTGCTTGGACTTTAATCGAAGCTACACTGAAGCAAGGGTGCCTATAATGTGTAAGGAGATTCTCCCCTCAAGCAAACTTTGAAAAATGTAATCAAGCTATTGCATTTTTAACTCAATTCCACTTAATCTGCTACAAAAACCCAGGAACGTTGGTAACTCCAAGGGAGTTGCACCACATTATTTCCTTTTTCAGTTATCCAAATCACTTCACCTGGGTCTAGGCGAGACTTATCATCAAGATGTTTTGAATTGCATGTTTAAATATAATATTCAGTGCGTGCTGCAATCCAAATGGAGTATTATCCATAAGCAAACTATCATAACATATGCTTCTAATAGGTACAATAGCGCATTTTGGAGTAAAGAGAAGCTCGTTTGTGAAGCTACGTTGCAGATCACTAATCTAAGGATGAACAACACGGTTGCAAGAACCCAGTCTTCCCTCAAGTGCCAGGTGCATCTTACTCTGGAGTTCCAGGTGCATCTTACTCTGGAGTGCCAGGCGCAGCTTACTCTGGAGTGCCAGGCGCAGCTTACTCTGGAGTTCCAGGTGCATCTTACTCTGGAGTGCCAGGTGCATCTTACTCTGGAGTGCCAGGTGCATCTTACTCTGGAGTGCCAGGCGCATCTTACTCTGGAGTGCCAGGCGCATCTTACTCTGGAGTGCCAGATGCATCTTACTCTGGAGCCCGGCGCATCTTACTCTGGAGTGCCAGGCGCATCTTACTCTGGAGTGCCAGGTGCATCTTACTCTGGAGTGCCAGGCGCAGCTTACTCTGGAGTGCCAGGCGCAGCTTACTCTGGAGTTCCAGGTGCATCTTACTCTGGAGTGCCAGGTGCATCTTACTCTGGAGTGCCAGGCGCATCTTACTCTGGAGTGCCAGGTGCATCTTACTCTGGAGTGCCAGGCGCAGCTTACTCTGGAGTTCCAGGTGCATCTTACTCTGGAGTGCCAGGTGCATCTTACTCTGGAGTGCCAGGCGCATCTTACTCTGGAGTGCCAGGCGCATCTTACTCTGGAGTGACAGGCGCATCTTACTCTGGAGTGCCAGGCGCATCTTACTCTGGAGTGCCAGGCGCATCTTACTCTGGAGCCCGGCCTACCAGCTCTGATTTTTATTTGACCTCCAGAGAATTATCCATTTCAGTGTTAATTTGAACAATTACTTTGGGAACACCCATGGCAATTAATGGGTCCACTGATCAAAAAACAGTGAGTAGTCCTTAAGCGCACAATGCAACGGTTCTGCCCCCAAAGGAGACTCCTTCTCACCAAGATGGGCAACATCGCTGCTGCATGCCCTGTGGGCATGGTCTTGTGAAAGCCAATTTTGCCCTGATTGGTTGAAGAGTTGTTATCACCACATACCGTACCCTGTATCCTAGTTTCTATATCGAACCCACTATAGGATCTTTACACCCTCTTACTGCTAGGAAGTCATCAATGCATAAAGGTGTAGGGTGTGTTGGTTGTGTTTTCAATCCCGCTAAGGTGGGAGCATTCCACCTTCAGTGTGCAGGTTTCATTACTCTCTAATGTTGACTTGTGCAAATCATTTAAGAGACAAAACCACAGCTGGTGATGATCACTCTGCTCTCTCTCATATATCAAAATGACCAGATATGAAAAGCTTCACAAGACACATAGCTGTAATCAGTTCACGTCATGAAGGACCCCTGAACCAGGTACCATGTGTGCTGCGTAATCTTCACATTTCCCATTCAATCATAGTTCTAATAAAGTTAGATTATGTACTCCGTCCCTACCTCTGGTGCTAGTTTTTTTCCTGGACGTGCAGTGAGGATTCCGCAGTGTGCACTCTGTTGGGCCATCAGATCAAAACTAATTAAAACGATTCAGATGATTGCTTTTTATCCCCAGAACGAAAAATCTAATCATCATGAATTGGTTTAACCTGTAACATTTCTTCATTTGTGTTTAATCACACTATCAAGGCATTTGCCAAGTTTAAAGTACATTTTAACGGAATGTTTGCTCCCAAGTGCTCCTCAAGAGGGAACCATACCAATGGTAATGCCAGTAAGTAGCCTGACTCGAGGGAGGTTACCAACTCTCCACTCAGCCTACATCTCCTAGATGTCTTGCTGTGTTTTTGGCAGGTGTACTACCCGAATTCCTCATAAAGTAGCCCCCTACAAGAACTCTGAATTCGGCATGATAGATGCGAACACGGTATAAACATGTAAGCACAGAGCTGAGTTTGGGAGCCACGAAGAACTGCCCCATGTGGCAATTCAAGAACATGTGTGCCAGAATGGTTTAGCAGTGTTCAGGGGTGATTCAGCCTGCCGTGTGGAGGAGCTGCAATGCAGTTCCTAGGTGCATAGCTTGAGAAGGCTTGTTTTAGACCCATGCTCTCTTGCTTATTTCAAGCCTGATATTGATAGGATGTCGAGGTTGAACTGGCCTCATGAGAAGGGTAGTTTATCAGCAGTGTAGGCCTTGTATCGGCCGATAATGTATTGTTGGTGATACAGCTGATTTTGAAGAATGGGCCAGGAGGATAGCAGGTAGAGGTTGATTTGTGCCAGTGAAGAGTACCGTCATTCAGGTTATAGACTAGGACTTATTGTCCATCGTCTGAATTCGAGAGAGGGAAATGCAGAAAACGCAGAAAGAAGGAGGAGGTGAAAATAGGAAAACAGTGACAAAGGGAGGAAGCAGGGATGAAAAACCCTGCAGGAGTGAGTTAAAGAGACAGGAAGTGTACGGCGGGTGCCTTGGTATTTGCCAACTCAATATTCAGCAGCTCCAACAGCTGGCTTCTAAGAAAAAATTGAGCCCCAAACCTAATGATTTTTACAAATTAAGAACTGGCTGGGGAGATTATCCTGGGAGAAAGAATTTGAGGCAGAATGAAAGACATTTCTTGAATATATGCAAGCAGTTGCTAGGACTGCTTTAAAAAAAAGAAAAAAACATTCAATGTAACAAGACTTATTTGACCCCCCAAAAAAATCAATTAGATGCTTAATATAACATAGGTGCTAGTACGTGCACAACCAAATGTTTATATTCCTAATGTGATCAAGGTGTTCCGTGCCTCCTGGCTATCACTCACTGAACCCGAGTGAATCAAATATGAGTTGGTTGCATCTCCAAGGTTATGGAGTATGTCCCCAGGGCACTGGTATGATGACCACTATGTGAAGTCACTCCGTTTAATCTCCAAATGTGAATAAATAAACAAGCCAAATATTTCACTGGCATCGATTTATTCTTTGTACATTATCTTTCGTTCTTGATTTAAACTTGGAACGCACCAGCTGACGTTACGCTACACGCGATTTGGATTTCGAGACGCGGCTAAACACATTCGAGACGCGGCTGAACACATTCATTAACTGTCCCCAGATGAAGGCCTGAACGGCCGAAATGCATTGGGACCAGTGAAATGCATGTTGGGATATGTAGTGCCTAAAGTACAAATGAGTTTAAATCAAGAACGAACGATAATGTATAAAGAATAAATCAATGCCAGTGAAACATTGGGCTTGAGTTTATTTATTCATATTTGGAGATTAAACCTCACATAGAGGTCATCATACCAGTGCCCTGGGGACATACTCCAAGTCCGTGGAGATGCAACCAATATAACAACATCACACTGTCCCCCAGTGCTTGCTAGCAGACGCAGGATATTGTCACATGGTGTGGAGACGGCCCGCAGTAGCCCTATTCTAGATGGAAGCGACCTCCCTCAGACACTAGATAGAGAAGACCGTTGCACACATGGCACCATACAACAGATTGTGCCACGGGGGCACAACAGATGTGTGTGCCCACTTTTTGGGCCCAGGGGGCACTGTGGCATTATAGAAGGGGCCCCAGATGCTTGAGCATCTCCTTCTGTAATACGGTTAGCGCTGGCGCACATGTCGCACCAGCACTATCATGAGAGCGCGCTGCCTCGTTTGCATGGGAGCGTGGCCCATGCAAATGAGGGAACCACATTGTCTCTGCGCCCATGTCATGTTAAGAAGGCAGGCGCAGAGGCAATCATGGCCTTAGGAGGTGCACTGAGAGTGCGTACAGGGGCGGCTCTAGGCTCATGGCGGCCCTGGGCAGGGAGGGAGGTAGGGGGCCCCAAAAGAGGGGGTTCGGGCGGGGCGGAGTGCAGAGGCCAGTGAAGGGAGGGGGGTCGGGGTGTTTGGAAGTGGAATAGAGCCAGAGGCCGCCAAATCCCTGCCAGGGCCACCACGCAAATATGTATCCATCCTCAGAGGATTATTATATTAAGGATATATATTGGCGTGGTGGCCCCTGGGGTTTGGTGGCCCTGTGCAGGTGCACAGCTTGCACATGCCTAAGGCCGGCCCTGGTGCGTAACAAAAAAGGGTGTCACACTGTCATTGCGCACCCTAGCGGCAGCCCACCTGCCTGCAAGGGGATCTTTCTCCTCTCTCCAAAATAAAGGCGGGTTGCTGCCTGCACTTAACAACACAGAGCAGCTTTAAAAAGCAGCCACTCCATATTTCACGACTGTCCTGGAAACAGTGCATTCATTGTAATAGGGCACACTGTCCCTATTTGCACCCAGCTCACCTGTTTAAAGACAGTGCATCTCATCACGGAGGGCCTGTTTGCTGTTTCCTCATCAACAACCAGACGAAGCTGGGAACAGATTCCTTGACCTCGCTCTACTACTGGCTACCATGGCATGTCAATCCACCCAACCACCCCGAAAAACAGGTGGCGGCTGGCCTTGGTGGAGTGGGTGAAAAACCAAAGCACTGCTCTGCATGGACAACTAAGAGAGAGGTGAGCGTTAAAGACCAGTCCGAAGTATGCAGGAGAACGTGTTGTCTGAGTTTATGCACTACATGAGAGACATCAATTGAGTTATAGGCGCTAGTCATTACACACTGTTAAACCTGCTGGTAAAATAACAAATACATTTCAATAAAGTTAGGTGCCCAGTTCCCCCATTCTCACCTGCCTCTTGAAGTGGGCTGGCGTTAGTGTCGTCTCTGCCTCAGTGAGGTCAGTGAGACTAAACCTCTCGGCCTCAGCGGTGACACGGTCACAGTCAGCCCAGCATCGAGGCCGGAGCACGTGCTCAGGCGGGCGAATGTGCGTCCTGGACATGACGTCACGCCCCATTGACTGCAGACAGTGCTTAATTTGATAAAGAAAGAGCCGGTGCAAGGAGCTCTGCTCAGAGGCCACAATTAAAGGGCGGTGCGCCGAAAGCGATGCTGGTAGCTAGATCCGTGCCTTAAACCACCTCATGCTTCTTTAATCCCTTTACTTCAATCTTGCGGAATCCTGATCTCTCTCGATGTGGCGGTTTTACCATCTTTCTCTTACTCCGTCTTTCTGCCTTGTGTTTTTTCCTTCTCTAATTATCGGTAAATGACTGATGATGAAACATTTGTGCCTGTCCCTAAAAATAAGTGCAGGTGGGCCCCAACGGCAGCCAGCGGCTGAAATTCAGCATTGACTGTTGCAGCACTTGAAGTACTGGAACAAAGGCCCTCTGTGCACTGCTAATTCCCCACCCCAGGAAAGCTGAAGCAGTGAAGGTGACACACCCAAGTGACATGATTAAGGCACAAGTCCTAAAAAAAGAAGTGGGGGGACGCTCCAAGGTAGGTGGTGTCTTCGGAAGTGAGGCCAGGAAGTGACGTCACGAACGGTAGTCAGTCCCCTCTCATTACAGGGAGTCCAGCTTCACTTGGGGGGAGGGGGGGTGGGGGGGGGGGGCACCTCGTTAACCCACTGTTGAATGTAGCGTCATTGTTAATAAAACAGTTTACTTTATTTTATGCGATTGGATGAGCCATTCGTGGGAGAGTGTCACTGGCAGAGGCAGGGTTCTTACGTCACCCAGGCCCATGCACGAGTAGCTCGTCCAGTCCACGTTTTCTCTTTCCAATTTAGGACATGTAATAGTCCAATTTTACAACGAGATCACTAGGGCTACAATTCTGATAATGCAGGAACTGGTTGAAAAGCTCGCACCTGGATCAAGGACATTTTAGAACGACCTGTTGGTAAAATTAAATAAAAGACAAAGTTGGTTAATCTTGCCATTGTATCGCTGCATTGCTCCGGACGCTGGGCAGACAGTTCGTGGTTTCTATTTCCAAATCGCTTTTTTCTGGGTTTCTTATTCCAGTGAGTTCATTTGAAGAACATTTCTCCAGAAAATGCCGAAGGGCCCATGTTTGTAACGGCAAGTCCCAGGAATGGATGTATAGCACGGTTGCTGCCTGGCATGGAATGGGTGCGGCGGTGCTGTGGCTGGCAAATGTATTTCCTTCCGTGGTGACAGAAAACGAATGCTTTGTTCTGCAGGTCTAAAATAAAGGTTTCACCTGTTTTTGCCCTTTGCGTTACAGTATGTAACCCCCAACCAATTTTATGTTTTTTCACCCCTCTCGAAAAAACTGCACGTTCCAAAACAAGTAACTTGTGCAAACGTGTAAGCCATCTTGGGCGGCCGATAAAGTGCCTCCTAGCGCGCGCAGGTATGAAAGGTCGCTATCGAAATTATTAACCGCTTAGAAAAGAAACTGGAGGAATATCCGAGTGAAAAGAAATCGTTTCCCATCAGTCTTGATGTCACGCATTTCAACCCTTAAATAGCCAACGTGTTACAGTAGACCTCAGAGTCACCTGCAGGTGATTGGTGATCGATTCTTTTGAATAGGTATGTAAGTAAGTTACTTACGGGCCAGGGCAGGCGGGCAACTAGAGCCAAATTTCGGGAGGGGTGACAAATATTTCGGGGGAGTGGGGGGGCTAATTCTTCCAACCACAGAGTGGCTGTAAGAAGGGGTGACCACACAACAAAAGCCTCATTTACAAGTAAATGGTCTTTTAAGACCTGTGAAGTACTCGGGTGCGGCTGCAAATAAATGCTCACCAGCCCGCGAAGCTGTCTCTGCCCGGGCTGACACACACGACAGAGGTGGGGGGGTGGGGCTGAAGCCCCGTGAGCCCAAAGGGTGTTGCGTGCCTGGGCCAGAGGACCCATAACAAAAACACGCAGGTTTATCACCCTTGGGGAGCGGGCGGGCACGTACAGTGCGGGTGCCAGAAAGGCCAACGGCTCTCTTGGGATATGTAAATGTATTAAATTGCATCGAAGGGCCATGTATGAGAGTTTCTTCTTCACAGTTTTAGGCAGGGGGGATGGCATCCACCCGATAAAATAAGTGGGGGGACGCCGTCCACCCTCGTGGTACCCCCGACTCGAGCCCTGGACATGATGTGACCTGTGTCAACGTGTCACCCACGGGCTGCAGCAGAAACAGTGTCCCACCACTTTGAATGTAAGGCAGGAGTACTGGGACAGACAGCTTGCTACCCAGGAAGAAACGTGTTTAACGGATTTTGGACCAACATTCATGGGAGGGATTTAAAGAGTCAAGGTTGCCTAAAACAAGTGCCATTGGAGTCTCTGGCATAAGTTAACCACTGCTTCGGACTTCCGCCCGTGGGAGGGACTTAAGGGTCCTGGTCTACGAAAAAGAAAAGTTGAGGCACCGGTACCTACCGACATATATTAACCATTGCATGAACCCCAAATTTGCTAATTCTTTTCACTACTATTCAGAGGATCAGTGGCGGCTGGTGACATTTGAAAGTGGTGAGGTGTAAAAGTTCAGGATGAGTGCCCTATGCCAAGGGAGCATATCGAGCGAGGCCGACCTTCGTAAGATTCAAATGGAGCTTAAGCCCCAGGTAGCTCCTTCTCTGCCCCTCAAAGCTCCAGGTGGTGGAATACTATGCTATAGGTAGCGGAGAGGGATAACGAACAGTAAGGTAAAGGTAAAACATGCTAAAGGCTGCTGCAACAGAAAAGACACAGTATGGTGGTGGAAGTCAGTGCAAAATGGTAGTTTCATGTGATAAGGCACAGTATAGTATGTGATGGAAAACCTTGCAAAAAGGTAGTTTCATATGATAAGCAGGGCTGGACTGGGAACCACAACTGGCCCTGTCAAAGTGCTCGGCCGGGTGGAGGTGCCGCCGAGCTCTTTGCCGGGGCCGGTTTTCGGCCGATTTTGGTACAGGGCCGATTTTGCAGCTATGCTGCAAAAGCGGCCCTGTAACAAAAACGGCCCCCAGGTGCCCAAAACCGTCCCCCACCCGTGCGGCGCACCTGGGGATTGCCCTGTGCCCACTATGGCCAGTCCGGCCCTGATGATAAGGCAAGTATGGTGATGAAGACCATGCTTAAGGAAGCTGTGAGGGATACAGCGAAGTATAGGCTCCCTCCCTACCCCTCCTGTCCCCTCCCTGCCTGCAGCCCTGGAGGGTCTCAGTTCAACCATCGCCCGTTGGGCCTCCGGATGCACTACTGCTTTCCAACCATAGATTACAGAGTCCATGAAAACCACCAGACAATCACAGGGATGCTGAGATGCAAAACAAGAATGGCCACAACTGCATGGTTAAGAATGGCAACAAAGTCAATAGGTCTGGCTTCTGTAAACTCGAAGGGCTTTACCTAGATTTACTAACAGGGAGCACAGCAGCAGACAAAGCTTCACCAACAGCAAGGTACAGTGCAAGCAGATGCTATTGTGCAGGACAGACAGACAGACACACACACACACATACATACTTTTGTTTCAGCTACAAATTAGCCAACAAAAATACAGACATATTTAGTGGTTCCACTCTCTAACTCCGAAGCAAAAAAGATATTATCTTGAGACAGATGAACTCAAACTACCTCTGCTTAAAAACTGCTGTGTCCATTCATGGGCACAGATCAGCAGTTTGAGGCCTTCATCTATACTACTATTATAAAGGAAGAACTTTGAGGCTTTGAGGCGGGTAAACTCGGGAACCACAGCGCCAATCCACACACCCGATACATCGTTGTAATCCTCAGGGTGTGCAGATGGACATAGGCTATATAAAGTTAAAAAATACGTTATATTTAAAAAATTTACGTTATAAAAAAGTAGTCCCCTCGAAGTAGCGCCAGGCGTGACCTGCATGCTGACGTCAGGAGCGCAGGGAGGTGCGGCGTCCAGGAGCGCGAGGAGGAGTGGCAGACATGGCGCGGGGGAGGAGCGGTGACGAGCGGCGGACATGGCGCGGGGGAGGAGGTGAGGAGCAGCGGACCGGCGGGAGCAGCGGTGACCAGCGACGAGGAGCGGTGAACTGAGAAGCGGAGGCTGAGGTAAGGCTCCGGGGGACAATGTCGGGCAGGCGGGGGTCGGGGCAGGCGGGGGACGGGGACTTACACCAAAACAGAAGGAGGAGCGGTGAACTGAGGAGCGGCGGCTGAGGTAAGGCTCCGGGGGACAATGTCGGGCAGGCGGGGGTTGGGGACAGGCGGGGGACGGGGAGTTACACCAAAACAGAAGGATAGAATTTAGATCGGCTGAGGTAAGGCTCCGGGGTACAATGTCGGGCAGGCGGGGGTCGGGGCAGGCGGGGGACGGGGAGTTACATCAAAACAGAAGGGTACAATTTACATCGGCTGAGGAAAGGCTCCGGGGGACAATGTCGGGGCGGGCGGGGGTCGGGGACTTACAGCATCTGCCATGGAGATTAATGCAGAGCGCCTCAACACTGGGCCTTTGTGACATCCGGGGGACAATGTCGGGGCAGGCGGGGAACGGAGCGGCTGGGGGCCCGGGCAGCTGGACAATGTCGGGGAAGCCTTATTGCTCCCGGACAAGGTCGGGACGGGCTGCTAGTGTATAAATATGTGAGAAAGCCTGGAGTTATAATCTCAAGGCTCCCACCATAAAGTGTTGGAACCGGTAATGCCAATCAATCACCGCTGGCCAACTGAGAAATGCACCTATCAAATGACCATTACACAGCCCTCTCAAACCTCCATCCTTAGCCGCTGGATCTGGGAGCGCTGGAAGAGGAGCCATTCTGCGATCATGATCAAAAATTATCATAAAATATAACTGTTCTTGCATCAGGTAGAAACATCCTGTGTTTCTCGTGATATGCTTGCAGGTTTCAGAAATAGTCTGAAGAGCATGAGGCGTGAATACACAACATAACATTGCAGGTGGATGCTATCTCGGAAGACAGTAATAATAATGTTATTTTCATAATGCCTAAATAATCAATTTACCAACACTGCAACCTACAAATATTGATTACCAGTTTAAAAAGAAACAAGAGACTCGAACACCCACTTTCTCGAAAATATCCTTAATTTTCCACTGAGTAGGTCCGACTTTAACTGACTAGCTCATCTCTTGGCAAAGTACACGAAGAAATGTGCAAATCTTCGCTGACAAACACCTCAAATCACCAGTATCACTGCACTAAAGATAAAGTTGTTTACGGTACGGAGAAAGCAGCCAGTGTCAAGCAGCATGTGGCAAATCAAATGACGAAGAAGCATGGCTTGTGTGCGTGAAAACCTCAGTATCAGAAGGGCTCTGTATCTATTATGCCTCCGGAGTCAGCACTTTTATCAGTGTAGACAAAAAACATGTGGGCGCAGTCAGTCAATGTAGTCGCGGCTCGCAATACTCACGGGGGGGTGGGGCCGGGGAGTTTAAAAAAAGAAAAGAAAAGAAAAACGTACCTGACCGGGTCCGCACTGCCTCTGTTCCTGATCCGGGGTCCAGCGTTGTTACTCTAACTTGTGAACAGGAACAACCGCATCACTGGCAACCCCTCTCAGCCAATACTGACGCTGCTTCAGCAGCGCAAGATTGCCCTGCCGCCCATTAGGAGACCGAGGGTTGCGGCGCTGATCAAACCTCACTCTCCTAATGCGCAGCCGCCAGCCAGAGCAAACACTAGTGCGCATGACTGGGCTGGTCGGAAAAATTCTCTGACCTAAACCCAACATATGCACTTGTGCATATGTTGGATGTAGGTCACCGCCACCCCCAGGTCCGACAATGCATGTCAGTCAGCATGATGCCGGACCGCCCACCCACTTCAGACTCTGAAAGGGGTGGGCGGTCCGGCGTCATGCTGACTGAAGTGCATTGTCAGTTCAGACAGAGCCGCCGAGGGAGCTGCAGGCGTGGCTTGTGGGTCAACGCCCCAGCGCACTAATGAACGCACCGCCACTGGCTCTGATGCATACAAGCTATTTACAATATATCCAAAAATGTAGAATACACATTTTGCAGCTTAAAAATGTCACCCAAACAAATCAAAAAGACGTTGTCAACTAAATGTGTACTGTGCCAACAGTAATATTGTGGTATTAGGAGTTATCAGAAAGTTTTTACATGTCTCTTAAGGAGCTTTTTTTCCCATATTTACAAATCGGGAACTATTGAAAATATATAAATACAAATCGGGCACTGAGAAGCGGAATTAACTGAGGAGAAAGGGGTTTTAGTCATTATGTTTATGCATATGTACCATAAGCACTGTATAGGCGCAACAAATGACAGATTGCATTGTGTTTGTTTGTCCTTGGTGTGTCCTTCATCAAAAACCCAAACGTGTAATATATACGCATTATACAGAACCATGAATTTGTAAAGCGCACAGCTACCTCTGGGGGCCCTCGGGAAGATTAAGCGAGCTATTGCCCAGAGTCACATGGTTCTGGGCTGACCTGCCTCCGGTGCCATGGATTGAACCGTGAACCCAGTGGTCCAGAGTCAGGCACCCTGGCCTCTGCGCCACACCTCTTCCACAGGTTACAGATTTATAGTGTTCAGGGGTTAAGGAGTACGAGGGATGAGCTTAGGTACTCTAACCAACAGAAACTGTGAAGCGCTGAATGGAGGAGATTAACCTTCAGGGAGCTATTGGAGATTGGGGAAACAACACCCAGCACACCTGGAACCAATTTGCAGTGGAGGAATGGAATCACTGCACAAGGGGTAGCGGTTAAGGGAGCTGACGTGAGGTTTATAAAGCACAGGTTTCTTTCGAAGGTACAGGGAAAAAGGACATATCATGGAGAATACATGAGAGGTGGAAGATCCGATATTTGTAAAGTGTACTATATTTGGCAGATATCCATCATGCCTGGAGGTTGAAGAAGTTGCCCTAACAGAGCTGATGACTTTCACCGAGTGTTTAGATACACACTGATCAGGTGCGTAGCTTGATGTTGGATTTGGGGGATGGGTGGGGTGGGACCTTCAGATGTCCCTACAATCATGCTTGCATATAATGTTAAAATACATTGTAAGACAAGCAGGACGTATGAGAGAGGCGTTAAGGGCAGTAGAAAGGGAGAGAAATGTGGATTGGTATGAATAGTAAGAGAAACACAATATTTTGTAAAAAAAATGAGGACTTTCGAAAGAGAGATGTGAGAGAGAGTGTGTGTGTGTTTTTGTCAGTGTGTGCATGCAAAAAATCCCAGGTGGAATCCGACAGACACCTCACCATACCAGATTGAAAGGATCTGCACCCAACTATTCATCAGAGGAAAAAAAATATTTGGGAGTTGTAACACTCCAAACAGCCCCACCCCTGAAGCTATGCCCCTGACACCGATGTATTTGTACCAGGAGCCTGTTGCAATGGTTGATTTTACTCATGATTAGAGCATTGGTTGTGGCCTAAGCAGAGTGAAATGTGTGGGTGGAGATAAAGCTGTGAGTGTATGATCCTCACTTACCTGCCTGGTGTCTCTCTCTCCATTCTTTGAAAAGAAACCCTGGTCATAGATCTTTCATCTTCTGAAGCCCAACAAAAAAGGAGCAAAATCAATTCTACCAGAGTAGTGAATTGAAGCGTTAGTGCCTGGGGCACGGAGTAGTTGTATCCATATTCAAAATATAGTATTGATCCAACAACAAACAAGAAAGCTCTGAAGCCGAAAATATATGAAAGTCATGAACAAAGAGGAACCTCAAAACAGGTCTGCTGTAGTAAGTCAAAACAGGATGCCGATTTTACAACAATGGAGGCAGATGTTGGAGATCCCCAATGGACGAGATGTGAGTGAAAAGGAAAAGAACATGTACAATCTTGGTGACTGCAGGGAGAAGGTTTTCGTTAGGGTGGAAGATCTTATGTGAGGCTTGTTTACATGCTCTCCAGCTGTTCATGGCTATCACTTTGTGTCCATTCTCTTCCAGTCTTTATGACCTTCACTTAGAGTTATGACTATATTTGAGTACCACTGGGATGGGAAATAGTAATACTTGCCATTTACAGTTCACTGCAAACGCAATACTATGTGATATATTTACTAAGCTTTTGCGTGGGTACTCACGTGGTGCAATATGGCACAAACCGCAAGTCTATTTATATACATTAAAAAGGGCAGCAAGAGTAAAATTGCCTTGACCATGCAAGCACTGCACAAACATTTGGAATCCTTTTATTATGAAGCGTGCATCGAAGTATACAAGCCTCTCGTGGAGCTACAGGATAGGTATAAAGGTCTTTGGCGACCCCTGGCTTGCAGATCTCTAATGGTTATCTCAGTCTTCAAAAAACACAGCCCGAGCTTCATGATGGCAAAGTCTACTTCTAAATGCCTACAACCTGAATTCAGAAGACACAGGTTCATGGAGAAAGGGTGATCCATTCATGACCAAAAGTGTGAGACAGACATTACCCAGGACCTTAAGACTAGCTGCTGTATTTGCCAGAAACTCCTCCAACTGCTTTGTTTAGCATCACAAGATTAATGCATGGTACCATGGTACCTGCAACAGTACATACTTATCTAGTGAGTCATGAATTTGAGCTACATCAAGTTAAAGAGGAATGAAGATACAAAGATACAATTAGGACAACATACATAAGCAATCTGAATATTATGTTATCAACATTTGATTTATGTTTTTGAAAAGATTTATATAGCGCTTGCTAGACCCGGAGGTATCAGTGCGCTTTACATGAGGACAAGCATTGTTTCATAGCATAGTTACAAGTTACAACGTTGCAAGATACACAGTTTCAGAGCATAGATACCAGTTGGTGGAGCGCAGTTGCATGCATTAAAAACTAATACTTAAGGGAAAAAGCAGGCAAGGGGAGAAATTCTGGAGAGAGAGGATAGGAGCAGGAGATGGAGACCAAGAATGCAAAAGGGAACAAGGTGGCGGCGGGAGAAGGCAATTCAAACGGGGAGACACGGAAAAACTGTGTCCAACGTCCAGTGTGCAGTGATCCCAGTGGAAAAGGTCTAGTTCCCACACCTTCGCTGTGTGTGGCTCCCTATACGCTGAGGGCTCTCTTAGAGGGGTCACTGAGACTCCAGGGCATAAATACTGGATCCCTCCCCAACAAGGGGAAAGGGAGTGCTTTGGCAAGGGGCGTCATTCCCACAACTCTGCTGTGTGTGAACTCCCTTGACGCTGTGGACTCTCTCAGAGGGTCTCAGATTCCAGGGACTAAATGCTGGATCCCTCCCCAACAAGGAGAGCGGGAGCGCTTAGGTAAAGGGCACATGGCTAACAATAGTTACAAGATACACAGTTTCAGAGCATAGAGACCAGTAGCTGGGGCACAGTTGCATGGGTTAAAAACGAGCAAGGGGAGAGATTCAGGTGAGGGAGGATAGGAGCCGGGGAGGAAGACAAAGACTGAAAGAGGGAAAGTTTAAAGAGTTTTATGAAGCGCTGGCTAGACTCGATTGCATCAGAGTGCTTTACATGAGATTGGACATTGCATCAGAAACATTGTTACATGGTGACATCAGTTACTTATTAACGCGTACACCCGTCTTAGGGGGGGTGGAAAGGTAGAGGGGAGAAGGCGAACAGGGGTAAGGAATGCAAATAGTAAACACAATGGGGAGGCGAGGAGAACAATGTCCGATGTCTGGCTGGGTAGGTGCCGGCCAAGGGGTGAACCAGAGCCAAACTCCTCTTCAGCTGCAAGAGACAGCTCCACCAGGCATCAGCCAAGGTTGCTCGGGCACCGTGAAAAATAAAGACAAGTTCTGGTTTTCGCCCAGAAGGCATCGTCAAAAGTTCCATCAAAAGTATCGGTTAAGGTGTTTGTGGGGGGTAAATGTCTGAACTGGAGATCTCATTAGGGTTCATTGCCTTGGTATAGGTGGTTTTGTTACTGTCCCTCAGTTGCAGGTCTTCCTCATTACGGTTTAAGGTCAGGCAGCAATGGAGATAAGACATCGAGCGACAAGTGACCTGAAGGTGATGAACGCAGAAGATTAGTGGTGGGGACATGGAGTAACCAGGAACAAGCCTTTATACTGTCTCCGCTCCCACATTCCGGATTTGAGGCATTGCACGTGCATTTATCTTTTTATCAGTGCTGCAATATTCTTTAGGGCCCTGTACTTCCGCAGTGTGACAGTCGGACACCTCTCGTTATGATCGGTAATCAGTGTCGTACTTGGTCGCCATTTTAAAGTCAGGCACCGTTCATCCAAAAATCATCTTAAAGTCCCATTTGGATGTAAAACCCCAAAATATATTGCAAGTTGCAGGCATTACTATTTTAGGGCTTAACTAGCATAGCGATAGAAGGACACCAACTTTTACATCTGTAAAGCAAAGCTCCGTATTTAGCGTGCAGTTATATGGCTGTATTGCACTTGCAGAATTTTGATTCCCCTTTGTGTCATTAATGCACAGGTCTAGGGTGTAGAAAACCGTAAATAAATGTAACCAGTTTCGTGGAAGAAAATGTGGACTAGTGTGCTGAGACAGTCGAGCTGTTTAGAAGAAGCTATTAGCTTCCCCCAATGTCTAAATTGTTTGAGCATGGCCAAATCACCATCAATCTGCATCCGTGCCCCGTTATCGCTCAAAAAATGGAAGCCCTCATAAACACAATAAGTGTTCCGTAAAATTTGGCATTTTCAATAACTAATCGGAAATAATCACTGGACTGAGCACTTACTTGATACATAACGGTAGAATCTATCTCATGGGTGCAATGAGATGTTTTTTCTCTGACCCAAAAGTGAGCAGGACCATCTATCGTAAGCTGGAGAGGAGCATCAAGATGTGGTGGATTTTAGCCTAGAAGTGACATTGACCCAAACGTAGCCATGGCAGATGCATGTTTGAGTTAAGTGATAAAAGGGTAGAGGGATCATATAATGGGTCTCCTACTCTCACCCATCTATCCAAAATGCCATTGGCCACTTTGAATAAATCTCTACCACGTTCTCAAAATGGAAACTGGCACACCAAGGACATTGTACAGACACATGAATAGAAGTGACCATAGCAGCCAACAGGTTGTTTTTGCAAATAAAACACTTGATATAATTATCATAACTTTTATTGTTTCTGTTAAAAAGTACAAATACGTTCTGGGAATTTTACATTTTGTGAAAATATTCCCAGTGAAGTGATTTTTTCCAAATTATTTCGATATCAAAACATTTTAAGCATTTTAACGGACTGATAAATGCTTACAATGCTAATATAGCCCAGAAATGTCCTGTTCAAATTATAACTTCTATTATGGAGATTAAATGTTAAATGACAAGCACACTGTGATTTCTTATCTGTCAAAAGTATTAGCATATTCAGGTGACATTAAGTGAAAATGGAGAAACCAAATTCTTGTAACCCACATAGGGACTAAAACATGAAAAGTGTTAATAATCATTTTCACATCGGGTAATAATGAGGATGTATCCTTACGGCTAGATCGGTCGACCTCGAAGCTGGAGAACTGGGTTTGAGTCTCTGCAATAATGCTCAACATCTTGTGATTTCGGGCAAATCACTTAATCTTCCTGTGCCTAACAAAAAATGAATGTGTCCCTCTGTATCGAAACTTGTGCTCATGTAAAGCGATCTGATACTCGATTTCTCGGGTCTAGTTGACGAATAAAAAATAACATTGTGTTTAGAAACAGGGCATGATAATTGCGAGCCTTAGGGCTAAGGTTTTAAAATGTATATTTAAAGGTTTATGGTTAAGGGATTAGAGTATGGGATCATCATCCTTTTTAGCATTTAGGTATTTGTCATAATTATTGTCCATCCAATCTTCATTATCCTTGACTCGCACAATAAATCACAGCCCACTACTTCTTTGTCTTAGCAAAAAAGTCCACTTTATTAAGACAGGTATATTTCATAAATGTTATGTAAACAGCATTAACTAACCAAAATACTAAAACCCTTAAATAACGAAATCCGCAAATTAACTCAACATAGCTTCAAGAACAAAACCCCATGGTCATCGAACATCCTCAAAAGAACAGCACTCATGTCATTGCAAACCCCATCATTTTTCTTCCCATCCCCTGTGTCCTGCTCTCCGCGCCCTCCCACCGAGGGATGGGAAAGCCCGCTCCAGACTGTCCATCCCTTCCACAAAAAAATCCACCTACAAGCTATATGAAAAACCTATATCTGTCTTATAGAGGCGTAATGTTAGATGTACTCCAGGAATTCCTAAAAGCCTACTAATAAAAATTAATTTGTAAAAATTCAAAAATGACAAAAAAGAGGGCGGGTCTGCTAAAAACTCCCACCACCCTAACGACCACTGTCGCGATTGTCTTCCCGCCCAAAAACACCTCTATATATAATATCTATAGAACCCACCCTCTACACTACCTGCACCTATCCGCAGCTGTGGCCTGCTCCATTGCGCGAAAACACCCATGGGGGAGACCAACTAGCGTCAAACTCCTCCTGGGTCCCCCCTCGCACAATAAATCACAGCCCACTATTTCTTTGTTTTAGCAAAAAAGGCCACTGTTAAGACAGGTGCATTTCATAACTTTTATGTAAACAGCATTAACAAATCAAAATACTAATACCTTAAAATAACAAAATCCCAAAATTAGCTCAACATAGTTTCAAGAACAAAACCCCATGGTCATCGAGCATCCTCAAAAGAACAGCACTCATGTAATTGCAAGCCCCATCATTTTTCTTCCTATCCCCTGTGTCCTGTCCCCACCCCCCAGGGATGAGTAAGCCAGCTCCAGACTGTCCACCCTTCCCCCAAAAAACCCGCCAGCCAGGAAAACCGAAGATTTTTCCTGTCCCCACCCCGTATCGCTGAACATAGCATCTTTATAAAATTTTGCTGGAGCACCATACATTTTCTTCCCATAGTTTTGCCAACACATCTCTGAATTACAATAAATAATATGGTAGCCCCATTTGAGATTAATGAACGCCATCATCACGAAATAGATGCCCCTCAGTTCTTTTTATATTGTCATTAGGCAGTACTGTAATCTCCATAGTGCCATAGAAAACTAGTGTTGCCCTGTTGAGTTTACATCTTGCTTTTTTGATTGTTGCTTGGCTTCTCCCTCCCCTCCAATATTGATGAGTTATAAATTCAGTCCAAATTATACATGTACCTCCCCAGTTATTCTTTATAACAGTCAAATCCAATTTCATTTGTTTTATTAATGACAGACCCGATGAATTTACTAAACCATTTTCACCTAAGTGAATAACTAACATATCAGGACAACCCCCTTTTGAGCACATTTCGGTCAATGTATTAAATAAGCCCCCCAAAGCATTCCGTCTTTCCCCCTCCATACCACCTCATGCCTGCTACTTGGCAGTCCAAGAGATCTGTCATAAATTTGCTGTTCAGTGTGTATAGCTGCCCATTTGATGAAGGAATGTGCCACTATCCAAGTGTTAATTTTTCCAGAGACTGGCCCTTGCACACAACCTAAATAGAAAAACAAATATTAGCAACAGGAAATATATAGATACAAATATTTTCTAACATATCTTTCACAGCATTTTGATTTCCATCTTCTAATGCTGCGAAGATCGGGCTATGACCAACCCAGTTGTGCAGCCTCCGTAGCTGCACCAATACGGAACGAATGAGTGCCAAAACACATAGGATCTTTTCCCAACCTGCTAATAGCCTTTTTCAATAATGCTAATAGCTCTGCTTTAGTGATCCTTCTCCCATCTGCATGACAAAAAATTTCCCCTGCTTTGAAAAATCCTAAACTTTGAAACTTTCCCCATTCCTCCACGGGGCAAGAACCCACCACCCCACTTTTGCTCAAAGATACCCATTTTCCCCTGCCTATTTGATCCATCTTTGATGCCCTCAACCTGATCCTTATTCTTTGCTGTTGCAGAAATATCTCATTACTGTGGATGCCCGACTGACTTCTTAAACCCAACAACTCAGATGCCCTAAATGCACCAAAAAACAACCACAACATGCATAACCTAAACTTGAAAAATTCAAATTCTTCTTAGCAACAAACATTCAACTGTAATAACATTTGTTGTTGTAAATCAAAAGTCACCGGTTCTCTTAACTGTTTTTTGCCACTTTGTTCCCAGCTTAGACCTTTTAAACTTGCTTCATCAGTACTCCTCCACTGGATCCTGACCCTACCACAAAATTCCATCAAATGTTCCTGAAATTGGTGTGTGATAAACCCTTGTTGATCAAATGCAGCAGGAAACCTAAGAAGAGTTGTTCCCTTTCCACTACAATCCCACGCTGAGCATCAATCTTACCATGCTTGCTGACAACTTCTTGTTGATGAGGCTATTGATTTTTCAACAAGCTCGACTAGCCTCAATCCCCCCAGGCCCAAATGTTTTGTGGGATCTGAGTCTTGTTGGTGTCCGCCCCTGGAGCCAGATTGTGAAATTTCTGCCACTGACAGAGCGTCTGCTATACTATTATTAGTACCAGGAATGTGCCTAGCCTTAAATACAATGTTAAGTTGTAAACATTTGAGCATAAAAGCACGTAAGGGACGCAGAACTCTCAGGTCCTTCTCTTTCTGTTTGATAATTAAATCAACGACAGCCATGTTGTCCACTTTGAAAAAAACGGATCTGTTTCTGACTTCGTCCCCTCAGACAAACAATGCTAGGGAAGAACGCTAGAAAGGCTATGCTGCGTCCCTGCTTTAACCACTGTTCAGGTCAAGTTTCAGCGCACCAACGACCTTCCCAAAACAAACCAAAACCTTTTGCAGCTGCCGCGTCAGAGAATATTTGTATCTGCCAGATCATGTCTTCTTCAACAAAGATACTCCATTAAAATTCGCAAGAAACTTCAGCCAAATGTGTAGATCAGCCCTAACAGCCATGGATATCCTTATTCTGTGATGAGGGTGATATGCACCGGACATGGACATGCCCAAACGCCTACAAAAAGTTCTGCCTGTCCTGACCACTCTACACCAAAATTCAAGTAACCCGATATTCTCTGTACCTTTCTGAATATCACTTTCTTTTCCTCGACTACTGAAAACAAGAAAGACCTTATATCTGTGACCTTCTTAACTGGTAGCCTGGCTAACATGTCCACCGTATCTCTTTCGATTCCCAGGAAAGTCAACTTTGTGCTTGGATCTTCAGTATTATCTGAGGCCACTGGTACGCCAAGCTCCTGAGCCATGCCCTGAAATTTCTGTAATGCCTTCCTGCATTGGTCAGCGTTCCTTTCACCTATGAACATGACATCATCTAGGTAGTGACAAACCAGATTGTGTCCACTAAACTATGTAAAGCACCATTGTAAAAAAGTGCTAAATGTCTCAAATGAGGCGCAGGATATTGAGCAACCCATAGGGAGTACTTTATCCATATAAAATGAACCATTGAAATGCATGCCTAATAATTCAAAATCAGAAGGATGTATGGGCAGAAGTCCAAATGCTGACTAGATATAGCTTTTTGCCATTTCCGTTGCTTTCCCAGCTGACCTGACCAATTTTAATGCATCATCCACCGATGCATAAGACACACTTGAATCCGATTGGGAAATAAAACCATTTACCAATAGGCCTTCTGTCCACGATAAATTTTGTATTATTCACCACAATGGTACAGCACACCACACAGTATTTAGTGACAGTAATGAAAATATCAATAAGCCATGGAATTTCTCTTTTCTTGTTTTTATTACTACCCTTTCGAGGCTGCGACCGGGAGGCTTGGAGACATGAAGATCGTTGAAGGTGAATATTGATATCACCGCCACAGGGTGCGAATTTTGGCATCCAAATCTCATATCAACTCGTTATACAGCATTCGCAGAGAAATTTACTCTTCTATCTCTAAAAAACAAGGATACCTTCTATTTTTTCTTCCGAAGACCTAGACTGTGTTTTACTGTTAAAGTTTTGGAATACATAATCCCTGACGTAAATCTGATAATCATTCGCCCTGAAGAAGTCCTTCGGACGAAACGCGTTGGCTACTTATGTATGAAGATTTGGAATAAAAACAAGAAAAGAGAAATTCCATGGCTTATTGATATTTTCATTACTGTCACTAAATACTGTGTGGTGTGCTGTACCATTGTGGTGAATTGTATATAGTGCCTTGGCACTGACTTTGGAGGCCTAGGGGTATATGGTCTCTGGTTTCTGGCACCCACAAATAAAACTAGACCAAGATATAGACAATAGAGTGCAGTCAAGTGTCTTACCCTGTACCCCTTTCTTAGCATCTCTAATAAATGTTGTAGTAGATGATATTCCTCAACAGCTTTCTTGGGTACATCCCCCAGCGGAGAAATTATCAGATTAACAAGGGGATAACGCAAGAACGGGCCTGCTATTCTACCTGCTGCTACTACTGAGTTTAGCGTCTGCTGAACTACATGTGGAAGCTCTTTAGCAGATTTTAAGTTGTCTGACCAACGCTTCTGCCTAGGTCTCTGATAACCAATTTTAATACCCTCTTTGAACCCCTAAAACAATCTGGATGCCGCCTTTGTGTCTTGATAGATCTTCAGACAGTTTAACAATACTTCAAATCTAATTGGGGTATGGGCCTTTTGCCTTAAATTGAAACAATTGACCTCTCCCTCATTGCCCTCGCCCTTGCTCACCAAACTTTGAGCCTGTGAAACATTGGGTGAGCGGGTGTTTTCCCTCACATTGCGAGCACTCATGCTTGTAATGGCAGAAATGCCTGTTGCAATAACCTCTGTTAAAATTCCAGCATGCTCCTGCAACTGGTGTCTGACCTCTCCCATATAACCGTGCCCCAGACTGGGTGGGGCGATACTGAAACGTCTGGTAAGTGACCGGTAAACCACTTGCTGCATGTGTCGTAGCTGGAGGGTGAGAGAAAGACATCAATTGTAACCATAATTCTGAGTCAATGTCACCCCATGGTTTATCGTTAAAGATACTAATCCTCGCTCTAAACTCCTCGTCATAACGTAACCAAGTGTACCCACCAAAATGCATTTGTGCCTTGTGTATTATGTCTATGTACTCAAACATAGCGACTGCTCTGTCTTGATGACGTTCACAATAAAGGCTTGCATAAAAAAGGAAAGCAGATGTCCAATTTTCTATTGTTTTGGGAACTCTAGGTCTTTTAGCTAATTCCCACTCTTTCTCCTTGGAGCCCTCTTTTGCCTGAATATCCCTATGAAATAGTTTGAAGACATCAACAAACTCATGTCTCCATATTCTATTCTTAGTCTTCTCCAATAAGTGAGAACCTAGGGGCATTGCAATACCTATATACAGGAGTTTTTTATGAATATTTCCATCTTCCTCCTCCTCATACTGATCATCTTCTGCAACCTCAACCCCTTTCTTTGTTTGTTTACTATTGCTCCCTTCTTCTTGCATGTTCCACATAACTTTTCTTTAAACAACAACCTCAGATTGTACTTCACCTTGCTTGATAGTGACAAAATCATTACCCGTATCACCCCCACCAACACCAATAGATCTTGTTGAAATCTTCTGCACATCATCAGATTTTTGCCACGCTGCCCACCGCAATGCCTTACCTTTAGGCAATTGTGATGAGCGCCTTTGAAATTCCTTGACGTCGTCTTTGTGTTGTCTGGTCTGTCTCTTCTTGTTCAATTGCACGGTCCGCTCTTGACGTCTGTAATATACGAAGAACACTGGTTTTCCCCAACAAATACCTCTGATCCCCGTCCCTCTGCAATTGCACTTTGTCATGGTCCCCACAGTACCCATCTCTCAACTCACCCTCCTCTAATTCCTCACTATCATCTTCATAATCCAATTGTTCTTCATACCCGCTCACACAAGTCTCACTCACACCTGGTTTTTCCCCATCTCCCACCCCACCATCATATAATCTCCACTGAGGTGCCGACGTGTTTAACATGTTCTGAAAATGAAGGAAACCCCGCTCGAGATCTTCCCTTTTCTTCAGGCCAACGTACTAGAGCCGCTTTGTGCTCTTTTGGCCAGTCTCATGTGCCAACCAATTCCGCCAACTTTTTAACTGACACCTTTCTTTTCAAGTCGCAACAGTACTCTTGAGAATCGCCAGTGACCATCACAAAACAACTATCATATTGCAACAAATCTCTTTCTGAGTTTAAAAAATATCTTGAATGTCCGTTCCTGGCTCTGGGATACCTACCTGTTAGAACCGCCACACTCCACAACATGTACCACAACATGAAAAATTTAAGTCCTTTTAAATTAAGTAAACTACTAGTAAATGTGAAATGTATTCAGCTATATGTTTTATAGTGTGATGGCCAGATACCTCTTTTTAAGCCTTTTAAAGCCACTTCACTCATTCAGATAACCTCTTTTTAAGTACTGCCTTTGTAAAATCTGTACAGTAATCTATGAACAGGTGAACCAGTTCCGTCAATAAATGCATCTCTTCTTAAGAATGGATACCTACCCCTAAGACATTTCATCCGCCCTGCTTACCAGCAGCTTACTAAACACTCCACCCCAGCCCCCTGGCATTAATATTAATGTCATATTTTGAATGTAATAACAGTGATAAAGCTGAATTACTAGTACATTCTTGTCAAGTTGGTTTCACACACATATTGAGAGTTGTCCACCCTTTATATAACGCATTTTCTAGATTACAGTGGTACCTTGAGGGTAGTGCTCCTCTCACAATGTTATGTTATGATGTTACTTCAGCTTGTATAGCACACATACACCAAACGGTCTCTTGGGGCTAGGTAACTGCTCCAGCACGGCTCAGGAACACAACAATACACACATCACATTGGTGTTCGAGGAATTACACTTTTTAAGGTCTTTATTCAGTCAGCAGTCTCTAGGTGCTGATCACATCCACCATTATACATTTCTGATTGGTCAGCTCCCACATACAAATGTCCCCACGCTTCATAATTTATTTCACATTTGTTGTCCACCATTCCCAAGACACATATGCATGGCTCACATCATGACAGTTGACACCTAACAATGATATACGTATTACATGGGTCACACGCCAACTTGAGAACTGGAGAGTCCCATGATACACCTTTTACACTGGCGTCACACCGATGTCGAGTCACTACCCACCCCCCAATAATGCATATATTGGAGGACTAAAACACGTCATAGACATATTATACGGGCCTAGCGACAAGTGTAAAGGCTTTACTCCAAGTCTTCTATCCCAGGTTAGGTTTTCATGGACAGAACAGATGTGGGGGTCAGACAATAATTTAAGTAAGTCAACAGGTATGTTTATAGATACTGGTTGCCTTTTCTGCCAACCTATTGTACTATATGTATCAAGAGTCAACAGACTCAAGTGCAGTTTTAGGAAAGTTAGCAGTTTTATAACATTTCACCAGCAAAATCAACAGTTTACTAGACAGGGAGAAACATTTGCTACAAATCACATGATCCTTTGTCCCAAATAGAAGTGAACCTGGAGATGTGTTGAAGTCTTTGCAGTAATCGAACAACACCAGCAAGGCAGTAGAATGTATAGTTATCTCCAATGGGCAAAAATGACTGCCCTGTAACTACACAAACTACTACCTCAGCCAGTGAAATGCCCAACATCCCGTCCAGGGGAGAACGATGATCTTGATGAAACATGGGTATGCAGAGTTTCACATATATAAATTCACATATATCTGATCTACATCAAATTAATTTCAATCCAGCTTCCTCTTCATAAAAAACCAGTGCACAGTTACAGAGCAACACACAGTGGCAGACGTGTTAATTTCTCACTAGACTTGTGCCAGTGCAGGTCTGCTAGGGCTGAGAGAGGGCCAATCATGAGTCTGAATGAGACGGACTCTCAGTCACAAGTAGCCTTGAGAAGACAGGCTTGCACACCACTGGGTATGCACAAACTAAGTGCTCATCCCATCCAGGAAGTTATTTAGAACCTCCAGGTAATGCTCTTTTGAGGGGAAATGTCAGGTAATTTGGTTACCAGGAACCTTTTCCTCTCCAGAGCATTACAAACATCTCCCCAAATTACTAGAAGGTGTGATGATAATGCCACATTGCTTTCCAGGATTGTCCATGGCACTCGGAGCAGCCCCTTCCTACCAGAAAGTATAAGCATTAGTATTAAGTGTCCGTACCTTTTTAAAAATTTGCAAAAATACATTCGTGTGAACTTATTACCAAATATGCTATTTCTGCCCCCTACCTATGTATAGACAGTTTGCGATATCTCTCAGAAAAGTCTGCACATGCAGTGTTCGAAAAATATGCCCATAAACTCACTCCGCCTACAAAAACTACCAGTACAAAGACTATTTACTTGCCATGCAACATAGTTGTGTAAAACTGAAAATATAAACCGGACTGACTAGTTAATTTCATCTCTGTTAAATCCAGAGTGTGTCACATACCTTCCCAGACACACAAGTGTAAAAAGTCACTTCCTGCTTATACTGGCAAGATCAGTGCATACTAACTTTGTCTGGATGAGGAAAGAAGTACACAAATTTACAATACACACAAATGGAAAAATCGATGTAGACACTCGTTGAACAAACGTCTCAGGAACTAAAATGAGAAAAGAATGACACTCAAATTCTGGCAATTTAAAGTAGATATGCAAATTTTGACTGTTAAGACTTTAAACACAGAATTCTAATTGTGTAATTAGTGGCAACTTCTGGCATTCTCGCTTGTCATCCTCATCTTCTAAATGGTTATTAATGTAACAAGCAGAGGCAAATTAAGTAAGTCTTGTCTTGACAGGTCTACCATGTTTTTAGGTCGGGCTTGACAGTTTAGCTGTTTGCAAGATCTACTGTTACCAAATCTTTAAAATGCAAAGAGAGTGAGCTTTTATTCCACCCAGAGAAGTATTACTATCTCACCTCATATTATTGGCTGTTTGGTATATCATTCCACATCCTAAGGTGTGCGTGTATTGCAATGCACGCTGGACTATTTTTACAGCGCAAAAGAACTGTGAAGCCTCACTTCAAGGTAATAAAATTATGTTTCTTTTGTATGCATTACATACAAAAAGCATTTGTTTTTCAGGTCTCATCTACAAAAGCCTGTACCTAGCCGTCAGAGATCTCATGTTTATAAATACAGTACAAAAATGTATGCATACAGTACAGGCGGTGAGCTTTTGGTAAGGCCCCTACAGACATGGCTATGGTCACTGTTTTTCGGAGCAGCACTTGGCTGAATGGGCTGTCCTTAAAGAAATGGCATTTTGTGGAAGATAACTGTTGAACTGAGATTCTCTCCCCAACCCTCCCTTTCCCCGACTGCCTCTATCTCACCCTTTTACATCCGAACTTGCAAAATGGGGCTCACCATCATCTTCTTGTTGCCTGCCATCATCAAGCCCATTATTATTGTTTTGCCAATGTCTGTTAAACTGAGTTGAAGCCATTGACAAAGCCAATAGCATTGTCCAGCCATTTAGAATGAAGAAAAACATTCCAGAATGTCCACCGTGCATGCATGCGCATGCACAGTGGTCATCTTGCAATGTATTTGTAAAAGGCAAAGGATAATTCATCACAAGATGGCTGCTCTTTATGCACACATGAACGGTGATCATCTAGTAATAGATTTTCAAACATCAATAGAAAATCCACCACAAGTCTGTTTTGTGCATGCGAGCACATGGGGTCTATAATATAAGGAGATCAAAAGGTGGAGGCTGGACTTGGTGGTTTGATTGGGACTAGTAGATTCTGGTGTGGGGATTGTAGATTCATGGAAGTTGTGCAGCAGGTCATAATGTCAGTGTGGGAAAGAACCATGAATCACTCTCTCAACAGCTTGTAGGGAGGGCTGTGTTCTTAACTGAGAGTCACCCACCTTTGCAATGAAAAGGTTGGGTTGGTATGTGTTTGGGCAAGTTCAAAAAGGTCCCTATTGCACAATTAAGCACTCTGTCCAGCAGCCAGGTATCAATTTGCGCCTTGGTGATATGGAATGAAAGATATGGGTGTATTTTTCATATATTTATTACACAGTATTGTGGTGCTGTAATACTGGTAATCATGTAGACTTCCATGCTCATCATTGAATTATGCAGTCTGCCTAGATTTCTAGGTGAGGGGGCAAAGGTCACACAGACAAGGATAATTGGTGGAGGTTATGAAGTGGTGAGAGTAGAGAAGAAAAAAAGTAGAGGGGGTACCATCTGCGGTTTCAGAAACTCCTGAAAACCCATCTCTTTCCTTAATGATTTACACTACTTCTCTGTTATTCACTTTGGTCCCTCTGTTCTGGTTTAGCGCTGGGATGCTTCCGGGTAACTATGCGCTCTATAAATCCTCATTCATTCATCCTGGATAAATTCAGCAAATGTGATTGAAGGGCCGCCTACTAGTGAATTGCCGTAAGACAATCTAATATTTATCAATGTAGTAGAGGTAGAGAGAGAGATAAGAGTTCTGTATCATTGGTGTAGGGATGATAGGAGAATCCAAAGCAAGAGATGATGTCACAAAGATTAGTTTTGTAGAGAATAGTAGAGGACCTGTAAGTGATGCATTGAGAATCCCACCAGGAGAGAAGTGTTGATGACTACCTTATGAAGTCCCATACTACTGGGAATGAGCTGTCAGCTGAGGATGAAAACTAGGCCTGGGCGGTAAATTCTGTTCGGAATTTGCAGAATTTGGGTAATTTTGCGTTCCGTGGAGAACGCGAAATTGCCCAAAATTCTGCGTTCCGCGACTTTGCGAAATTGTTTGCTTGTTCACGTTCACAAATGCGTGTTCGCAAGATATTTTCCCCCGAGCACGCACACGGCAATTTCGAACAGGAAAAAAGCATTGCAAACACGCAATTCCACGTGTTCGCGGAATTTTTGCGTGTTTGCGGAGATTTTTTACCGTTTCGCGGAGATTTGAGTAACGTGATTACGCAAATTCCGCCCATCCCTAATTAAAACCACTGAAGAATCGTACTGTTGATAGCAATACTTCAGAGTTAGGAAAGTAATATGTTGTGATCTACAGTGTGAAAAGCTGCATAGTATACAAGAAGAATCATGATAGATGACTGTGCTGAGCAGAGGTAATTAAGCTGGAGACATGGGAGAGGGTTCTTTCTGGTGAATAAAGGGCAATGTTGTTGCATGAGAGATATGTAGTGAGTCAGTTGAAGGCAAGGCACTCTAGTATCTTGGAGAAGAAAAGAAAAAGTGCTACTGTACGATATTTGAAGGGGGAAAAGTTAGCACTGGGGTGTTTGATATTGGTAAATCCACAACAGATTTGAAACAATGGGAATAGATCCCAAACAACTAGAAGTGAAGAGTGGAGTTAAACAGGGAACTACTTTACAGGAAAGAGTTAAGAGGTTAGTGGTTAGAGGTCTTGAAAGGCTTCGATGGTGCATAAGATGAACTGGCTGATCTGATAATCGGAATACATTCTATGGGGAAGCTAGGTGAGAAGTGGGAGAGAGTAGTGGTATGAGGGATACGGGGTAAAAGTGTAAGGTGAGGGTAGCAAATAGGGTAGGAAGGACATTCCTGACTATGGTGATCTTAAATGTAAAATATTTTACAATGTCTGTGGCTGAGAGTGTGGAGTGTGTGAAGGAAGGACTTCGTATAGAGAATAAGTTACTAATTGTACTTTAGAGACTTCGGGGATGTGGGCGTAAAATGGTAGTTTGAAAGTAAGAGGCTTTGACTTTGTCAAGGGTTATAGATGGTGTACTATGTCCAGGGTAAGGTTGTGCACATTGAGGTCCTGGTGCCACTTACGCAGGAGTTGCCTTACCTTAGCTTGTAGTGTGCAAATGTCAGTTGTTATCCAAGGCTGTGGATTTAGAATAGTTGGAGGGCATGTCCATAGGTAATAATCCATGTGAAAAGCTTCTTCAATTCTTTTAATGAATGTATCAACAGATGTGGTGTGCTGGAGTGGACTAAGTTAATTTTGAGTTTAGTTTTTTTTAAAAAGGCAGCAGAGTCTGAGGCATACTTTTTTTTCAAACAGCAGAGGGGGGATGGGCTGGGTAAGAGAGATAGTCTTGTATGTATGTATCAGGAGATAGCCATATGAAGAAAGATCAATATTTTGCAGAGAGGGTAGTATGTTAGATGTAAGGATGAGATCCAGTGGTTTGCCTTTCATGTGTATAGGTGTGGTGTGTGTGTTCTGTAGTAAGTGATCAAAACGTAGTTTGAAGAATATGTTTTTCTGTTGATGTTTGGTAGTGTAAAGATTAAAATCACCACGAATTATAATGAGGTGGAGGATTTGAATAAGTTAATAGCTGTGTCAAGGTCCTCAAAAAAGGAGCCCGGGGTGTCCAATGGAATGTTCAGCCCTGCCAAGTGTCACATATCTCGCGTTACACTAACTCATTTTAAGTTACAATACCGCATTTACCGGATGTAAAACAATTGTCAAGCAAATCGGTTTAATTGAAAGCTGAGCATATTACCGGTTTTCATGGTCTGTGGAGTCCGATATTTTGTAAGGTTACAGAATCACAAAGCAGGTGGCGCACAGTAGCCAATGAGAGATCTGCTATGCTTTGATGAGACCAGGCTGGTTCACCCTGATTGGACAGTGTTATGCATGTGTTATATAGGTAGGCTGACCTGCTTACCTACCCCGGCACTAATTAGTCAGTATAGTATGCACGTGCGTGCAGCCATATGGCCAATAGAGAGAAGTTTTTTACTGCCAGGCGGTTCATGCACTGTTAGAACTGCTGCTAAAGTAAGATGTTCAGCAGCCGCCTCATGTGGACAGACAGTGACAGGGACTGAAAGGCTCGAGTCGCGCAGACAGGATGTTTTCAATTTCAAATTCCTGCTGTAGCCAGCCCAGGCCACCAGGAATTACTGCCACTGGAATTTAATGAAAGGACAAGGGAGTCCTCATCGACACCTGCTGCTTTCCCCTGCTGGTGGGGGTTGGGGGTGTTCTCCAGGGGCTTTGTGTAGTCATGGTAAGAGGAGGTGCAGAGGGCCTAAAGGTTCTGAAGACAGCGTTCCAGGCCATGCCCTCTTCATTTGTGATGAGTATTGTACACTTAATTTCTGATCACTGTTTGAGATAATTTAAATGCCAAAACTTAGTGCTATAATGCAGTGCTACCCCATCACCTGTAAATTTTGCCTAAAGAAAGAGACATTCTAAGTTGAAATTGTCGAGTTATTACAGTTTGTGCAAAAATAGGTTTCTGGTTTAAACAAAGACCGATCGATAACGGAGATTCTCGTATAGGATCGAAAGATACATTTCCAATTAGCAATTTCGCTGCCACTGCCTATAAGAGTTGTAATCAGCTGCTATAGTTATTAGAAAATGAGATCGGGTTGGCTGAGATTCAAGGTTGTTCCTTTACACAGATATGAAAAAAAGTTGAATAGTAGAAGAGTGACACACAAGGCATACATGGGACAAAATAGGCTGCGAGGCAGTGTACTACTCTCCCTAATTATTCCGGTCCATAAAGACAGAGTAATGCTTAACTGTGAAGGAGCAACACCTTTAAACTGATGTAGAAAATTCTGACCCTTCTCTGAAAAAACGCATGCTGTTCCTTCAAAGATAGCTTTACAAATTCACAATCTAATGCTGCAAATTAAATTCAACACAGTACTCCTGGTATACAGACAGGAGCCTCAGAATCATCTAGGTCACTGTGCTAGCCTGGGATTTAATGTTCCTTCTGGGGAGAGATCGTAGATTTGACCAGTGTAAGTTAACGCAGAAGGTTAATGTGCCTGCTGCAAAGAACGTGCATCATGCCTATCACAGAACTGTTGCTAAAAGGGATTAGTTTGGGAAGAAATGTATTCTTATTAGTAAAACCAACCCCAACCAATGCCGTACGTTTTAAATCCTCGGTTCGTGCTCCTCCAGATCAAACACTTAAAATATACTGTATAGTTACACAATTGTTTTAAAGAACGATCAGCTTACAAGGACACAAAGGTGAGTGCCCTTCCATTTCAGGTGCTTTCAAGATCTTGTACTTTCTCGTTGCTCAAATGGGTGCAATTTCTGTTTTATATGTTTCCCTCGTCTTCATTGCTTGATTGTGCTCGTGAGAAGGTGTTACTCATAGTCGTTGAGTGTCACTCTTAAGTACACTGAAATGATGAAACTGTAACACAGAGGCAATCTGAAACCTTGGCAGCTATGAATGTTAGCCCTCAAAGGGGCAATGAAAAGGGTGGGATGCTTTCCAAAGGATGTAGGTTTGGTAGGTGAAGGACTTTGGTTAAAAGTGTTTTACTTATTTTTTACTATAAAGCCAAATCTTCCACCTTTCGTGTAGATTTCTAGTGTGTGAGTGAATGTGGTATAGTTGATGTGGTGGGGGTCACGAGTGACTGTGACATTAGGGTCGATCCGACGTCTCAGTGATGACGGTGAACTATAAATGCGGAATGTGTTTATTGAAATAATACGCAATAAAGGATGTTTCATGTGCCATCGGTGGCCAGAAAGATGCAGAGACAGAGAGTTCTTTGGGATTCTGAATTAAGTATTCGGAGGTCTGCTTGGTGTTCAGCCTGGGTGGGTAGATAAAGTTACGTCTGTAGGGCTTTGAGGGGTGCCCAGTGAGTTGGGGGTGGTGTGGCACATAGTGGCTAGGTAGCTGTACTATAAGAAAGAGTGAGTGTTGAAGGTGCTGAACTAAGCTCAGTTCTTTGGCTATTGTGAGGAGGAAGAAAAAGACGCCGGCGTGATGATGAAATGATGCCGCATTATACATTTATGCACTGTATGAGATAAATATTTTGAACGGTCTCAAATTGGAACAGGTAAATCTCCACTGTGAGACGTCAACGGAAAGCTTGGAACGTGGACTTCTTCGGGGATATGCTTTAGCCAGTAATCTTTTTAAACTGTCCCTTTTAAACAGAGGCCCCGAGGCTTCGGCTAGAAATGACCTAAAAACCATTACACTAGAGGAGCAGGCCTTGCTGTAAATTCAAAGCAGATTAATTTCAGCTCAGGAAAAAGAACTAATCCAATTGTGTGGCGAAGTAAATTAATTTCAGATCATAAAAGAGGGCAGCGTTCTGTTCTGGGCGTTTGCTGCACAGTCATAACTATTATTATGAGCTGAGGCTTGTTTCGCGCGCCCTGCCAGGCACTCGTGTTCTGCCCAGGCAAGCAAGCTCTCAGGGCAGAGAGTCAGAGCTCCAACTTTATATAGGGAGGAAAAAATAGTCTGGTGGCAGCTCCGCCCACTGCACACTCACTGTACTGACATTGTCAATAATGCAATGTCTACAGCTAAGAAGCCTGGCGTCACTGCAGGCGGAAAGGTTGTCAGTAAAGTTGTTCCTATTGCATAAGTCGGTTGGTGCAAGCACAGGTTAGAGAAAAATTGTACCACTCTAGTGGAAAGTTATAGGCCCAGATGTACGCGCCCAAATAGCGCCTCGCAAATTGCGAGTATTTTGCAACTCGCAAATTCTGAGGTGCTATTTTGGATGCACAACAGTGTGTAAAACACTGTTAGCGATTCCAATAGGGTCGCAAATTGAGAAGCTCATGAATATTAAAGAGCATCTCGCAATTTGCGACCCTATTTGGAATGGCAGGCCCTCCCATGTATGGTGGCCTGCTGGGCTCGGCAGACCACCATGTCTGGGACTGCTTTTTAATAGAGCAGCTTTGTTTTTGTTTTTTATTTACCTGCAGTCCGTTTTCCTTTAAGGAAAACGGGATTCATTTTTTTTAAAAAATGACATTTTCAGTTTCATTTTTTACGGGCAGGCACTACATCCTCTTAAAAAATATTATCCAACATACTCACAAAGGAGAAGGGGTCCCCTGGGGACCCCTTCCCCTTTGCAAGTGGTTTACCACCCACTTGAAGTAGGTGGTAAACTGCGAGTATTTTGCAGCCGCACATGCAGTCGGAAAACACTAATACATAGCATGTGCACTCGCTATTAGGAAGGGATGCCCCTTCCTAATAGCGAGAGTCGCAAATGGTATTTTGCGAGTCAGGGACTCGCAAAAAAGCATTTGTACATGCCGCAAAAGGGAGGTGCTCCGGTTTACAGCTGCAAAAAAGGGTTGTACATCTGGCCCATAGTCTTATAGCCCACTGTTGAGGGCTAAGCGGGTTGTGAAACGCCTAGGCCCAAGTCGTAAGCTATTAGAACATTCCACCCAACAAGTGTAGAATGCTCTAAATTAGAGAAGAAAAAAAAATAAAGACACATTGGAAAATTGAAGCAGAAGGCTTGAGTCATTGTAAGCCCAAAGCTACCAGATTGTCTGCAGTATAGCTCACAACATTCCAATGTTCTAATATCAATCTTGTCCCCTGCTCCACATGTTTTAGAGGCCCACTGTGGGAGTGTCTCATTTGCAGGACTGGGCTACAGGACGGTGGGGTACTACAGCTTGAGGCAGATTTCTGGAGTGCATCAGCAATGTCTGAAGCACAGAACTTTGGGCCGGAAGAATGAAGGGTTTAGTGAGCTTGTGTGTGCTGTGACAGTGCATTTGTCTCTCAGGATTTGTTTGGCAGCCCTATGAAGGGAACGGAGGCAGAGCTATCTAACTAGAGGCTGCTTTCCAGGCCCACCACTGTCTGTGAACCTGTACCAAAGAGATGGCAGGCAGGACCATCTATCTCACAGGATACCACCGCTACAGAAGGCTGCTGACCACTGGTCGTATGCAAAGTTCTGCTGGCATAAGGTGCTGTTCTCCCATTTAACACTTCAAGGAGAAGGGTAAAGGACGGAGAGTAGGGAAAAGCTGAACATCAGCTCAGCTCTTCGGCCTTAGCCACCAACACCTGCCCCAGAGCATACAGAAGATCGTCCCCAATAGGAGAAATGCACAATATTTATTGTATTGGCATGGCTTGGAACTGTTCAGGCCATCCCAATAAGTCTCAGGGTCGGAGAAAATCTTCTCACACTACTCTTAAACATAATTGTAATTTCCATGTGCAGAACGCCACTTGCGGCTCTCGAGTTAAGACGAATGCAGTGACAACTTTTTCAGACTTATACAATGATTCTCCTTTACAAATCCCAATTTAACATTCCAACAGTAAAAAAACATCACGTGCTTGTGAACAATATATTTATAGAAGAGTGAGACGTTCTCAAGGTCAGGGGAACGCCCGAGATGTCGATGTGATGATGCTACCTTACAACACGTGATATGATTATGCCTAGTATTTAAAGTATGCTGTAGATATGTCTTCCCAGGATTAAGGAAATAGTAGGTCTAGGGTACATACACATTAACACACTTCTGTTTGGGTCTACACCCTGATCCCTGAATGAAGTTCGTTCCTAATGCTGGCAAAAAAGTCTCAATCATGTAATGGCTGCATTGGGCCCCCCGCCTCACTCATGGATAAAAGGCGTTGCTCATTGTCTACATTTTTTTTGATGGCTTTTGTGGCGGCTTACTTTCTAGACACTAGAAAATGCTGTTTTCTGCATATGATTCCATTGATGACCAATAAACATACAGGATGGATCTGAGTGTCAATTTTGTTTAAGAAGAAAAAAAAATAAACATTACTTTAAAAAAAGAAGATTGGGGGTGTGCTCTTAGTGAGAGTAGCTGAGCTTTTGGCTTAATCAGATACTATTTATGAATTAAATGTGCAGAGTCTGAATCTCTATACGGGATAGAAGGGTTTCTTTGTAACTAAATGTAGGGACATTATAAAAGTGTATATCCACTGCTCGCAATTACACATTTAATGATTAGCTTAAGCAATTTGCATGCATAATGGAACATATTCACTTGGTCAGTCATGACTACGCCCTGCCACTTTTACGGAGGCCTTATTTGACTAGTCTCAGAGGAGTGAAAGGCAAAGGACCTGAATTCAAAGGAAAAAAAAGTGCTGCTCCTAACTGGATGATTACCGATGAAGAGCAGATCTAATTCAGATCGACAAGCACTTTTGTAAATTTGGCCCAATAAGACCACACGTGACACACTGGTTGGAGCACTAGTTAGAAAGATGCCCGAAATAAAATGGACAGTATTTTGAGGAAAAATGTTCCAAGAAAATTCAGTGTTTCAAGGAGGTATTTAATCTTCAAACCTGTGAGTACCAGCATTTACCTCATATCACTCTACTGATTATATGTCCAAAAAAACACCCACAAAAAGTACCCAAGAAATATCCCTAACAAGGATTCGCAGTAGGAGGGGAGAAGGTACCAGTTTGCATTTCAAATTGCTCGGTTTCTTGCCTGGAGGTGAGCTTGTTAGATAGCACAAATGGTTAACACATTTGCTGCAGAATTCTCTGCCCTAGACTTCCATTCTTCCGAGGTCAATACATTGACTGTCATTCAGTAGGGTAACGTTGGGTAACCTGTTAGCTACAGTTCTACGAAGCTGCACAACTGAACTTGCAAGCACTATTTTAATTGTTATTCTAAGACTATCTTAATTCTTCATGCAGAACATTTCTCAAAATGACGGCCATCTGGGAACTGAGAACCTGCAAGCTAAAGCAGTTATCCCAACATCACGCTGTGTTCATAGCAACAGAGGAAGGGGTTATGATTCCCAATTCATCACACTGTAAAGCAAGCCACGATCAGAAAGAGCAGGTAAATCGTCTTTTACTGGGTGGGGTTTCCTTGATTTGTTGGAAGAGGTCTACATTGTTGTCCTAATTGTTATTGCCAGCCCTCTTACCCAGTCTCCATACCATTATAGTCTCCTTGAAGAAGTAAGAAATGTCCCCAAACGGAAACACAATTAGCTATAATTACCCAAAACATCACTAACAAGTACTGAAACAAGTACTATCATGTTTCATGTCAAGAGTCTCCTATTCCACCTGTGCAGAAATCTACTCATTGTAGATTTAAGCACATGGTGAAAGCACTTTTTTTTCTCTCAGTGGGGTAAAACATTTTTTCCCACTGGAAAAAGCCTGTCCCCTAAAACCCCAACAAATCTGGTGGTTATCCGTCCCACTTCCCATCCTAGAAGAGGAGGCCTTTCCTTGGGTACATTTTCAACAGTTCCCAGGTTGTGGAGGGGCACTTCGGAGTTTGTGAATGTCCACAAATGTAAGTTTGTGAGCGCTCACAAACTTACATGGGAAACAACACCTGTAGAAAAACGTCCTATTTGCAGGAGTAAATAAGTTTATGCCTGCCATGAATACTTTTGTGAATTTCTGGCAAGATTAAATGAGGTTATTTATTTTCAGCCATACGTTTTCATTTACTGTCAATAACACCTTTGTGAATCTAGCCCAATATATATATCTCTATAATACGTTTTCTCCTTACACAGCACTGTATATGAACAGTTAATATTAGTACCCACCTCAAAATGATTGAAGGCTACGGCTATGATGGCCTTTGTGGGAATCGAATCTATGATTTGTACATGGATCTCATCAGGGTATATTTAACTCACTAGGTTAGTTTACCATAGAATGTATCTGTGAAGCAGGTAAAGCCATCAGATAAAAAATTACCTGTCACTTCTAAGCACATGAAGCCACCATTTCTGAGTGCAACATCAGGAAGACCATTGGGAAACTGGGTAGACCTTTGCAGTCTGCCATTAGAAGTGACCTTTATTCCGACATCGATGAAAAGTCCATCAAGGTTTTCCGTGTACAAAATATCATTAAACCCAATTTGACATATCATATAGCTACTGTTAAAATCCTCTCAGGATATGTATGTACTGTATTGTTTGTTATGCAGTATGACTAGATTAACTGGTTTCCAGGTTTCTTAACTTCCTCCCATAACCAAAAGGCGTCATGTCACAAGTGACACCATAACTCAAACCTGGCGTTTTAGCCAGCACACCTTGTTACATCGGTCTTCACAGCCTATGAACAAATGAGAATGACAATTACTTTGCTGCAAAGTTCTCCACACTGAAAGGGGCAGGCGTGTCATGGCTACATGAAATACTAGGATGACTCTTCCTGTACTACGTTTTTTAATCATAAGAGCAAAATGAAAGAAAAACAGCTGACAAGATTTATAAGCATCCTAATCTCCAGCCTGTGAGTGAACAGTCACTTTGGTAGAGGTTGAAGAGAAACTCTGGATATCAGCCAATACACTGCAGGGGTCCCAAATATATGACATATTTTAAGCACAGTGCTATTTAAGAATGCCTGAGACTTTCTAACTTGCATTTCCTGATTAGCATTTTTTGAGATTTGTTTTTCTCGACTTGAAACTTTCAGAAACAATTTGCATTGAGCACTGCCTTCAGTCTCATAACTTTGTGGCCGTCACTGACTCAGTTGCCATGCCGTGCTCTCCTGCTTCACAGCAGGACACCAAACATTACAATTCTGAGGTAGTAGTGCATGAAGGAATGTACATTAGGCTGTACAGTGCTGCCAAGCAGCTCACGCTCGACCTTCCACACATGAACTTGTAGGACTCTGCTCTTGAGATTATAACTAATTAAAACCAGTGCAAAACATGTTACAAAAGGATCATAAAATATCATACTTTAAAACCCTTAAAAAAATAAACGTACAATTAAAAGGTACAGTGCGGCTGTCCACGCGCCTTTTTACAAAGACGGAACAGTGGGTTCCCTTACTTCCTTCTGTCCGTCTGCTTGTTCGCCTGTATCTGTGTTGTTGTTTCCCGGTTTTGGCGGTCTTGGAATTCTTTGCTCGACCATCGCGAGAAATTTGACATATCTGCAGGTCAATTTAGTATTTGCAGGATTCAGGCATGCGAGCACCGCTTGCCTTCTGGTACTAATCCCTTTCTGCTTAAACTGGTCCTTAAGGAGCAGTTGACAGGCTTGTTGTAGTTCTTCACAGAGACAGTTAGAGGCGGCAGACCCGAGAGCAGAGGACGGCCCGGGACCAGGGTTCGATTCCCGGCGCGGCAGGTTTCTGGACCAGGGTCAGCGGACTCGATAATTCTCTCGCCTCGGTGCCCACTCTGATCAGCGATCACACTCGGCAACTCTGGGCATTAGCTTGCCTCATCTTCACTAACGGCCCCACCAGACCGCCGGGGATGCCTGGTCTCACCCTGGAGATACCCATTAAGGGACCATCTCTCAGGGAAGCCAGGAAGGGTTTCGCAGCGGTCGAAGCGCCTTGGGACCCTACGGGTAAGTAGTGCGCTATATAAATGCCTATACATACATACATACATACTTCTTTGAGTTGCAGAGCGGACAGGCCTCGTTGCCCTCTGTCCTGAGCCATGGTGGGAGATACTCTGTACTTGGCAGAATCCCTAATCTGTATTTCAGGAACCTCAGTTTTGTGGCTTTTGGGTAACCCTCAACAAAGTATGTTGTGGTGTCAGAGATCATTATGAGGCTTTTTATTAGTAGAGGTGGGCAAGCCAATGGAGGCCCCACCCGGGTCCAAGCGAATACATCACATGGCTATGGCTCAGCTCGAGGTACACTTCAACCCTCAAACCCAAAACAAAACACGCTGTTATGGTGCTTCCGACTGCCACCTAATCTCTAACCTCATGGATCAAGAGTTGGAAAAAAAGAATTAACTTTGACGTAAAGCTGGAAAGAAGAAGACATACTCATCTAGTGGCTGATTTGCACATGAAATAAGAAAACATGGGATCAATTGAGCCTCCCTCCGTGATCAAAATGAGTGATCGTAACAAATATTTTATTTCACCATGCCACCTTTTTCTTCATTATTTCATTTGAGCGCAGCTTGACATATATGAGTTAAGGACGTGAGCTGTACAAAAGCATTGTGTTTAATAGACATCAATGGTGCTCCATGCATTATCAGCATCTTGGCCAAACATAACTGACTTGCTTCTTAGTGCATTGTCATCAGGGCGGGTTAGATGGGCATTAATAAAAGTATCTCAATGTAATGATATAGCCTGATGTATTGTAGGGATATAATTGCATGTTAAAGAAATTCATTTTCTTCGAATTTTCAAAAGAATTATTTATAGGGCTGAGTAACAATAGAGTAAATACACAAAGTTTGGCAAATTACGGGAAATTAAGTCTAATTAGTTAAAATGCAAATCCATCGTGTATATTTGTGTATAGTTGTGCATGAAAGGTGGCCTTGCATCAATTTTATAGCAAATAGGCATTTCACGCCACAATAAACGCCTCCCGCCCCCTCCATTCATCCCCCCCCCCCCCCCCCCCCCCCCCCAAAAAAAAGGCAGTACAAACAACAGACACTTGCGTTATGTTGCTCAAGTGACTTAAGGGATCAGGTCTGTGATTTCACAAAGTGGAATAATTGCCTAATTTCAGAAGTTGTGGGTAACACGCGTAACTGAAAATTACTAAAATTGCATGAAATACACCAACACAACATTACGTTTCGCAGGTTAATTTATAAATGAAGTTCGCTGCATTACTTACATGCCAGACATTTCCATGGCTCGGCTAATAGACGGGCTCTTCGAGCCAAGCTAGCTCCTTGTTAAAATCATAAGAGCACCGTACTGTTTATTCATCTGCGGAAGTTAGCATTAAATATCAGTTTCCTGTTTTCATTACTGGAAACAGAAAGAAAAAAAATATGTATAGTAGAATCGTACATTTATACGAGCATATCTTGACATAAACACAGCAAATATATATAGTTCATTAATGCTCTTTACTGCGCCTTTAAATTTCGACTCTTCGGTTTAACTGGCGCAGCCTACCTTACTGTTCCAGTAAAGCGCTTTAGTGGCTCTCCGCTTAGCCAATGAGAAATCCCCACCGCTTATAATCCAAGTACTCGTCCAATGATCAGCAGAGGAAACTCACTACTTCGGTGCCATGCCACGCGAGCACTCGGGGAAAAAATGCTTATGTGAGAGAAAAGAAGCCTGTGCAGAGGGGGAAGCAAATGCGTGTTAAAGAAAAATACGCGCATTTGTCCACTCCACCCACTTTTAAGGACTATTCCCTTTTAAAATAACCCCGACATTTTATTTTACTTCTCGTCGTCCGTAATTAATATAAAGAATGTATACGCTTTTCAACTGCATGTCAATGGCGGATGATGAAATCTCTGCTCCTTTCCCTTTAGTCATGTTCAGTCGCAACCCTACCATAATGGCCATTTCTACAAATGCGTAGGGGTGGATTCTTTACGTTTCAGTAATATACATTATGAACAGCACGTTTGGTCTGTAGTGCTATATAATGTGTAAAAAAAATTAATAATACGTGCTTACTGGGCATATACGGATATGAGCAAAGCCCCTCGAGGGGATTTAATCCACTGTTCACTCTGCAAACCCCTTAATTGATAAAATAAGGTGATCAGTCCTACTGGACTAGGATAATGTACAGTATTCACATCATGAAACGAGTCAAAAATGTACTAATCAGTAAAAGAAGCGACGAGGCACGCTGGAATAAATATGAAAAGTGCTCTGACGCCTGGCATGGTTCCTGCTTTACAGTCATAAAATAAATACCTTAAATTAACTAGTATATTTAAGTTTGCCTTGCATTTTGTCTGGTCTACTGGGCAGGGGCTGCTCCGAAAAATAAAAACAGGGAGCAGAGAATCGTTATAAAGTGATCATATCCCCTAGGCACTCAACAGGCATGCAGTTGTTCTTTTTTTTTTATAGAACCTTTAAACACAGTCATTTTAGCACACTACCCATCGTGGATTGCAAACCCCACAATGTTAAACTGTGGGTCTGCACAGCTTGATGACAAAAAGAAAAGAAAGAAAAGCACAAAATATACTCACTTCACTTCTACTCAGTCGCATGGCGCCCTTTTTTCAGGGTGTAACGGATTTAGCGCCTTCGAAAAAAAGGCGGTGAGCAACATACCCAAGTTACGTGCTAGGAAAATAAACGTATTTCTTCTGAGATAAAATTATATTTTGCTTTTCGGACAGCATTCAGATTTCCTTTTCTTTCGTTTTTTGTTGCGAGGCTTCCAGAATCTTTGCCCTTCCTCCAACATCCCTATGATTTGTAAAATAAATAAATATATATATATATATATATGTGTGTGTGTGTGTATATATATATTCTGCCCCAAATAAGTGGGTTTCTGCTGCTTTCTGATTCCAAGCAGTAGCTGGAAGTGTTTGAGAACAGGACATGCAGCTCGCTGATGGAGTTCAGTGGAAAAAAGAGGAAAAAACTCCCTCTCTGCAGTTGCATGATGCATCATGGGTCTCGCATGGCAGAGGTCCAACAGGAGCCTTCCTGAAATTTAAAGCTACACTGCACATTTTCTTTGTTAAAGGGGCCATGTCCTATTTCTGTTTTTTGTCGACTTTGTTGAGCATACTTTGAGGAACTTTCAAATCTGTTCATGTATTTTTATGACCCTGATACTCCTTTAACCCAAAGGAGTCTACATAATTAGCCTTCTACTAATTGATGTTGATTTTAAAATAATGTGAAAAATCAATAGTGTTTTTACCTAATCAGATCAAAATAGGTACAATCTTTAGGAATGAGAAACACAATTTGAAATGCATAAATGGTGTGACTTAGGTAATAACCCTGCTATATCATGGTCTTCACTTTTCTAAACATGGGATGTGTGGTACCAATGCATAACAGTACAAATAAGACACACATACAAATACACAATGAATTGACATATGTTTCACTTTTATCATTTCATATTATTTTACAGAAATGCTATAAGTATATATCATATGTAATTCTAGGTACCTTTTAGTATCTCTCCAGGTGTCAAACTGATCAAATCACTGTTAAAACCCGTTTAGTTTTCACCCATTTTAGTGCCATGTATAGCCTGAATGTATAAGGAAATTTGGCCCCTAGGGAACACCGGGAGGTTTTGACTTTAGTGCAGGTCATTTGTCTCCAGTATTGTCCCACGCGTTTGCCTGCCCGTCTTCATGGGACACAACACCATAGTGGACACCTGGATTTGGTCAATAGGAGTTGGTTTCTCACATATATTGATTAAGACAACCCCCTATATAAAAAAAGGCAAACATTAGCAGTCCTGAAAAATTACTACGGATCCTGTATGGGACTACACAAGACAAGAAACATTTACCAACTATCCTGATCCATTCTTTCAAATGTTGATAGTTTGGAACTATGTTTCTTGGACCTGCAAACGCACTGATAATTTCATTGATATAGAGAGGACATGTGCTGGACTGGTAATGCTCTCATCTCTTCCACTTTTGTTTAGAGAAATGAGGAATAACCAGGGAAACTGGTGTGGTACTATCGATTCCCCCAGAAATTGTTCATTTCTAACAGGACTATCAGGGTCCCACTTCAAAACTGTTTAATTCTGCTCCCCAATTGCAGATGTGTTCTTTACCTTTATCTCTGGGGGAGGGTGTGAAGTTCATGGACCAAACGCCAAGTCACTCGAAAAAAAAGCCCTTCCTCTTTCTCCTCCTGAATCCTCCAACCCATGTATCACAACTTGCCTGCTCGGATCGAGGGTGAAGAAGACAGTGAGGATGCATTCCCCCTTATGTCTCTCCCCTCCTCTATTTCCAGTCTCCCTTGGATGTGGCTGTTTGTGAGGCGGAGGACGCTGTTAAGGGACTACGCTTCCTGGATTCCAAGCCGCCGGCACACATGACGGGGTCACATGGGCCAGTCAGAAGCCCTGGAGAGCCGGTGAGGGGCTTCATTTCCGGCTTCCCTCATGTGGATGGGGATATCCAGAGTACAGGGGAGTACTCCAGTGCGCACGACCAGAGAAGCACGAGCCGGCAGAGAGATTAACCCCGAGACCGACAGCACGTCAGAGGAAGACGTCGTGCACCAAGCCACGGAGACTCGATTTTGGGAGGTCGCACCAAGGACTCACCCCGTAGACCCAAGAAGAAAGACGGACCAACCCTTCAACACGAGTTCGCCAGCCGTGTTCTTGGATGAGCATGGCTCACAGAGGAATGTGGCTGCCTCAGGGGACTATTTAACAAGGGTCCCTTCAACGCTAGAGCCTCGGAGGTGGAGAAGAAGGGGGTTAAGGATACTGCGGTATGCTCACAGCGTGTATGGGTCTGTGCAATTAACTGACCAGCGTAATAGCTCTTGCTTAAAGCGCAACACTGGTGATAGCGAAACCGGGTGTTTGTCAACCCCCACTCCTTCATCCCTCAATAAGCAAACAACACTGAACAGTTTATTCAAAAGAGTCTCTCTCTTTCTTCCGAGGAACAGGCCCCACTGATGGGATATAAATACGATAAATACATGTTGTTGGCCTAATATATACAAAATAACCTTATAACCGCACGTTAGCCTTGCATTATTCACTCTTTATTATTATAGTAAGGAATGATTCACTTTAGCGTTTCCTCAAACCTATTGGCGTGACCGGAGCCATCTTGTTTCATTTCTCCGTGTCAAGTACTGTTTTCCTGAAATCACGTGATTAGGCTTTCTGCACGAAACCACGATGGCAGACCTAGCTGTCTGCTCCACTCGTTAGTTTGTAGCTCATGGAAACCCACGGTCACACCTGCCCTTGTTGTGGGATGCGCACATTCTAGCAGAGCCCGTTCCTGTACTCCCTGAGCTACAGATAGAAAGGGAGGCACCTTACTGACCTGCCCCCGTAATAGCTTAGGCCTAGCTGCTAGCAATCAATTGTGCCTTATATGGGTTTTCCTGCTGGCTCACTGACAAGTTGTATCTTTCCTAGTAAGGTGACATCGTGCTATGTGTGAAACGTATATATGCTTTGCCCTGTTTGTATGTAGCCAGTCTCCTCTGCGCACCTCCGAGGGTCGTGTAGACTGAGGCTCCCCTGTCAGGGCTTGTATCTGCAGAATAAACAATTGAACCTTCTCATTTGCTGACTGACTTATTATTTATGTATATGGTATATGGGCTATTGGTGAGTATAGTCCATTAGTCTAATATTTTGGTTCCTTCAGTTGGCGACTCCACCGGGAATCCGCAATAGGGTCGTCCCCTCCTGTAAACAGGAGTAGAAGGGACAGGGAGGAGTTCTGGCTGAGTGGGTGGACGGAAAGAGAATCCTGATTTGAAACACCCGTTTGTGGTACGAAAACAAGAAATTCCACTCTCGAGCCCAGTATCCCTCCCAGCTGCTGAAGACCCTACGCCGGAGTCCTACGGGCTTAACCCGAGAGAAGAACAGACTGTGCCGGTCTGTCTTGGAGTCGGCAGTGGAGAATTCGCAATCGACCTGAGTGCACCAGGTGAGTGAATCTCTGATTGTATTGTATGAGAAACACTTGGAAGAAGTGTCTCCTTAGTAGCGGTTAACTGCATTCTGAAGGTGGCCGGGGAAGCCGGACCACAAGGGAATCAGAGGGTCTGACGTTGCGGCGAAGTGGCTGCGCGGGTAGACGCCTCACGGACTTGTTTGGTGAAAACTTGAGACAACACCTGGTGCCTTAGCGGTGTACTGAGTTACTCGCTAGGCCAAACCCTCTTCGGGAAAGCCCTGGGAGCAACTGGGTAAGCTAGGGTTCTGGAGCTGCGCGCCCAGACGCCCGGCTCAACCAGAACAGGACCATGGGATGGCCTGTAAGAGGATTCGTGGTTCGCCTACCAGGTGATCTCAGAACAGTCTAAGCGACTGTTCCTTTTGTTGTGGAATTTTGTTGGTCTGGAATTCTGTTGAATCGGTTCCCCGAACAGGAGTCGACGGGCTCTGTTCGTTCTGAAGACATGTCATTTGCATAGAACAAGTAACCAGTACTGAGAAAGTTATTGCCTTGCGACGCTTTACAGCACTTTATTGCGAGAAAATAGAAGAATATGAGAGTGTGAGTGGTGAGAAGGACACTTCCAAATGTGAATGGTGTGTGGAGCATATGAGTAGAACTGTGTGAACATTACAATAATGTCTTGTTTTAGTAAAATATGTTTCGGGTGCTGCTGTCGGCGAAATAAACGGCTGGAAGAAAGACAGCCTGCCCCTCCCAAGGGCAGCCCCAGTTTTGATATGTATGTGAAACACGGTCTTACACCGATTTTGTTTCATACAATTTGGAATAAGTACACCAAAGATAATTCCGATTTGCAATGGCCTCTAACGGGGTCGTTTGATGAGAAAAAGATTAAATACATCCAAAACAAACTGTTTATGAAGAAAAGCCGCCAGTCGATGTTTGACTCCTTGAACCTGTGGTTGAAGGAGGCAAAACCACGACGGGTAAGAGAAGAGAAATTGGGAAAGCTTAAATCAGGACAGACAGTCACCCAGAAAGCTACAGCTTTTGATAAAGGGAAGGTGGAAGAAAATATCGCACAAATCGATAGGCAGTTCCGTTTAGAGACGGACAAAAGCTATATGACTCGACCAGAGACTGGAGATGAAATAGAGGATTTATTAGAAGCCCGACCACCTCCTCCTTATGCCTCACAGGGAACGTACCCAGCCATGCCTTTGTTACGGGCGGGCCAAATTGGAGCAGCATCGGCCGCGGGAGCACCGGTAACAGCTGCCACGGCCCCTGCTGATGGATCAGTACGAAGTGCGTTACTTCCCCTTCCCACTCTCCGACCAACTACCTCACCTTTGATATTCCTACAGCCGGACGCGGCTGTCCCTTCCCCTTCGCACCCTGTATTTCTCTCCCCTCCGACTCAAGCCGCTATAGATCCCCGATACACGGCTTGTCTAGATACCACACCCAAACGTCTTAAACCGGACTTGCGTGATCAGCGAGTCTATACTAGGTAGTCATTGGGTACGGAAGAAAGGAAGGCCATAGTGATTCAGGCATCCCAGTGGATGCGGAACGCCATTTACACCTTGGAGGACATTTGGAGCACCATGAAAGATTTTGTAACCAGTTGCGCAGCAACTGGCTTTAGAGAACATGGCAATCCGATTAATTTCACTATGGGAGCAGTGTTTTGAAGAGGGAATACCTCCTCAAATACTGCGTGATATAAGAGATTGAGCTTTTAAATTCTAATTACAGGCTGATGAAGTATATCAGAACGTAGCTACTCTGGTGCATTATCGTGAACGAATGCACTGAAAGTGCGCCGATTGGGGAGCACAGCACCCCATGAGAGAGGTGCATCCCCTCTTTTATCCTGAACTACCTGAATTAAGGGATGGAGGTGGCCAAGTAACTAGGGCTCGCGTGGACGCTAGGCTTCAGGAACAATGGGTTTATACCCCTTGGAAACGAAGCGAGGGCCTCACTCTAAAAGCCCAGCTCCCGACCCCCGTAAAAATCCCACTGCTTACTATAAGGAATTGACTGAGGCCGCCAATTCCACTATCATGACAATACCCGATATTGAACTGTTCTTTGGCCTTTTGATCCCGGTAGACATTTGGAGACAAATACATGACACAGACCATGCCCCCGAATTGGGAGGGACATGGGACCAACTAAAAACCTGGGAAAAGGAACGAAAGCCTGGGGAAAAACCTAGACATGAGGTACTAGCAGTACCAGCTAAGATTATTACTTATATGCAGACTCTCCTCCCTCCTAGAAAAGTTGACTGGGACAAATTGACAGCCTGTAGACAGAATAAGGATGAAAGTGTGTCAGATTTCTTCACCAGGTTTGAGAAAATCTTTATAGACTTTAGTGGGCAAGACCTATCCACGGAAGGCGGGATACGGTTGTTTGTGAATAGGTTTGTTACAAATTTACTCCCCGAAGTCATGTCCAGTCTCCAAGCAGCCGAGAGCACATGGACTACGGCTGCCCCGTCAGTGATTCTCAGTATGGCCCAATATTATGAACATCGAGAGAATGAAAGTAAAGAAAAGTCAGAAAAGAAGACTAAGGACTTGAAGACTAGGGTTCTGTTGCAGCAGGTTAGCAGAGGACAGAACGCAGGACGGGGAGGGTGTGGCTCATTCCAAAGGGGTGAAATGGCAGGAAGAGGTAGAGGAGGTCCCCCGAACATTGGTATAAATCAATGTTCCTATTGCAAACAGGAAGGGCATTGGAAGGCAGATTGCCCTCTGTGGCAAAGTATGGAGGTAATAGAAGACGTGGTAGGGGTCGGGGGAATATAGACCAAAATAGTATGAGACGAGAAGAAATGCAACATGAATATTCTCAGAAGAATTATTTTGACAATCCCCAGACCAGACAATACTACAACAAGAACTATAGGGATGATGGGTATGACGGACAGGATTATGCATGAGACAGCCAAGGACAGAGCGGGGGCCACTTTACAGTACCAGTTGACCAGGAGGGACCTTATCTACAAGGGGAACTGTTGGGAACATCGGGAAAGTTTCTAGTGGATACTGGGGCAATGAATAGCTCAGTTGCCCATACACTGGTTCCAGGGGCTGCTCTGTCTGGCCAAAATAATGTATCAGTGGGATTCTCTGGAATACCGGTGGTAAGCCCCGTTTCTAAACCTTTGCCTTTCACTGTAGGCCCCATTTCTATACATGCACCTTTCCTTTTAACTTCGAACTGTGAGGAGAATCTTTTGGGAGTAGACATTTTGAAAAAATTTGATGCACAGACTTATTGTTCCCCCGATGGTGTCTATTTGACAATGCAGAAACCACCCCCGAATGTAGCCCAATATTTTGCCAAAAATGAAAGCCTTCCCCCGGAATTGTCTACGATTCCTCAGACACTGTGGGCTTCAGGAGACACCGATGTTGGTCTGTTAAGAATAGCCCCCGTGTCTATAACCTTGAAACCTAATGTCCAGCTGCCCCGCATTCCGCAGTATAAAATTTCACCAGAAGGTGAACAGGCCTTGTTGCATATTATTCGTGACCTCATTCAGAAGGGGGTGGTGGAAGAGACAGCTGCTAATGTTTGTAACAGTCCGATTTTGCCAATTTTGAAGAAAACACCAATTGACGGTGCCCCGGATTATAAAAATTCATATCGTTTTGTAATTGACCTTAGAGAAGTCAATAAAATTGTAGTCCCACAATATCCGGTGGTTCCTGATATAACTGCTATTTTGACAATGATTCCCCCTACAGCTCAGTATTTTACAGTAATCGATTTAAAGAATGCTTTCTTTAGCATTCTGATTCATCCTGATAGCAGACATATCTTCGGATTCTCATTAGCTGGCCGAAGCTTTAGATTTACACGTGCCCCTCAAGGCTTTACAGAGAGTCCTAGCATTTATAGCCAAGCCTTGAAAGCAGTCCTCGATAAATAAATTTTGCCAGCGGGGAACGCGATCATCCAGTATGTGGATTATATTTTGGTGGCCTCCGACACACAGGAAGGCTGCAAGGCAGCTACAGTTAAATTATTGAAACATTTGGCTGAAAAAGGTAATAAAGTATCTCTTTCTAAATTTCAGTATTGTCAACAGGAAGTGACCTACCTCGGCCACTTACTGTCGAAAGCGGGGAGACGATTGACCCCAGAGCGTATATCTGTAATAACTAACATGTCTGTACCTCGTACTCAACGTAATGTTTGTGCTTTTCTTGGCATAACCTCTTACTGTCCCCAGTGGATTCCTAACTATTCACTTCGCTCTAAACCCTTGTTGCATTTGACAACCAAAGATGTGCATGAACCCTTACCCTGGACGGATGAATGTCAGGAAGCCTTTGATTCTTTAAAGTCTGCTCTTTGTTCTGTACCTGTCTTGGGTACTCCAGATTACCGGAAGCTTTTTTCACTTTATGTGCACGAGGGGGCGGTTGTTCACTTTCAGTGTTAACACAGGGTTTTGGTGGGAAGCAAAGACCCTGTGCATTCTTTTCATCAGTCTTGGATAATGTTGCACGAGCCCTCCCAAGTTGCCTGAGGGCCACGGCTGCAGTAGAGGTGGCCATCCGGCAATCAGAGGGAATAGTTTTGAATACAGACCTCACAGTCATGGTACCGCATGCTGTGGATATCGTTTTGAACGATATCCAGGGGAAAACTTCCTGGCGATGTTACACCAATGCTGCTCTAGGCAGGTCTTCTTTCTCCTCAGTCTCTTTTTTCCAATTGGCTCAATGCTAAAGTCATAATAACAACCTATCAGCAGGTCTAAAACTCCCAAAGCAATACACAGTAGTGCTAATTGTGAGAAGGGCTGTGTGAGTGACAGGCCTGGTATATGCTGACCACTAATGTAAGTGAGCACCTTACACAAGTCTAGACATTCCTTATGATGATTTAAGAGGTCTCGAAGAACCTTAGAAAGCTATCCAAGTGGTAGCTGTGGAGAGCAGCCTTCAGGCCTAGTCTTGAAGGAGTGTAAAGCAGCTTGTTTTACTAGAATGCACTCTTATAGTATGATTAAATGAAAGAGACAAAAAATTGTTGGTAGGTTGGTGCACACCCTAATTTTTTTCAGCGGTTTATTCACGTTGATCATAAAGTTTATATATTTTAGTTTTATACTCCTTATCTTAAGATACCGACCCCACTCTCCACCTTTCCTTGATAGAGTAACCCACCGGGTGACTAATGAAATTACGTTTCACTATCGTGTATGCCGAGCACTTCTAACGATCACGGCACACATGTTTAATTCTGCGTCAATACGAATGAACTTAGTAAATGTCTTGCATGTTGACACTCGTTGTTAAACACTTTTATGACACGCCCGTATACATTGATTTTTCCACTGTTCACATTACTTTTTAAAGGGTTTCTGAGCACTTTCGGATCACCGCACAGTCCAAACGTTTTCTTTATTAAGACAATGTTCATTAGATAGCTGATAACATCATGTATACTATGATGGTTGTGCCATGTGGCTTACAGTTATATTTACATTTTAGAGCTCCCAGATGAAGGGCCCTCAAGCCCGAAATGCATTGGAGCACAATGGAGCAATTATAAGTTTTATATGAGTGGATATAACTCTATGGATTGATGATAAATCTACAATGAACTTTAAAATAAACCTTACATTGATGAAATAAACAAGGAGTCTTGATTTTCAAGAACGCAAAGGTGTGCCCAAGATCAGGATGTTACCATTATTTTGATGGTAACACTTTCTTGTTATATTAAATGAAAGAAAACCACACAATGTATTTATGAAAATATGTATTTATTATATAATTCTCTCTAGTACATTCCACTGTCTCCTGCACGGAGATGTACACAAAGCACACAATAGCATAGCAAAGAAATCACAGGAAATAGCACAAATAAACAGTGGGCCCCGGGGGGGACCAAAGCATATACAAAAATGTTGAGAGGAAGTAGGTTTGCTGGGACCCCAAGGAACCACCCAAGGTGAGTAGATAGGGACCTCATGGAGTGCATGTGCTGTGTGAGTACACTACCGCGTGATCCGTACAAGTCTATGGTTAAGCCTTGGTTGGATATTTAAAGATTAAGGACCCTTCCCAGAAGACTACGAAGAAACCCTGTGGAAGACAGAAGGCTGGAGAGCCACCCCACTTGTGGATACCAAAACACCAAAGTTACCCAACCCAGGGAAGCCGGGTCCATAGGTATGAAGTGGCATTGGAAACAGCTGTCGAACCCAATAGAGGACTTCAAAGAAGAGCCGCTGCTGGAAGGGAAGAAAGTGTCCACTGGAATCCAAACATGGTTTCTTGTTGAAGAGTACCTGAAAGCAGAGGGGACAGAGTTTGGGTCACTTGATAATGACCAGGGACTCGGTAGACGAATGCCCACCGATGTCGGTGCTTCAGGATAGTTGGCGGGGACCTTGACTGTGCAGCTGCCGGGACCAGGCGATGTTGAGGATGACCAGGAGCCAGATGTGAGCTGTCCCTTGAAGGCTGTTGAGTGCTGCGGGGACCGTGTCCGGCGGGAGCACCAACAAGCCTTGGCAAAGGCTACCCACGCAGGAAGTCAAGGAAGTGTATGGTTCGGACCGGCAAGGTCCAGGATTCTCACCACACACAGGGGAGTCAGGGCAGGTCCCAAGCAATCAGAAGAGTCCAAGGAAATTAAAGATGGCCCTCAACTGGACCCACAGTGAAGAGGCACAGGAGCCGCAAGAGGACCTCGAACAGTTTTACAAAACAACAGGCCACAAAGTTTTCGGTGCAAGGTGGTTGAAGATCTTTGTAGGAAACGTTGCCAGAGATGGGGCCTTCTTGGAGGCCAATGTGCTCTTAGCCATGATTGCCAACAAGTATATGCACTTACAAAAATACACGGTGCACAAGGGTTCGGGTACTGCTGCCCCCACAAGGGATTCTGACCTTAAACTCAGTGAGAAGGCAGCTTGGACCAGGAGGGATGTAGAAACCCACCTCCTGTGTAGTTGAGCCTTTCGGAGTCCATAGGAGTTCGGGATCAGCAGACCGTTCAGCAGCGTTGTGGTGCCTATGAATGTGGGGGAGTGACTCCTTCACTCCAAGGGTGAATATCTTCTGGTGTCTTGGATGCTCCATAGGTCCTACACAGATCCTGGACGGTGCACAGGCACAGACGATGCAGCAGTTATGCCCAAACAAAGTTCAGCGAAGTCCAGAGTGCCTAGACGGTCGAAGTGCAGTGGTTTCTGTTCTGAATCTTGTCCATGAATAATCTAAGGCCCTAAAGCCAGGTAAACACTTAAGTATCCACAGGAAGGTTTAGAAAGATTGAGGGGACCCTCCCAGGGGAAGGTCTGGACAGGGGGTAGGTTACTTCCATGTCCTTTGTCCAGTTTTGCACCCAAGTCAGGCCCAAACAAAGTCCAGCGAAGTCCAGGGTGCTTAGACAGTCGAAGTGCAGTGGTTTTTGTTCCTAATCTTGTCCACGAAGAATCTAAGGCCCTAAAGCCAGGTAAACCCTTAAGTAACCACAGGAAGGGTTAGAAAGATTCAGGGGTCCCTCCCAGGGGAAGGTCTGGACAGGGGGGAGGTTACTTCCATGTCCTTTATCCAGTTTTGCGCCCTGGCGGGCACCAACGGCTCCCAGGACTGGTATGAACTGGACTATGCACAGGGACACCAAATGTGCCCCTCATGCAGACTTTCAGTTGCTGGCAAGTGCACCCACCCAGCCCTAATACACGAAATCCTGCCTGGGAGGTGGTCTCACCTTACTGTGACAGGATGCCTATTGTTATGCTTTTCCTGCTCGAGCTTGATTCAGCAGCAGGAGGGCAGAAATGTGTCTCTGGTTGGCTGCAACCATTTTATGCCGACCAGAGACACATCCGGAGCTAGAAGGCTGGTACCCGGAAAACCAGGGGCCCCACGAAGGAGACTTCTGAGGGGTGGAATCATACCTGGTTACCGCTGTGGGGGTATGATTCCAACATGTTTGACACCAAATATAATAGGGTTTGTTTCAGCCATTTCAGGTTTGGTCATCACGCTGTCACATAATGCCCCTCTATAGTAATCTATGGTTACTTCACCGACAACCCGGGAGAATGGACTCCGTAGGCTGCAGGGGTGTGTCCTGTTCATGTAGGGGCACTCTTGTTGCGTGCTTATCTAGGTTCCTGATCGATACTGTGACCTTATGCCCCTATTCGGCTATAAATCCATTTATTCCCTATATTGGCATAACCGTTCAAGTGCGATTTTCTGAAAAGTCATCTCTGGCCTCACACGAACAGAGCCACATTCCAGCATGACTCTCTGCTACTTCCTTTGCGACCAATTAGTGCAATGACAGAGCAGCAGTCACTATCTGATATTCCTAGATAACACTCCGAGTTCTTCAACAAGATAAAAACTCAGCAAACCTGGAAATCCCCGCTTGCTATGTTTTGATTAGTAATGGAACTCTAATGAGCAACTGATAACTGTCACTTCCTAGTGACATCTTTAATTGACGTCTTATGTCCAGCAAACTTGCGTCAAACCCGGCACCTGTCAGGTATAAATATTACCAACGTTGCCTTAAGCAATGAGCGAACCTGTTGCTGATGCCAGCTGCCTGCATGACCCTGTGTTGGTAAAAACTAGCACTCTGTCGCTGCAGCCTGCTATCCTGTGGTGGTGAAGCTACTGATTACCATTATCGCCGCTACAGCGCGACCTATGGTGCAGTACGCTTGAGGAGCCGTGCAGCCGTCCTCTGCGAAGACATCCAGCCCAGCTGCCCGCGGACGCTGTCACCCCTCCTTCCTCGACGCGCTGAGAGAAGCCGCTGCCTTTCTCGTGCAGAGAAATCCAGTCCCGGCGCTTCCAGTTTACCCTCGCGGGTGACTGGGATATCGAGAGAGACCCCTGAAGGAGATACCAATCCTCCATCATTCTATTCAGAGGTATGGTGTTGACTAAAACCCTTAGACGAGAATTCTTGAAACAAACCTTGGCAAAACCAACTTAACTTAAGCTACTTACTTACTCCCCTTCTCACGTGTTAGGCTTAGGTCAGGCACACTGGGGTAGGCTTAGTTAGAAGCACCAGTTGAGTATGTTAGCCTAATGTATATATGACTGTATATATGTTTTATTACTTTTAAACCATTGTATGGCTAAGAAACCATATCAATGCTTTTACAGTTCTATTTCGCAATACTTATCTTACTGTACGTACTTTTTATAATAACAGTTATTGCAATTGTGGCAATACATTTCTCTTGTACGAGAAGAAAGACTGTTCAATAAATGTTAACCCTTTATTGATACACGCCCGTCTCTCTATTCTCTACATACTGTGAAAGTAAACTGCACTAGACTGACTGAGTGAAATCTATGTCTATTGTTTCACACGACCCTAGAGATCGACTCTTGATCTGAGGAGCAAAGTTGTCATGTTGCACGGTTGTTGGAAAGCTGAATCCCTTCTTGTCTGTGCCAAGGAAGCTGATCACTTCCTATGCAGAGAAGAAAGTTTCCAGTGACCTCTGAGCTAGTTGGTAACACAACCCAATTAAGTTTAGCATAGTCAGTGGAGGCCTGGAATATCCGCAGTTCCACGTCGATACTACTGTTTATGTTATTCCAATGCGCAGGGCCTAGTGGGAAACTAGGAACTACACTACATGGCGCCCAACGTTGGTAAGGCGATAAACTAACGTAAGACTTGTAGAGTAACTCAGTCGTGCATATTTCACACCCCTTTCTCCCGTAAATACTCCAATAGACGTCTGGAGTGGGTGAAAGGTTAAAATCCGCCCGACCTTAGTAGTAAGAGATTCCTATGTAAAGCTCTGGTTTATTCAACGTTGAAGGATACAGTGTTCCAAAATATTGTGCATCTAATCTTTGTCTCCTTGGAGACCTACTCTGCAAAACTCGCATTTTTACAATGCCAGAAAACGGAGCCCCTGGGGCCGCAGTAGATGCGACTCAGCAAGGTCCCGAATACACAGACCCGGGTGCTATTATCATCCCGGTCCAGTTAAGAAGATCTATAACTTTAAAACTTATAGAAAACGGACTGCCACCTCAAGGTGGTACAGTAATTTTCGTGATAGAGGCTCACGAGTATCGGCAGACAGAGGTATTCTATTCATGGATAAACTTTCCAGCGGTAAACGCTATAACACAAGAGTTTCACTATTACAAAATAGAGGAACCTCCGGGAGAGTACGCTCCTTTCGAGGAGGTTGAAATCCCACTTAAATTTCAAGAGCACCTGCTCTGGTTTAATGGCGCCCTAAAACACAATGATCACATTACCAGGCTCGGTCCACTAGGTAGACCAGGAGCCACGTGGCCGGTTCTAGCCAGCTACACACCACATCCTGACATTACAAGAATGTCTAGAGAAGAGCTGTTAGCACAGCTAAACACATTAATAAAAATACATAGGCAATTAGTCCAATATGTAATGCGGACTGCAACAGTCCAGCCAGCTGTTAATACACCACAGCTGACCCCTCATCAGGGGAACACAAATAAAATTACACCACAGAACATACAGTCATGTCTTGGTAAAACACCCGTAAAACGGGAACAAATTCCTTTCTGGTTAGCCCAGAAAATCACTCAAATAGAGGCAGTATTTCCTGATACTACCCCTATTGAGAAACACAGAATCTTGACCATCTGCCTTCCTATGGGAATCGCACCACACGTGGAGGACTGTGACACTTGGGGTACAGTCTTTGCTTCCATTTACACAAAAACACACGGTGTTCCGTCTATGGCGGTAATACCAGAAGTGCTAAAACAGATTCAAAATGAATTCGGTCCAGAGCCCGCTTTAAATCTAGGTATGAAATTACTGAAAGATTTCAAGCAGGTCACGGCTATATTACTAGCCAACATAAAGGGAGAAGCAGCATCTGTGGCGATTCGCCAGAAGTTGAGGGAAACAGATATAAAAGATCCTGTTGAGCTTGCAAAAATCATAGAAAAATGCTATGAAGAATTAGGTAGAGACAGCTTGGGTGGAAGCCCCAACTGCTCGAAAATCCTGAAAAATTATTTATTAAAAATAATTTAAATACTCCTAAAAAGAGCTGGGATGGAAATAAACAATCCACTCCCAAGGAAAAAGTTTTCCAGTCCAGAGGAAGGTCTCCTCGACGGAGGGAAAGAACTCCGACTCGAGAACGCCAGTCTCCCCAACGGGAGCCCTCTGAGAAAAGATACAACCTTAGAAATAGGGATAATCTAAAAAAACCTGACAGATATCAAAGTATTGATACACGTCCCTCTCGATCTTTTCCACAGAATTCGGAAAGAAGAGGACGGTCAGACCCAGGAGAGCACACCAAGTCCAAAGACAAGGAACCTGCTCAAAATAAGAAATCTCAATTTCAGAAAAAGAAGGTAGCCAGTATTAGAGTAATCAACCATGCCGAGAATACTGAGGACACAGTTGAAAAACGGGGAGTGGGCATTGACAATGTTGGACAGTGCAGCAGAAATCAGTATAGCGCGCAAGATCTTGATGAGTCATCTGGAGACAGTGGACACGAATGAATACATTCAGGTTGAAACTGCCGACGCCAGACTTAGCGAGCCCCATAAAATATACGAAATAACATTGCGTATAGAGGGTGATAAGACTAGGAAAATTAAGGGTCTATTTTGGGATAAGCTCTCAAAAGGCTATGATATTCTGTTAGCTGAAAAAGATTGGCCCCCGGAGTTTGTCAGGGAGTGCCCTCGTGTCGAAGAAGTGATTATGCCTGCCTTCTCGAATCACATTCCGATTCACAAAAAATATACATATGCAAGGAAATGGGCAGTGGCCCAGGCACCCGCATTATATAAAAATCATGTAGGATGGGATGAGGATTCACAACCTCACAAAATCCAACTAAAAAGTGAACCAACTGCCCAACGGCAGTATCCCATAAAGCAAGAAGCTAAAAAACAGGTCAGGGAGATCTTAGATCAACTTGAGTACCAGGGGGTGATTGAAACATGCACCTCTCAAATGAACAATCCTTTGTTTCCTGTCTCCAAGCCAGACAATTCATATCGTCTAGTTTTGGACTACAGACATCTTAATACATGTTGCAAAACTTTTGCAGTACAAAACTCGCATAGTGCAGCCCTAATGAATAACATAGTTAGGAAAAAATATAAAACGACATTAGACATTTCTAATGGTTTCTTTTGTCAAAACATTGCACCAGAAAGCAGATATTTGACCGCTTTCTCCGCATTTGGGTCGCAGAAAAATTCTGTCGACTCCCACAGGGGTTCAAGAACAGCCCAGGACTATTCTCAGCTAGGGTAACAGAGTTACTACAAATCTATGATGATGAAGCATTATCTTACGTAGATGATATTTATCTCACAGACGACGACTTGGATACTCACTTGAAAAGAGTGAACACCATTATACTTGGGTTCGCAGCAGAGGGTTACAAATTCAACTTTAAAAAGTCCCGAATTGCCCATCTGACAGTACTGTTTTTAGGGTACGAATTATCAAGTGAAGGGAAAAGCCTAGCGGACAACTTCTTAGAGAAGTGCGCTGTACTCCAAGCTCCAAAAACGCTGAAGAATTTACAATCAATACTAGGTTTTCTGAATTTCGGAAGAACTTACATCCTAAATTACGCAGAGAGGGTTAAACCTCTCTACGAACTAATAAAACCTGATTTAAAACAAATCAATTGGACTCAAAAACACACAGAAATTTTGAGATCACTGCAAACAGACATGTTAGCAAAAACAAAATTAGATACACGTGACAACACGATCGATCTTGTAATCCGATTCATCCCAGGAAGATGCGGATTCACGTACCTGACCTCTAATGAGGGAGAAAAGGTACCAATTTCAATTAAATCTCACTTGTACACACAAGCAGAAAAAACATTCAGTCACACAGAAAGAACTGTGAAAGCAGTGCAAATCGCATTAGCAAATGAACGAGAATTAGCACACGGCAAACGGATTAATATCCTTACAGCGGAATCCGCTTTCGAGGCGCTATTCAGCCCGGTAAACCTGCCTACAGTGTCACTGGATCCGAAATGGATACAGTACATAGATTCTCTAGGAGCGGAAGACGTGAAACACTATTTCGCCCCGCAATTTGAAGAACTGAATGATTTAGAATATGAAGAAGAATATCCTCTGCCAATCGAAATTCTGCCTCTCCCACAATATGCCTGTATAATCTATACAGATAGCTTTGTACAGCATTTCAATGTAGAGAGTAAATCCTACAATGCAGCATGTGCGATCATTAAAGGTCGTTGGCTGTGCGGTAAATTCAGACCGAAAGTAACAAAAACTGAATCTGTAAGAAACTGTTCGGTTCAGAGAACTGAAATCAGATCTTTAAAGATGGCGCTCGAAAATGCAGAACGTGAATTCCCGACACTTATAGTGTGCGATTCTCATTTTTGCGTCAACTCTTACAACAATAAACTGCAGAGTTGGATCGAAAACGACTACAAAGATGACACAGGTGCCACAATAAAGCATAAAATGCTCTGGAACGAGGTAGCTCTTTTACACAAAGAACTACAAAAGACTCACGTGATTCACGCACAGAGTCTTCGACGTGATGGCGTTCACGTTGCAGGGAATTCATTGGCTAATACAGCCACCGCGGAAGCAACTAACCCGGCTTCCGTAGCCACAAAAAAGCGTACAGATAAGTACATAGACGGGGAAACCATGCTGGCAGTAAAAACGACCGTAAAAGGCGACTGTGCAGCACTACCCGTAAACTATCCACTCAATTATGCATATATAATCGATGCAAACTCCGTTCCTTTTGCTCGAATCCCTGGAGTGGGGGACAGAGTAATTCCAAACAGGAGCAGGAGGGGCTTCCTCTTACTGGAAGCACACATGGGGTTGGGTCTGAAACACCAAACAATCAAAGCCTCTCTGAAAGAATTGCAATCAGAGTACTGGTGGCCAGGAATGAGTATAGATATTCAATGTTTTGCTCAAAATTGTGAAAACTGCAACAGAGATCGCAGTAATGAACAGGCCAGTGTAGTTTCAGGATCCCTTCTAGACAGCATAAGGCGGTCTATCTGTGCAATCAAAGAAGAGAAGCGCGTCCCAGTGTACACCATTAAGACGAAAAGCACTTAAATAATGAGGCCTCCAGCGCTCGGCTGACGCTAGAACGGTTATAAAAGATTTGCGAGTCCATATCGGCATATACGCAATTACCACGTTCCGTTCTGACCAGGGTCCTGCTTTCAGCTCTCGAGCCTATAAGGAGGCCATGGCTAGCATGGGAATTGGGTCGCGGTATTCTTGTCCGTCGCACAAGTGTGGTAGAAAGAAAAAACCGGGATATAAAGCAATCTATAACTGCGAAGGTATTAGGTTCAGGCGCTGGGTGGGTCAAACATTTAATAAGTGTCCAGACTAGTCTTAACAACATGCCAAGAAATTCTCTAAAAGGTTTCAGCCCATACGAACTATTGTTCGGAATTAGAATGAACGTTCAGGACCTCGATAGTCAGATGTCAGTGGTACAAGAAGAAACAAAGCAGTTTGAAGTAAAAGACCGTTTGGCTGTTTTACAGGAACTGAATGAAACAAGAAAATCATTAAGCAACATAAAGTTAAAGCAACAGCCAAGTACCACTGACGAGGCACCACCCGCAACAGCCCCAGCAAGGCCTGTCTGGATTCCAAAGATTGGGGATCTAGTCAGAGAAAAGATCGCGGTTAAGAAGGAATTTGGGCCTTCTTACAGAAAAGCAGTACCTGTCTTAGCAGTCACCGGAACAAGATCAGTTGTGCTACCGCCCCTTGCTGGTAAAAAGGAGAACAGAGTCGTGTCTATCGATCTGGTAAAACCACAAGCATGTGGCCTATAATCAACAGTAGGCCCAGTGGACTCCCAAGAAACAACAGAATACCCAAACTTGCAACAATCCAAGAGGTTCAAACTGAAAGACTAATCACATTCGATCAGCCTGCAGTGCACAATGAAGGACTATGCAATAATGCCATGGAACTTGTGCCTCTTGAAACACAGATTGAAACAGTTCGTCAAGAAACAACACCAGTCTACAATGATGTGGCATCAGAAAGTGCTACCGAAAGACAGATTGAAAGAACAATCCCATCAATTGACAGAACTGCCTCTGGTTATTTCATCAACTTCGACAACTTCTCTGAAGATTTAAACGACCCCGAAGTGATGCCAGAAACAAAAAAGTCTTTTAAAGGAAAAGCAATGGAACTCTTTCATCAACTGAAGGAAATCTACCTAATTTCCCCTTGGCTAGAGTTCTGGTTTGGTCTGGGTGTATTCTTCCTCCTGCTTTGGCTCATCATGGTACTGTGTTTGGGAAAATTCATTGAAGGAAAATATATTACAATGGACACAGCAAGTCAGAACATCAACCTAGTCCTGAAACCACACAGATCATCCCACGTGAAGAAAAGAGAACTGTCAACAGTAAATGTCACAGCAATTCCAATACCTGGTGGGGTAGTATGGGAGAAAACAGACTATGAGATATATGGTCCGGTCGAGATCCTGAAGTATCCTCATCAACTAAAGGTTTCCTTAAGTGACTTTGTGACACCAAGTACATTCTCTGATGATTGGGACTTTAACAGTATTAATGACATGATGTCTGATTTAGTAATGTCAGCTAGATTCACAGATCATGATTATTTACAAGGTTCATCTAGTTATGAGCAGTTATTCTGTTATACCCACTATGGGGATCATTACTTACATAAATCTGCACAGCCTAGAAATGTTTTTATGTATAATCAATGGGAACATTGTGCTACACCACCTAAAAGCAGTTCTAAAGCAATTTTTGAGAAATTCAAATACTTCTCAGGGTTTAACACCAGTGATGCAGAAACGTTTTATTACAAACTGTTAGATAAAACAGGAATGAAAACAATGCTGACAAATTCTAAATTGATATATTCAGAAGCATTTTATGACAAAATGATGACATTTGGTTTTGATTATTGGAAAAATAATATTGAAACGAAAACAATTTGGGGTACAAAAGATTGGCAGGTGCAAGGCATAGAAGCACTATTTAGAACCTGCATGATACCTGAACAAATGTTGTTTTTAAATGACACAATACACCAAACATCTTGTCTTGGCCTAGCTAAGAACAAAGACCTTAAAACACCGTCTATTCCAAAGCCAATACCTGAAAATGCAACAGCTGATATTGAGTTAGACGTGTCACACATTTTACATTTCAACAGAACACATCCTGATTGGAAAAAGTGGTTAATCTGGCCTACAGACACAAATAGCTGTCAAGATAGATTCCTGAATAAAACACAGGGTTTAAAAATGACCAGATTAGACCCTAGATACTCCCAGAGACAACATCCAGGGATTATAACAACATACAGTGTAGGGAAACTCTGCCTAGAATGGCTAACTACATCCACACTGGCTGAAATTAAGCAACACTTGTCTTTATTAAAAGATGGTGCTGATTTGCGTGATTTCATTCTTGGACCACGCAAACAGCGTCAAAAGCGTTTCATAGCGACCAGTATCTATGCTGCTTACAACGAGGCTTGGAAAGTAAAGCAAATTGAAACTGCTGAAAAAATACGAGAAATTGATCGTATTAATTTGGAGAAATCACTTTCTGTAGTAGACAATGGGTTAATGACTCTGTCTTCCAGAATATATTCTTTGGACAATATTGTATCCTCTGCCTTTGATGTGATAGACAGAGATTTGCTAATGTTACAACATGGCCAGTCTCAATTACGCTCTATTATAGAACTAGGCTGGACGCTGCAAAATCTTCGTTCAGGCTATGTGCCTTGGCGTTTAATCAACACAACGTCATTATTTTCCATTTTTAACCTTACTGATAAACAGATCAGTTTGGCACAGAAAGGAGCAGACTATACAATCTTGAGCATCGAGAAACTCGAGAGATTACCATTGACAATGTCAGAGAGTCCTGTCATTGAATGGATAATACACGGAATTATGACAATTCCGATTACAACTTTCCGATTTCATAAATGCCTTGAGTACATACCTGCTGGCCAATATGAACAATTGGGTAAGGGATATGTTAAATCCGAATGGAAATTACCATACACTCATTCTTGCTATAGTGACAGTGACAAAAATGTATTTCTTAGTGGTGACAACTGTAAACACTCACTAAGCGGTATACTTTTGTGTCAGGGTATTAATTTACACGGAGCATGTGATGGAAATTCAAACAACCTCTCATGCCACCAGCTAGTCACACCTGCAACTCAGATAGAGCCCTTCTTTATGCAACTCGCAAACGGGAGTTACATTCTTAGAACGGATCACAGGTGCTGTGGCCTCGCGCCAGGGAAAAGTTATCTAGTACAAGTAACGTCCATGGTCAAATGTTGCATGCAAGCATTGTTCCCGAGCGGGCCTCCAGACATAGTGACTCCCCTCTGGCCTCGTCTGAATCTCTATTCTATACGAATTGATACATTAAGCAAAATGAAATCTGTGCTTTTACAGACAACCGTGCCTATAACGTCATCTAAAGAGACGTATGATCTTCTAGTCGCAAGGACGGCTACTGAAGTCCATGACCTTTTATCAACAAATTGCCCCGTGCATTTCGTAGAAATGTTCAGCCAACTCCTTAACATGTCTAGTGCAACAAGCATCCCAGGCATATTTAAGACAGTCTTTACGGGACTGCTAACACCCTTCCAGGCAATTTTGGGAATCTTTCCTAATTTTGTGCACTCCATCTTTGGCGGCATACCACTATTTTTGGGACTCATCGCAGGGATTCTATTTTTGATCATTCTGCTACGTTATGGCAAGCCTCGGCTCAGACATAGCTCCCATGGGAATGGAAGAGACAATCCTAGCAATACGCTACAGGGACAGGATAACTAACGTCCTCGGATTGGCCAGGCTGAGAGATCTAAACATGACCTGGTTCCTTTCATTCAGACCGATATGGCAAAATTGCATTTTACCTGTGCTACGGTGTATGCTTTGCGGCGATGAATGCGTGTTGGACATCTGTCTTTCACTTCCATCAGCAGTACCAATGGACGTCGATACTTTGCTCAGTCCAATAACGGCTCACGCATTGTGTTGTCCCCAGCGGCTACCAATCCTGATGACGGCATTCGTGGAGACTCCTGTACTACAGCCAAGTGGTAACAGTGGAGCGAGTGACAAAAGCAACATCATCCAGGTACAACGTTCTGTGAGCATTGCTGGTCCTACCTTCGATGACAGCAATCATTCTCACACCTGCCAAGTTACAGCGCTATCTAATTTGGTTGAACTATCACCTGATTTTGTAGACCAATTCTTTGCGAGCCTGTCTGATACGATGTTCTCACCCATAGAGAAACAATAACTTTTGAGAAGCTTTCCGACACACAGCGTTCCCATGAACTCTGAATTCGGCCTTCAGTTTTGATCAACAAAAACTGCCAGGAGCTTTGGAAATCTATTTTCTTTGAATTGGACAATTTTTTCTAATATTGACCTTTTTTGGCACGAACAATTCTTTGCTTAACGTAAAAACTATTCTTAGAGAACAGAAGCTTCACACTTCGATTTCTAAGCACATCTAGAGACATAACAACATAACACCAGCCTCTAGCACACATGTTATTACAATGCATTTTTATGTGATGATTTATCTCACATTTCTTCTGTCAGAGATACTTCATGTGTAATTCTTTATGCATAATCGTTCATTGATTTCATATGCAATACCTTTTGAATGATTACTATGCTTTAAAAAACGTACAGTACCTATATTCCATGTATTACAAGTACGCCTATTTCGAATGCATTTATGTATTTTGGGGTGGGCAATGTTACACATACATCTAATTGCTTAGTTTAAGTGATTTTGATGGACATGAAAACGTGGAGTGGGTGTTGCGTGCTTATCTAGGTTCCTGATCGATACTGTGACCTTATGCCCCTATTCGGCTATAAATCCATTTATTCCCTATATTGGCATAACCGTTCAAGTGCGATTTTCTGAAAAGTCATCTCTGGCCTCACACGAACAGAGCCACATTCCAGCATGACTCTCTGCTACTTCCTTTGCGACCAATTAGTGCAATGACAGAGCAGCAGTCACTATCTGATATTCCTAGATAACACTCCGAGTTCTTCAACAAGATAAAAACTCAGCAAACCTGGAAATCCCCGCTTGCTATGTTTTGATTAGTAATGGAACTCTAATGAGCAACTGATAACTGTCACTTCCTAGTGACATCTTTAATTGACGTCTTATGTCCAGCAAACTTGCGTCAAACCCGGCACCTGTCAGGTATAAATATTACCAACGTTGCCTTAAGCAATGAGCGAACCTGTTGCTGATGCCAGCTGCCTGCATGACCCTGTGTTGGTAAAAACTAGCACTCTGTCGCTGCAGCCTGCTATCCTGTGGTGGTGAAGCTACTGATTACCATTATCGCCGCTACAGCGCGACCTATGGTGCAGTACGCTTGAGGAGCCGTGCAGCCGTCCTCTGCGAAGACATCCAGCCCAGCTGCCCGCGGACGCTGTCACCCCTCCTTCCTCGACGCGCTGAGAGAAGCCGCTGCCTTTCTCGTGCAGAGAAATCCAGTCCCGGCGCTTCCAGTTTACCCTCGCGGGTGACTGGGATATCGAGAGAGACCCCTGAAGGAGATACCAATCCTCCATCATTCTATTCAGAGGTATGGTGTTGACTAAAACCCTTAGACGAGAATTCTTGAAACAAACCTTGGCAAAACCAACTTAACTTAAGCTACTTACTTACTCCCCTTCTCACGTGTTAGGCTTAGGTCAGGCACACTGGGGTAGGCTTAGTTAGAAGCACCAGTTGAGTATGTTAGCCTAATGTATATATGACTGTATATATGTTTTATTACTTTTAAACCATTGTATGGCTAAGAAACCATATCAATGCTTTTACAGTTCTATTTCGCAATACTTATCTTACTGTACGTACTTTTTATAATAACAGTTATTGCAATTGTGGCAATACATTTCTCTTGTACGAGAAGAAAGACTGTTCAATAAATGTTAACCCTTTATTGATACACGCCCGTCTCTCTATTCTCTACATACTGTGAAAGTAAACTGCACTAGACTGACTGAGTGAAATCTATGTCTATTGTTTCACACGACCCTAGAGATCGACTCTTGATCTGAGGAGCAAAGTTGTCATGTTGCACGGTTGTTGGAAAGCTGAATCCCTTCTTGTCTGTGCCAAGGAAGCTGATCACTTCCTATGCAGAGAAGAAAGTTTCCAGTGACCTCTGAGCTAGTTGGTAACACAACCCAATTAAGTTTAGCATAGTCAGTGGAGGCCTGGAATATCCGCAGTTCCACGTCGATACTACTGTTTATGTTATTCCAATGCGCAGGGCCTAGTGGGAAACTAGGAACTACACTACACTCTCTCACTTAGAACCAAGCACGCTGCCCTCAGGATTGTAAAGGCCTGCTTGAGGGGTGAATTATAGGTTTTAAGTGCAGTGACCATTGGATATATCTTAAGTAAGTGGTGCATGCATCACCAGAAGTGTAGGTGTGTCTTCAGCATAGATACGGGTTTCCAGATCTCGGATCTGATTCTCTATGTTCTGCAATGTAAATCTAATGGCCTTGAGAACCCCAGCTTGTCTAGATATACACTGTCCCCTAATGACCACTTTAAATGCCTCCTATAGCGAGGCCTCTGTGTCAACAGTGCCAGCATTGAGGGCAAAATAGTCTATTATACCTGAACAAATTTCTTCACGACATGCTACATCTAACAATGCGTATGGGGGTAATCGCCAGGAAAACGCCCTTTGTTTAGTATTGGGGAGTGCGAATTTTAGGAGGCATGGGGAATGATCAGATAGCATCCTTGGCAGAAGCGACACCTCTACCACCCAACTAGCCACATCCCTGGTCGACAACTAGTACTCTAATTGAGACCAGGCTCTACGGTGTTCAGAAAACCATGTCCCCTCCCGTGTATGTGGGTGCAGCCTTCGCCAAACATCAACCAGGTCTCCATCGGACAATAAAGAGTTTAAAACCTTACCTATTGCCGGATGATGTGTCCGCGCAGTGCCCTGTCTATCTAGATCATCTAAGACAGCATTAAAGTCACCCCCCATAAAATTGTAGTACATCCTGTTGCCCGGGTCTTTGCCCATATATCCTGAAAAAAGGTTGGGGAATCAGTATTTGTCCATATATTGCTACCAACGTCACTAAGATGCCTCCCAGGGAGCCTAGTAGGATAATGTATCATCCTTCGGGGTCATTATATATCTCTCTCTCCAGTCAAGCCTGCGTTTCACTAACACTGCGGCCCCCCGAGAATAATTAGAGTATACCGATGTGTATGTGAAACTCCACCTCTTGTGTTTAAGTTTCAAGGAGGTCTGAGCATGTAGATGAGTCTCCTGTAAAAAACATAACTCAACATTATGTCTTGTGAGGTATGCATGCACCAACCTGGCTTCCTGCTGTCGTTTAATCCTCTGATATTTCATGTCAAGCAGTTTATTCTAGTCATGTGTCATGTTTCAAACATATAAATATAGCATCGCTCCATCTATTATAGCACAAAATCATCTCAGTTTGTGACATGTGTGGCGTACAGAAACATAGCCATACACCATCAACACAACAAACAATCCCAACCCGCCAACCCCCACCCACACCAACCCACCAATCAGGTTGAAGAATACCCCCTAAACAAAACAATACACAATACCATGAATGTGGGAATCTTCCCATGGGGATTAGTGAGTACTGGCATACTACCCAACCATGGTAGGGCGGCCAAGAAACTTTAGGGAGTCAACCCTGTCTCAGTGCAGAACAATAAGTGCACATCATCCAATCAAGCAAAACAACATCAACGATAGGCGTCCCTTACTTTCCATATTGTTGTCAGTATTAGAATATTAGTCTTCCCCTCCCACCCACCAAGGCAAACCGAGAGAGGCGGTCAGTTAAAAATCTACTTTTCCTCGAGTTATCTGACAACGGCAGACCAAACCCAAATCAACCTATACAAACTGCCTCGACAACCCCGCATAATCATCTGACATCAGTATGCCCCAGTGCCCACAATAAAAGACACATAATATTGACATTTTCAAAACAAGAGCCAGGAGCTTATGCCAACAATCCACATTAGATGAGAAATACATTGTCAGGTGATTAGTACTTATCACTTAGCTTGTGTTCTCTCGAGTCACCCAGTCCTGGATTGTTCTTGGCCCGCTTACTATCCACATGCTTTGCAAATTTCAGAGCAGATTTAGCGTCCGTAAAGAAGTGGGCCGAACCATCATGGGACACCTTAAGTTTCACGGGATAAAGTAGTGAGTAAGGGATCTGTGCCTGTAGCAGGATCCGCTTTGCCAGTAGAAATTCTCACCTAGCCGCTTGCACTGCAGGTGTAAAGTCAGAGTAGAAGGAGACCTGGTTCCACTATGCGTGCTTGTTGCAGTATTGAATCTCGATCTTTATAGTTCAGAATTTTGCCCAAAATGGACAGTGGGGTGGCCCTCACTGGCGGTCTGGGGCCTAGCGCACAGTGACGCAAACACCGGAGATAGCTGCGCAGCAAATAAGGTCCCGTAGCATATCCTCCACATATACCTCCATCTTGGTGATCACCATCGTCTCCGGTATTCCCATGATGCGGAGATTATTGCGACGCGATCTCGCCTCCAAATCTTCATTTTTGGCCCTGATCACTCACAACAGCTTATCCATTTGCAACAGTTGGTCTTTTGTTTCTACCTGGAATTCATGGAAGTCGGACTGTTTATTTTCTAACACATCCAGCCTATGTTCGTGAACTCCGACCTGAGTTTTCACCGATTCCATTTGTGTTGTTAGCGTGTCCAGTTTCGCATCAATAGTCCGGAGGCTGGAGAGCATCTCGAGCATTAGCTTGCGGATATCTTCTTCTTGCTCCCCCAGTGGCCCTTCAGACGATCCTCCTGTTATGGATTAGCAACCCGATTCCATCGGTCTGGTCATTCTTCATTGTTCAAAGCTAATTTTAGGTTGCTTGGCATCTTGCTTCTTGCTTGCCCATGTTTAGCTTCGAGGTTGTTTCCTTTCGCAACTGTGACCAATCCACGCAGAGAGCTCTCCACCCACTCCACTGTAAGAGCTGTACACAATATACACCGGCTTCCGGATCAACCGTAGCCTGCTCTTGTTAACCGTAGTTAGTCACCGCAGCACACTTCTCCTGCCTCTTTATTGTGGGGGGAAGATGGTGTCCGCAGCTCTCTTTTCAGAAGAAGGCGTGACCAGACCACGAAAGATGCAGGGCGGAGAGCAGTGTCCTCTAACGCTCACCATACATTCTGCGTCAAGAATCAACACTTATTTAGTCATTTGCCGAAGTCTGAGTGCGTAATGTGGCTCGTGTTGGTCTCACTTTAACCAGGTGTGATCTTCCAGCTCCCCAGAGCAGCAGCCCGTCACCTGCGCCTACCAATCTGCAGCATGCCAGACCCACAAATCATGCGACTTGCACCTCAATAAAATATGCTTTTAGTGGTGATCCTCACCAAGGGGCTGTTCCACAGAGAGCCCTAGATCCAAAGCATAAGCACAAACCCTGGGGTAAGCGGATGGTATGGCTTCGCCTCAAGGGGTAGTTTCTCCCTCTGCCTCCACACACAAAATGACGGCTATGAATTCAATGGGCCTCAGTGGAAAAAAACTTGTCTCTGGTGCCTTCTCTCTCATCCGTGCCTCGATGGCCCTCGATCCTACCCGCAGGCACACTGAGCTTTATTCTGGCACTGCGAGATCGGATCTCGCCCCACACCGACCACCGCCGACTCTGCGGCCTCAGGCACGCATACCCTCCGCACCAGCCTTACTCCGCTGGACACGCACCTTCTCTAAGCACCATCTCCGTCCGCCACCACTCCCCCGCAGCAGGGTCCCAGCAGCGTCCCGTCGTGTCTTTCGGTATTGCCTGGTTTCCAGCAGTCCCGCACCTCACACGCCGCAACCGAATCCGGGAGCTCAATTAGTATCCAGCGCTGCTCCTCACTTCCGGCAGCACAGCCCAAGGTTCCGCACGGAGCACTTCGGTATTTCTATCTCGGCGTCCAAGCCTTGCGGGTCATAACATTTGTCAAGTATCGATGCCGCAGGTGTTGCGCTCCCAAGGAAGTGAAGCAGGCAGGTTTATGACTCCTCAGAAGTACAGATAATTTCAGAATTATGTCTCGGCCGGCCGAACTCGCTCACACAGTGGCCATTCCGCAGCTCGGCCCTATTAACTACTGTCTTCATACAGTCTCACAAGCCATCCATGGACATGGGAATATCTGTTGTATCCACGCCTGGGTCTGAATAATTTCCCAGTAACTGGGGGCGGAGCTTGCTGGCGTCCATGCAAGACGTGTGAGTGCTGAGCTCCTCGCCTGAGCCCCTTTAATATCCATCAAACTGATCCTTTTTGGCACCTCGCGGTCTCCAGCGAGAGCGGAATTTGCTTCTACGACCCCTGGAGCTGCTGGGGGCACCTTTCCTGATCGAAATCGGTGGTGGCATCGATCACCGGACCGGCGGTGTTTGGAGTTGCGGACCAGGCCGCAATCCGCGGACTATCCTTGGGGGCTGCCTGCCCTGCGTAACGCGACGTGCGGCGTGAGGTTCCTGCGTGGCCCCGTCCTGCCGGACGACCCACTACCCTGTGCGGTTTCTGGACCGGTCATCACCAGTGCCAGTTCACTGTGGCCCCTCTGCCTCGTGTGTGTTTGCTGCGACCCCTTGGTGGAGACCTGGGGCTCCCTGAAGTGACCTACTGGCTGGACCGCGGGAAGTAGCGCCCTACTGCTGCCGGTTGACGGGCTCCACCGCAACTCGGATTGCCCCGAGGACTGGAAAGACACTGGTATTGGGCCGTGTGCTTCTGTGTGTACTGGCGCTTCTCGACACCCCGCGGTGTGCCCTGCACCGTAGTGTGACACTGGAGTTTGGGCTTCTCCCCTTGGACTAGTCTGTGCCACGAGGCTCGCGGCCGCCATCTTTGGCCGTCGTCCCCTGCTTTGCTCCGGACTGCTTCGCGGAGTTTGCTCCCCTGGCTCTTCTCCTACGTCGAGCCACCTCTTGCTCTTTGCTTGCCATATCTTCTGGGACCTCTGCCATGGTGAAAGGAGACAGAAATCAACCGAAGCTCACGTTCGACCAGCGGAGGCCGAAGGGCGCGGAGAATGCTCCTCCGGAAACATCAGCGCAGGCGGCGGAGGGCTCGCTCTGTGCGGACATTCGTGAGATGCTAGGCGCCATGGAGAAAGGCCTGCAGGACAGTATGTCGGCGATCGGCTCGAAAATCGACGCCTTATCATTCCGTATGGACCGGATGTCCGAAAGGGTGGACAAACATGCGGAACGTTTGGACATGGCGGAGCGTAGGCTGACGGAGGCAGAGGAGGCCCAAACGGAGTGGGATAGGGACCGTAAGCACTTCGGCCGTCTTCTCCAGGTCATACAAGACAAAACGGAGGATTTGGAAGCGCGCTCGCGGCGCTCCAACATCCGCATCACGGGGGTTGCGGAATCCACCAACACCGGTAAGATGGAACTGTTTGTCGAGAAGCTGCTTCACAAGCTCCTGGGGGAGGACGTCTTCTCCCCCATGTTTATTGTTGAACGGGCACATCGCACTCTCGGACCCCAGCCGCAGCCTGGCCTCCCGCCGAGACCAATCATCGCAAAACTTTTGAATTACAGGGACCGCGACCTGGCCCTCCGTCTGGCGCGAGAGAAGGGGGAATTGCAGTTTGAAGGAATGAACATCTCCCTCTATCCTGACTTCACTGCTAGGGTGCAGGAGGAGCGAAAGCGGTTCGCTCCCTACAAGAAACAGATGCGAGACATGGGGCTCGACTACGCCATGCTATACCCGGCGAGACTTCGGATAAATAAACAAGGACTTTCGCATTTTTTCACCGACCCGGCTGATCTGAAAAAGTCGCTTAAGGAATGGGCCAAAGAACAGCGCAACAACCCGAGGGGTCAGCGTCCGGAGGATGAGGAGGCTAGATCTTCGGAGGGCCAAGGCTGAACTGTCTCACGCTGCGTGGCTTGGCTTGGCTATTTTACTGTCACTGTATGTATTGGATTCCAGTTTTTGATATGACTCTCCTTTGCCTTCACGACATGTTGGTTTGTGCCCCTTAATCTGCCTGGTTCGGGGTGGTGCCACATAATGGGGCTCGAACTTTTGCTGTTCTTCCTTGGTTGTCGGAAGGGTGCCCCCGATGGTATGTAGGGACTGATTATTCGCCACTCTGCTTGTTCTATTGCTGGGGCGTGGGTGGGGTGCCGAACGCTATGGGGGTAGGGCTGGGAGCACCGACTGTTTCTGGCCTTTGTTGGAGTATATTGTTGTCTGGCCAGTACCTCTGCCCCTGCGCTTTCGGCTTTTCGACCCTCTAGGGGGTCCTGGGTTTGTAGTGGGGTGTTTCGGGTGGGTTCAGGGTGGGTAGTGCTAAGCTCTGTCTGACCGGGTTGGGGTTGGTCGGCTGTGGGTGGGTGGCTGTTGGTTGTGCTTGTGTATTCTTGCTGCCATGCTGTTTGGGGTTCAGGGTTTGCCGGGTGGGGGGTATGTTTTTGCCGACTACTGCACTGTGTCTGCCACGCTGTCTGCTCTGCAACATTTTCCTTCTAATCTACCATGTCGACTGTTGAATCATTGAATGCGGAGTGCTCCCCGAGCTCCCTGCGATTACTGTCCTGGAATGTAAGGGGGCTCAACGATTTCCGCAAGCTCAGGAAGGTCTTAGCCTATTTGCATCGACATCACATTGACCTTGCGTTACTGCAGGAAACACATTTGCCACTATCCAGCCCTATGTTACAGGTGAGGGGCCTTGGCCCCGCTTGTGTCGCTGCGGGGTTCACGACACACGCTAGGGGGGTGCTCATATGGGCTAATCCCAAATCCCGTTTGTCACTGACCCGACTGGCGGTAGACCCTGAAGGGAGGTTTGTGGTTGCGCGCTGTGTTGGAAAGGATCATGATCTTCTGCTGGTGAATGTGTATGGCCCAAATTACGACTCCCCGGAGTTCTATGCTTCGCTTGCTGACAGTTGCAGGCAGTTTGTGGGCGCTAGAATGCTGTGGGGGGGGGACTTTAACTTAGTGCTGAACCCGGACCTTGACAGATCTGCGGGCCCCCCTAGGTCCCCTGCTGCTTCTGCGTCCCTCCTTTTGTCGGAATGTGTGAAACTTGATTTGCTTGATGTGTGGCGACATAGACACTCGGGGCGGGGTGGGTTCACTCACTACTCGGCCTATCACAACATTCACACACGTATAGATTATTGGTTTGTTTCCCGCTCTTTGCTAGATATGGTGAAAGCCTGCACGGTTTTCCCGCGCACGCTGTCTGATCACTCGCCCTTGCTCTTGCAACTGGTGGCTCCTCCCAGGAGGATCCCCCCCTTCACGTGGAGGTTCCCCCCGTACTCCCTCTTAGATGAGGTTTTCAGAGGGGAACTCGCCGAAGACATAGAGACCTATTTCGCGACCAATGTGGGCTCAGTGGACAGCGTCCAAGTTCTCTGGGACGCTTTTAAAGTTTTCATCAGAGGGATGACTATGGCGAAACACTCTGGGGTGCTCAAGGCTATCAGGCGACGCCTGCAAGTGCTCGAGACTCAGCTCTCTAGCCTGGATAATCAGGCGGTAGACACGGGGGACGCAGCCAATATGGTCACGCTTAAGTCCCTGCTAGATGAATTTCAGGAGGAGGCGGACAGGGAAATTAAGCATATGGGCAAATACGCGACGGCGCGTGTGTATGGGGAACGGGAGCGGCCTGGTGCACTCCTAGCCAAACTTATGCGCAACAGTAGGCCCCCATTGGTTATCGAGGAGTTGGAGACGGCTACTGGGGCGGTGGTTACGGAGGAGCAGGACATCTTGGCGGAATTTCATGCCTACTACACTGCCCTCTACTCCTCGAGGGACGCACGCCTTGAGGACGAAATAGACGACTACTTGAGCTACATCCGAATGCCCTTCCTAGCTGACTGGCAGAGGGAGTTTCTAATGGCCCCCATTCAGAAAGAGGAGATAACGGAAGCGCTGGAGGGCATGAAATCTGGTAGCGCTCCTGGTGCGGACGGTCTCACGGTGTCCTTCTATAAGGCCTTCCAGGAGCAACTGGTCCCGTACTTGATGCTCTTGTTCGATGACATCTGCCAGCAGGGCAGCATGTCGAAATCCATGAGAGAGGCGTTGCTTATTACCATCCCGAAACCTGGCAAGCCCCCGAATCAGTGTGGCTCCTACCGGCCGCTATCGCTGATAAATGTGGACGCGAAGCTGTATGCTAAAGTTCTTGCGACTCGTTTGGCGTTGCTGGTTCCGGATCTGGTTGCCCCGGAGCAGGCGGGATTTGTCCCCTCACGCAATCTCACTTATAATATTCGCACGGTCCTGGGCACAATCCAGCATGTCAAACACGAACACAAAGCGGTGGCCATCTTCTTGGATATGGAGAAGGCCTTTGACTCCGTTGAGTGGCCGTTTATGCTGAGAGTCCTCCGTAAATTTGGCCTAGGAGAGCCGTTTTTGCAAATGTTGAGCGCCCTATACTACAAACCTACTGCGAGGCTAAAGATAGGTAGCCTGGTCACTGCTCCCATCGATATTGGGAGGGGCACACGTCAAGGCTGCCCCCTCTCTCCCCTGCTGTATGCCTTGGTAGCGGAGCCGCTCGCCTGCGCTATACGAGAGTACCACCGGTTTGAAGGGATCAACTTCCCGACGTACCAGATCGGTATCTCCACTTATGCGGACGACACTCTGCTATATGTTCGGGACCCGGAGACTAATCTCTCTGCGGTGCTACGGGAGGTGGTTAGGTTCGGGGCTCTTTCTGGTCTTCGCGTCAACTGGAATAAGTCAGTAGCGTTGCCCCTGACGCCGGTGACGCTCCCTTTCGACTCGGAGTACCCCTTGCAATGGACCACGGATGCTATCCGCTATTTGGGGATACGCATACATACGGACCCGGAAGTCCTGATACGCGAGAACTATGGTGTGGCCTACTCCAAACTGGTAGACGACGTCGAAGTGTGGTCTAGGCTCCCGCTTTCGCTCATGGGCAGGATTGCGCTCATGAAAATGGTGGTACTCCCCAGGTTCCTCTTCCTCTTTGTGAATATTCCAGTAGTCCTCTCCAAGGCTTTCTTCCGGCAACTCACCCAAACACTCGTCCGCCTGGCGTGGGGGGGCAAACAGCCGCGGGTGCAGTGGCAAACACTCACCCTTCCGTACGACCAGGGAGGCCTTGGGGCACCGGATCTGGAGCGATACTACAGACTTGCTCAGGGCGCACACCTGCATACTTGGATTCATGGGGACCCGGGTATCCCTCATGTGAAACTGGAGAGACTCTTTGCAGACCCTGTCCCGCTTCCGGCGACAGTGTGTTATCCACCTGATAGAAGGGTCGGCAATCTGGACTCTATAGCCACCACGAATCATGCTTGGCATGCACTGATTGGCTCCCGGGATTGCAAGCTGCTGTATTCACCTTTGCTCCGGGTAGAATGGGCGGCCTGGCTGGCTCCGCTGACTGAGAAGGGCGTCCTGAAGGCACTCCGTGACCTAGGCATTCTTACCATGGGTGATCTCTTCTTAAACGGCACTCTGAAAACGCTGCAGCAGGTCCTTCACTCCTGCCCCGGGTCAACGCTGCTTCATAGTTTTCAATATCACAGGGTTCGTAGAGCGGCCCTTGCTGTTTTAGGCCCGGACCTGGCTGAGCCGCCGGAGGTCCCGGAACTCACCTATGTCATCAAGACCCCCTCCGCTCGCAAACTGATCACGGCCCTTCGCTCACTGGGTGACAGGCAACGGAAATATCCCCCCTCCAAGGCCCGTTTGGCCTGGCAGGCTGACCTCCAATCTCCCATCTCAGACGACATGTGGCGTTATTGTGCGACTAATACCAAGAAAATCTCGCTCAATGGTAGGCACCGTCTGGTGCATTTTAAATTCCTACAGCGTGTCTACTATACGCCCGAGAGGCTGCATAGGTATGGCCTTAGAGAGTCAGCGGAGTGTGAGCGTTGCCACTTTCACACAGCAGACTTTCTCCATATGGCCTGGACCTGTCCTGCCATACATAAGTACTGGGTTGAGGTCTTTGCGGGCCTCAGTGCTATCCTCGGTGACACGATCTTGCCTAACCCGGCGCTCGCCTTACTTAGTTTTTCAAAACCACTTCCTGTGGCTATGCGGCGACTAGCGGACATGGCGTTATTGACGGCAAAGCGACTGGTGGCGTTATGCTGGATGCGGGGACCAGTCCCGACTAGAAAACGGTGGGAAACAGACTTGCTTTACTGCTGCACGCAATCAGAGGTGTATAGCGAACTCCTACCTCCAAAGAGTAGGCCCAAAAACTTTTGGGGTTTGTTTCGAGCGTTTCAAAGTGCGAAAGAGGATGGTGAGTCGGATCCTGAGAGTGTGGAGGCAGATTTGTTGCAGGAGGAGGGGGCTGAGTCAGCGGTGGTTGAGGAGTGTGCCGGCTGAAGATCTTACAGTTGTGACAGTGTGGTGATTCGTGCCTGACTGTTTGAGATGTTTCTGCGTTAAGAGTTGCTTGTGACAGCTGTTCTGGTTTATGGCGACCTCTGTCCCCTTCCCAGGGCGTAATCCCGCCCTAGCGGGCGCTTGCTGATCTCCCTTGGTCTGTCTGAGGGACACATGGTTGAGGTACGGGGCGGGTGGTGGGTAGTGGGCACGGGTTTCGGTAGTCTGGCTTGTTCTTTCTTGGGGTGGGTGGGTTTGCTATTGTTTGGGGGGTCCCCTTCCCTTTATTCACCATTCCCTGAATACTTGTTGCTGTTCCCCTAGATTCTGGGTTTCTACGCAGTTCTTCACAGGTGGCTATTTTGATCCTGCCAATCTGGCGCGTCCTGCTCCCCTGGGGTCTGATATTGTTGGTGCGGTGGGGTGTGCATCCTGCTTATGAGTTGCGGTCATCCAATAGTAGATGCTACGATCGATTGCTTCTGTACACCTGTTCAACACCTGCAGTTTCGCCGCCAGGCCCTTAGGCTGTTGGTCTTTATGGCTGTGTAACTTACCCGCACCCGGGGATTGGAGAATGGTTTTTTTCTTTGTTGCCGCCGGCCCCCGGGTTGTAGGCGATGTCGGCTGTGTATGTAACTTGGAAGTGCAATAAAGTATAAATTTAAAAAAAAAAAAAATAATTTCCCAGTAACCATCAGTGGGTCGGGCTAAAGAAAGTAAAGCATTGATGGACAGTGTAGACAATGAACTATCGCTTGGTGGGCTAAATCCCCGATACCAAATTTGGGACGGGGCTAATATCTCAATAGCCATCAATGAGCAGGACTACAGCCCTATCCTAACCTAATGAACAAATATGCCAATCTAACATACTAGCTAAGAAGTGCCTCTCATTTCCACATCAAACCCCAGTACTTTAATTCTATTCACCTAATATCCTGGGCCTCCTCTGATCCTAGTAGATGCTTCTGAAATCCTCTGCCAGAAAACAGAACAAACATGATGACCTAAAATTTTGCAGGCTACCGAAGACCCACAATTACTTCTGTATGTACGTGTGGGTGTTTATTAAAAGCAAAATTAGCCGTGAACAAAAAGCGCGGGAGCCTAAGGTGCATTAATGTGAACATGTACAGCAAAGAAAAATAAGTGAGTCCTAATTGGAACCCACCATTTGAAACTGTCATCACACTCCTCTCCATCAAATTGACCATCTGGTCTGGCACAACCTCTCTTGTGGTGTGTTGCAGCTATAGAAATCGTAATTCCAGTGTATGTTCATGTCTACAACTGCAGCAAACAACCGTAGGCTAAGCAAAACCTGAAATGGCAGACTTAGGGAGGGGTGGTAGCTCCAATAATCTACTGTTAACACTGAGTATGGCTCCAAAGAAACAGTATGGAGGAGGACCAAAGTTTCAGAACCATCTATAAGCAAGGCTTATTTCAAGACCAACACCAAATACAGAACTTTTAGGTTAAGACAGTTTTTAATAAATGTTTCTTCTGCTACCACTATAACTAACAGAATATTTCAATTATAAAGGGATAACCACAATTGTGCTGCACTGTGGTGTATAACAAACCATTCTGCTGTTTCCTTTATCTAACATGTGACATATGTTCCTCATCCACTTACTGACAGTAATGTAATCCAGTTCTGTGTTCCTTGAATACCCATAGTGCTTTGCAGCTCACCTAAGTAAATGTTGACTTTAACAAGTGTTCTGTAGCTGAACAGGTTTTCAGTGCCTCCAGCATGAAGGCAGGCTCTTCGCACAGCTCCCTGTGAATATAATAAATCAATAACACACAGTAAATTACAGATAATGCTGGACAGTATTTAAGTACACTAAATTTACATAAGTAACCAAACTGAACCTGTCTTGAAACAAATGACCCCACAACCAAAAGGAAAGGACATGAATGTTCTTAATGTTCTACATTGCTCAACCCTACATAGATAAATGCTAGTTCCTTTTAGGGCTTCTCTTAACTCTGCTGCAAGGCTGATCACAGGATGTAAAATATACAACCACATCACTCCTGATCTACAAGCTCTAAATTGGCTCTCAAAAGAGGCAATGATTGAGTTAAAAATTGCCTGCATGACTTATAAATCCCTGGACATCTATACCCCAAGATACCTGACTCAAAAACTGGAGTTATCTGGTGGCTGTAGATCTTCTTGAAGCTCTAGAACCTTACTGCTAAAGCCTCAAAAAGTCTGTAAAAAAAAAAACTTGACAAGCGAGCCTTCTTAGCTATTGTCCAAGAATCGGGAACTCCCTCCACCCTGAAATCAGACTTATCCCCTCAACTGTATCATTTAAAATGGAAGTCAAAGTGCTACTAATGAACAAATGTTTGCTCTAAGGCTCCTGTACTCTACAAGCCGGCCACATGTGGTATACCCATGTAAAGTACTAGACTTCTGGGATCTTTTATATATATATATATAGCAGTTGGCATGGGCTTGGTGATGGCCTCCTGCCTCATGTTGGGTACCTCCCATCCTGTTTATCTCTAGAATTTGCTATCTGCTTTACTGTTTCTTCCTTCTTGACCTCTTGTAAAGTGCTCTAATACCCTCTTTGGGTCATGTTCGCACTATATAAAACTTTACAAATAAATCAAAAAAACAAATGTGAGGAGCATACATAAATTATTTTTCATTCAAATTCATTTTCTATGGGGACATACATGCAGTGCCATTTGGTGCCCTGCATTTACTGTAAGGCAACTCTAACATTAGCAAAGAAGACACCCCAGCATTAACAAGGGTGGCACAACATTCTTCTGTGCACATAAGTAGGTAAACAGCTGCCTGCAGAAGGGTTCTTGCAGTGGCAGTTGTAGATTGAAGTAGCAAAATGCTTAAGGGGGAAGTGCGTGTGTTGATATGGTTTATATATTTTTCAGAGAATTTGTGCATGCGGGGTATAGTTAATGCATCATGGTGTTTTCTGAAAGGGAGCAAAGGATTCCGCTGCCACAGTATTTGTATGATGACCATGGCATCTCTATATGGCTATTTTTATTCTGGACTCAACCAGCATTTTTAATAACAATATCTTCCCCAACAATAGTAATAGGTATTATCAAAATTGTATAACGCTTCTTACCACACTTCTCTCATTTGTAAGAACATTTATATGCAAATATTCAAAGTTGTCTGATATGTTGTCAGATAGAATTTGTGTTTGAAAAGCTCCTGCCCATTAAGAGCTGTCAGAACCAGGACCAGCAACTAGGGGTTAGAAATCAAAGGAGAATAGAAATGCTCTGGACTAACACAATGCTTAGAGCTGGGTGAAACTGAGGCTCACAACCTATGGGCCTCTTTTGCAGGCTGAATGGTGTCTGTGATGATGTAAGTGACAGTTAGTATACATTTTTGGGACATGGAGAATTCAAACATTCATCATTTTGTTTGGTAGTTTGAGCATACAACTATCTCCCAGTGCTTCCACGGAAATTCATTTGGGCACTATCTTAGTAGGTTGGATGGTTGGGATAAAACGTGTATTTCTGTGCCATTATTGATATACTGCTGGAATTCGCATTCCGAATCCTGCAGTGTGTACCTAGCACTGATGCATGCCTGTTGCTTGGGTAGCAGAATTGGCATGTAAGCTTGAAAAGACTTGTTGCTGCTGAGATCCAGTGTTAGTCTGATGGAGAGGAATAGAGGTGTTAGTGTCTGTCTATTCTTCCCTTTCAGTTTCTAGACAGGTACAACCCTTGTGTTGGATGTTGTCATTGTATGTCTTCAATATCCTAGCTGTCTACTTCTTCTGGCGTTCATAGGTGGGTCGTGGGCCGCAGTACTAAACGTCAGTGACCACTCTATCTTCTGATAATCAAAGAACATGCTTTTAATAACATCACTCAGGTTTATTTCCTGTAGATTTCTAAGTCCTCTGAGGCAGTCTCAATTCTCTGAATACCGTTTTGGACCTCAGCTCGGCCTTGCTCGAGTAAACTGCAAACCAAAGCTGAGGGGCTCGTCGTCAGCATCAACTTAACGGGACATTTCCTGCAATTTCTCTCATGCAACAGCGTGACTGGTAGTCCTGCACCTTAAGCTGAAAACTTAGAGGAATGTTTTTTTGGCATACAGCGCACTAACATATTAATGAAATAACAAAGTAAGTACCAAGGGAACACCTTTTGTGATCTTAATATAACTTGATTCTTATTTAGATGTTTGTACTGGCATTTTAAAGCAGTGCTGGGGTTTTTTTTCTCCAAATTTTCTTTCAGCCGATAGCTCATGGATCTATGTTGCTTAGAACAGCACAGGTTTCAATGTCTGACCAAGTGATTAACTCGGACGGTGTGTTTTGTTTCTCACCAAAGGCGCTTAGTGAGGGAGTGAGTGAGGTGTCCTTTGACAGGCAGTGAGTCCAGTACGATAGGAGAGATTACAAGAACCAGATGAGACCTGACTTTGTTCTTAGTTGGTAAGTGAGCAAATGCTTTACTCTACATTTCTCAAAACTTCAGCTAACCCAAATATCCTGATATGAAACAGCATAGGACCATTCCACTATATTTTGAAGCCCACACCACTGACATGAACTTTATTCGGCCCACACAGGGACAGCGCAAGAATGCAGCAAACAGGGTGCCCGCTGATACATATGTTCCATAAACGAGGCAGAGACGAAGAGTAATTTCAAATCTTTGTTGGTGTACCCAGGTGACTGCAACTTCCTCTGTGAACAACTTCTCATAACCGATTATCAGTATTCTAACCACCTAGGTGCAGTCAACATTCTGAATTATACTGTAAAGAAATTCACAACATAACACATCCCTTTCATTATAACACACACAAGAAATACAATCTATATAACAACTAATATTATATAACACAGAAAATTATCCTTATGACAATTTATAAATGACTATCTGTTAGAAATGGGATCTCTGGTTGTCTAAGGCTTGCGCCAAAGCCAGGCAGAAACCACCACTTTAGTCAGGGCAAGAAAGTTACACACCAAAGATAACCCCTGCTCACCTCCTTGGTAGCTTGGCACGAGCAATCAGGCTTATCCCGGAAGCCATGTCTAAAGCAGTTGCGCACATACACAGCAACAACACCCCAGGCACACTACAAAAGGAACTCCACACAAGGTTATATCAAAAATAGCCTTTGTATTCTCCAAACACGTTAGAATAGTAATCACACAATACACACTGTGCCAACTGGCACTGGGCAGTATTTACAAGGGGTTATCTACACATGACAGGTCCACATGGACCACTGTCAGAACCATCACAAAGCGAACTTGGTAAAAGTAAAACAGATCATAAACGTACAACCAATAAACACTGGTAATCACTGTACTTAGCATCAGTCTGTGACATAAACGACATTATGCACAGTATCACATCAGGCGGGAATTACATTCTGCGCCAACCTCACCAGCATAAACACATTATGCAACCTCTCACAAGTCTAAACACGTTAGACCCTAACCTCCTAAGTATAACTCACATTAGTGGCGTAAATCACACAGTGAAACATAATCTCACTAGCATAAACCATGATATGCATCACAACCTCATAATCATGAACCACAGTTAGAGGTATAACTAAGGGTGCGTAAAACATACTACATGAATTACATTTCCTAGCACCAAAATCACATTAGGGCCTGGCGCCCTATAATTCTAACAGTCCCTCTGGCCAACTGGCCATCTCCAACAGGGGCTCAAATGCCCTATGTCCAAAAGAGTCAGGGCGCGCTGCCAATGCAGTGACAGACAAGGGTGCGCCACTGAGCAAACCTAAATGTAGCAGCTGCCCACTACTTGCTGGGCAGCTGGGAAAGTATGGAGCAAAGGAGTGCATCTCACTCCTAACTTCACAAGACATGCCCCCAAAGAACTGTGCGCCTAAACGGTGCAGTTGGCACTAATTGCTGAGCAGCTCTAAATGATGATGAAGGCCAGGCACCTCTGTGCCACTTCTGTCCCTCTCAGGGACTCTCTTAAATACTTGTGTGAAAACCTGGCAGCTGCCTGCGCTCTCGCAGGGCAGCTGGGATCAGCTGAAAAAACGCGGGCACCTCTTTGCCCCTGGACTCAATGTGCCTCCACACGAGGAAAAGCATGGGCCCCTCTAGGCCCTCTAAATAATTATAGCCAAATGTGGCAGCTGCACTCTAGCCATCGGGGCAGCTGGAAACAAAGAATGCGGGCACAACACCACAGTGCCTGCTGGCCCCTACGGGACTTGGAAAGAACTTGCCCAAAGTTGTAGCTCACACAGGCTCCGAAATCATGCCTCATTGTTGCAGCTGACCCCTGCAAAGGGGGGGACAGCTGGAGAATAGTGCCCAACATGGGCAGCACGGGCCCACGGGACCTCGTGACCCCCATGGGGACTCTTTAAACAAATATCGCCAAGTTGGAGCGGCCTGCTCTCCTGGCGAGACCGCTCAGACTCCGTGTCACACCCTCTGGGCCCTTCAGAACATAGTTATGCCCATTGTTGGAGCCCGCAGACTCAGACACAAAACATGTCCCCCACAAGTCACTGGCACTATCCGGGTCTGGAGGAGCCCCAATCACTGGGCTCCTCCATGTGCCTCCATCGGGTCTCCGCCCCCCCAACCGTCTAGACTCACCGGCTGTCTCCTTGGGGACTGGGGCACTTCCCCACAGTCTCCTCTTCACCCGGGCTCCCTCCTGGGACCCGGGGCTTCTCTACACATCCGGCGGGGCTCTCACTGGCATGTGGGATCCCCGCTTGACACCGCTTCCTTTCCTTTTGTCTCCGGGCAGGCGGGACTTCTTTTAGTGAGGCGGAAGTCCCGCCCCGCTCCAGGCATTGCTCTGCCTGACTTTCTCCTCAGCCACCGGCCACGGCGGTGAGACGCGGGTTGGGCTCCCGTGATGAAAATGGACAGAACCGGCGGGATGGGCACCCGCTTGAAACCACCACAAAGCGGCAAATGCGGGGTAGGCTCCCGCGTAGGACACAGGCAATGTGGGGTGGGCACCCACCCTCAAATAACAACAGAAAGCGGGGTGGGCACCCTCTATCCTCAACAGCAATAAGCGGGGTGGCCCCCCGCGATTATCAGCACAACCAGCGGGGTGGGCTCTCGCTCGGTCTCACAGCAGGGTGGGGAAATCCCCACACTGGGACTCCCTCGAGTCGAAGAGCAGCTCAGCGCTGCAGTGCCCACAGGCCTCTCTTCTCTCAGCCAACCCTCCAAATATAGCGCTCACAATGCAGCCCAGCGCCACAAATGCCAGCTCCTCCCAGCAACACCAGGCAGAGCTTCCAGGTCCCCAGAGCAAATCAAGGTCCAAAGAAAAAGTCCTGGAGGCATCAAAGGGGCAAAGCAGGGCCCAGGGAGGCATGCCGTCATGGCAACCCCCCCTGGGCCCCAGCAGCACGGCCCCAGCAGGATCAGCACACTCCAAGAACTGAACAACCAACATGGGGTCACAGCCCCTTCTTTTATGCACACATTTCCCTTTGTGACACAGCACAGGGCTGGGGAAAAACCAGACACAACTGGTTTGAAGGAGCTTTGGAGTACTTTGTTGTGCTCAGCTCCGCTCCTCTATTCACAGAACAGGCCAGGGACATCAGACGCACCACAGGAGGTGGAGCCAGCATTGTGGAGGGAAGGCACAGTCCTATTCAGGTCCCAAGTGAAACTCCTCCCTCCCATCTACATGCAGATCTCCATATTCACCACCGGGCAGACCCATCCTGGCTCCTGGAGCCACCCACACAATCACAAGCCAGACATGCAATTCACATCAGGCAGGCAGACACACAGTACACAGAAATGAGACCTTCTAAAAGTGGCACTTCTCCACCAGTCACCATAAATCTGCTCACACCATTGCGCATCATTTATTCTCTCGAGTTTGCACATACTAAACTCACCCCTGCACTCCTCTCATACCAGGAACTACCAGGGACACATATATCCCCCATGCATTTCTATGGGAGGGCAGGCCAGTCTCACCACACATACACAGGGAGCGTACACATTTTACACAGGACCACAGTGCTAAAGTGCGCAGAGGCCTAAAATCATCAACACTAGGTTACAAAAAAAGGCTAGGAGAATGCAAAAAGTTTCGGGGTGAACCTGCCAAAAGGGCCAAGTCCAACACTATCCATGTCATATTTATGAAATCGTTGACTTCAAAGAGATCAATATATACATAAACCTTGTAAAAATGAAAGCTAATTGACTTCCAAGAGAAAAATATACTCATGAACACTGGGAAAATGTACGAAAAAATGAAAGCCTCTAATTTCCTTGGACCCACCAACATCCTACCAAACCTTCCCTTCATACAGTTATCTCCATTCTCATTCATTCTTCAACACTTCCATTCTCATCTCCAAAACATCTTTCATTCAACTCTAAATTTTCTGCATTTTTCATCTCACTCTCCTCCCAACTGAAATTCTTTTTACCCTCGTCCCTATCTCTTCTGTATCTACTTTTGGATAATTTACCGAAATGCCATGTCTTTCCATCAGTCAAAAGAGCAGAAATACAAAAAATATTTTCCACATGAAAAGGTGCTGAAAATTTACTATGCCCTTTTTAGGTCAAGCCTGAGCTGTTCTGCTAGACTTGCTGTGGTGGAGTAACAAATAGAAGCCCCGCCCACTCATGTTTGCCGGAGGATCACTAACTAAATATCGAGGGACAAAATATAGACTACCTAAAATATAGATTCCAAAATATCGACAGACAAAATATCGAATTCCTATCTACATACAGGTAAGTACCAAAATATCGACCCCAAAATATCATTTATATATATATACATTATAATAATATCGAATTTCTTAAAATTAATGTAAAATTAAAAAAATATTAAAAATAAATAGCTAAAATATACTTAAAAATACTTAAATTACCTTAAAATTATAAAATACCTAATTTTACTTGTAAAAAAAATACAATCATATCTGTTAAAACATATATATATATTAACATAATATTAATGAAAAATACACAATATTATTACCGTAGGATAGCGGATGTGTACAAATTACTATTCCCACTCCTAAAAGTGCAACAGTAGGGAAAGCGTTGGATAGCGTAGGGGTAAAAATTACTATTCCCACTCCAAAGAGTGCAACTGTAAGGACAGCGTTGGATAGCGTAGGGGTAAAAATTACTATTCCCACTCCAGAGAGTGCAACAGTAGGGTAAGCGTTGGATAGCGTAGGGGTAAAAATTACTATTCCCACTCCAGAGAGTGCAACAGTAGGGAAAACGTTGCATAGCGCAGGGGTAAAAATTACTATTCCCACTCCAGAGAGTGCAACAGTAGGGAAAACAATTGGATACCGCAGGGGTAAAAATTTCTATTCCGACTCCAGAGAGTGCAACAGTAGGGAAAACGTTGGATAGCGTAGGGGTAAAAATTACTATTCCCACTCCAAAGAGTGCAACTGTAAGGAAAGTGTTGGATAGCGTAGGGGGAAAAATTACTATTCCCACTCCAGAGAGTGCAACAGTAGGGAAAGCGTTGGATAGCGTGGGGTAAAAATTACTATTCCCACTCCAAAGAGTGCAACTGTAAGGAAAGTGTTGGATAGCGTAGGGGTAAAAATTACTATTCCCACTCCAGAGAGTGCAACAGTAGGGATAACGTTGGATAGCGCAGGGCTAAAAATTACTATTCCCACTCCAGAGAGTGCAACAGTAGGGAAAACAATTGGATAGCGCAGGGGTAAAAATTACCATTTCCACTCCAGAGAGTGCAACAGAAGGGAAAGCGTTGGATAGCGTAGGGGTAAAAATTACTATTCCCACTCCAGAGAGTGCAACAGTAGGGAAAGGGTTGGATAGCGCAGGGGTAAAAAATACTATTCCCACTCCAGAGAGTGCAACAGTAGGGAAAACGTTGGATAGTGTAGAGGTAAAAATTACTATTCCCACTCCAGAGAGTGCAACAGTAGGGAAAGCGTTGGATAGCGTAGGGGTAAAATTTACTATTCCCACTCCAGAGAGTGCAACAGTAGGGAAAGCGTTGGATTGCATAGGAGTATATTTTACTATTCCCACTCTAGTGAAAGTAAATTAATATAATTCACATAATTATCAATTATTCAATAATAAAAATTAATTATCAATTAAGAATTAATTAATTATCAATTAAAAAGTAATTAACAATTTATTCAAAATGAATACCAATTAATTAATTAACATATTTTATTAATTATAATTAAATTACTTCCCACCCTATTCCCCTATAAACCCACAACCCGCTACAGAAAATAAATTAATTTAATTCACATAATTATCAATTAATAAAAAATAATTATCAATTAAGAATTAATTAATTACCAATTAAAAATTAATTAACAATTTATTCTAAATAAATACCAATTAATTAATTAACATATTTAATTAATTATAATTAAATTACTTCCCACCCTATTCCCCTATAAACCCACAACCCTCTACAGAATTAAATTACACAATAATTAAATAACATAAAATGTATTACTTAAAATAAAATACAAAGATATATACACTTTTCACACATATACTAACATAAAAAACACGTAAAAAAATTCGATATTATTAAAAATTTGATATTTTTAATAAACTATATTATGTACTTCGATATTTTGACTGTCTATTTTTTTAAAATCGATATTACATTACTTACCTTCAAAACAATATTTTTGATGTCTATATTCTGTCCATTCGATATTTTGTCCATTCTATATTTTGGACTCGATATTTTGGTTTGTCTATATTTTGGAATCGATATTTAGCCCATTTACCTTGCCATTGGCTTGTGTCATTGTCTGTCCTAAATGCTGGCTTCTTATTCATCAATAGGCTTGTTAGTCCCTCCTTAGTACCGCCTTGGACTCATTTGTCACCTCCCATGGGGACTGGCCCCTTTTCCTAGAGTGTTACACAGTGCATGTTATTTCAGACTGTGAGCAATATTTTCTTTAATGAGGTTCTCCTACTGCCTCTTTACTCCCCCTTCCTCAGTTGTTGTGCCTTCTCTTCCCCCTGCCCTCCCTCCCGTTGCCTTCTACCGATGTCTGCCCTCCTGTTGTCCGTGCCTTCTCGCCCCCGCCTGTGCCTTCTCCACACTTGGCATCCTACCTTCCATAAGAGGTCCCGTGCAGGTTTTCATACCTTAGCCTGGTGTATTCAAACCCCCCCCCCCTCCGGGCTCGCCCTGAGGCCAGCAGATTCAGTGTCATCCCTGTCGACACTCTCTTTGTCTCCCCTGCTAACAGAGGTTGGTTGTTCTGTGCATCCCAAACCTCCCATGCAGCGAAACTAGACCCAAGTATGTATTTACAAGGCTATCCCACCAGACCTTCGTGCGCTTATGGAGCCCATGCGTTTTAAAGCCGTCAAGAATGCGGCCACTTGCCTGAAGATGGTCCCTCTGAACCAGTGAAACGTGCAGTACACAATGCCAGTTTTTGTACATCTCCACTCGCTCAAGGCGATTTTAATGAAGACTATTTTAGCAGCTAATACTGTTCCTTAAAAAAATATAATTTAAGTAGCTCACATAATAATAGCATATAATAACATAAATGCAGTGACATCCAATTTAGGCAGAAAACTAATTTTTAAGCAAAAAATTGCTTTAATTTAGTATTTCCCCAATTTAAATGTCATCCTTTTCAGTAAAGTTTAGATGGATAATTAAATCTCCACACTTTCCTATATCTCCCTCATATCTGTTCCCAAATGTTGAACGTGTTTTTGTAACACAATCACCAAAGAACGCAAAAAAGAACATGAAATACTTGAAATTCACAGGACAAGTAACTGGTTTAAAAATAAAAAAGTTCATCTTATAATTCAGTTTACAATCAAAGGACTCTGGAGAAGCAAGGGCGGGACTGTTACATATTGAGGTGCTAACATGAACTTTGACCTCCCAGAACCTCAGTGCTGGACCTGTTGTCTAATGGTGTCTCTCAGTTTCGGCAATGGCATGTTGGAGGGTGACTTTGCCTTACAGAACTATCGAAATACTAGGTCCATTGTTTGATAGTGTAACACAAATTGAATCCATGTACAAGAGAGTGACCTTTCACCTCACAAGAATTGAGAGTAGGTTGTAGTATCGGGTTCCCAAGGCCTACATGCTCCGAAGATAACCCACTTACATTCAAGAACTGTTGGCACGGAAACTGAAAAATTCAAAGAACAAGTTTATTAAGACCCCATGGGGTGGTGGTACATTCCTACAGCACCCTTCGGTAATGCAAGAAGTATCACACCGAACATCGGTGTGACCCGTTCTTTTATACAGGTTGCAGGTAATAAAAAGATAGGCAGCACAAAGTTATAGAGCATTATGTACATATAAGGTCATCTTTTGGAACACAGCCAGCTCATTGGAGGGTTACAACCCCGCTGGTCAGTTTGGCGGCACATTCCTGAGGGGTGACTGGTCAGTGAGGACTGCGCATGTACGGGTTGACCAGTACTAAAAATAGCCTGTTGCTGGGCAAACTCGAGTGGTCAGTGGCACGGACAACGGACAAAAGGGCACGCTTGCCACGAGGCCGCTTATGATCTAAGATGGCCACCGTAACATACAAAATGGCGTTTTCAAGTATAGCCAATTTAAGCGGGAAAACGTGTAGCACAGCTAAGCGCTAACTCGGCCATTGTCAAATTACGACAGACGACCCTTTTAGCGTTTAGCTGAAGCTACCTCATAGTGGACATTATCAGGGTGCTCATCTTCTATATCAATCAGCATTATTTGGGCTACTTCTTTATGAAGCATCATTTTGTCATGAGCAAGAGCTCGTCTTGATGGTATACAAGCTGATAAGCACATAGAACATAAAGCTGGGCCACATTGAATACATAAGCATACAGAGAACAGTATCCCTACAATGATACATAGAATTGTTAACAGTTTCCAACCCCAAGCAGTGAGCATTGACCAAAACCACCCTGAAAGAGTCCACGTTCCATTGTCCGGGTGTATTTCAGCAGCTATCTTATGCAATTTGGAGATAGCATCATAAACGGATGGTGAATTGTCAGGTACGTAAACACAGCAGCTACTTCCGATAATTCTACATGCCCCCCCACGGTCAGCTAGAACTACATCTAACACCATTCTATTTTGGAGTGTAACAATTCTAGAAATCTGGAGTTCTTCCGTAATGTTCCCAAGTGCAATGGCAGTGTCATTAGCTACAGCTTCAACAACACGGGTCAATCGTCGTATTTTCCGACTATTCAGTGCGGCCCCCACAAAGGAAAACAGTCCCAAATTAAAGTCCACATATTGCTGTAAGGAGGTATCGGTTTGGTCGATATCGTCCAGGACAACAGTCCGTTTGACATGATTCAAAACAAAGTCGTGGTACAAAATATAATCATTATGGTACATTGGTGGGGCGATGAATACAGGGGGTAGCACAAAAGATACATAGCAAGTGCCTAACCATCCCAACGGAAGCTGATGATAACCTTTCGTTCCACAAATGAAATAAGTATTGCGAGATGCTACAAATGAGATGCCATTCGGACTATCAAAGGTAAGTGTGGTGTTGCATTCACTTTTCCCCACCGGAATTGACCCTTTATTGCGTATACACAAATCAGCTTTAGTAGCAATGACATTGATAACATGTGAGCTGGATACATTGATATTCCGTTGATTGCTGTACACACGCGGGGCAGACACATTATCGGGGCGGTACTCCTCCCATTCAAATCGAGTACCTTCAGCCCGTGGAAACCCATTTCTGTCGTGATAACAAATTTTATTCAAACGGAAAAGCACCCCCCCTTTTGTTGGCCATCTCAGAGTGAAGAGGAGAGTGTACCAGGCATTACAGGATCCATTATGTGAAAACGGGAGAGGAATGAGTGGAGTGCCCCCTTTCTTCTGGTGCCCAGGCAACATCCCACACACCCAGCAATTAGACGTATTTGTCATGTTATGCGTATGATGCAGTATCTGAATAAAGCTATTGTTCAAATAAGTCTGTCGGTGCCGTTCTTCATGATAGGGCAATGTAAAGTGAAAATGTTCAGATGGAGCCGGGGTAGTCGGCAGTAAATGTTCACGTACAGGCACCACAAGTTCAACTACCCAGGCCATCACAGCTATTATCACAATTGTCAAAACGAAAAGGATGGCACCAAGTATTCTTTTATCTCTTGATGCAGAAGACGCCATTGTTCAAGAAGTTCTAAATGTCTCAAATAGTTCAAATTGTTCACAAAGTCTCAAATATACATGTGTATATACCTAAAAAAGAAAAATACGGTGCTGAGCTCCGAGGTAGCCGTTGTTTTCTTCTCCGGGGTCAAGACGGGTGTCGCTACTCTTGGCAGAACTGATCCCCCCCCCTTGAGATTCCCGGTTTCCGTTTCACAAACCCCAGAGCGGTAACCAACCAGTCTCGAAAAAACCAAAAAATTCTTCTTTATCGTGGCCGCAGATTATAGCGCTCTTGTCCAGAAACAGTGTGGTCCGGGAAGGCTCCCTCAACTTCGGCCGATGTCACAGCTGGGCTCTTTTCTTTCTCCAAAATTTCCTTGTAGTCTGTTAGCACAGCAGGATTCACCAGATCAGGAGAGACACGACGGCAGTGAGTTGAGTGCACCCACCGCTTCCTATTGGTCACTCGTACTGCTGTCCGGGTCGCCAGAAGGACCTGCTCAGGGCCCCGCCACCTCGGTTCCAAGCTGCTCGCCCTCTCAAACGATCTGATCATAACATGATCACCAGGGCGAAGATCATGGCCCTCTCCAGTAGAGCGGTCAGGGAGCGCTTCTTGAACCTGTTGATGAATAGAAAGCAAATCATTTGTTAATCGTGCCAAATAATCATTCATCATTATGCAAGGCACATCATGTATTAATCGCAGCTTGGGCACCCCCCAAATATTCATAGGCCTTCCAAACACCACCTCATACGGTGTGAGGCCAGTTCGCGAGTGGGGCACTGATCTGAGAGAGAGTAATGCTAGCGGCAAAGCATCTGGCCACTTCAACGATGTGGATGCCACAATCTTAGCCAGTTTAAGTTTCAACGTGGCATTGTACCGCTCAACAAGACCCGCCGACTGAGGGTGGAACACAGCGTGAAACTTCTGCTGAATCCCTAGCCCCTTCAGCACATACTCCACAATTTTCCCAACAAAATGAGGCCCATTATCGCTCCACAAAAATTTGCAAACTCCGAATCGAGGGAAAAACTCCTTAAGCAACACCTTAGCTGTTGTCAGAGCTGTATTGTCTTTCGTGGGGAAAGCCTCTACCCATTTGCTAAAAGCACATACCACCACTAAGACATACTTCAGATTGTTGCAATGCTCAAGCTGGATATAATCCATTTGGAGTACCTCGAATGGTGCAGAAGGTGGAACGAACCCTCCTTTCGGAGTATGGGTCCCCTTTGCAGGATTGTGCTGCAAACATACCAGGCAGGTCTGCACTACTCTCTTGGCAGTATTAGCAATCTCGGGATGTTCCCAAACTCGTGTTAACAGTCGAGTGATTGCAAGAGCTCCCACATGCGCCAACCCATGTGCCATCTGGACCATCGCTTGTAAGTAAGCCGCAGGCAACTTCCATTTCTCCATGTCCTTACTTCTCCAACAACCTTCATCATCTAGCACCCCATCTGCTGCCCATGCCGCAAGTTCTGATTCAGTAGCTGATTTCTGAATATCTAAGATCTCTGCTCTAGCATCGTTCCAGCGCTCAGCCTGTGATTGTGTCACGTACATGGGGGAGTCAGTTCGGGACATAGCCGTTTGTCTCGCTATGCTGTCAGCAAAGGAGTTTCCCTGACCCACTTTATCAGTGATCTTTTTATGGGCACTACATTTTATTATCGCTACTTTCTTTGAACAAATCAACGCGTTTAGGAGATCGCGCACTAGTTCTCCGTGCATAATGTGTACTCCGTGAGAAGTCAAGAACCCACGTTCTCTCCAGAGTAGCCCGAAGTCATGCGCTACTCCGAAGGCGTACCGGCTGTCTGTGTATATGTTCACACATAGGCCAGACAACGGACAAAAGGGCACGCTTGCCACGAGGCCGCTTATGATCTAAGATGGCCGCCGTAACATACAAAATGGCGTTTTCAAGTATAGCCAATTTAAGCGGGAAAACGTGTAGCACAGCTAAGCGCTAACTCGGCCATTGTCAAATTACGACAAGGTGAGCAACCCAATATACCCTTGCGGGCTTGGGCAGATAATCAATTGAGGGAAATGGGCCAGAAAGGGATTTTATTTGAGTTATCAGATCTCAGCAAGTTAGGGACTCTATTTAATTGAGAACCCACACTACTATGGATTAGTGGCTGAGGATAATGAATTTATCTAATACAGAAAAAATATGTTACCACACTAACATAATAAATGAATACAATAACTAGGTGTATAGAGTCAAAAGTTTGTTATTTACTTGAAGACAAAGATTTATTTCAACTAGCATCACTGACCTAACTAGGAAGTGTATGTTACACAGTTTTAAGTAAGTGAGATCTATTCACAAACAATTTTTACAAGTGTCTGTGATTCACCAGCTACGTTAAAATTGATACTCAGTCGCCACACCGACTCTTGGAATTTTTGCTGTATCAACCTTTTAATTAAAAAATTGCTGTTTGATTAATTGGTAAATGTATCACTGATGAATGAAGTGCCAAGTATATAACCAGGTTATAATGTTATGTTATTTTGTTACATTGTTTCAGAGGGTCAACACTCAAATGCACTAAACCCATGTCCTGATGATGGTCTTATGAAATAATACCGCAAAGACCGAAACGTCGACAATTGTGTCTATTTCTGCACGTGATTCACCAACCACGATTGATTTTCATTTACTTTTGGATTTGAAATCATTGTGTTATTACTTGTTAGCAGTTTAGACTTACTTTTTGATATATTGGTGGAACATATAATACACTCCCTGCATATCTGAAATACATTTTTCTGTACCCTATTTTATCATTAATTCATTCTTTGTCTTCAAGTAAATAACAAACTTTTGACTCTATACACGTGGTTATTGTATTCATTTATTATGTTAGCGTGGTAACATATTTTTTCTGTATTAGATAAATTCATTATCCTCAGCCACTAATCCATAGTAGTGTGGGTTCTCAATTAAATAGAGTCCCTAACTTGCTGAGATCTGATAACTCAAATAAAATCCCTTTCACCTCACAGACATTTTGAACATTGGGATGTTGGATCGGTTGTCTTGGAGTGCAGCATGATTGAAGCAAGCCAAACACATGCTGGAGCGTGACCGTCCATCTCAGAAATTTTCTGGAATTAGAATATTGAGTCCCTTGTGTTACACACTCTGAACAATTGTTGTTGGACGGTGACCTTTCACCTCAAAGATCTATAGTACCCTGGATCGCAGACCGGTGTTACCCAATTAGGCTCATGCAGGGCGACCCTTCACCTCACACACCTTTCAAAATGCTGGGGACCGCCACCGATGGCATGTCAGTGGCGGTCCGACCGACATCGCAATCAGGCTCTAAGTGCCTGATTTCAAGTTTGGTAGATGGGAAACTCTGTAACGAATGTGACAAATACAATCTATATATTTTCTTTCTCTGTAGTACAGTGCATCGTTTTTCCCACCGTCTATGTGACATGTGTGATACAGTATCTTATTTATTATTCATCTGCCTCTTTGGAGTCAGGGTAGAATTTTAAAGGTATTTGGAGAAGAACAAGGCCATTGGAATTAAAGTAAGATAACTGTCCATTGCAGCTGCCCCAGCAGCAAACTGCAAAGAATAGAAAAGTACCCGACGTGCTGGTTAGCATGCTTGTACTCCATAGTGCATAATGCCTTATTCATTAATGAGAGGAATATTTATTTTTCCACACATAGGGGTCTATTAGGATGGCGGTCGGAAAACCACCCCGACCGCCATGGTTGCAGAATTCAACAGCCCGCTGGTACCGCGGAAAAACCGGCGGTACAATTAGGATCAACCACCAAAAAAACCCGACCGCGGCAGAACGAGGCAACGAAATAACGCCTGTAGCTGGTTGAAAAGGCTAAAATCTTTCCACGGCGGTCAGATTTGTGGCAGAAAATCACCAAACTGCGCCAGGACAGTGGAGAGACCGCACGGAAAATTAGGATATCCCCGATGTGACCGCAGTACGTTCCTCTGTCTCCGACCGCCGCAGTCGCAAACAGGGACGAATGGGAGAGCCAGCGGAAGAGCTGTAGCAAAGCCACCGCTGCGGATGCTCTGTGACAAATATGGCGGTCGACAGAAAAAACTCACAACAAGGCCTCAAAGTGCACACAGCAAACTATCTCTGCTCCTAAAAACACCTAACACACCCCAATGACACACCCACATGGCAACAACATACAAATCCCAAGACAACCCCACAACACACGTGACAGCAATACCCCATTTTGACACACCCACATAGCTGAGTATAAAACCAGCCCCTTCCCTGACCACAATACTTGCAATACTCCAGAAGTGAAGGGACAAACACCACAGCTGAAAGAAAAGGCAAATCAACACTCCATCACTACTCACACCATAAACACCACCCCCACCTCCACCACGTACACCCCTGCACCTCCAACCCCTCTGCACACCACAGAAAATGCCCAACTTCACAGAAAGTGAGTTGGCAGTCATGGTAGATGAAATAATCAGAGTAGAACCACAATTGTTTGGTTGCCTGGTCCAACAGACACCATTAGCCACAAGAGCACAAATGTGGGCAAGGATAGTCAACAAGGTCAATGCAGTAGGGACCACCCTGCGCTCAAAAAATGAAATCATGAAGCGGTGGCATGACTTGAATAGGGTTGTGAAAGAAAAGTGGCTCAGAGGACTGGCGGTGACCCTCCCATTCCACAAAGAACATTCAATGCATGGGAGGAGAAGGTTCTTGCCATACTGCATCCAGAGAGTCTCACGGGAATAGCCGGGTGAGTGCAGGATGGTAAGTACAAACATATGTAGACCATTACATTGCTATGTACTGTCCCATCACAACTACAAAGCTACATCTCAGTTGCACAAGTATATTAAATGACCCACAATATCCAACACATGTCCCACAGATGTAACCTTCCCTCCATCTGAATCACCCCAAAGGTAGACAATATATACAGGGTTGTACGTGTCCAGACAAACCAGCACTACAACTCCCAACAGGCCCCCCATCCCAACCCTGAGCAGGATGTAGTACTCCCCCCACCCAGAAGCATGTGCCAGCCATTGTATGACTCACACTTACCTAACAGATAGGTAGCCATCTTCCCTGGGAGGGATGTTTGGGGCGGGGAGGCCGGCACAACAACTCCCACCATGCCCCCTTGTTCCCCAGCTTGGCAAGATGGAGCACTCCCCACCCATCCAAAAGCATGTGGCAGCCACTGTAGTACAACAACCAAACTTACAGCTAGGTAGCCATCTTCACAGGGAGAGCTGTTTGGGGCTAGAAGGCCTGCACTACAACTCCCACCAGGCACCCCTGTCCCACCCCTGAGCAGGATGTGGCACTCCCCCTCCAGAAGCATGTGGCAGCCATTGTAGTACAACAACCAAATATGCAGGTATGTAGCCATCTTCACAGGGAGGGCTGTTTGGGGCTGGGAGGCCTGCACTACTACTCCCAACAGGCACCCCTGTCCCACCCCTGAGCAGGATGGAACACTCCTACCCGAGGCATATGGCAGAGATTGCATTGCTCACATCAAACTAACAGGTAGGTAGCCATCTTCCCAGGGAGAGGGTTTATAGGTGTGAGGCCTGTACTTCTACTACCACCATGTCGCCTTGTACCACAAATCATCCAGATGGAGCACTCCCTACAAACCAGATGCATATGTCAGACATTGCACTGTCCACTTCAAATTAACAGGTAGGTAGACATATCATAATCTCTTGTCCCACCCCTGAGCAGGATGGAAGCCTCCAGCACACACACACAGAGATGTGTCACAAATCCAACACAAATGTGAAAACAGAACAGGTAAATAGCCAGTACATGCACCCAGCCATTCCTCTAAAAAAAGCAGGGTGCCATATGACCTATCGGCCTATTTCGCTTCTCCCTGCCTTGGCTAAGGTTTGTGAGAAGGCCGTTAATAAACAGCTTACGGACTACGTGGAAAGGGAGGATTTGCTCCACCCAGCTCAATCGGGGTTCCGGCAGTCGCACAGCACAGAAACTGTTCTGGTCGAGGTGGCATAGGCCATTCGGTATTGCTTGGACGCAGGGGGGAAGGTGGCACTTATCTTGCTTGACCTCTCTGCTGCGTTCGACACGGTCCCCCATGTTTTGCTTTTGTCACGCTTGGCCAGTATAGGGTTATCTGGTGCTGTGTGGGGATGGCTCCGCTCTTTCTTGAGGGGGCGGTCTGAACAGGTATGGATCCCTCCTTGTTCCTCCGCTTCACGGTCAGTTTCTACTGGTGTCCCACAGGGCTCTTCCCTTAGTTTGCTTCTATTTAATATCTACATGACTCCCCTGCTATATTTAGGGGAGGCATTGAGGGCTATGGTGTTGGCCTATGCAGACGAAACCCAGCTGCTCTTCACCTGGGCAAAGGGTGAAGATTCTGTGCCCCGGGCCCAACTTTGCCTGTCATCTATTTTTAAATGGTTGGCAGATGCTCAGCTCAAATGTAAGGAGGGGAAATCAGAGATCTTACTTTTTGGTACATTTCCTCAAACTTTATGAGAACAGCTTTGGCCCCCGGGGTTCTCATGTCCCACTTCTATTGGGCAACCAGCTAAGAATCTTGGGGTCCGCTTTGACGAAGATCTTTCTTTTGCGGACCACATCAAGAAGTTTGCCGGCGGCTGCTTCGCCTTATTGAAATCCTTTAGAAGCTTTTACCCCCTCCTCCCCCCGGCAGCAAGGCAAACAATTACCTGTGCATTGATTCTGTTGCGGCTGGATTACGCGAACGCTCTTTTTGCCGGCATTCCTGGCTACCGGCTGAGGAGGCTTCAGGTGGTGCAGAATACTGCTGCCAGACTTCTATCGGGCCTGTCATCCAGAGATAGTGTCCATCTTCAGCTGCAACTGTATCACTGGCTGCCTATCACCGCCAGGGTGAAATTCAAGATATTGGTCATGGACCATTGTGCGCTTCATGGGCAGGGCCCTATCTATCTTCAGAAGCGCGTCTCTTTCTACACGCCCATGCGGTCTCTGCGCTCTGCTTCTTTATTTCTGGCCCAGATCCGGTGCTTTAAGCGTCAGAGGATAGGGGGTTGTTCCTTTTCAGTTAAGGCGGCAGTTGCCTGGAATGCCCTCCCACTGGGTCTGCGGACCATCCAGGACCTTGATGTTTTTAAGAAAAAAGTTGAAGACCTAGTTGTTCAGGTAAATCCTCTGTCTTTCCTTTTGGTGGTTCCGGGCCGGGACACTCATGAGTAGCTGAGCGTGCTATAAATTATTTTAACATAACATAACATAACATGACAACACCAACCCTCTCATCACAAAAAAATACACACAGATGCTTATGCCACAGACAGCTAAGCGAATGCAACTGTCATAGCAACGAAAGTGTGACACACCAATTCACATGTAGAAGAATGTCTGTGCACAACCATGCACAGCACTGAATGCCATGTGTAAGTGCCATGAGGCTAGAGCATCAAGGAGCATATGAAAGCAAAGAAAACATGGTTGGTGGTATAAATTTAGATTTGCACATGACATTGACAAAGGTATGCATGAGATGACAATGGCCAGTTCAGGCTCAGATGTAATGTCTGCCAATCAACAAAGAGGCTTCACATAAATTCTTTGTTGCGCTAGTCGCTAGATGGCAACATGTCCCTGTTAGCACAAAATATACACGTGGTGCATGGTATGTTTCAACACACCACACCATGGACAAGTAATGCATGTACCTCAACATCATGTCGGGAGGTACAATAGTGTGCATACAAACTACGTGAGGATTAGTCAACTGCGTGGTGTACAAACAGTGAATAATACACATCTAACACAAAGCTTACGGGGTGCACTACAAAGACCATTTCCCCTCTGTCCCACAGGTGACCAAGAACTGACTGCAGAGGACAACAAAAACAAACCTGCAGAGCCAGACTTCCCCCCCGGAACATGGACTCTTTGATATTGACTCCCGGGATTCAGAGGACGAGGAGCTTTAAGCCGGCCCATCTGTGTGCCAGGGCGCAACAGGTCCCAGGTCCCAGGACCACATTATCCCCCCTTCCACATCTGCAGATCCTCCACCACCACCACCAGTGCTGCCTGCAGTACTCTCCCTGTCCCAGAAGATGACCAGCCCACACCACTAACTGAGGAGGGCAGGGAGAGGATCCGTGGGCCCACAGTGGTGAGGCAACAGGTCCGTGGCAGCAGGGCAGGTGGGAGGACAAGGGTCGGTCACAGACAACCAGACCCTGGGACCAAAGCCCAGGATAACATCAACAGAGTCCTTTGGGCCTATGAACAGGCCCAGGGACGAACAGGCCGGTCATAAGAAGATTCACACGAACTCCTCCTGCTGATGAGGTCCATGGACATCCGCATGGGCCAAATTGTGGACCTCTTGGGCCAGATAGTGGCGGTACTGATGGACAGGCCTGCACCATAACCAACACCTCCACCTCCCTCTGGTGGGCCATAGGATGAGAATTCAACATCCTCCCCTGTGGCCACAGAGAGGGGTGAGTACTCAGACCCCACTGACCCTACAGCAGAGGTCCACCCTGCCAAGCCACAAAGAGGCCTTCCCAAGAAATCCCTGGGAGTATCCCATGGCAAAGCACCTGCCAAACATCAGTCATAGAGCCAGCCATGAAGGCAACCATCTTCACTACTGCATTGACTGTTTGGACTGTCCTTTCCCACACTGCCTTCTGAATGGCATCTGTCTGTTGGACTGGGTCACCACATCATTGTGGTGACTACTCGATTCTCTCATTTACTATAACTGTCAACTCACTGCTTCACTAATCACCATAATGTAAATGTTCACCCCCTCACATGTCACCATTGTAAATAAATATTCATTACACACCTTGTTGTTTCTGCTCCGTGTTTATTCCAGGATGTGTAGTCTTCGCCATGATTACAATATACCAGAAGTATGGAATGTATGTAGGCAAGGAGAGGCTGAAGGGACCTAGGAAAACACAATAGAACAAGATTCAATAGTCAGGGGTTGGTATAACAGACATCACACAACACTTACCATCAAGCTACTCCATCATGCACACATCACAATGAGCAACACTGCCACCATATACATCCTTTAGATGTACCAAAATAGCCTGTTCCAGAAACATTGTCAGGCACCACTGAGTCAACAACCGGCTGCAGGGACAAAGCTCACATACACCTTGCCAACAACAGCGACATCATTAGACAATGGGTCCGTTGTACATCGTCACTCACCTTCAAGTGAAGTATTGGTTGATGAGCTGTTGACGAAGGTCGAAACCTTTCTCCCCTCCCCTATCCTCGTCACTGGACACAGGTTGGTGTGCAGGTGGGGGCCTTGGCTGCTCATCAGCTTCCAGGAGAAGGGGGATCTCCTAGCGAAGGCCAGGTTGTGGAGCATGCAGCTTGCAACTACAATATGACACACCTTACTGGTCAAGTACATCAGTGCACCTACGGTCTTGTCCAGGCTCAGCAACCAAGGTGGGCTGGGATATGCAGAGTCACCTAAGTGTGGGAAACACAGAGAAACTTTGTAATGTTACTGTGGCAGAGGACAGCATGTCACACACAGCACGCTAATTGACTCTGCATACTCACCCACAATCCATGCACGCTCAGGTAGCAGATTAGCCATCAGCTGTGGTACAGTGCTGTTACGCATGATGTATGAGTCATGGGCTGAACACGTTGCCATGGGTACCCATTGGAGGGTCCATCACAACACTGTTCTGAGGGCATGCCCAGCAATATCAAAAGGGATATATGAGGGAGTACATGCCAATGTCCCAAAGCATAAACACAAACATGGCATGTGTAGTCAGAAGTGAGGTAAATGTGATATTGGCATTGTGTGCACAATCATGTGCCATTGATCATGTGGCCACTGTACACTGTTGAGAACTGCACATTGGCCTCTCACACGTGTCAATAGATGCTGTGAAAGTGCACTGCCACCCAAATCACGGTCATTCATGGCAATGTATGGCACCCATATCGCGTAGCTGCCGCCTGGCACCTGCGGTGTGTCACTGCCAATGCCCAAGACACAATCGTAGTAGTGATAGGCATATACGCACGGACAAATGGCAGTTGGCATGCTCTGCCACCCAAATTGCGGTAGCTACCTCCTGGCACCTGTAGTGTGTCACCGCCAATGCCCAAGTTACAATTGCGGTAGTGATAGACATATACACATGGTCAAATGGCGGTTGGTATGCTCCGCCACCACAATCAGGGTCATTAATGGCAATATATGGCACCCATATCGCTGTAGGTACCCCTGGCCCCTGCGGTGTGTCACCGCCATGGACTATGCCCTTATAGCCAATGGTAACCGCAATCCCTGTAGCACAATGCAAGTTTTGAAAATTGCGGTAGGCGTGCTCCGCCACCGCGGAGCCGGTCATTGGATGCATTTGAAAAAGGAAGACCTGGAACATCAATTGCAGCAGCTTAAAACCACTGGAACGACCCCAGGGGGATATATATGTGTGGGAAAGAACCCCACATTTCCACAGCTCACAGAGTCGGCTGCCTGCAACACTTCAACACCAACTGCTGCTGCTGCTGTCTCCTGGCCACAGTGATGTTGAGTACTGAGGAAATCCGTGCATGCCCCTTCCCCACCGAGGAGCTGGAGGTCCTGGTGGACGAGGTGCTCACACAGTATCCAAGGCTATATGGTGCTACAAATGTCGTGGTAAGTCTTCCGGAGTAGGAATGAGAGTGCTGTGGGGGGCACACATGAACTTGATCTGCTGCAGTATGTGCCTGAGTGTGTGGGGTTGTGTCATACACGGCCTAGCATCCTGTCTCCTGGAGAAAGGGGTGTGTAGCCTATTTCATACTTCTCCCTGACTGCACATCATGATTGGAGGGACATGTATTGTCTTGTCAGACATACAGTGATGCAGCAAGTTGGTAATGCAGGAGTCAGGGCAGTGATTGCTTGTGTGAATGGCTGTGTGGGTCCCTGATGTCCTTCAAAGGCCCATCTATGGCCTTAGAAGAGGTTTTTGTCCAGAGGGTAGTGATGGAATTGTGTCTGGCTCAAAATTGTACATCATCTCCAGTTCAGCACTATGCTCAGGACTTCATTACCCAAGGGGGACACTATTGGTGGGCATTCACCTATGACACAGCAGATTGTCGTATCATTGTGCGCAGCACCCTCCATTTCCACCAGCATGTGCACTGACTGGCATGTGTAGGTACTGTTTCCACTGCAAAATTGTCCCTTCATGTGTCATTTCTGATGTCCCACGTTGGACCTCAGTGTGAGCTCACCTGGCCTGCACAGTCACCGCCCAATCTGACAAGGATACATCACTGAATGTACAGAGTGTTACATATGTGTTTTTTGTGGTACTCTCCATCAATGAGCCATCTCAGCCCTGTAGATTGCACACGACAGGCCTTGTGAGAAGGGTGTGGGTTTGTAAGATCATGTCCCTCAATGTGAAATCCATGACACAGTGAGCCATTCACAGGGATAGGACATTGAGGGCTGTGCAGTGTCGGACACATTGAGTCTACCCCCAAACATATATTGATATGTAATGTATGTCTTGCTCAACTAAAAATGGACAGTAGATGTGGGCAGCTACACATAGCTTTCTGTGCTGGCATCCTGCATGTGTATGAGATGGGCAGGGCAGTGTGCATAATCTGAGTGTGCTCAATTCGTACATTGCCTGACCTCAGAATGGTGAGTAGGCATGGGCGGAAAATCCGTTCCGCTCGCGGATTTTGCGGATTTTCGGGAAATCCGCAATCCGCGAGATTTGCGAATTTCCTGCAAAATCCGCAAATCCGCGAGCAGCGGATTTTGCTCGCACTGCTCGCACTGTTCGCGTGAGTTCGCGCCCCGCGAATAAGTGCGAAATTGCAGAAATATGATCTAAGCAAAACTGAAAGTAACTACTTACCAGGTTCAAAAGTTCAGGCACATCATTAGTAGCCATTTCCTGTAGTGCTTCCTGAGGGGCCCCTCCAGAGTTCAGTTGCCAGTTGAAACTATTATGTGACCCTGCTCTGAACCTCAGAATAGTTACACATATGCCACAAAGGTCATGAATTACAGCTAAGGGAGACAAGCAGGAGCCAGGCTGGAAGTTAAAATCCATTAATCAGCCCCTAATTCATTATTATCAGTTGGGGCAGGGCAGGTGTTGTAACTAATTTTGCAACAATGAAAGCACTTAGCAAGTGCAAAAGATCACTAATCAGGGCGCACTAAGGAAGCAGGTGCCAGCTAAAAAAATATTCTGTGACACATTAATCAGCCCCAAATTAATTCAGGTCACTTGAGGCAGGGAAGGTGTGCTTTGCTTTGCCGAAAATAATGTACACTGGACAACCAGAGGGTGTGGTGATGAAACAGAGGGTGGCATGGGTGGGCCAGAGGGTGGCATGAGTAGTCAGAGAGTGGCAGTGGTGACAGAGAGTGGCAGTGATGAAGAAGAGTGTCCCAAACAGGTTGGACACGTAGAAACAACAAGTTCGCAAAACTTGCGACCCGACAGGTAAGTTCGCAAATTGCGAAATTGTAAAAACCCTCGCGAACTGGCAGAAACACGGGCGAACACAAAAAAAAAAAAAAATCCGCAAATTCGCGGGAATTCGCGGATTTTGCGGATTGCGAGTTCGCAAATCCGCAAATTCGCGGATTGCCAATCCGCAAAATCCGCTCATGCTCTGACACCAATATGCAACAGTTGTTGTGCCCCAAAGTACAACATGGTGGATGGCATAAGCTCATGGCCATTGTGGACTGTTATGTTGTAGTCTGTATCTGTGTTGTCCATTTCTGCTCCATCCAGATATGACAGTGGTAACATGTCGTGGGGTACATCTTTGGCCCCATCAGGGCCCTAGGTGTGCTCAGAGCTATTTGTGTGTCTGGTTGAACTGAGACACCGGCAGGATATTGTGCTGTGTGGTCATCACATGGCTCACTTATGTCCCGTTCGATTGTTAACACGCAAAATTTGAGTTAAAAATTGAGGTCGCACAATGTTATTGCACAGGGTGGTGTGCAACATGGAGATTTCATCATCTTTAGTGATGCTTTGCTTGCATATGATTGTTCTGTTGATACCAATGAACTGACCCTACATCTCTCTCTCTCATGCAGCATCTCCCGTGGGTATGGAAGAACAGGGGACGGACACCAGTTGTGAGGCATCAAGCACAATTGCTACACACGAGCACAGTGACACAGATGAACCCAGCGCCTCGGAGGGGGACAGAGACTTCGCCTCCTCTTCCACCACACAACGTACAGTGCCCACCCTTCCAGCTACTTCCACTGTTGCTGCCCATGTTTCCACCAGTAAGAAGGGTAGAGTGTCCTTCACCCCAGGCCCGCTGCCCCTGCCCCTGTGCCCCCTACTGCCATCAGTGCTTAGTCTGTGGACCTTTTGCACCAGCTGTGTGTGGGCCAGACCGCTCTCCTCAGTGCCTGCCTCAACCATGACAAAAAGTTGGCACAGGTGGTTGCTTTCATAAAGGGCATTCATTCAGACGTGGGTGGGCTACACCAGACTGTCCAGTCTTTGTCCTCCGCAGTGACGGCAGACATTCAACTGACACAATCTCGGAGTCCAGCTATAGTCCCTTTGTCCACACCCCTGCCAGTGGCCACATCTGACTATAGTGACCACACAACACAGACCTCAAGGGCAAGATACAGCAAACGCAGTAGAAGCCCAAGCGGTCCAGGGCGCAGACACCATCCCCACAGAAAACTAAAGTGACCCCAGAGCGCAAAGACAAAAGCCCTTCAGGTGACACCAAGGGTCCCAAAGCCAAGAAGCAGGCCTCAGGGTCACATGCAACAGAGGCATCCCCAGTCAAGTACTCTTCTGTCCCAAAAGCGTCTTGCAAAGACAAGCAGGCAGTTTCCGTGCCCACTGAGAAGGTGGTGCCTGCTAATAGTACACATAAGAAGAGCTCCAAGGCAGATTCCCCCACAACCTCAACTCCCATCAAAGCCCTGTGAAGCAGGGAAAGGAGGGTATTGTAAGGGGTACACCTGGTAAACAGGGGATGGAGGGGCAAAGGCAAGGCCAGGCCAAGCGTACTGCTGGATCCAGCATGTCCCCAGAGGGAGGGCCCCCGTCTGGACCTGATGCAGCTTTGGTGGTGAGTGTGCCTGTTGTGGCCACATCACTTTCCATTAATCCCAAGACAGGGACGCTATTTAGAGTCCCCAAGAAGCGGAAAGGCACCCCACCACAATCTCCCACCCACACAGTGTCTCACAGCAGCATGACTTCACCTCCACGTACCACTACACCACCTGGTCAAAGCAGCCATCTGGTTTCACAGGCCACTCATGCCTCTACCTCAGCTGGGCCTCTCTCTCCCTGGGCCAGTCCTCAAACTGTCCCCGACACACAGCCACCTCCCAGTCCGACTGACAGCCAAGTCTGATTAGAAGTCCCCTCACACACCTGTCTCGCCCACAGCGGTGCCTGTACTGCCCATTGTTACCCCCCATGACTTTGTTGCTGACCATGGCAGGGTACAGTCACACACATTCCCTGTACAGCTTCTCATGTACTTACTCTGCACATTGGACTATCCACTGTCCTTGTTCCCTGCTGTTTTCAACTTGCCTGTGCAGCTTCTCATGTCCTTACTCTGCACATTGGACTGGCCACTGGTCTTATTGTTCACTACTGTTTGCAACTTGCATGCGCAGGATCTCATATAACTACTGTGCACATTGGACTGGCTACTGGCCTTGTTGTTCCCTACTGTTTGCCACTTGCCTGTGCATCGTTTCATGTAACTACTCTGCAGAATGGACTGGCCACTGGCCTTGTTGTTCACTGATTTTTGTCACTTGCCTGAGCAGTTTCTCGTGTCCTTACTCTGCACATTGGACTGGCCACTGGGCTTGTTGTTCCCTGCTGTTTGCCACTTGCCTGTGCAGCTTCTCATGTAACTACTTGGCACATTGGACTGGCCACTGGCCTTGTTGTTCACTGCTATTTGCCACTTGCCTGTGCAGTTTCTCATGTCCTTACTCTGCACATTGGACTGGCCACTGGCCTTGTTGTTCACTGCTGTTTGCCACTTGCCTGTGCAGGATCTCATGTAAGTACTCTGCACTTTGTGCTGGCCACTGGCCTTGCTCTTGTCTAATATTGGTGCCTATCTGTGCAATACGTGAATAAAGACAGTTGCTCCTGTTGTCTGTTGTGTCAGTGTCCTTACTGATTAAGGTTTTTTTCTGAATGGGTATAGTTTACTGTGACACATGCTCTGTATGCCACTTCAACATTGCCAATGGCTTGTCTCACTTTTTCTAGTTTTTACAGGGGTGACAAGGACTTCAGTTCTTCCTGACTCTGAAGCTTGTGGGTGCAATTATGGTGGTTTTAGATGAAATGATGTAATCATTATCATTCTTTGTGCATGTTAGCTATATTATACACATCAGGTTTGGAGGCACTGCCAGCCCAGCACAGAGTGGGATTCTATCCACAGGATTGCAGGCAGGCTGGCCAGGAAAATCATGTATGTGGGATCTTACCTTATGTGTGCCCAGCAGTGTTGGTGTATGGTCATCTTGTGACGGTCAGTCATCCTAGTCACATGGGTTAAATCAACGTGTGCACTTGGGTAGTCAAGAAGTGTGCAGTGTGAAGAAGTGACTTTGTCGGGAGTGTTGATGTGTGTATGCCCCTGAAATGTCAACTACAGACTTGTGTCACCCAGGAGTTGAGTGCCTGTTTGTCTGATTGTTCAGCCCTGTGATTGTGATTGTGTGCACATGTGTGAGTTGTATGTTGTGCAGTGTGTTGGTGTGTCCTTGCAGTTCTGATTGACTCCTACTTGTTGGTGGCAATTGTGAATATGCAGAGTGTGTGACTGGCAAGTCAGTGTTGTGTTTTGTTGATCAACCATGTGTCTTGATACTGTTTGTGATCACTGTGCAGACCTGCTCAGCCACACTGACATTGTGGGTGTGTTTTCTCATGCATTGCTATCACATGGGGCTTTATTGCCTCCAATATGACATGTGGTGTGTGGTGTCATACCATTCCCTATCTGTGCTTCAGATGCCTAGCCATTGTGATTCTGCACTCAATCTATTTGTGTATGGTACACTCCTGCCATGTCCACTGCTGACGTACACAACACTTCACTTTTATGTCAGCTGTCCCCTTGGATTGCCTGTGTGTGTGCCTTCCCATCACTTCATTTGTAACACTGTGCTTTGTTGCGCAGATCTGTGCCAGGTGCAATGTGCCACTCAGGACATTTTTCTAATTGGTTATATGTGATTTTCTTTTACTGTTTTTCAGTCATGGTTGCTCATTTGCAGTTCAACTGTTTGTGCTGCATAGGCCGCTGATCATGTTGTTTCTACTTTGGGGTCCCAGACTTGTGCATCTGTATTTCGTTAGCTGTATGTGTGTTCGCTGCAGGACTGCTTAACTTCCTGAGTGTGGTGTTGTCTGTGTGCTGTTTTGATTGTTGTTGTGAGTGTTCATGGTGTGTCACTCATATCTGTGTGGAACTGGTATGTTTGTTGTGCACACACTGCTTGGTGTGCATGCAGTGCTCCGAGTGTATTTTGCCTTGTCCTTGCCTGGTGTGCATAACCTGATGTCCTGCTGTGTTTGCAATGTGATTTATTGGCATGTGCATCTGTTGTGTGTTTGATGTGGCTGTGTGCAGTGTTTGGGTTGTTTTGTCTCTTGTGATGACAGATGCTCTGTGTGTGGTGTTCTACTTGCATGTCAGTGTGTGTGTTTTGTTGGTGTGTTTCATTCAGATGTTTGTTACTTCTATGGTGTGCCTTACTTGTGTGTCTGTCACATGAACCTAGGTCTATTCTAGTTACTGTGCTTGTTTAGGTGTGTCCTTGGTGTTTTCTCCTCTCATATTTGAGCTGTCTCTTGTCATTCTTGTGCATGTGCAGGCATGTGGTACACTATGAAACCATGTTGACTTGATGGGTGTGGTATGTCTGTCTGTGTGACATTGTAGGCCTAATTCTACCAGTTTGCGTCCATGATTGTTTTGTGATGATGCACTTCTTGTCTGTATTGTGGTATGTTGTCTATGCATTGTTCCTGACTGATGAGGTTGTGTACTCCTGTTCTGTCTGTGCTCCCATTGCCTTTCCACAGTTTTGCTGCCCAGGTCATGTCTGGTCTTGTTGTAGTTCTGTGTGTGTTTTTATTGAGTTATGTGTTTGGCTGGTATTTTTGTGAAAACATTGGTTCAGGCATCCTTGTGTGTGTGTGTGATATTTGGGGATACCCCCCAGGGAGTGTGATTTTTTGTCGGTGTATTGACTGGACATTATTGGCACACTTCTGTGGGATTGACACTGGTGCTGTGTGCTGCAGGTGTGATGGGGGTGTGTGTGAAGGTTCATACTTGTGTTTGACAGTCATGGAGTGTTGCAATGGGCCCTGTGTGTGGTGCTGCTAACATACTCCTAAGAACAAAAGGGGATTGGTCCATAAACACGTGGTGGGGGCTAGACCCTTTATAGAATATATAACACAAATTGCCCGAACGACAAAATCTTTACAAGCTTATTAGGAGGGAAAAGATCAATTTATTGTGATCCCCCTCGACATCCTACTTAGTGTCAATGTTTATTATCTTTTTCAAGTTATGACAAGCTATATGACAGAAAACAACAATACATTAAATATTTACACACCTATATATACTTTGTACATACATAAAAAACAAATTCTTTACACAGTACAAAAAGAACATTTCTTGCATCAAACATTACAAAAAACTAAGAATACATCACAAACAACATTAGAACAAACATTACAATCAAAACAAAAATAGGAAAAACCAATCAAGGGGGAATTATAAGCAAGTGAATGTCAAGTCAAGTCAAGTCAAATAATTTATATAGCGCGCTACATACCCAGAGGGTCTCAAGGCGCTTGAAGAAGGGTGGGGAGTTACTTGTCGAATATCCAGGTTTTAAGTTGCTTTCTGGATGCTAGGTGGTTCTGAGTGAGGCAAAGGTGAATAGGAAGTGAGTTCCTGGTTTTAGCTGCCAGGTAGGAGAAGGATCTTCCTCCCATGGTGGTTTTGTTGATGCGAGGTACGGCAGCAAGGGCTTATTTGGAGGACCGTAGCTGGCGGGAGGGGGTGTAGAAGGAAAGTCGTGTGTTGAGGCATTCGGGTTCAAGTTTGTAAAGTGCTTTGTGTGCGTGAGTTAGGAGGCGGAATGTTATCCTCTTATTGACGGGGAGCCAGTGGAGGTTTTTCAGGTGATCAGAAATGTGGTCTTTACACGGGATGTCTAGTATGAGTCTGGCAGATGCGTTGGAGTTTTTTCTGAAGTTTTGCGGTGGTACCGGCGTATAGGGTGTTTCCGTAGTCCAGGCGGCTTGTAACCAGTGCATGGGTGACCGTTTTTCTAGTTTCGGTGGGGATCCAGCGAAATGTTTTTTTGAGCATGCGAAGAATGTTGAAGCAAGATGATGAAACGGCGTTGACTTGTCTGGTCATCGAGAGTGAGGAGTCCAGGATGACGCCCAGGTTCCGTGCGTGGTCCGTCGGGATGGGTGCTTTTCCAAGGGCCTCTGGCCGCCAAGAGTCATCCCAGGCGGAGGGGGAGGTACCTAAGATTAGGACTTCTGTTTTGTCTGAATTCAGTTTCAGACGGCTGTGCTTCATCCACTCGGCTACTTCTTTCATTCCTTCATGTAGGTTGGTTTTGGCGGTGTTAGGGTCTTTGGTGAGTGAGAGGATCAGTTGAGTATCATTAGCGCAGGAGATGATGTTGAGGTTGTGTTGGCGTGCGATGGCCGCGAGGGGGCTCATGTATACGTTGAAGAGGGTGGGGCTGAGTGAAGATCCTTGTGGCACGCTGCAAATGACTTCAGTGGCCTCTGACTTGAATGGCGGGAGGCGGACTCTCTGAGTTCTTCCAGCAAGGAACGAGGTGATCCATTATAGAGCTTTTCCTTGGATTCCGATGTTTCTGAGGCGTTGTAACAGGGTGCTATGACAAACTGTGTCGAAGGCTGCGGAGAGGTCAAGGAGGATGAGGGCGACTGTGTCTCCATTGTCCAGAAGAGTTCGAATGTCGTCTGTTGCTGCGATGAGTGCGGTCTCAGTGCTGTGTTTTGGTCGGAAGCCGGACTGTGAGGAGTCGAGGGATTTGTTGGTTTCGAGGAAGGCGGCGAGCTGGTTGTTGACAGCTTTCTCGATGACTTTGGCCGGGAATGGAAGGAGCGAGATGGGGCGGTAGTTTTTGAGTTCGGTGGGGTCAGCTGTGGGTTTTTTCAGAAGGGCGCTGAGTTCGGCGTGTTTCCAGCTTTCCGGGAAGGTGGCGGAGTTGAGGGAGCAGTTGATGACGTCTCGGAGGTGTGGTGCTATGATGGAGTCTGCTTTGTTGAAGATGTGGTGAGGGCATGGGTCTGTGGGGGATCCTGAGTGTATGGAGTTCATCAGGCGGATGGTGTCCTCAGTGGAGATTGGGTTCCAGTCAGTAAGGATGTTCAAGGGGGGTGAAGGTACGGCAGAAGGTTGGGTGGGTTGGTCTCCGGGTTGGTTGTCGAAGCTGTTGTGGATGTCAGCGATTTTGTTGTGGAAGAACGAAGCTAGGGAGTCGCAAAGGGTTTGAGAGGGAGTGATGTTGTTGGAGTTGGCAGTAGGGTTGGTAAACTCTTTGACGATGTTGAATAGTTCCTTGCTGTTGTGGGTGTTGTTGTCTAGTCGGTCTTTAAATGCGGCTTTCTTGGCAGTCCGGATCAGTTGGTGGTGTATGCGGGAGGCGTTTTTGAAGGCGTCCCTGGTGCTGGTGTTTGGGTCTTTTTTCCAGGCTTTCTCAAGGGAACGACAGAGTTTCTTGGATTTCTTAAGGTCATCGTTGAACCAGGAGTTGTTTTTGCTGCCTAGTTTGATTTGACGTTTTTTCAAAGGTGCTAGGTTGTCGGCGCTGTTGGTTAGCCATTGAGTGAGGTTAATAGCTGCTTGGTTGGGCTTCGAAGAGTGGGCAGGGGGGTTTTGAAGAAGCGATGAGGAGATCTGGTTGAAGGTGATTTTGTTCCAGTTTCTTCGCAGAGTAGGTTGAGGATGGTTGTGGGTTGTGGTCTTTTTGTAGACAAAGTGAATGCAGCTGTGGTCCGTCCAATGGAGAACTGTGGTGTGACTGAAGGAGATATGTTTGCTGGAGGTGAAGATTGGGTAGAGTGGGTGACCTGCGTAGTGAGTGGGGGTATTAACAAGTTGTTTGAGTCCGAGGTTGGCAAGATTGTCCAGGAGGGTGGTGGCGTTGCTGTTGTTGCTCTTTTCCAGGTGAAAATTGAGGTCTCCCAATAGAATGTAGTCCTCGGAGGGGAGGGCGTGTGGGGTGATAAAGTCAGTGATGTCTTCACTGAATTGTGTACGGGGTCCTGGTGGCCTGTAGAGGAGGGTGCCTCTGAGTGTGGTATTGGGGTCGGTGTGGATCTGGAAGTGAAGGTGTTCGGCACTAGCGAGGTTGACGTCTGAGCTCGTTGAGATGCGGATGGAATTCTTATGGACGATAGCGATGCCTCCTCCTGTTTGGTAGGTGCGGTCTTTTCGGATGATCTTGTAGCCTTCCGGGATGGCAATGGTGATGTCTAGGGCTGAGGAGGCGTTCATCCATGTTTCAGTTAGGAAGGCGACGTCCGGAGAGATGGTGTCTAGTAGATTCCAAAGATCGATGGCGTGTCTGTGGACCGAGCGGATGTTGAGCAGGATGCATTTTAGGTGGTTGGTGTCAGATCTCTGCTTGGTGTTCGTGGATGGGGAGTTGGTTTTGGTGCCGTCAAACTTGCAGGAGTTGCATGTGAAGGGTCCATGGGTGTGTCCAGGTGCGGCTTGGGCGCAGTTGGGGAGTAGGCCGGGGTTAAGGGCTAAGAGGGTGGAAGCGGCGTATGTAATGTGGGTGGGGTGGATGGTACGGGGGCCAGGGGGTCTGGCGCTGGGCGCGAGCTTGGCGCGGACAGGCGTAGACGGGCTTACCTTTGGCGCACCTTCGGCGCGACTGGGGCGCGATCGCTGCGCGTGGAGACATCAGTCATATGTGGTTAGTGGAGGGGGCGGAGCGTGGGCGGGTCAGCTGGGAGGCGGGAGTGTGGTGGAGGGGCGGTCTGGGAGGCAACAAAACAACAACAAAAATGGCTGCAAACCGAAGTTGGAGCAGGACGAGATTGGGGGCACAGATAAGGAAGTATTACAGATGCGGCACAATCAGGCACAAAAATAAATAAATAATCACACAAGCAGTGCGAGCAGATAATAAAGCGCTACGGGGTTACACAAGCGCGATGTGGGCTAAGCACTGGAAGCGCTATGCGTGTCATGCAGGCAAATAGCAGGCACAGAAAATGGCAGAGATCACCAAAGCGCTACGATACCACCAAATGAAGAGGGAGCGTAGGGGAGCGACCGCATCCGATCGAGTCAGCACGGTCACAGCGTGGGTGCTGAGAGGTCAGCCCCTAACTACTCGTGGGTGGGTGGGTCAGCTGCGTAGAGATGACATTTTATTCCACCCTATGAAAGTGCCGACGCGTTTCGAGATCAGGCACAGTGTCGCTGATCTCTCATCAGGGCTGTTTTATTCTTTGTATCTGTAAGATGCAAAGAAAATATTTTACTCATCACTCTCAAAACCAAACTTCTTTTAAGGCAATGGCCTGAGAAAGAAAATTGCTACATACCAAACTTGGTTGTAAGTAGAGCAGGGCATTAAGGCGTAAAGGATTTCAAACCAAATATTTCTAAACGTGGCCAGGCAGGACAACCTACAAGAAATGTTAAGAATTTCTTTTTGCATTGGTGAATCTAACCAGCTCGTGGTTTCAATAATAAGGCGTCACCCAGTGCTACATAAAGCATACCTTGCTAATGTCGACTGCCGCCAACCGGCGTTCTTATATATAATGCACCACCATGAAGGTAGGCTCCTAAAATAATAGTGACAAATATTTTAGTGGTGGGGCTGTTGATTGCAATGTTCACATAGTGCATGCATTATTAAAATACCAGGAAAGGCCGGAATCATTTCGCCTACCTTAATGATGTATTTCTATTCCCTTTTTAATTTTTGGAAATGTGCTCTCAATTTGCCGTCCTGTGTTAGCGAAAAAACTAAAAAGCGAGTGTAAGCGCTTGTAGCCAAAAGTATGACCATTCAAACAGATTATAAGCCTGAAATAGACAGGAAACATGTCCTGGCATTTACCTGCTCGAAAATAACAGCACGCCGCTGGTGTGATCAAAGTTTTCTCACAAGAGATGGCCGCCCAAGCACTTCCTGTATTTAAAGCCCACCTCCAAAAAAGGCATGATGGGACTTTGAGTGTCCTCATAATTGCGCTACGAGAAAATTATGTTTTGTATGGGAAGTGCATGTAAGATCAGGGCGCGCCTGTTACGTGGTGTCATTGTCAATGAATGGAGGCAGAAAATCTATTTTTTAACTATTTTGGTTACGCGCTGGGTTTAAACTAAAAAAGCTTCAAAACTTTATTGGCAACTCGTATCTGAACACTAATGTTAAAACGGGCCATTTCATTTAAATTTGATAAATGCTGATTTAAATAGCATTTATTCCACAAGTACGGCGAGCACATTGAGGGTCATTATTGTGATCGTGTATTGCGTGCACCCTTAAAAAAAATAAACTTTAGTAACAGAGCATGTGGGGAGTCTGTAGGTGACGCTGCACCCATTATTAAGATTGCATATATCTACCTGCCAGGCAGTGGCCACGCTTACTCTTTAAACACAAAATGTGTTAGTGAAAAGAGGACGTAAGGCTACAGATTAAGTCCAGGGATTTCTGACAGATGCCAGTCCGCTATGCTGTATGTCTATGCCAGTTAAATATGGGCTATCTCAGACAAGCTATTAAGGCCTGTTTGAGTGCTATTGTATTTCAAAATGAGATAAGCCTCTTTCTGCAGTAAGGCACGCTCAATATCGTGGCATTTTGTCAATGAATTCACAGTGAATAACACCGACCATTTAAATTCATGTTCATTATGGCCTTTATCACAGAAGTGCTCAACCAGCGGAGCGGTCATTATTTTTTTTTTTTGCGTGATCGATGCTGGCTGATCCTTTGGTTGACTTGTTGGCTAGTCTTGCCTATGTAGATTAGTGGGCACAGACAGAGTATTCTGTAAACGACATTTTTCGTTTTGCAATTGGAGAATTCTGTATGTCTCCACTTAGTTCCCTGATGGACAAATTCATTGCCATCAATTGTGGTAGAACAAGCAGCACAATTGCCGCACCTGTGATGACCTTCCACGGGCTTTAGGTTCCATTGTGCCAAAAGGTCACTTTTAGGTTTTGGAATGGTAATGTCAGCTCTTTACTTCGATTGTTTCTATAAGCGAAGATGGGCTTAAGAAATGGACAATTCAAACCTTCTAATTGGCATCTATTAGAAGGTTTGAATTGTTATGTTAATGTTAATGTTAAAGGGGGTACTTCTATAGCGCACGGCTACTCCGAAGAGTGTCATGGCGCTGAAAGAAACCTCACGGACCCAGAGTAGAAGGTGGAACAAGAGAGAGAGCATAGCCCAGAATAGAATGAGTTATTGCTTGAAAAGCAGGGTCTTTAGATCCTTCCTGAATGCCAGCAGATTGGTGTTGGATTTGAGTGACAGAGGAAGAGCGTCCATTTCCTAAGCCCATCTTCGCTTATAGAAAAAATCGAAGTGTTGGCGAACAATTGATTAGAGCTGACATTACCATTCCAAAACCTAAAAGTGGCCTTTTGGCACAATGGAACCTAAAGCCCGTGGAAGGTCATCACAGGTGCGGCAATTGTGTTGCTTGTTCTACCACATTTGAGGGCAATGAATTTGTCCATCAGGGAACTAAGTGGAGACATACAGAATTCTCCAATTGCAAAACGAAAAATGTCGTTTACGGAATACTTTGTCCGTGCCCACTAATCTACATAGGCAAGACTAGCCAACAAGTCAACCAAAGGATCAGCCAGCATCGATCACGCATAAAGAAAAAAATAATGACCGCTCCGCTGGTTGAGCACTTCTGTTATAAAGGCCATAATGAACATGAATTTAAATGGTCGGTGTTATTCACTGTGAATTCAATGACAAAATGCCACGATATTGAGCGTGCCTTACTGCAGAAAGAGGCTTATCTCATTTGGAAATACAATAGCACTCAAACAGGCCTTAATTGCTTGTCTGAGATTGCCCATATATAACTGGCATAGACATACAGCATAGCGGACTGGCATCTGTCAGACATCCCTGGACTTAATCTGTAGCCTTACGTCCTCTTTTCACTAACACATTTTGTGTATAAAGAGTAAGCGTGGCCACTGCCTGGCAGGTAGATATATGCAATCTTAATAATGGGTGCAGCGTCACCTACAGACTCCCCACATGCCCTGTTACTAAAGTTTATTTTTTTTAAGGGTGCATGCAATACACGATCACAATAATGACCCTCAATGTGCTCGCCGTACTTGTGGAATAAATGCTATTTAAATCAGCATTTATCAAATTTAAATGAAATGGCCCGTTTTAACATTAGTGTTCAGATACGAGTTGCCAATAAAGTTTTGAAGTTTTTTTAGTTTAAACCCAGCGCGTAACCAAAATAGTTAAAAAATAGATTTTCTGCCTCCATTCATTGACAATGACACCACGTAACAAGCGCGCCCTGATCTTACATGCGCTTCCTATACTAAACATAATTTTCTCGTAGCGCAATTATGAGGACACTACAAGTCTCATCATGCCTTTTTTGGAGGTGGGCTTTAAATACAGGAAGTGCTTGGGCGGCCATCTCTTGTGAGAAAACTTTGATCACACCAGCGGCGTGCTGTTAATTTTGAGCAGGTAAATGCCAGGACATGTTTCCTGTCTATTTCACGCTTATAATCTGTTTGAATGGTCATACTTTTGGCTACAAGCGCTTACACTCGCTTTTTGGGTTTTTCGCTAACACAGGACGGCAAATTGAGAGCACATTTCCAAAAATTAAAAAGGGAATAGAAATACATCATTAAGGTAGGCGAAATGATTCCTGTCTTTCCTGGGATTTTAATAATGCATGCACTATGCGAACATTGCAATCAACAGCCCCACCACTAAAACATTTGTCACGACTGTTTTAGGAGCCTACCTTCATGGTGGTGCATTATATATAAGAACGCCGGTTGGCGGCAGTCGACAATAGCAAGGTATGCTTTATGTAGCACTGGGTGATGCCTTAGTATTGAAACCACGAGCTGGTTAGATTCACCAATGCAAAAAAAAATCTTAACATTTCTTGTAGGTTGTCCTGCTTAGCCACGTTGAGAAATAATTGGTTTGAAATCCTTTATGCCTAAATGCCCTGCTCTACTTACAACCAAGTTTGGTATGTAGCAATTTTCTTTCTCAGCCCATTGCCTTGAAAGAAGTTCTGTTTTGAGAGTGATGAGTAAAATATTTTCCTTTGCATCTTACAGATACAAAGAATAAAACAGCCCTGATGAGAGATCAGCGACACTGTGCCTGATCTCGAAACGCGTCAGCACTTTCATAGGGTGGAATAAAATGTGATCTCTACGATACTAGGACCGGCTAGCCCAGTATTGATTTGTTTAAGAGCCATTCACTTGCTTATAATTACCCTTTGATTGGTTTTTCCTATTTTTCTCATTTTTTGATTGTAATGTTTGTTCTAATGTTGTTTGTGATGTATTCTTATTTTTTCTAATGTTTGATGCAAGAAATTTTCTTTTTGTACTGTGTAAAGAATTTGTTTTTATGTATGTACAAAGTATATATAGGTGTGTAAATATTTAATGTATTGTTGTTTTCTGTCATATAGCTTGTCATAACTTAAAAAATATAATAAACATTGACACTAAGTAGGATGTTGAGGGGGATCACAATAAATTGATCTTTTACCTCCTAATAAGTTTGTAGAGATTTTGTGGTTCGGGCAATTTGTGTTATATATGCTAACATACTCCTGTCATGTAGTTGGATACAGATGTGTGGCTGTTACTGTTTGACTTCATACCCTTCCTTTCATCCCTGTGCCTAAACATGGGTTGCCTGCTGTCGTCCTGAGTTGTTGCACTGAGGTGACTGTGGTTTGACTTCAGTCAGAGTGCCAGCCATGTGTGATTTGGCTGAGGGTGTTGTTATATGTTCTTTCGGTTGCATGTGATGTACACATGCTTGGTGGTTAGCTCCTTGGCCTTCCATTTGTATGCACCTCACTTTAGGTTTCTTATTTGTTGTCCTCCATTGCTGCTGGCATGTGGTTTGTGTATGTGGCTTTGTGTCAGTGTGGGGTATGTCTGTGTGACTTGGCAGGCTGTGTGTCCTATTGAGTGATTGCTTATTATCTGTGTTTACGTGTTTATTTTGTGCATGTACACAGTTTTCTTGCCATGAGTGTGGTGTTGTTGTGGTGTATGGGTTGCCCTGGCACTGTGCTTCTGTGCTGTGTGTTCCTCTGCAGCCACACATGCGGAGGCTGTCTCCCTACTTGTTTGGTGTGTGGTGCAGGGTGTGGGTTCTCCTGGCTGGTTATTTGGCATGTGGGAGCACAGGAGGGGCACATGGCATGTTGGGGGGGCTAGTGTGTGGAGTGTGGAGGTGAGGCCCTGTGATCTTTGTGGACTGCCCACGCCTGGCGCTGGCCCTGCCTACTACATTGTAAGCATGTTTTCACGTGGCTTCATCGCTGCGGTGGCGTGACCAGGACATTAAGTCAAATTGCGGTAGAAGGGTGACCTGGATGCGGAGGGGTGATTTGGTGACAGGTTGGACATGTGTGGCTACACTTGTGGATGTGTTCTTGTCCCCACCAGGGTGTCTGGTGTGGACAGGAAACCTGCATCTGCACATGGGTAATGTGTTGTTGTTGTGTGCGGAGTTGTGTTATTGCGTACCTGTGGTGACATCCGTGACGGTGCATGAGTTGCTCGTAGTGTATCAGGTACAGCACCGGGAAGACGAGTAGAGCTGAATCCATTGCGGTGTGACTGGGCGGAGGGGACCGGGAATCTGGTTTCTCCGCTGTGGTGTGACTGGCTGAATGGAGCATCCTGAGTTGTACAGCGGTCGGGACATCATTCCGCATGGCAGTGGGTCTCTTTTGGCTCCCACTGCCACGGTGACGGGTGCATTTTTACGGCGGCTACCGTCGCACAGCGGCAGATGGGAAAAGGGCTATGTTTGACCATACTAATATGGCGTGCGTGAGGACCACTGCTGGCTTGCGGAAAAAGCATTTTCCGCCACCGCCAGCAGTGTGGTGGGGCCACCGCCCGCCATCATAATAGACCTCAAAGTGAGTTTTTTTTACTAGGAACGCCTTTAAAAGAAAATAATAAAACCACTCTGTTTGTTAATCTGGTGTAATTCTGCCTTAATTCTGGTCAACCAGACACTCAGTGCTTTTTACGTGAGGCATGTGTGGGTAAAAAATGTCCCTGTGAGACTCCTAATCACATAAAATTCCAATTGCCATAGGGGACCAGCCACGTACTGCTACTGTGCCACTAATTTTAAACAAGTGTTTGCACAGAGCATTGTTCACAATTTGTCTTTTTTGTTTTTTTCTTGATGTAGCTGTTCCTGCTGATCCACCACCGACATGGCAGCAGCCAGTGACCCGGCTGCGGTGGTAGAGGTTGGAAACTATCCAAGCAGAATACTGCTGGCTGATGAGCGTAGTCCCAGTTCATCCAGCCAGTGCAGCCTCCAGGGCAACACATCGTCAGCAGCTGTCAGGTGCCGCTTAGACTACCAATGCCAGCACCACCTCCTGCAGTGGATGAACCAATTTGCAAGCAGGATGGCCCGGATGGAGCAGGGCCTTGATCGCATAACGGACCCGCATAGATGACGGCCTCTTTTAGCCCTTTTAAAAAAAATTGTTTTGGTGGCAGGGACTTTTGTTGCTGGTGGAGAGGGTGGTAATTTGCAAGGGATTTGGGACCAGGAGTTTGGATTTTGTAGGACTGTTTTCTTTGGACATTGGTTGGGGATGGGGTGATTTGTTTGAGTAGAGGAGTGGGCCTGTTGTAAGTGGAAAGGGTGTCTTTTTGTTGTTGTTAGAAATTAAAGAGAAACATTATTTTGTCATACTTTATGGCAGAAGTTGTTTTTTTGTATTTTACTTTTACTTTTCACTGCTGCCTTTTTGCGCAGCCTGATTTTTTAATCTGCTTATCAAAGTGTATACTGGTTAGTTATAGTTAGTTACATGTGTACCCTTGTCTTACTACCCTCTGTAAGTCGCTTGACCATTAGGGCGTATGCTGCCATGACCAATATTGCATACAAGAACCCACATAAACAATTACTTATCTGCAGTAGAAATTGGTTACTTACTAACTGAACTATTTCATGTCACTCCATAGTTGTCTTACCTGAATAGATGATGCCATAGCTGCTATCTCTCTCAATCTTCCAAAAACTTAGTGCAGGGCTTCCCAGGGTGCCGTTCTCAATGTTGGTGGTACTAGTAGCAGGCTAGTGTGCTAATAGGGAAGGTATCACACGTGAGGTCCCACTCCCACTGAGGTGAGTTCCAACCGTAGGATTAATCAAAAGGATTATCCGTCACAGGCAACTAAATTGAAAAAAAACACAGAGTTAGTGGGTTATTTTATATCATAGCTTTACAAAGATTGAGATCAGACTACTACTATCATGACCCAACAAAGAATACCTGACAATATAAAAAAATAGCAATAGTAACTTTTTCTGAGCAATGGGGAGCTTGTATTTAATTAAAACCAAAGTTATGAAATCCTCCAGTCAGGCAAAGTGGACTCAAAGTCTGAGTGGACAAGGTTAAGCATTTACGCAACATAAGGCCTGAATGCTTGTGCTGACAAATTATGTTCTTCCATATCTAAAATATAGATCTCTTTTATGCGTGGGTGGGTAAATGGGGCCAGCGTGGGCTATTGCTCTGGTAATAGAAGATCCTGCAGTGAGTTGGAGTCGCTTTCACCACACCTGCCCCACCAAGTGCTTGGGCCATTTATGGTGTAAATTAAGTCACACCTCCATAAATGACACATCTCGGGGAAAGAGGGCTAGGGGTTTGATGAATGGCTGAGAACGGGGATCTGGGGAAAGGTGTGACAAAGACAAACACTAATCAATGACAATATTCACCTGGGTGCTGAGCAGCATACCATCATCAATCTGTTCAGTTGTGTAAGGAAATGAAGGTATTAGTATGACACAATTCAGTTAAATGCATTGCAAACCGTACTTCAGCCCCAGAGACTCAAATTATTATTATATATCTAAACGTTCTGCCATCTAGGTTTGAAAAAAATAAATTAATATGGAGTAGTGAAGTGAACATCCCACACAGTTCTAAAAATGATTCCTAAAAGATTTATGATACTGTATTGCCAAATTAGGCAGTGCATCTGCATTCTTCTCAGATTGTCTCTCAATCTTGGGTGCCTGGCTGAAGCGGTCTGGTAAGGTAAGCAGGAGTGTTATGGAGCTCTCGCCTTTTGTGCAGAAGAGAAGGCCTGTGGATTGGAAAACAGAAACAATATTGTAGAGTCAAGTAGAAGGACAGAAGGTATTCTTCATGAGTGGTGTACCAAGAAGACTCAGAGGCAGAGCAATCACTCATTTTAGGACACATGTCAAAACAATTCACTAAGAAGTGAGCGAAAACTACAACCAATCATGGACAAGTGGCTGCATGTACAGCACTGATAAATCGCACAACGGTCATCATAACATTTAGACAGGCACGTGCATAATGCGATGATCTGACATCATGTGTCTGTCTCCAATTACTTAGAGGCCCCCCACCTGACCACACAACCACATAATAGAGGAGATTAACATTTGAGCCAGCACACACGCTAAGAGGCATTGCATTTCCCAAACCCTCTCTTATCAGTCAACAGAGCTCAGTAGGCCTCTTATAGACACTATGATGTTGGTTACCTAAAGTTGATCAGTACTGTCTTCTGGCTGTTGTTGAGGTTGTCCCGCCATGAGTCCTTTAATCATCCTCCTGACTCAGAGTAAAAAATGTGTCCAACTCTGTTCTGACTCCAAACCCAAATGAGAGAGATCAACCTGTAGTGCACTGCTGTTGATGAATTAGAAGAGAAACATTGAGTTCTTTTTTGTGTAAATTTGTGTTTGTTAACTAAACTGACTGGTTTGGTCTTTGAAGAGTGTGAACCAGAAAACAAAGGATTGGGACTGGGAACCAAATCATGATAAGTGTCAATGGGGAAGGGCCAATAATCTTCAGGAACATGTATTACCCATCAGGCCACAAACATAGCAAATCATCACAATAAAGCTTTCAAATACTAGTTAAACACCCTCCCTCACACTTTACCACCATATGAATCATCACTCATATATCACACATTGGTGCAATAGTTACCAATCCAAGAACAGTGGTACACAATTGTAGATCCTGTTTGATGCACACAACACACATTAGTGTCAGAACCATCCAGAATCCTCGAATCCAAGGTCATTCCACCTGTTCAATTATAGTGAAGGGTAGACTAATCAGAGTGCATGGACATTACATTCATAGTAGGCTAAGATGAAGGAGATCCAAGATGGCCACTGCGAAGCGTCCATTGGATCAGCCGTCTAGAGTTCGAGGACAATCAAGAATGTCCAGGTGAAGCGCCCGGAGAAGTGCGCACTTCACCTGAAGACGTCGAGGAAGAAGGAAAGTCGGCACCTTGCGGCGCAAAAGTCAGTCAGGGACCTTCCATCGCCTTCTCGTTCGACGAGTCTCCGGTTCGGAAGGCAGTTTCCAGTCCCGCATTGTTGCGCTAGAGGAGCGCAAGGCAGTAAGACAAGCAAGAGTATTTTGGAGAGTTAAGTTTACAGAAATTGTCAGGCGCGGTTAGTGCAAGCTTCCTGGATTTTCAGTATTTTGAGTTCTTGAAAACGTAGAGAATGAAATTAAGTTGCAAGTTCACATTGTTCCTTGTTTGAGGAGATACATTGTCATTACCACTCAGTAGTTTAGCACAGTTGAGACAGTGTTGCCGAGTATTTACACAGTTGTTTGGGCGTACCCGAGTGGCAAGACAAATTGTTACCATTTATGAGTATTTAACGTTGAAGTAAACTCAGTCGCTACACTTTTACTTACCTAAAGTAAACCAGGAAGCAGAGCGCTGATATTTTCTTTCTCAGTCCTAGGTTCCAGCAGTGGAGCACACAAGTCGCTAGCTAGTTCAGTCCCTCTTTATGTGATTTACTTACAAAGAATTATTAACACAGACAAACAAATCTTATTTAGTTTTGTAAGAAAGACTTACCTGCTAAAATGAGAGAGCGAGAGTAAAATTAATAAAGGTAAAAGGCAACACGATTATAACTATACTTCTGTTAATAGTTACAGATCAGGCTTACATTATACAACCACAAAGAAAGAAAAGAGGCACATATCACCAGAGAATTGGGTAGGTGCAAGAGAAAAAATGTATTAAGACAAATGATATAAAAAGCTAACTAAAAGTAAGGTGTTGTACTATTAAAAGGTTTTATTTTAGTTCCAAATAAAAAACTACAACTAGCGAAAACCAGAAGATAGTGAGTGTAGAGAAGACCCAGAAAAGGAACTGAATACGAAGTATGGTAGTCTCTTCTCAATCCCCATCCATTTCCCCCCATGTGGATCCATTGGCAAGTCACAAGCTTGTGAACATGCTGCTGGGAAGCTGTAGTGGGGCATTGGAAATATATGTTGTTCTGCTCCTGTGCATCTGAGGTGAAAACACTCTGACAATTGGGCAGTCTTGTAAATCAAATGTTCTAAGGCAGCATTGCCAGTGGATGAAAAAAAAAGGACAGGCATGGGATGGAGGCAGGCATTGTCTCTCCAATGTCTTTAAAGAAAAAAGGGGAAACATTTTTTAACTGCACACTGGTCCAACTCCAATACAGCCATACATGTGTTTAAAACGGAAGGGCTGCATGAGTCAGTCAGACACAAACAAACAAAATATATAATGTTCCCCTAGCTATATCCATTCATTTTGTTTTGGGCTAAAGCAATTTAGTGATAGACAGTTCTATAGTGGCCCAGGCATACTGAGTCAGGGAAGTAGAGCTTGTCTTCAAACTCAGGTGGTTACCCAGATGTTGGTCAGCTAACACACTACTATGACCTGAGTCTGACCAATCACCCTCATCCTCCTCTTCTGTTATTTCAGGTACGTGTAATTTAATTTGGTGTTATAAAATTTGGTTCACTTTGATCATGCTCAATCTCTTCACGTTTTGAGGTGAGAGACTGGTCAATCTAACTATGACCACTGTACCACGAGCACTGAAAACACGCTCAGCAGACACACTGGCTACCTGACAAGCCAGGTACTTTATTGCCAGCTTGCTGAGTACTGGCTATTTGCGCCTCTTCCCATAACAATCCACCAAAAGTTTTGATCAAGATAGACCTCTGTTGGATTATCCAGATATTCCTGGACAATCTCAACCTCTCTTTCCTTAACCTCTGCACAGGACAAAAGGCCTGCCAATTGAAATCAAGCCATTGTAGAGGTTAGGGCTGATGCTCCTGTGGTTGTGGCCAGTGTTTTTGTTGCTGCTATTGACTGTTGTGAACAAACAGCACAGCCTTTTATTGAAGTTGAAGGCTGCACCCCAGAACTTCTGCTAGGGAGTGGGCCTCTAATTTCCATTCTTTCTTTTTCCAGGTCGCTGGCTTGCTCAGCAATCCATGTCTTGTATTTTGAAACATCCCCTTCTGGAAAAGGAATTAAAGTAGCCAGTAACTGTTTGTTGATCAAGAATTGTGGCACAGATTACAGTTTGGATGGCACAATGTCTCATAACATCCTTGTATTATAAGCGATGCCAAGAAGTAAGCTCTCCACCACCTCATGCGCATCTTTCTTTTTGTCCACACCTGGTTACATTTGAGACACCTTCTTCAACTGATCCTGTAGCAGATGCAACAACGGGATAGCTTGGCTAATCTTACTGTCCTCCTTGCTGACTTCCAGTGTGAAAACCTCAAAAGGAAGCAGCATCTCTGTCAGGAATTTGACTAGGCCCCATTTGTCTATCTCAGTGATCTTGCATTTACTAGATGCATTCCTTCTTTCCATGACATAATCATTGATTTGTCTGTTCTGCTCAAACCGAAGTTGCAGCATGTAATAGGTAGAGTTCCAGTGTGTTGGCATCTCCTGTATGAGGGCTTTAACTGGCACTCTATTATCATGCTGAATTATCTTCCACTGCTTCCGAGCTTTAAAAGAATGGCTGAAATGAGTGTAGGTTCTTCTGCAGTTGGACAGTAAGTTGATGACTCGATCTTCTTTTTGTAGAAAGTCCTGTACAATGACGTTGATGCAGAGCTCCAAAAACAGGACCCTGAAATAGGCACAATCTGCCATGGCCTTAAATATGTTACTGCCATTGTCTGTGCCAACAAATCTAATGGTAAGCCCTCTGGGACTTAGTTATTCAAATACCTTGCTGTTAAAATCTTCCAAGATGTTTGCAGCTGTATGGGATTTGTTCATGGCGAACATGGCTACTGTTGAATGCTTCCAAAGATATCATTTATATAATCCCCACAAAAGAGATCCAGTGTGCAGTGATCAACATGTAATCAGTGGCTTGGCTACTGGTCCACATGTCTGTCGTCAGGTGGATAGTGTGAACAGCACTCTGCTGCAATGCTTGTTAAACCAATTCCAGCACATCGTGATGGAGCACTGGACAGCAACTCTGGCAAAATAGGTCAGACAGGAAACCTTCCATTTCAGGCAGAAGGCCGCCAAAATTCTAGAACACCCACTCCATCCACAAAAGAAAAAGTCCGGAATTCCAGTGCTAACATTTTAGTCAGCTTCCTATTGTACAAACATGCCATTGGGTGGTTGTGTTCATACTGCCCCTCCTACCTAAACATGGAAGCAATAGTAGCCTGGATTACTTTCTTTTTTGGTGCCACTGACGCAGGTGACTTCTACCGAGAAGAAGGTGGTAGACTCATTTTGTGTCTCAGGCCAGTCACTGTGTGCTGTTGCTGTGGGGTCTCCATCTGACTCTCAGTCTTGTGCCATTTTGACATTACTGAGGTTGGTGATACTACCGAATTACTTGGGACAGGGCTCCTTTGCATAAATATGTCATTCTGTTCTTTCTCATCACCTTTACCTTACACCATGATTGGAGCAGATTCCCTGCTCTCATCGCCTTCACCAACACCACCTGCAGCAATTCATTTGAGGTGTGCATCCCAGTAGATTGCATGGATGTTTTTTCATATGGGTCGTTTGGCCTCCAGTTCTGTAGCGTGTACTCAGCTTACCTCGTCACACACTCGCATGGCAAATGGAGCATATGTTAATGTTATCCTCTTGCTTTCTAGCCACAAAGAAGTCCCAAACTGGGGAGATCAACTTTCTCATTCTGCCACTGGAGCCACTGGCAATGCCCAAAGAATTGGAGGTAGGTGGGCATGTTGATGATTCCCTCTGCAGAGCATACTTCTGCTGAGCTAGTTGTAGATGCAGGTTGCAGGGCCCTTGCAAATATGGGGGCTGGCGGTGGTGGTGGTATCACTGCCACATCCTTCAGAGCAGGTTGAGGAGGGGTAATGTCGGTCTCCTCTTGGGCTAGGGTAACATCCATGATGATGATTGGCTCATCATCCTCCTCTTCTTCATGGCTTTCAGGATGTTTATTTTTCCCTTGCCTCTCATGGCGTGTCTCGGTTTGAGGTGGGTTCCAATCCATATCCAGATCATCAGAAGAGGGGCTTGGAGAAGATGGTGGAGTACCCTTCCTTTTTCTTGCTGGAGAGCTGGAAGCCAATGGATCTTCTGAAAGAGGTGGCTCTACTTCCTCAGCAGGAAGCTCAGTCTCCTGTTCTGCTCCTACTTCGGAAAGAGCTGGCTGTTGTTTTCCGCTTAGCTGACTTTCTGGCAATGATTGGGTACTACTTGGCAAAAGTTATAAATCCAGTTCAAAGTTACTGCTCGTCAGTGTTGAAGTGATTGCAGTGGCTGCCTCTATGCCAGAAATGGGCTTGGGCCTAGTTTGGGGGTGTGGCCGATGTTGCAGGAGTGCTGCTCTCAGCTTGCTCCCAGAGGCCGATGCGATAGGCACAAGACGTTGACAAAAAAGATTTTGGGCGACACACCAGTGGTGGGAAGCTGCTGCTTCTTACTTTCTTGGCAGCACCTTTCTTTGGTGCTATCTTGAAGCTGCCAGTTGGCAGTGGCATTTAAGTGAAAATGCTGAAGAGCCTGTCGGACTGGCGTCACATGTTGTGCGGTCACGCATCATGTGTACAGGCCTTCTGTCTGACAGTACTATGAGTGATGGCTCTTTTATTGTGCACCTAAAAGCACACAAGAAAGAAAAACATTAGTGAAATGTGGCACTGTTGCAGTTTGAATTAGTACAGACAAAGACAATATAATTTAGTGTGGTAACTTAAGTTATAAATAATTAACAACAATAAAGTGTATTCATTCCAAGTCAAACCACACTAACATAACATAATATTTCATTAAAATCCGAAAGGATAAAAACAACATACAGAAGTTACTGTTACCTTAGAAAAGTAATGCTGTTTCTGCGGCTGTGTGCCTATGGCAGGTAGGGGGTTAATAGATAAAGGGAACATTTAAAAAACATTTTATAAATGAATTTTTTTTTTTACACTTAAACACATTTTTTTTTAAATGTAAAAAATTTCAACCCAAAAATTAAAAAAAAGATTAAAACAAATTATGAAAAAATGAATACAAAAATATCTTTAAAGAAAATAATTTGACGGAACATATTACCAAAAGAAAAAAATAATGTAAAAAATTGCTGATATACTAGAGTACTATGAGAAACCCATTGGGACTTGGGACGCAAGGAGGTGCAGGTGAAAAATGCAAAAAAGCATATAATATAAAACACTGTACATAATAATATTATACAATACATTTACTATGAGCGACTAGGCCTCAAGCATATTATTAAACTGATATCAGGGAAAAGTAAAAGAAAATAACACAAACAAAAAGGCCTAGGCCTCTCCTATCAATCTCCATAGAAAATGGCTTTGAGAACTTGAAAAAAGGGTGGATGCACAATATGGCCACCAGCCACATGGTCAACCAACAAAGAACGCATGCAGGCCTATGGCAAAAAGCACACTGGCTTGCTACACCAAATGGGCACCGGCCACATGGTTAAACAACAACACCAAGCAAGGAGGCATGGACAACAAACAACACATGCTGGTCAATGGCCAAAGCACACTGGCTAGCTACACAAAGTTACCACCGGCCACATGGTCAAATAAAAAAACAACAAGGAGGCATGGCCACAACAAAGAACACATGCAGGCCTGTGGCAAAAGCACACTGGCTTGCTACACGAAAGGGCCATCGACCACATAGTCAAACAACAACAACCAGCAAGGAGGCATCACCACAACAACTAATACATGCAGGTCTATGGCAAAAGCACACTGGCTGGTTACACAAAAAGGACACTGTACACATGGTCAAACAATAACACCAAACAAGGAGGCATGGACAACAAAGAACACATGCAGGTCTGTGGCAAGAAAACACACTGGCCTGCTACACAAAACGGCAAATGGTCAAGCAACAAGTAAGGAAACATGAAAAACAAAGAACACATGCAGGCCTATGGACACTGACTGTTCAAAATGACCTCTGACCACATGGCTTGGGGAACAAAGACAAATGGTGGCCTATGACAAATACACTCACGCACTGGCCAGACAAAGGAGACAAGGTAACAATGAAGAACACAGCATTAATTCTGTAAAGTCAAAAACAAAAATTAACTGAGCTGTACAATTTTACAACACAAATCCTCCAAAGGCATCAAATAAATATTACTCCACCTCTAGACTTTTTGCAGAACGAAAACGTTAGATACCCCAAGAAAACACATTTTTACATTAAATCCAATGCCACCCCTGGTCTAAATGATGTTTAAATTTGACAGACACCATAGAAACAGTTGTTTCATGTGCCCATGACTAGTACTGGGCATACTGGCTGGGTGGCCCATTGGCAGACTAGACCATGTAGTAAAATAAATGAATATTGCAGATTATTAGAAAACATATGAGGAAATGTACTGAACTGTGAAACATTTTTCGTTTACAAAACAACAACAAAAATGCAAAAAATAACTAGGCCCCTACTGAAACTGCAGGCCATCCACCACAATAAATTTAGAAAATCGAATAAAAGTACAACTAAATCATGGTGCATGTCCTCAATCAAACAAACAACACCCTTAGACACTGTTTTTTTTAACTTACTTGTGATATCACAAAAAGAAATCCTTAAATCCGATGGTATATATGCAACAGACAAGGAGAGTGATCCTTCCAGCTTCAAATCCAAATTAAAAGTGACCAGGAGATGGAAAACACTCGGAGGAGCCTTCTGGACAGTAACAGGAAGTTGGAATATCTGGGCACTTCCTCCTCGTTGAAAAATAAATTTAGATAAAGGCTTCTTGCACTAACAAACAGTCTGTGGGGGGAAAACAGTAACTTGAAAATGTCTTTTTAAGTAGATTTAGCTGTTTCTCGAAGGGAGAATCAACTCAAGATGTAGCCGCGGTCACTCGTGCTCCCTCAGCTCACTAATGTCACAAAAAAGGTGCGGGAATGGGGTGGAAGCTGGCCAATTTTGCGGGCACTCGCATGCGCTTGGCAAATCTCGCTGCACTTGCCAGCACGCTCAAAACAAGGCTCAAGTGCACCAACGGGAAAGTATGAGGCAGAAAGCACCATTTATGGGGTACTCGGTGTAGCCAGGTGTGTGTAACCAGAGAGAAACAAATCTGGATCCTGATTAGTGCAGTAGGTTATAATGGCATGTATTACAGTAGTACGAGGTCCCAGCCTAAGACTGAAGTCACTCGCAAGAAAGTGTCACTCTAAATGTCACACATTTGGGTGTGGGACATCAGCCATAATTCCACTTAAACCATTGTAATGTCACTTATATCCAATCTGAAAACTTGGCGCCTAAGCAGTAGCCTTAGGGTATGCTTCCCCTTCCTGGCCCACACATCATAGTCAAAGTGTTACAGTAAGTTAGCACTCACACTCCAGATAAAAAATTAAACAGTCTCACATTGCAGAGGCGTTACAGCTTCGGATCCTAACTAGAGTGAGACATGACTCTACTAAAATCACATCACATATGTCAGTGCTTTAAGCCAGCAGCCTGGTATACTCAACCAAACACCAGTGGTGGTCCGTAATGTGGTGGAGCAGTGGGACAGGCCACATGGGCACACATACATTCACCCATCCACATGCGCATTCATTCTCATCCATCCATTGACAAGCACACGTACATATACCCACAATTCACAAACACATCTATACGCATACATCCATTCACAGCAGTCACTCGAAAATACACATATGTTCATACATGTATGCACATTCACAAGCTTGAAACAAGCAGTTGCAAGCTATAAAAAAAACAAGTAACAACGAGCATGGGAACATGAGTGCTTCCAAGTGCAGTTGTGGCTCCTACACGAGCTTCCAAAAAGGGAGTTAAAAAAAGTGCCCAAAAATTGTGAAAGAAACATACAGTGTAAGATCACATGTAACAGGGGCAGTCCTCATGAGAGATTACTTCTGTACAAAAGGAGGGACTAATAAATAATTTAACCAACCACAAAAGAGCATTTAGGAAGAACAGTCAAAGAAGCCAATTAAAAAGATGAGCGGAGCTTTAAGCCCATATTCTGCATACAGCGTGTCTCAAAGAGACAGCGCATGCGCTGCCTAGGCCATATCTAAAAATAAGGTACTTACTGTGCTGCGGCAGTGATGACTGTTCCAGTGGAGGAGAAGCAGAATGCTCAGAAAGGAGTTGGATGCCTCAGGCAGGAAAAACAAGAAGATCCTACTGCCTCATCTTTGGCTGACCTTGTCTTGGAAAACAAGCACTCATGTGCACTACAGGAAACTGAATTTTCTGTGATTAGCATGTTTTCAACTCAGGTATATGTGGAAGTATCTTGAACAATCAGTAATCGTTCCATGAAATATACTTCTAAATAAAAAAAGACCAGAGAATATTGTTTATAAATGTTTCTGTTGAAACTGGCCACATGAGACAAATTAGATACTTCGCACGTTGCCATCAGCTATGGCCTTGACAGTGATGCATGATGTTAGCCTCTTTCAAAGTGCATTGTGGCCACAGTAGTTCATATTTTCATTCCCTCAAGGGCGGAAAAACTGTAGTAGCTGTATGGTGACAATTTAATTATCTTGTTCTTCTAAATTGCAATGTGAAGTTTCTTATCATTAACGGTGTAAAACAGATATGCTAATTAGATGTTGTAGTTTACATATAGTGTTCAGTAATAGGCAAAGTAAAACATGGAAACCCAAGAACTACGTGAAACCCTATAATTAGATGAAGAACATGGCTTCCTAAAAACACTTGCATACCTAAAGATAGACCAGTTCACAAGTTTAGGAAGCACTAAAGAGGGATACAGTGAAGGACGGCTCGTATTTTAAAGAAGTACTTTCATACGACCAGAAAGGGTACCCCACATTACTCACTGCCAGCCATATTGGCAATCTTCAGATGTTAGCGGTGTAAAAAGAAACTTCTTTTTGAAAAGTCCACTAAGTACATCAATTGAACACTGATACAGAATCACTTTCTGACATGTCACAGAAGATTATTCACAGTATTAGGGAGGTGACTGGGGAAAATATCCCACATGTAAATGGAGCACGAGATGGGTCCCTGATTAACTTTCACATGTATGTTGTGTCCTAGGTTTTTAATCGCCATTTGTGGTGTGCAACATCTGACATTAGTATAGACATGAAGCACTGTCAGTTGTCCAGGAACTGCCTTTCCAAACGGTTCTAAAGTGTTCATTGAAAATACAGTTTGGCTTATGATAATGTGTTACTGGTGCAGTGTTCTGGTTATTCATTGCTATGTTTCTGGTTTGGAATGGTGCAGCCAGAGAGTTTTACAGAATGTTATACACCTCTTAGGTTTGTAGTTTGCCATTGCCCAGTAGCAGAGATAGTCTGAGGGTTGTGTTGATGGTCTGTGGTACTGTCTGTGTGTGGTCTTGTGTCTGATATGTAGTTTGTGTTTTGGATTTGTATGCCTGCCCTTATAGCGATTCACAGAATAATTAATTAGACATTATTTATGACGTGATTTTCTTCCCGGGGGTGGACTGGAGGCCTCCATGAATCTAAACCTTGGAAGGCTTCTAATTCTGAGCCTGAAATGTAATACTTCTGTTTGAAATGGGTTAATTGTCGAGTTTTGGTAGAGGAGCACTTTTGTACCAGTTGGTGTTATGTTATGTTAGATTACGTTATGTTACGTAATGTTATTGTTGTAAATAGAAGATCCTTGAGCCAGATGTATAAAACAGGATGGGTTTATTTAGCTTAGTTCCAGGTTAAGTTCATCAGGATAAGATAGATAGATGGAAATGTAAACCCCACCAGGAGCGACCTCCCTGTCGCTTAGCCTGCCTGCCATCCTGAAAGCTTCAGAAGCAGTCGCTCCCCACGCAGCTGCCAGCACTGTAGCGGTATCGTAGAGCTTTGCACGGCCAGACTGCCTCAGACCTGCTTGCCATTAATCATTGCAGCGTAGCGCTTTAATTGTCAAACGCGCATTTGTGCCTGCCTGCTGCTCTGTATTCAAATATTGTTCGTAGCGCTCTATTTCAAAAGCGCGCTTCCATCAACATTGTTTTTGGTTGACTGTCTGCCTTAAGCTACATAATTGCCTTTGTGCATAGCGTTTACAGTAGGTTGTATTTTGTTTTGTGCATTGCGTTTATTTTAACTGCTGCCCCAATCCAGTTTCGCTTTTGGCCTGCAGCCATTTTGTTGTTGTTGTTTTGCCTCCCTGCCCGGACATCCACCCCGCTACCGCCTCCCAGCTGCTCCTCCCTCGCCCCTCCCCCTCCCACTATCCACATATGAGAGATGTTTTTGCGTGCAGCGTTCACGTGCAGCGGTCGCGCCCCATGCGCGCCGAAGGTGCGCCAAAGGTAAGCCCGTCTACGCCCGTCCGTGCCTGGACCGTGCCCAGCGCCAGACCCCCTGGTCCTCGCAAAACCCTCTCTACACGTATAACGTATGACGCCGCCACCCTCTTTGCCCTTAACCATGGACGCACACCACAATGCTGCGAGGCTGCCCCTGGACGCACCCATGGACCCTTCGCCTGCCACTCCTGCAAATTCGCCTGCATCAAGACCCACACCAATTCCACTAACTCCAAACACAGCTCTGACTCTAACCACCTGAAGTGCATCCTGCTGAACACCCGCTCGGTCCACAGACATGCCACTGAACTCTGGGACCTACTTGACACTGCATCGCCGGACGTCGCCTTCCTTACAGAAACATGGAGGAACGCCTCTTCAGCGCCCGACATCGCCATAGCCATTCCGGACGCTTACAAGATCATCCGAAAAGACCGCACCAACCAAACAGGAGGAGGCATCGCCATCGTCCATAAGAACACCATCCGAATCACGACCAGCTCCAATGACAACCTCACGACCGCCGAACACCTTCACTTCCAGATCCACACCGACCCCAGGACCACACTTAGAGGCACCCTCATCTACAGACCACCAGGAACCCGCACACAATTCAATGAAGACATCACTGACTTCATCAGCCCACATGCCCTCACCTCCGAGAACTACATTCTACTGGGAGACCTCAACTTCCACCTGGATAAGAAAAACGACAGCAACACCACCACCCTTCTGGACAACCTGGCTAATCTCGGACTCAAACAACTTGTTGACACCCCCACCCACTCTGCCGGACACACGCTCGACCCTATCTTCACCTCCAGCAAGCACATCTCCTTCGATCACACCACAGCCCTCCATTGGACGGACCACAGCTGCGTTCACTTCAGCTACAAAAAGACCTCGACCCACAACCCCCCACAACCTATTCCTCGAAGAAACTGGAACAAAATCACCACCGACCAACTCTTCACATCGCTTAACCAAAACCCTCCTGCCATATCATCGGACCCAAACCAAGCTGCCACCAAACTGGTCACTAGCCGACTGGACTATGGAAACACCCTCTATGCCGGAACCACAGCCAAACTAGAGAAAAAACTCCAACGCATCCAAAACGCCTCAGCCAGACTCATATTGGACACCCCCCGTCAAGCTCACATTTCCGGCCACCTGAAAGACCTCCACTGGCTCCCAGTCAACAAGAGAATAACGTTCCGTCTCCTCACCCACGCACACAAGGCCCTCTACGACATAGGACCCGAATGCCTCAACACACGACTGTCCTTCTACACTCCCACCCGCCAACTACGATCATCCAATCAAGCCCTCGCCGCAATACCGCGCATCCATAGATCCACCATGGGAGGAAGATCCTTCTCCTACTTAGCGGCCAGAACCTGGAACTCTCTCCCCTCTCACCTCCGCCTCTCCTTCAGAAAACAGCTAAAAACCTGGCTATTCGATAAGTAATGCACTCACCCTCCCTCAAGCGCCTTGAGACCCTCTGGGTGAGTAGTGCGCTATACAAATTCCTGAACTTGAACTTGAACTCCACACACAGGCCAGGCGCCAAACATTCCATGAGGTCACCAGGCATTCTACCACTCACTCTATCTGAGCAACAGGGAAGTCCCAGCCAGGGAAAAGAGAGACACAAGTCAATTATAACAGTTATGTTATGTTATGTTATGTTATGTTATGTTATGTTATGTTATGTTATGTTATGTTATGTTATGTTATGTTATAGTGACTTTTAGAGCTCACGCTTACCCAGAGGTGCCCTGGCACTAACTCCACTAAAAGGATTGGAGCAATGATAGTTACAGAAAGCCACGTTTTTAATTCTTTCCTAAAAGATAACAGCCTGGACATAGATCTAATGTGAGATGGATGGAGATTCCATGCTTTGGATGTACAGGTCACAAAGCTTTTTCCTCCCATTTGGCACGTTTAAACCTAGGGACTATCAGTTTATTTGCCCCAGAAGAGAGCAAATTCCTGTTTGGCTCCAAAACTAAGTTTGTTATCCATTAGGATTCTTGCCTTCCTTACAGTAATTGGAAGGGTTCCTGATTCCTCCGGCCACCAAGATGAGGACCAAAAAGAAGTCTGATTGCCAAAAAGGACTCCAGAGTGACCCCCAGAGGGCAAGGAGAAGTGTTCAGAAACTAATTGTTCTAGAGCCACCATTTGCTCTTGCCCCGATTGAAAGGATCTTAACAGAGCAACTGCAGCCCTCTTGATCCCGATGTCATGCAGACAGTCAATCAGCAAATTGTGATTGACCATATGAAAGGTCGCTGATAGATCGAGTAGGACAAGGACTAAACTGCCTCCTTTATCCAGGGCGGCCCTGATCTCCTCTGTAGCTTTGATCAGCTTTGCTCAGGGTAGTTTCGGTGCTGATGCCACTTCTGAATCCGAACTGTGTGGGATTCAGAAAATGGTTATTCTGTATGAAATGTGCCAGCTGTTGATTCATAGCCTTTTCTACAATATTTGCAGGTAACGGGAGGTGAGAGATTGGGTGGTAGGTGTTAGGGTCTGTCGGATTCTGCTGACACTGCCCCATTAGATGCAGATTAGTGATAATAATTGCTTGCACTGTCCTGGTAGTTTATAGCTGCCCTGCTGATATGTGCTCGGGCGGCCCAATCAGAGCTCCTCTAATAATGTATACACCATTATCACATGTTGTTAAACTGTCCTGCTCAGACATGCGCACTGCCCCATTAGAAGTTCAAGAGCTGTAATAAATACGTACGGTCGTCTACCATCTACAGCCTCCCTGCTGGTGGTTAGCACTGTCCCATTAGAAGTTTTTACTGTCCCATTAGAAGTACAAGAGTACAAACAAATGCCTACACTTTCCTAGCATGGACAGCTGCCCTGCTGTGAGGTGCTGCCTGCCACTGTCCCTCTAGCAGGACAAGAACTGTACAAAATGCTTGCACTGTCCTAGCACGCACACAGCTTCCCTGCTGAGGTGTTAACACTGTCCCATCAGAAGGAGAAGGCTGCCATGAAATGCTTGCACTGTCCTAGCAGGCAAAGCTGTCCTGGCTGGAGAGTGCTGGGACTAGATTTTGTACAGTGTCCAAACAGGAGCACGGCATCAGCCTGACCCTCTTTCCATCACCGAAAAAAATCAGCTGTTTATTGAGAGCATGGCCCATTTGTATGAACACCCAATAATCTGCCTCGCTGATAGGGAAACAGTGTGGTGCCTACGCACTCATAACACTATTAGTCTTATGAATATTGTTAGTAATATGATTTATTTTGGGATTTATTTAAAAACAAACATTGATCGGTCCGTGGGGAGATTCTAAATGCGGATCGGCAGGCAGTAGCAGATCTCGGCAGCAGGTTCATTAACCAACTGAGGTAACTTTGGTTATTTTGAAGACTTCTGTGCCAGCGTGTCCATGCGTATGTTTCTGATGATTGCGGTGCCAATGCTGGTCCGTGTCTTTAGGGTGATCTCATGGCGAGCAGTGCATGACTGGCAAGGATCATGCAATGAAATGTTTTGGGCATTGCCACATCGCATGCTAAAATGTTATAACAAACTTATTGCATGTGCAAATGGTACCAAGGTGGGGTAATTGGCTACCTTGTATGTTCCTTTGCCACAGTGGCGTCGGGGAGGGAGAGGGGGTTTCACATGGGCCCTTGTCCCATCTTTGTCCTAATCCCGCTCCCTCCTGCCCCCCAACAACGGCCACCACAGCTGCTCATCAGAAGACGACGCAGGGAAAAACGGGCATGCACCTCGGCGTACTAATGTGTCCCACCACATTTCATTGCGAAGCAGTTTTTGCTGAAAACGTTCAAAGCTGACTTTGTAAATATGTGTAACTGTCTAAAAATATATACGTGTATGTATATATTCAGACATGCATAGGAAGTTATATTTCACCCGGTTAAGCAAACTTGTGCCTAAGTGTATATGTATGTATGTGTGTATTTAAATCTGTAGCTCCTTTGAAGGTGGCCCCTCTACTTTTATCTGGATCTCGATATGCGTGCCCCTCCTTACATTTCCCTTCCAGAGACGCCACTGTTGCCGCATAGATCTGAATTTCTTGGAGGTACAGCGTGCGGTACCGGCGCACAGTGGGCACGCTGACTGCTTTTAGCCGGGCTCCGGCACTGCTGCTGTTCGTGAAGACACGCAGCCCACACTGCAATTACTTTTAAGGAGGAGGCGTTTTCTGAAAGCAGAATTTTTATAGTCACGTGTTGTCTTTTGGTGCAGGCGGTTAGGCCACTTGTATATAGGGCATCTCCCTTGGGTGGTGACGTCACGTGTGGTCCTTGGCTCCCTCAGCAAATATCAAAGCACTTATTCTGTAAACACTTTGAAATCCGATTATCCCTCTGGAGGGTCGCTTTTTGCAACGTCTGGGCTCTCTTGGCAGGACTGAGTATGAGATGGGGTGTCTTCAGGAATGACTTCTTGCACTGCACCACATAGGGAGCCCACCCGTGCATGGTGTGATCGTGGCCAGAGTGTGGGCCCAATTTGCCATGCAACAGCCTACATGCTTCCTAGAGGCACCGCCCTGTCTGTTGGCCAGACTGCACAGCGATCAGAATTTACAGCCTTTTTTAATGAAAGGTTTCACGTTTTATAATTTCCCTTACACGTTAACTACCACTTGCCGCTTTGACGTGTCTGCACTTTAATGAGGCCACATCAGCGCTGCTCCATTACAGCTCACCTGTGCCGGTGTAAGCGGAGACCTGGGCACTTCATTTTCATACTGAAATAATCCAACCACCAGGAAATTCCCGAGTAGAAATTCACCTCCTGTGATTTCCTGGAAACAAATGCCTGCCTCTACTACTAAGCATGACACCTCATCCTGATGGCCACCAATAGCCCTTAGGTCAGCGGAAACCAGCTGGTGAATAGGAGTCACGCACACTAGTGGCGTGGTATGAGTAATCACAATGGTGTGCAGCATATTGTAATCTGGTGATCACATGCACTTGTATAGAAGTGGAGTATGTGGCCTCACACAGTACCAAACACTTCTGTGGCTCACTTACAGTTTCTTGCCAGCATACACCTTGTCAATGTGTCAGACCGGAATAAAAATTATAAAATAGCATTAAATAAGTTATACAACCGCATCAGCTAAAACAGAAGGAAAAATTACTAATGTTGGAGAAAACACCAAGGGAAAATAAGGTATTACAAAATGAGGTAAATGGTACCACTATGTAATGGAAAGAAAGATTCTGCTGATAAAATAAACCACATGGCGGATGGCAAATTAGATTGTAAATTTCACAGGAACCTGAGGAAGCTTCATTTGACTATAGTTGACATGATACTAGTTGTTTTTTTTCAAATATTTCACATTTATTTTGATGCATTTTGGAATAAAATAAGACATATTTCTTAAAAACAGGGAAACACTGAACTTGCTGTTCAGGTCTCAGAAATAAAGGAAAGTGTTTAGTCATGTTAGTAACTAAGGGTTTGGTACAGACAAAATGCTATTGTATAGTAAGAAAATGTGATTTTACCTATTGTATTGTAATGTATTGTAATTGCATTTATATAGCGCTTACTACCCCTGATGAGGCGTCGAAGCAATTTTTCAGCGGGTAGCACGCTACTCCAGGACCCATAGAGGATTAGTGTTGAATTAGTAAAGTGAAACATGCAAGTTCATTTTAAGTGGTGGATAGATTAGTCAGTTATTTGTATTTGGAATGGTAGCAGAAGGGTAGAGGAGGAAAAAGGTTTGTATTTATATAGCGCTTGTTACCCCTTATGGATGTTGAAGCGCTTTTCTGGCGAGTAGCACGCCACTCCGGAACCCAAAAAGGATTAGTGTTGAAAATTAGTATAGTAAAATATGAAGTAATTAGAGTAGTGGATTTGTTATTCAGTTATTTGGGTAGAGAAGGGTAGATGGTGGGATAGTGAAGGGAAAGAGGTTTGTATTTATATAGCGCTTGCTACCCCTGACGGGGTTTTGAAGCGCAAGTAGCATGCTACTCTGGAACCCATCAGGATTAGTGTTGAATTAGTATGGTAAAACATGAAAGTAAATTTAGTGGTGGATATGTTAGTCAGTTATTTGGATTGAGAAGGGTTGTCTGCAGCAAATATTGTTGGCACTTGTATCAAATATGTATTGTCTCCATCCTAAAGAGTGTGCCCTCTCACCTCATGTTGTTGACTATTTGATATATCATTCCACCTTGCAGGAAGTGATTCTTTTGCATAAGGTCTATTTTAGATTTGAAATCACTATGCGGTTTGACACATCAAATTCTGTACCTACCACAGACATTCTACCCAGAAAAACAATCATTTTTACTGCTTTCTTCCCAGCATTGGCAAAAGTCAGTAGCGTGGGCTTTAATGTGATAAACAGCATTTATGCATGCAGTGCACGTAAGCGTCACACTCTATTATGGTGTATTTCTTGGTATGTGTTGTCTCTATGGCCTGCTTCGTAATCACATATATTTTGTTTTTGTGTGCATTTTGTGCCATAGTGGCATATTTAGGTCTCGCATTACTGAAAATTAGAGCTATTGGTGTTGCATTATTATTTGCAACCGCAAAAGCTCAAACTTTAACTAATGCGAGACCTATTGCATTGCAAATGCTTGTTCACTATTTCACTGCCTTTATCTTCCTCCTTCTTTCTCACTTTTCTGCCATTCTCTTCCTTGCTCTCTTTTAGAGTATGATGATGCTCAGTCTAGATTCACTGATCCCGGGTGGTGTGCGCGGATTTGAATCATAACGCCAGAGCAAGTACCTCCCTTAGGGGGCATTCCCTCTCCTGTACAGCCCGGTATCACCCGCCGGTCCGGATATCACGCAGGGGACGGCATGGTTCCGCGGTCACTTGCTTTCCTAGTTTCAGGGCGGCGGTGTGATTTTTCAAACAAGCACACTCTTGAATGGATGACTGGAAGGTGACAGGAAGCGTAAAATTACCCTTTTGGTGCATTTCTAAAATAAGCCACCAACTATTTCCTTCTATTGACCAGGCTTTTGGATGTAACCAAAAAGATGTAAGCATACGTAAACTCTTCTAGAACTGCCGTGCATCGCGCACAAAGCTTTCAGTCGCTCAAGCAAATGAATACATTTACATTTACTGCAAACTTATATTCAACACAGTGCAAAGCTGATTCACTTCAAATGAAATGTATAACAACCATGAGTCCTTGTGTATTGGCTAATCGACATCTGGGGGTCACATAAGGAGTCAATGCAAGTTTATTTAAAATCAAATTACAGCCAAACCACATTAAAAACAGGTATTGGCTCCTCTAGATTAGTTCATTGACCGTCGAGTGACCTCTTACCGAAGCTTCTACAATTACAATGCACGCTACAATTTAGTTGTGTACAATTTATCTAAGAGGGTCATAGGTAAATTGAGTAATTGATTTCCAGGTTAAAGTGTCGTGAAAGAGATATATTATGGAAAGAGACACTGTCATAGTGATGTAGGTACAACAATTAGTGTGCAAGTTGGCCTACATGCCCCTTTTAACCTCTGTCAATTAAATTGTGGTGAGAAATGAGTTTAAATAACAACATTTTGTAAGGATGTGGTTGCTACTGTTCACATGATGGAGTGCCACTCGCTGGTAACCCACTTCGAGAGACTTTCAAGAGAAGGTTAATCCCATACAGTCTAGAAACAAAATAACATGATATCAGATCAGAAGAAAATATAGGGTGTGCACCATGAAACTGAGCTGGCAGATAAAGAATGACCAAAATATCATACTGCAGCAAAGAACATGTATCAGAGCGTACGTCAGCATAACAACTTGAAACTAAATGGCAATTGTATCAAGACAACTCAAATCAAGCATTGCTAGAGGCACTAGGTCTCACTTTTTGGCCCTATTGGCTCTGCAAATGCTGTTTCCCGAAACCCTGCAGCATCAGCACACAAAAAACTGATGAGGCATTCGAGTGCCATTTGTTCATTTACCGATCTGGGGCACATGCATCAACAGATTTTGCATTCGCAAATGGTGCGAATCGCAAAATTCGGCCGTTTGCGAATGCAATATCTGAAAATGTGATGCATAATTTTTTTGTTCATTTTGGAATCGCAATTACTTTTGTGATTCCTTAATAAATCGCAAAACTAATTGCGATTCCTTAAAAACTCGCAATCCTGTTTGCGATTCCTTAAAAATTCGCAAATTTAAGGAATCCTTAAAAATTTGCGAAAAACGGAATGCATCAATTTTCGCACATTTCAGTAATTCTAAGAAAACACATTTAGGAAGTGCAAAAATAAGAAGAAGTGAGGGCAGGCGGTATTTTTTTTTTTCACTACACATGTGGAAATGATTAGCGACCTATAAAATGGACTTCTGAATGGCTCAGGATCTCTTCCAGGATGGCAGCAGCAATTTTCCTAGCACGTAGATGGCGGATGAGAGCAGCAGGGAGGAGGAGAAGAGTACTCAGTGAAAGGGTTTTTAGGTTGCGCATCACTTTGCTTGGGCAGACACAGGCTGACATATATGATAAGTATAGACTTAATGCAGACACCATCATTGATTTAATTGCAGAGTTAGACCCCATACTGCAAAGGCAAACGCGTAGAACTCAAGCTATACCCACCCATGTGCAGGTTTTATGTTGTCGACACCTTTTAGCCTCTGGCTCCTTCCAAGGTGTAATTGCAATTGCAGGGGGTGTTTCACAGAGTGCATTGTCTAGATTTTTAAATGACTTCCCCAATGCAATGCTCCATAGGATAAATCACCACATAATTTTCCCCACAACGCATCAGGAGTTGCTGCAGACCAAGTTAGACTTTTATAACATGGCACACTTCCCACATGTCATAGGATGTGTTGATGCAACACATGTCCCCATTTGTCCCCCAGCTGCTAATGAGTACATTTTTAGAAATAGGAAAAATTACCACTCTATAAACATACAAGCAATCTTTGATTCCAAAGGAATCATCCCTGACTTAGTTGTCAGCTACCCAGGTAGTGCCCACGATTCATACATTTTCAAACATAGTGCCATTCATGATCGCCTACTTTCTGGAGAATTTGGAGATGGATATTTATTAGGTAAACTGCTTATGTTTACTGCCAAATGTAATGTTTCTGACATCCATTTCAATGTGTCTGATGTTTATTTTCATATATCATCTTTCAACTTAGGAGATAGTGCATATGGAGTGAGGTCTTACATTCTCACCCCATACCTGACTCCAACTACCCGCAAAAAACAACTGTACAACAATGCCCATATCTCAACCCGCAGCATAATAGAGAGGACCTTTGGGGTCATGAAGTCTAGGTTCCGCATACTGCATAAGACTGGTGGTGCCTTGCAATTTCGGCCAGATGTGTGTTGCAAAATAGTTGCAACATGTGCAGTCTTGCACAACCTAGCAACTAGGAGAGGCCTTGAACTAGATGTAGATGATTTGCTACCAAATAATTTCAACCAGCCACAACAACCACATGCAAGAGTTCATGGACCGGACGCAGCGGAAGGGAGAAGAAGAAGGGCAGAAATTACACAACATTACTTTTAAAAAAAGGTAGGAATTTTTTTTTTTTGCTTCCAAATATAAACACTTTATTTTGTCATGTTTCACACAATAGGATTTTGGAAAAAAACAATTCAAAGCATGACTTCTCAAAAAAAAGAAATTCCAGATATTAGCCTAATATAATTCTTAGTCCATTTCATTGTTCAGAGAAAATGTAATAAATGTAATGCAACAATATCAAGTAATCACTTCTTCCTTCCACGCAAACCTAAAGTTTTATTTTTAACAGAATCAGAAACCATGGCAGGGCAAATATTACTTTCTTTTCCTCTTTTGCTACGGCGTTCACATACGTCATTGGTGTGTGCATCACCACTGGTTCCTGCAGATTTATTCATAACATTTCCTTCATAAGCTTTATTCTGGTTATCATCAGGTGGCAGCACATTAACCCCACTTTTTATATTTTTGAATCCTTCACATAGATCTGCACAACATTTTTTGATTTCCTCTTGCATGCGCATTGTGTGTTTGATGAGACGTGCATTGCTGCTGGTCACCCTATTCAGAGCCTGGGCATAAGTGTGCACACTTGCCACAGTTCTCAAATGTCTATTACAATTGGCAATGTTTTGACTTTGAAAGACATCAGATATGGTCACTAAAGCATTTGCTAAACGCTCAAAATTCTGATTTGAGGCAGTACGCGCCCCTTCAATCACCTTGGATAATGTTTTCAATGTCTTATTGACTCCATGAGGTCTTCAACCATATGACTCATTTTCCCCTTTATTACCCTCAGATCTTTACCCTGAAGACGCTGAACTTTCAATAATTTAAGCTCAACTGTACTTGCATGGACATCATCCACTGTGGAGTCTCTTGGATTGGAAGAGCGAGGCCTTCTTCTGTAGAATTGTTGGATTCTTCTACGAACACTAAACTGTTTTGTCGAAGTGGCAGGCTTTCCAGAATCATCAGCCACAATTTCTGTGACATTTGCCTCTTCCTCAGACTCTAATTCCTGTACTTTACGCACTGATTTTCTAATTTTTTTTACGTGCACAGAGGGTGATGAAGTCACAGTATTATTGACTGATTGGCTATGTATTTCCATGCTGATCTCATCAAAAGCGTTTGGTTCATTTTCCTTTTGTAAATCTAAAATTAAAAAAATGATGCATGATATCAATGTAATGTCTTCTCTGAAAAATGATTACAAATAAAGTCAACATGTGTTCCAGATGAAGGACGCCTTTTGATTCTTTATTTACCATGTCTTTGAAAATTACTTGATAGGCAAACTGACTATGTACATATTGCAGTCATGAATAACATTTTGGACTTAAAAACTACAACTCCCATGATGGATTGCACTGTTCAATAAAATTGCCTTTTACACTAGTTCTATGCAAGTGAGGATGTAACAGAAGATTGGAATTATGTTACATCATCAAATACATGTCTAAATACATCCTGCAACCCTATTTAATTTAACTTTGGATTTGTAAAAACAATTATTCTTACCTTGAGAAGTGCCAGCATGCTCAGAGGTGTCTATGTTTGTCACTCCTATTACAGCTTCTGTTACAAGTGTCCCCTCAACCAAATCCTCAAGGGGAGTTGTGGGTTTGTTGTTAGGGGAGCCTCCACCAGTCTTCTTGCAACTTTTCATTCTTGTCGCAATACTTTCTTTTGCGCGTGAGCGTAAATCGTACCAACGCTTTTGGAGGTTGGTGATGTCCCGGTGGGCAACCCCCACTGCATTCACTTTAGCCTGTATGGCTAGCCAAAGTTTCCTTTTAACAGCCTCAGGGACCTTTAAAGACAGCTTCCCAAACAGCTGGTCGTGGCGCGAAGTCACCTCCTCAATTAGTATCTCAAGTTCTTGCTCACTGAACTTAATTTTTCGTTTTCTGACTTGTAAATCCTGACTGGCAGTTTTTGTCTCCATTTCTCCAACGGCAGCACTCCAAAACACTCCTCCAATGCAGACAAACAGAGCTGAATGCACCAACTGCCTTTTTTCAGTTTGAATCAGCTTCGCAGGTGTGTGCAATCAGGCTCCTGGCTTCCTGGGTGTGTCCTGGCTGTGATGCATGAAAATGTGATTTTGTTGCGAATTCGCAATTTGCGAAATCGCAAATTGCGAATTCGCAATAAAATCGCAAAAAAAAGTGCGATTCGCATATTTCTGCGATTTTTACCGAATCGTTAAAAAATCGCAAAAATATTCATGCATTTCATATTGCGATTCGTAATTTGCGATTCTCTATTTTTCGCAAATTACGAATCGCAAATCTACCCAATGATGCATGTGCCCCTAAGGGAGGAAACGCCACTTAGATCAATAAATAAAAAGAGAAATGTTAATTGCACGAAAGCGCCCTTTTGTAGCAAAGCACCCAGCAGCAAAAGACAGCTGGCAGACCCTTCAAAAAATGGGGGGCAAATGTAAATGCCTGCGATGGGTGGGGGAGAAATGAAGGAGTAGGTGAGAGTAAGCAACGGGGTGGCAGGGCGAAAATAAAAATAAAGGAAGGTGGAGGAGGAGGAGGGAATAACTGAACAGGAGGGAGGGAGCAACACAAGCACGGGCAGGAGAAGCACGTGAGAGAGCAGAGCAGAGCAGTACACATGAGAAAGGGGGAGCGAGAGAACACCACATAGCACGTGGGGGCGATGTTTGGGGAAGGGAAGGAAAGCAGCACATGAGGGGGAGCACTAGAAAACACATACCCTCTCGTAGAGAGCTGAAAGTTAAAGAAAGAAAAGAAGTTCTCTAAAATTGAACAGTGGAAGATTACAAGTAGGCAATGCAAAAGGATGGTACAGGGGCCATGTTCAAGGGGAGGGACAAACAGAGCAAGTACATGAGAGTGACAATATTGCCAACCAATGGTAAACAATGGACCAGCTTTAAGCCCAATGTAGACCATCATAAGCCCACAATAGGTCTTTCGCAACCAGACAGCTTTCGAAAAGAGCAAAAGAGAAACCACTTACATTGGTATAAGACTGGTTGAGCTACTACCAAATGCAAACATACTGAGAGGCGACCATATGAGAATCTAAAAATCTAATATTGTAAGAAATAATAAAACACCAATAAAATACAAAACAAAGACAAGCAAAATAGTAATCAAACAACAAACAATTACAGTTGCGGTGGTTAACAGGTTAATTGTGCAGAAGCGTGAGGTGGAGTTTTAGTGATATATAAAAGGAAGAAGGCAAGGCTTTGGAAAGAAATCTAAGAAAGTACTACCTAATCAGGTTGTAGAAAATGACATCATATTTCAAATCTATATATATAAAAACGAAAGTATGTCTGTCTGTCTGTTTGTCCTTTATGTATTACTACACCATTCATCCGATCGCCATGACACTTTGGGAAGTTGTTGAGCACACTCCCGCGAAGGTTTCTGTCAAAAGTTTTTTTTTAAAATCGGTCCCCCATGGCCCTCATAATCTTTTGAATACTGAAATAGACAGCGAGTTTGCGAGCATTGTCGACAGTTATGACCCCCAAACAGAAATCGATTGGTCAATCTATATCAGAAGCACGAAAGAAAAAGGCAGTACGAGCTTCAGAAACAGACGAGCAACGGAAAGCAAGATTAGAAGCTGTTCAAATACAAACTGCTCAAACCCGTAATTCTCAAACGAATTAGCAACGAGAATCAAGATTGGAAGTCGATCGAGTATGCACTGCTCAAGCCCGTTCTTCTCAAACGAACAAGCAACCAGAATCAAGATTGGAAGCCAATCGGGGACGCACTGCTCAAGCCACCCTTAGAAATGTTTTCAAAAATAAAATCAATATGTTTCAATAACAATGACGCAATGTAAATTTAATGTTATCATAACGAGTTTCCTTGAATTTCCTTTCTTCTGAGATCGCAGCAACGAGCGACGGGGAAGCTAGTATACTATAAAATCTCTGCACAGCAGGCTGATGGGTATCTTTAAGAACATGCATGATTGTTGCACATGGAGGCTCTGAAAATCGGAGAGAATAATATACCAGCAAGATGTCTCAGTGAGGTAAACTTTCACCATTGGCATCTGCTGTGATATATAGGTCACACGTTGGACATGCACCAAGGCCAACTCAGGCTTCCATCTTTCTGAAAATGCTGAATTAAGAACCATTTACCTGGGTCATAATAACACTTGTTATTTACAGTGCTTAGAAACCTTTTGCTTGTCAATGAATACTGAGCTTAAGACCTGAATCTTGAGTGCAACAAACAAATAAATTGCCATTCAATATATGGCATCACGTATGCACAGAGAAGAGTTGCACCACTATCTGAGTATTTGTTCTGAGCATTATATGTGTTACGGTGCATACAAAGTATACCTCTTGTGACATACAGACTCCTAATATGATCAACACAGAGGTCGCCCATTCACTGAGGGACCGGCTGTAGGAGAGTAGGGTCTGCAATCCTATGATCACCCAGATTTTTTGCTTTTGTTTCACTGGTTTACGACTTTCTCTGGCTGTGGGCCTGCTAATCAGACCCACAGCCTGGCTGTTCTCTTTCTAAATTACGAGATGTACCCTAGGTGCATTTACCAATTGGTACTGGGCCACCTTGTCAGACCCCGTAACGCAGGGCATAGGGGTACCCAGGGCCGCCAGGGGCTGAAGCATGTATTATGCCACCCCTGGCTGGCCTCCTAAATTTGACACAACTGGCTGCACGACAGCTGGGGCGAAGCCGTGTAACCACCCTTCGCTTTGGGTATAGTAGCTCTATATCTAACCATACAATGGACACCCGAGTTCCTATCAGTCACTCCTATGGCAGGCCTTAACAATCCTGAAGGCAGAGTGCGTGGGCTCGTGTGAGCTAGGTTCAGGCCCGAGCCGAGCCCGGTTGCAGCTTGCGGAATCAAGACCCAATAGCTGTTCCATGATAACGCGTACCATATCGGTAACTCCGGTGTCGCGTTATCAAGGCATGTCGAGTAAGGTGTCATACGAATCGGGGTGCTGCCCTCTCACCAATTCTGGCGATGAGGTTAGCATCCCACCCTTCTAGAGGGACACGACATGTACGTAACTGTGAACCCCGGTTAAAGTTAACTGAAGCCTCAGCTCCACAAAATGGATGCTGCCACCACAGACACGAGTCTGACCTCCTGCTGCTGGGAGTCCTTCCAGCGAGGAGCACTTGGACAAAGGGTTTCCTGTCGAGGGCGGTGTTCGCACCGTCCCAGACAGGGTTTGTGTATTCTGGGTAGGTAGGGCTTTTGCGTGAAGGTGACTGCGGAGTGGCACCCCGGTGCTCACTACGCATCTGCCGGTTAGAACCAGTTCCAGGGGCGACAGCCCTGGCCTGGGGAAAGTCCGGCAGGGGAGAGGGGTGTAACTGCCCCCTTCCTGGTCCCACCCTTAGGGCAGGACCTAGTCATGTACCCACCCCTTTCTTTAGAATAAAGACCGGAGCGGGGACCCTTCCAAATTAGATCATCTTTGATTCAAGAACTACTTTCTACGAAAGGACATTCAAGACTCTTCTCAAGATTTCTCCCTTGTGACTAAGGAGTAGTCACCCTGCATCAGCGGGCACCAACTAAGAACTCTGCGGTTTGCTGTAAGTCCTTCCTCAAGGAATCCGACGGCCCAGCTCGACGAGAACCGGCTTCCCTGGCACCTCTGACCTCTACCCACATCATCAGCTCAGCTGTGATCCGTGGGTGCGACGAGACCTCGAGGGACCGGCCATCATCAGAACCTGCACGCTCTTAAAAACCAGCACGACCATCGAGGTAACTCTCTGGTGAGTGCTCTGGGGTCCGAGAAGCCCCGACCCTGAGCCGCTCCAGCACCGAAGTGCAGTCTCCCAGCATCTCCACGATCTGCGTGGGGCCCTTCTGCTCGCTGCTCAGCACGTTGTCTGGTCACTAGCCGCTGGCTTGTGCCCTTCTGTGACGACATCCGAGAATCATCACTGCTGGTCTGGTTGCTCCAGACTGGCCCTTGCTTCCATCTTTGCGAGAAGCACCCCGGACCCTCCTGGTCCACTCAAGACGCCCTCTTAGGCCCACCACGTGGCCCTGAGAACTGCCAAGGCTTGTTGCCCCATCCTGGGCCCAGCGACGCCGACAGCATCATCCTTCGTGGGACAGCTCGCACCTCCGCCGTGGTCGCCGACAACGCCTCCTGGACCGTGAGACTGCAGAGCCTAGCGTCGCCCACTCACCTGGTCGAGGTGACGGCCAACCGGTGCCTTCCTGGTACCCTCTGACTACTGGCTAGTAGTACGAACTTGGTCCCCTCTGCTTTCAGGTTCCAACAATCTCCGATCCAGGCTTGGATCTCTACGAACTATTCAGCACTGGTCGCCGGCCAGCAACTCTTTTTCTTCCGGCTCCTGGCTCGTCAGCGAAGACCCCGACGCCTGTAAGACTTGTGCAGCCGCAGCCCTCGTGGCTAGGTAACTTCGGCATTTCGGTGCCTGCATAGCCTCCTTACTCTAGGGTCCCGAGTCCCTCGCTTCCGACTTGCCTTATCGGGTCCGCCCGAGACCGTAATCTTTCCGTGTCCTCGGACACTTGTTTCTAAATTGTGCACTTGAAGTATTTGCTAAAGAGATTTGGTTTGTGCTTAGTACCCTGTCCTCATAAAGAGTACAGGGCTGTTGTGATTCTTAATAAATATACTGTTTATTTTCATAACACTTGTGTGGTGTCCTTTCACTGGGTGTTCAAGGGGTACATGTGTGGTAAACAGCTGGCTTAACACGCCCTCTCGAGTCTTTAGCCTTAGACTGCTCGTATCCACGCTACTAGGATAGCTGGTCTATAGGTTGACTTACAACCAAACACCATAAGGGTCGTTGGAACGATACATAGCGGTCGCTAGAATAGCGAACGTTGCATATCGGGCCAACTTCTCACATTGGTGAGCAGCGGTTGGGATTTGAGCTTGCTGTTGTTTTACCACACGTATCCTAAGAATATCTTGTTGAAAGATCGCACAAAGTACTGTTAGTACATATAACTAAAAGCTTAGAATACTCTGAGTTCTACTGAACCAGCTGTTGTAGCTCCTCAAGGCTTAGCACACCTTGGCTACAACTCTTAGCAAGGGTACAGTAGGTAAACACGTAGTGTAGGTAGGTGCATCACTTACACCACACTAGAACCAGTATGTCGGACAAAGGAGGAAACTCTGGGTCTCCCCTTGTGTCAGTTGACCCTCCACAGGTCATCCCTTCAAGATATACTGTGCTGAGCATCAAGGAGTTAAGACGACTGTGTCACTCCAGGAAGATTCAGCAGGGGTCTAACCCCACAACGTCCTTTCTGATTGGTCTCTTGGAGACTTATGATGCCAGGAGAGCTGAGAAACTTCGTAGCTCTTCTAATCCAGAAGGAGACATGCCTCCCCTCGAGGGAACCCGAGACGATCCTGACCTCATTCACCTCGCAACTGAGAACGAGGATGTGGAGGAGGATGAGGATGAGGATCTCTCTGGGGATGAGGCAGATAAGGGACAGGTAGAAGTCGTCAGACTAAGCAGGTCCAACTTAAGCAAACATGATAGCGGTACTGGGGGACCCCTGGGGCCACTATCAGGTCAGCTTAACATTGGGAATGGACGAGCCCGATCTCTGTCAAGAGACTCTGGCGGATCCCTTCGAACCAATGGCTCTCACAACTCTTCTCAAAGAGGGATGACATCCCCTCAGAGGAGAGTGTACGAAGCTAAGGAAAGGGCAGCTAATCTGAGGATCGAAAGGGAAGAACTTGCCCTGGCCAAAGAAAGGCTTGCCTTTGCTAGAGAGCAACAGTTAAGTGGGGTAGTCCCCACTGGTGGCAGCAATGTACCTAGTAATAGGGAAAAGAGTTTCGATACGAAACACCTTGGTAAGATAGTGCCCCCCTTTAAACAAGGGGACGACATCCACAAATGGATTACTGCTTTGGAGAGGGCCTGCACTGTGCAGGGTGTTCCCCAGAGTCAGTGGGCAGCTATCTTGTGGCTCTCCTTTGAAGGAAAAGGAAGAGACAAGCTCCTCACCACAAGGGTGGAGGATGCTAACAATTACCAAATCTTGAAAAATACACTCGTTGAAGGGTTCGGCCTAACCACTGAGCAGTATAGGGTGCTGTTCAGGGATACCCAGAAAACGCAGTCTCAAGATTGGTCTGATTTCGTCGATTGTGCCACTAAGGCTTTTGAGGGCTGGTTGCTGGGCAGTAAGGTTACTGATTATCAAGGATTGTATAATTTGATGATGAGAGAACAAATTTTAAACAATTGTCAGAACCAGTTGTTGCATCAGCATCTTGTCGACTCGGATCTGACCTCTCCCCAAGAATTGGGAAAGAAGGCAGACAGATGGGTTCGTACAAGAGTTAAGCAGAACCAGGGCCAGAATCAAGGTGGTCAGAAGAAAGCAGACCAGAAGGGTAAAGATTCTAAAGGGGAACAAAATGACCAGAAGTCTTCGACAGGTCCCCAACAACCCAAAGAGGGTGGGGGTCAGGCTCCCCAAAAGAAGAAAGAAGGCCAATCCAAAAGATGGTGCCAGTACTGTAAAAGTAAGTCTCACTGGTTTAGTGAGTGCACCAAGAAAGGAGGAGGGCAGACTCCTGCCACTGCAGCCCCTAAGGCACCTGTGCCCCCTAGTACAGTCAGCAGTGGTAGTGCGCCTCCCAAGGGTTTAGTAGGGTTAACCCTGGGTTCTGAGGGGCGTGACAACTTAGTTGGCACACTCACTCAGGCTGTCCTTGTCAGTACAGGGGACGCAGACGTATCCCCTGACGTAAGCCCCAATACTTTGGGCAAATACCGACAGACGCCTTTCATAAATGGAAAGATGGCTCAGGCCTATAGGGACACTTGTGCCAGCGTCACCATGGTGACGCCTAACTTTGTGGACCCTGGACAGATCATGCCAGGTACAGAATTCCTGGTGACCAATGCAAGCAATGTCACTACCAATCACAGTATGGCAATTGTAGCTTTCTCCTGGGGAGGGGTAACTGGCCACAAGAAGGTTGTAGTTAGTCCAGACCTCCCAGTGGATTGTTTGTTGGGCAATGATTTGGAGTCGTCACAATGGTCAGAAGTGGAGCACCGGACTCACATGGAAATGTTAGGTTTGCCAGCACATGTGTTCGCTGTGACTAGGTCACAGGTCAGGAAATGCCCCACTGAACAGGCGCTGGATCCTGGAACAACGGACCAGACACCTCCCAAGAAAAAGAGCAGTAGGGTTAAGGCTGCGCCTTCCCCCTTGCCCCAGGTCGAGGATCAAGTCTCAGAGGAGGCTGACCTACAGGAATTGAGGGAAACTGAGCCAAGGGAATTCGAACTTGATCAAGTTGAATTCTTGGGTTCAGGGGGACCCTCAAGGGAAGACCTGGGGAAGGACCAGTTAGACTGCCCTTCTCTTGAACCCCTCAGACAGCAGGCTGCTGCTGAGGCTGCTGGGAACGCCACAGGTACCCACAAGGTATACTGGGAAGATGGACTCCTGTACACTGAGTCAAGAGACCCCAAGCCTGGCATGACCAGGAGGCTGGTTGTACCCTTGTCTCAGCGTGGTTTCCTACTTACCTTGGCCCACGAGATTCCCTTAGCAGGTCACTTAGGCCAGACGAAAACGTGGGACAGGCTTGTCTCACACTTTCACTGGCCTCACATGAACGAGGATACCAAGGAGTTTTGCCGCTCCTGTGTCACTTGCCAAGCCAGTGGTAAGTCAGGTGGCACGACAAAGTCCCCCCTTATACCAATGCCTGTGGTGGGGGTGCCCTTTGAACGGGTGGGGATCGACATCGTCGGTCCCATGGAACCACCTACAGCCTCAGGGCACAAGTTTATACTGGTGGTAGTGGATCATGCCACCAGGTATCCTGAAGCTATTCCCCTTAGGACCACTACAGCACCTGTTGTGGCAAGAGCCCTAGTTGGAGTGTTCTCCAGAGTGGGCTTCCCTAAGGAGGTCGTCTCCGACAGAGGTGCAAACTTCATGTCGAGCTACTTAACTGCTATGTGGAAGGAATGTGGTGTTAACTACAAGTTCACTACACCCTATCATCCACAATGCAATGGGCTTGTTGAGAGATTCAACAGGACCCTAAAAGGGATGATTCATGGACTACCGGAAAAGCTTCGGCGTAGATGGGACGTCCTGATCCCCTGCCTCTTGTTCGCCTACAGAGAAGTCCCACAGAAGGGGGTTGGCTACAGCCCTTTTGAACTTCTGTACGGGCATCCTGTAAGGGGACCCCTGTGTTTGGTGAAGGAAGGATGGGAGAGACCTCTCAAAAAGCCTGCAGCCAACATAGTGGACTATGTGCTTGGCCTCCGCTCGCGGATGGCTGAGTACATGGAAAAGGCATCTGAAAACCTTAAGGCCAGCCAAGAACTCCAAAAAGCTTGGCATGACCAAAAGGCTGTCTTGACTGTTTACCAGCCCGGACAGAAGGTGTGGGTGTTGGAGCCAGTGGCCCCAGCAGCACTCAAGGACAAATGGTCCGGGCCCTACACCATCCTGGAGAAAAAGGGAGAGGTCACCTACCTGGTCGACCTGGGAACTCCCCGGAGCCCCCACAGGGTGCTTCATGTCAACAGGCTAAAAGCATATGTCGACAGGAAGGACATGAGTTTGCTCATGGCCTTAGATGAGGGACAGGAAGAGGAGAGTGACCCTCTCCCCGACCTGCTCACTCAGAATCCTGACGATGGCTCGGTAGATGGTGTTGTCTTTTGTGGCAGCCTCTCCGAACATCAACAGAGCGACTGTAAACAGGTTCTTCAGTCGTTCAGGCATATGTTTTCTCTAACACCCAGTCAGACCGATTGGTGCACCCATGAGGTTGACACTGGTGACAGCTTGCCAGTCAAGAGTAAAATCTACCGGCAGCCTGATCACGTTAGAGACTGCATCAAAAGTGAAGTGCAGAAAATGTTGGAGTTGGGAGTCATTGAACCCTCGGATAGCCCTTGGGCTAGTCCCGTAGTTCTAGTGCCGAAACCTCACACCCAGGGTGGTAAGAGAGAGATGAGGTTTTGCGTAGACTACAGGGGTCTCAATGCAGTCACTAAGACTGACGCCCACCCAATACCAAGGGCAGACGAGCTTATCGATAGATTGGCTTCGGCCAACTACCTAAGTACGTTTGACCTGACAGCTGGGTATTGGCAAATCAAGTTAGCTGAGGACGCCAAGCCTAAAACCGCATTTTCAACCCCTGGTGGGCATTACCAGTTCGTGGTGATGCCCTTTGGTCTGAAAAATGCACCTGCCACCTTCCAACGGTTGGTGAATCAAGTCCTTACTGGGCTGGATGACTTCTGTGCGGCGTATCTGGACGATATTGCTGTCTTTAGCTCCACCTGGGAGGATCACCTGGTCCACCTGCGGAAGACGTTAGAGGCACTGCAAGCAGCAGGTCTCACTATCAAGGCCACCAAGTGCCAGATAGGGCAGACACAGGTTGTATACCTGGGCCACCTTGTAGGTGGAGGTCAGGTTCAGCCACTGGAGAGCAAGATACAGTCAATCAGGGACTGGGCTCCTCCAACCACCCAGACTCAGGTTTGAGCTTTCTTGGGCCTGACTGGTTACTATAGGAAGTTTGTCAGGAACTATGGTTCGATTGTGACACCATTAAACGAACTGACAAGTAAGAAAATGCCAAAAAAGGTTCAGTGGACAGCGAGCTGTCAAAAAGCATTCGATGACCTAAAGCAGGCCATGTGCACGGCGCCTATCCTCAAGAGTCCGGACTACTCCAAACCATTCATTGTCCAAACAGATGCTTCTGAGTTGGGTGTGGGAGCTGTTCTTTCTCAACTGAATTTTGATGGTCAAGACCAGCCCATTGCTTTTATAAGCAGAAGGCTGACCCCTAGAGAGAAGAATTGGTCAGCTATTGAGAGGGAGGCCTTTGCTGTGGTTTGGGCCCTGAAGAAGCTGAGGCCATACTTGTTTGGTACTCACTTCAAGATTCAGACCGACCATAAGCCCCTCTTATGGCTAAATCAGATGAAGGGTGAAAACCCCAAACTGCTTAGGTGGTCCATTTCCCTACAGGGGATGGACTTTACAGTGGAACATAGACCTGGTACTGATCATGGCAATGCCGATGGGCTCTCCAGATATTTCCACTTAGAACAAGAAGACTCACCTGGTCAAGGTTAGCTTATTGTTCCGACGTTTGGGGGGGGGTCATGTAGGAGAGTAGGGTCTGCAATCCTATGATCACCCAGATTTTTTGCTTTTGTTTCACTGGTTTACGACTTTCTCTGGCTGTGGGCCTGCTAATCAGACCCACAGCCTGGCTGTTCTCTTTCTAAATTACGAGATGTACCCTAGGTGCATTTACCAATTGGTACTGGGCCACCTTGTCAGACCCCGTAACGCAGGGCATAGGGGTACCCAGGGCCGCCAGGGGCTGAAGCATGTATTATGCCACCCCTGGCTGGCCTCCTAAATTTGACACAACTGGCTGCACGACAGCTGGGGCGAAGCCGTGTAACCACCCTTCGCTTTGGGTATAGTAGCTCTATATCTAACCATACAATGGACACCCGAGTTCCTATCAGTCACTCCTATGGCAGGCCTTAACAATCCTGAAGGCAGAGTGCGTGGGCTCGTGTGAGCTAGGTTCAGGCCCGAGCCGAGCCCGGTTGCAGCTTGCGGAATCAAGACCCAATAGCTGTTCCATGATAACGCGTACCATATCGGTAACTCCGGTGTCGCGTTATCAAGGCATGTCGAGTAAGGTGTCATACGAATCGGGGTGCTGCCCTCTCACCAATTCTGGCGATGAGGTTAGCATCCCACCCTTCTAGAGGGACACGACATGTACGTAACTGTGAACCCCGGTTAAAGTTAACTGAAGCCTCAGCTCCACAAAATGGATGCTGCCACCACAGACACGAGTCTGACCTCCTGCTGCTGGGAGTCCTTCCAGCGAGGAGCACTTGGACAAAGGGTTTCCTGTCGAGGGCGGTGTTCGCACCGTCCCAGACAGGGTTTGTGTATTCTGGGTAGGTAGGGCTTTTGCGTGAAGGTGACTGCGGAGTGGCACCCCGGTGCTCACTACGCATCTGCCGGTTAGAACCAGTTCCAGGGGCGACAGCCCTGGCCTGGGGAAAGTCCGGCAGGGGAGAGGGGTGTAACTGCCCCCTTCCTGGTCCCACCCTTAGGGCAGGACCTAGTCATGTACCCACCCCTTTCTTTAGAATAAAGACCGGAGCGGGGACCCTTCCAAATTAGATCATCTTTGATTCAAGAACTACTTTCTACGAAAGGACATTCAAGACTCTTCTCAAGATTTCTCCCTTGTGACTAAGGAGTAGTCACCCTGCATCAGCGGGCACCAACTAAGAACTCTGCGGTTTGCTGTAAGTCCTTCCTCAAGGAATCCGACGGCCCAGCTCGACGAGAACCGGCTTCCCTGGCACCTCTGACCTCTACCCACATCATCAGCTCAGCTGTGATCCGTGGGTGCGACGAGACCTCGAGGGACCGGCCATCATCAGAACCTGCACGCTCTTAAAAACCAGCACGACCATCGAGGTAACTCTCTGGTGAGTGCTCTGGGGTCCGAGAAGCCCCGACCCTGAGCCGCTCCAGCACCGAAGTGCAGTCTCCCAGCATCTCCACGATCTGCGTGGGGCCCTTCTGCTCGCTGCTCAGCACGTTGTCTGGTCACTAGCCGCTGGCTTGTGCCCTTCTGTGACGACATCCGAGAATCATCACTGCTGGTCTGGTTGCTCCAGACTGGCCCTTGCTTCCATCTTTGCGAGAAGCACCCCGGACCCTCCTGGTCCACTCAAGACGCCCTCTTAGGCCCACCACGTGGCCCTGAGAACTGCCAAGGCTTGTTGCCCCATCCTGGGCCCAGCGACGCCGACAGCATCATCCTTCGTGGGACAGCTCGCACCTCCGCCGTGGTCGCCGACAACGCCTCCTGGACCGTGAGACTGCAGAGCCTAGCGTCGCCCACTCACCTGGTCGAGGTGACGGCCAACCGGTGCCTTCCTGGTACCCTCTGACTACTGGCTAGTAGTACGAACTTGGTCCCCTCTGCTTTCAGGTTCCAACAATCTCCGATCCAGGCTTGGATCTCTACGAACTATTCAGCACTGGTCGCCGGCCAGCAACTCTTTTTCTTCCGGCTCCTGGCTCGTCAGCGAAGACCCCGACGCCTGTAAGACTTGTGCAGCCGCAGCCCTCGTGGCTAGGTAACTTCGGCATTTCGGTGCCTGCATAGCCTCCTTACTCTAGGGTCCCGAGTCCCTCGCTTCCGACTTGCCTTATCGGGTCCGCCCGAGACCGTAATCTTTCCGTGTCCTCGGACACTTGTTTCTAAATTGTGCACTTGAAGTATTTGCTAAAGAGATTTGGTTTGTGCTTAGTACCCTGTCCTCATAAAGAGTACAGGGCTGTTGTGATTCTTAATAAATATACTGTTTATTTTCATAACACTTGTGTGGTGTCCTTTCACTGGGTGTTCAAGGGGTACATGTGTGGTAAACAGCTGGCTTAACACGCCCTCTCGAGTCTTTAGCCTTAGACTGCTCGTATCCACGCTACTAGGATAGCTGGTCTATAGGTTGACTTACAACCAAACACCATAAGGGTCGTTGGAACGATACATAGCGGTCGCTAGAATAGCGAACGTTGCATATCGGGCCAACTTCTCACACCGGCCTCCTCAGTTTTGAGAACAGCTTCTAGCAAAGATTAAAGTGCTGCTATAGCTGTTTTAATAAAAATGCTCAATTTTGTTAACATGATGTAATTACCACATAATCAAGTCAAGATATTCTGTTAAGAGGTTGTGTTTATTTACTATTGATAATGAAGGCCTCATTACAAAATGGTTGAAGCTGCCTTTCGTGAGCAAAGAAGGGTATGGAGTTCCTCTGAGTCAAACAAAATGAACGTTGAGATACAGGTGGGAGTTAAGCCACGGATGGTGGTCCCACACTACACAAACAGGGGGAAATTCTCCTTACGGAACTAGGGCTCTCACACACCTAGCAAGCTAGGTGTCATGCTTCTTCATATGAGCCTGCCCCTCATCTGGTCGGCGCTGCAATACACGGCAGGCACCCAATACTCGGCTCTGTAGCGGGGATCTTTTGTTCCTGCCATTAGGTGCAGTGGGGTAAGAGGCCTAGTGAGTGTAGATGTGAAGGGAGTGGATTAAAACAGGCCAGTTAGTCCTAGCAGTAATTTATTCAGGAAGGTAAACTGCCTGATTAAAAACAGGAAGAGTGGCAATGAACTAGAAGTTAAGTATCTACCTGTCTATGCTCTACTCTTAATCGGTCAACATGTTTCGTGCCTTGGGTGTCAGGAGGATCAAGGCACTTCCTCAGGACCTGAATAACTATCTACACAACGTGATAAGTTAAAACTACATACCACGTTTTCAGGTAAATACCCTAAATGTGGGGACAAAAGGTATGTTAGTAACACAATTTTGTATCAGTATCTCATAGTTCTGTTCAAAACACACAGGTTTAAGTGTACTGGTGTTTTATGTGGTCATACATCCATACTCTACACCGTGCTTGTGGTGTAGTTGTAAGATAAAAATTCATTCACTAGTAGTGTATTAAAAATCCCAGGTGTGGGGAGGAGCTACGACGGCAAACAAGATGGCTGCTTAGGCTACCGGCTCCGCCGACCTCCGTATCCCGCAACAAGATCCTGTACATTATCCTGATTTTACGCCCAGCCCCTGCGTGCATGAACTGTTCCTCATTCCGATGGTGAAATCCGGAAATTTTTATCGGCTGGTTTTACGAAGTTACATCGAGTTGAAGATTGTGGCCTACTCCAGCGGTGTTGGTTCCTGCCGGGGTTAGGCGAGTCGGGGCCCCCGGCCTGCGGCGTTAAGCCGAGTGAACGCGGCTGTAGAGAACGACGGGTCACCGTTCACGCTTGCCCTTTCGTGACCCGGTTTGTCCCCCCCCGGAGATGCCATATTCACCCAGGGAGGTGATTGTGATTGGTATCGGGCGTGAGAATATGGATCGAACTGTGTCTGAGCCATCGCTGAGGTCAATATTGGCAGAACTATGGGCATTTCACTCACAAGTGGATGTTTTATTGACTAAAATGGATGCAAGCCTATCTGGGATGTTACTTGTGGTACCGGACCCTGCCCCACTGTTGGAACAGCAATCTGCAGCCATTCAAGCCGCGGCCATTTTGACTCCGTGCGAGGACCCCGTGGGGGCGCCAGTATTGGAACCATCGGATGGTGCCCTGGAAGATGGTGTCCCCGAGGTCGTGAGTGTACTACCGCACCTTCCATCACTATTGACTTTGGCGGTATTGACTGGTGTTCCCTCCCCGGAGACTTGTGTTGTAGACTCTTCTCTCATCTTGTGGTCGTCTCCTCCCTTTGTGGAGATTTTACGACCCCAGGGCAAGAAACATCGGGACTGTCCAGTTAGGAGAGGGAGACTTTCTGCGCCTGAAGTTCTCGTGGACTTACTAGCTACAGGTGGTAACGGATTGACTCTCGATGACTTCCTTCTCCTCTATGACTCGTTTGTGTGCTTTTGGGTCTCGCTGGGGAGGGTTTGTGTGCTGGTTCGAAAGGGTTAAGGTTAAGATCAATTAAATCGGGACGGTTTGGAATGTCATTATGGACGTTCGATCTGCAATTGTTTGATTTAAGAGGCTGGGCGATGTAACACGGTGCCCCTATTTTCTTTTTTAAGGGTCGCTCTACATCCGTCTTTTTGCGACAGGGGGTGTCTGTTTCCGGCGGGGGGACTAAGGGGCTGGGAGCACATACGAATAGGCCCTCCTCCATTCTTCTTCTTCCTTCTTTTAGGGTTTTAGTTACTTGGGGCGACAGGCACGCTGCTAGTGGGGTTAGGCTATAGCCATCGGCAGGGGTGCAGAGTGGGGACTGGAGGGGTCTTTTATTTTGCCTTTTTTATTTTCGATGGCCTTTTTCTCCCTTCCCTTTCTTTCCTTTCGGATCAGTATAGTCTGTGATTTATTCTGATTACACTGTGTTCTGGATTTAGTGCTCATGCTTCTTACGTTAGTCGGACTTCCGGGTGGGCAGGCCCTGAGAACCGGCGCTCACGAAAATGTATATTGTATTGTTGTTTACTCCGATCCATAAGCATTGGCGCCAGAGGACCACATATGGCTGTTTCTAGATGCATATCCTGTTTCTTGGCCTGTCCCCCGTATCCTTTTGTTTGATTGTATGGCACCTGATCCGTTTATTTAGATAATATAAAATAAAACCTTTATTACATCCTGTGACTTATTCATGCGTCCTAATACAAGTTCAATCCTGAATCGCTGCCGGACCTCAGGGTTGTCGGCTGTTGAGCTGTGTTGTACCGCGATATGATGGGTTCTAATTATGATTAGCGGCCGGCCCCTGTGGTTGTAGGCCTATACTTGTACTTTATGAATGCTGCAATAAAGGTTTTTCAAAAAAAAATCCCAGGTGTATAGGATAAGCACACAGTAGTGAATACTACAATTAAAAATACAGATAAGGTAGAACAGGGCTCACCAAAACTGTTGTCTAAGGGTATTGACTAAGTGATTGTTTTTGTGCTCTGTTGGCACTCCTTCCCCAACTTACACAATAATTATGCATTACTATACAGGGTACACATACCATATCTTTTAATACCATTGGCACACTGCAGATCTACAACTGAGGCACAGACCTGCTCACCTCAGTCTCCGTACACACGTAGTCCATCATGCAACTTGCCCACATTGCACCAGGTGGTTACTACCTCTGCTGTCGTATTAAACGTGTTGGCCAATACCACGAGGGCTGTTTGGACTATTCGACGCTACTGCGAGAGTCGTATAGACTATTCAACGCTTCTGCTACAGTCAAATGTGTAACCGAATACTGCTAACAACCCGAATCATCCCATTGAGATGGCCGCATCTGACCTGCCAAGCTTCCATACTACGGCTAGGACTTAAGATAATCTTCGTTCTTAACCCATGTAATATGCTTGAAGGCTATATCCACATCGACGATAATACTGACTACACACCATCTCGTTTAAGTGTGTATATATGCTTTCTCCACACTGGCATATTTGTCTTACAGCCCTACTATACACTTCCTTTTAACCATTCCAAGATGGCCACGCCATCTACCAGAGGTCCGGTACACCTTCCTCCTACTGTCTCTAATCTTGCGAGAATCCCAATCCCTTCACTTGCGGGAACGCTCTCCTGCCGTGGATGACAGAGGGGTATATCAACGCTCCAGACACGGGGCACTTCACCATTCAGGTTCCTGTGGCAGGGTAGGTGACTAAAACGGGCGTTCACTGAATGCTGGTAAGTAGTGTCCTCATCAGCAAGGTAGGCCAAGTGTCCCTGGCGTTCCGGTGGTGTTTACTCTGTGCTAGGTTCTGTCAGCACTCCCACCACTCTGAGAGACACCAGCACTTGGGCCCTCACTACCTGGGATACACAGGCACTTGGTTGCCACCATTGGACAGGACAGTCTGGACCGGACCTTTGGCACTTTCCACCTGTCAACTGCCAATTGAACGTCTTTGCTGCCTGGGTTTACTTACAAGGTTTAGGGTAAATTACATGCAAAAGTATCTCAAAAGGCAAAAAGTATTGACATATCAAGAATAAACAGTCATCAACTGAAATGGACTCAATATCTATAAGTATTTTATGCATACTAATAGAGAAAGTCTCTCATCATTATAATCTGTTCACAAGTTAAACATGAGCAGTGTTTCATGAAAACTTAGCATTATACACACAAGCACAAATTCAAAAATTAATTAGCAATCCTAATGCATTTCGGGTTCTGAATTGAACCCTTCTTCAGGGGAAAATCTGAATTCATCATAAATTATGTTCTTCCAGTTAGAGTCCCATCCACAGTAATCTAAAGCACAATAGATATCATGGCAATAGATCAATTAGAAATCATTACAAGACTTTAAAAGATAGAATTTGCACTCTCGAGAACGGAGAGATAGAGATGTGGCAAGCTGTGCCTAAACGACCCAAAGGAGTGTGTGTTTACCTGAAATCTCAAATACACCCAAGATTACTGTGTATTTAAATAAGGAAGGTAAAAAATATTCCCACTACGTGCTTTACGATACCCACCACATGTGGTATCTCAACAATCTAAAGAATACGCAACTCTAAAAATGATATAAAAAATGCTTTCATACCCTCCAAAGGGCCAGATGAGATTCAAACTATGGATGAAAAACAGTTCAAATGAGTGTCTATTATTAATTGAACTCATGTATCAAACCTATCTCATGTTGCCTATAAGTCGCATGCCAAAGCACCTTACCGTAGTCATTTGCCTGTAAAGTCTGGCATCAATTATGTGTATAGACATGATCCCTTGTTGGCAATAACCTGTGTAGTATAAGTTACAAGCGAAACCAATATCAGAGTCTATTCCAAATAAACGTAACTAAAGCTTGTATAATTTATATCGGACTCTCACCGTGCGGTAAACAACAGACTCCGCCCATCCATAGAGACTCACAGCAATATTAGACCACGTATTAGTCTGAAAAGATGATAAACAGAATACCATAAGTTTAGGTTGAGGCATACTAGCGCTCTCGTTAAACAATGTTGCAATTTGTGCCCGACTACGTACCGGGGAGAATAGTGTCGAATCCGCTATCTTGCTCCGCGGCAGCTACCCGCTGAAAACGCCGAATACTCTCTCGCGTGTGAACCGTCCCAGGATGCTATGCGAATTTAAAGGGACCTTACGATAGCGTTTCGACCAAACTTTATTGACTATTTATGGAGTCAGTACTAACAAATGGATTCTTGTAATAAAGACACTGCAACCTTTCTCGACTCATTAAAGGAGATATCAGTGTGATTGTTGCGTAAACCAATGCGTAGGTTAAAGGTAACTACTGCAACAGCAGTGTGAAATAGAAGTAAATCTCTGCCTGATCCCAGTAGAGAGAGAGACTGTACCAGTGTTTACCTGATCTAAACAGTGTGGCATGGTAGACATTTCTTAAACATACAAAAATTTGTAAATAGACTAAAATAACGAAACTAGCCATTCCTGAGTATTCTAACTAAATGAGTTCTTGATGAGAACATAAATAGATGGTGAAAAGGTGAATTTGTAGTGCAAAAAAGAGGGAGAGTGCAAATTCTTTACAGTCATTCACAGGTAAAATAATCAATGAAATATATGTTTACAAAAAGCATAGCATTTCATAATGGTCATTCAGCCCACCCGGGGTTACAGTTCCTAATGTTTTGATCCAGTAGGTCTCCCTACGTGCTAAAGCAGTGTTTATGTCTGTGCCCGGACTAATGTGGATACGTTCCAGAACTGTAAAGCGTAATTGTGGTATAGTGTGTGCGGCCTTTCCCCAATGTAAGGCAATAGGCGAAGTGGTGTTTTTATTTCTAATTCTACTTTTGTGTTCTGTTATCTGAGTTTTTATTTTTCGGCTAGTTCTTCCCACATAAACTAAACCGCAGGGGCATTTTATGGCATATATCACCTTTTCCGTGTTACAGTCAGACGTGTGCTTCTATAAGATCCGATTGCCTGTGTGAGGATGTGTGAATGCAACTCCTATAATCACATTACTGCATTGACCACAGTTGTGGCACTTTTTCATCCCTTTATTCTGTTGAGTTTGATCTTGACATTTGGATTTGAGTATCTCACGTATGTTCCTCGGTCGACTATGTGCAAACAGTGGTAGGTCCCTGAACAGGTTGTCAAAGTCTGGTTCGTGTTCAACGATTTCCCAGCGTTTCCTGATTATTGATTTTTATTTTTTTGTCTTGATTGAGAAGAGTGTTTTAATACAAATACCTCTCGTTGGGAAGTCGCTTTTATAGATGTCTTTAATAGGTCTTCCCTTGGTTTTTGAGCTGTTCTTTGTTCAGCTTGAATCAATATGTTGGATGGGTAACCTCTCTTTTGGTATCTCAATTTTTGTTCATTGATCTGCTGTGTGCACTGTTCTGCATCCAACGTAATTCTTTTTATCCTCATGAACTGTGAAGTAGGTAGGTGTCTCTTCAACGAAAGTGGATGAGCACTCCCGAAGTGTAATGCATTATTTACATCAGTAGGCTAAAGTTCCCAAAACCGGCAGACACAAAGGAATGTGAAGAAGTAGAATCGCTAGTAATGAACATCTCTCAGAGAAATCTTAATCATACTGAGTTGAAGGTTTTGAACAAAGGTTTATCTTTTGTCCCAATGTACTCCTCTAATGTATTAGAAACAGAGGTTTCATTATTTAAATTTATGCGCAAGTTGCGCTTACGACGGTTCTTTTCGACACAACTCAATACTGATGATCAGGATGAGGGAACCAGTAGATTTCGTCCGAAAAGCAAATTCATGTCACCGACTACTCCTAAAACTCTAGACACTTTTGAATATTTGGTTAAAAAGGATCTGGATGCAATTAACTACAAGAGCAACACGAAATCGAACCTCACACCAAAAGAACGACAGATCTTGAACACTCTAAAACAAGATACCTCTATTGTCTTTCAACCTGCAGACAAGGGTGGAGCCCTTGTAGTTCTTGGCACAGACTACTACAACTCGAATGTGGATTCACATGTACAAGATCAAGATACCTACTTGCAACTGGAACAGGATCCCACCAATGAGCTCATTGCTCTTTTAACTGACATTGTGTCAAAGGCAATAAATGATGGAATTATCAATGAGAAGATTGAAAATTTCTAATTAATCAGAATCCAAAGACGCCGCACATATATATGCTGCCTAAGATGCACAAAGACAGTTGGAGACCACCGTTTAGACCAATAGTAGCTGGATGCAATTCCATTCATGAAGCAATTGGGCATTTCATAGATTACCATCTTCAGCCATTGGTTCAGACTTGGGAGACCTACATAAAAGACATTACAGATTGCTTACAAAAACTGGAGGCGATTAGAGACACATTCATGGATGACATTTTATTGTGCACCATAGATGTGGTTGCTCTATACACTTCAATATCCCATAATGAAGGAATAGAGGCAGCGGAGTGGAGAGTGCTGGCCTCTTCCCTACCATCTGAGAAAGCAGTTTTCCTTCTTGAATTGTTAAATTTGTCTTAGTATCACAGTTATGTTGTATTGCAAAATACATTTTGTTTACAGAAGACGGGTACTTCTATGGGCTTTCCCGGAGCCCCCTCGTATGCCAACACATTCATGGCCTTTTTTTAGCACAATCACATTTTAACCAACCCTCACTGGAGAATCAATGCAGTAGCATTCTTTCGATATATTGATGACATTTAGGTCATATGGAAGAGTTCCAAATCTATGCTGGAAGAGAGCATTCATAAACTGAATAGACAGAACCCTAGGATTCAGTTCACATATGATATCCAAGAGGAGAGAATACATTTTCTTGACATAGAGATCCAGAAGACACCACACAGCTTAGTAACTTCAGTGTACAGAAAGCCTACTGATGTAAATAATGCATTACACTTCGGGAGTGCTCATCCACTTTCGTTGAAGAGACACCTACCTACTTCACAGTTCATGAGGATAAAAAGAATTACGTCGGATGCACAACAGTGCACACAGCAGATCAATGAACAAACATTGAGATACGAAAAGAGAGGTTACCCATCCAACATATTGATTCAAGCTGAACAAAGAACAGCTCAAAAACCAAGGGAAGACCCATTAAAGACATCTATAAAAGCGACTTCCCAACGAGAGGTATTTGTATTAAAACACTCTTCTCAATCAAGACAAAAAAAATAAAAATCAATAATCAGGAAATGCTGGGAAATCGTTGAACACGAACCAGACTTTGACAACCTGTTCAGGGACCTGCCACTGTTTGCACATAGTCGACCGAGGAACATACGTGAGATACTCAAATCCAAATTTCAAGATCAAACTCAACAAAATAAAGGGATGAAAAAGTGCCACAACTGTGATCAATGCAGTAATGTGATTGTAGGAGATGCATTTACACATCCTCACACAGGCAATCGGATCTTATTGAAGCACACGTCTGACTGTAACACGGAAAAGGTGATATATGCCATAAAATGCCCCTGCGGTTTAGTTTATGTGGGAAGAACTAGCCAAAAAATAAAAACTCGGATAACAGAACACAAAAGTAGAATTAGAAATAAAAACACCACTTCGCCTATTGCCTTACATTGGGGACAGGCTGCACACACCATACCACAATTACGCTTTACAGTTCTGGAACGTATCCACATTAGTCCGGGCACAGACATAAACACTGCTTTAGCACGTAGGGAGACCTACTGGATCAAAACATTAGGAACTGTAACCCCAGGTGGGCTGAATGACCATTATGAAATGCTATGCTTTTTGTAAACATGTATTTCATTGATTATTTTACCTGTGAATGACTGTCAAAAATTTGCACTCTCCCTCTTTTTTGCACTACACATTCATCTTTTCACCATCTATTTATGTTCTCATCAAGAACTCATTTCGTTAGAATACTCAAGAATGGTTAGTTTTGTTATTTTAGTCTATTTACACATTTTTGTATGTTTAAGAAATGTCTACCATGCCACACTGTTTAGATCAGGTAAACACTGGTACAGTCTGTCTCTCTTCTGGGATCAGGCAGAGATTTACTTCTATTTCACACTGCTGTTGCAGTAGTTACCTTTAACCTACGCATTCGTTTACACAACAATCACACTGATATCGCCTTTAATGAGTCGAGAGAGGTTGCAGTGTCTTTATAACAAGAATCCACTTGTTAGTACTGACTCCGTAAATAGTCAATAAAGTTTGGTAGAAACGCTATCGTAAGGTCCCTTTAAATTTGCCTAGCATCATGGGACGGTTCATACGCGAGAGAGTATTCGGCGTTTTCAGCGGGTAGCGGCCGCGGAGCAAGATAGCGGATCCGACACTATTCTCCCCCGGTACGTAGTCGGGCACAAATTGCAACATTGTTTAACGAGAGCGCTAATATGCCTCAACCTAAACCTATGGTATTCTGTTCATCACCTTTTCAGACTAATACGCGGTCTAATATTGCGGCGAGTCTCTACGGATGGGCGGAGTCTGTTGTTTACCACACGGTGAGAGTCTGATATAAATTATACAAGCTTTAGTTACGTTTATTTGGAATAGACTCTGATATTGGTTTCGCTTGTAACTTATACTCACAAGTTATTGCCAACAAGGGATCACGTCTACACATATAATTGATGCCAGACTTTACATGCAATTGACTACGGTAGGTGCTTTGGCACGCGACTTATAGGCAACATGAGATACGTTTGCTACATGAGTTCAATTAATAATGGATACTCATTTGAACTCTTTTTCATCCATAGTTTGAATCTCATCTGGCCCTTTGGAGGGTATGAAGGCATTTTTTATATCATTTTTAGAGTTGCGTATTCTTTAGATTGTTGAGATACCACATGTGGTGGGTATCGTAAAGCACGTAGTGGGAATATTTTTTACCTTCCTTATTTAAATACACAGTGATCTTGGGTGTATTTGAGATTTCAGGTAAACACACACTCCTTTGGGTCGTTTAGGCACAGCTTGCCACATCTCTATCTCTCCGTTCTCGAGAGTGCAAATTCTATCTTTTAAAGTCTTGTAATGATTTCTAATTGATCTATTGCCATGATATCCATTGTGTTTTAGATTACTGTGGACGGGACTCTAACTGGAAGAACATAATTTATGATGAATTCAGGATTTTTCCCTGAAGAAGGGTTCAATTCAGAATCTGAAATGCATTAGGATTGCTAATTAATTTTTGAATTTGTGCTTTTGTGTATAATGCTAAGTTTTCATGAAACACTGCTCATGTTTAACTTGTGAACAGATTATAATGATGAGATTCTTTCTCTATTAGTATGCATAAAATACTTATAGATAGTGAGTCCATTTCAGTTGATGACTGTTTATTCTTGATATGTCAATAATTTTTGCCTTTTGAGCTTTTGAGATACTTTTGCATGTAATTTACCCTAAACCTTGTAAGAGACATATTTTTGTCTACCGCTGTGCACCACCTAGGCTGTGGGTACCCCACAGTCCCTTCTGGTATTATAGTAACTGAGAAAGCATTGGGCCCCATCTCACATTTGGGTGGTAGCACGCAACTTTACCAAGAATTTCAAAAATGTCACATACAAGTTGCAAAACATTTTTTATACAGGAGTGCAGGCGCATACCCTATTGTGCCTGGGTTTACTTGGCATATGCATTATACATGAGGTGGTTTTTAATACTTAAATACTGCATTCAGCCCACCTTTTTCCTTACCTTACCCATCTAGGACACAAATTGGTCTCCTCATGACCGCTGGATATTGTTGCAGGCTCCCTTAGACAACAGTTTTGGTGAGCCCTGTTCTACATTATCTGTATTTTTAATTGTAGTATTCACTATCTTGTGCTTATCCTATACGCCTGGGATTTTAATACACTACTAGTGCATGAATTTGTAGCCTACAATTACACCACAAGCATGGTGTAGAGCATGGATGTATGACCACGTAATACACCAGTACACTTAAACCTGTGTGTTTTCAACAGAACTATGAGATACCGATACAAAATTGTGTTACTAACATACCATTTGTCCCCAAATTTAGGGTATTTACCTGAAAACGTGGTATGTCGTTTTTTACTTATCACGTTGTGTAGATAGAGTTATTCTGGTCCTGAAGAAGTGCCTTGATCCTCCTGACGCCCAGGGCACAAAACATGTTGACCGATTGAGAGTAAAGCATACATAGATTCTTAACCTCTAGTTCACTGCCACTCTTCCTGTTTTTTAATCAGGCAGTTTACCTTCCTGAATAAATTACTGCTAGGACTAACTGACTTGTATTAATCCACTCCCTTCACATCTATGCACACTAGGCCTCTTACCTCCACTGCACCCAACGACAGGAACAAAAGATCCCCGCTAAAGAGCCCCATATTGGGTACCCGTCGGGAATTGCAGCGCCGACCTGGGGAGGGGCAGGCTCCTATGATGAAGCATTGCACCTAGCTTGCTAGGTGTGTGAGAGCCACTAGTTCCGTAAGGGGAATTTGCCCCTATTTGTGTATAGTGTGGGAACACCATCCGTGGCTTAGCTCCCACCTGCATCTCAACGTTCATTTACTTTGACTCAGAGGAACTCCATACCCTTCTTTGCTCACTATACCTGTGGGGCATGTCTGTTGGACCTCTTTAAACTTGCCCCTCTGTCCCTCTTGTTTGGAAACATGTAGCTGCCTTTCGCCATCTTTTTCTTACATGCATTTATCTCTCTATCATTTTCCATACTGTGCATTCAGCATATGGATATTTTGTAAACAACAATTTGAGAACACAATGTCATTCTCTTATGTAGAACATGATGCTTAGTTCTTTAACTTTGTTTCATAATGTGTTAGCACCGTTGATGTTGTCCCAATGACTCACCTATTGGGACAATAATGTGATTATCATAGGAACTTAACCTTGATTGTAACAACATCTGTAATAACTATAAGGTGTCACAGGGGAATCAGAGATGGAAACTACATTCTATAAAACTGTGAGATAGTGCTGACAAATGTGATTTTAAACTGGATAGTTCTTTAACATGATTGGGTGGGATTTCTAGAACTTTCCACATTCACACCAATGTATGAACCTTATTGTATTTCACCTATTAAATTGAGCCTTTGCCCGGAGGGTGTTGGGCATAGTAACCCCTGCTCTTTAGACAGCAACACTCTGCATGACCTCTGACTAATGAATTCATTACTTAAGTTGAATCTTACTCTGTTCTGTTTCATTATTGTATTTTTTTCTGAACTTCATGCTTTTATATGAAACATAACTAACTGACCGACTCTTGGCCATTTATTTTGCTTTCTGTTATGCCTTTACATTTTCAATAAACCTTCATGGTTTTCATTATAATATCTGTCATTCTTTAATGTAAAGCATAATATGCTCTACGTTTAATTCTGAAATGTTATTTCATATTTTATTTACCTGTTGACCAATTTGTGGAGCAACAAAATCCCTAAGGGATGAACATTGCTCCCACTTCATCAGCAGAGTTTACATTGAAACCTGCAGAAAAGTGCTACATTAGTCCATTGGAAAGGTGAAAAGTCACACAACATGGCAGCCCTGTAAACCACAAAGTACACTTACACTTGTGGCGTTAAATACTCTGAGGAACATCCAGGGAGAGGACTAAGGGCAAAATGATAGGACTCTGATCTACCGGCGCATTTCCAACATACCTCTAATGATATGGCCTGACCAGAACATGCAGATAGTCATCAAATGCAAACATGCAGGTTTTATGATTGACCATGGGGATTATCCCCTCCAGTTTGAATCTTTTGTAGTAAATAATTTAGTCTGCTCCCTTCAGTTAAACTCTATATTGCTTGATAACATTTGTATAAGTAATACATTAGTGTAAACCCCCAATTATTTCTCTCCAGTTTTGGCAGAATTCACTTCATTCTGTAACAGTTCTAGGGTACCTAGCCAGAAGTACACTTTCCTAAAAGAATTCTATGCCCTCGGAATTCTGATGAGATTGAAGTTGACAGCAGAGACATAATTTCAATGGCACATCCTTGTTCTGGAGCATTCAACTGCTCATCTAAAACAGCTCTATGGCATCCACCAGCATGTGATTTAAGCACAGCAAAAACTGCCAGTCAATAGAAGCTGTAGCTTATGTCCTACCACAGGGCCCAACTGAAAAGACCCAACAAGCATTCCACAGGCTTGGAAGAGTGTCACAGACACCACATGGCCCAGCGACCCCACAACTTGCCAGCCGATTCAAGCAAATATTGTATTGACCACCATGTGAATTTATAAAGATGGATGGAAGAGCTAATCACATTAGCTCCTATAACTTGAATGCCTACCTTTGATACAGAGACCTGACTCAGCCCAACAATATTCTGCGTCATGGAGGGGCAAGTCTCGCACATGTACATAATACCACAAACCGAACCAGTAAACCAACCAGGAGAAGGCATAGCAATCATTCCCCTTGAAATCTTAGCCCCGCTCATCCATACACCAATCATACCTAGAATTCTTCGAGATCCATTTCTGTTACTTCACAGTCTCCATTATTAAGGGTATATTCTTCCGCCACATTTAGCATTCACATAGCCATTTTCAACCTTGAGATGTCAGACCTCATCACAAAGCCTCCATCGGTTCCATAAAGAAACTCTTCCTTGCCATCATATATCTCCCAGGTACCTCGAGAGAAGGAACCATGAAAGATGCCTTCATATGACCTACTGACCAATGCCGTCATCACACTAATCATCTCACTGCTACTCATTTGAAGGGAAATATCTTCAACATCATCTAAACCTTTGGGAGAAAATATTACCTGATACACACATTTCTTCATAAACTGGACTAATCTTGACGTTATCTCCTTTGACCTAACTTACATATCTCCAAACCAATGAGGTTAACCAGAACCAGCAAAAACAATATTTGAGTCCTTTGTAGCCTTCCCAAAAGATGCACTCCAAAACATGCTAACGTTTCTTGCCATCACAAACCTCTCCACCCAAGAAAAAGCTTCAGCAACTCAGACACATTCTCCTGACAACCGCAGATGTGAATGCCCCTGTCACAACCAGTTCTGCAAAGGCCACACCATCTGCACTATAATCAGCCAGGAGCTCATGGATACCAAACACTCTATTAGACACCAAGAAAAGAAATGGAGACATATGCTATAATTCAAAGACCTATTAGCCCTGAAAGCACTCCAAAACAGACGCAGGCCATTGATCACTAAAGTGAAGCCTACCTCCTACAAATATGTCACCAGCAAAGCCTCTAGCAGAATAAGGGTTCATCTTAAGGCTATAAAACCTGTGTGCACCCCAGTACAGTCCCAATATTCACCCACTCCAAAAAGAACAATATAACACATTAAAAGTATGCCCACATCTAATATCCTTATGATGCTTTAGTTCTCATTCAGAGAGGATGTAGTCTAGCAGTTGGTGCTAAACAGTTCCAATTACACCAGGACCAACTCTGATTTGCACATGCTTAGTCTCTTTCTGTAGTGATCAACAATAAAAAAAGTCATGAACTTAATAACGCCCAATGTGGTCACAAATAACTGAGAATAGGTGAATCATTTCACCCATCATATTGCTGATTTGTTCATGAGGGACCCTTTGCATGACAGATATGTCTATATATCCGTTCCGTCGCTCTGCCACAAGACTCAAATTGAACCTCACTGATGAGACCAAACACGGCTGAAACCCGTCTGGAGTTTCCAGTATTCCCATTTAGAGGAGATGTGCACTAGCAGTTTAGTTTGCACTGTTGCTATTACAGCAATGACTAACTAATGTATATATTGTTGGTCTCTGTCTCTAAGGGCAAAGTGAGCAAAGAAATTACTAGATTGCAAATTAGTACACGTTTTCCACCCATCTCTTCTTTGTTTTTCCACCATGCAACACTGCCAAATTATCCTCCAACAAGTTGTACTTCCATGATCAGTGAACCATCCTTTGATCGCTGAAAGCATATCATCAATAGGGAAGATCATCATTAAGGCTACCCTCATTCAAAGTACTTGCCCGGACAGATACCAGCCCTGGCCAAAACAGACCCATTGGCTGAAAAAACCTACCCCTGAATCAAAAACCTGTAATTTCTTGGAAAGATCATTGAGAGGACTGTTTTCACTTATCCCTATTAAAACATCAAGGACCACAGCTTCTGCAGATTGACTAGACATTCAGAACCCAATTGGTTCAGATTAGCTCTTCCCAGTACAAGTCCATCCCTGTGATATACTGTGCCCCCCTACCCCACCAAGGCTCCATACTTACATTAGTCATTTTAAACCTGTAAATGGAGCTCCTGCGAGTTCTTCTAGCAGGTAAGGGGGCCTATATTCACAAGTGTACATATAATACTGAATTTGACATGAAGCCTTTTTAGGTCTCGCGCCTAGCGTGCACTGCGTAGCAGTACTTCGCGCAGCGCGAGGCATTTTATAATTGAAAAACGGGCTTTCAGCAGTCACTTTGGACTGTGAAACACTTGTGCGTGTGCTTTTTTGTATAGTGTTACCCGATTGGCCTTTGCGTGCGTCTTATTGAATAAGACTGCACGCAATTGGCTCAAAGCACGCGCATAGCTCCTCCCATGGCCTATTGGTGTCTATTACGCGCACCAAGCGCGTAATCGACACCAATAGGCCGTGGGAGGAGCTATGATTGTGCCCACACAGACGTGACCACGTGCGCGCCACTTGTTTTTCTTGTTGATTTTGTTAGGCACGAGGAGATTGTGATTTGCCCAGAATCACAGGATGTAGCCAAGACTCGACCTGGTTCCCCAGCTTCGAGGTCAACCGCTCTACCTCTTAGGCTACATCCTCTCCTATACGATGACATATATGCCACATATTAATTATACTCTACTGAAAAAAATTCCTTTAAGCTTAACGTTGTTCTCAAGGGCTCAGAAATTGCACGTCATTGGGAAAAAAACAATGGAACCGTGTTTTTTTAAAAAAAAATTTATTTTTAAGAAGGGATGTGTTTGGGCTCTGTGCACATTTAACGCATTCTGTTTGGACCGCCCTAACGTTACAAAGGGCGCTGTGTTGATTGTAGACCTTTAGACCTTGCTGGTACTTATACAATATTTGTTTATGCAATTATCCTGTTCTGATGTATCGCAGCCAGGGCGGAGGGGGCAGTAGTGCCCTGTTTAGACGGGGAGGGGACGGTAATTTGCACAGTTTAATTAATCTCTGGTTAATAACCAGGCATCAGGTTCATGTTCAGCAGGAAGGAAAGGACTGTTGAAGGAGAAAGCGTGGGGATTCTTTTTAACAAGGCCGTCAGTAATTCCTGCACAGGCATGGTCTCCACGTGAGGTCCGCTTCCTTATGCAGATCCAGGCTTGGCTGGATTTCAATGGACCATGCTGTTAATACGACACGCCACATCCAAAACAGACGCAGCAAGCGGCCCCTTCTAAAGAGGCGGAAAATAACTCCGTCTGTAAACTGCTGACATCGAGCGCGTGCGCTCAGCAAGGGGGCCACAACTGTACTCGGGGCGAAGCGTCGTCGACGGCCTATTTTGTCGACCTAAGTATCAATTCCCCTCAAAGAGGCCCCGGTGCGCCGGGTGGAACTGACTCCGTGTGATGTCATCAATGGTGGACGGCACTGGGGCCGAAGCCTTGGTCTGGGCGGATGTGTTCCTGTTATTGCTCTGGGCTCGGCTCCCGGAGATGTGGAGACGCTGGGAGTTGATGCACAGGGGAGGTAATTAAGGCAATGCATTCTGAAGATGGCCTGCATTGCTGATTTCTCCATGCAGAGGTTGTGAACCAGGATGGAGTGGATGCGTGTGGTGTAGCAACTCAAGCAAGCTGAAAAGGCTGATTAAGGTATGAAAGCGCTGGGCCTCGCGCCTGGATGGCTGCGCTCTAGTTGTAAGATCAGTTCTTTGTGCGTAGCCGAGCGACCCATGGGCTCTGGACTTGAGCTGTCTCTTCCACTTCTGGGTTATGGCCCTGGAGCTCGCAGTTTCACTCCTGGGGCTGACAGCTTGGCTGCGGGGATGTGGCCCAAAGACTTGCAGCTTACCTAATGGGAGCTGGTGCTTGAACTCTTTTACTGGCTAATGCGATCTGGTCCTGGGGCTGGTCGTCTGACCTATGGGACTGACATTGGAAGTCTGGGATCTGGTCCTAGGGCTTCCATCTGAGGCATACAATTCAGTCCCGGGCTTGCAGTGTGACACATAGAATCTGATCCCAAGGCTTTCAGTCTGATGCCTGACTCTAAACCCGAGAGTGACATCTTACGCATGGGGGGCATACATCTGACACCCAACATCTGGTCTGCTATCTTGCGATATGACACCTGGAATCTGATACTGGGACTGATATCTGACACATTGATCTGGATCCAGGACTTTCCTCTGACACGTAGGTTCTTCGGCTGGAATCTGATCCCCTGCCTTGCAATTTGATGCCTGATATCAGAACCTGGGATTGGCATCTGTCACTTGCGGTGGATACTTGACTTATGGTATCTGATCCTGGGATGTACTTTTTAGGTCGAGCCTAGAGTCAGCAAGCATGCGCTGCAAGGCATGTTGCATTCTGTCTGTGAATAATGGCCACGCCCACCGCATTTCATAGGTTCCTTCCAGTGCCTTTTGAGCTGTCTTTCTTTGGTATATTGCATTGGTACTATTTGTCCCTCCTTTTAATGAGTTTGTTATGCCCATGGTGACTAGCCCTGTTACATGGGTCATTTCGCTTTAGGGCATTTCTTTTAGTGTGGACACTATTTTTTAACACTAGCACTTGTGTTTGAAGTCGCTGCCTGGTTCACACATGCAACTGTTTTTTTGTGTCCCTTAAAGAGCTGCGAGACTTTCTCGTCCCAGATGGGAGCTCTGTGTGGGATGGGTGCGGTTTTATACTTTCCCTGTAACCTTAATTTGACAAAATAATTTAAATTGGGTGCAGCCATGTCGCTGGCTACTGCGTTCTTGTGCGACTGATCATGGCAAGCTTAATCAGCTGTCAGTATGTTGTCAGCACGCACCACAAATGTGAAGGGAACAGCAAAAGAAACTAAGGTTTTTTTTTAAATATTGAAGAGCATGTGGATTCCAAATTTTGACTGCTAATAAACAGTCTGCCAAAGTTTATTATTGGAAAAATTATGACGAGCAGAACACTGCTCCGTGATACGACCTGAAGGACAAAAACTATGTTGGTTACCTATACAATAACTCAGCAGGTAAAGGGCGACACACTTAAAGTCGTGATGTTACGATTACGATGTGGAGGATACCGTTCTGTTCCAGTGTATTTGGGTAGAAAGTACAATTGTGGACACTGGAACACCCTTCTAGATTTCTGGCGGGAAGAGATATAGGATTATCTCATGGCAAATTTTAAGACAGGGTGAGTATTATTGCTGAGGTTGCGTTAAGAGTCCACCATACACCTGTAAACTTCTTAGGCTGGGCATTGTCACAAACGAGCATTTGCAATGTAGTATGTCTTGCAATTGCGAGATTTTGAGCTCTTTGCCTTGTAAATGACAATGCATTTTATTTATGCGTTTAAAAAACATCTGCAATAATAAAAGGCATTGTCATTTACAATACCAATAGGTAAAAGTTTCTAAAATGCGAGACCTATTGCATTGCAAATGCTTGTTCTCACATAGGCATCACCTGGCTGAAGGACTGACTTGTCACCAATCAAGGTCAGCTAGCTAAAGTCTTCCTAAACCTCAATTCAACCATAATGGATTTGTGCTCATCAGCAACAGCAAAGGGCAACAACCAGGTTTAAAACTCAAACCTGGTTCAGGAACAGTTATGCTTCCCATCCTAAGTATCAACAGTACACATGTCTCTGAGGTGCTGCATTGACAATATCTTCTGCCTTAGTACTAATGCCACAGAAGATAAAAAAATAACTGGCACCAGTTGATGTTATTCTTACCTACATATGACATCAGAACCACCTTCCAGGTGCTTGCTCTTCCTAGTACAAATCTAAATTGAATTACAAATGTAATCTGCATAGGTCCCAGGACTCGCTACTTCAACTTCTTTCTGATCTACTGTATCTGATGAAGAATGTGCATCAGTTTTCACTAACGTTTGTCACCGGCGAAATAAAGACATGTGTAAGAAATTGGGTTACTGGTTGACTAGGGTGTGAGCACTGGTCAAGCAGCAACCACAATCCTATTCAGGATAAAGCACGAGCAAATCCCAAATTAACTTGTACTCAGCCCCCTGGTAGCTTGGCACAGAGCAGTCATGCTTAACATAAAGGCAATGTGTAAATTATTTGTGCAACACTTCAAACAGTAAAAGAGTGAGAACACCACACTACAAGATCCCACACCAGGTTAGACAAATACAGCAAAATATATTAAGTCAAAAATGAAAAAAATGCAATCAATAGATCCAAAGTTAAGAATTTTTAAAGACTAAACCGTAAAATAGCACCTAATAGCCGAAAGTGCCAACCGCAGCTATCTGGATCGCGCTGGACTGGGTCGAAGGCAAACGTTCAGGCTGACCCCAATGGAGCACAGGTCGTGTTAGAAATGGGGTAATGTGGTGCAGAGCGGGCAGGCCAAACAGGTGACACACAAGGCACGCCCCAAAAAGAGACGCAACACAAGATTAGGTGAAAACAGTAAGTGTATTACCAAATCAACACAGTAGAAGGTAACCACAGTGGCATGTAAACGGTGCCAGCTGGCACTGGTTAATGGGTTGCTCGGGGACTATGTACAGGGCAGCGCCCACCGGGCTGCTGCCAGAACCATCGCTGGTACAGTTCGTGTAGAAATCAAAAATCCACTTCTCAGGGGTTCCACTGATACTTAGTCCTTTTAAACTCACAAAGAAGAACTTGACAAAGAAGCTGGAATATAAAAGTACATTTTTATCAACCTCAAATGAGTGAGACTACGTCACACAGAAGCCTTAGCAACTGAATGAGGCAGTCTGCTAGAATGTTCTTACTTCACGTCTTATATACTCTTTATCCTGCCCCAGGCATGTAAGGGAGTTGTACCAATTACATTCCTAAACAATTGTAAAATCTGGAGGGTCAGCAGGTGAGTAGCCTTTGGGGTTTCAGCAGGATATGGACAAAACATTGTAATTACATAGTTCACAAAGGTTAATCTGATTTAGATGGCACTGCAGGGCATGGCATGATTATATGTACAGTATCCCAACCCAAAAGTTAATCATTAAGAATGTTCCAAATTCAACCTCCAAAAGCCGGACAAACCTTTAATTGAAAGCATAACCCATGTAATGAAGAAACATAAAAAGAAACAGTAACAGATGATGAACAAGATAAGGCATGTGCAAGGAAACTAAAAGTTAACGATGTCCTTAACATTGATTGGCAATCTCAGACAAAGATCGATAAGGGAAATTGGCTTTGCGAGGTCAGTTTCAGGTGAAGAGGTCAGTTTCTTACAGTTCATTTCAGAGTCATAAAGAAACCTTAGTTAATGTATACATAAACTAAGAAGGCCAGGCCACTTTATTCGCCAGGCTACCTTCACAGGTCTACGTGAGGGCAACACAAAATGGTGGCACAGAACAAAATGGAGTCAGACTCGAGAATTACAGAACCTCCTTCGGGTGAAGGAAAGGGTGAAGGACAAATGAAAAAGGTAAATTCAACAGTCTCAATGCTGTAATGAAGATCGCCGGCAAAAACATTAGGCAGACTCCATTAACAGTGGCATAACCTTAGCCTGGAAAACATTAGGCACATTGGTATAAGACTCCGTCCCAATAGGCATAAGTCACATTAGCACAGGCATCAGGTAGCATGAATCACTGGTGCATAAAGCCTAAGCAACACCTTGGGCATGTCATGGGACATCAACCTTATGGAAAAAACCATTAGGTACATTAGTGGAGGGCCCGTCCCAATAGGCATAAATCACATTAGGCATGGCATTCACTGTAGGCACAACCATATCCGGGTGGGGGAAACATTATGCCTCAAGACATTCTACAGACATCATGACATCTCTACAAGAGGCCTATCCTGCACAAAACCATCAGTATAAATGCAGACTCCATATAGGCGTAAATCCTCGGGCTGTAATCCTGAAAGGTAAACATTAGGCCTAGGACCAGTGTGCACAGGGTATAAAGCATAACATTAGCATTAGGCACTCAAATAGGGTGTAAGGATACTAACAACACGGGTTGGTCGTCTGACCTATGGGACTGACATTGGAAGTCTGGGATCTGGTCCTAGGGCTTCCATCTGAGGCATACAATTCAGTCCCGGGCTTGCAGTGTGACACATAGAATCTGATCCCAAGGCTTTCAGTCTGATGCCTGGACTCTAAACCCGAGAGTGACATCTTACGCATGGGGGGCATACATCTGACACCCAACATCTGGTCTGCTATCTTGCGATATGACACCTGGAATCTGATACTGGGACTGATATCTGACACATTGATCTGGATCCAGGACTTTCCTCTGACACGTAGGATCTTCGGCTGGAATCTGATCCCCTGCCTTGCAATTTGATGCCTAATATCAGAACCTGGGATTGGCATCTGTCACTTGCGGTGGATACTTGACTTATGGTATCTGATCCTGGGATGTACTTTTTAGGTCGAGCCTAGAGTCAGCAAGCATGCGCTGCAAGGCATGTTGCATTCCGTCAGTGAATAATGGCCACGCCCACCGCCTTTCATAGGTTCCTTCCAGTGCCTTTTGAGCTGTCTTTCTTTGGTATATTGCATTGGTACTATTTGTCCCTCCTTTTAATGAGTTTGTTATGCCCATGGTGACTAGCCCTGTTACATGGGTCATTTAGCTTTAGGGCATTTCTTTTAGTGTGGACACTATTTTTTAACACTAGCGCTTGTGTTTGAAGTCGCTGCCTGGTTCACACATGCAACTGTTTTTTTGTGTCCCTTAAAGAGCTGCGAGACTTTCTCGTCCCAGATGGGAGCTCTGTGTGGGATGGGTGCGGTTTTATACTTTCCCTGTAACCTTAATTTGACAAAATAATTTAAATTGGGTGCAGCCATGTCGCTGGCTACTGCGTTCTTATGCGACTGATCATGGCAAGCTTAATCAGCTGTCAGTATGTTGTCAGCACGCACCACAAATGTGAAAGGAACAGCAAAAGAAACTAAGGTTTTTTTTAAAATATTGAAGAGCATGTGGATTCCAAATTTTGACTGCTAATAAACAGTCTGCCAAAGTTTATTATTGGAAAAATTATGACGAGCAGAACACTGCTCCGTGATACGACCTGAAGGACCAAAACTATGTTGGTTACCTATACAATAACTCAGCAGGTAAAGGGCGACACACTTAAAGTCGTGATGTTACGATTACGATGTGGAGGATACCGTTCTGTTCCAGTGTATTTGGGTAGAAAGTACAATTGTGGACACTGGAACACCCTTCTAGATTTCTGGCGGGAAGAGATATAGGATTATCTCATGGCAAATTTTAAGACAGGGTGAGTATTATTGCTGTGGTTGCGTTAAGAGTCCACCATACATCTGTAAACTTCTTAGGCTGGGCATTGTCACAAACAAGCATTTGCAATGTAGTATGTCTTGCAATTGCGAGATTTTGAGCTCTTTGCCTTGTAAATGACAATGCATTTTATTTATGCGTTTAAAAAACATCTGCAATAATAAAAGGCATTGTCATTTACAATACCAATAGGTAAAAGTTTCTAAAATGCGAGACCTATTGCATTGCAAATGCTTGTTCTCACATAGGCATCACCTGGCTGAAGGACTGACTTGTCACCAATCAAGGTCAGCTAGCTAAAGTCTTCCTAAACCTCAATTCAACCATAATGGATTTGTGCTCATCAGCAACAGCAAAGGGCAACAACCAGGTTTAAAACTCAAACCTGGTTCAGGAACAGTTATGCTTCCCATCCTAAGTATCAACAGTACACATGTCTCTGAGGTGCTGCATTGACAATATCTTCTGCCTTAGTACTAATGCCACAGAAGATAAAAAAATAACTGGCACCAGTTGATGTTATTCTTACCTACATATGACATCAGAACCACCTTCCAGGTGCTTGCTCTTCCTAGTACAAATCTAAATTGAATTACAAATGTAATCTGCATAGGTCCCAGGATTCGCTACTTCAACTTCTTTCTGATCTACTGTATCTGATGAAGAATGTGCATCAGTTTTCACTAACGTTTGTCACCGGCGAAATAAAGACATGTGTAAGAAATTGGGTTACTGGTTGACTAGGGTGTGAACACTGGTCAAGCAGCAACCACAATCCTATTCAGGATAAAGCACAAGCAAATCCCAAATTAACCTGTACTCAGCCCCCTGGTAGCTTGGCACAGAGCAGTCATGCTTAACATAAAGGCAATGTGTAAATTATTTGTGCAACACTTCAAACAGTAAAAGAGTGAGAACACCACACTACAAGATCCCACACCAGGTTAGACAAATACAGCAAAATATAATAAGTCAAAAATGAAAAAAATGCAATCAATAGATCCAAAGTTAAGAATTTTTAAAGACTAAACCGTAAAATAGCACCTAATAGCCAAAAGTGCCAACCGCAGCTATCTGGATCGCGCTGGACTGGGTCGAAGGCAAACGTTCAGGCTGACCCCAATGGAGCACAGGTCGTGTTAGAAATGGGGTAATGTGGTGCAGAGCGGGCAGGCCAAACAGGTGACACACAAGGCACGCCCCAAAAAGAGACGCAACACAAGATTAGGTGAAAACAGTAAGTGTATTACCAAATCAACACAGTAGAAGGTAACCACAGTGGCATGTAAACGGTGCCAGCTGGCACTGGTTAATGGGTTGCTCGGGGACTATGTACAGGGCAGCGCCCACCGGGCTGCTGCCAGAACCATCGCTGGTACAGTTCGTGTAGAAATCAAAAATCCACTTCTCAGGGGTTCCACTGATACTTAGTCCTTTTAAACTCACAAAGAAGAACTTGACACAGAAGCTGGAATATAAAAGTACATTTTTATCAACCTCAAATGAGTGAGACTACGTCACACAGAAGCCTTAGCAACTGAATGAGGCAGTCTGCTAGAATGTTCTTACTTCACGTCTTATTTACTCTTTATCCTGCCCCAGGCATGTAAGGGAGTTGTACCAATTACATTCCTAAACAATTGGAAAATCTGGAGGGTCAGCAGGTGAGTAGCCTTTGGGGTTTTAGCAGGATATGGACAAAACATTGTAATTGCATAGTTCACAAAGGTTAATCTGATTTAGATGGCACTGCAGGGCATGGCATGATTATATGTACAGTATCCCAACCCAAAAGTTAATCATTAAGAATGTTCCAAATTCAACCTCCAAAAGCCGGACAAACCTTTAATTGAAAGCATAACCCATGTAATGAAGAAACATAAAAAGAAACAGTAACAGATGATGAACAAGATAAGGCATGTGCAAGGAAACTAAAAGTTAACGATGTCCTTAACATTGATTGGCAATCTCAGACAAAGATCGATCAGGGAAATTGGCTTTGCGAGGTCAGTTTCAGGTGAAGAGGTCAGTTTCTTACAGTTCATTTCAGAGTCATAAAGAAACCTTAGTTAATGTATACATAAACTAAGAAGGCCAGGCCACTTTATTCGCCAGGCTACCTTCACAGGTCTACGTGAGGGCAACACAAAATGGTGGCACAGAACAAAATGGAGTCAGACTCGAGAATTACAGAACCTCCTTCGGGTGAAGGAAAGGGTGAAGGACAAATGAAAAAGGTAAATTCAACAGTCTCAATGCTGTAATGAAGATCGCCGGCAAAAACATTAGGCAGACTCCATTAACAGTGGCATAACCTTAGCCTGGAAAACATTAGGCACATTGGTATAAGACGCCGTCCCAATAGGCATAAGTCACATTAGCACAGGCATCAGGTAGCATGAATCACTGGTGCATAAAGCCTAAGCAACACCTTGGGCATGTCATGGGACATCAACCTTATGGAAAAAACCATTAGGTACATTAGTGGAGGGCCCGTCCCAATAGGCATAAATCACATTAGGCATGGCATTCACTGTAGGCACAACCATATCCGGGTGGGGGAAACATTATGCCTCAAGACATTCTACAGACATCATGACATCTCTACAAGAGGCCTATCCTGCACAAAACCATCAGTATAAATGCAGACTCCATATAGGCGTAAATCCTCGGGCTGTAATCCTGAAAGGTAAACATTAGGCCTAGGACCAGTGTGCACAGGGTATAAAGCATAACATTAGCATTAGGCACTCAAATAGGGTGTAAGGATACTAACAACACGGCCTCCCATCCAACTTCAGCAGTGCCCCATGGGAATGGTCACAACAATCAGCCAAGGTCAGTTCCCGTTGCCCTGGTGCCTAGGGGGGTCCCTGCCCTGGGTTCCTCAGATGAACAATGCCCCCTACATGACCACTGCTCACTGTCCAGTGGGGCAGTTGAATGCAACAGAGTCAGTCCTGGGTCTGCTGGGGCCCCCTAAACCATAATCGAAGTGGGAGCCCCCCTACTCTGGGGCTCAGGGGCCAGGAACCAATGCCCAAACCAATTCCCTGCCCTCGTGGGATTATGCAGGCATGGGGTTGCAGATCGCAGCAGGATGCTGGCACTGGCGATGTGCCCTGACTCCAGCCCCCCCCATTACCAGGTAAAAGCTGAGCCCCCACTCACTGTGCTCCTCTTGCGGTCCTCACTCCTTGGGTTCTCCAATGCCTCAATCCAGAGGGGGGCAGGCACTGACAATGTGCCTTGAGGCCCCCCTCCATACCCTCCAGGCAGCCGCTGGCTCAGCGGGGCTCTCCCCTCCTCACAGGAGCCCCACAGACTCTCCCCAGCACTCCTTCGCTGGCGGAGGCGGGGTAGGCTCCCGCCTACGGTCCACCTTCCTTGCACTGCTTATCCCGGGCCCCCTCCTGGGATCGGGACTTTGGTGCGCCCTCCGCAAGGCTGCAGGAGTCTTCGGAAGTGGCTGGGCCAGTGCGGGGTAGGCTCCCCCTGGCTTTTTTTCCAACCCGGGGCTCCCTTGTCATCACGGGAGTCCCGCAACGCCACCACTCGCCAGTGGCTTCCTCCCGCTTCCGTGTCCGTGGGGCGGGACTTCGGGGGGTGGCTCCTTCTCCTTCCGGGTCACCACGGGCGGCCCTGCCCTCCTTCCACAACCCGGGTCGTGGCGGTGATCCCAGGACAGTTGAAAGTGCAGGGTAGGCTTCCGCTCTTGAGATGAGCCTACGGGCAGTATCCGAATGCAGGGTAGGCACCCGCTTAATTTTTAAAATACACCAAGGGCACCAACACACGAGGTGGCGGCAATAATGCGGGGTGGGCACCTGCTGTGTTCCAATCATGCAAAAGCGCAGCAGCACGCGGGGTAGGTACCCGGCGCAACTTTAAGTAGACGATTCTTCCTGGCCACTCGATGCTTGCAAATCCCAGCTCCTTCTTCCTGGGGCAATCAAAATTAGGCGCCAGCAAGCAGCACAGGTTGGGCAGTCTCACAACATGGCGCTGCAGTCCCTGGCTCCCACCTCGTCTCTCGGGGGGGGGGGCTGCAGTACAACACTCCAACTACAGCGCCCACGAGGCGCTAGGGCCCAGAGGCACACAGTTCCACCCAGCACGGCAGTGCCCACACTCCTCACCTCCTTCTGCTTCGCCGGGGAGTAAGTTACAGCGCTCACCATGCACTGGAAGGCAAACTCCATGGGGGCATAGCGCTTTCTCAGCCCAGTGCTGCAGAGGACAGACACTCCTCTTCTCCTGGCACTTTTAGATGTGGAGCTCGCGAGGCACAAGGTCCCACCAGCTGCCTCCAGGCCCTAAAATGGCGCTTTTTTCTTCTTCAGGGCCAGGTAGCAGAGTAGCAGGCACTACTGGGCAAGGTCAGCAGTCAGTGGGCACTTATCAGGACAGGGCGATAGGCTTTAAAAACCATCCTCCACTGTAGCGTGGCACGCCTCCTGTACAGCAGCCTTTAATCCTGCAGTGGGGCTTTCACTAGCCCTGTGGAGAGCAGATGGGTTTCAGTTGGGTACAGAGTCCAACACACAGGCCTAGGTAGCGGTATCCCCTGGCAGCAGGTCCCCTCACGTTCATGTCCCTGCTCTGTCTGAGCACATGATGGCGAAGCCTCCCTACTTATACGCCCCTCACCCCACCTACCAGGCAGTGCCAGAACTTTCTAGAAGCCTCTGGGAACTGGTTCTAACTGGCTCAGGGGGAGGAGTAGAGCACCCTGGGTGCCAGGCTTTCCCTCCAAAAGCTGGGATGGCTGGGAACCGAGCATCTAGACTGCTAACCTACTGCAGTCAGGTGGCACCACGCACAGCCATGGCATCCATTTTAAACGCAGCATGTTACCAGGGTACATTCTTACAATGGGGGGTTAACAAGTGCGCACACCATTGCAGTACATTTCCTAGGGCATCTCACACCACACATGGCCAATACAACTTTCCACCATGGGGGAGACATCCTAAAATATGGGGGGTGAAAAGCGAAAAGTTTTGGGGAAAATGGGCCAGGTCCAACACATCGGATACTGTTCCAGATTAGTCCCGCTGAGGTTTTACCTTCTCAAGTTTTGTGTCAAGAGTCCTGTCTATGTTGGAGAGGGTCACTGTGAGGTAGAAGAGTGTCGCGTGTGTTGGTCGGCGTGGCAAAAACAGTAGGCCGAGGGTCGCAGACAGGCAGCCTGGTGCTTTGCAATGGCCGTCCTCCGTGGCTGATCAATGCTTGCTGTGAAAAGAGATGAATTGGTGGTGGCTTGCACTGAATTTCAGTGTGAGTGGTGAAGTTCCAGAGCAAGCGGGTCTGTTTGTAGTCACAAAGAGCCGAAAAGATTGATTTAAGATCCGCTGAGCCCCTGAGGGGCACCACTTGGGAGCCTGAAACTTGCTGCAGCTAGGTCCAGGAGCTGGTTGAGGAGCCTTTTATGTCCCAGAGGCTGAGATCAGGAGGCCAGCAGGCTAGCCCTTTAAGTCATTCTGGGGTCCTGGGTTCAAGAAGGTGGTACAGGTCCAGTTCTTCCCCAGGCAAGAGGGCAGCAGGCAAGCATAGCAGAGCAGCAGGTCCTTTAGAGCAGCAGTGTAGCAGAGTGGCAGTCCTTATAGCAGGACAGCAGTCATTCTTGGCAGAGAAGTGTACTGAAGAGTTGGTGTCTGAGGTCCAGTATTTATACCCAACAAAGCAAACACAAGGAGATGATGGACGGAGCGCTGAAACTTTTCAGACACTCACCCCAGTCACAGATCTGGGTTGAATCCATCATCATTCTTTAGCTCACTTCACCAGTTCAGACCCAGCTAAATGCAAGTCAGTCTTGACCCGGTGCCTCATCGGAACAGTCCTGCCTGAACTGCCAAGCTAGGTCTTCCCTGAACCTGAACCAAGCATTCTTGGACCGGTTTCTGGGTAACAGCCTTCATCAGCCAGGCTACCTTTTGTCACCCCAAGTGGGACGCGTATGCCCAGACGTGGGTCCCGTGCTCTCCATGCCACTGGAGTCAAGCTATCCTGGCTGATGAGGGGTGAAACCCCGAAACCGGTCCTAGGATGCTTGTTTCCATTCCTGGGATGACCTGGCCAGGCAGTTCAGGCTGGACTGCTCCCATTAGGCACAGGGTCAAGACTGATTTGCAGTACTGCGGTGAATGTATGACATTGTTCTCTATTCTGTCCATCAATTGTTTTTGCATTTGTCACCCGAGTGGGACGGGTATGCCCAGACGTGGGTCCTGTGCTCTTCATGCCACTGGAGTCAAGCTATCCTGGCTGATGAGAGGTGAAACCCCGACACCAGTCCTGGGATGCTTGTTTCCAGTCCAGGGAGGACCTAGTCTGGCAGTTTGGGCTGGACTGTTTCCATTGGCACAGGGTCAAGACTGATTTGCATATGGCTGATGTCAAACTGGAATGGCATGGTGGGCAAATAAATGGATTTAGGCCCAGATCCAGGTACTGGGGTGAATGTATAACATTGTTCTGCATTCTGTCCATCAATTGTTGTTTTCCAGTATTTATACCCACTTATGCCTTTGAAGTGAGGGAGAAGATTCTAGACAGTGAAGTTGAAGTGCATGGAATCTCCTGCCTCCACAGCCCTGGCTCCAAGCTACCTGAAATGACAAATCACGGTTGTTAGGCCCTCTGCGTGAAGGAAGAGCAGAAGCTATTCAGGTGTAAGTGGGGCTATGCTCAGCACTGCCCCCCCCCCGCAGATGGCACACCTAATCCCTCTATTGTGTGAATGTCTGGGAGGAATTCACAAAGTCTAACTATCAGTTATAACGCGTCACGTGACCCCAGCCAGGCTATAGGCACAAAAGGGCTAAGGGCAGGAAAATGCCAACTTTCTAAAAGAGTACATTTTAAATAACGGTTCTAGCTGTAGGGAAAGAGAACATGAGATCATTGAACCTGAAGTGAAGTGCCTAAGGAGGTCAGGCTGCAGGTTATGGCTCTTAAAGTAATGGGTTGAAGTTCAGTTTTTTAATGTTTGGGACACATTGTAGGGACGTTATATAGGAGGTGGGGTTATGTTATTGGGGCAACAAGGTAAATCATCTAATGGGTAGGGGCGTTTTGCTCTGATTTATGGGGTATTGGACACCGGTTTGTTATTTCACATAGCAGATGCAATGTTGGGCAAGGGGGTGAGGATGTAGTAGGCAAGTGAATAAGTTTGAGTTGAGCACTCGTTTGCTGCATATTGATTAGGGTGCAGTTGGGAGAGAAGGTTGCTGAGGGGGGAGGCATCAGGGTGATGCAATATTTCTTTCGAATTTAGCACGGGTACATTGAGCAGTCAGTTGAGCTGTGTTTCGGTTTTGTTTCAGATACCCTTGAAGAAGAGCCGGCAGGCTCGAAATGCATTGGGTAATTAAATGAGCCCATTCTGATGTATGGTTGACCTCACGTGCCGCCATGTAAAGCCTGGATGGGCAGCAGGAGGCATTTGAAACTGTTGAATAAAGCATTCAAGGGCAATGATGCTGTCTTCATGGTGTTGAAATACGCAGGAAGAGTGATGATTTAAAAAGGAAAAGTATAAGAGTAATCTGAACATGGTGAAAAAAATTGAAAATTCATTATGATCTACCTTGAGGAATCATTTCCATGCACGCAGTGCGACAGTGGGGTGCATGAGTGACGCACCCTTTGGGTAACTTTCTAAAAGTGGCTTATCACCCCAATTCCAAAGACACCAAACATGAACTGGTCATCTCTGCCCATTTGGAAATGACACTTATAAAATGTAATAAGTCAACTTCAATGTTATCCTTTAGGAGGGTGTGGTCAAGCGGTGGACCTCTCACGTCCACTTAAAGCAGTAACAGAGGGCAGATAGACCAGCAGCATCAGTCAAGCCCACCAGGTGGACGTGATCGCGGCCCCAGCGAAGTGAGACAAATGGTGGCTTTGAAGCCCGCTGCGGGGAGAGGAGACGCTGTGGGAGGAGACGCTGCAATAGGTCGACAACGTTGTGACTCCACCACGAAGACTGTCGGGACGGCAGGTGCGAAGGCAGCCGGTTGCAGAAGGGAGCTACTTCCCCAGGAAGACAGACGGACGCGCCGACTTCCTCAGCTGCGGCCCAGGTGGGGCATACACCCTAATAAAAAGTAACAAGCAAAGGAAAAACACCACAGTTCTAAGTCCAGTATTTACCCTAAACCGTGCCCTTCACATGGGCCATACCATAGAGGGATCGGCCTTGCAGTGGTGAAAAACGATTTGCTAGTTTTTCAGTACCAGAACATGTAAAATTTAAAAGTACATGTCCACATTTTTAAACACACTACACCCTGCCCATGGGGCTGTTCATGCCCTACCCTAGGAGTGACATATGTATTAAAAAGGAAGGTTGGGCCTGGCAAAGGGTTTACTTTTCCAGCTGATCATGGCCGTTTTAAATTGCACACACACAGGCTGCAATGGGTGGCACAATTCGTGCTGCAAGGCCAACAAAAATGGATTTTACAAAATTAGAAGTGAAGGCAAAATGTTTGAGGATGACCGTGCAGAAAGGACTAAGTCCAACAGCGTGCTTGAGCCCAGATGATTATTGTGTATGGCAAACTCCATGGCAAACTCAAGGTTACTATCAAAAATTTCTAGACCTTCTAGCATATCAGATCTCTGAATATTGTTTAAAATGGCAAAACTCTACTTTGAAACCTCCATCTTCATTAGATTCTGAAGAGACCTGCCCTCTCTGAAGGGATGCTCTACTCTTCCAACATCGCTAGAGATTTGATCATGAACAGGTTAGCCCAAACTTCCTTCTCTTACCCATCTGTGTTTGTCAAAGAAATCAGAAACAATTTTATGACACTTTGAAGCAGTATTGTGACTTCCAGCCTTTTACCTTCTCCAGTTCAGTCTTGGCACTGTCAAAAGCATCGCAGGAAGCAGCTTTAATAAAAAAAGGCATGGTATCCATTGCCTTCTGGGTCTCTCATGTTCTTCTTAAAAGTACACCATGTCAAAATCTGTGACTTATACTCATCAGCAGCAGAGTCGCTACTTAATTCCATATTATCAGAATACCATGTTATGGATCCTGTAGTTTCTTTAGTCAACCTAATATGTTCTTCTAATAGTTCTAGTCATTCAACCAATTGGACTTGCACATGCTAGGTTGCAACCTTAGTTTGCAGACAAGCCTGCTGCCCAGGTGACATCTGCAAGCTCGGTACTGCCCCTTCAAAGCTTGGAACCAACATCCTTGGTATACACAGGGATCTCCAACGAGTAGCTCGGGAGCTACTGGTAGCTCGCCAGTACCTTCAAAGTGGCTCTCAGAGATGAAGCCAAGCCCAGTATCAAATTCGGATAGTAGGTGCCTATTAAAGAAGGCAGCACTGCTGATCTCAAGCTCTTAAGAGTGACAGCCAGCAAAAACTTATGGCAGTAACTTTTACTAAACACTCTAACACACAAAGTATCGGCCTATAGGGCCTGCCACTTGACAGTCTGTATCTAATCTCAATACAACTAAGCCACAAGGCAATCGACCATCTTGTATCCCTGCTTTATCAGTCACAACTTGTGTGACCAGTGGACCATGAAAGAAGTAAAACAGTAGTAGCCTGAGGAATAATGATTGCTGACCCACCAAAGTGTGGGACTGCAGGAGTCAGAGTTAAAATGTGTCAGTTGGGTCTATAACCTGGCGTAATAATGGTCATGACTGATATATGGTCTCTGCCTTGACCCTTATGGTTTCAAGCCTTGGCCCAACTGTGGCCCTAGTATAATGGTAGGCATTATTGGCATAATAAAGACATCCGTGTTTTTGGTCCAGGAGGACCTGGCTTGGCAGTTCGGTCTGGACTGTTCCCATGAGGCACAGGGTCAAGACTGGTTTGCATATGGCCATGTCTGAACTGGGGTGGCATGGTGAGCAAAAGAACGATGGATTTAACCCAGATCTCTTGACTGGGGGCGAATGCATGATTCATTCAGCATTCCAGCCATCATTTGTTTGGGTGACCATCTGTGGCACAAGACTGTAATACCTGGGTATTCAAAGTAGTCTGTCCATATGAGGCATTTGTACATGGGAGTACTTGATGAAAATAAAAAGCATTTGTTTTGGGACAGTGCATTTCCTAAAATCTGAAAACTAATATTTTGAAAGCAGTTTTTGTTTTCAAAAATGGATTTTCTTCTGTTAGATTGAGTTTGTTTTCCCACAGTGGAAAGTGGTATTTGATAGAAAGAAGTGCACTTTCAGAAACTGATGACTAATAATTCAAGCTGAGCTGGGGAGACCTACTCCTGTATTTATATACTTTATGCCATAGGGCATGTCTAGATTTGAATGTTACTTCATAAGTCAAGTGGAGGCATTTTATATTGATGAATGTTTTCCTGGAATTTCTGATGGTAACCACACTAGGAATACTTGGGTGGCAACTACTGATAATCCTGCTTAGGGTGGTCATAGCATAGTCACTATTTTATAGTTATAACGTTTGCTAGTAGCTCAGGAAGACTTTCCTTGAGCAGAAGTAGCTCTCACTACAGAAAAGGTTGGAGATCCTTGTTATACAGTAAGACAATATGCATGTTGTTAAACATTGGGTTTCTGGTTGACAGAGGTATGCAAACTGTCCAAGGAGCAACCACAAACCTAGTCAAGGTAAGTCAGATACACACCATAAATTAACATTTGCTCACCCTCTAGCAGCTTAGCACAGAACAGGCAGGCTTAACTTAAGAGGAAATGTGTAAAGTATTTGTGCAACACTTCAAACAGTAACACAATTCAAACACCACAAAAATACTCCACACCAGTTTAGGAAAATAGCTAATATGTTTATGAACAAAATAAGACTAAAATGACAAAAATCACATAAGCATAGCCAGAGTTATGAATGTTTAAAGAATTAATAAAAATATAGTTCGTAAAAGCTTAAACCACCAACTGGGGATATCTGGTCATGTTAGACCGAGGTGAAGCCAAAATTTTAGGCAGACCGCAAAGGAGCGTGGGTCGGATACAGGGTCCAGCCTTGGCCCAGTGAAAAGTACCTGGGATGGGTTGTCGATGGAATCAAGATGCGAGAAGCAAAGATGTGCTGCGTTGAACAGCTGGATTGAAGGCGATGTCTTGTTGTCGAGCCTCCCAAATCGGAGATGTGTCATCGTCGAACCACAGGATGTAGGCGATGCATCGGGAACTGGAGGCGTGCACCGTGCAGTTGGTGAAGTGAGATCCTCAATCTGTTCAAAAGCGACAGTGCATCGAGGGAGATGCACTGGTTCCAATTAGCGCAAAGCCCCCGATGTTTGGATTCTTGCAGCACTTTATACCCACTTCAAAAGGTCCATGAACTGGATTGGCACTACTTGGCTGGGCATGACTTGCAGCAAGCAAAGTTCAGGTGCTGTTGCAGGTTGATTAGAACTTTTTGATGTCCCTGAGACTTAGAACAGGGGACAAGCCAGCATGCCCTTGGAGTTACTCTGGGTTCAAGTGAGATAGGCCCAGTCCTTCCTCAGCAGGGCAGAGGGTAGCAGGGTAGAACAGCAGAAAAGTGGTTCTTCCAGAGCAGCAGTCCAGCAGAGCGGCATTCCTTGTAGTGGCACAACAGTCCTTCTTTCTGTCAGAGGTATGATTTCACTATTAGGACCTCACAAAATAAAACCTACGTACATGTGGCCCCAAGAGCAGTAAAATTGCATCTTTCTGAAAGTGGCATTTTTAGAAGAGTAGTGATACATTAATTTAACCTATAAAGAATATTTATCATTACAATTCCAGTGAAACCAGACATGACAGATCTCCTCCTTCTCAACCAGGAATTACAGATTATAAGTGCAATTTGGAATTCCCAATGTTAACCTTTGAGGTTGTTTTTCACTACCAGGACATGCAAAACTTAAAAGTACATGTCCTACCATTTCATTATACAGCACCCTACCCTATGGGCTACCTAAGGCCTATCTTAGGGGTGACATATGTAACAAAAGAGGAGTTTAAGTCTTGGAAAGGGGTTTTAAATGGCAAGTCGACATGTCAGTGTAAACTGCATACACAGGCTCAGCAGTGGCAGGCCTAAGACATGTTTAAAGTGCTACTTGTGTGGGTGGCACAAACAGTGCTGGAGAACCACTAGTAGCATTTACTTTACAGGCCCTGGTCACTGATAATGCACCATACTAGGGACTTATAGATACATTAAATATGCTAATTGTAGATCCCACCCTTCACAATGGAACTGTGCCATAGAGTAGCTCTTGCGTGCTATAGCATCAGAAGGATAGATAAATGGAGAATTATTGAGGAATTCAAATACCGTACTGTAAATAGGTGTGATCTACAAGAACATAAGGTCTGTGTTAATAAAAAATAAATAAATCCAAGCGAGTGTGTCTAAAACTATAAAATCATGCAACAGCTGTGTGTCTTGCCTGTATTATCTTTAGCCACACAATAATGTCAGAAGAAGGCAGACAACCGTGCCCCTCTGCGATCGATCATAAGTGTGCGTGTAGAAGGGACATAATATTCATAGATCCATGGGTGAGCGTCGTACAATAAGCTACGGACACTGATATGTGCATAGTTTACCAAAAGAACAGTGAATACCAATTGTCCACCAGCTACACCAAGTTGTGCTATCAGGTGAGGTAGTACTCTAGAATCAACTAATGTAACTCTCTTGTGAATGGTCTTCCCAAAATCCATCTCACCTGCCTGAAATTGATCCTGTATTCAGCTGTGTGCTTCATCTACGAGGCCAAAAGGAATGATCACATCCAATGTTCCCTCTAATTTATATCCTCTTTGTGCAGCAATAAAGGTGCTCCGTACACTGCAGCTAAGGCCGCGTGCGCTGAAGACGAGCAATAACTTAATACATAAGCATGTGCAGTGTGCTAGCTACCAAAATCAGTGGCATAGTAGGGTACCATAGGCCCTAAAAGAAAAGAAATCAAAATGCCTTCCTCGCCTCTTCGACTGGTATGAAAAGATACTTACTAGTAATAGCTTGCAATAAGAACACAAATCGTCCTAATAATATTGACAAGTGCCTGTTTAAGAATCCTGATCCAAATTTACTAACACTTAGTGCTGAGTTTGCATCACAAAAGTGACTCATATACAGCACACAGTGTTGTGTTAGGATTTACTGTACAAAGCAAATCATGATTTTTGTGGGAAAGTTGCCCTCAGAAACGCAAAGTAGCAGTTTGCATTACCTTACTTTGCACCAAAGGGGCGTGCCATGGGTAGTACCAACCACCTGTGGGTTTGGAAGCAAATGCCTATCTAATAACATTTATAGACAGGGATTTGAGCCCCAAAATTCCGTCTCCTTGAGGCAGGCAACAGTAAAGCAACTTTTAAAAGTCTCCATATTTTTTTTACTTTGCATATGTGTTGCACTATATAGCATACATATAGTGGGAAAAGTATTAAAGGATATTTTTTGTAGTTGAAGGCTCCCCTTCCAGTACAATGCCTATGCTTGACAGAATGTTCACATCCTAGGACTAAGGTCAGGCCACTGGAACTATGCAATTCTGCCCTTGTGGCCTTTTCCTCATTACTATGGATTTGCCAAGTGTCAAACAATCTATCATCAATAATTGTAAATAAATATTTAGGAAACGAATAAAAAGTGGACCTATACTATACAATGGCAATATGTGACCAGAAAAAACTATTATTATTCCAAAATATTTTCTTTTATTGAAAATAATCTGATATATATATATATATATTTTGTTATTGATATTTTATATAGCATTGTTACTAATAAATAGACAAAAGAATTTCAAAGTGCATTCAAAGTACAATGTGTAGACTTCAAACAATTACTTAAGAAATAAAAATGTATACCAACAAAGTAATTATAAATACCATAATGAAAATCAGAATAAGATAAACCATTTCAAATTTTTGACAGATTTCCAAAAGAAACAATACTGGCTAACCTAATTAGAATCTAGGCGTGTTTTGGAGGGACGCCTTCTTCAGGTAGCCATGAGTATGAGCGAAGTTTCTTGAGAATTGGATCGTATATGCCTATCAATAAATATAGGCCTTCTTAAATATTTTCACCAGAGCTCTCTTGGAGCGATATATAAGAATTTATAATCCCAATCATGAGTGGGTGCTCCTTCGGATAAAAAGCTATGCCCCAATATAATTTCTTAAAGTTCTCTTTGGAGTCGCTTCAACATCACAGACGCGGTCAAATTCCTTTAGCAATAAGTTGAAGCCATGATCTTGCTAAGTTGCAAACAATTAATGTTTAAAACCCCAGGCTCAAGAGGTCTGGCACTGGTGGGTCGAGATGGTACCCTGAAAATAGACGAATCTACTGTTGCCCAATGTTAAGGCTGGACAGTGAGTGATACTCTGTAGTTTGCTATGAATCAATGAACACTGTCCCCAGAATTAAAAAAAAGGACCAATGAACCATAATTGATAGATCACTCGCAAAATTCGCCTGTCGTAGTAAAATAACCAGGCTGTCATCGTCTCCATGTGTGAGGTCCCACGGCACCCGCTGTTGCAGTACCACATGTGATGTAGAGAAGGGGGTAAACAATCTATCATCTACTGTATAATCTGCAGATTTTAACCCCCAAAAATAGTTTTTTGCGCAAATGGATCAAAAGTTACCAAACCTATGACTACCCGTATTGCTGCCAAGTGGGAGACCCTTCACAAAGGTTGACTGGTCACGTTTCGGTTGCTAATTTGTATATTAAATTGGTACATTTGCCCAGACTGTTAGCTTGTGTCAAAATGACAACATAATAAGGTAATACTGTCAAAAAAAGAGCATCTTTTCTTGCCGCATAATTCGACCCTGATTCATAATTTGACCCTCTTCTGCCTCACAATTCCAGTGGCCCCGACTATGGTGCAAGGTAAAGGTGGGTGAGCCAAATAATTAACAGCGACAGCTGGGGTTGGCTCTGGATCTTAAGAGCCCATGCAAAAGCCGAGCCTTGAAAATATGCAGCATGTCAATCATGCAGCACAGATCATGTTGGGTTAGAATATGGTAAAAATTAAAACGTGGAAGCGTTTCACCTTTGTCTGGACCACTGGAATTATGTAACTCTGTGGCTGCAGCTTTTTCCACAATATTATACAAAAATATTTCTGCCCCCGACCCCCTCCCTACTTCCTTAGAAAGACAATGCTAATAGTGAACCAAAAGGCATGTCCGGGATCAGGTGTACACTATGTGTGTCCCAGATTCTAATTATCGATAGAGCAACTTTATAGGCTATTAAATCAAACACAAACGATGTTTTGTATATTGCAAAGCTTGTTCTCACCTCATTTCCGAAGAGGAACAAAAAGGAGGATCAGTTGACATATATTTGCCCGTTCTTTCAGCCGAAAGTTTAATTTGTTTGCAGTTATGTATACCAAAGTCCACCGGAAAGTATGAGAGCGTTTTACCTGAGAATCAAGACTGGAACCTGTTTTCCAGTTCCAAAGTCAGCAGCTCTGGCCGTAATGTCATGTACTCCCCCTCTCATTGGGTGTTGAACACAATCACAGACGTCTATTTCACACTGCCTGCTGCAGCCTCTTCAAACACTCCAATCTGAAGTACAAGAAATAGCTCCTTTCTTTAGATGGATGTGCTGAGCCTCGTGGTGCACAGCCTGCGACAACAGAGAAAATGCGAGATTTCAAACCTTCCTTTTATGTCTTTAGGCCCTGGGAGCAGCGAGAGTGCTCCCAGAGAGAGTCTAGGCGCTGGAAGAAGGGAGGTTGCGTGAGCGCATTCTCCACTGGTTGCCAATTAAAGCCAGGGCTACATACAAGACTGCTTGGCTTGCATCACTGCTATTGCTAAGTCTTTACACCCATTCACTCCCCCTTACCTGGCGGACAAACTAAAGCTATCAGGAACTATAGTATAGACCATCACAAATCCTCGAAATATTGCTGTTAGAATACCCCCTACGTTTAAAAAGGTGTGCCTCCTGGCACAATCCCTCCCGGTTAGCGCAACTAGAATTTGGAACTCATTAGCTCCAAACCTACCTACAACCACCTTGTGGTGACTTTGAAGCCGGATCTGAAAGTCCTCCTCCTTGAACGATATTTTAGCTAAGACAATGCCACAAATCTTGGCTTGGATAACTGGATTACTTTAATTGCAGAAGGCACTCACAACATTTTCACTGCTATACATACTTCTTGTACAATTTGTTTTTCTATAATGATATACCATTTTGTAATGAAATATTTTTGATAATATTTGGTCATTTTGAACCCTATGCAATTATCTATGTAACAACATATGTCTACTTTAAAGCACTCTAGCACATTTAGGTAAGGTCCCTGCTATATGAAAATGCAAAAATAAATAATGAAGTCACTGGGATCTGAACCTCATGGGTGCGGGTGACGGCCAATGCCCGACACCCGCACTACCTCCCCAGTGTGTGTGTCGGCCATTGGCCAACACCGGGGAGGTAAATAAAAATTCCTTTATTTCATTTTTAGGTCGAGCATTCAAGACCTCTTGTATATGTTACAGTCAAAGTGTGAAATCCCGGTATTGTATAGAATGCCCAGGTAATGTATAGAATGCCTGTTGGTTTTCGGCAAACTATGAAATATAAGTTTTTTGTGAAAATGTTACATACTTTTCCTAGGCATTCTATACAATTCCTAGGCATTATACAGAATGACCAGTACATTTTACGCAAAGCGTTAAAAGGCCACAAGATGAGATTCCTAGGCATTCGGCAAAGTGTGAAATCCCGGTATTGTATAGAATACCTAGGTAATGTATGGAATGCCTGATGGTTTAGAGGCAAACTAGGAAATATAAGTTTTTAGTGAAAATGTTATATACTTTTCCTAGGCATTCTATACAATTCCTAGGCATTATACAGAATAACCAGTACCATTTATGCAAAGTGTTAAAAGGGCACAAGATGAGAAGCCTTTATTAATTAATACGCATTTGAAACTGAAAGAACAAAACTACGAAATAAAGCACAGGATATTCTTACCAGAAAACAATGAAAGCAGAACTGAGATTAAGGTACTTGTTACACTAAGAAAGGCCAGAGTAACACATGGAATTGTACTCACTGTTATTCTTCACAAAAAAACACCTTCTATTTTGGCACTTTGATCTTGTACATACATTTCACGACTTAAAGAAGAATGCGAACAGAATATTGTTACCAGTAAAACACAAAGCAGAACTGGCATGACCTACTTGTTGCAGCATAAAAACACCTTCTATTTTGGCACTTTGATCTTGTACATACATTTCATGACTTAAAGAAGAATGCAAACAGAATATTGTTACCGGTGAAACACAAAGCAGAACTGGCATGACCTACTTGTTGCAGCAGGGAAGGCTAGAATGACATTTTGAATTGCACTTAATTTTCTTTTTCATACAAAGGCCCCTCATATTTTGGCATTTCGTCTTGCACACCCACCTGACGAATCCTTGGCCTCTTCCTGTGGTCTGAGAAGTAGCTGCAGGTCGGAGAGGTATTTCGTGGTCAGGAACGTCTTCAATTCTCATTAAGTTATTTGGACATACAGTGAATTGTGATCTGGCGTAGAGTTGCTTTAAGATTCCTTGTGCAGTTCAAAAGTCCGTAAAAGCCATCTTCCGTCACGTTCATAACAACTGCCAAGAGATTGCGTGAGCCACCCCGCCCTTTGTCGACGTCGGGAATCGGAACTCGCACAGTGGCACCTAAAGGCACAGGAGGAAATTTTTTGTCAGAATCCCTTTTCATGTTTTTGGCCTGAATCTCAAGGTTCGATTTCGATTCCATTTTACTTTGGATAGCTTTCTCAATATTGAAGAAAACATTGCACAAAATGCTAACTCCATAAACTTCTACTTCAGCGCCGTCATCGTCTTTAGGAGAATGTCCACAGATGGCATGAACGTTTCGGCCACACTTTCGACATGTATGAGCACCGCTGGTTTCTTTTGAGCAGACGCAACAGATAGCAGAAGAAAAAGGATTTTCAGTAACGATGGAAATGGAAGGCTCTTCGATAACCATGGCTTCATCACTGTTTTGGTTTCCTCCAACATGGATTGCATTCTAAGCTGCTATGTCTTCTGCAGGGAGCTGTGCGTCTTGCATTGATTCATCTTGTCTTTCTTCCTACTGTTGTGTTGTTTGTATGCTCTATATTATTTTTTCGAGCTCTTCCCGAGTCTCTACGTCTTGTAAAACGTCGTCAGGCAGGGACGACGCCGAAAGACCTACTCTAGCTTTGCAGCCGAACAGAGCTTTGTATGGTGACCTCTTAATCCTAGAATTAAAAGCTCTGTTCTTCATAAGTTGGACGAACCGCAATCCCTCACTCCAGCAGCTAGTTTTTTCATCTTGCATCCAAGCACACAGCATATTTTCAATGTCATGATTAGCTCTTTCGACGCTCCACTGACTTTGTGAGTGGCGCGGCTTACCATGGACTATCTTCAAGGTGGGCCAATACTCCTATAGGCCGCTTACCAGATTGTTTGCAAATTCCCTGCCGTTATCGGACTGTAGAATCGTTGGAGCACCAAGCAACGTAAATATGTCGACGAGCTTGTAGACTACTTCTTCCGCTCTCTTTGATTTCAGAGCTCTGAGAACAACAAACTTAGTGAGATGATCTTGGTACACCATTATAAACTTGTACTCTCTGTCAGGATGGAACTGAAAATTGACGAGATTGACCTCTGGATATCCTTGATCAGCCCTACCAGGGTTGTCCATAAAGCCCACTGGACACCAGGGAAAAGATTTTTTTAAATACAGGTGTGGGGCTGCCCAACATGGGCATGGCCATGCCCCACTCCAACTAAATAAGGCATTAGTCTTTCTGCTCCGTCCCAGGGGGTGAATGTGGGTAATTCCCCCCAAATCTGCCCCCACCAGGAGCCAGAAATCCCACTAGATACCAGGAAATGTCTTTAAAAGAAATATATGGGTGGGGCTGCCCACCATGGGCATATCCATTCCCCCAACCCACAAACAAAGCAGGTAGCCTTGGGTGGAGTGGGCCATTGCCCCAGAATTTGCCCCCTGGGGGGCCAAAACCCCATTATACACTAGGGACTGCATTCATGATATATTGTTTGAGGGGAAGAGGTCCTCCTGGGCCTGGGTCCATCCTCTTCCCACTTTGGAGCCCAATAAACTAGCTGTCCCTCCTGGGGGCTGAATAGGGTATTCAACCTACCAGACCCAGACAGTTCTAAGAAGTAGAGTTTGGGCAGACTCCATGATGGTGTGATTCTCCCAATTCCACACATTTTCTAACCCACAATGCCCTGTAAACCTCACAAAGTTGCTTAAAACACACATTTTCCTCACATATCTTTGAGGAAAACTTATGGAATCTGCGGGGAGCCACACATTTCCTATCACACAGCTTTGCCCCAAGTCTCCTGATAACATTTTTACCTCACTAGTGTGGGTAGGCCAAGAGACATTCACACAAAATGTCCTAACTAGGTGCTGATTAATTAGGGCCCAATAACCATAGTTACCCACTTTGCGAAAAAGAGCCTGTTTTTTAAAACTACAGGAACAGATTAAAAAGAGGTCAATGGGAGTCCCCTAGCACGGTCTCCCATTTAACTTGGTTTGATCTGTTAATGTGCGGGCATTTAGCCCAGCCACACAAGTGGCACAGCGTTTTTATCGGCACATGTGGGGTAATCCTGGGTGATAGGAATTTTGTGGATTCCTGTGGATTTCAGAAATTTCCTGTAAAGATTCACACAGGAAAGTGTGGAAAATGTCTCTTTATTCGTCTTTATTTATCACCAGATACCTCCAGCTTACTCCTCAAACTTCCCAGCACCAATCTCCCTTCTGCCTTCCAAAATCAACATTCCACACAATCACAACGGGATCTGAATTCAATATTTCTTAGAGAGTTCTAGCAACTCTACACATCTTCCCCTTTACATACAACAAAATGTACACAAAAATACAGAAAGATATAAGCATTGAAAACAAACCCAATGTAATAACACAATAAGTGGTCCCCTGAATGACAATGCTCACCAACGATGAGTTGCAGGGTGAAGAACCAATTTCATACATCACAGCCATTATCAAGAATAGGCTGGGGACTTTGACATTTGCACACATTCCCCACGCTCCATGCAGAACCATCGGCCAAAATGAGAAAAATTTTCTTTACTCCTCATACTTGTATTGGATTAGAAAATGTACTCTCGCCCTTACCTAACAAAACCACCTCTTTTGACCACAACACAATCACCTTCCTTTATGTCAGGTACTTTGACACCCTTCCTGACATTGTAGTATTCCATAGCTAGACGCTGCTTTTGAGCTTCGTCACTCTCCTCAGCAGCACAGTTGATCCACACGCAATCCTTGTTTTTCAACCACCCTGGAACCTCCTTTAAGCCAGGTTCCCTTCCTTTGAGAGAAATAAACAGTGACACTCCTGTCACCAAATGGGGGGTCACCCTATAAGACCAATTTCTTCAACTCTTCACACCAAGACAAAACATTTGACAACGAGAGTTGTATATTCTCCATAATCAAACAAATAACTCTCTACTAATCCATTGGTTTGGGGTCTAAACAAAGCCATCCTTTCATGCTTGGTCCCCAGTTTGCACAATATTTCTTTCATTCTTATGGATATAAATTGTACTCCATTGTCCAACACAAAGATTTTAGGAATTCCTTAATTCATGAATACCCTCTCTAAAAATCCTACTACCTTCTCTGTGTCAATACAATCAGTAGTTTCGACAACAAACCTCTGGTATGGTCGTCCACCAGAACCATCAAGTACTTACTCAGTGTACCTATCTTAGATATCGGACCCAAAAAATTCATCGCAACTCTTTCCCAGGGCCTTTTTGGTAAAACCATACAGCCCAAGGGATGCTGTCCCACAATTCTAGTTTTGTCACTGTTTGCACATGCAAAGCAATCTCTCACTACATACTCAATGTCTCTATCCATGCCAGGCCACAAAAACGATTGGCGTACTTGTCTCTTGGTCATATTCCTGCCCAGATGCCCCTTATGTGCAATATTGATCATTCTTTTCCTAAGTTTCACAGGTGGCATGAACTCATTCCTAAGCCAAGTCATTTACCATCACACACACTAAATTCACCCTCCACATGATGGTATCCCCTGAACCGGACATCCTCAACTTGATCCTTCTTCCAGCCTTCCAACACACATGAGACTACTTGTTGCAATACATTATCTCGCCACTGCCTCCTACAGGCTCAATCTCTCAATCCACCTGTAGGTCCACTTCATCCTCCGGCATCCTCGACAAACAATCAGCAACCATGTTTCCTACAATAACAGAAAGCCCCAAGCTGTGTTACAAACGAGGTAAGATGTTTATAGTCTGCATACAGAGAAATTTGGTGATATGCCGCAAACATGTCAATCACGCTAAACATCTCACCACCACCAATAGCCTTCATCATTTCAGAAATGTTAGGTAAGGGTTGCCACATGTTTTTGTTCATGTCACGCACGTCCACACAGAAGGATTTTCCCCTCCTCCTTAGGTGCTACCAGAATGAGTGTCAACCACTCCAAAGCCTCAATAGGTTTTATTATGCCTTGTTCCACCAACATCTTGAGTTCCTCTTGTAGAGGTTCTTTCATTAGGTGAGGTACATTTCTAACTTTATGTACACCGACACAGCATTATTGCTTTTAATGATTTCGTGAGAAAATTTCTCAAGCTTTCCAAATTTGTAGATAAAAACTTCAGGGTATTTCTCCTAATGGTCACATCAAAGTCTTCAACATTGTGCCCAACCATGGTCATAACTGGTTTGGTGGCATTAGGATTCAAGGTCATGTTAAAGTCGTTCTGGTGCCGCCAGCCTAGAAGATCGGAACCTTGCTTAGTCATGTACACACAACCAAATACTTTCTTACCATTAAAGCTCATTACCATCCATTTCAATTCCAATATTTCTATAGTTTTCTGCCATACCCATCAGCTTTAATGTCAGACTTACTCCACCTGGACTCCACCCCCTTCCAGTTTTTACAATATGTTTCTTTAGACAGCAAAGCGAATAAACTACCAGAATTAACCAGCATCTCCACATTACACTCATCCAAACCCATAATGCAATGAGGTTTCTCTAATTTGTCAGTACTTTCCCTGACAATAGTACCAGCATGCACAGTAGAGTTACCCTCCGATTCTCCTGCCGCTCCACACTCCTCCTCGTTCAATATCTCCTCGATACTCTCACATGTGTTGTCTACTTCTTGTACTTGGTTAAACTGGGCGCTAGCTCTACAGACTTTGGCAAAATGCCCTTTCCTACCACAAGCTCTACAAGTTACATTTCTAGCCATGCACTTAGTACTTGATGCAATGTGGCCAGGAGCTCCACAACTGTAGCATTTGACCACCCTCGTGTTAAACTTCGAGGTAGTAGGAAAAGAGTGAAAGTTATCATTTGGCTTGTCTGAGGGCTGAGATTTTACATTGTGTTTTACGTTCTTCGTTTCATCAATTGACGCATGCACCACTGTCACTTTGGACGAATGCTCTTCCGACAAGTCACCACCACCACATTTATCCATCTCCTTAATCCACAAATCAGTATGTTCTAATCCCTTAGCAATCTGAATTGCTTCTTTCAACGTAGGACCTTTGATTAGTAATTTTTCCTTTACCATGTAATTGTTGGTGTGCCTTACAATTGATCTTGTATGAGGGAATCCCCCAACCCTCCAGATTGGCAAGTCAAAGAGAGACCCCTTAATGCAGCAACATACGTTGCGATATTCTCATCTCCCTTTTGCACTTGAGAGAAAATGTACGTCTTTCAATATACAATATTCACCCTAATAGTAAAGTTTAAATGTAACATCTGCGCTTTCATCTTGTATGAATTGCTCGGTTGAGCATGTCCCATGCCCAACGAGATCTCAGGAAGATCCTCATACAATTGTAGTCCTTCCACCCCAAGGTGATGGACTAGAATAGCTTGTTTCCTTACAGGACTGTACTTGTCAGCACCTGTTGCTAACATATAAGTAATAAATCATTTCTTCCATTCATTCCATGAAATGAGAAGTTCACCAGGAGTGGCGAGAAAAGTGGGTGGTGAAGACAAGCCTTGGTCTATCATGGAGTAGGAACAACTTGTAATAGTCTCCTTTCTCTTTTAATTTTTTTCACTTTCTACACATGGAAGTCTTACTAGTAAAATGACACACCAGCTTGTGCTACATAGTCCCGCCTGCAAAGAAAATGAGGTTAATTGCTAGTAAATATTAAATGTATTTAATAAATTAAGATATTAAATTAAAACAAATCCAATGCAATAATACTTGTCAACTTCAGAAATGTATAATACTGGTATCTTTGTTGTCTCTGATCCGTAGTTTGTGATCAGTAGGAAAATGTTTTTTGTAAGCGGTATTGAAATCTATGAAGTTCTTCCCAACTTCTTAAAATGGCTGCCTCTCAAACATTGCACAACGTGACTTTCTTTGGGGATTAGAGCGTGCTTTTCCTTTCCTTTTTTTCTTTCCAACAGAGTTCCTCATGTGCAGTATTGAAGTAGAAGAAGTAGTTCCCACCTTCCCAAAATTCCCACCACAGAAGCGTCGTCCGACATGTTGTTTCTAAAGGAATTGGAAGTTGACACAGTGGGAAACGTAGGTTCTGAAATCGTGACTAGGCTCCTGAAGTCACAAGGCACAAAGTAAGCTTTTAAAAGTAAATCGCAGTAATAAGTTATAAACTTACGATGTCTACAATGTGTCCAATTAGTAGATCATCATTTTTAAAAGAAATGGAAATTAAAACTGTCTAATCAGGTACATGTGGCCGCAAAAAAAATATCAACCGGTACTCAGCACATGAGAACATGAACATGCCCATGAAGTTCAAAAACATATCAACCGGTACTCGGCACACATGAACATGAACATGCCATGGGAATTTTCTTTACTATTTCGGCAGTATTCACAGTTCACTGTCTTGGAAAATCAGTGGTTTTGTAGAAACGCTGGGTAACAGGTGTCCGTTTCACTCGGTACCCAGCAGACGAAAGTATGAACATGCCCAGGGAGTTTTCATTGACATTTTGGCAGTACTCACAGTACAATGACTTAGAAATTGGTGGCTTTGTAGAAAACTGGATAATAGGTGTTCGTTTTCCTTCTTTCTTTTTATGACTTGATGCGTTGTATATCCAGGGATGGAGGTCTCCTGCACGGAATGGGGTTCAACTCGTCTCCAGTCATGGAAAGATTCACACAGGAAAGTGTAGAACATTTCTCCTTATTCTACCTTATTCATCATCAGATACCTCCAGCTTACTCCACTAGCTTCCCAGCTCCAACCTCCCTTCTCCCTTCCAGGATCAACATTTTACACAATCACATTGGTTCTGAATTCCATATTTCTTACAGAGTTCTAACAACTCCACATTTCCATTACAAAAATGTAACGGAGATGTGTAATTTCAGTCAAAATTTCACGTTTGCGGAGCATTGTTGGTAAGAAAACCTCATGGGATCCATGCAAGGTACACCACCCTGGAATCCCCTTGTTGTCTAGTTTTCGAAAATGTCTGTGGTTTGTACGGTTGCATGGGTGACACCACATCACGGCCCCAAAACCACATTTACCCATAACGCTTATCTATCAACGTAGCACTTTAGGGCCTTTTGTGCTGTAGTCTCTTGTCCCACCCACATAAGTTAAGTACCGTTGTTATTGGGTACATGTTGGAACTCAGGATGATAGGAAAGTTGTTCATCCGTTAAGATTCTAGAACTTTCCAATGTTGAAAAATGAGAAACATTCGTTTGCACTGGCTTCTGGGTAAACTTGCCTAGTAAAAGCCAACTAAGTAACGCACCCATGGACTCCCCTAGTTGTCTAGGTTTCAAAAATGTGCAGGTTTGCTAGAATTGTTTAGGTGCAGCTAAGCTAGAGCCCAAAATACATAGCTACCTACTGGGCCAAAAAAAGGTCAGTTTTCAGTGGAAAAATGTGAGGTATCCATGTTGTGTTTTGGGTCGTTTTCTCTAACGGCCAATAGGCCTACCCACACATAAAAAGTACAATTTGTATCGGGCGACTTGGAGAAATGCTGGGTGGAAGTGTAGTGTAGTTCCTATATTCCCAATAGGCTCTGCGCATTGGAACAATATATCCTATAGATTAGACGTAGGACTGAGGTCTACTAGGTCTCTATCGAATATACTAGACTTAATTGTGAGTGCCAGCTAGCTCAGAGGTCACTAGAAACTTTCTCGAATGAACAAGAAAGGATTAGTTTCTGACAACTGCATAAACATGACAACTTTGTTTCCCCCAAGATAAATCTGATCTTCAGAGTCGTGGAAACAATAGATAGATATTTCACTCAGTCAATTGTGCATGCTTCGTTTCACCAGAGAAGCAGAGAAATAGAGAGACGGGCGTTTTTCAATAATAGTATTTATTGAACAGTCTTCTTTCTCATGCAGAAGAAATTAACTGCTACAATCGTAATACTGGCTGCAAAGTATAATGCGTACAGCAAGAAGAGTATTATAAAATAATACTGTAAAAGCATGGTATGGTTTCTAAGCCATAAAATACATACATAAATAATAAAAGGTTAAAAAGTACTCAACTGGTGTTTCTAAAATACGCCTACCCCGGTGTGCCTAACCTAAGTCTGGTACAAGGGAAGGAGTAAGTGAGGTGTAGCATAGATCTAGTATTCTTTTTGCCAAGAATCTATCCAAGATTTCTCTTAGGGTCCAATCAGCTCCGTACCTTGGTTTAGAATGAAGGGGGTCTGGTATCTCTCTGTCTCAGGACTCGATTTCCCAACACCCCGCAAGGGTAGCTTGGAAACACTGGAGCTGGATTTCTCGTCAAGAGAAAAGAAAGCGTCTCTCTCAGTGTGTCTGCTGGAGGGTCGGCTTCCTTCGGCACTTGCCGTAGCGAGGTGCGTCGGGCAAGTTGATAGTCCAACTGCTACAAACCATTGTGTGTTTGCTATGGCAAGTGTGGGTATATTTATACCTTGAAGGTGCCCAGTTTGACGTACAGTTGGACATAATAACGTCATCAAAGAGTCTCAGTTCTTTGAAAACTTAATGAGTTCTTGGACAAATCAATATTCAAGCAAGGGGAAGTCCCTAACTGCTGAAACCGAGTTTTCCAAGAAATCGTTGTGGATTTTCGGAACTAGTAGAAGTAGCAATGCCGTATTTGGACTGCATGAGCTATGTCTAAATAAGGGTATGATTTCTATGCCTATATAAGGATATGGTGATTTATACCTATATAAGGGCATGATTTGGGAAAATTACACTAGGGTCCTAAAATGCTATACAACACCAACTCCACTTTATTATGTTCAAATACTAAATCTTAAGCACTAAAACATATCTAAAACATGTGTTTAAAATTCCACCCAAAAATACATAAAAATGCATTTGAAAATGGTTGTACATAGAAAATGAGCATTTGTACAGTATGCATTAGAAAGCAATGATCCAATTGTAAGCATATAGTGTGATATCGAAAATGCTAACTGAATGAATCATGAAATTATATTTATGAAATGGCTCTTAGTTACAGAAGAAAAACTCGAGACTATCCCATAGTAGAATCCGGTTTCCGTCCTAACTTTAGTACGGAAACGGCATTGTTAGAGGTCACTGAGATCATCAGGGAGACTCTGGATGTCGGCGGGAGGGCCATGCTGGTCATGTTAGATCTATCGGCGGCCTTCGACACCGTCCCCCATAAGGCGCTCTTAGCGAGGCTTTATGACATCGGCCTTAGGGGGACGGCGCTCTGGTGGTTTACATCCTTCCTTGAAGGCCGCCGCCAGACGGTCTGGGTTTCCCAGAGCTCTGCCGAGATGCCGCCATTGGGAGTTGGGGTTCCACAGGGTTCTGTGTTGAGCCCCACGTTATTTAACATCTTTATGTCCCCTTTGGCGGCCTTGGTGGAAGCATATGGGGCCCAGATCGTCTCCTACGCCGACGACACGCAACTCCTCTTCACTTGCGGGAAAGACCAGGAGTTCGATGGAGGAAGAATTCGGGACTGTCTTACATTGGTCTTTGACTGGTTCCAACGGAACAGTCTAAGGGCCAATTCTAGCAAGTCCGAGGTTCTGTTTTTTGGTTGCGTTGTCGATCCGGAGTGGCAGCATTGGTGGCCGTCCGACATGAGCCCTCCTGCACAGTCTTCGTTGGTGGCTAAAAATCTGGGTGTCAAGCTGGACAACCAGCTGTCGCTGCGAACACATATTCTGGGTCTGGCGGGCACCTGTTATGGAATTTTGAAAATGCTCCGTAAATTCCTGCCCCTGCTGTCTGAGGAGCACAGGCGTATTACTGTGCAGGCTCTCGTCGGCTCTAGGCTAGACTATGCTAATGCCCTCTTCCTTGGCCTCCCTGATTACCTAGTTCAGCGCCTACAGGTGGTACAGAACTCTGCCGCCCGGGCTATCTTTGGCTTGCGTAGACGAGCCCGAGCTTCCGGGCTGCTACAGGCATTACACTGGCTGCCTATCCGGAAGCGGATCCAGTTTAAGTCCCTGACTCTGATGCATAAAGCCCTGTTTGGATCAGGGGCCGGATACCTGCGGCGGAGACTGGCCTTCTATCGACCAGTCCGCTCCTTGCGCTCGGAATCCCTTTACAAAGCGGTGGTCCCTCGGGTGAGGAAGGCCCGTATGGGAGGACGCTCTTTCAGCTGCAAAGCTCCACAGCTGTGGAACTCGCTTCCTCTTTCGCTGCGCAGCACTGCCAATTTGTTCCAGTTCAGGAAAAGCCTGAAGACTTGGCTTTTTAATCTTTAGGCTGTTCTTATTGTTTCAGTTTCAGTTCTTTTTCTTTTTCTTATTTTTCTACTGTGTTGTGTTATTTTTATTCTGAGCTGCAGGTGGAAAGCGCCGGGACACTCTTTTTGAGTAGCCGTGCGCTATACAAGAGCGCTATAACATAACATAACATAACAATATATATATACTGTTTTGGTTTGGGGATAAGGTCAATCAATCAATTGTTTTTATTTGTTTGATTAATTAAAATCTTACAAAACAGCTAAAACTAATACAAATATAAAATGCTAGCACAATGCATATATTCAAATATTCCTCGGAAGACAATCAAATATTCTGAGCTTTAAAATTATTAATTTAGTAAAATCATCTGGACACTGATTATAGTCTATTCAAAGACAGGCTTCCAACTTTTTTTGAACTAATATAAGAAATTTCACAAAAGCTGAATTAATTGATAAGTCTTCTAGATCTAAGGTTGCCATTAGTGCCTGTCTACAAGCCCTTACTCCTCTTTCATTAAACAGTTTCTTAAGAATACTTTTTCTTTCCGCTTCCAGATTCGGGCAAAGGCACATTAAGTGTAAGATGTTTTCTTGACCAGATTTACATAGCCTACACAAACAGATATCATCCGTTCTTTTCCATGGTGCCAGATGGCATAAGCCTGGAAAGATACCAAACTTTGCATTGATAAAAATGTGTTGTTTTTTTTTCGACCAAGATGTTTCCAGATAGGTTTGTATCTTCTTTTTCTTAAAACCATTTACGATTGGCCACGCATGCTGTCTTTTAACAAAGTTATCTTTGTCCTTTATCAAGGAGAGATAGTCCGTAATTTTATTTACTGTCTTTTTAAAACTCTCCTGCTTAACCACGGAGTTCCAGATAGGAGCTATACTATACTCATTAATTGCTTGATTTAATAGGAGGCAGTAGTTGAGGAGCAGTTATGACTTATTTCTTGCCAAAGTAGACGAGACATTTCATTGTCGTAATCGTTTTTTATTCTGTTCCATACTTTAATTATGTTTCCTTTTCTCGCACAAGATTGGTCGTTTAGACCAAATTCCAATCTCACTTGGGTTTGTGAGGCATTCTTTGGGAGAGAAAATAAAAGTCTATAAGTTTTTGCAACCGAGGTGTTGATAATCTCTGCATCTTTCCCGTTGAGCACCTCACTACCATATCACAGAGTAGGTAGTAATTTTGCTGCAATAGATTTTAATAAGGGACGATAAGATAAATCCCCAATGGATTTCTGAATTGATCTAAATGCGCCGATAAGGGAGTTTGCTTTCCTTGTAATATCTTGCTTGTGCATCACGAACTTGCCATTATCACTGTAAGTTACTCCCAGGTACCTATAGTCATGTACTTGTTCCAGTTGTTTTCCTTGCAGGAACCATGTATGTGCGTGCTTTAGTCGCACGTTTTTTGTAATTACAATCACTTTGGTCTTGGCATAGTTTATATGCATACCGTTATCCTCGGAGTAATTAGAAATTAAGTCAATCAGTCGTTGCATCCCTACCTTTGTATGACTCATAAGTATACCATCATCCGCATATAGTAAGCTGGATATCTGAGTTTGAACTAACCTTGGTGGGTGGGCGTTAATGGCGTTTAGTTCGGAAGTAAGATCAGCTAAAAATAAATTAAAAAGTAAGGGAGCCAACACACAACCCTGTTTGAGGGCCCGTGATGTTGGAATTATTTTGGTTAGCGTTGAGCCGTTACCCGCCCTCGCCCTGACCCAAGTTTCAGAGTGCAAGAGCTTAATCATCGTTAACAGCTTTGTTGAAATTCCTTGTTTTGCAAGCTTGACCCACAGAGGTTCTCGATCCACACAGTCAAAGACACATTTAAAATCCACGAAACACAAATATAAGGGTAATTTAGCTAGTATTGCTTTCTCTATTAGTATTGCTAAGATTAAAAGATTTGTGGTCGTACCGAGGCCTTTGACAAAGCCTGTTTGGTTTGGGGGAATTACCTGCTCTTCTTTTGCCCAGTCTGCTAGGTTCATCAGGAGAATACCGGCGAACAACTTTGCATCTGTATCCTGTAGAGTGATTAAACAGTAGTTTTCTGGCTGTTGCCAGTCGCCTTTCTTAAATATGGTTATTATAAGCGATCCTTTCCATGAGTTCGGGATTTCTCCTCTCTCAACCACATCGTTAAAAAGATCTGTAAGGTGTACTGACCAAAAGTCGGGCACTTCTTTAAAGAGTGCAAAAGGAATGCCGTTTGGACCAGGGGCACCATCCTTTTGTTTTTTTATCAAGCTTGCCACTTGACTGTTTGTTATAAGTATCTCACTATCTCCTTCTTTGCAGATCTTTGTTACAGAAACGTCGACATTGGATTGCATCAGAGTCAGTTGATTTGGGTTAAGATGAGTTTTAAAAAACGTCACCCATTTTTCTTCAGATAGACTTGTTCCAATTCCAAGATTCTTTGGTCTAGATAAGCCATTAATTATTCTCCAGTACTCCCTTGAATTTGCCAATGTACTTGCATGGAATATTTTTGTACATAGGTCTTGCCTGGCTTTATTCTTTTCGTTCCATATCACTTTCTTTAATTTACAGTTGGTATTCTTAAGTGAAGCTGCTGTAACTTTGTTAAGCGGAGACCTCATTAGCTTTCTCCTCAGCCTGTTTCGAAGGCATCTGAGCTTCCTTACAGCATATGGAAGGAAGATGTAGTTTACTGCGCCTTCCCCTTTTTCCCTATATGGACCTTTCCTTCCATGAGCACTTGTTGTTAAAGTATTATCAGTAACTACTTTGTGTGTAAGATTTTCCCATCGTTCAATGGGATTTGTACTGTTTTCGACCATAGATTCTGTCACCAGCGTTTTTACCCTTGCGACAATCTCATCCTTATTTTCAGGTTTCCATATAAGTTTTGTGTAATTAATAGTACAGATCTCTCCAGGGATTGTCTTAAAGGTATCCGATTTTGGACATAATATGTTTATATCGATGATTTGCTGGCTGGTCACTTTCCATCACTTTATTCAAGGAATAAGATATCACCTGGTGGAATATTGAAAGAGACGTCAAGGTGTAGTCAATTCGTGAAGAGCCGTTTCTTGAGTGAAATTAACAAGCCGGTGGAGAGTCAGTTGAGAATCTGCCGTTCAGTATTCTAAGGCCTAACGCTTCCATGACGTTCACCAGTTTTATCCCTATTTTATTTTGTTGACTGGTGTTTTTTGGTGCCATTATTGGGTCTGGGATTGCCCCTTGCTGATTTTGTGATTGGACAAATTCACCCCGTACCAAGGGCATTAACAGATTGGTGTTGAAGTACCCAGTAATAATATAATCAGCCAGTGGCTCGTCCAGTATTTGCTCAAGTAATAGGTTATTTAAGGCATTAATCAGAACTTTCTTTGTGGACCTATTCGGCGGCATATAGACGTTTACTAGAGTCAAAATTTTGGAAGGTATATTTTTACAGGGTTTATAATTAATTTTTAATACAAGAAGGTTAGAATTGTTCATTTGAATTATCTCATGTTTCGCATCTAGATCATTCGATACGAAAGTTGCTAAACCTCCACAGGGCCGTCCAAATTTCTGATGTTTTGCGGCTGGTTCAAAGTATCCCATGTGATGTTTTAACATAATTGGGTCTATAGCCCATGTTTCCTGCAATAAAATTATATGGGTTTGAGTTGAAAAACTTTGGATTTTAGCTTCCTTCCACTGACCAGAGATCCCATTAATATTCCATGAGCATAGCTTCAATTTAGACAATACCCGAGGATTTCCTTGAGGTTGGTCTTGCGGTAGGTTTTGTCAATGGTCCTTTGAGCAATGAAGAGATGCCTTTAAGGTCAATATTGTTTCTAGGAAGTATTCAAAGAATTCTTGTTCTCTAAGAATAGTTCTACTTTAAGCAGATTACGTTATGCCAAGATCAATTTTAGAAAAAAGTCACATCAAATCGTAGAAAAATACAGTTCCAAAGTTAGAAGTTTTGTTTTGAAAAAGCGAAGGTCGAAATCAGAGTTCATAGAACGCTGTGTGCTATTTTTCAAAAGTTATTCTCGGTGTCAGGAGAAAACATCAAGTCGTCAAGGCTGGCAAATAAATTGTCTACCACAGTAGATGAAAGTTGAACCACTTCATTAAGTAGATCAATTGTACACAGATGAGAAGCATTAGCAATGTTTGCAGTAGATGGTACCTTTGTGCCTGTCGGTCCAGGTAACTTACCCTCAGCTGGAATTGCTGGTGAGACCTCAATGAATGCCGTCATCAGGATTGGTAGCCGTTGGGGGCAACACAAAGAATGAGCCATTACCGAACCAAGCAAAGCGTCAACATCCGTTGGCAGCGCTGATGGAAGTGTTAGACAGATATCCAACACGCATTCCTCTCCACAAAGTAGGCATCATAGAACAGGTAGGATGCAATCTTGCCAGATTGGTCAGAACGAAAGGAACCACGTGGTATTTAGATCTCTCAAACGAGCCAAGCCAAGAATCTGTGTTATGCGATCACGATACTGCATTACCAGAAGAGCGTTATCAATGGTAATCTGGGTATCGCTGGTGACTGGACTTGCCATAACGGAGCAGAAGGAACAAAAATAGTATCCCTGCTACGAGTCCCAAGATGAGAGGCAGGCCGCCGAACACAGAGTGCACGAAGTTTGGAAAAATGCCTAGGACTGCTTCAAATGGTGCTAATAGTCCCCAAAAAATCGTTTTAAATACAGTACTATACCACTGGTATCAGACATGTTTAAGATACTACCTAACATTTCTGCTAAATGTATTGGGTAGTTTGCTGATAATAGGGCATGTATCTCGGCAGAAGTCCTTGCAACTTGCAGATCATACGTCTCTCTGGACGAGGTCAGTGGCACAGTTTTTTGTAAAAGAATGGCTTTCATTCTGCTTAAAGTATCAATTCGTATAGAAGAGATGTTCAGTGAAGGCCATAGCGGCGACTTCCCGTCTGTCTTGGGTTTAGGAAACAATACTTCCATACAACAAGTGACCCTGGCTGACACACGAACGAGATAGGCTATTCCTGGCATCATTCCACAACAGCTATGATCATTCAGCATTATGTAGCTTCCATTGGAAAGCTGCCTAAAAATTGGATCCATCACTGCTGCCGGGGAACCCTGCAGGTGGCATGATAAGTTGTTTGAAGAACCATCGCAGGCTCCATGCAAATTAATGCATTGACATAGAAGTGTACCGCTCAATGTGGTTTTGAAATTCTTACCACTAAGAAATACCTCCTTTTCCCCACTCCAACATTTGTGTGTGTATGGTAAATCCCAGGATGACTTAATGTATTCTTTACCCAACCTTTCATACAGGCCTGCTGGTATGTGTTTTAAGCAATACTGAAACTGGAAAATCGTCACTGGTATCATGATGTTGCCATGTACTATCCATTCAACGGCTGGTTTCTCAGAGACAGTCAATGGTAATCTCTCCAGTTTTACTATGCTCAGCACTGTATAGTCTGCCCCCCTCTGTACCAAAGAGATTTGTTTATCTGCAAGGTTAAACCCAGTAAACAATGACGTGGTGTTGATTAGACGCCAAGGCACATAGCCTGAACGCAGGTTTTGTAACGTCCAGCCAAGTAGCATTATAGAATGCAATTGAGACTGGCCATGTTGTAATATTAGCATGTCCTGTTCCATTATGTCTATGGCAGAGGATACAATGCTGTCCAAAGAATACATTCTGGATGACAGAGTTGATAATCCATTGTCAACTACAGAGAGTGCTTTCTCTAAATTAATACGATCAATTTTGCGTATTCGTTCTGCAGTTTCCATTTGCGTGACTTTCCATGCTTCAATATAAGCAGCGTAAATACCGCCGTATACGATTAGTTTATGATATGGTTTACGAGGCCCTTGTAAAAAGTCTCTTGAATCAACGCCATCTTTAAGTAAAGTTAAGTGTTGTTTTATTTCCGGGGGTGTGGACTTTTGTAGCCACTCAAGGTACAGTTTTCCTACACTGTAAGTTGTTATTATCCCTGGAGGTTGTCTCTGGACATATCTTGGATCTGACCTAGTTACTGTAAACCCTTGTGTCTTGTTCAGGAATCTATCTTGACAGTTATTCGTGTCTGTGGGCCAGATGAACCATTTTTCCCAATCAGGATTAGTTCTGTTTTGTCGGAAAATGAGGTTTATGTCTACCTCCTCATCTGTATTTCCATTACTATCAGGTGTGGGTATAGGTATGGACGGGTTGTTTAAATCTTTTATCTTAGCTAGGCCAAGACAAGATGTCTGTTGAACAGTTTCATTTAAAAACAGTATTTGTTCTGGGATGATGCAGGCTCTAAATAAGGCTTCTAAACCTTGCACCTGCCAGTTTTTTGTGCCCCAGACAGTTTTTGTCTCAATGTTGTCTTTCCAAAAGTTAAAACCAAATGTGGACAATTGAGCAAAAAAGGCAGCAGAATAAATTAGCTTATTATTAGTCAACATACTCTTCATGCCTGTCTTATTAACATTTTTAAAGTAAAAAGTTTCTTGATTTGTGACATTAAAGCCTGAGAAGTATGGAAATGTTTCATGAAATGTTTTTAAGCCACCTTTAGGTGGTGTTGGACAATGTTCGCATTGATTATAAGTCAAAATATTTCTAGGATTTACAGATTTGTGCAAATAATAGTGACCAAAATGGTTAAAACAATACATTTGTTCATAATCTGATGAACCTTCTAAGTATTGAAAATGTTGTTGACATTTCTAAGTCTGCCATCATGTTATTAACAGTCTCAAAGTCCCAATCATCAGAAAATCTGCTGGGTGAAACAAAAGCATTCAAGGAAACCTTAAACTGGTGCAGAATCTTCAACAGCTCAACAGGACCATAAATGTCATAATCAGTTCTGTCCCAAGCTATACCACCAGGTAGAGGAATGGCTGTGATGTTCACTGATGACAGGTCTCTTTGTTTACGATGAAATGATTTGTGTGGCTTCAGGAGCAAGTTGATGTTCTTACTTGCTGTGTCCATTTTACTATATTTTCCATCAGCTTTCCCAAACTTAAAATGAGAATCAGCCATAGTAGGAGAAAAAGTACACCTTACACAATCCAAAATTCAGCCCATGGTGAAACCAGATATGTATTTGCAAGCTGGTGACAAAGTTCCGTTAATTGTTCCTTGAAAGTTTTACTTGATGGCGTTGTTTCGGGCTCACTGGGATCCTCAGAAAAGTTATCAAAGTTGAGGAAATAGCCAGAGGCAGTTCTGTCAATTGTTGGTATTGCATCCGGATTATTCGAAATCGCTGTAGCTGCTTGGTCCCTTAACATGTTAGTATAGTCAGATGCTACATCATTGTAGACTGGAGTGTCTTGACAAGAGGTACGAGTTCCATGGCTTTGTTGCACAGTCCTTCTTTTTTTACTGTAGATTCTTCAAAGGTGATGAGTCTTTCAGTTTGAACCTCTTGGATAGTAGCAAGATTTGGTCTTCTGCTACACCTTTGGAGTCCACTGGGCTTTCTACTTATTTTCGGCCACATGATGTGGTTTGACCAGGTCGATGGATACAGACCGGTTCTCCTTTCTTCCAGCAAGGGGCGGCAGTAACACTATTCTTGATCCGTGGACTGCTAATACAGGTACTGGTTTTCTGTAAGAAGGCCCAAATTCCTTCTTATCCTCGATTTTTTCTCTGACTAGATCCCCAATGTTTGGAATCCAGACAGATCTTGCTGGGACAGGTGGTTTTTCTTCAGTGGTCGTTGGCTTCTGTATTGTGTTGCTTAGACTTCTTCGTGTTTCATTTAAGTCCTGCAAAACAGCCAAACAGTTTTTTATATCAAAGGGTTTTTGTTCTACCACTGAAGTGTGACGATCAAGATACTGGACTAGCATTCTAGTACCAAAAAGTATTTCATATGAAGTGATTCCACCCAGAGAATTTCTTGGCAGGTTATTAAGGCTACGTTGGACACTTATTAGATGTTTGACCCACCCGTCACCCGAACCTAATACCCTAGCTGTTATAGATTGCTTTATGTCACGGTTTTTTCGTTCCACAACTGAATTTCCCTCAGGATGGAATGGACTCGAAAATCGCAATGGAACGGCCAGATTGGCCATGGCCTCCTTGTAAGCTTTAGAGCTAAACGCAGGACCCTAGTTAGAATGTAGCGTGCCGATTGCATATGTGCCGATAAAGACTCGCAAATCTTTTATAACAGTTTGAGCATCAGCCGAGCGCTGAGGCCATATCCAAATGAATCTTGAGCATAAATCCACATGATATTTGATATATTTGATTATAATGATATATTTATAGTTGCCATCCCTCTGTAAGGGACTGCAGTGGTCCAGGTAAACGCACGGTAATGGTTTATCTGAAATCAGAAGAAGCGTCTGCGCCGGGCGTTTCACTGTTGAAGCTTTCATTTTCTGGCAGATTCACATTCCAAAACATAGTTTCGTGTCTGCTTCCTAATGCGCTGCCACCAGTATCTTTGCTTTAGTAATGGTACTGGGGTGGGAACTCCTGCGTGTGCAGAGGTGAGCCCTTCATGTGCTGCTAAGATTAGTTCTAATCTATGTTCCATGTTTGGAATTACTCTATCGCCCACTCCAGGGATTCGAGCAAAAGGAACATTATTTGCATCAGTTATATAGGAGTACTTGAGTGGAAAGCCTTTTGGAAGTGTTTTACCACTGACTTTTACTGAGGCAGTGACAGCTTGCATTATTTGTTTTTGAACGAGTGATTGCAGCTACGGAAGCCGTTTGCACAGCTACCTTTGTGGCTTCATCAGCCAATGAATTCCGCTCAACGTGAACGCCATCACGCTGATGACTGTATGGATCACGTGAGTCTTTTGTAGTTCTTTCTGTAATAGAACTACTTGTTCCCAAAGCAATTTATTCTTGATTGTGCCACCTTTTGCGTCTTTGAAACCGTTTTGAACCCAACTCTGCAAGTATTCATTGTAAGACTGAACGCAGTAATACGAATCGCACACTATGAGTGTGGGGAATTCGCGATCGGTATTTTCCAGCGCCATCTTGAAAGCCTGTAGTTCAGCTCGCTGAGCTGTACAGTCTCCTAGAGATTGAGTTTTTGTGACCATAGGTCTGAATTTACCATCGCGCCAGCGACCTTTAACAATCGTGCACGCAGCACTATACTCTTGTTTTGATACTTGCTACTTTCTTTTTGGAGAATTTTTTATTTTTATTTTTATGGAACGTGTTGATCGTCTTTATACTTCACGCGTTCTTCCTTGTGTTCTGATCGTCCTCTTCTTTTGGATTTCTGCGATAAAGTCTGAAAGGTACGAGAGAAACGTGTATCAGTATCTTGATATCTATCAGGTTTTCTTAAATGATCCCTATTTCTTAGGTTACATCTCTTTTTAGAGTGCTCCTTTTGTGGAGACCTACCTCTGGATTGGAAACGCTTCTCTTTAGGAAGTATCTGTTTAGTACTTTCCCACTTCTTCTTAGGAGTAGTGAGTGTATTTTTAATAAAAGCTTTTTCAGGATTTTCTGTTAGTTCGGGCTTTACAGGTTTCCCTCCCAAACTATCTCTTCCTAGTTCTTCATAGGATTTTTCTATTATTCTGGCCAGTTTGTGTTTTTGCTCAGTTATATCAAGTTCTTTTAGTTTTTGGCGGATTGCCACTGATGCTGCTTCACCTTTAATATTGACTAATATTATAGCTGAGACCTGTTTGAAATCCTTCAGTAATTTCATACCGAGTTTTAGAGCAGGTCCTGCCCCATATTCATTTTGAATCTGTTTCAGGGCGTCTGGTATTACCGCCATGGATGGAACACCATGTGTTTTTGTGTAAATTGCAGCAAAGACTGTACTCCAAGTGTCACAGTCCTCCAGGTGTGGTGCAATTCCCATTGGTTAACCGATTGTTAGAATCCTGTGTTTCTCATGAGGTGTACTATCAAGAAATACTGCCTCGATCTTAGTAATTTTTTGAGCTAATCAGAATGGGATTTGTTCGTAATTTACCAATGACTGATTGTACAGTCTGTGGTGTAATTTTGTTTGTGTTCCCCTGATGAGGGGTGTGCTGTGGAATTCTTATAGCAGGTTGGACTGTTAAAGTCCGCATTACCTATTGTACCAATTGTCTATGAATTTTAATTAATTGTGATTTTGATGTTGTAGGGCATCTTTAAACAAGAGCTGATGCTCTTGGTATATTAATGGAATTTCAACGTACTCGAAAGGAGCATATTCCGCTGGAGGTTCCTCTATCTTATAGAAGTGAAACACATGTGTTGTTGGATTTGCTTGTGGAAAGATAATCCATGAATAGAATACCTCTGTCTGTCTATATTCATTTTCCTCTATGACAAATATTACCCTACCACCTCTCAGTGATAGGCCATTTTCTATAAGATTTATAGCTATGGTTTTCCTTAACTTTTCCGGGATGATTATAGCATCATCGTCGTCTTCGTTAAACCCTGCAACGTCTAAACCTGGTTGGTTTGCATTCACTGCAGCTCCACTGGTTGCGTTTTCAGTCTTTTTGTTCGACTGAAAGCTTGCAGAGCAAGTTTCATGGAAACAAAGATAAGGTGCACAATATTTTGGAACACTGTATCCTTCAACATTGAACTAAACCAAAAAATAATACATAGGATTTTTCGTCCTACTCAGTTGTAGCGGATATTTTATCCTTTTACCCACTCCAGACGTCTATTGGAGTATTTTAGGGGAAAAAGGGGTCTCTGTGAAAAGCACGACTGAGTTACTCTAGTATCTAGCATTAAATTAGTGCCTTACCAAACGTTGGGTGCCATGTAGTGTAGTTCCTATTTTCCCAATAGGCTCTGCGTTTTGGAATAATATATCCTATAGATTAGATGAAGGACTGAGGTCTACTAGGTCTCTATTGACTATACGAGACTTAATTGCGAGTGCCAGCTAGCTCAGAGGTCACTAGAAACTTTCTAGAATGAACAAGAAGGGATTTGTTTCTGACAACCGCATAAACATGACAACTTTGTTTCCCCAAGATAAAACTGATCTTCTGAGTCATGGAAACAATATTTTACTCAGTCAATCGTGCATGCTTCGTTTCACCAGAGGTGCAGAGAAATAGAGAGACGGGTGTTTTTCAATAAAAGTATTTATTGAACAGTCTTCTTTCTCATGCAGAAGAAATGAACTGCTACAATCGTAATACTGGCTGCAAAGTATAATGCGTACAGCAAGAAGTGTATTATAAAATAATACTGTAAAAGCATGGTATGGTTTCTAAGCCATAAAATACATACATAAATAATAAAAGGTTAAAAAGTACTCAACTGGTGTTTCTAAAATACGCCTACCCCGGTGTGCCTAAACTAAGTCTGGAACAAGGGAAGGAGTAAGTGAGGTGTAGCATAGATCTAGTATTCTTTTTGCCAAGAATCTATCCAAGATTTCTCTTAGGGTCTAATCAGCTCCGTACCTTGGTTTAGAATGAAGGAGGTCTGGTATCTCTCCGTCTCAGGACTCGATTTCCAGGCACCCTGCAAGGGTAGCTTGGAAACACTGGAGCTGGATTTCTCGGCAAGAGAAAGGACAGTGGCTCTCTCAGTGCGTCTGCTGGAGGGTCGGCTTCCTTCGGCACTTGCTGTAGCGAGCTGCGTCGGGCAAGTAGATCATCGAACTGCTCCAAACCACTGTGTGATTGCTATGGCAAGTGTGGGCATATTTATACCTTGAAGGTGCCGAGTTTGACGTACATTTGGACATAATAACGTCATCAAAGAGTCTCAGTTCTTTGAAAACTTCGTGAGTTCTTGGACAAATCAATTTTCAAGCAAGGGGAAGTCCCTAACTGCTGAAGCCGAGTTTTTCAAGAAATCGTTGTGGATTTTTGGAGCTAGTGGAAGTAGCCATGCCGTATTTGGACTGCAATGAGCTATGTCTAAATAAGGGTATGATTTCTATGCCTATATAAGGATATGGGGCCAGATGTAGGTCGGTCGGTAACAGCCAAAAATTGGTATTTTCGGCCGTTACTGACCGGTTTACAAGATTTGGCATGTAGGGGGCAATATTTTACTGAATCGGTAAAATTACCAATTCTGTAATTTTACCGATTCGGAAAAATAAAACATCGGTAAATTTACCGATTTGAAGCCACCCATATGTAGGTGGGACTCTTCAGAGTCCCAGGAGCCTTTACGAATCGGTATTTTACCATCAAAACCAATTTGATGGTAAAATACCGATTCCGGTGTGCATGCACATGTGTGCATGCACACCTATGCACCTGTGCCTGTTTTGGGTGTGCCAGAGGGTGTCAAAGTGACACCCCCTGCACCCTTGTGAATTCTTTAATTACCGATTCGGTAAATACCGAATCAGTAATGCCTAATCATTCCTATGGGCTTCAAAGCCCATAGGAATGAATGGGCATTACCGATTCAGTATTTACCGAATCGGTAATTAAAGAATTGTTAAGGATTCGGTAACGAATCCAGATGTTGGGACCTACATACCATTTACCGATTTTGAAATACTGAATCGGTACAATTCGGAATTTTAAAATCGGTAAATGTTTTTTACCTACATCTGGCCCATGGTGATTTATACCTATATAAGGGCATGAATCGGGAAAATACACTAGGGTCCTAAAATGCTATACAACAGAAGGAGTGTGTGGCTCTCCCTAGATTCGAGAACGTTCCATCACAGAAATGTGAGGAAAGTGTGTTTTTTTTGTCAAAGTTTGAGGTCTGAAAGGGATTCTGGGAAGAAGAAAAAAAGCGAGAGCCACACAAGTTGCCCCACCCTAGATTCCCCCAGGTGTCTAGTTTGCTAGGTTTCCCTAGGTCCTAGCTGAATTAGGGCCCAATATCCAGAGTTACCCACTTTCCAAAATTAGGGCCAGTTTTTAGTGGAAAAATTGTTATCAAAGAGGCAGAAAAGATTTTTTCCTAAAGTGTTACTGCAACTGCGCTCAATTATTTTGGGGGATGTACAAACTGGGGTGCTCAGGATGAATAAAAAATCATGTAAGCAAAGTGGGGTAGCAAGGCCTGACAAAGGTAAAATCAGAAGGAAGTACACTGGGATAAAACTGATGGGTTTCTTTTCTTAAAAATTAAATCCCATGGCCTGGCCCACAAGAAAATGGACTTCAAAGTATTACCAATGCTACAGCTGGCATCAGTGTGCAGAACTATAATCCGCAGGGTGGCACTCTTGTGTTGCTAGAATGGAATTTATTTTTTACCAACCTTGGAATGTGGCAATGCAAACTCACTTGTCTTCAATAGATGTTCCAAAATTTCCTGGTTTAGAAAAGAAATAGTGTAGTCTTATTTTTCTAAAAAGTTTAGCTAATTCAACTTGAGCTACAAAAGGGTCCCCTTTCTGGGTAGGCGACTTGCTTGAACATAGCAACCATCAGTCCATCACTCCAATACGTTTCATTATGAATCTAGCGGAAATTGCCATGAAAGAAAACTACTTTCGCTTCGAGGACACTACTTACCTGCAAACATCCGGGACCAGTATGGGCAGTGTTTTCGCGCCGAGCCTGGCGAATCTTTACGTTCATAATTTTGAACAGCAAGAAGTCCTGACGCCCGCCAACCCCTATTTACCATCACTACATGTATGGAAACGTTACATTGACGATATTCTGGTGGTGTGGCGAGGTACGGAAGAAGATCTCGTGTCATTTCATGGATGGTTGAATAGCAGGAATGCATACCTCAAATTCACCATTGAATACAGCCGAACGTCCTTGGCTTTCCTTGACCTGAGGATACATGCAACTCCAAACGGCATTGAATCAGAGCTTTATCGCAAGCCGATGGCCAGAAATGCACTGTTGAGATATGACAGTTGTCATCCACGGGCATTAAGGGACAACCTACCCTTCGGCCAGTTTCTCAGGGTACAGAGAAACTGTTCTAGTAAAGAAGCCTTTAAGATCCACTCAAAAAATCTGGAACTGCAACTGAGTGAGAAAAACTATCCAAAGAAAATTATTCGTCAGTCCAAAAAGAGGGCATCTAACAATAACAGAGAGTCTCTACTGGAGATACACCCTCCCAAAGAAAAGACCAACCGCATCGCCTTTGTCAACACATTCAACAGTAGATCAAACCAAGTGCAAAGGATCATAAAGAAACATTGGTCGATTTTGAAAACTGGAGGTGATGACATCCCTTTACCAATCTTTGCCTTTAAAAGAGGACAAAATCTCAAGGATCAGTTAGTCCATACACGCCCACGGAATAAAGAATCAAGACAAGTGGGCACATTGTGGGACTTGCCCCCTGTTGTAGGTCATCATCCCTGTGGGGCGTGTACTGTATGTCCCCAGACTTGTAAATCCACCACGGTTGATATAGGGACAAACAGACCGTGGACACAAACTAGATTCACAAACTGCAACAGCAGTAACCTTATTTATCTGATAACATGCCCGTGCCCATTCCGATACGTTGGCATGACAACTAGAAAAATAAGGACACGTATACAAGAACATAAGAGCACAGTACGATGCCGAAAACAGGCTACTCGCCTTACTGCACACTTTTTGGAGAAAGGGCATGGCCCTGACGATTTCTGTTGGACAGTCCTGGAACAACCACAGATTCCTGATTTTTGCACTGACATCAGCCGCTTTCTGTTCAAAATTGAACAGAAATGGGTTTATCGACTGAATAGTGATAAGGAGGGTCTCAATGAGCCGATACCCCGGATGTCCCTCTAAATCACCATCTCATACATCCATATCCTTAGTCTCTTTCAGCATAACACACACTAAGAATCATTCAATCTCATCCCTGCAACTTTGCTATTGCACACATCAAAAAATCAAATAGGCTTGGGATTTTCTAGATATTCTAAACGTACTCTAGATCAATGAATGCTACTGACATACAGCAATGGTCTATTTCCCTTGCATAATCACATCTAAAATAATAATGTGCCTTCTTCTACAAAAATGAAATCCAAAGCGCTTTGATAAAGACTAGTTTATTGTCACGTTTTTCAAAAAAACGCAACACGATGCACCTCGAACTACATGTCCCAGCATGCCCTGTATCACGTGACCGCATCTGATCACGTGACTCTATCAAGCTGCAGGCGAACGTACAAACAGTTCTCCGTTGCGATCGCCGGTGCCCCCCCAGACAGTTCGGATGACTGCCAGGAGACACCGACGGTCAGGTAAGCTGGCTGCACAGCACCCGCACGCTAGCGCGTGCGCTGCATGCCTGACGAATTTCGTCAATTCCAACGCATAAGTCAAGCAGCGTAAGCCTTTGATGCAGTTTCAGATACCTTTAAACTTCGATCTAAAAACTTTACCAAACTAAGCCTGGCCCCATGTATTCGTGAACGTGTTAAGTGGACTGCTCTCCACATTACCGAACATTGGTGTCACAATTTACATCGAGTTTTAAATTGAGCCATTAGTCTGATTGCTGGGGTCCAGTTTAGGCGGGGTTACCTACAACGAAGTCACGCACTATTTGATGGAGTAACTGAGCCATCTTTGTTTTCCCTCCGTGTAAACCTCTTTTTTAAAAATAACTCTTTTCAAAAATAAATTACTTCTAGAGCGGTGCTCCTCATACCTGAGCCGCAGCCAGGTGGGGTGAAGCCTCTCAACCATCACATATGGGTGAGTGTCTATATTGGAATTCACTTCCTAGTATGTGTGAATGTGGCACCATCACACTGTGGTTTTTTATTGACAAAAACCACGGGAATATGATACATTCATGTTCTTTTGTTTTCTTGTTTGTTTGTCTCTTTGTTTGGATCCAATACCGTGCGATACCATGCGGTAACAGTATACGGTTGAGTACACAACCTGGAATTCTCAGGTGATATTTTTTCATTACTATTCACTTAAAGCAGTAGTTTTACATAACAAGGTCCTGAAGAATGCATTTGAAAATTTGTTCTAATGATGCAGAAACATGTTGACCACCATCAAGTACGGTTATTATTTCAAACCCGCACTTGCACTTGCTTTTTAACCTTAGGGATTGGGAGATACTAATAAAATTCGTCTTTCTACCCGATTCACCTAATTTTATTAAAACCCCTCACTATTTCACTCTTATCACTATACACTGCTTTTTTCAGTAGCCACCTTAATTTTTGAATAATACATACTACCCACTTGTCACATCCATCGGTCACGGTAACATCAGACCGGCCGTTTTGTCTCCTGGGTAAGGAGAACCCAAATGATGAGAAAGAGGGCGGTACAGTGTGGCTTCTGATGGGAACAATTTTCTCCATATGCTCTTGAGCCTTGACTTGGCCTGCATAAACCAGCATGCACGGTGCTCTCACGGGTGTTATCTGCGTGGTATTGGTTTTGTGATCCATGTTGATTGACTTACTCTGTATGACTCCCAGGTACAATTTGTTGTTATAATATTGTGTTTGGGGCATGTACTTGGCCGGTCGTTAAACCTGCCCTCAGACCCTCCTCCCATTGTTTGTTGTGTATGGGCACTAAAGTGATACCAAGAGCACAGAGGTGTGGTGAAGGGAAAAACAAACCACTTTACTAGAGGATATCATATTTACGGTTCCTTTTATTTTCTTTCTTCACTCCTATGAGCCTCCGGGGAAACCACCCCGGTCCAGAGGAACCAGGAAGCAAAACAACAACACTGCCCACATCCAACCCCTCCAGCACACAGGATTCATCTGAAGAAGACGAGGAACCTCAAAGACAATTATCTAGCCCGTTAACAACTGCTTCTGTTTCCAATAAACCTCTTTCTAAACCACTACTGCAGCCTCAGACCTGCCCTCCCACATGGCCAAATTAAATATGGCCATTCACTTTGAACCAGATATTGTCCCTGACCCCTCCATTATCTTAATGAATATTCCTCAGGATGCCAAGTATTTTTCAGTTATTGATTAAAGGAGGACAGTGTTAGAAGTCAGCACACCCACACTGAGCAGAGTGTTTGATTCAGTAAAGGAATCAGATCTGTCCCAAGTACCAGACTCCTTGTGGACTAAGGGCCACCACGATGTAGGTCTCATCCACACTGCCGCCCCATTCCAGATTGCATTGAAGGAAGGTGGCCTCCTACCCTGAACTGAAAAATACTTGGCATCCTGAGGAATATTCATTAAGATAATGGAGGGGTCAGGGACAATATGGAATTCTGGTACCAATATGTTATTCAGAAGGTGCAGGTCGTGAACCATGCGCCAAGTATTACCCTTAGCTTTCTTGACCAGGTAAATTGAGGTTTTGCAAGGAGAAACTCCAGGGTAAATCACTCCTTGCTCTACCAATGCCTGAATAGTAGGGGCGATGCCCTCATCTGCTTCCTTAGACAGGGGATATTGCTTCACCCTGGGTAGGAGGCCACCTTCCTTCAATGCAATCTGGAATGGGGCGGCAGTGTGGATGAGACCTACATCGTGGTGGCCCTTAGTCCACAAGGAGTCTGGTACTTGGGACAGATCTGATTCCTTTACTGAATCAAACACTCTGCTCAGTGTGGGTGTGCTGACTTCTAACACTGTCCTCAATGGTATTTCCTCTTGAAAAACCACATCTGTTTTTTTAGATCACCATCAAACAGTTGGTAATCCAGTATCTTTCTTGCCAACTTTCCTGTATCTACAAAGATGAAAAATATCCACAAAACATTATTATGGTCGCTTGCTATGAGAGCGCGGTAATGTGGTGTTATTTCTAAGGCTTTTATCTGCAATAACAAATCGACATTCAATAGCTCAGAGCCTTGCCCTTGTCGAAAAAGGAACTCTGTGCAATTGAACCTCCCTTCCCAGTAACTCTGGTGTACTGCTATGATGATAAATACTGCTGTAGGGAATGTCTTCAAATCATTGAGTTGTGCTCTGATTAGGTCTGTGGTGGAGGAATCTACTATTAATGCCAAGGGTGGAGCACATCATGGTCCCATCTGGTTCAAAGTGAATGGCCATATTTAATTTGGCCATGTGCTATGTGTTCCCAGGGCCATGAAGGCAAGAAAGGGGGGCAGGGCCCTATCTGTAGCTGGCCCCAAGTTGTGGAACCAACTCCCGAAGGAAATTAGAGTATGTAGGGAACATTTCCCTTTTAGGAAAAAACTCAAAACGTTCCTCTTTAATTTCTAGCTGGCCTTAGGGCTATTTACTAAACTATGACTAGTTCCTGTTCTTTAGTTGCTGCCAGAGGCGCGGAGATACTCCTTCGGGAGTGATTCACAGCGCCATACAAACATGCAAATAAATAAATAAATAAATAAAGAATGTCTTCTTCAGCATTTCACCCAGACAGCCACTGACAGCCTTCTCATATTGCAGAACTCAGAACTTGTACTCTCGTTTACTCCAAGGGTATTACGAGTCCCCCTGCAGATTCAACATTGCGATAAACAATGACCTGTCAAATTTTCAATATGACAGTACTCTCTTGCAATATGTTGATTGCATATTGATGTGTAGCCCCATGGAGCATCAGTGCAGAAAAGACACTTTATCTCTTCTAACCACTCTTGCACAGAGAGGATACAAAGTAGAGAGGGAGACAATTCTGTACTGCCAGGAAGAAATACAATGCTTAAGACAATTGCTGTCAGCATGTGGTAGGTGTATAACACCGGGAAGGGCAGTGTCCATCCACCAAATGACAGAACCAAAAACTGTCAAAGGAATGCAGATGTTTCTGGGTCTCTGTAATTATGTGAGAGAGTGGGTTTTGACTATAGCTAGGCTGTGGGGTTTTAGGTTTAAATCTATAATAACTGATAAAACCCTACTGAAAGAGACATAGCCCTCACCAGTGAAAACATATAAACACTGAAAAGACACCTGCACAAGCACAAACTAAATGCCATTCAAAGAAAGGAAAAAGAGAATGAAAAGTGTCATTTCTTTTCTTCCTGATGGGGCCAATACAATGTAACTTTGTTATACAAGCTAGCAGTAAGAAAGACTGGGCTAACATTATTCTGCTTCAGTGTGGTTGTTTAGGGATGCCTCTAAAATGTTATTTCTTCTTCCTTTTGCTTTTTTCAGTTTTATGGTCTTTGGTCTAAAGATGCATGGTTTAGAAGCATGTTGTAGGTTTCGTTTAATTATTTTATAAACAGTAGAGAATCAGGAAACATCAAAATCATATTTGATATTTTGGCTGCGTTTGATTCTTTCACTGATAGGTAAAATGGCTGGTTTCATAAGACTCTTTCCTAATATGTGTCATCACATTTACCTCCAGAGAATGGGTAAAAGTGAATGGCCATATTTAATTTGGCCATGTGCTATGTGTTCCCAGGGCCATGAAGGCAAGAAAGGGGGGCAGGGCCCTATCTGTAGCTGGCCCCAAGTTGTGGAACCAACTCCCGAAGGAAATTAGAGTATGTAGGGAACATTTCCCTTTTAGGAAAAAACTCAAAACGTTCCTCTTTAATTTCTAGCTGGCCTTAGGGCTATTTACTAAATTATGACTAGTTCCTGTTCTTTAGTTGCTGCCAGAGGCGCGGAGATACTCCTTCGGGAGTGATTCACAGCGCCATACAAACATGCAAATAAATAAATAAATAAATAAAGAATGTCTTCTTCAGCATTTCACCCAGACAGCCACTGACAGCCTTCTCATATTGCAGAACTCAGAACTTGTACTCTCGTTTACTCCAAGGGTATTACGAGTCCCCCTGCATATTCAACATTGCGATAAACAATGACCTGTCAAATTTTCAATATGACAGTACTCTCTTGCAATATGTTGATTGCATATTGATGTGTAGCCCCATGGAGCATCAGTGCAGAAAAGACACTTTATCTCTTCTAACCACTCTTGCACAGAGAGGATACAAAGCCCTTGTCTGCCAAATGTTCAGCATAATTGGTGTTGATGTGAAACATCTCCTTGAGGAGTAGGCTGGGCGACACCTTTAGTGACTTTGGCACTGCAACATGTTGAATGTTAGAGTGCTTTCCACTTGGTAAGCAAAGCAATGTTGAAGAGCAATTCAGGAACGTTTATTTTACAATGTATGAGAAATGGCTTGCAATGATAAATTGAAATGTCCCTTCACCGCCAATGGTATTTGAAGTCAATGAAATGTCACTGTGGTACTCTACACAAGTTCTAGATCCCTTTAGTAAAGGGGAAATTCCTCCGTAGTTTCAAAAGTGCTGCTTCATTTCTGACCAATTCAATAATCCCTGAGGGCATAAGCGCCCAGCTCAATGCAAATGTTGCAGAACCTGCCCTGAGAATCGCAATCTTCAAGTGCACCAGTATTCGCATGGAAAGCTATATCAGTGACCATACTTAACAAAGTGTGTACTGGCTGTTTTGGCGTTGCCCGTCTCAAGAGCCAATGTTGAGAGGGCCTTTTCACAGAAGTTTACATGGGAAGGAAAGAGCGAGCACACATGACCAACATACGCACTGAAGAAGTATTGTATGGTGTACTGCAATAAGTTTAATTTGCAAATCTCTATTTGGCCCTCATATACACTATACATGCATTGTCTATATTCCATGTTCTATCAGTGCATAAAGGAAGCAATAATAAAAGCAAAACGTTTCTTAAACACCGGAAAAACACTTTTTCTGTTGTTTTTAGTGACACGAAAATGTGTAACCACTGATAACAACAGTTTTTTTAAGGTATTGAAATCACTTGAAAACACTGAAAAAACCCCAACAGAATTTACCAAAAATAGAAACTGAAAACAGGAAAGCCTAACTATAGCACACTAATAGCTCCCCTGTTAGCTGTGAGGCAAGAGACAGAGAGGACAGGATAACATGGACATCAGAGATGAAGGAGACTTTTCAAAAGCTGAAAATTGAAATAACAAAAGCTCCAGTCTTGGGAACTCCTAATTACACCAAGAAGTTTTATTTATTCTGCCACTGCAACAGTGAGGTGATGATGACAGCTGTCCTCACACTAAAGCATCCGATAGGGCACAAACCCATTGCATACTTCAGGGGGCTACTGGACTCTGGGCCCGATGTAGGTAATTCAAATTTACCACTTCTAAAATACCGAATCATACCGATTCGGTATTTAAGAAGTGGTAAATTAGATGGGGGGAAATGTAGGTAATTCAGAATCTGTAAATACCGAATCGGTAAGATTCGGTATTTACCGATTCTGTAAATACCGAATCGGTATCCCCCATTGATGCCTATGGGCCTTGAAGCCCATAGGAATCAATGTGGAATACCGAATCGGTATTTACCGATTCGGTAAATTCCGAATTTTGCAAGGGTGCAGGGGGTGTCATTTTGACACCCTCTAGCACCCCAATTTCGGACTTGTGTGTCATGTGGCACACAGACATGAAGGGCATGTCTGTGTGTCACATTGCACATGTGCGCATGCACAGATGTGCATGCACACCTGTATTCAGTATTTTACCACCCTATAGGATTGGGTGGTAAAATACCGAGTCTGACTGGCCTGTGGGACTCAGAAGAGTCCCACCTACATATGGAAGTTACCAAATCGGTAAAAATACTGATTCGGTATTTTACCGATTCGGTAAATTTACCGAATCGGTAAAATAGGCCCCCTGCATCAGGAATGATCATTTACCGGTCGGTAACGGCCGAAATCGGCCGTTACCGGTCGGTAAATGGCTACCTACATCTGGCCCCTAGTAATGAAAGGACACTATCCCTGTGAACAGGCTCTTGCCACTGCAGCTTTTGCAGTACAAAAGAGCACCCCCATAGTTATGGGGCCACCCTTGACACTCTACGCAGAACATACAATATGTGCCATAATTCAGAAGGCGAAGACGACTCTGACTTCTCAGAGAGTGTACATGTTTGAGGTTATACTATCACTGCCATCTTTGATGGTTTTGAAGTGTCACACAGTAAATCCTGTGACATTCTTTGCCCAGCCAATATTGGACCCTGAGGAGGGTTCACATGACTATGCAATGTATAGGTCCAACTAATGTAGTCAAGCCACAGAGGATCCTACACCAGGTAGCATAGTCTATTTTTTGACGGGTCTCCTACGATTGACCAGAAGACAGGAATTAGACACACAGGTGCAGCAGTAGTCAAGGCTCAACAGCACAGTTCCTCTGACACACTGCAGGTCGTAGAACAATTGACATTGCTCGCACATTATGCCACCCAAGCAGCAGAACCATCAGCACTTACAGTGGCTCTTATGTTAGGAACAGGAGAAGTCATTACTATATACTAAGATTCAGAGTATGTAACCACCACTGTGCACTCAAGCATCATTTCTATGTGGTAGCCCTGTGACACATAGAAACCTCATAGAGGCTCTAATAGAGACACTTGCGTTACCACATGCACTGGTGGTTGCGAAATGAGCAATACACATAAATGGACAGGATTGTGTGTCCCGGAGTAGTGCACTAGCAGATAAGGCAGCTAAAGATGAGGCTAGGTGCACGTCCCCAACAGTGCAATCAGACCCACAACCTGCCCCTGTTCTGGTAGCTCAGAGTGCCTCACCAGCAGAGTCTGGACCCAAGACTGCCAAGGACAAGGACACATCTCATTGTATGTATGTATGTATGGATGTAGCAAATTTATAAAGAGCAGGAATCACCCCCGAAAGGGTATCTCCACGCTGTCAGAGAGCGCGAGTCAGATAGGCACGAACTACCACAAATTAAACTTTGAATAATTCCCTCTTCAGGAGTTTCCTGAAGCGAATGAAATTGGGGCATTTGCGAAAGTCCTCTGGCAAGGTGTTTGAGTATTTCGGAACCAGGTAGGTGACAGTTTTGCCTCCTGATTGGATTTTCCTAAAACGAGGGACCACTATCAGCCCCTTGCCTTCCGATCTAAGACGACGGTTCGGGCAGTAGACTTTGAACTTGCTGCCAGATAGCTTGGGCTCGCACCATAAAGTGCTTTATGGGCAAGACAGCAAAGCTTACATTTAATTCTCTGGTGGTTAGGGAGCCAGTGGAGAAGTTTCAACAATGGCCCGGGGGAGGGGCGAAGTGGTTTTTTGAGGGCCAGGCATGCGGCCACATTCTGGACAATCTGCTAGGCAGGGATTTGTTCACGGCTGCCAATAATGCGTTGCAATAGTCCAGGCGACCAACTATCAAAGCCTGAATTAAGGTTCTGCATACAGAAAGGGGCAGCCATAGGAACACTCTACGTAGAAGTCTCAGAGCATGATAGCAGGTCCCTACAGTGGCCAAGATTTGGTCCTTCATAGATAACTGTGTATCCAGCCGGACCCCTAGATTTTTTGGCACTGAGATTGGAGAGGGAGCAGGGCCCAGAACTGTCGGCCACCATTCAGGGGGCCAGGTGGTTTAGGCAGTGCCAAACAGCAAGATTTCTGTTTTTGTCGCATTTAGCTGTAAGAAATGTTCCATCATCCACTCTGATATGGCTAACATGCCCTTAGCAAAGTGCTGATCAACGAACTCCGTGTCTTTGTCAAAGGGCAGGAGTAGTTGCATATCGTCCGCATAGCAGAATGGCATAAAGCCATACTCTCGGATGTCTTTAGCAAGGGGGGCCACACAGATGTTAAACTGAGGAGGGCTCAAACAGGAGTCCTGGCGCACCCCCTTAGTAAGCCTAAAGGTTTGGGATCGAAAAGGACAAAGGTTGATGGTCTGAGAGCGTTGGTCTAAGAAACTTACAAGCCAGTCAAAGGCTTGTCCCTACATACCGGCCTCTCTCAGTCGCAGTATCAGTTTCTGATGAGAGACCGTGTCAAAGGCTGCTGTCAGACCCAACAAGGCCAACAGCACTGCTTTATTATCGTCCAAGGCTAATTTGATATAATCAGTGACCCCGATGAGAGTTATCTTTGTGGAGTAGTTGGATCTGAACCCAGACTGCGAGGGATCAAGGATGCCATTGCCTTCGAGGTAGTTAATTAATTGGGTATTAACATGACTCTCTGCCATTTTGCTCAAGAGCGGAAGGAGCAAGATGGGACGGTAATTGGAGAGTACTTCAGCCGGCACCTGATCTTTCTTCTTAATAGGTAGCACTTGGGTATTACACTTAGAAAGTCTGGTTACACCTGAGAGAACTGCAGGACGCTGCTCCTTAGCATGAAAAGCAGTTATGGGAAAATAGAGAAATAAAGAGTATGCATCCATATCTAGTGTACAGACAACTAGATATATGAAAACCATTGATGCCACAGGCTTTGCTTACAATAGCCCTGGATCATTTGCCAGCCCATACTTAAAGAGATGATTTGGAAAATCCAAATCCCATAAGACTGGGTTGTTTCAAATTTGCACAACATGATCACCATGTATCTGCACAACTGTATCATCTGCCACTAGTTTTCCCCTAATCCCACCCTAACAGTGATATGCTCCCCCATTCCGCGACAACAGGGTCCCTTCAAAGCTCTTCATTTAAACTTTGTGGATATAATTGATAGGTGCAGTAATTACAGGTATCTCATCATGGTGGTCTGCCCAATTTCCCGATAGATTGAAGCAGAACCATGCGTCCACTGTGATTCGAAGTCAGCAGCCACTTTCCTGATTTGTGAAGTGATTTCACGATGGGGAATACCAGAAGGAATAAGATCTGACAATGGCACTCAATTTCTGAATACAATATTTGAGCACATTACAACAACAGGGATCAAGCACAAATTATCCTCTGTGTACCAGCCCCAAAGTAAGGGTATTGTTGAGCCCCTGAATGGGTCTGCTAAAGAGAAAGATCAGCAAATGATGTGCTACCTTAAACAAAAAATGGTTATACTGTTTGCCAATAGCACTCTTCTCCCTGAGAAATATGACAAGTTCAGACCACCACTTAACATCCCATCAAATTGTGACAGGAAGGTCTATCAATGTCCAAGTCCCTTCTACGAGTTGTAGAATTCAGGAAGAAAGCTTGTCACAGGCCCTAAATTATTAAATGCATATGTATTTGTGTGAGCTGATGAAGAGTGCAAGCAGGTAACCAAGGAAAAAGAAAAGCGCACCAACTCCAAGGTCAACCTCCCAGCTGTGCAAGTAGGAGATCAAGTGTTTGAAAGCAATTGGATTAAAAAATGGAATATTTTGAGGGCACCTACACAGTCACCATGGTCACACCAACAGCCCTCAAGGTGGACTGCAGGAAGCCCTGGATACACCACAGTCATGTGTGTCTCAACCCTGCTTCTCGCCAAAACAATGAACAATACGAATGGAACAAGAGGGGGGACAAAGATTGTCATCATGAAAGCACCCACCTCCAACTGTGCTTTTGAACTATTTTTTAAAGGACAGCATAAAAGATATGTATTTTTGTTTTTATCCTTCTTTTTTGTCTCTTCTATCCATTTTTACTTTGCTAGCAAAAAAGTACCCTCTAATTCAAATGTTTTCCACGTCTGGAAAGAGCTCTCTAATAACAATATGACCCAAATTGCCCAGGCTAAATTGTCAGACTACATGTGGTATGAGCATATGTCAGAAATAGGTTCAGAAATCACAAATGAGTTGTGTTTCGTGTGCGCCCTAATTCCTCATGCGACTCGTTCAGATAGACTGCACTCTATGAAAGTAGTACCCCCAGACATAGCTCAGTATTTATTGTATCTTTTCTTGTGCAAAAATTAAGGCCCAAATGCAATTAACACATGTCAAAGTAGTACACTTCCTAGTTAATGCCACAAAATAGGACGCTTTACCAGAGGTACTGTACATTCTCACAGATAGGCAGGACATCAGGGAAGAAATATCACGAATGAGAAAGACTGGTTGCCCCACAACTGTAGATTGCACACAGATGGTACTAGATCTAGGATTTCTGGGAGTAACACGCCCACTAACTGAGAGTAACAACTATTTTGTAAACCCATTACCCCCAGACTGTGTTAGACAGCCTGGGTTTAGAGTGACAGAGTCAGTCTTTGCCCACGATCAGTGGCATCCCAACATTAAATTTTCATGAAGGGCCATGTCTTTTTGGAATGCCACTGATGTCATCCAGGATACAACAGAAAATGTGCACCCTACCTGGGATGAAAACATCTCGTGTTGTCATTGGGTGGATAGCACTGTAAGTCCCTAAACTGTCATGAAACTAACTTCTGCCTCCTTGTGTTTCAGAGGAAGTGGTACCATGAACATAGGCTGGAATACTGGTTGTAGGACTACAGTGTACCACACTGACATGCAGGAGGGCACCTACAGCTTCACGGATTTGTTCCGGCAGTGTGGAGGCTTACTGTGTGCCCAAATACCACCAAACTGGGGAGGTGTTTGCTCCATTGTGACTTTGCACGCTCCAGTTTTGGTAATTCCTGAAATAATCATATCCTCTTTGCATAAACACCCCATGAGCTGTCCAACAACCTTGCTACATCACAGCCAAAGGAAGAGAACTGCGGAATATTATAGAATGACGTTCCCCAAGAGTATCGCCTGTTCAACTAGGCAGAATTATTTTGGGGGAGCATCTTGCAATTTGTTCAAGCTAAAGCAACAGCTTGTTGGCCCCAGATTACAAGGTGGAAGCTCCTCAAAGTCATCAGCACTAGCAACAATGGCTTCAATGCCATAAAAGAAGAACTGCGTGCCATAAGAATGACCTCCTGTTCAGGGTAATGGCTCTACCTTCGCACAGCTTCTTCCTTAAGGCCCTGACCCCAGTGTCTTCTGGTCTCCAGGTAGGTGTTTTAGGCCCTCCTCCACCCTCGGGCTCCTGCCTGCACCTCATCCCTGGTGGTCCAGTGGCAGAGCCTGCTCTTTTGTTGGTCTGCTCTTTCTGCCTCTCCTATTTTTCTCTGTTCTGCTGTTTCCTATTGTTTTATTCTGTCCTTTCTTTGTGCTTCTCTGTATTTTTTGCCATTCTTTCTGTTTGCCCAGTTTCTGCCTTTTTTCCTGCCACTGCTGCCCCTGCGACCCGCCCCTCCCAGTGTGTTCTTGCTCCCGCCTTCCGCCTCCCAGCTGCTCTCCCTCCCCCGACTCCTACTTAATGGTGGCCTCTGTGCAGTTGCACCACTGGAGCACCAAAGGCAAGCCTGTTGGTGCTTGTCTGCAACCCAACTGCGACCAGCGCCAGGAACCCTGATCCTCATAGCCGCCGCCATGACTCAGGAACTCTCAGCACACTCATCACTGGATGCAACAACAACTGTCAGCTCTCGACACACAGCACTCCCTAGGTCTGTTCTCCTGCCGACACTGCCGCCCCACCTTAACTCACCTCCAGACCGTGACAGATACCACTAACCCACTAAACACCAGCACACCCAAATTCCTGAGCTGCATCCTCCTCAACGTACGCTCCCTGCACAGACATGCAGTAGAAGTATAAGACCTCCTCAACGTCCTCTGCCCCGATGTTGCCTTTCGCACAGATACCTAGACCAACACCAGCTCTGATCCCGACATCACAACCGCCATCCCTGACGGGTACAAGATCCTGAAGAAAGACCGCCCCATCCGCCCTGGAGAAGGCCTTGCCATTGTCCAGAAATGCTCCCTCCAACTGACAACCTCCATCTCAAACGATGCCTTTGCCCCCTGGAACAAATACATTTCCAGAACCAGCACAACCCCAGAATGACACTGTGTGGAACACTCACCTACAGACCAACTGGACCCGGCTCCCCGTTCACCAACACCATTTCAGACTACATTCCGCCCCACTCTGGCCTCCACGGACTACGTTCTGCTTGGAGACCTGAATTTCCATCTAGGCAACCTCAGCGACCCTTACTCCACCGCCCTCCTAGAGAACCTCGCCAAAATTGGACTGAAGCAACTTGTCTCTACCCCTACCCACACAGCGGGACACACTCTCGACCCCATCTCCGCCGGAGGAAACAACATTTGCTTCAGCCACACCACAGAACCTCTCTGGACGGACCACTAATGCGTCCACTTCTCCTTCTCAAAACCCACCACACACAAGCCTATGCCACGTCTCCCACGCAGGAACTGAAGCAAGATCACCGAAGAGCACCTCACGTCCATCCTCAGCCTCACTCCTCCCCCTACCACCCAGATGCCAACACTGCAGCCAACAATCTCCACCAATGGATCGCCGACTGCGCCAACATGATCGCCCCCCTCCAGAATGCTGACAGACGACACAAAACGAAAGCCACCTGGTTCACCACGGACCTACTAGAATCCAAGCACTCGTGCTAACGACTGGTGAAAGCTTGGAGAAGTATCAAAACAACGAAAGCACACACCGCCTACAGGGCTGCCACCACGGCATACCATCAACTCATCAGATCTACAAAGAGAAACTTCATTCAGGACAGAATCCTCTCCAAATCGTACAACTTCAAGACACTCTTCACCATCATACAAGAATTCACCAGACCCCACAGAGAAACCACCGATGTCCATCCCTCCTAGGACCTCTACAACAAACTCAGCTCCTTCCACCACAAGATCAGGATACTCTATGACAACTTCGAAGACCAAGGAACCAACCCAACGCCATCCACCAACTCCGCCACCTAGCAGACCTTCCTCACCTAGACCTCTGTCACCACAGAAGACACCGCAAATACTATAAAGAGCATCCACTCCGGAGAACCCACTAACCCTTGCCCACCAGACATCTTCCACAGGGCCGCCTCTGCCATCACACCAGAACTACGACGGACAATCAATGTCACCCTCGAAACAGGCACGTTTCCCAATAACTGGAAAAACGCTGAAGTCAAACACCTCCTCAAGAAGCCCTCCACAGACCCTACGGACCTCAAGAACTACAGGCCCATCTCTCTCCTCCCCTTCGCCGCCAAAGTGACAGAGAAAATCGTCAACACCCAGCTAACACACCTCATAGAAGCAAACAACATCCACAACGCATCTCAATCCGGATTCCACAGCAACCACAACACCAAGACTGACCTACTAGCCGCCACTGACAACATCTGCACCTTTCTCAATCACTGTCACATGGCAGCCCTCATTCTGCTAGATCAATCAACAGCCTTCGACACCGTCTCCCAACACACACTAGCCACCAGAATCCATGATGCCGGCATACAGGGAACTGCCTTAGACTGGATCCGCTCTTTCCTCTCCGGCAGAACACAAAGAATAAGGCTCCCGCCCTTCCTCTCCGAACCCACAGAGATTTGTTGCGGAGTACTCCAAAGTTCCTCACTCAGCCCCTCACGCTTCAACTTATACATGGCCCCCCTGGCAACCATTGTCAGAAAACACCCAGCTCATTCTCTCCCCCACCAAGGAGCCCAACATCACCAGGCAAAGCTTCCAGGAAGGAATGAAAGACATTGCATCCTGGATGAGCAGCAGCCGCCTGAAGCTCAACTCCGAGACAATGGAAGTCCTCATCCTCGGAGCCACCCCAGCAGCATGGGACGACACATGGTGGAGCCCCGCCCTCGCAAACCCTCCCAGCCCAACAAACCACGTCCACAACCTCAGCATCATACTCGACTCCTCACTCACCAAGAACCGACATATCAACGCCTTGTCCTCCACATGCTTCAACACCCTCCGCATACTCTGCAAGACCTTCAAATGGATCCCCCCCAACTCCAGGAAGACCGTCACCCACACACTCATTACCAAAGGGCCGGACTATGGAAATGCTCTCTACGCTGGAATTAACAAATCTGTCCTTCACAAACTCCAGACCGTCGCAGCCAGACTCGTCCACAGCATCCCACGACATGACCAGATCACCCAACACCTCCGCGACCTCCACTGGCTACTTGTCGAAAAGAGAGTTACCTTCAAGCAGCTCACGCACGCCTACAAAGCCCTCCGCAATACCTGACCCCACTACCTCAACCAAAGAATCTCCTTCCTCGTTCCAAAGAGACACCTCCGCTCCTTGACCTAGCACTTGAAATATCAACTAGAGGGGGGAATGTTGTAGGAAATGAAAAAAAATATCACACTGTAGAAAACATGAAACATGAAAATATAACACAACATCCAGCCCAAGCAGAAACCACACAGCTGTTTGTGGTTAAAAAACAGTTTAGGCTCAAATCCTGTACTGACACGAACAAGGTGAAAAGCTTGCTTAAGGATGTACTGGAATAGGCCATTTAAAAGGGTTTTCAGTTAAAGACCAACTCATGCTGAATGGACTTGAAAGCATTACGACATCAGTACATAAGTACTTCGGAAAGCACTCCGTGCCTCCAAACAGATTGTGGCCTGATTAGACAATAGGTACATATAACTGAATTAGCCCAGAGTACATATGTGTTTTCCTAAACAATGGCTGCAGGGAAGCAACTAAGTTCTGAGTACACAAAGTCTCAGGAGAACAATGCTGCCAGCACACAATTCATGTAAATTGCATCTACCATGAAACTGTGGAAATATACCTTTTTAGGTGTACACTGGTGCAGGGTCACCCTTTTGTCCACGGGTTCAAAAACCCGTAAAGTAGAGATCAGCACTGGAGTAGTATTAAATTACAAGTTTATTAATCACTCATGAGTGGGACCACGTCCACACAGCACTCTCAAGTGCTGGAGGAGGTTGTACACGGAAGTCACAGAACACAGGTTTTCTGCTTCAGTAAGCATGTGAACAGAAATAGGGAGCACACGTTTTGGAAATAGTCATCAACAAATAAGGGCAGATGAAAACAACAGATCAGCAAAGTGGGAGGAGGAGCAGGAGTGCTTATGGCAGCACTAAATGATTATTAGTAGTTGAAGAGGCACTCCTGTTCTAAACAAATTTCACATTCAATAATCAATATTGTGATATTAATAAACCACGCGTGCTGTGGAGGAAGACGCAATGTCCATACTGCGCCTGTCAACTAAACCATGAAAGAATCAAGCGAAAACCGCCTGCCCTCTACGCACTGTTGCGTTTCCAAAATTGGATACTAAATTAATACATCCGTTAAACTGATCAACATACATGTAATTAGTGAAACCACATAAACTTTTTGAGTTTCCAAAAAAATATATTTACTGTCATGTCAATCTTATCAAGCCTCCAGCGTACTGGTCTGTGCAATAATCAAAGAAAACAAATTAAATCTACTCGATCATTGTATCATTGTGGCAATCTATGAACTTTGCGGTTGAATAACCTTTTGCACTTAAGTGATAAAGCTTTATTTGTTTTTTTGTGTCATTTCAGGTATCGCCCCTGAAGAAGGGCCAAGCTGCCCGAAATGCATTAGGCAGGGCAAAAACTTGTTAGATAAATAAACACAATATTGATGTGTTGCAAAACATCATATGTATTTTTTTCAACTATGAATTTATGTTCTCAAATTATATGCATTGTAATACATGCTTGATAAGATTGACATGACAGTAAATATATTTTTTTGGAAACTCAAAAAGTTTATGTGGTTTCACTAATTACATGTATGTTGATCAGTTTAAATATATAGGGCCCGATGTAGGTAAATCTACATTTACCACTTCATAAATACAGAATCATACCGAATCGGTATTTATGAAGTGGTAAATTAGAGGGGGGGAGATGTAGGTATTTCAGATTCGGTAAATACCGAATCTGTAAGATTCGGTATTTACCGATTCTGTAAATACCGATTCGGTATCCCCCATTGCTTCCTATGGGCCTTGAAGCCCATAGGAATCAATGGGCATTACCGATTCGGTATTTTTGCGATTCGGTAATTTTACCGAATCGGTAAAATACCGAATCGGACAAAAAAATGTCCCCTACATCTCAGTAGGCCAAATACCGGTCGGAAACGGCCGAAATCGGCCGTTTCCGACCGGTATTTGGTACCTGCATCGGGCCCTTAGACGGATGTATTAATTTGGTATCCAATTTTGGAAACGCAACAGTGCGTAGAGGGCAGGCGGTTTTCGCTTGATTCTTTCATGGAGCACTAAATGATTGACAGACAACAGATGAACTGGCAGCTACAAACTCTCAGCACGTACATTGTGTTTAGCTGAGTCATGAAGTCAACTAAAATAGATAGCACAGGAAAAAGACAAGCAGCAGAGGATGGGAAAATTACGAAGGAAAGGAAATGGACACCACAGCAAAAATGGCTGCTGCTTATGCCAAATAAGATATTACACATTTTCCACAGATGGCATAAGCTAAGACATTTTCTTATGCTTTGAAAGAGGTACGATAACAGTCATATATATCAATTAAAATTATGTTTCTTGATCTATTGGTAAATGGGCATTTACATTTTGGACATTTGTTTTAGATGGTAGACAAGTAGTACAAGTGGAAATACAGAGGGAACAAAGCATCTGTCTGGTCAACTACTGAGACATTGATTGCACATTTTCTCCTACTACCAGCATAGTGATTGAACAATTGCAAATCTTGATGGTAGGTTGGGGGAGTTAAAAACACAGGTGGTAGAAGGAAGGCTATGTAACAGGTACCAGACTAGCCTGGATGTAGGCAGTAGTATGCCTTAGTTCCACAAACAAAATAAGTGTTGTGTGAGGATAGAAAACTACTATTGTTCGTTCCAGTACTGTTCAATACTGTGGTACAGTCACTTTTTCCCACTGGGATACTACCGAAAATGCTCTCACAAAGATTTGCTTGGGCTCTAGTAACAGTGATGACAAAAGGCCCGTTACCCTTGGCCGTTCGAGTGTTGGGAAAAACATAACGTGTGGAGGAATTTCCTATGCAATATTCCTCCATTTCCCATATAGTTCCTTTAGCTTGTAGGTCCCCTTCCTCATTGGGGTAACAAACTTTGTTCATTAGAGGCATATAGAAGTTTGAACCAAGCTGGGCATGAGCCATTGTGAGAGAATGGCAGTGGTGACAACGGGATTTCTTTTATGTTCTGATGAGGAGGAATCTTACCACAAACCCAACAGTTAGTAGCATTGCTTAGCTGGCGTGTCTGATGCAACATTTAAAGAAATTAATTGTTTCTCAGATTTTGCCCGTATCCCTGTTCATGTTGCTGCAAATCAAAATGATGGTGCTCTTTGCTGCAAGCGATGTAACAGTAATGTTAGGTAAGGAGGCTCCAGGCATTACTTCCTCCACTACCCACATTACAGTAGTGATGATGGCAGCAGTCAAAGTCAGACCAAGGATGCAGATTGTACAGCTGATGCACATTGTCGCAGCGATCTCCTTCTTCTAAGGCAAGCTCATTTTCATCGGCAAACAACAAAACAGAGGTTGCCCTAAGGTCCTGGGCAGGTGATGGTTTTTTCACTAACGTTGAGGCGAGTAGTCACTAATAGGCTACCCCCCTTTGTAGTCAGTCTTTAACCACCCAGGACAGTGGCTCAAACAGTCTCTTTTCGCGATGAAATGTCTTTTTTCCTAGATCAAAGCAGATATTTAGATATACCAGGGATCGTGTGGTCCGGGAAGACTTCCTCAGGTCCTTCAGGTGACCCAGCTCACCCTTTCTCAGTAATCAGAATGTCGTGGTGATCTGTCAACACAGCTGGGCTTACGAGGGCATGTGGCATGGGATCGCCAGGCCGTAGATTGTGGCCTTCACCCTGCGACCTGTTTAGAAGAACTTCCCATACCTGCTGATAAATAGAAAGACAAGCTGTCAGTTAAATGGGACAAATAGTCACTCATCAACACATGGGGTACATCATGTATAGGGCAAGGCTTAGGGATTCCCCAAATATTCATAGGCCTGCCAAACACAACCTCACATGGCATAAGTCCAGATCGTGTATGTGGTATTGATCTGATAGAAAGTAGTGCTAGGGGCAGGGCATCGGGGCATTTCAAAGACTTGGAAGCCTGTATTTTAGCCATTTTCAATTTCAGGGTGGAGTTATAATGTTCCACCAAGCATGCTGATTGTGGACGAAAAGCTGCATGAAATTTCTGCTTAATCACCAACCCTTTCATGACATATTGTACAACTTGCCCAATGAAATGAGGTCCGTTGTCCATTTGAAGGACCTCTAAAGGTGCAGTTGGTGTCCCAAACCCTCCTGTTGGAGTTTGCGTTCACTTTCCAGGATTATACTGGAGATAGACCAGCCAAGACTGGACTATCTTTTTAGCAGTGCCGGCAATATCAGGATGATCCCAAACTTGCATGAGTTGTTTTGCTATTAAGGATGCGCCAACATGTGCCGGCCCATTTGCCATGGGAATCAAGGGATATAAGTAGGCAACTTCCATTTGGTCATATCTTTATTCCTCCAATAGCCCTCATCAGCCAGTGTTCCCTCCTTAGACCATTGATCTAGTTCATAAGCAGAGGCAGATTGTTGCATGTCCAGCACTTCCTGCCTGGCATCATGCCAATGTTCAGCTTGTGACTTCACCACAAACATGGAGGTGGTACTTCGCTGTATTGCGATCTCACGGGCTGTGTCATCCGCAAATGCATGTACCTGCTCCTATTTTATCAGTCACTTTCTTGTGTGCACTACATCTAACAATTGCTACTTTCTTAGGGTAGGTTAGGGCAACAAGAGGATTATGCACTAATTCTCCATGCACTATCTGTGTACCATGTGAGGTGAGGAAAGCCCTTTATTTCCATAAGCGACCAAAATGATATGCCACCCGGAAAGCGTACTGGCTGTCGGCAAAAATATTGACAAGTGAGTCTGTACTAAGCTCACATACTCTTGTTAGTGAGTGTAGTCTGTAGTTCCTTACACTGGTGCAGAACAAAGAGCTATGTGTGACTTTTGGAAGGCATTCTGACATTCATTAGTACATGGGAGGGGCAAAAAAGGGCCAACAAAGGTTTAATAATGTGTGACAAACTGCATACAAAAAGAAGTGAGGCCAATCAGTGCACGGACATCCTTCTGAGTACAGGGCACTGGGAGTATCTATCAAAAATGGTCTGAATGCGATCTGGTGTAAGTGCACGTCCCCTCCTTAGACAGAAAGTGACCTTAATAGGTAACCCGCGGTCTACAAAATTGTAATTTCTTTCTAGAGACTTTGTGATGAGGGTAGGCAAGAAATGGTAACAATAACAGTGTTCCTTCTTTACACTAGTTTAGGATGCCAGAGCGGCATCCTCATTGATAAGACAGGATCTCTCAACCATTGAATAATTGTCATTCAAAATAACACGCACACCTTCCGGAGGACAACGTACTGTGGTACGAACATATTTAAGCATATCGATACCCACAATGTTATCCAGTGTGGTAGGGGAGAGAAAAAATAGGCATGGGCAGTACATTTATCAAGTATGAATTCAAGTGGCTGTGAAAGTGGGCTAGGTGTAGGTGTCCCATCGAATCCTATCAATGTTATTGTTGTGCCAGACAGGGGAGCCCTAGGAACCATTTTTAGACAGAGTACTACAGGTAGCCCCTGTATCAACCAGAAACCAATCAGTAGATCCCAAGAAATTTGCGTCAACATAAGGAACCATTTGCTCTACTGGCACCTCAACCGGTTCCTTACCCCATCCTAGGCATCCCTATGCATAATCAGAATCTGCAAGGACCAGGTCAGAATAATCAGACATTTGATATTGATTTTGTCTATCAAAAGTATTAGAGTAATTTGGTCCTTGTTCAACTGCTTCAAATCTGAGGCGAGTTCCTGTACCTCCCCTGTTTCCTGAATTTCCTGGGTGTCTTCTCACACTACCCCTTCCCCGTTGGTACTGCTGACTTTGCAAAAGAGGGCACTCAGAATGCCAATGCCCAGTCTCTTTATGTTAAGCACACTGATCAGGGGGCAAATTTGCTCAAGGGAAAGGGGGCACCCAAGGTGTATACATTGCACGTCTGCCTCTTCCACCTCCTCTAAATGGTGGACCATATACATGAGCCAACATAACTTTTGTCTTTTAATTCTTTTACCCTTCTTATCCTCTCTGCCTTTCGCTTCCTGACCTGTCGCTCATAATATTGGGCCATAGTCAAAAGGGAAACTGGGGAAAACGTGCTGGCCTTTAAGAGACTAGCTAATTCCGGTAACATATTAGCGACAAATTTATCAACAAACAAATGCTTACCCGTATCATCGGCCAATGACTGACCACTAAAACCATGGAATGTTTCCTCAGACCTTGAAAAGAAGTCAGAAACGGACTCATCCGTTTTCTGTTTACAGGAGGCTAACGTAGTCCAATCTATTTTCTTAAGGGGTATGAAAGTCTTTAACTTAGTCACTTCTTCCTGCTCCTGCAAAGATGCTGGAATTTCATCTTAATCAGCATCTGAGCGTTTTCCTTAGGGATTCTGCCCTCCTGGATGTCTCCCAGCATGGCTTTAGGAGATCACACAGCACCGAATCCGCCCATACTGTAGTTGTAAATAACATCCGCTCCCAGGTCGACAAGGACCATACCACTCTTCTGGTCCTGTTAGATCTGACAGCGGCCGTTGATACTTTGTCTCCATCTATTCTGGTCGCCCGTCTTAGGGAGATAGGGGTTGGAGGTCCTGCTCTGAACCTGTTGGCCTCCTTTCTCAATAAAGGGGAACAGAGAGTTAAACTGGGCCAGTTTCTATCTGCCCCTAAGCCTGTGCATTGTGGGGTCCCTCAGGGCTCTTCATTGAGTCCTACCCTGTTTAACATATATGTGGCCTCACTTGCCAGGGTGGTTAGATCTTTTGGGCTGGAGGTGCTGTCCTATGCTGACGACACTCAAATTATGGTCTCTCTCACGCAGCCCATGAAAGATTCTGCCCGTAATTTCAGGAATTGCATGGAGGCTGTGTCTCAATCGATGATACAGAATTTCCTGAAATTGAACGGGGAGAAAACGGAGGAGCTGATCTTTGGAGGCTGCCAGGAAATCTGGTCAAATGACTGGTGACCGCCATCACTTGGGGACTGTCCGCCTCCCCGTCAGTTCGCTAAGAACTTAGGGGTGCTAATGGACTCTTCTCTTTCCTTTGACCGTCAGGTCAGTAGGACTGTTTCGACCTGCTGTGGCATCATTAGGATCCTTAGAAGGATGGCCCATTTTCTGTCCGCTGATGCCCGGAAACAGGCCACGGTGGCATTAGTCTCCTCAAGGCTGTACTACTGCAATGCCCTTTATGTGGGCATCAACAAGAGTCTTATCCGCGAAGGGATAGGATTGGCTAGACCTTTTTCTCCCCCCATTTGAACTCTGGACTATGTTGATGTGTGAACGGAGATTATTATTGTTAGGAGCTCTTTTGGGATCCCCATATTCGCCAATTTCCTCCATAGAGTCAGTCAAAAAATCAATAAAAGCACAATATAAAATGTTAGCCTTTACAGTAACAAATGTATCAAGCACTGTTTGGAACACGACAATATTGTCCAATGTAGAATGCTTTGGGCAAAACCCAGCCTGATACATAGGGATCACTTTTCTCGAAAAAGCCCAGTCTTTTAATTGTTCCAAAAAGCAAGCAGTGAAGATCTTACCAGTGGCCTCGAGGAGGGCGATTTGTATATAATTTGCAGGGTTCGTTCTTGCACCTTTTTAAGAGAGGAACCATCATAGTTATCAACAAATAAGGGCAGATGAAAACTACATGGTCAGCAAAGTGGGAGGAGGAGCAGGAGTGCTTATAGCAGCAGTAAATGATTGGCAGACAACAGATGTACTGGCAGCTACAAACTCTCAGCACGTACATTGCTTTTAGCTGAATCAGGAATTCAACTAAAATAGATAGCACAGGAAAGAGACGAGCAGCAGAGGACGGGAAAATTACGAAGGAAAGGAAATGGACACCACAGCAAAAATGTCTGCTGCTTATGCCAAATAAAAATATTGCACCTTTTCCACAAAACACTCACTCATTCACAGGCAAAAGAATGCTCGTCGTTAACATTTGTTGGAAGAATAATGAAGAATGTGTAATGAGTTATTTCAGGAATTCATGGTTATGAGGTTGCATGTCTTTGAGTGTTTTGCCATAATAAATCTGTAACTTGCAAGTCAACTATTATTTACTATGTGTAATAAAGCATTGTGTTAGTGTGTATAAGAAGGCCTGTCTGCAAGCAGGCATTGGAGAAAAACCAAACAGACAGCCTGAGCGAGACTGAGGTGTAGTCCGCATTGTAAGCTGACGTTTTTTCCCCCTGTCGTGACAGTTACTAGAACATTGGAATGTGGAGCACTCCATTGAATACAATGGAGTGCTCCATGCTCCGGGCCGGAAAAAGCCTGCAGAACAACATTCCAATAATGTTTGAACAAAGGCCTCTCGAAGCTCAAGGGGATTTCAATTCCCTCGGGCTCCGCGAGGCCTTTGTTTTATTTGGCCTTTGTTTTATAAGGCTATTAGAACATTCTACCATTAGAGGGCAGAATGTTCTGCCCTCTAGTGGTAGAATGTTCTAATAGCCTTATAGAATGTATGTAAAAAAATCCTAGGCAGTCTAACAGTAGATAAAACAAGTAACGGGACCCAAATTGCAGAAGGAACATTCAAAGAAGAAAAATATTTATATAAAATAAACATGTTTTTAATATACATAGTAAAAATCATATAGATGATGGAACTAATCAGACTATATGACAATTCAAAATACAAATATGTACAGTTAATACATATAATAATACAAATTGCAACACTTGATATAAAAAAGAGACACCATATAATACAGAAAAGGTGTCCAAGACAAAAATGACGGTAAAATTCTCGACGCGCGTTTCGGCGAAAAACGCCTTCCTCAGGAGCCACGAAAATCAATCTGAAATTACACATCAAGAATGAAAATAAAAATCAATTTTTAAGTGGCTTACATTCACAGATAAGTACATAAAATTAATCAGTTACATAACGAAAATTAACATTGTTACATTACATATTATCTAATAACTAATGCTATTGGGTCCAAGATTCTTACTTTGTTTCTCATGTGTCATATGATAGAAGAACCGAGATTATGTAGTACTCACATATACCATTGAGTTATGGTCCTCAAGGTTTGTCCTCAAAACTAACTTTGTCAATACCCTATTTATGTTGATGTCAAAAAAGGGGAAATAGACAAAACATTGCATATGATAGTAAGTTACGCAGATACACAGAATAAGACTTGTAAATTAATACCTGGACATAGGAAACAAAAGTGTCATAATTAATAATGATATTACTAAAGTTAGATGTAGTGGAAACCAAATGGACACATGATATCATATAGATGCAAAAACACAGGCAGAACAACTGCATAATGATTTATTAAAAGGAAAAACAAAACCACGTAAATACTATGGTTGATGCTGGCGAGGCCTGTTGAAATATATATCTTTAAACTCAGGAGCGATATCGGATGAATATTTAGTGCAAAACTGCTCTATAGATATTTATATGCAATCACTATCATCGTACCTTTGAATTCAGTATGTCATATCCTTGCTGGAAACTTATTAGCGGGTACACGTTGAAAATGTCCCAATATGCAGTGAAAGTGATGAGGAGTCTAAACAGAAGAAGGTGGACAGAAAAATAGATCGTCACCACTGTGCTTTTTCTAGAGCCAGGTAATTATTACGAACATGTACTAATACAACGGAAGGATACCTTAAAAGATGATGTACCGCATGTAGAAGCAGAAGTGGATATATGACGATATAGATGTCGAAATTCAGTTATTTGTTAGGCATTATCGCTACCTAAAGAAAACACACATGTATAAATACAAAGGAAGGAACCGTTGTCTATTGTGGTGATAGAGCGACAAGTACGTCTTCTCTGTAACTCAGAGGATTTACTTGGATCTGATCTGGTATTCCACTTGGCGTAAAGGCACTAAACTGGTGGATGCAGGTAATGGATGTTGACACGCCGTGTTCTAGTTAATAGCTGTGAAACGAAATAGCGCCCAGAGCGGGCCTGTTTTAAAATACGGAATGTGACGATCAAAATGTTTCCTTATCTCATAAATAAGCTTGTGCACAAGGATTAGTTACCTTGATATATTATTCCAAAGCCCCAGTGGATAATGTTCGGAATGTAATTGTACTTGATTCGTAATCGGGTACTTAAATCAATTGTCTAAAAAGAAAATGCAATACATTTTAGATATCCAGTCTAAAACGTTTTATATGATGTAAATTAAACCAAAAAGCCAGTACATTTACCTGAGCTAAATGAGATCCGAGCAAAGTGATATCGTATACTGCTATGTGACAATGTCATGAAACCAGTCGGCGAGTGAACGTAGTTTGTTGTATTTTTATAAATCTTAGAATTGATAGCTGTAAATAGGAAAAACCCAAAAAGGTTATTTTGGAGGATGGGCACACAGTTACCCGACTAAGAGAAAATGAAAAAAGATAAAAGATGAAAGAAAAACGATCGATACATGAATTAGTTCAAATAATCCAAATAGGTATCACATTTGCAATTTGTATCACCGGTGGCTGCTGTTTAAACAATGTTGCCATTTCCAAGACCGCAGTACTCTTTTATAGGAAGTACGACACAGGGTACAACCGTTAAAAACATGTTTATTTTATATAAATAATTTTCTTCTTTCTGCAATTTGGGTCCAGTTACTTGTTTTATCTACTGTTAGACTGCCTAGGATTTTTTTACATACATTCTGTTTACCCTGCCCTAGGAGTCTGTTAGAGTCAATATCCAGGGGGTCCTTGTTTTTCACACATTCTAATAGCCTTATAGCCCTTCGGATCTGGGCTATACCGGCCATTAAAGTCCTGCTGTAGTGTAGTTCCTATATTCCCAATAGGCTCTGCACATTGGAATACCATAAACGATAGTTTAGACGTAGGACTTAGGTCGACTAGGTCTCTATTGAATATTTTAGACTTAATTGTGTGTGTGCCAACTAGCTCAGAGGTCACTAGAAACTTTCTCGAATACACAAGAAGGGATTAGCTTCTGACAACCATATAACATGACATCTTTGTTCCCCCTGAAATAAGGAATATATCTCCAGAGTCGCGGAAACAATAGATGGCTATTTCACTCAGTCAATCGTGCATGCTTCGTTTCACCAGAAGTGCAGAGAAATGGAGAGACGGGCGTTTTCAATAAAAAAGGTTATTTATTGAGCAGTCTGCTTTCTCATGCAAGAGAAGTAAATTGCTACAATCGTAATACTTGCTATGAAGTAAAGTGCGTACAGTAAAAGGAGTATTATGAAATAATACTGTAAAAGCATTTATATGGTTTCTAAGCCATATGATACTTAAAATAGATAAAATACATACAATGATAATAATGACTAAAAGTACTTAACTGGTGCATCTAAAATACGCCTACCCCTGTGTACCTAACCTAAGTCTAGTACAAGGGAAGAAGTAAGTGAGGTGTAGCTGGAGTTAAATAGTTTCTGCCAAGAATCTATCCAAGAATTCTCTAAGGGTCTAATCAGCTCCATACCTTGGTTATAGAATGAAGGAGGTCTTGTATCTCTCTCTCAGGACTCGATCTCCCAGTAACCCGCAAGGGTAGCAGGGAAACACTATAGCTGGATTTCTCGGCATGAAAAAAGACAGCGTCTCTCTCAGTGCGTCAGCAGGGAGGGCGGCTTCCTTCGGCACTCGCATACAGCAGGGCGTCGGGCAAGTAGTTAGTCGATCTGCTCCAAAACCACTGTGTGTTTGTTAGGGCAGATGTGGGCATATTTATACCTGGAAGGTGCAGAGTTTGACGTAAGGGTGGACATAATAACGTCACTAAGAACTTGAAGTTCTATACACACTCCAGGAGTTCTGGGACAAATCAATACTGAAGCAGAGGGATTTCCCGGGCTGCTTAAGGCTGGTTGTCTTTAAGAACTCGTTGTACTCTGGGAGCTTAGCGGAAGTAGCCATGACGTATTTGGACTGCATTGTCTGTGTCTAAATATGGTTATGATTCATATGCCTATATAAGGATATGATAAGTTATATCTATATAGGGGCATGAATCTGGAAAATTACACTAGAGCCCTAGATACGTTACAACATCGCTCCCTTGTTAAAGGGGAGTGGGCCTTTAATGGCCTGTGTAGCCTGCTGCGCCGGGTATATGGCTATATTAGAGCATTGGAATGTTGAGAGCTCCACTGAAGACAATGCAGCTCCAGAGATCTGTATTCACGGATAAAGGCCCTCTCAACTGAGTGTTCTAAACTCCACAAGCAGCCAAGAGCAATCCGTTCTATTGTTTAAAATCACAGTTAGCTCAACAGTCATACCAAGGTGAAGAGCTAAGCAGTAGCAATGGCAAATCCTCCAAGATATGTACAGTTTTGCAAAAAGCCTCAACAAATTTCTTTCAATTTATGTGAATTGTTTGGTTTATTTTCCTGTCGTGGCCTGTTTTTTTTTTAAAGTGTGGTTAAAGTGCTGCTTGGATGGAGTTCCTATCAATCTAATTTTCTTACTTGAAACAGCCGATCTCTGTTTCATCTTCTACCAGTGCTACATGTGAAAAATATAATCTTGACCCTTTTACTTTTGTTAAATTGGTGGCTGCTTCAGATGTAGGGAACAAACGATCCTACAAAGTACCAATAGTTGTAAGGGGCATTTAAATTTGGGCTTTTAACAGATGTCAGTATAAATCTGCTTCTTTTGGGTCTCTGAGCAGGGCACCTCCAAAAATGGAAGTGAAAGGTTGGAAGTACTGTTTGTTTTAAATGCATATAAAAAGGTATATAATGCAGAAACATCTATGCCTCTTGTAGGGCAATTTGTGAGCATTATTGACCCAATATCAGTATAGCCGTTGGGTTGGATGGGAAAACTAACCCATATACCCAGAGCTGTTAGTTTGTGGCAAAAGTGAACATCATTTCCAGACTGATGGAGCTAAAACATCATGCTGGCAACTAGCAGCACATTTGGCAGGGGATTTAACTGGGATGAAAAAACTGGGAGGGTTCTCTCAAAGGGACGTGGTTGGTGTAATTAAGGGCGTGGCTTAAATACACACAACCTAAAAATCTGTGCTTAGCTTAGTGTGCCGCCCGACTGGTATTTTGCTGCTTCTGTCATTGCATCCAGATATATAATACCTACAACAAGCCAGGACTATTTGCTTTGTTAATGCTTGTTAGTTGCATAAGATAAATAAGCAACAACTATGGCTTTGTTGTATATAATATTGAAATTGCTTCAGTTGTTACATGATGAGAAACATAACTAGTATCTTTGAAGTTACATCAATGTCAGTGAAGGGTGGTACTGCTGCAGAGTTAAGATGTTTTTTCACGCTGGCAGTGAGGGCAAAAATGGAGAGCCCGAAAGAGACTCGTCTCAGCGCCTGCATTTCAGAACTGCTGGTGAGCACCAGCAGGTCCGGGCCCACTTAAAGCCCTGCATTTGGCATTGAGAAATCACTGATGCTTAACTGTTCCTAAATTAGGCTAGATGTGAAACCCCAAACTAGCGGCCCTTTTACAGACAGTACTTTCTTTTGAAAGCAGATCGAAAACAAAAAAAATTAAGTTATTTACTAAATCTCAAAAAGTAGTAATGGTTCCACACTTCACCTACGCTGCCAGTAATAAACATTGAATCCCTATGAAAATAATACAATGAACTTAAGAAACACAAAATAATCAACTGATTCCAACTTCATGCTTAGCACACAGGCTTATATTTTCCATTTCGCTTCGATTTCCAAGCATTGGCTAAATGTAAAATGTTTTCAAAAGGCATGGCTTTTTTTTTCAGGACACAGTGGCAAATAGCAGATCAAGCAACAGATTGGGGGGTCAATGACCTCAGAATCTTGGTTTTCTTAAGCAGTTACCCATATAGAAAAACTATTGCGTTTAGTAAAATACATATTTTATTTAACCAGGAGGTAAGTTTGGTGGAGAAATGCTATTGCCATAACTGCTCCAGGGAAAGTAGATTCTGCCCTCGATAAACACAATTTTTATGGATTACAACAAACTCAATGAGAGACGAAGAAAGTCGCGAGTGCAGGCCGCTGTGAAGCTTAATTTTAATGAACTATTTTAGCAAGACTGTACATGTACGGGTGCACGTACAACAATATATAACTATATTTTCAAAATGAGGCAGACACTTTAACGAGCCTCCCTATTACTCTAAAAAGTGGGACTCATTTATATAAAACCTTTCTAGCTTGCTGAGTTAAACAACATGGGGTGGGCTCTTCATTATTTACAAAATGTCCACTTCACACCAAGCGCAAGTGCAGAAAAAACATCTATTCCTATCACTAAAAATGGAAAAGACCTTTCCTTTGCTTGGCATTCTTGAGGTTAATTTTATGAATGCCCTGTCATCGTCATCCTGATTATGTCAAGTGAAGACCCGAAAGTAATTGCAGACAATATTAAATTTGTCCTCTGCTGTACCTTCTGGTAGTGGAGTCGGACTGAAGCATTTGACATAAGGGCAGCCACCATCATCGGCCAGAAACAAAGGTGTGTTTATATATTTTACTGCGTGCGCACCATGTGCAGACCGAGCTTCAAATATATTGTTCTCATTTCATTTGAAAGGTGTTGTCCACTGGGGCCAATGCTCCATTCGCCTTATAGCCCTCCGTAGCAGTGCTAGACAGGCCATTAAAGTCCCGCTCCCTTGTTAAAGGCCCTCACCTTCGGCTCTGGCCTTTAACGCTGGAGCGGGCCTTTAATGGCTGGTATTGCCCACGACGGTGGGCTATAAGGCTATAGTAAATACTGTCTTTGCATTGCCAAGGAGAGTCTATGTTTTTAATTCGATATTGGGAGTTCTGTCACCCCGCAACATGTTGTAAATAAAAGATCTCACAGTGAAAAAATATGGTGTGTCCATGTAGTGTTTTGGTCTGTTTCCTATCACGGACACTAGACCTCCTCACACAAGTGAGGTACCATTTTTATCAAAAGATAAGTGGGAGTATAAAATAGTAGAAGATTTGGTATTAGCATTTGGATTTTGCTGTATTTGTGCCTTATAGATGAAAGCCAGTGTGAAAGAAAGAAGACATTTTGAAAAATACCCTCTAAATCAAATGTTCACATACCTACAAATTCAGAGATGTACAAGTAACCAATGATCCTAAACTCCAAATCTTGTACCCATTTCAGAAATACATAGGTTTCCTTGAAACCCATTTTTCACTCTACATATTTCACCATATGAATTAGTCTCTACTCTCAACACAATTTAAAACAATTGTTCAGCGCTACTCAGTTGCTGGCTCTGGGCACCTTGAGTTCTTGGAGAACCTACAAACCGTATAGATCACTGCAAGCAGGAGGGTGTAATGGGCTTAATGGTATATTGCTTTTGCAAATCGCCCATTGTGACAAAAAGTTACAAATGACAGTGTTGTCACAAATGGTCGTTTTTCTTACTCATTTTCAATATTTCTTTATTGTAACAGTTTGTTTCTTTGGGAACATTTTGAGGTATCTACACATATGAGCCCTTGCTAAATTTGGAATTGTGTCTCCTTTGCGGAAATATATAGCTTTCCTGGATCACTCAGGGGTTTCACACCGATTTACACCACAAACTGGAAGTAGGTTGAGGGCACAAGCAATAGGAAAAAAGCGGCAACCTCTTTGAAAAGTACCAAAACTGTGGGGGAAAATTCATTTATATCCGGTGACATTTATTCCTATTTTTCCTCAAAAAAACCTACATGTAGCTATATTTCGGCTATTTTCTCAGTCCCCTCCAGAGGAATAAAAAATGTGCTAGCATTTGCACCAAGAATTTTCAATTCTATTAAGGACACGGAGGCGAGGATTATGCTTTCTCTTTCTTTTACTGTAATCACAGCAGCCAATGAAAAACATTCAATTAGTAACAAAACTATATTGCCAATGATGCTTTGCATCAGTCACGCCCTCTTAGCCCCCAATAAGAGCCATCAACACAGTCCCATCATCCTCTTTCTTTGCTCGAACTGTAAAAGTCCACTATAATTCAACAAAAGTGATCCAATAACATCCTCCAACATGGAAGTTTAACAGGAAACCAAAGGTCCTATAGAGACTTCAACGTGAAGAATCTTCTTATTCAGATTTCTTGTCTGCTCCTAGAAGAAAAACATGAACAACCCATAATGTCTGTTTATTGTGAAATTTTCAACATTACATCATATACTGGTGGGTAAGCATGAACAATGATATTGTAACATAGCCAGGTGGGATAATCCTTGCCTCGATGTCCTTAATCGAATTGAAAATTCTTGGCGCCAATGCTAGAATTTTTTTTTATTGAATTACAGGACCGGAGGCTTCGGATTATGCTAGTTTAACGCTTATCAAAAACAACAAATGTTATATCTCCCACCGGCTTATAATAAAACTGCTTAAACATTGATTCAGATGACCAATCAGCACAACGCAAAATGTCCTGGATGTTAGAACCCAACATATAAGATTTAGAAGCCATGGCACCTGGCACAGAATGTGCAACAAACATTTGAGTGTCAATACCTTCTTCCTGCATAACATAATGAAGCCAACTGGCTACAGTAGCTACCGACACAGGCTTAAAGGGTTTTTGCAACACAATTAAAAGTTGGGTGGAACCCTCTGATCTCTAAGACCGAGTACATTCCTCATAGGTTTTTAAACATTGCACAACACATAACTTGTCATTGCTTGGAAAAGTATTATAATCAATATGTCTTGATAGAGTCTTTGACCATCCGGTGATAGTAAAGGAAACTCCTTCCGGAGTAAATACTGTACTGTAATGTCCAGAGCCTGCACGTCCGATGAACGCCGACAAGATGACAAACAGAAAAGCATAGCCAATTGGGCAAATAATTGCTTTCTAGAGAGAAGATTGTTCGCTGGCCAACTATTAAAAAGGGAAATGACCAAGGAAACATCCCTTAAACCTGAATACTTAGGTTTTGGAAGATTAGCCACTCGTATGCCCTTAAGGAGTTTACATATCATTGGGTGCATACCAACTAGTTTTCCATTTACCCGACAATGGCCTGCAGAAATGGCCTATCTAAAGTTGTTCACCGAACAATAAACCAAGCCTTCGGCTGCCTTATCCGAAAGGAAATTTACACTATGGGGTAAGCCTGCCCCCAAGGGATCCACGTGCCATTCCAGGCACCAACCCACCTAGCCTTTCCAGGCTGAAGAGTATTGTTTCCTAGTTGAAGGAGCCCAAGCCTTTTTGATGAATGTTGTAGCTGTGTCTGAAAATCCTGGCATTTCCCACTGTTGCCGGAAAAACGCCATGCCATAAGCGACAGTCGCCCCGAGAGGATCAAAGGATGTTGTTCCTTGTGAGGGCCCAGGAGTAGAGACTCCGACCACGGAAGTATCCTGGCGAGATCACAGTTCATCTCCAGCAACCAGGGCTGCGATCTCCACGGGGGGTCACTAGAAACACTTCCGCTTGTTGCTTGAAAATGTGTGATGTCACTCTGGGAATCAGAAGGAAAGGTGGAAACGTATAATTCAACGCTCCTGACCAATCCTGAAGGAAGGCATCCGTCGCCTTCGTGACTGGGTCCGGTCTCCAGCTGAAGAAACTGGGAAGTTGCCAATTCAGCCTAGAAGCAAACAGGTCTGTCTGGCAAGGACCCCAAAGTTTCTGCAACCACTGGAATACGTTCAGTAGTAATTGCCAATTGCTGTAATCTCTGAGGTGTCTGGAATTCAAGTCGCCTATCAGGTTGGACTGGCCCGGATGTAGTCCGCTATTACCGTGATCTGATGATTCAGGCAACAAGTCCTTGGCAATCTCTACTAGTAGAGATAATCTCCTGTCTCCCAACTTGTTGATGTACCTCACCGCTGAAATGTTGTCCATCCGGAGAAGGAAACAACATGTGGTCTGCTTGGGAGATAGTGTCCGAAATCGCAAAGGAACCCGCTAGGAGTTGCAGACAATTGATATGTAGTGATAGTTCTTTGGGAGACCACCTTCCTCCTGTGGAAACATCTCTGCAGCGCGCTCACCAGACCCAGCGGCTGGCGTCGGATTCAATGGTAACCTTGGGCTGTGAGCTGAATATCGCTCTGCTGTTCCACGCTTCCACGTGACCCAGCCACCACTGCATCTCCTCTCTCACTTCCTGTGACAACGAGACCAGATCCGTGTAAGACAGACCTTTCTGGAGGTGTTGGATTTTTAGCCTCTGTAGGGCTCTGTAATGCAGAGGTCCCGGGAAGATTGCTTGGCTGGAGGATGCTAGTAATCCCACTACTCTGGCAATGGCTCTGAGAGAGACCACCTGCTTGTTGAGGATTGCCATAATCTCCTTCTTGAGGTCCTTTAATTTCGTTTTGGGGAGACTCAATTGTGTCACCTGGGAGTCTATCGCGAAATCCAGAAAATCTATTGTTTGCGTCAGGCACAGAGCCGACTTGGGATGGTTGATTACAAACCCCAGACTCTGCAAGAGAGACATTGTCATTTGGAGGTGTTGTGAAGCTAACTCTGGACTCTGTGCCATAATTAGGTAAACAATCATGCGAACCCCCTGCTCTCGCAGGTGAGCCACAACCAGCTTCATCACTTTGGTGAAGCACCAAGGAGCCGAGGAACTCCAAAAGGAAGGGCCAAATACTCGAACCATTGATTTTTCCATTGAAATTGAAGGAAGCGTCTGTGTGGTGGAAAAATGGGAATGGATAGGTAGGCGTCTTTGAGATATAGCCTGACCATACAGTCCCCCTGTTTTAGCTAATCCGTCAAAAGATGGATCCCTTCCATCTTGAAATGCTTGTAAATGAGATATTGATTGAACTCTCTCAAATTCAGGACCAGCCTGTGGCCACCACCGTTCTTCTGAACTAAGAAGATATTGCTGCAAAAGCCACGAGACTTGTTGTTGCTTGGTACTATTGCGTGCTTTCGCAGCAATTCGGCTACTTTGTTCTCTATAAAAATACACTCTTGTTTGGAAAAAATGAGTGGTCTGGGATGTGTGTCCTGAAGGGGTATTCTATAGAACTCCAGATGGAACCCCTGAACAGGTTGAATTACCCACGCATCCTGTGTCAGTATTCGCCAATTGTGAACAAAAAATTGTGTCTGACCCCCCAATGGTAACAGAGACACATCTGTTAGGCTTAACTGTAGAATTTTGCGCCTGGAAGCCTGCTTTGTTGACCACCTCCAAGGAGGCGACGTGTGGGATAGAAGGTGCCCCCTCTTGTTGAATCCCACTCTCCTCTGCCGCGACCATAGTGGGGGGGGACCTTGATTATAGAAACGGCCTGATGAGCGTCCCCTGCCTTGTACGGCCGTGTTGAAAAGGCCTTGCTGGAAGACACGCTTAATGCCAGATTGCGCTTTGTCAAGCGATGTAAGTGTTCCCACATACTTTGACACATCCTTCACAGAGCGGTCTCTGAAGAGATTGCCATCAGCGAGGGGTCCTAGCTCGGCGGAAGCCAGAACGGTAAGATTCAAATCTGTGCGCATAAGCAAGGATTTGCGCCTTTCCGTGGAAATGGCGCAGTTGGCGTTACCAAGAAGGCAGATTGCCCTTTGTGTCCATCCTGTTAAGATATCCGGGAGCACTGGAGTAGCCGCCTCATTGGCCACCAGAAGGCAGATTGCCCTTTGTGTCCATCCTGCTAAGATATCCGGGTCTACTGGAGTAGCCACCTCTTTGGCCACCAGGGCCATTTCTAAGATCTTTGCCAAAGGCCCAACAACGTCGAGGAGCTTGTCTTGAGACCCGCACCAGGCGAGGTCGATCCCCTTCTTGGGATCCTTTGCAAACTTCTTGAAAATTGTGAGAAGACTAACGTCGATCTCTGGAGTTTCAGCCACCTTGTTTGGCAGATCGGGTCAAGGGCACTCTGACCGGAGCAGATTGCGGACTTGTTTGTCAAACCCTTTGCGAAGGTTCTCATGCAAATATTCAGTAACTTCAGGGGCCGGGGCCGAGTCATAAGAGCGGGGGTGCAAAATGTCTCTAAGATTAAAGGTAAATGGAGTATTTGTTGGAATATTGGGAGTTGATGAAGCCACTTTCTTAGCTTTCTTCCTGGGAGGGGCCTCCTTATCGGGTATGGTATTGTCAGTGTTGGTGGTGTCTGTATCCGCATACACTCTTTGTTTGGTCTTTGCCTTGCCGCCTGTGGGGTACCCTTGATCCCAAGTCTGAGATTGGGGTAGTGAACCTAACACATTAGAATGTGCCCATTGACTGTCTTTCGCAGAGCTTTTATTCAGAGGGTTATCAAGCTTGGGTTTGTTTGTACCAAACCCATGGCGTTTGGCAAAACTCTCAAGCTGCTTAGTAATTTGTTTTAATGCAGCCACCAATGCTTGTTGCACAGTGTTTGGTACTGTGCTCTCTATAGCCTTGTTCACCGAGGATTGGACAGAGGCGTCCAGAGCCTCTACAATGTTGTCCTCAAGGACAGTCTCCTGCTGTCCCTCATAATAAACTTTCTCCTCATCATCTTCGTATCTCACCCACTCTTCCATACTAGATCAATAATGAAGTGGTGATGATATAATATATGTATATAATCAAATACTGGAGGAGTAATGGGGGGCGAAGCCCACCTGCACACAATAACCTTAATTTCAATAGAGTACCAAGCCCCCTCAGCAAAGCTGTTGTCAGGTTGTTGCAGCCTTCAATAGGCATAAGAGCCAAAATGATTTTATAAGGAGCGTGTGATCACTCCCACAAAGTGATGTCTCTTACTGCCGATCAGGCGTCCAGCTCCAGCAAACTCTCAGCCTAAAAGCGGTAAAACATTCACATTTGCGACACGGACAGCCCAAAAGGAGCCAATGGGCCCAATTGGGCTGCGCACGTCGGCCGTGAACCACAAGCTCCTGCTGTGTTGTCGGGCGATGAGGGGAATCCAGGACACCAGCGCAGCACGCGCAACGAAAAGACGGCCAAAGCAACCGCAAAAGCGGTCAGGTACTCCCGCGCTGGGCATCGCGAACTTCAGAAGCTAAAGCGCAGTAGCGCTGTCAACCGGGACGGAGGTCCGTCTCTGCGGCGTTCCCCAATTTGCACAACAAGGCAACAGAATATCACAAAAAAAGCTCACAAAGCTTAATAAGAGATAAGCATAATACATTAGTTAATAATGAAATCCGATACAATAAGCTCAATAAGAACAATAAAGTAAATCAATATAGCGAGGTAGTACTAAGCTCTGCTGTGAGCAGCAAAGAAAGAGGATGTTGGGACTGTGTTGGTGGCTCTTATTGGGTCTGATGCAAAGCATCATTGACAATGTAGTTTTGTTACTAATTGAATGTTTTTCATTGGCTGCTGTGATTACAGTAAAAGAAAGAGAAAGCATAATCCAAAGCCTCCAGTCCTGTATTAGAATCCACAAACCCCGGGTACCTTCACAATTCCCAGGATGTTAACAAAAAAGAGGAAAAACATTTGGCATTGATGCCATACGTGGATAAAAAAATGTTAAGGAGCCCTAAAAGCTAACTACCCCACATAGCCAAAAAGGGGCTCAGCACAGGGGGAGGGGAAGCCCAGCAGTAAGGGGTTAATGGCCTGCAGAAGTTGCTGACTGACTAGTCTTGAACTAGCGTAGTAAGTAAATTCTTTCTTGGATGACCTGGTTACCAATAACCAGGGCACATTACAAACCAGCGTATACCAGAAACCAACCGATAGAAACAACCTCCTTCATTTTCACAGTTTCCATCCTCCATCACTCAAAAAACACTTACCGTTTTCCCAATTACTTCGAATCAAGAGAATCGCTTCCTCTCAAGAAACCTACGAACAACAGAAAATCACCCCCATTCAAAAATTCAAAGATCGAGGGTATCCTGAAACCACGTTGCATCAGGCCGTTGACAGAGCACAGGAAATACACAGAGACCAACTGCTAAAATCATCCCACACAAAGGACGAACAGAGGGCTGTATTTGTATCCAAATACTCCACCAGAAGTCAATACATCAAAAAAGTAATTCTAAAACATTGGCCATTACTAGCATCGGAGGAAGACTTCAAAAAGTATATTTTCATTAAACCCACGATTTGCTTATGAAAGAACCAAAAACATTAAGGAATTACTAAATTGTAGGAGTAATGTTCCCACGAAAGAATTTAGAGGAACGTTGCCGTGCCACAACTGTGGGAACTGTAATTCCATCATCAAAGGCAATGAAATCACTCACCCGCTACACGGGACCAAAATCAAACTTAATACCAATGGAACGTGTGACAGTACCAATCTGGTGTACATGTAAAAATGCCCGTGTGGCCTCATATACGTGGGAAAAACTGCAAGAAAAATAAAAACACGAGTAGTTGAACACAAAAGTAACATTCGTTTAAGATCAACGAAATCTACAGTGGCCACCCACTTCAATGAACACAATCACAACCCCAGTCAACTACGATATTGCATCCTAGAAATGGTACCAATATTACCTGGAAGAGACAATGCCCAGTACCTACTTAGAAGAGTACTTTACTGGATACACCGGTTGTCATCGGTACAGCCAAAAGGACTCAAGGAACGTTTGGAATTTAGTTGCCACCTATAAATGAACTCCGAAGTTGGCAGCCAGTAATCTGTTCTCATTTAATTGTGTTTACGACTATATTCATCGTCTTTATTGTTTCTCTAATTGTATTTCTTTAATTGTGTTCACACCCAAGTGTATTACCTTTATTGTTTTCACTGTATTCCTTTATTATTCTTTCCCTTTCTTTTTCCAGTCCCAACTAGTGACTCCAAACACTTATCTCAGATTGATAAAGTTTTTCGCCCCAAAAAACGCGGCTACTGTTTACTTCACCGAAGTAACATACCATCTGACTTCTTTTCCGCCTATCGGAAAGCATCACGCATCCCATTGGTCACATGACCACAAACCGATCCAATCAGAATTCACCACACATGTCGGAGCCATTTACATCACAGCATTGGCCGCTCGACATTTCGCTATCACACATCAATGCGGAGAGGATCACACGCCATACCTTTAAGAACTCGCTGTAAGCACTAGAGCCGTTCCACGCGTTAAAACATCCGGCCTCTGTGACCACGTCATTTTAATCGTATTAGTCTCATCACGTTTTCACATGTTTACAGATGGTAGCTACGACCTTTATACGGCACTGAAAGCATCCTACGCACCAGGAACAGGTCAGATTTAATGGATTGACCAGGTTCACCTCATATGCACAAGCGCATGAGTCACACGCCATTGTTAATCACTATGCACATCGTTTTTACACACACATATAGGTGCACCTAGTCTGGATCCCATGGTTTCTTTTATCACCTAATTGACCACCTTTTTCCCTTTCATCTATCATTTTCTTTTCCGTTCATCTAATATTCCTCTTTTTGTTTTCCTTCACTGAGATCCATTTGTTAATCGAAATCCAGCCCGATATTCGTTCTTTGCATGATAAAATCTACAAACATTATGTGAGGAAATGTTCACCGATGTAATCCCGTGGGTCGATAACATCCAACGGACTCCACAAACGATAACACCCAATCCGGATCCATCCCGTCTTTTCCTCTCATTACAGAGAGCTGGAAAACGTAGCCCGGAAGTGAATGACGGTAACCCCGGAAACGGTCTACGAAAACCAATGAAAACTGAGCACAGAGGAGGGTTTGAGAGAGAAGGAGAAGACCGGAAGAGGACGCCGGCCGAGAGGACGCGAGGAGAAACTCCATACCGGAGCCGAGAGGACTGCGAAGAGAAGACCAAGGAGAGAGAAACCCAGGACGAGGAAGCAGACGAGCCCTGGGCTGAGGAGTGGTGGATTCCACCGGAGGATGCTGAAGAGCGGCCGCGGACTCAGGAGAGTTTGCGGCAGGAGTCGGTGAGTTAAGGGTTTTCACTTATTACACGTGAGGGTAACGGGTGGTTTCTGTAAGAGTGGCGGGTGGCAGTTAGTGTATACGTTTTACTATTCTGCACAGAGTACCGCTTTCATCTTTGAAACGTTCGTTATACCGGTTACAGACGGTGTTTTAGTGATCCTTTTGTTGCTAATGGGTAAAGGTGATTTCATGTGCCTAAGTAAACTCAAGTTAGTCTCATAGGTAAAATCCTGCCTGTTGATACTTTGTCATCTGATTGCGATTGCATTTACGCAGGCAACTGTCTTAGAAACCAATCACAAGGGAAACTATTTCTCTTAAGTGAGGGAACCTCACTATCTTTTTTGCTTTATTTATCCATGAGTCCCTATGCCCCACCCTTTCTTAGTTTAAAATCACAACCCTTTTTCCTAAGCACAACTGTGGTGCGGTGACGGGTTAGATTCCCTGTTATAGGGTAAACTAGTGTTCTGACGACTCCCTATCTTTCCTCTTTTTATGAGCCTCCGGGGAACACCCTTCGATTCCGAAGACGACGAACCAGGACCATTGCCAGGATCCGAAGAGGACTCTCAAGAGGAAGACTACCGTGACGCCCGAACATCTGTTTTGCCTGATCCTACCCTTGTTCAAAATAAACCGATACCTGTTCGAAAATTTATTCAGCCTCCTCGCCTGTATATTAGACCCGCGCTCCCACAAGTGGTGTCAGAAGTGGGATCTGAAGGCGCCATGGCACCATGCTAAAATGGCGGAAAATCAAGAACACCTGGGAAAAGTGATGGAGCGTTTCTTGACTGTCGTGGAAGAGGATCGAGGCAAAATACAGCAAGTACTTTCCGGACAGGGCCAAACTCATGATACCGCCCTGACAAAACTAACGGAGGCACTTGGACAACAGAGAGGTCCTACGACCCTTCCCTCCGTAGTGTTACAAAGATATGTAAGTGGAGAAGATCCTGATTTCTTTTTCAACAATTTTGAAAGGATGGCCACAGCAGCATCATGGCCACCCGACAAATGGGCACAATATTTAGGTCCTTTATTATCAGGAGACTTACAAGCGGCATATCAAGCTGCGACAGTACAAGCGGGAGTAACTTATCCTGACATTAAGAAATGTATTATGGAACGACTAGGAGTTGATGATGAGTCGTATAGACTTAAACTCAGACAAATGAAAGAAGGACCACAGGAAACACCGAGAGCGTTGTACTTCCGAGTTAAAGATATGGCCGACAGATGGCTAAAACCTGCCACCACCGATAAAGATGGTATCATGGCTAAAATCTATCTAGAACAATATTTAACATCCCTACATCCACCTATTCAAAAATGGGTACGCCAACAAGCTAATCTTACTCTAGAGACAGCAGTAGAGATAGCCAGCGCTTTTAGTAGGGCACAAGATTTACAGAAAGGTAAGGAGGACTATCATGGACGAGTAGGTGGTCAGATACCTCATAGGGCTCCTCGACCACCGATAGTTAAAAAACCCGAACCCATATCCATTGTTCCCGGAACTCCTGTTTTCCGAGCCCCGATGGGACCCCAATGTTTCCAGTGTGGGGGTATGGGACACATAGCGAGATTTTGTCCACAAAGAGAAAAGGAGGAGCCTATGGAAATTGGAGTTGTTCGAAATTATTATTGTTCCCCGTCGGAAAAGAGACAACCTCCTTATCATTGTACAGTGTTGGTAAATGGTCGACCAGTGACTGCTTTGGCTGATACAGGGTGTCTGCACAGCGTGGTACGTCCACAAGACTTAGGGCCTAATATCGGTCCAATTGATGGGGCAGTTGCGATAAGATGTGTTCATGGGGATACTAAACCTTATCCTACTGCGCAAGTACTGATTCAACACGCTGGTGATACTGGCACCACCGTTACCGTGGGACTGATCCCTAAGTTACCCGAACAAGCAATTCTAGGGAATGATTATCCCAAATTGTCACAGTTGTTAAAGGACAAACCTGACAGTACCAAAGAATGGTTGGCCAATGCCCCATTTGCTCAAGATGAGGAGAAAGAATGGCCACCCTCAAAGGAACGTAAAAGTAAAAGACAAAGGAGAGCAGAGAAGAACAGGTCACAAAATGTATTTCCAGTCTTTCAAGATGAAAACCCATGGGAAACTGATAGAAGTTTTCATGCAGCACAACATGAAGATCCGGTCTTACAAGAAGCTTGGAATCAGGCCTTACCGGATGAAGATCCTCAACACGTAGGTCCATATTTTTTCACGAAAAACGGGCTATTATACCGGAAGGGAAACCCAAATCAGAAAGCTCAACTCTTGGTTCCAGGGCCCTTTAGAGACAAGGTATTATATTTAGCCCATAGCCATCTTCTTGGGGGTCATTTTGGGGCTGATAAAACGGAAAAACAGATTCTAGAACTCTTTTATTAGCCCGGAATTTATCAACAGGTGAAAAGATATTGTAGAGAGTGTCCCGTTTGTCAGAGGAATAGTAGATATCATCCACCACGAGTTCCCCTTAGACCACTTCCCATAATTGATGAGTAGGGATGGATATAATAGGGCCTTTGCTTCCCTCCAGGAGTGGCTGTCGATATATACTCGTGATTGTAGATTATGCCACGAGATTTCCCGAGGCCATACCTTTACGAAGGCCGGATGCGACTAACATTGCTAAAGCGATGATCACAGTATTTTCTAGAGTCGGATTCCCGAAAGAAATCTTGTCTGACCAGGGAGCCCCCTTTGTATCACGACTGATGAAACAGGTGTGTACTCAGTTAGGAGTCAAACAAATCCGTACCTCGGCTTATCATCCCCAAACGGATGGATTAGTCGAGAGATATAATGCCACCATAAAAAGTACCCTGAAAAAACTTCTTGCCTTGGAATCCAGGAAGTGGGAAGACATGCTGCCATTGGCTTTGTTTGCCATCAGGTGCAAGGAACAGAAAAGTACGGGATACTCACCCTTTGAGTTGCTGTATGGTCATAAACCACGTACTTTACTGGAGATGGCACAGGAAAGATGGGAAAATGAGCCCCATGACTCTAAACCCATCACTGAATATGTGTCGAATCTACGTACACACCTAGGGCAGATCAGGACCATTGTAAAGAATAATCTAGAGGAAGCTCAAGAGGTACAAAAGAAACAGTACGATAAGGGTACAAAAGAGAGGTCTTTTAAGGTAGGAGTCTGGGTATTACTCATGATGTCTTCCTCTGATCATAAGCTACTGGGCCAGTGGCAAGGCCCTTATACCGTAATTGATCAGGTTTCCCCTGTCACATACAGGATTGAGTTAGATCCAGTAAAACACACGTCTCAGGTATATCACATCAATTTACTTAAAAAATGGGAAGGGCCCGTCCCAACCAATGTGAGTATGGTTCAGAATGCATCTGCTCCATTTGAACAATGTATAGATCCCGGGTTGCCAGACCATTTAAAAGAGGGTCTAACCCAGATGTTAAAACCGATTGAAGATACCTTCTCCACCACACCAGGTAGAACCACATTTCTTGAACATGCGATAAAAACTGCTCCAGGAAAGAAGGTCAGACTTCGACCTTATCGCATTCCCAAAGCTCGGAGACAAACGATACGGGAGGAAGTCCAAAAAATGTTAGAAATGGACATTATAGAACCTTCCGTAAGTGAGTGGAATTCCCCAATAGTTTTGGTGCCAAAACCGGATGGGTCAGTGCGGTTTTGCATTGACTTCAGGGAAGTTAACAAGATTTCAGAGTTCGATACCTATCTCCTTCCACGGGTTGATGAAATGATAGAAAGGATAGGTCAAGCCAAATATATCAGCACACTCGATTTGTGTAAAGGCTACTGGCAAATACCCTTAAGAGCAGAAGATCGAGAAAAAAACGCATTTTCCACTCCTGATGCATTATATCAGTTTAAAGTGTTACCCTTCGGGTTACATGGAGCTCCAGCAACTTTTCAGAGAGCTATGAATATCATTCTCAGGCCATATGAAACATATGCTGGTGCTTACATTGACGATATAATCATTTATAGTGATACTTGGGAACAACATCTTTGTCACCTTTCGAATGTAGTCCAAACACTGGGTCAGTATGGCTTAAAAATCAATCCTGCAAACAGCTATCTGGCCGCCCAAAATGTTAAATATTTGGGATACTTGTTGGGGGGTGGTGTAATTAGACCACAAGCTTCCAAACTGACAGCCATTTCACAAATTCCTTTACCCCGCACAAAAAAAGATTTACGGGCCTTTCTGGGATTATTAGGATACTACAGAAGGTTTATTCCACAGTTTTCCAAGACAGCTGCTCCTTTAACTGACTTACTGCAAAAACATTGCAAAACAGAGGAGCAGTTACAACATCCTTCCTTAGAGGTAGTACAAGCATTTGAAACCCTGAAACAGGCTTTGACATCCGACTCAGTGCTAACCAGTCCAGATTACACCCTTCCATTTTTGTTACAAACGGATGCTTCGGATCAAGGACTTGGGGCTGTTCTGTCCCAAGAAACGGCCCAGGGAGAGAAGCCCATATTGTACATTAGTCGGAAACTCGGGCGCGCGCTTGAGCAGAGGTGGCATATGGCATTCCTCATGCTCATTAAGGCTCCTGTGCTCCTTGCATCCCCCCCTCCCATTTAGCCCATCCCTTTGAAGTCTGCTCGCATTTCCCTCCTCCCCCTTCTGGGTCCTTATCTCCTCGCATTCCCCCCTCCCTTCTCGCCCAGCCCTTTGATGCTCTGCTGTAGTCGCTGCCTCTAAACCTATCGTCCCTTCTTTCACCCTCTCGCTTTTCCCTTTCCTCTCCATTGAAGACCTCCCTTATGTGTGAGTGTTACCAATGCGTGCGGCGCCCCCTGAGCTTGTGGCCTGTACCTGTCATGTCTCCCTCCCTGCCATACATTGTTTATTTCCCATATGCAGCAAACTCGTGACACACACCGACCCTGGCCGGAGTGGGATCCAAGCTCAGTCACACTCCACAAAGCGCTCACGCGTTCTGCAATCTGCCCACGTAGAAATTAACAAGCAATGACACACTTCCGTAAATATCACAAGATAAGGGCTCCTCTGGCTGCACTCGCAGTCTAGCGATGTGAGCGCGAGAGCTTCAGGGGAACCATACTGAGCACGTCCGGATAGAGGGAAGGGAGCACCGGAAGACGTGTTATTTCAGAGTTTGAGATCATATCAGAATGCACATTTATATTTATTTATTTATTTATTATTGCTATTTATTAAGCGCGAACAAATACCCATAGGCGTCTCGGCGCTAGCGATTGATTACAAGGTCTCTGGAAGAAATAGCTGGGAATTATTGGTTAAAAAGCCATGTCTTCAATTGTTTGTGAAAAAGCCTGAGTGTGGGGCTTGTCCTGATTGGTTGAGGTAGTGTATTCCATAACTTGGGGCGGAAACCAAGAAGTGTCGATCGCCCCAAGAGACTGTTTTTGTGCGGGAACCACTAATTGATTGAGTGGTGGATCGGAGTTGTCTAGAGGGGGTATAGGGAATCAATTGATTCTTAAGAAACTGCGGTCCCTCGTTGTGGAGTGCTTTGTAGACTATACATAAGGTCTTAAACTTAATCCGGTTGTGGATCGTCAGCCAGTGATAATTCCTTATTATGTGTGAAATTGCTTTGAATTTGGGAGTTCTTGAAAGAACTCTGGCTGCTGCATTCTGTATAGTTTGCATTTTGTTAGTGACACGGAGCTGAGCGTTGACAAAAAGACTGTTACAATAATCCAACGAGGATAAGACTAAGGAGCTTACAAGAGTTTTTCCAGCTGTGTCAGGTAAAAAAGGGAGGATTTTGCTTACCAGTTTTAATTTATGACAGGCTGTGGCTGCCGTTTTATTGGCATGGGCCATAAAATTAAGGCCCTCATCAAAGACCACTCCCAAGTTTCTTACTCTATGAACCGGTTTGGGGAGCGCGCCAAAAGATGGAGGCCACCAAACTGAAGACCATGCTGGCGAGAGTGGTCCAAAAATGACCACCTCCGTTTTGTCGGAGTTAAGCTTTAAACAATTGGAAGTCATCCACTCTCCAATTGCTAACATACCTCCTTGAAAACGTTCTGCCACCCTGTCTCGTCACTATTTATGGCTAAGACCAGCTGCGTATCATCTGGATAGGAGGTTAGGCTCATCCCATGGGCCAAGATGACTTTAGCCAAGTCTGACACGTAGATATTAAACAGTGTCGGACTTAGGGATGAGCCTTGAGGAACCCCACACGGCAGAGATAGCTGAGGTGATTGGAAAGAGCCCAGGGTAACCGCCTGCGTACGCCCTGCCAAAAAAGAGGCCACCCGTTGGATACCCATTTTTCCGACACGGTCGATCAAGATCTTATGATCGACCGTGTCGAAGGCAGCGGATAAGTCAAGCATCACCAGGACCGCTGTCCCTCCTTGATCCCGGATGACTCTGATGTCATTGGATGCTTTTATTAGTGCTGTTTCTGTACCGTGGAATCTACGAAATTCGAATTGGGTACTGTCCAGCTGATGATGTTTCTCGATGAAGTCAGAAAGCTGTTGATACATGGCTTTTTCAGTTACTTTTGCTAAAAATGGGAGGCTCGCTATGGGACGATAATTCTTTAGATCGTCCTTGTCCAAAAGTGTTTTTTTTAAAGGGGTTTTAAAAGAGTCTTTTTCAATATATCAGGGTAAATCCCGGATCTAAACATGGTGTTACAGACCTGTGTAATAAGCGTGACAATCGAGTCCATCACTGGGGGCAATACTTTAAAAGGGCAGGGGTCCAGGGCTGACCCGGATTTGATAGAACTGGTAATTTCCAAGGTTTGATCTTCGGTGAGGTCAGTAAACGGAGTCAGTAACGGCTGAGGGGGAGAATTACAGCTAGAGTTTGAGTTGGCATCATTTCCGGAGGAAAAGGCTTGGTATATTTTGTTTACTTTCGTAAAGAAAAAGTTTGCCAGCGCATCACAGAGTAATGGGGAAGGTGGTGGTACTAACTCCGGAACATTACCAGCCAGCTGATTAGTGATCTCATAAAGTTGTTTACTGGAATTTTTCGCCTTTTCAATTTGTTCGGTAAAGAAATTCTTCTTTGCCTCTGCAATCATGGATTTATATATTGCGAGGATTTCCTTATAACTAGCTTTACTGTCTGAACTATAGGACTTCCGCCAAAGCCTTTCCCTGTTCCTGCAAAGTTGCTTCTGTTTCCTTAAATCATCGGTGTACCATGGTGCCGATGGGATGGCTCTGTTTCTTGATAATGTTTTTGAGGGTACAAGTGTGAGTGTGGCATGCCCTAGCCAGTCCTGGAATTGTTGAGTGGCCGTGTTAGGATCGGTACATAAGGTAGGACGAGTACTATCCAGTAGTTCAATTAAATCTGCTCTATTTATATCTGTCCAAACCTTAAATGATTCTGGCCTGGGAATAGTTGTTCTAAGAGAGGGGCTATCCCTAATAGTGATACTACCTATAATAGCATGATGATCAGACCATGGTATAGGGAGGATATCTATTATGCGTAATCCATCCAGGTTGGAAAAGTGCCATCCAATATATGGCCGGCCTCGTGAGTTGGAGATGTAACGAATTGGTGACGGCCTAACATTTCCAAGTCTGTGAGTAAAGAAAAAGTATCTTTATCGTCGAGTTGCTCTAGATGGAGGTTCCAGTCGCCCATGACTGTGTAGGACTCTTCAGTCACCAATGACTCCAGCATCGAACCTAAATTAGAAAGGAAGGCTGTGCGTGCTCCTGGAGGTCGATATAATAACACTGCTTTAAAATTATGGGACGGGATAGGCAAAGTCCAAACTGTGTAAATGTCCCTAGCAATTATAGCCAGCCCACCTCCTCTTTTACCCTTTCTATCTTGACGGTAGGCTTTATATCCTGGCGGAACCGCAATCACTAGGTCCGGGTCAGACGCATCGTCCATCCAGGTTTCCGTGATTAAAAGGATGTCTAATTGCCTGTCTGTGATTAGGTCCGCTATTTCCTGTCTATGCTTACCCAAAGATAGAGCATTAATAAGTGCTATACAAGTGTTAATTGATTTTAGCTTGGTCTTGGAGTTGGAGTTGGCCCTTCTATTACTGATCAGGATAGAGGTGTTACAGTGGGGGCAACTCAAGGAGGTAGCATTTAAGATAGAGTCCAGTTTACGTATTGTACAATGGGGTGAGGAAGATGAACGCAACTCTTCAAAAATGATCCGGAGTAAGTTAGCCGGTCGTCCGAGGCCCTCGGACCAGGATTTGTGGCCCATGGCCCGGTCCAGGCGCGGACGGGCGCAGACGGGCTTGCCTTTGGCGCGCCTTAGGCGCGCCCGCTGTGCGGACGGGATGACGTTCCCTTTTTATCCAGAGTTGAGGAGGGTGGGAGGCGGCCAGCTACTAGAGCGGCACCCTTTCCTTCCCCCAATATGGCGGCTGCTCACCGTCTTTTGCCCGGCGTCAGCACGTAATCTGCTGCACTGGGGAGAGCGTGGGTGTGGGCAGGTTTCTGCAGGTAAGGCTCAGAGAGTTAAAATTTGAACAAAGTTAGAAAATCGATGTTTCAAACAAATAAAATGCACGCTTTTTAAAATATCAGCTAAGCCCCCGGCTTCCGCCTCAGGGGTGAGACCGTATTACAATCAGCGCGTTCGCACTCTCAGAGTGCTTAAATAGCTATGGTGGGCGGGAGGGCGGGAGGCGGCCAGCTACGAGAGCGGCACCCTTTCCTTCCCCCAATATGGCGGCTGCTCACCGTCTATTCCCTGGCGTCAGCACGTAATCTTCTGCACTGGGGAGAGCGTGGGTGTTGGCAATGTTTCTGCAGGTAAGGCTCAGAGAGTTAAAATGTGAACAAAGTTAGAAAATCGATGTTTCAAACAAATAAAATGCACGCTTTTTAAAATATCAGCTAAGCCCCCGGCTTCCGCCTCAGGGGTGAGACCTTATTACAATCAGCGCGTTCGCGCTTTCAGAGTGCTTAAATAGCTATGGTGGGCGGGAGGGCGGCCAGCTGCTAGAGCGGCACCCTTTCCTTCCCCCAATATGGCGGCTGCTCACCGTCTATTCCCCGGCGTCAGCACGTAATCTGCTGCACTGGGTAGAGCGTGGGTGTGGGCAGATTTCTGCAGGTAAGGCTCAGAGAGTTAAAATTTGAACAAAGTTAGAAAATCGATGTTTCAAAAAAATAAAATGCACGCTTTTTAAAATATCAGCTAAGCCCCCGGTTTCCGCCTCAGGGGTGAGACCGTATTACAATCAGCGAATTTGCGCTCTCAGAGTGCTTAAATAGCTATGGTGGGCGGGAGGGCGGGAGGCGGCCAGCTGCTAGAGCGGCACCCTTTCCTTCCCCCAATATGGCGGCTGCTCACCGTCTATTCCCCAGCGTCAGCACGTAATCTGCTGCACTGGGGAGAGCGTGGGTGTGGGCAGGTTTCTGCAGGTAAGGCTCAGAGAGTTAAAATGTGAACAAAGTTAGAAAATCGATGTTTCAAACAAATAAAATGCACGCTTTTAAAATATCAGCTAAGCCCCCGGCTTCCGCCTCAGGGGTGAGACCGTATTACAATCAGACTGTGAGTTCATGATGATTCATAGCGTGAGATTATATCAATCACAAGGTGAAATTATATTCAAGTTGAGGCTTTATTATCCAAAATATTATTTTATATCGTCATTTCAGAATATTTCTATACTAAACTGGGTATGAGGTATTGTTCATTTTAGAGCGCAAAAGTATATTTCTGTGAGATTTCACTGTAGTGTGATGCTGTCAGGGATAGAAACACTGTATAAATAACACAAACAGATTAGCTACTTCCTCGCCCACCCAGAAAGTGTTTTTTGCCTTGAAAGGGGTACGAAAGCACTGTACAACTACTAACACAATACAAAACGCGTTTAGATGCCAGCGTGTGATTATATCATTCTAACTTTCATCTCCTGTGTTTCTTTACGCCTTTCACGTCTCCATCCCCTAGTTCTGTTTTGTCATCGCCGCCTCTAAACCTGTCACCCCTTTTTTTTCACCCTCTCGCTTTCCACTTTACTCTCCATTGACGACCTCCCTTATGTTTGAGTGTTATCAATGCGTGTGGCGCACACTGAGCTTGTGGCCTGTACCAGTCATGTCTCCCTTCCCTGCCATACACTGTTTATTTCCAGCATGCAGCAAACTCGTGACACACACCGACCCTGGCCGGAGCGGGATCCAAGCTCAGTCACACTCCACAAAGCGCTCATGTGTTCTGCAATCTGCCCACTTAGAAATTAACAAGCAATGACACACTTTCGTAAACATCACACAATAAGGATGTGAGATTAGAGATACAGAGTGTGCAAATGTATCCAAATACGAGGTCAGATCAATCCGATAATAACAAGCTACACTGTGGCATTCATTAAAACAACCTCAAAGGAGTTACTGGAGTGTGAAATGATATCAATCCATAGCATGAGTTGTCTCAAAACAAGGGAGTAAGGGCAGTGCCGTCGTAGCACTACAATGTAGCAAATTATATATATATATATATATATATATATACTCCATCCTGACAAAGACATTGAGAATCAATATGTTGGGTAATAACAGGCATCTGTTCCAGTGCCATTAAATCCTGAAATCCACAGGTTAAAGATTATCAAGGTGATTACATACCTCTTAAATACTGTGATTGACAAACCAGATTTACGCTCTTTATTCTGCACACTTGTGTCCTCTTGTTTGTTCTCTCTAGCATCACACTCTCCTAACGAGTCTTCCTTCTCCCGCATGTGACCCTACTTGTACCCTCTCGGATCCATCTTCATACTTTTCTGTTTTTCCCTGTTTCCGCCACACACTCCACTCCTTTGTCTCTCCTTTCTGGCCTCTTTCCTACTTAACTTTTCATCCTTTCTCCTTTAATCCAATTTCCACCTTCGAGCACTGTTATCTTAACATTTGTGTTTCTGTCTGTCTTATGTCTGCCCTGCCACCATTTACTTTGGACCCGCACACACCCTCACACCCTCTCACCCTCACACACCCTCACTCACCCTCACACCCTCACACCTTGACCCACCCTCACACACCCTCACCCTCACATCTCCTCACCCTCACCCACTCACCCTCAGACCCCCTCGCCCTCACACACCCTCACTCACCCTCACCCTCACACACCCTCAAAACCCTCTCACCCTCACACACCCTCACCAGCATAGCATGACAAAACATAGCATAACAAAACATAGCATAGCAAAACAAAGCATAACATAATAAAACACAAAACATAGCATAGCATAACAAAGCATAGCATAGCATAGCAAAACACAACAAAACAACATAGCATAACAAAGCACAACAAAACATAGCATAGAATGACAAAACAAAGCATAAGATAGCAAAACTAAACAAAGCATAACAAACTAAAGCATAGGATAGCAAAGCAAAAAAAAGCATAGGATAGCAAAACCTAGCATAGCATAACAAAACAAAGCATAGGATAGCAAAACAAAACATAGCATAACAAAACATAGCATAGCAAAACACAACAAAGCATAGCATAACAAAACACAACAAAACAGCAGAGCATAACAAAACATAGCATAACAAAACAAAGCATAGCATAACATAACAAAGCATAGCAAAACATAGCATAGTATAACAAAACAGAACAAAACATAGCAAAACAAAACATAGCTTAACGTCTTAAGCGCTGCTGATGACCAACGGTCGTCACGAGCGCTACCTCCCCAGTGCTGCGCACGTCCATTGGACGTCCATTCAGCACTAGTTCCAATGGACAGCGCAGCACTGGGGAGGGATATTTACACGCAGCTACGGTGATAAGATAAAACATAACATAACATAACAAAACATAGCATAGCATAACAAAACACAACAAAACATAGCATACATAACAAACATAGCGGAGCAAAGCATAGCAAAACATAGCATAACAAAACACAACAAAACATAGCATAGCATACCAAAACACAGCATAGCATAACAAAGCATAACATAATAAAACACAAAACATAGCATAGGAAAACACAAAACAGCATAGCATAACAAAACACAACAAAACATAGCATAGCATAACAAAACAAAGCATATGATAGAAAAACTAAACATAGCATAGCATAACAAAACAAAGCATAGGATAGCAAAACAAAACATAGCATAACAAACATAGCAAAACACAACGAAACAAAGCAAAGCTTAACAAAACACAAAAAACATAGCATAGCAAAGCAAAACATAACATATAATAGCATAGCAAAACATAGCATAGCATACCAAACACAACAAAACATAGCATAGCAAAACAAAGCATAGCATAATAAAAAACAGCAAAACATAGCATATCATAACAAAACATAGCATAGCATACCAAAACATAGCATAGCATAACAAAGCATAAAGATAAAGATGGCCGCCTGGTAGGAGCTCTAGTCCGGAGCTCCTAGTGCTTGGGATCCCCTCCGTGGAGTTATCTCTGTTAGCACGCATCTTTAACGAGGAACACAAGTAACTGGATTGAAAGTACCTGGATTCAACCTGAAAGTAACTGGAGTGAAGTGAATGCTGTAATACACGTACCTGAAGCACGGGCGGCTGGGACCCCTGTCACTTTCGCCGGATCATCAGCGGCGGAGCCCAGGACGGTGGGTGGGAGCCTGCTGTGGCTGCTGCTGTTGTCGCCGAGGAGGCTGGTCGCGGGCAGTAATCCGTGGGGCTGTGGGCGTCGGAGAGGCGTTGTCATCGGGAGCCCCAACGCTCTCAGCGGATCTTCGGCGGCGGGTTGGAGCCCGCCGTGTCTGCCTGCCGGGTCTGCCTGTCGTATCTACCTGCCGTGGCTGCTGCGATCACCGGCCTTGGGTGGGCGCCTCCGACCCGATCCTCATTGTTGCCCCTAACGGGGAGTGCGGGTCTGCCCTGACTTCCTGCCTGCAGTGGCTGCTGCGATCGCCGGTCACTGGGGGTCGCCTAGAGCCCGAGGAGCGGAGCGAAGTGGCGGGACCGACCCTGCGGAGAGGGCCGACGTGGAGGCGGCGAGTACTGCGGAGGCCCCGGAGGATTGTTCCCTGGTGTTGGGACGCCAAGCCTTGCAACGCAGGGCTCGCGGCGGAGGCGCCTCTGTCCTCTCCCCTCCCACCGTGTCCACCGGGATCTGTGGCGGTGGATGGCGGCGGAGCCCCTGAGCAGTGACGGTGGGGCTGCGGTGCCTCTTGGGAGAGCTGGGCGGCGGGTCGGCTGCATCGCGGCTTCGTCGGCCCCTGGGAGGACCGCGCTGCGGTCGGACTCGGAGAAGAGCTCGCCTCATGGCCCCACCCCCTAGGAAGTGCACTGAATTAATCAAAACAACGCTGATAGCACTACAATAGGCTATCATCATCATCAAGGGAGTTCTTTAATTCTCTGAACATACAACTGGAAAAGAGGAATCAACATACAACTGGAAAAGAGGAATCTGCACACCGGCAGCATGGAAAAAGGGCGTTTTGAAGCCAACAGATTAATCATCTTGTACAAAAAACGACCCCAGGACTATGGCAAGGTATCGTGCATCCTGCTCAGTTTATCATTTTCATTTTTGCACCGCTTTTAAGTCTTTTTTCATTTTGTGACCCTCTGCCCAAAATGGCTGGGGCCATAAAACTGTAGTATTTACTCTCCCTGTCCCTGTCTTCCTCAGAAAACAGATCTCTCTCCCAAAATGGCTGGGGTCATAAACCTGCAACAACAAATTGCCAGACCCTCACAAAGCTAATCTAAAAGCACTGCCTTCCCCTGGCCCTCCAAAATAGACATAGGACTCACCTCTACCTACCCTCCCAGTTAGATAGAAACAGGACTGCCTCGAAACTGGTCTGCATCCCTGATCTCAGGACATAATAACTAACATAGGACTACTTTATCTATCCTACCGCTCTATCCTGGCGGCCATCTTAGACTAGTCTATCCTCATCTCTCCACCATGCCGTACGAAGCGGCCATCTTAGGCTAGTCAAATCCTCTACCCTTCCATACACTCTTCTTAACCTTTTATCCCACACCTCCCCAGCGCACACCATAGCCCTCTTCTTACACCTACCCTCACAGCCCTCCTCACCTGCCTCTTTCCCCTGTCCAACTTGGAACCCACGGGCAAACACACTTATAAAACGAATTACCCTCCAGAGCTCTCCAAAAAAAACGCAAAACGTTTTAAACAAAACTTCCTAAAGTCCCACCCTGAAACCCCCTTTTTAGACACCTACTATTCCTTTATCAATGGAGCTAAGAGCACTGATATTATTCTTTACACCGCACGCAGAGCACAATGGAGAAAAGCATTCCTCACCCTACTCACCATATCGACCACCAGGAAAACTGCCCATGGCATAACACTTTCCACCACACCTTCCCAACTCTACCCAGCTAGAGCATCCATCACCATCTTCAATAACGGTACAATCCTAATCCAATCCACAGACAGAAACCTCGACCTATTTGACAACCTGTTCCCCACTTTCAAAGAATACATCTCCAACGCCCAGAACCCACACCACCCGGCCCCCAATCCCAACATCCTCGACCTCACAGCACCTCCTACCACAAACATGCACCTCCTCCCTCCCTCAAGTACTCCCTATCACCCCCCCGGCTACTTACACATCACACTCCTCAATCCCAGACGTGGATCTCCCCTCCGCCACCAACACCCCCACCCCCTCTGCCCCACTCCCACTTAACCAGAACCCCACTCTTCCGACTAGCTTCTCAGATCAACCAACCTCACCTGACAGCACCCAATACTGCATGACCCTCTCCCATCCCATCACCCCCCCACTCTCTGCACTCCCGCCACTCCTAGCCCTCACTTCTCCCTCAACCTCTCCCCCCCCCCTCTCTTTGCACTCCCGCCACTCCAGGCCCTCTCCCCTCCCTCAACCTCTCCCCCCACTCTCACTCCCTTCTACCACACTGGCACCCCCTCTCTTTGTACTCCCGCCACTCCAGGCCATCTCCCCGCCCTCAACCTCCCCACCCCCACTCCCTTCTACCACACTGTCACCCCCGCAACGCCCAGCCTCCACACGTCCCGCAATCGCCTCACCCCCCCTATCATTGATTCCCTGTCCAATAACACCAACACTATCACTAATCCTTTCATTCCCCCCCACCCCCAACCTCCCTACCTACCCGAACAGCAACACACTCACTAACACTTCCAACTCCAACCACCTCACTAACACCCCCCCATCTCCCCCCCTTCTCTAGTAATCTAGACACTTGCTCTCCATCAATCCCCACCCCAACCCCTTACCCAACCCAACACTGGACACGATCATGACCACCCTCCTCCAAGTGAGAGAAGAACTCCGCGCCCTCAAAGAGTTTCTCCATATACACCCCACACACCCCCCTCCCACCTCCACTTCTCAACCTAACAACTTAGCCCCCTCACACCCTACTCACCCCCCACAGTGGACCTCTATCCCCTCTCGCAATTCCTCCAACCGCCCTCGACGCACCATCAAGACTCTTTCGGACCTCGACATACACACCCTACTCCGCACATATGTCCCGGCTCGCCTAAACCCCTTAGCTACCACACACCTGTCCATTCCTACGATTCTCTCCAACCCTCTCAGACACCCCACGCATAACAACAGAGGCTCCGTCCCCAATAACCTCACAAAAGTCCCCCTCACTCTAGATCCCCCCTCCTCCCTCTGCACCCCCAGACTCAAATGCACACTTCTCAACTGTAGATCGGCCCAAAGACACTCCTCGGAGGTCGCTGACCTCATCATCTCTCTGAACCTTGACCTAGCCATCCTAACTGAAACATGGTTAACTGAATCTTCTACTCCTATCATGGACATCCTAGTCCCCCCCCAACTACTGCATAATTAGACTTGACAGACCCAGGAAGACAGGCGGTGGAATCGCATGCATTTACAAAAGCGACCTTTCAATTAATAAAGTCTCCGCCCCTTCTCTTACCTCCTGTGAATACATCTGCCTTGAGGTCTTCAGTGAAAACAAACCTATTTGTTCACTACACATCATCTACCACCCTCCTGGGGACAACCTCACCTTCTCCCAACAACTCATGGACACAATCTCAATCAACTCAGGACGGCAAAACACACAAATTTACCTTGGTGATTACAATCTTCACTGGAATGTCAGTCAGTCAGTCAGTCAAAATACTTTATTTTCGATAAATTAATATCATAAAAAGACATAGGCAAAAATACAATCTTATACAAACAACAACACATAATTATACATGATCAAATGTTAAATAATGTACAATCTCTAGTTACTTACAAAAGAAGAAAATAAGAAGCACATTTTCATATAACAGACACAGATTTTTAAAACAATGTTAAAAAGAGGTCAGTAAGTTAAAACCATATATACATATTGCATTTCCGGATATTAATTCATGTAGTAAATCAGTTTCCTATAACCAGTATTTAATTTCATCACTTATGAGGTCATATTTGTTATATTATTGGGCAACATCCTTTGATGAAATGATTGTAGTGACGCAGTGGTCAATAGCCTCAAAAATTACCTTAATGCCTCTGACCACACCCAAATTTGCAACAGCCCGACCCATGACAAAGGCTCTATCCTCGACCTCATCATCGCCAAAGAAGGCACGATTCAACTTGATTCAATCCAACCCTGTGACTGGTTAGATCACCATACTGTCACATTCTTCATCAATGAAAAAGTTAAACGTATCCCGGTCCAATCCTCCAAGCCCAAAGTTTGGAAAAGAGACTTGAAGAAACTCAATCCAAACTCTTTACCCCCTAACAGCTGCAATCTCCTTCTTCCCCCTACCGGCGTTACTGACGTTCAGTGCTTAACTGACCACTATCTCAACGCTATGACCTCAATAATCAATGAGGCTGCACCGATGCAACTGAAAAGAGACTCCACCAAGATCTCCAAACCTTGGTACGACGAGAGTCTCAATGAAGACAGACGGGCCATGCGAATGGCAGAGCGCACCTGGAGATCTGTTCCCTCGGCACTACACTTAAAAACTCTGAAGAAAAAGAGAAACGCATACTTCAGGAAAATAAAACGCTCAAAGTCAGATTTCTTCAGACTCCAGCTCGACCAAGCAAAAAACCATCCAAGAAAACTGTTCGAACTAATTCGATCTCAATCCAAGGAACAACCCCAAGCAGTCGACACTATGGGCAATGCACCTTCCTGTGAAGATTTCTCTGCTTTCTTTAAACAAAAACCGACAACATCAGGCACGATCTCCTCATGGACGCAAGCCTCTACTCCAGACACCACTGCATAACACCCAATGAACCAAAAAACAATGCGACTTGGTCATTCTTTGTCACGTACTCTGAAGAAGAAATTGACAGTCTACTCAGCACCCTGAAACCATCCAATCACCTCAATGACCCTCTTCCTGCTAACGCTGTAAAAGGCTTCACCCCTTTGCTCCTCCCACTCTGGACTAAAATTATCAATAGCTCACTACAACAAGGAACCATCCCTGACTCCCTCAAAGTTGGTCAAGTTACACCTTTACTAAAGAAACTAACAGCAGACCCCACTGATCTAAACAACTACCGTCCTATTACCAACATTCCCACTCTCGCCAAACTGTTGGAAAAATTTGTTCAACTACAATTGACAAAGCACATAGAACAGTTTGATCTCCTCAACCCTCATCAATCAGGCTTCCAAGCAGGGCACAGTACTGAAACGGCTATGACTCACATAATTGACGACGCCCTCCAAACTTTAGATCACAATGATACATGCCTCCTCATCCTTCTTGATCTCTCTTCAGCATTCAACACTGTGAAACATGAGAACTTACTCGAACTCTTACAAACAAGAATGGGTCTTTCGGGGACTGTCCTTCAGTGGTTCACCTCCTTTCTACACAACAGATCTCAGAAATTCAAAAGCAACAACTTGATGTCCTCCCCAGTACCTGTATCGTTAGGTGTCCCTCAAGGATCCTGCCTATCCCCTACTTTGTTCAACCTAGTAATGGAACCTCTCACCACCTTGCTACAAGCATCCAATGTACACTTTCACATGTACGCCGATGACACTCAACTATATCTCAGACTACAATCCCCCAAAGACATCATGCGTCTGAACTCAACAATCAGAAGCACCCAATCCTGGCTGGCCGATAACCACCTCAAACTCAATGCTATGAAAACTGAGTTCCTTCTGATCTCACCTCCCGCGAACATCTCTACCACTCAAACCTGGCTTAAACACCTAACTGCACTCAATGTCCAACCAACCATCGTGGATTCAGCTAAATCTTTAGGCATAACACTTGACGCCAATCTCAACATGCAGCAGCATATCAGCAAGGCAACTAAGGGAGCGAACTTCCAAATAAATACCTTGAGGAAACTTAAACCCTTCCTCCCAGCCAAAGACTTCCAAACTGCAGTACAAGCACTAATCATCCCTCGCATAGACTACGGCAACATCGCCCTCTGCGGTCTCCCCTTAACTACAACTGCACCCCTAAGAGCTTCACTAAACGCGACAGCGAGACTCATCACTGGATCAAAAAAACGCTCACATATCTCCCCTGACTTTAAATCCCTGAACTGGCTGCCTTTTGAAGCCAGAATACATCTGAAAATTGCTTGCTTGACGCACAAGGCTATTCACCTGAGCTCACCTGGCTACCTCACTCAGAAGCTGACAATTTCCGGCGGCTCCAGAACCACCAGAAGCACAAAAAATCTTCTACTGAAGCCTCGAAGATTCCGCAAGGAAAAAACTTACAAACGCTCCTTCTCAGGAATGGCGCCTAGGATCTGGGACTCACTCCCTCCTGAAACTAGGCTCATCTCCTCCACTTTTCTTTTTAAGAAAGAAGTTAAAGCCATCCTCATGGCTAAATTCACTTGAACTACTACTTTTGATTTTTTAAGACTCTGCGTCGATCTGTACTCTTGTTTGATCCATTTACACATGTCTTTTACCTGTATTATCGACCTTACCCGATTGTTCATACTCCCTCCCATTTGTATTACTTGCTATGCTCCCTCGTGTACCCACCCTACCTCTTACCCCTCGTCTATGTAAAGCGCTCTGTTATCTGCAAAGATCTTGTTCGCGCTATATAAAACTTTCAAAATAAAATAAATAAAAAATTGCATAGCATAACCAATCAAAGCATAGGATAGCAAAACATAGCATAGCATAACAAAACAAAACATAGGATAGCAAAACAAAACATAGCATACAGCAACACTCAGGGCACCACAACATCACTATGCGCTACCACAGCATCACTGAACGCCACAGCATCACTCGTTCGCCATCACAACATCACTCAGCGTCACCACAGCATCAATCTGTGTAACCATTCAACAACTGGTTCAAATATGTTCTCTCAATGTTTATTACAAATGTAACAAAAATATGTTAATATTTCATTTCTGTTCTTGGATTTTCGTCACAATAAAATACACTGAACATAATCTTCACAAAAGTTATTTACAAAAGTTTAAGCTATTGCCATTATAAATTACAATAACTTGTATTTAAGTATTAATTTAAAAAAAGTAAAAGCCATTGTTATTTGTAATATCAATACATGTAAGTCACGTAAATACAACACATATTGCATTATAAATGCTATAGGTGTCACATTTGCGAAAGTTGCAACTACTGCCATTGTAAATGACAAAGCTATTATTTTCGCTATTTTCAAAAACAAAACAAATAAAAAATGTGTAAATTTACAATACCAATAGCTCAAGCTTTCCTAATGCGAGACCTATTGCATTGCAAATGCTTGTTTACGATTTGTGCCCTGATCACAGCTTACTGAAAACTTCAAACATGCAAAACAAAATCCGTCCTTTAGGAGGGCGGGTTCTCTTTGCTCCCATGATGCTTTGCCAATGATGTCATGGTTCTGGCACAGGGTGCAGGGAGGTTGGGATCCGCACCCTCGGGATGCAGAAATACTGCGAGTAATGAGCGGGTGGGCTGCGGGGACGGATGGACTGTGCAACCCCCTCTCCTTATGTTCCGCAAACATGGAGGGGCTAGAACTGCGATCTGAGCTTTTTAAAACAAACACTCACGAGACTGAAAGCATGAGGGAGACAGACGCTCCCTGAAACTGCAAAAGTGATGTATATGTATGGACCCACTAACGGATGGGGGGGCGACAAGAAGACCCCATGCTGTCTTTTCCCCAGCCCCGTACCCGGGGCGTGTGGGTGCGGCTGGGTAAGCACTGATCTCACTCGAGTGCTCACACCAGCGAGACCATGGGCGGTGAGTGGGCTGGACTGGAGCTCGGTCCAGACCCTCCCTTTGCCTGCAGCAAATGCCGCTAATTAGGAGGAGGGAGTGGGCAGACAGGAAGAAGTTCTGGACCCTCCCACACTGGAGTAGGCGGAACGACAGGGAAGGCCGGGGAGCGACGAGTGAAAGGTACTCGAGGACACCCTACCCTGCCTTGCGGCAGCAGGGGGCGCCACCACGCCCCTCCGCAGAGACGGATAGGGAAAGAAAGCGGTCTGTGAACTAGGCGAGCGTGTTCTCTTGTCCCGCCCCGTGATGTGGCATGGAGAGGGCGGGGCAGAAAGAGACTGTGCACTCCCTACACAGCAGGGACGACACAGGCATGGAGAGGGCCCCACCTCAAGCAGCAAAGGCCTTGCAGGATAGGCGGAGACTGTGGTTCCGCCCCATGCAGGGGAAATGGGCGGAGCAATGGCGCCCGGGACCTCCTGCAGTCAGCCGGGAGGGCGTGGCTCTGGCCCCGCCCCTGAAAGTAGGGAGTGGGCGAGCGGCGTTCATGTCAGTTTCACTGCTGAGACATTGACTCGCCCAGCCTTGCTGCACATCCGAACCCTTGCTGCAGCAGGAAGCGGTGAAGGCAAGCAGCCAAAATAGAGAGCCCACCAGGCAGCAGGGGCGCACCAGGACCCAAGAACAGGCAAGGTAGGCAGCCTGCGGCTTCACCGAGAAGCCCCCGCCGTCTTTATTTTTCCCCCCATTAAGACTTTTTGGCAGTTTTACTGGACAGTTCCCAAACAACTTCTCACCAGGTTGCAGTAACTCAAACCACAAAATGAACCTGTTTATTCGTTGCTCCGTTTGTTTTTCATCTGCTTTACTTTCCACAGCCTCAACTTCTTTAAGTTCCTTTTATTGGCTGCTCGGAATCCATTGTGGCAGTCTGGGTCTGTGTGCCTCCTATGTGGTGGGCGATGGCTAAGGTAGACTGTTTTTACGTAAATACATTTTATGTTTTTGTCTTGTTCAGTGTTTTTGCTTAATTGTGTTGCTTTCTTTTGAACGTGCGCTCCCGTTGTCGTTGAGGCAATGGGACATTCCAGGTAAGTGTTTAAAGACCATTTTCGAGAGGTTGTTCAGCGGAGTGTATATTTCGCACTGCCTCCCTGTTTCCCACAGGTTGGGTGGTACGTCTACCCTCGCATATGGGTTTTGTGACGGTCGCATCACTTTGGGAAGAGGGAGTATTGATTTTAAGAACGGCCGCTAATGAGAGCAGATGCCTTCTCGCTAGCGTGGTCCGATGTACCTACATCTACCCCCATCCTTATTGAAAGATGCCCCGTCATTCCACCCTTTGGGATGGGAGCAGTTCAGCAGGAAGAGAGGAGAGTACAACACGGGGGAGCCAGAGCCAGGGGGATGAGGTGGGGGCTCCAGAGGACGCTTCCCAGGTTACAGTTCCCATGGAAACAAGTTTAAGCAAGTTTGGAGGGAGAAGCTGGTATTTCACTCTGTTGATCAGATTGAAGTGAGTGAATTGCACTCACTGTTGTCCATCTACCCCACCCCAGTCCTCCCGGTTCCACAGTAAGCCTGGAGATCTCGCGAGCCTATTGCACAACCACCAACGCTCCAAAATCCAAACTAACCCTCTCCTTTTATTATCTCCTCGGGCCTATCGGCTTTATCGAGGCTTTTCTCTTCCATGCCCGCCCAAACACATTTTCACCTGCTGCCGTGTTTGTTATTATAAGGTGGACACCTTTTATTGTGACTCCCTTTTATCACACGCGTTGGAACATTTTTCCTAGATCAACCAGTGCTGCGTTATTAAAAATATCATGGTGCTTTTTTTTGTTCAGTTGCCATGACCATCGGGATTGTTTTCACCATTGTTAAATGTATTTTTCTTCGGGAATGTGTAAGATAACCTTAAAATAAAAAGCGTGTTGCACACCATTGCAGTCATTGACCTATAGTGCATTGGCTTGGTTCGTGCAGCACTGACCCATTAGTACATAAGACTGCATTAGCTTTAGCAACTTTTGGCCCATTCTGCATGTCACTTTATTGACGAAAATTACGATAAGCCGCACGTCATTGTGACTGGGTTTGACTATTTAGAGCGTGAAGTTGAATCTTACTGGTGACTATCCGCTTGTCCCTGTTGACATCTCCCTGTATTTCTTGGCCGTGACTAACCTGCCTTGGTAAGTGATTTTGGTGACTATTGGTATGTAGCTCTTCATTGTGTCCTGGGGTGTCACTAAGTGGCAACTTTCATCACTTTGGGCTGCATTACTGACCGGCACACCTGCCCATCTAGTGAATGGCTGTAGCTATTGACCAGCTCTAGTGTGTTGGTCGCTGTGATCTGCTCATAATGTTACACAGACCATGCTTCTTCCAGTACTGGAGTACACTGTTTGAGGTCGTATTGTGTAATCGTTTCCAGTTCTGGGTTTTCATTTAAAACATTGCCTTCAGGTGTCAGGCTCCTTTGTTTCATTGAAACAAATGAAGGCTAAAAGTCCAGATTACACTAATCAGATGAATGCTCAAAACTGGATACTTGGGTGTCCTCTTGAGGAGGGGTGATATGGCAACACTTCTTCAACTGCAGTAGTCCTCCTTTCGACTCATAATGGAGATAATTAATCACAGCGGGATTAAATATAGCAGAACCAAACCATGTTGGCGACAAACCCAGGTCCAATTATTGACTGGCAGTATGTTTGCGTCTTGGCTAGGTTTAAGTATAGACCTTGAGGTTTTGCCTACATTTACCATCCTGTGCCCCTCTATATGATCTACAGTCATTTTCCTAAATAGATCAACATTGAGCTCTGACCAACAAGGTAATGTTCACCTGACATGTTTCTTTAGTGGTCCATAGAAAAACTAAGCACTAAAGGAGTAAAAAAAAATAGTGAACCATCTCTAAAGTGAAATATCCTGAGGATTGCTTGCTGTTTTCCCCCTAAAAACTATAAATATATTCCTTCTAACCTCAGTGCAGCCATAGAAGCATTCGTAGCCAAGGCACCAGTGTTTGTGGATGTCATAGTGTGAAGTTGGATATACTTTTATCACATGTCCTCCAATTTGGACAGATGGATAACCTGGAAATTGATTATTCTACTTTTAGGGCACTGGATATCCTGCAAGATTTACATTTGCAGGATGGGCCACATGTACATGTTTGCCCAGTTCAATTGACTGTTTTTAAAAGGTAGCAAGTTCCTGTTCTGGCTTAGGAGTACCTTTGCATGCAGCTGGATTCGTTGAAAGCCACTCATGATTTTGTAGTGAATTCATCGACTTTCTTGTTTTAAGTTTATTATTGTCTTGCATGTTTTGATTTCTGGGGCTGCATGTCACCATATGTTGTTTCCGCTTGAGGATCTACATCTCGTCTTTCTTGATAGGTCTAGTCCTGAGCGGAATGGAAGGAAGTCCTAGACTTCAGGAAGTGATGAGATTTTAAAGTGGTTTGACTCTGATACCAATTCAGCCATTTAATGCAAGCTCCCTAAGTTATAGCCATTGGCCTCATGTGAGTGTGTGTGAATAAGGGAGAGGGCCGTCACATGGTAAGGGTGCCAGTGTCTATAAGTAAGTGAGGAAAATTACCTCTTTACTCTCTGCTTGGGCACTAGAAGACATCTGTTATTGGAATGCAGAGCCCCCTTTCACCCATGGGTCTTGATCCCACTGCATCTCTACACAAATGATTGTTATGCCCCTGGAAACTGCATGAGTCAACCCGCATAGCCCTCAGTAGAAGAGTTATAGCCATAGCCATGTCCATTAAAATTATGCTATTGTGCGGCTACCGCTTTTTTCGCATACTTGTAGGTTTGCAGCATGTGCTACATAATCCATCATCTGCTGCATGATCTGCAGATTTTAACAAAAAATTGTTTCTAGCTAAAATGGTTCAAAAGTTACTAAAATGCAATGTCACAAGTTGTTCTGAAGCGGAAGACCCGAAGCAAAGGTTTACTGATCACTTTTCTGTTCATAGCTACATTTGGGTGTTACACTAGTACTACTGAGGTGCAACTAATAATCAAGCAGTCTTAACAAGTGTAAAAATAACAAAATAATGAAGTAGTATTATTACAATATGCCACACATGGTGGCCAGAGCAGTGCTCCTTGACGTTGACACGTGGTGGGAAGGAGCACTTCCCAGTCTGCTTGCCAAACTGTTCCGTTTGGAAACTTTTCCCTGTACTATATGTGGTACGTAAATTGAAATTTACAGGTTATAAGATTAGCTGTGATGTGACTACAAGGATAACAGTTCAAACCCTGGTGATGTCAGAAGCAGATTCGCCTTAATGACGAAACACGTATTGGCCGTGTTAATGTGGAGAAAACGTGATTTTTACTAGCTGTGTTGATATCGAGAAAATGTTTTTTTTTTTTTTGACTGATGTCAATAAGTGTGGGTTTAAGGAGGATAAAGAGTCTGTAGATTCAATGAAGAGACTGGAACATGAATGTTTAATGATGTTATTTTTGTACCAAATTTGAGGGTTCCGGGTAACTTGGTACTATCACAATGAGTTACATCCTATTTTGGCTTTTCTAGCTGCTTAATTTACTCAGCCCTGGCAATTAATTTAGCTTTCGCCTTCCGCGTGATTCCAGTGGCCCTGGTTATAGCTCTGCTACAATTGTCAAACCAATGAGCTAAGTATGTGTAAAACAGTGAGACCGGAAAGGAACTTTGAAAGTTGGGCCATGTGGCATATAGCAGTATATATATAATCCTCTGCCGCTCCAGGGTCTTCAGTAGAGCTCCCAAACGTTCCAGTGACATAAAGGAGCATTAGAGTGATAATGCCCAGGCAATCCGAAAAGTGCCTCTGGCTCTAAAGGCAACTGGGGCATTATTGCTGTAATAATGTCCTCTCAACCAGCGAGTGTTAGGCTTCTTGTTCTGAAGCTACTCACAAATTTGTAATTAAGCTTAGATTTTACTTCTTTATAAACACTTTTTTTGCCTGGCTGGTTATTTGGTAGAAGGTGGTGTCGGTCAGATTCCAGGCTTCTAGTCATTACCAGTTTAGGATTACTTTCCCATAATCCTGAGCCACAGTAAAAAAAAAAATACTATTTTATATTTAGAAGAATAGGAACACATGATCTGCACAAAATAGCATTTTTCTTTCCGGATGAGTTACCATATTTTACAGCTTCTTTTGGCAATCCCGCGGCTCTCTGGATAGTCTGCGCTCAGATACAGCTGAATGAATGACTTGCTTTCCGGTTTTGCAAGTTCTTTTGCTTGGAGATTCCCAAGAGGTGATTCAAGCCGACACTCCCAGCGTTGTGTGTTGCGGGCTCTTTTGTTCTGCTGTTCTCCTGCAGGTATCCAAGGGTCAGCCTTCTTGTTTTCAGGTGGTGCTTTGTGAACGCAGCGTCCTCTCTTCCAGGAAGTGCGGGCAGCGGGGCGTAGGTTGGCACGAGCGGCCCAGCCTGCGTGTTGCTGATAGCAAGCCAACCCGGGCGAGTCCAAAAATAGTGAGCCATCCCAGGCGCCGAGTGAGTGCGGTGAGTCAGTGCTCCAGGGCGGGAGAGCAGGCTGGACTCAGACCGGCTCCAGGCCACATGTATGCACGTCGAAGACACGTTGTTGCCAGCCATGAGCTTTCCAGAACTCCTGTCTTCTTGGGAGGGGTAGTTTACGTGCGAGAGCTCGCAATTGTTGTGTGAGAACATAACACCAATGGCAATAAATAGTTTTCTTCTACAGTTTTTAGAGTTAGTGGGTTGTGGTGTGTGTTTTTTTTTTCTATTTTATTTTTTTAGTACAAACTGTTTTTCTTCAAAACCATAAGAGTAATTTCAGCTGCGCACCTGTAATGGAAATGCGATTAATGCTGAACGGCACGCCAGTGATTCCCCGCCTGCAAGCTTACTGTCTCAGTGTTGGACTGGCCTTTTGGACAGTCTAGCTCTGCCAGTTTGGCCAACTGGAAAGGACCAGTGTGTGGGCCGTTCCAGTTGCTTAAATAAACTGCCCACCCACTGGCCCTTTCCAGCTGGTCCGTCTGGCAGTGCCAGACTTCCCGGAAGGCCAGTCCTTCAGTACAGTCCATAGTGGTGGACTGCACAGGGCAGTGGGGTGTTCCTGCGAGTAATGGTGCCGAGTTCTATAATAATGGCAAAACTAAGGGGCCACACTGTTCTCCCTGGCATATGGATAACCTGGTCCCCAGCAAGTCATGCCTCCTTTGTTTTTCTGCCTACGCATGCCTGGCCAAACACATAAGATGCCCACCCATCCAACCATCTTTGTAGGCTTATAGGACTCTTCTTTTTAGGCATTGCCATCTTTTTGGGACCTATTTGAAAACTGGTATCCCCTGTTCACCTCTCCCTTACTGGTTGCACTACTTGCTTACCATCGCCAGGTTTCGCATAGCATTAGTCTGTGACGCATTAATCTCCATTTACAGACACCTCAAAGGGATTAGTCCACTACTGAGTGCATAGTTGCCCTTTTTACTTAAAGACTTTGACAAACAGTCCAAAAACTTTACCTAATCGTGAGTGTACAAATTAATTGGGGGTTGGGGATAAGGCACAGTGAAAGACTTGGAATTGACTAGGCCCCCCAAAGTTGCGAGGCAGAATTAACATGGTGGATGGGGGTTGTTGGTTTTTATTGGCCTGCGTGCCTCCTTTCATGTTGATCTGATGGTGGCAAGAGCTACTTTTCTGCCCTTGGCCATGTTAGAATAGATTTTGATGCTACCGGGACAATCAATCAATCAAGGTATTTATTGAGCGCACTACATACGCGTGAGGGTCTCAAGGCGCTGGGGGGGGAGGGGGGTGGAGGGGCGCTGCTAATGTTCGAAGAGACAGGTCTTTAGGAGTCTCCTGAAGGTTAGGAGGTCTTCAGTCTGCCGCAGGTGGATGGGGAGGGTGTTCCATGTCTTGGCGGCGAGGTGGGAGAATGATCTGCTGCCGGCAGTCACTCTTCGGATGCGGGGGATAATGGCGAGGGTGTGGTCGGCGGAGCGGAGCTGGCGGGTGAGGGTGTGGAAGCTGAGTCGGCTGAGGTACGCTATTCCGGTGTCGTGGAGTGCCTTGTGTGCATGGGTGAGAAGCTTGAAGGTTATCCTCTTGTTGATGGGGAGTCGGTGCAGGTCTCTCGGGTATGGTGTGATGTGGCTGCGGCAAGGGATGTCGAGGATCAGGCATGCAGGGGCGTTCTGAATAGGTTGGAGATGTGGTGTGGGCAGGGGTCTTCCGGGGATCCAGAGTGGACGGTGTTCATGATCTTGGTGGTGATGTTGGTCCAGGCGAGCAGGCGTTTAGTGCGGGTGGTGGTCGTGGGAGCAGGGGTCTCCTCGGTTGCCGGGTTGGTGATGGAGTCGAAGCTGTTGTGGATGTCGGTGATCTTGCGATGGAAGGAGGTGGACAGCGAGTCGCACAGGTCTTGTGACAGTGGGATGGTGTTGGAGCTGGAGAGTTCCTTTACGATGCTGAAGAGCTCTTTGCTGTTGGGTGCGTTGTTGTCTAGGCGGTCTTTGAAGGAGGTTCTTTTGTGGGATCTGATGAGGTGGTGGTGTCTGCAGGTGGCGTTCTTGTGGACTGTGTAGCTTACCGGTGTTCGTTTGCGGATCCTGTATTTTTCTAATTTTTGGCAGGTTCGCTTGGAGGTCTTTGGTGAACCAGCTGGCTCTCTTGCTGGTGTGGTTGTTGTGGGTGCTTCTTCAGGACAAGTTGTCTGAGTCCGAGGTTGTTGATCAGGGTGGAAGAGTTGGCATAGTTTTTGTTCTGTAGCTGGAAGTTCAGGTCCGCGAGGAGGATGTAGTCCGTGGAGGCGAGGGCGTGAGTGCTGATTAAGTCGGCGATGGAGTCGCTGAACTGTGGTCGGGGTCTGTAGATGAGGATGCCTCCGAGGGTGGTGTTGGGGTCGGTGTGGATCTGGAAGTGCAGATGTCCGGCAGTGCTGAGGGTGTCATCTGTGTCTGTCGATATTTTGAGAGTGTTTCTGTGGACAATGGTAATTCCTCCTCTTTCTCCATTGGCGCGGTCCTTGCGGGTGATCTTGTAGCCTTCTGGGATGGCTATGGTGATGTCTGGTGCCGAGGCGGGAGTCTGCCAGGTCTCCTCCAGGAAGGCGACGTCTGGGGCGTTGGTGTCGAGTAGGTCCCAGAGTTCTACGGCGTGTTTGCGGGTGGTGCAGGTGTTGAGCAGGATGCATCTGAGGAAGTTGGGTTATTCGGTAGGTGAGTTGGTGGGTCGGATGCTGGTGAAGCTGCAGTTCCGGCAGGTGAAGGGTCCACAGAGTTGCCAACTGGTCTCTTGTAATTGACAAGGTCTTTATCCAGTACTGTTTTTTTGCCCTACAGTGCCTTACTTGGACAGACTACTAGCAAATTACTTGTAGGCAGGTAGGTGTAATTGAAAAGTTAAAACTAAAAGTTCCATGATGTTGAAGGCTGTTGCAAATAAAGTTATTACTGCATAACAGAGCTTCTGATGACATGGGACCAGTTGGCCACTCCACATCCCTTTCGATTCAATCCTCGTGTTACATGCAGATGTCCCAAATATGCTTTTATAATAACATAATAGTTTTATCATGGCTGCTGTAAAGTGCCCAATAACAGTAGGCTAACACCAGATCATGGGTGGTATCAATTACTGAACTTATATTATCAAAACATATGTGAAACAACCAAGAGGGCTGTATTTGTACCGGACGTGGTGAGTCAGAGGGTTCTCTTCACTGAGATTATGGGTTGTTTAGCGTACACAGGAGCTTTACAACTCCTCCCCTCAGAACCGAATGTATCTTTACCTTCCATAAGGTCCATGACAGACAGCAGAACTGCTGTACTGGTTAGGCTGCAGACAACTCCACATTGATTTGTATAAAATGTCAAGCTTTTTAGTTGGACCTTTGACAACCTAATTCCGTCTAGGATTTGCCTTTTTAATTCAAATGGTTTGACCTAACTGGATTAGTACTACACCCAAAGGAGTGTGAGATCTTAAAATATCTACTTGTTCAAGGGCCATGACGCTTCAGAAGTCTACTAATCCTGTTAAATAAAAATACACCTGTCATTTTTGGTGTATACTGCCAGTATTCCCATATCCCACTTCTTTTAATAGCCTCTCTGTTTGTGTCAAGGCTCCTATTACACCAGGGTTTGGGTTCTAGAAAGGCTGTGATTTTGCCACCATTCTGCACATCTATATACAGGCGTTGGAAGTAGTAGAGAAGCAGTAGCTAATGAGCTGGAATTCCCTGTAAGCCTCTGCACATCCACAACCGATCATGTTTAAGGGTATGCACCAACTCCTCCTCTCGTCCGCATAGGATAGAATTGGAAATGTACTCCTGGAAAAAGAAAGCAAGTGTAGGGAAAGTGAGTTGGCAACCACTCAGTGGTATTTTTCTTAAGCAAATATACTTCTGAATATTTCCTCATGCGAAAAGGGAATTCCCAAAGTTTTATAGGGGGGTGGTTTACAGGCAGGCTTCTCTAAACTGGGCCCCTAATTTGTTTTCATGTTGCTCATGGTTTTAGATTAGCCCTCCATTATTTATTTATTTATCGTTTTTTAAAATATTGTCCTGCTTCAACCACACTTTACTATGTGGTTCATCGGCGAAAGCCCTCCATTATTTAGTTAAAAAAAAATATTGACATGCTTCAGCCACATTTTGATAAATGATTCATTGGAGAAGTGGTGTTTAAAGTTTCACAATAGTTTAGTAAAACATATTTCAATTTGCAGTTTGTTTTATGCCCATTTTTCTTTCAAAAGCAATCGCCAACCTTGCTTTCATACTTGTACGTGTATTCACATATAACCTAGGTAAAATGTGTACATGTTTTCAGACTGGAACCAATCTTACCTTTCATATGTGAGGATTGTCTTTGAGAACACATTCCTGTCGCCCTAGTCTTCTTTTTCGACATTATTTTTTACTCTCTTTTAGATCTATATATTGAGGTATGATTTAGTATATAAAATTGTTGAGCACAGTCATGAAAGCATGTTATGTTATGTTATTTATTATTTGTTAAGCGCGCATACGCCCTGGGGCTTCTTGGCGCTGGTGAGAGAATCAAACATAACAGTGCATAAAAGAAATACAATTATTTTTTACAGTAGGCCTGGGAAAAAACAAGAGTTTTAAATGCCTTCCTAAAAGCAAGGAGATCCTTGCTATGTCGCAGGGTCAAGGGGAGGGAATTCCACAATGAGGAGGCTAAGAATTGAAAACTGCTGCCCCCTTGACGTTTCTTTTTGAAACGAGGGACCTCGAGTAGATCTTTGTGGATTGATCTCAAACTGCGCGAAGGTGTATATTTGCGCAGTAGTGATCTAAGGAACATAGGGCCCTTGCCCTCCAAAGCCTTGAACACAATGCAACCCACCTTGAAAGTGGCTCTCTGTTCCACAGGCAGCCAGTGCAGAGTCTCTAGTCCATGTCTAATCGATTCCCACTTAGGTACTTTGCAGATAAGTCTCGCAGCTTGATTTTGCAAGTACTGCAATCTTTTAAGTTGGCCAATAGGCGCCCCCAAGTAGAGGCCATTGGAGAAATCGATATGGGACAGGACTAGAGCACTGACTGTCTGAATTAAAGCCAGGCCTGTAAGAAGATGTGCTATTTTTCTGATCTTCCTCAATTGAAAGAACCCCGAGGAGACCACAGTTCCGACTTGGCTCACCAAGGTAAGATCCTCACTAAGAGTCACTCCCAAGCTTTTCACTGTACGGGATTTTTTTGGGGGGGAGCCCATGTCCGATGGCCAGAAGCTGGGACTCAAGCTGATCTCACTCTTCCCAGGTAGAATGAGCTCCGTTTTTCCCGGATTTAACTTAAGGTGGTTTAGGGACATCCACCTCTGAATAAAAGACACGGTGGCTCGAAATTCCTCGTGGGAGTTTAGCACAAAAACCAACTGCAGGTCGTCTGCATAGTTATAAACATCGACCTTGAACTCTCGTAGGGAGAATAACAGTGGGCGCATGTACAAATTAAATAATAAAGGGGACAAGGAAGATCCTTGAGGGACCCCACAGAAGGAAAATTTTTTAGGGGCTGTGAAGGAGCCTAGTCGAACCGATTGAGTGCGTCCAGAAATAAAAGACTTGAGCCAGGCCAAGGCCGAGTCTCGAAGACCGGCCTGTTCGACACGGTTGACCAAGATGGTATAGTCAACCGTGTCGAACGCCGCAGACAGGTCCAGTAACACCAAAGCCTGGTGTAAGTCCCTGTCTGCATTAGACCTTAGAGTATTCTGGACGGCCAATATCACTGCCTCAGTGGAGTGACCAGGCCGGAAACCTGCCTGGTTGGGTTGTAAATACCCGGAAGCCTCCACAAAACTTGATAGGCAGTTAGTTACATGCGCCTCCAATATTTTAGATAGGTAAGGCAGTAGCGATATTGGTCTGTAATTAGAGAGGTCTGAGGAATCAATGCCAGGTTTTTTTTTCAAAGGGATCAATAAGGCCTGTTTAAAACTATTAGGGACGCTTCCTGACACAAGAGAGTTATTGAGCAGTGGAATCAGGCTATTTGGGAGCGCCCGACCAATTTCTCTCATTACTTGGGGAGGGCAGGCATCCTGAGGAGATCCTGATTTAACTCTAGTGAGTAAGTCTTGAAGGGTTTGGTGAGTGATTAAGGGAAAGGAATGCAGGGTAAGAGGGTTTAAAAAAGTGTCGTCTATCGGGGCACAAACTGGAAGTTTGGATAAAGTATCCTTAATCAACACTATTTTGTCATTAAAATAGTCATTTAGCGAATTACAGAGCAGTTGTGAAGGGACAACCGGGGGAGAAGTTCTCTCATCATTGCACAACTCCGTCACAATCCTGAAAATTTCTTTCGACTTGTTGGTGGCATTAAGTATTTTAGAAGAGAAATAAGCAGTTTTGTGGGTGTGCAATGTTTTTTGGTAGGCTTTTCGGGTAGAACAATAGGCGATCCTTGCTTGAGGACAATAGTTGGAGCGCCATGTTCTCTCTTGCTGCCTCACTTCAAGTTTTAGTTTCCTCAACTCCGGTGTAAACCATTTATGCGCATCCGCGCCACGCGAGTTGTCAAAACGAGTGAGGGGAACACAAACATTAATGGCCGAATTTAGCCAGTCTTGAAGCCTACCTTCGGCTATCTCCACATCTGAGCTCTGCTCTGGCAGAGTAGACTTTAACCGATTTTAAGAAAGCAGACATGTCCAGCGAGGACCATTTCCGAGTCAAACTGGTGGCCTTCAGCTTAAATTGAAGAGCTTTCTCAACACAAAATGAGAAACTAATAATAAAATGATCAGACCAGCTACAAGGTTTAATATCAATAAGATCAATGGCTAAATTCAATGACCAAAGTTGGTCGAGACTGTGGCCCTTTTGATGGGTCTGAGTGTCTATATGTTGTGTTAAATTCAGATCACTCAGAAGGTCCCTAGTCTCTGCTGCTTGGGGGTCAGATAGAATATTATCAAACCAGAGATTTAAATCCCCGACCAAAAGCAGTTTTGAATTATCAGTGGCTAGCATGGCCAGTTGCTCCGCAAGGATAGCAGGGAACATAACCATGGTTTGGGGCGGGCGGTATAGTAAGACCACCACAAGTGTCCCATTGACAGTGTCCAATTTGGCTACAATATTCTCCACATTAGGAATATCCAAGGAGGGGAGTTGTCTAAGTTGATGTTTTTTATTGGAGATGATGGCCACCCCGCCCCCAATTTTACCTGCCGGTCGTATCACGGAGATAATATAATAATCAGCAGGTAAAGCGGCCAAGATGTCCGGTAATGAGTCCAGGGTGAGCCATGTTTCGGTCAACAGGAGTAAATCCGGTTTAATGTCAGATAGTAGCAGAAAGATATCTATCTGATGTTTGGTCATGGAACGTGTGTTTAAATAAAGACATCTAAAATTGCAGGTGGTGACTGGCATGCTTGCCGAGACCGCGTAAGTAGAGGCGGAGTCCGTAGTTAGGGTGATGGGATTACTGCATGAAACCTAATTTTTGCATTCCCTTGTATTCCCTCTGTTTTCTTTCCGTTTATTCTTTTTATCCAGTATATTTAACCAAATCCTCTTTACGCCATTTCCCTCCACCTAGACTGGAAAGACTGATGTCTTTACACTTAGGCAAGCATTGGGAATGTTTGATTTTCTGCTTCCTTGGGTGCAAAGCAAGGAGAAATGAGACGAAAATTTGGGAACCACTAGCCTGCTCTTCAGTTTATCTGGGGCCCTATTGGACACAGGGCACACTTTTCTTGTTTACACCACGGCACACCTTTAAATTGATGCACCATGCGCCAACAGGGAAATTGCGCCCTGTTACAGTGAATGCACAGCCTCCACGGCAGCCGCAACTTCATGCTGCCCTGGGGGCAGCGCACTCAAGTGAAATACGAAGCAACTGCTTCACGACCGCTCTGTGTTTCACTGTGCAGGCAGCAACCCAGCTGCACTTAAAAGAGGTATTAGGGATCCTTTTGCAGGCGGGTGCAGTGAGTGACTTCACCCTCCTGCAGGGGTATGTCTGGAGGGTTTATAGACCCCCTCCCTCCCTCCCTTCAGAGGGCTGCTATCCGGGGCTCACTGACAGTGCAAGCACCTTTTTATGACACACTTAGTGCACCTCCAGACAGGTTCTTAGCCTTTGCGCCCGCATCCATAATACGGCTCAGATGCAAAGGGATTCCCTTATTTACACGGGGTCATGTCCCCAAGCAAATGAAGGACCGTCCTCTTAAGATAGCGGTGGTGCCACATGTACGCCAGCACTATCTGTATCACAGATGGGAGGCCCAATCCTCTGTGACCCCTTCTGTAATAAGTGGGCGCACATGCCTGTTGCACCCCCGGGACTCAGTAATACGGTCCATGGTCAGCAATAAAAACAAAGATGCAGCTGGGCTAGGCGAAAGGGGCTTTTCTCCCTAAAGTGAGCAGAAATGCACCCTAATCGTGCACCTACAGAGGAAGGTTCTGGTGGCGTTCATGGGGTCGTCTTCTCACCACTGTGCTCAGAGATTGAGCTAGCATTGTTAGTGATTTGAGGGTGGATGCACCAGCCTGTGAAACTACTGTGTGCTTCCTCACACTGGGTAAGGGAGGCGAGCTGTTCGTCGAGTGAATTGTGCTCGGCACAGATTACTTGTTTCCTGTTTGGAGCACAAATAATAAGTCTAGGACTACAGCACAGACTGTTTTGCTTCCGTGACATCAAAGAAAGGCTGCCACACCAGAGGTGCTCTGGGGCTGGTCAATGATTGCCAGATATTGTGAGCTGATGCAAGAGGCAAGGGTCATTTGGGTGGACCGGGCATGCTCAACGATACTAATTCAGTGCTCGGTTAAGGGTTTTGGAGTGCTGATGTTTACTTGCTTCATGCCGACCCCCCTTCCACCCCCACCCACTGTGATTTCAAATTAGTTCGAAACTGTAGTACAGGTTTGATGGCGACATGGTCCGTTTAAGAAAAGGCAGATGGAGCCCTGTGACCCAACACAAGGAAGATTTTACCCACAAGCAGCTAAGTTTCTCCTATGTCAAGGATTAGGTGAGCGGGAGTGAATGTCTCTTCACCCAGAGTGCCTAAACTCTTGCACGGGTTCTAGTTGGCACCTGCTTTAAGTATGTATGTGGGAGGGTCTAGGGTCGGCCCTTCATGCTAGAATACATTGGATGCCTTATGTGCTGCTCAGGTAGTACGTACTGTACGAGACTCTTTTCAGTGCACGCAGTTTGGTAAACACACCTGAACTGTTTATCCCTGCCAGGTGGTGAGGGAAGGTGCCTGGTAATCTCCCGCATGATTTGCAGTTGTGCCTCCAGAGAGCACAGCACAGACACTAACGTTTCTTGTGATTATTTCTACTGCACGGATAACCTGTTGATCACTGAAAAACCTCGCAGGATGGGTACTCCTGAGCTCAGCATAAGCTAACTGTCCTCTATTAATCGCGTTCTGAAGACACTTGTAGGAGATGAAGCCCATCTATTGCTCCCTCCAAAAGTAAAATATGTGCTCTGGCACACAAAAGCAAACCCTTGTGATTTGAGGTGAGTCCCTGAAACAGGGTGTAAAAGAGGAACAATTACAATGAGCAGAGGAACTATGCTTCTTCAAAATAGAAGAGGGACCAAAAGACCCCACTCGTGTCGACTTCTCAGTGCACCCACTTCTCATCACGCGAATGCTGTTAGAGATCCCACATGAAATAGGAGCGGTTTAAAGACCTTCCCTTGGAAGTCGACTGCTTTACCAAGGTGAAAGCTGTTTGTGTGTACTGATGTCAGTGATGGCTGTGTGTGCAAAGCAAGAGGCAGCAGTGGGTGGTTATGCGACCTCTTCAAGGTTCAAACTGTGAGTTTAATGTAAAAGACTCATGCCGGTAATGCAAGTAGCCAATGGGCACGTGCATGCTACTTCAGTGAAGTGTAAAGCTGGCAGCGTTCTTTTACCCTTGGCTCAGTGCTCCCTGCTAATTTGTTGGCTTACACAGCTCTAGCCAGTTTGGGCTTTGATTTATGGAGTCATTTGAAGTGTCATGGTGACAAAGATTTATTTTATTTTTGGTACGGGAAGGGAGATACCAGCTGAATTCTGTAGAGCGTTATTTTATTGGTAACTTATTAAAAAAAAAAAGGTTTTGCACTGCATACAGTTTGATTGCACACCACTAAAGCTATATATTTTGAAAGCGCTAGTTTTTCTTAAAAACTAAATCTTTTTACACCTTTTGCGGTTATTATCTTATACTGTGTGCATTTGTAATACAATTTTAAAATAATGCCTTGCATATTACAGTGCTTTCTGTTGCAGGGCGGAACCTTGCAGCATATAAATAGATGTACGTATTCCCCACTGCGCCAGTCTGGTAATACACAAGGACAGCTGTAGTGTTCGCTTTAACTGACTGAGTCTTTGTATCGTAAGAGTGTGTTTCCCACTGACTCGTTCAACTTAAGTTAACTTAAGGTGGAAGACCAGCAAAATAATTCCAAAATATTTTGTTCTTTTATCATCGTCTTTAACCCCGGCCCCATCATACCGGACCATGCCTCATTGCACTCAGGATCACAGTTCCCATACTTTGTTTAAACGCACTTCAGCAGTGCCTTTGACATGTGACTCTGTTAATAATGTGATGGGTGACATGTGTTGCATACATGAGGCTTATGGATGATTGACTTTAGTGCAGAGCTGGCCGGACTGGGAACCAGAGGCAGCCCTGGCAAATTTCTCAGACTAGCCCATAGTGAAGCACTGATTGGCCCTGGGACGATGTAAACGCTTGGTTGCGTCTTTTGTTACTGGTGACCGACCTTGCAGCACTGCTGCAAAACAGTCCGCCAGTAACCAGAAAACCCAGTCCCCACAGCTGCAGAACCGGCCCCCACCCTTCCAGCCTCCCTGAGAAACGCCTGATGCCTGCTACGACCATGACGGCTCTAGTGTAGAGGATCAAAGGCAGACTGGGTTCTGGTCAACGACCCTGAAGTGTCAGGTCACAACCACAGGGCTCAGAGTCTTCTCGTAGGAGGACAGCAGGAGATGGCACTGCTCTACGGTCTCCTCTAGGCAGTGGGCTCTGCCTAGTTGCTGCACAGCCTTACAAGTAAGACCTGCTACGGCTGCTGTTGCCTACAATTCCTATAATTATGGACAACCGACTTCCATAAGTCAGAAAACAGACATTCACTATGAAATAATGGATCGTCCTTGAAAATACTGGGTGAGTGGTCACCCTACCTGGCGCCATCACCAAGGTGGAGAATTTGTGGCAATGCAGAAGGGAGCCGAGTGCATCACTCGGTCAACTGCTGTCGCAGTTGTGGCACTGCCCAAGTATGCTTGAATGGTCTTTGTAGTGGCCAGCCCAATCACATTAGTCAACGCGCGCCTGAGCAGGCTATGCACCTATAAGTGAAGCCTCAATGCACTTTCCCATTGGGTGCTCCAAGTGGCTGTGGGGTTATCCGAAAGTGTGCTTGATTAAACTAAGTTACCACTAGTGAAACTTGAAGCACTTTGACTGTTGACCATTGGCCGGAGACTGGAAGCGGACTGCATCCCCACCTTAGCTACTGGAAGTCTGGATCAGCTGGATTGCCTACTCGCCAGACAGTCCATGAGGCAGGAGACCACATTGTGGCCTACAACCTCCAACTTGTGCCGTTTCCCAGAAAGAGGGCCACTGACAGAAAACTGCCACGCTCATAGCTGCCCCCCGATTCTGCCTTGTGGCCTGCGCCTCCTTCCAAGTAGCATGGTAGCTGACTGACTTCGCTGCAGTGTACATGTCTTTCCACAAAGAGGGACGACCACACAGTTGACTGAGTGCCTGCGAAATCCTCCCAGCTTTGCACCCATGTCCAAGATCCACACCAGGGTATCTTTCAGATAAGAGAAGCCAAAGGGAGAGCCGAGAGGGCATCCTCACTGTAAGGTAGTAGTCCTGCACTATAGACTAAGTACCCGATAAACTTTTGTAATGTATAATAGTGAGTTTTTAATGTGTAATAAAGAACTTCTCTTTTGAAAAGATATGTACTATAAATATAAATAGTAGTATAAAAAAGCTCGAACTAGGATATTTAATTTGATGTATTATATTGAAACTAATAAAAAAATATATATATTTTTTTTAAGTTGGTGGCTTGCAAGCGAAAACTAGGAAGGCACCCGAGTAATGCATTTATATTCGGGTGAGGAGGATGAGGCACTTGGTTTTAGGGGCCACCTAGCAGAGGATGGGTTTTGTGGGGTTAGTGTACTTGAGCTGTGGTAAATAAGGTGAGACCTAATATGAATGCACTTCTTTGGGAGACCTCGACTAGGTTATTTTACGTCAGTGGAATTAAAGAGGATTGTCATTCCTGGAACTGACACCCTTGTTGGTTTAAACCAGAAGCTCTAATAAAAGTCGCTGAAGATCGATACTGTGTACCCATCGAATCTTAGGAGAAGTACATACAATCGCTAGTGTCGAGGATTGCTTGGAAATGGGCTAGATTAAACCAGGGGTGTCTACAAGGGCAAGGCTAACATAGGGTTTACGGTTACAAGATGTGCTCTATAGTAATTGCACTTTTATTTGATTAGAATGTCGCTTCTTGATGAATACCCAGCGTTATTTATGGTGTTGTCTTCTCCTTGTTTAAAACTTATTTCTTAGCAGTCTTCGGCAATTGAATCCTTGTGAACGCATTTTGCGTGCAGGACCGGTGTAAAAATTGCTTTATTACAAATCTTCTTATAACGCCGTGTCCGTCCGTACCACGGTTTGCATAGGAAATTAATTAACGAGATTATGGGCTGCACCTGCGGTTCCATACGTCCTGTGTGCTGAGCTGCGCGCTCAAGAAATGCACACTGTGTGGGTTGCCATTTTCAATATCAAATTTGTTTTCTTATGTTCACTTGTAATTTATGCACACTGTGTATGTTCGCCAGTTTCTATATCCAATTTGTTTTCTTATGTTCACTTCTAATTTTTAGAAGTGACTGTGTGAAATCGTGCACACCTGTGGTGATATGTCAGAGGTTGTTCCTTTTGCAGGAATTCTAAAAGTTGTAATAACGGATTTTAATGTAGATATAAACTTACATTTACAATTGTAATTTTATTATCTGCCGCTTAAGTTTAAATATATCATTGGAAAAGTAAGATGGCCATGATAATAAAAATCATCTACTGTGGGTAGCGTGTCATGATGTACTTACTCCTTTACTCCTGCTCCACCCCTGCTCACTGAGGAAGCTCCGCCTGGAGCACGCGTGCAAATAAATAAAGGGAAACTACAGCTATATGTTAAATAATTAGTAGATGTTTTCCAGTTTTGTGCACCTAATTGTCACATGGGTATGCAGAAAATGCTTTCAGAAATCACATCCAGGTGGTGGGAACAGGTATTTACACACGTGGGAAAGTCTGGGTCTGGGAAAGTCTAGGTGACACTGGAAATGTTCCGGAAAGTTGTCACTTTATAGGTATTTAGCTCCATTTCCATTTTCTTTTCTATACTCATTAATGCTCTTAAATCTGATCAAAATTGGTGGGGAAAGAGTGTAAATAGTGTGTGGAAAAATACCTAAACCTTCCCATATTTATGGGATTAGAAGTACGAGGGTTTTTCTACATAGAGGGAAACAGAACAAGCATTTACAATGCAATGGTTTCGCCTTTTGAAAAGTTTGAGCTATTGGCATTGTAAATGACAACATTTTTATTTATGTGTTTGTTTTGAAAATAAATAAATAAATAAATGGCATTATCATTTACAATGCCAATAGCTTCAGAAAGCTTAAAAAAAGGCAAGAGTGAACGTCGTGCAGGGCCAAAACACAATTATGCTCAACAAACTCCTAAATAATTTGTATCAGAACGCTTTACATGAGCACCTATTTCGTTACAGATGGACACACTCATTTTTGTTAGGCGCGGGGAGATTAAGTGATTTGCCCAGAATCGCAGGATGTTGAGTGTCCCTGACGAGACTTGAACCCAGTTCCCCAGGTTCGATGTCACCAATCTAGCCATAAGGCTACACCTTAGAGAAACTTGTGTGCTTCCTGCTTCTGAGGGGAGAGACGGTGGCCGTGCAGAGGTCAGTGGATTTTTCCACGACCCGGCACTCTTGTTCTGTACCAGACGCAACTGAGTAAGAGTAATGAGGATTCCAGTAAGCAATCAAGGCCAAAATGTGGGATAGGGCAGAGTCAGCACATACCAGAAATATACAACTGTTGCCTGAGGAACGTGTCCCGCTTCTCTGAGCCTGTGTCAGAGGACGTCCCGGACCTTTTCTTAAAATGACTTCATCTTAGGACACAGTGTAAACACACTGATACTTTCAGCATGTTCTGGCTTTTTTTTTTAAGGTAGCAGCACTCCCCATGCTGGGACGTCCAGTGACGCTTTTTGCCATTAACAGGGTGATCAGATAGCTCCATGTCAAAGAACACCATGTTTGCATTCCTGTACATTGTTGTACATATCAGTGTATTCTGGGAGTTGTAGTATGGGTTCATTTTAACTGGACCAACACAGCTGATGACAATAATATGTAAGGCAAAGCCCAGCACTGGAAAAGTGGCGCGTGTACCACGAGCATTATACCACCTGGTCACCGTAACCATAAAGCATAAGGTAACTAGATCTAAAAGCATGCACATGCTGTTGATTTAAAATCCAGGACTGGGCAAGAGGTGTCACAAATGATATAGATCCAATTAGCAGCTGCGTGAGAAGGCAGTCCGGGGGTGGAGCGGTGAATAATGCCCATATGTCAAGCATACCTAAGGTTTACCGGATGGCTGCAGTTTACCGAGTAGTCCGTGTTATATATTTTTTTACGGTTTTATATAGCGCGAACTCGACCCGAAGGTACTGAAGCGCTTTTACTTGAGCGCCAGTTACGTTACACAAGGACATATTTATTTTGGGAGACACGCGGGGATTAATCGATTGGCCCAGAATCACAGGATGTTGAGCCAAATCTGGGGCTCGAGCCTGGTTCCCCAGCTCCGATGTCGGCAGCTCTGGTCGTTAAGCCATATCCTTCCCAATTAGGGTCTTGGCCCAAATGCATTGCAAATGCATTCAGGTACCTGAAGTTTGTCTTTAGGTTAATACTATTCGATTATTAGATCACCACTTTAGAAGAAACTTCTGGGGCAGGACCGTTGACCCCTTGGCATCATGCATTCTTCATGAACTGCGGGGCACAGAGGTTACATTCCCAGTTGGATAGCTGAACTTGTGTCGGAGATCTGGGGACGATGGGCCTGTTGCAGAGGCCGGTGCTAACCCACCTGCTCTGTACACTTATGAACCGCAGTTAGGATGCTCGGGCGGTTAGCGCAATTGCTGCGGCGTTCGTCGGCAGGAATTCATCTGCTTGCTTTGGGTCGGTGCAAAGCCCAAAGTCTCTATAAGTCAATGAAGCTGCAGCTCCCCGCCAAGCACGACCCCCTCCCCTGCTTGTCCCAGAGGTGGAGGGGGTTACACTACGGCTTCCCCCCCGGGGCTTCCATATTGGCACAGCAGGGTGGACACGAGGTGGGCTGTTTTTCCATTCAGCGCTCCTGCATCCCGATGGGTGATGAGGGCTCGCCTTTGTAATTGATGCTCTGCAGCGAGTAATGATGCACTCATTGGAAGGGTGATCTCGGGCGCAGAGAGGGGTAAATTGAAGGGGACAGGTGACGGGGGAGGGGGCAGAAGAGTGATCGGTGGAGGCATCATTCATGAGGAGGGGGGCGGTGGTAAAGGCCGACAGTGATGGCCTCGGGGTCTGTGGAATCTGATATGGAGGGGGTGGGCCCAGGTAACGCAAGCTTGGAGGGGCTTCGGGCCAGGTAATGACATCCCCTTGTGAGGTGGGGGAGGGGGTGCATGATAGGCAGGCTTGTGTTGTAGGAGGGGTTAAAGGTCACGGGGCCTGTGATTCCTCATAGGGGGAGTTCTTTCTCTTGACTGCACATCGACAGAGGGGTTAGGAGGAAGGGGGCACAGAGATAATCCCGTGCACCTCTGAGGGATAAGTGTGTGGGGGAGGGGCGATGCGAGCTGGAAGGAGTCTGAGAGTGTTTTTCTAATGGGGGGATGTGGGGTCGATCTCAGACGTGGTCGATCACTCTGGCAGGTCGGATATCTTATCGTAATGCTGGAGCGCAAACTGACGCCAACATTTTTTCTAGCTCGAGTAATAAGCTTAGCAGTCTCCCGGGGTGCCGTTCTTACCTGCTGGACGGGGGTGTTAGGCCCCAGAAACCTGCTGGAACCGTTTCGGTAGGGTGAGGGGGCCAGGAGCCGGGTCCGGGTGGAGTGCAGCCGCCGGCCAGGAGCCGGGTCCGGGTGGAGTGCAGCCGCCGCGCTCAGTCTGTGTCCGGGCTCCGGGGGCGGGGAAGGAGGAAGGCGGCCATGAGGAAACAAGCGGGAGGGGGCGGGAAAGGGGGAGGAGAGACGCTGACGACGGCCTTGGAGCAGGAAGGCGGCCATGAGGAAAGAAGCGGGAGGGGGCGGGAAAGGGGGAGGAGAGACTCGGCGGACACCAAGAAACAAGCGGGAGGGGGCGGGAAAGGGGAGGAGAGACGCGGCGGGCAACAAGAAACAAGCGGGAGGGGGCGGGAAAGGGGGAGGAGAGACGCTGACGACGGAAGGCGGGTGCCGGCAATGCCGGACCAGACACGGGGGCGTTCCCGGCGTCGCGTGACGTCGGCAAAAGCCAAAGAATCTCGGGAACGCCCCCGTGTCTGGTCCGGCATTGACGGACGCCTCTCTGTTCCAATGGCTAGCCTCCATTTATGGAGCTAGCCAATGAAGCAGAGAGGCGGGGTAAAGTCACCCATACTAGAAACTACAGATTTCGCTGGAGGAGGAGCCTAACGGCTCCGCCCCCCAGCGAAACCTAAAAAGGGAAAGGTGTGTCTTTATAAATAGCTAAGAAAAGAGGCGAATACATTTTCAGCCATTCGAAAATCCACTGGGTTAAGGTTCTACATACACAGAATATAATATTTTCATGGATTAAAGGGTGTATGCTTTATGATTTTGTGAATATCTTAAAAGCTGTAAATTTACACAGTACCAAAGTCGAAACCTGCGAGTAGATTTAAGACTAGTTTTTATTATGTTTAATTTGTGTCTATATATTTAATCTCCACCCGCAACTATTAGACAAAAAGATGTTATAGCCGATTTGCCAACTCGGTGGTTAATGTACACGCTTCTGAAAGCCAAATATAATTTGTCAGATTCAGTTTGAGACCACTGTGATCAGCCGGTTACCATTCTGAGGTTGATAGGAGTATCAAGTCGGTACGGTAGTAGAAGTACAATTACTGGCTTTCTAATGAGCCTAGTTATTCAGGAGGGAGCAGTGTGCTCTGTGGAAGCACAGCTGCTGTTCTTTATTATGAGCATACTTTTTCTAGGGGCCGACTCTGTAATCTGTCCTCTTAGAGATGAGTGGTAATAGTTACTTTGTGTTCTATGTAATACGTCACATTGCGTGGTTCATTTTTCTGTATCAACATTCACCATTTTCAAATTGGGATCATGTCTAATGTCCACCTGGAGTGACTTTATTCACCATAAGTTTCTCTCACTGTACCAGTAAACTATTTGGATGCTCTGCCTTTTCGGGGTTCGGAAGTTGGTGCTAACTATTTCTTAAAGCAGTGTTTGCGAGCTATCCTGAGGTGGAGCTCAAGTAGGGTACGGTCTCCGACATGTTCCACCTATTTTGAACTATCCTTGGTTGAACTGCTATGTTGTACAGGGCGTGGCCAAGCCATAATTTCTCGCTTGGCATGGTGAGTGTCACATTTCATAGGGTGCAATATGGTGTCTCATTGCACGTGGCCTGGTTGGAGTATAGCCTTCCACCTGTTGCAAAGGGTGTGGTATTTTGCAGCTAGATGCATGCAAACTTAGTGCCGCTGGGCGCAGCAGTTGCTGTTCAACAGTAGTTTACTGCACAAACCTGCAGTATGTGGGAAACATGGTAGCTGGGAATCCACACAGTAGGAATACTTTCTTCTTCGGATTTTCTTTTCCAGAATTGATTTCAGCTCGGTTGGTTTCTTGGAGCTGTGGAAGGAGATCGTTTGTTAACGCGCATCCTCTAGAGCCTAGGGGAAACAGCACAATTTCGTAAGTGGCATGTGTGACAGCTGCACCATTGCATTCATCAATAATTGGCCTGCTTCCAGGCAACTGTAATTGCTCAGACACTGATTATATTGAAAGAAAAGCAGCTGCATGGGTCACTTAACACTTTTCAGAGTTGAGGTGCTGTAATGCAAAATTTACGATTAAAGAGCTTAGTCTCTTGACCAACCAGGTGGCTGGTCTGTAGACTTGTTAAAATGTGCTACCTAACTAGTTAATTACTTATTTGTATTTTTTGACACCACATTCCCAAACGTATAACTATAATCCTTGTTTGTTTTGAGAAGATACTTGATTAAATTCCATTCGCACAATATCTGGTACATAAAAGTATCAGCAAGGTTACAGGGTGAAGATTGTTTCAATGATCAGTTTTGCAATGTTCTCTACTCCCATACTTGCTGCCAAGTGACCACAGACCTTCAGCTCATAAATGATTCACCAGACATTTGCTAGAGTAGGAAAACATTTTTTTAATGTGAAGAGTACTTGGAGATGAAGGGTCATCTAGCTACGAGAAAGCATACTGGAGAAACAAGCAGTGTTTATCTTAGACCTACGATTCTACGTTATGTTATATGCCCATCTTTTTTACGTACAGATAAGTACTTACCTTGTACAGTGGCACTCCGCCAGCTCCCCTAAGCCTGAGTTCCACTGTGAGTACTCCTAGTCTCTATTTCAATTCCTTTCTTGGACACTGTATACCATGTTCTCTAGAGAAGATAATCTTGGCTTTTGACTTGAATCATCGCCTGTTTGACTTCATTATACACCTCCTCATCGAGTCTTTTAATCCTCCACAAATTGATATGTTTCTTACCCAGTGCAAAGGCAATGTCCTAAACTTTATTTTTGCCTCTCACCCAACCTTAGCAGTGTCTGGTCCTGTGAAAAACAATTTTACACTTTCTTCTTCCTTACTTCCAAATTTCCTCATGTGTCTCAATCTGAATTTTCATGCTGATAAAATGTTATTCATACCAAATTCCTCTCAAAACCTTCTCTTAATGCTATTCCCCAGCTAAAAGTTAACTCATCCCAATATCGAGGTGTCTGTTTTTGGTTTGAGATCTTTAAAAACTGGCCTAATTTCATGATTAAAAAAAAAAAAAACATTCCTATTCGCATCTGTTCATCACACGTTTTGCCTGATAACCAATCCCCATTCACTAGAAAAATGCCGGAGAAAATTCTCATTTCAACGACCTTTTCACATAACTTTAATCCTTTGAGAGCTTATCCATCAATGTGATTTCCATTCATGCCAAAGAGGTGAGACAACTGTTCTGCTGGTGGCTAATGACGTACAAGATATTTAGGAGAAATGCCTACTTGCTCATGCTCTTGGATCTTTATATGCATTTCATACTGTAGTACTTTGACAACCCTTGTCCATCGGTCTAGCATCCCATATGTATGTGGCTGGATAGGTCCTGGCGTGGTTTACATCCCTTCCCACGGACCCCTCCTGATGTATTCAGATGAGCACTTCAAGTCTTCCTCCTCCTTCCTTGCCACTGATCTCTAAGAGGACATATTACAGAGTGGGCCCCTACAAACGGTATGATCATAATAAATAACAGCTGTGCTTCCACAGAGCACACTGCTACCTCCCAAGTAGCTACGCCCATTATAAAGCTGGTAGTTGCACTACTACTACCGTACAGATACTCTTTCTATCAACCTCAGAATGGGAACTGGCTGACCAGTGTCCTCAAACTGAATCTCTGCCAAATTACATTTGGCTTTCAGAAGCGTGTTTATTAACCAGTGAGTTACCACACCGGCTACCCCTCCGCTTTGTCTGTTGACCCCAGATGGAAATGAAATATATTGAGACAAATGTAACCTTTTTAAAAATCTTAATTCTATTCCTCCAGAGTTCCATCCACATAGGTATTGTGTGGATTTACATCTTACACGAGTCACAAAATCCCAAAGCATATATCCTTACAACAACGAACATCATATATTCATCTGTGTGCAATGAATCCTAAACCAGTGGATTTTCGAATGGCAGAATATTCGCCTCTTCATAGCTGTTTATAAAGGCACACCTTGCACTTTTTCTTTTTGTCCATGTGGATAAACCCCTCCTCCTTCAACCCCCTTACATTTTGGGAAGTTTTGGGAATCTCTTCATATGCTATTTACAAACGTCTCCTGTCCTTTTTTAGAGAAGAATTAAGAGCATAAATCGGAATGGAAAATGCAATGGAGATGTTACTAAATACCTATAAAGTTTCAACTTTCTGGGCTTTTACCACATTTCCAGTGTCACTCCAGTTTTTGCCTCTGCTGTAAATACCCGTTAACACCATCTGAATGTGACATTTCAATTTTTTCCACAATTAGCTGCACATAATTGGGCAAAATCCACTAGTTTGTCGACATGTTGTTAGTATACTCGCACTATGGTTTTTGCCTTTGTGAATGGCGTGCATGCTCCTGATGGAGCTACTCAGTGTACATTGTGAAGTGCCCCGGGGTTCCTTTCCTTTACTATCTTTATTGAATATCTGTGATGATGTGTGTAGTATGGTATGTTCATCAACAGTTTGCTGATGACACATTCATTACTCGCTCTTACTGAAACTTCTCAAGCTGATGCCATCAGAATTTAGAGAGATGCATGTCAGCAGTTGTGGTCGGATGGCAAAAGCCTGTTCGAAGTAAAACCACAGTAAGTCAAAGTTATGTCTTTTATCTTGACCTCTCAGCAAATTCCCTATTGTGGAATCTGATACATTTCTTCTGTTCTTGATTGACTCCAAGAGGGCACACATTTCCAAAATAGCTTAGACTTTTTAATTGAAGCTACTACTGAGTGTGAAAGCCCCTGTCTTCCTGCTGTTCAGATAGCAGTCTAATTACTTGTATTGCCCCCATTGATGGTGGCAATCACTGCTCTTGGGACTCCCCCAAATATGCTTTCCTCGCACTTAGTGTTGTACTGCACTCACGTGCTAGGCTCATCATCCGAATCAGGAAGTACGCCTATATTAAACCTCCACTGTGACTTAAATCACTGCTTGGGCAGTCGATTAGGGCTTGATTCCAGTTTAAACAGGCCATCTGATTACAGTCGAACTCTCCTACGACTAGCATCAGGCCTTCTAACTCTCAGAATTTTAAAATGGAGTTTAAAGGTGGAGGTCCTCGGGCTTGAAGGGTATCTAGAGGCCTGGCATTTGCTTCCCAACTCGAAAAGCTCTGTAAAGGTTTGTGTAACCTTATGGGTATACAAGGAGAGAAGGAGCCACTGCTAAGGTATTGTACAGCAAGTTTATTTCGGCTTTTCTTCACAAGGCAGTTGAATAGTTAGTTCCAAATGTCCCAGGGAATTCGGTATCTTCCTGCTTTATCTTCGGTTGTCTTCCCAGCCCGGTCTCACGTCTCGCCCGGTTTGAAGAGGAGAAAAGAAAACGTGGCAATTACTTCACTGCTCGAGTCTAACAAATAAAAGGGGCAGGGAGTGAGGGTAACTATTGTGAGGAGGAGATGGACTTGATGTGAAGTGCTCCAATTAACTGGTGTCCTGGTCCCTCTCGCTCCCTCCGTTACCCGGTTTTCCCTTTATGAAAACGAAGGTGGTTTCTAAAGCCCCCCCCCCCCCTTCCTGGCTGAGCCACGCGTCTTCCTGCGCGTGGCTGGACGATGCGTGGGTTCGGTGGCCTCCTGGCTTCTCTATCGGCGGGGCTTCTGGGTCTCCCTCTCACTCTGACCTTCCGTTGTCGGCTTGCTTCGTCCCGGGTTCGCTGGATCTCCACACCGACTCTGCGTCCTCCGTTCCTTGCTCCTCACGTCGGTTTCTTCTCCTTGGCTCGATGTCTCCTCTGCACAGCAGCAACTCTGCGTCTTCCGGGTCCTCCTTTTCTTCTGCAACGGCCAATGGGGATAGGCTGACGTCCTCTGACTTCAGGGGGTTGGAATCACAGCCAGGTCCAGGCTTCCCTTAAAGGGCCCGGACCAGTCCTTTAGGGGAGACGGAGAGTCAGTCACGGGGAACAATAATGGTGACTTAGTGACCCCGTGACAGTTTGGCAACTTGATTGTTTTTGAATCATGCCACCCCACATCCACCCTTATCGCAAACACTGTTCCTAAATAAAATATAGCCTGTACTCTGAAGCTATATTTCTTATTGTTATTTTTCACTTGCATCAGAACGTGTCCTTATATAACTATGTAGCTATGAGAGTGGTCCAAACTACTGGCTTCACAAATGAACATCTCCTTTTATTTTAAAACTCTGGTTGCTGTGTACTTTCTGGAGTTCAACCCCGGGCAGAAGATGACTCGTCGGGTATGAAAATCCCGTGCTCAGCGGCAGCCTTTGTTATGCACTGGATCAGCCCATTGCTGTAATTGGAAAGACATATGATTCAATGAAAATGTCCATCCAGCCTCCTTGGAAGTCCTTTATTTATATTTTGTAATCTTTCTCCAGCTATCTCTGTGAAAGTAGCTTTTCAAAGTTGTGTCCTCCTAAAACAGGAGAAAACGACTAAAGAGGTTAGAAGGGACACTTCTTGGAGTAACTATGCGCGTTATAAAGCAAATAACATAACCTAACAGAAGGTCCTTCTAGAAAATGCCTGATGATCACTTCTTTAAAGCATCTTGCACCAAAGAGATCTTGTGAAATGAATTCCAATGTTTGTCTTCTGACTCCTCAAAAAAATATTTAAAAAAAAAATCTTAGTTACTAAAAGCAAACCATGAAAATGATTACTACTTCCCTGGATATTCAAGGTGCCTCATCTGCTCTGCAATCAAAATGTTGGTTTGAATGAAAGCTTCAAAGTGTGAAAAACAGGCGTTATAACACTCCATTTACCTCTATTGTGTATCACTAACTGTGGAGCTTCTCTCTGTTCAGTAAGGTGATAGGAGAGCTTGGTGGGTCAATGCGCTTGATCCGGTCATTTGAGAGTCGGATTCAGGGCTGAGTATGTTGACTGTTGTTTTCCCATCTTTTTGGTCGGTTATAGAAGGCGCAAAGGTTGAGTTGATTAAAAGTAATACCCATTATATATTGCCGTTCCATATCAAGCCTTTGCTATATCAAGTGCTTTATCTCATTTTTATAAGCTTTTTGCCATGGTAAATTTTGTTATCTCTATATTCTAAAAAATAGCGGCTGATCATGCAATTTGAGTTTCAGCATTTCAAAATTTTTCAAAACCAGAGTGATTATGTTGATTGCATGGGACTAAAAGGTTTGGGTTTTTTATGGGAGTTTGTGGTGATATAGGACCTGCACTGATTTATGATCATCCAGTTAGTGGTCCAGATATGGTTTGGCTTATGATGATGATGATGATGATTTCGCTCTAAAATAGGAAAGCACATTAAAGTCCTATCTGCTTATCTCAATGGAGAGTACCACGTCGTTTCAATAGCTGCGCTATTATAAGGAGGCGCCCCTTGTTATGGTGACATCTCGCACTGAAATGTGCGAGGGGAAAAAAAATGACCGGTAATGTGTTTAATGAAAAGTTATGATAGGGTGTTTTAATACTCGGATAGTACAAAGGTTTAGGAAAGTGAAGGAGACAAAGGCAATGTGCCAGAACTGGTCAGATTGCGAGATGTTGGTGGGCGATACTAAGAGGTATTTTAAAGATTTAAAGACAGGATAAATCCCCAGGTACTTTAAAATCATGCTGGATTTGATGTGATGCTCCTGTTCCCCTCAAGCTAGATTGTACGGAGGTCAGACCACTAATAAAAAATATACAAGCTCTATTACTCCACTCAATGGTAATCATTTATTGAGCCTGGAATGGTGACTTACTGGACATTAGGACCTAGCACTCGACAGACAGACCCTACTGAACCTTTCATTGAATGTTTGCTCTGCCTCTTTTGTGTGACCACTGTTAAACCAGTCCCCGTAAGCCTTCATAGCTGGACTAAGGCTCGCCGGGCAAAGTTAATTTCTGTGAACTGTTATCCAACTGTTTTAAAAAGAAAAACACTCTTGCGAATGCCCTTTTCCCGCCAATTTTACTTCAGGGGTTGAACTCCACATCCATGGAAAAGTTATTTTTGAAAAACGGTGCCCTCGAATGCTCTTGTACTTTTATGATATCTTGAAATGAATCTCATTTGAGATCTCCAAATCTATGCAACAAATAGATTATTTTCCACTCCATTTCTGGAGTGGCAAAAACATATATCTTTTTTTGACTGATATGGAGTTTGCAGAGTGGAACTCCTAGTTTATCATAAAGGTCCCAGGAATGGCAGGCGGCCAGTGCAGATAGTATCCTGATTTAAATCAAGTTTTATTTTTAATTCATGATGAGAATTAGGTTAAGCGCTAGTTTACGGTCAGAGTTAGTGTGTAAAGTGCATTTTGTCAAAATAGTGCGAAATGGACAATAACATCGGAATACATGCTCATTCAAAAAAAAGTTTTAAAAAATAAAGACAAATATATCTTGTACTTTAAGGGTCATTTCTGCAATAAGCCCCTAAATGTACTTTTTTATTCTTTCTACCTTTCATGATGCTTTTCAAAGATAATGCAGATCTTCAACTTCTGTTTTAGGGCAACACTTCAGTCAATAGTCTAGAGAGCCAGACCTGCGTAGTTAACTTACTACTTTGGAACTAGAATAATCTTGTCAACAGAATTTGTACTCCAAACACTATTGACAATACTTAATAACTGCTTTTTACTGGTACCAAACTAAGGTGTAATTCAAACGATATTTAACAAATATGTTTGTAATGATACAGCTATAATTGTGCCCTGTTTAAAAAACAATCGGTGCGCATTCTGCTGCTGATTCAACGCATAATCGTTGCACTGAGTGACCAAATCCTTCAACTTTTTCAATATAATTTTCCTGAGAATGGATTTCGTAATTTTCTCATCGCCAGCATGCGTGGTGCTAGTGTTCTAATTTGTTTTCATTATTATTTAGTCTTCTGTCTTTTTGGTTTTGTTACCACATTATGGTTATATGTACCTTATACACATGTATCATAAATTGCAGTCTTCGTATTGCCAGTACTGAGGAAGTGGAAGCAGCCTCCTGTATGTAGAATGTGCGCCTGGCATCTTTGCAAGAGCAGGGCGGTTAGTTGAAAGGACCGTTTGTGTAGTTTAAGTGAAGTGACAGAGGTGAGTGCCGGGCCTTCGGTTCGAGGCGAGAGCGGAACAGCAGAGTACGAAGAGAACTAGGGCCGTGCGACTGGTGCAGCCACACTGGGTGCTGACCTGGAAAGGGGGTGCTCAACTCAGGTTGGGGCGCTATGTTTAACAATAAAATCTATACTACTATAATAAAGGAAGAACTTTCAGCCTTTGAGGCGGGTTAACTCTGGAACCACAGTGCCAATCCACACATCCGATACACCGTTGGAATCGTCAGGGTGTGTAGATGGTTATAGGCTATATAAATGTAAAAAAAAAAATTGTTTAAAAAATTTACAGTAAAAAAAAAAAGTAGTCCCTCCGAAGAAGCGCCGGCCGCGACGTGCATGCTTACGTAAGGAGCGCGGGGAGGAGCGGCGGACATGGTGCAGGGGAGGAGCGGTGACGTGAGGAGCAGCGGACAGGCCAGCGGCGGTGCGAGCAGCGGACAGGAGGGAGGAGCGGCGGCTGAGGTAAGGGGGCCCATGTCTGGGCAGGCGGGGGTCGGGCCGGGTGGGGGACGGGCCGGGCGGGGTCCCGGGCTGCTGGACAATGCCGGGGCGGGGGTCGGGCGGGCGGGGAAGCCTGTTGCTCCCGGACAAGGTTGGGACGGGCTGCTAGTATAATCTAAAGTCCCATGCTGCAGAGTTCCATGTGCATCTATCTTTCAGGCAGCGGATAGCCGAGTCTATTAGTAATGCCAGCCTTTACCAGCGCTTTAAAACAAATTAAATGTATGCGAGAGAGGGTGTATGGAGAAATGAGGGTCACTTTTGCAGGTTGGTAGTGAGGGAATATGAGGACCAGGTCATGGGGGGAGGGGGCTAAAAAAGACTGTCTTACCTGGCGCCATCCGCGCTAAATCTGATGAGATCAGATACCGGGTTGAAGGACAAGTGCTTACAAAAACTACCATTCGAAACTTTCAAGGGCGTTAATGACCAAGTGCTTGGAGGTGCTTTTTGTTAACTCACAGGGAGCGACATAAAAAGGAGATTCAGTCGAGTAGTACTACAGGACCAGACCGGTGGCGCCGCTCGTTCCTAATAAGTTGTTAGTTTACAAAAAAAAGACAATCAGCAAAATGTAATTGTGAATTATATTTATATAGCGCTTACTTCCCCTGATGAGGCAAGTAGCATGGTGAGTCCGCTGCAGTCGTTCCTCCTCCCCCAATAGTGAACTGCAGACTGAATACCAGTGGGAGCCATGGCCGCATGGCATGTTCTCTCACATCATAAAAAGTCTATTTTCTCATGTTCACATCCCGAAATCTCGAGCCCTCCACTCTTGGAAGTGGCCTGCCTACAAGCTGCACAGACACCGTACAATGAACCTAGAACATGTTCATTTGATGTTGAAAACCGTGCAAAACTTTGCAAATCATCATGTTCTCCCACCAGCAGGGCTTTAACTATACACATGAGAAATCGTTCTCTTTTGATGTTCTAATCCTATTTGACCATATATATGTACGGTACAGACACATTTATGTAAATGGTCAGTCTTGAATCATTTCACGAAACCATATTTACCACTTATCTTACGCATCCAATGAGGTCCGTTATTATTGCTTGAATCCTGTGCGTCGTTTCACCCATGTTTAGCAGTCCATGCCAGCCTAAATAAGCATTGACAAAGCCAATAAATCTAATCTTTTGGCTTTGCCAATTCTTTTTAATGATGTTCCTCAGCATCCGGTAAAAAAAGAAAATGGTTGAAGCAGATTGGTGAACAGCATGGGCAAAGCAAAAAATCCAGTGTGATTATGCATATGTGCCCATGTACACATATGCATTGTGACACTACGTGTGAGGACCAATATGAACTGATTCAGCAACCATGAATGCATGTACTTGTATAATGATGCAACAGCATATTTTGTTTTTTTAATTTACAGCTCTAAAATGATGGACATTGATCTTGGAATGGTAAAAAATAATGTATATAAAGGTGTTTGAAAGATATTGTACAGAAAGAAGTTGCCCAATTGCAAAATACTACTGACACAGCCTCCTAAACATTTTGAGAAACCTATTTAATTAAAGAAAAAAGGGACGCAGCGGGACAGGGAACAACAAAAGAGTGGTGTAATGAAAGGATACTGAAATCAAAAGAAATCAACGTTGGCAAAAACAATAGAATTCCGTCTGTATACAGTGCATCTGTTAGGCATGGGGTTTATTGTGTGATGATTGCACTAAACTTTTGTGATGTGAAATAGTGCCTCTTACTTAGCAATGCAAGCACTCCAGTTCAAGGGGTGGAATGATGCACCAAATAGCCAATAGTATGTGGTGAGACAGTAGTGCTTCTATAGGAAACACCAATGCTCACGCTCTTGGTAGTATACAGAATTGGTAACACTAGGTCATGTAACGGCTGCTGTGTCAGTCTAGACTTAAAACTAGTTCCCAGACTGTGGAAGAATACAAGTTATTTAGTCAAAATGATGGTAAAGAAGCTCTGTTTTAGGGGAGTGGCAAACGCAGGTAGTGGCGGAAAAGGTGTCAAACAAGCAGCAAGCAACTGAAATTGACTAGAAAGCTGACCAGTGGTAAGGAATGGGTTGACCCAAAGCCCACTGTAAGTATTGTTACTGTCCACAATTGGTCTTGCATGACAGACTGCTCTAAGTTGTCCATAGGCAACACCTGAAAATGTAAAGCACCTAGTCAGCCTTACTGACAATGGAACCTGCAGGTTTCATGCCCTGTGCAAGCCGGACCTCAACCCACACAGCTGTGTTATCACAGTTAATAGGTTTAGGCGTCCTTTTAATACAGCGTTGGTCAAACAAGCAATTAAGCAGTTTAATGACAGGACAAACCGTGTCCACCCGTGGTGCTTTTTTTTTACCATTCATAAAAGGGGGTGGTGATGGACAGAGTATCTGAATTAAACAGAACACTCGTACCCAGTCAACAGATCAGGGCTTGATGCATCACTGTTTTTTAGCTCACTGCACCATCCCAGCTCAGAACCTGGCTATATGCAAATTAGTCTGTCCCTGGCCCAGTGCATCATGGGAACAGGGCAGACCAAACTACCAAGCCAATTCTTATACTGGGAAGGAAACAAGCTTCCGGGGACCGGTTTCTGGCATTACAGCCGTCTTCGGCCCGGCTTGCTTCAATCCTGATGGTGCAATGAGCAAAGGTGATGAATCAAGCCCTGATCTCTTGACTGGGTAAGAGTGGTCTGCTTAATTCAGACACTCTGTTCATCCCCACCCCCTTTTTGAATTGTTTTTGGCCACCACAAGTGTGGCAGGGTATACTCTGACATGAGTTCCTTGCTCACTGCACCACCAGGATTCAAGCAAGCCGGGCCGGCGAAGGCTGAAATGCCAGAAACCGGTCCCCGGAAGCTTGTCTCCTTTCCGGTGAAGAATTGTCTTGGTAGTTTGGTCTGCCCTGTTCCCATGAGGCACTGGGTCAGACTAATTTGCATATAGCCAGGTTCTGAACTGGGGTGATGCAGTGAGCTAAATAACGGTGATGGATCAAGCCCTGATCTCTTGACTGGGTAAGAGTGGTCTGCTTAATTCAGACACTCTGTTTATCACCACCCCCTTTTTGAATTTTTTTACCATTTATCATTTTACTTCTGCTTTGGTGTTACTCGCCTTTGCAGCATTTCTATTTTTTCCTTTAGGCTTGCAGTCTGTTCCAGCTAGAAGCAGACAGCCCCGTGGCATTGTGTGTGTTTGCTCCGCTTTTAGTTTCACCCACAATCGTACTCCATTTATCATATCAATTCTCCCACGTCAACTCATTGTAGCCTAATGCTTGGTTTTAAAATCCCCCATATTTGGGCGCGCAAGAGAGCATTTCTACTCTCTCCCAGGGCTGGCGGAAGTCCCAGTGCTATTTCAATATTCCGCACTTCAGCAGTTTCTTGTGAATGAGCTGCTACGAAAACCTCGGCTTCATGGAAATAGTGTGAAAAGTGTGGGTCACAAGCAAAGACCCTGCAATAAGCTTCAGTTGCAGCAGCAGTCTGTGACGCGATGGGTCCAGTGTATGTACCAGTCGAGGCTCTCCACACCTGCCCAGAGAGTGCAGAGATCCCAGCTCTTTGGTACGCGATGGGTGAAGCTGGTGCCCATGGACCGGTGTGGGACGCGGAGGTTCTCACCCCTGAACATAAAATGAGAAACCTGAACTGAATGCAGAGGGCAGGTTAGAAATCGGAGGCACCTGGACTATCAAGGAAGCGACTCGCCAACAACCGTGGAAACGTGTGTGGAGCTCTACGACTCTGCCTGAACCTACTTGAACAGTGTTCTTTTTTGCTCAGGACAAAGCAGGTGTAACAGTAACTCTGCAAATTCAGACCTAGTGCAAGTCTCCAGGTGTAGTATTGCATCTGTCATGTGACCTTCTGAAGGCGGACTATAACCAGGTGTGGAACTGTACACCCTATACAGCACATACCTATCCAAAGGGGGAATAGCAGCCAGATGTGCAAACCCCCAGTTTTTTCCCCCTTCGTTCCTACTCGAGGAACGCATTTTCCCCCCTGGAGAAAGGTCTCCTATTCCACACCATACTCTGGCAGTGATTGTTCCCCTTCTCTTGCAAACCTCCGACCATTTTCAGTCTGGGAAAGTATTGTATTTCGGTTTGTGGTTGGCCATAAATGTACATGTTTGTGGAAACTCTCAAAAATGGCTAACCAAGCTGTGTTCTGGCCACTTCCCACCGCCTATGTGCCATCAACTACTGCAGATTTTTCCGGACTTGGTGGTAAAAATTGTATTGTATTAATATTTATACCGCGCAGCTGTCACCCTACGTGTATCCTGGCGCCAGAAGGAATATTCAGATGGAAAAGAACAATACAGCAAAGTTTGTGTCCGATGGAGTGACACAACGTTTGATGAGCCTGGGGTCTAACTTTAGGTTTTGGCAAAGAGCCATGTCTTTAGACTCTTTCTAAATTCCAGCAGGTTGTCGATCAGTCTAATCTTTTGAGGCAGCTCGTTCCACAGCCTTGATGCTGAGGTGCAGAAAGCTCTACCACCTAGCCTTGACTTCTAATCCTGGTGGTTGCTGCCAGCCCCAAGCTAGAGGAGCACAGTGACCTAGCAGGTTTGTACCAGGTAATCCTTTCCTGTAATGGAATAGGTCCCGTGTTGTGTAGTGCTCTATGAACAATACAGAGAGACTTAAAAGCAACTCTGCTCCCAATTGGCAACCAGTGTAGTTCTCAGAGTGCCAATGTTGTAGAAGAGCTACGGGGTCTGTTTAGAGCTAGCTTGGCCGCCATAGATAGAACTCTCTGGAGCCCCTGTAATATGTAAAAGGGGGCTCCCAGGTATAGAGAGTTACAGTAGTCCAATCTTGCCATGATCACACTTCTGACCACCAGTGATATGGTCGCATCGGGTAGAAGAGTCAAGATCTGTCTGAGTGCTCTCAGTAGGCTGCAGCAAACACTGATGGTTTTGTTTGTCTGTGAGGTCAATTGGAGATCGTTATCCAACATAACTCCCAGGTTCCGCACGGTCTTTACTGGGATACAGGGCTCTGTTCCCAGTGCGAGCCTGATCTCACAGGATGGCTGCTGGCTCATTTTCGGTGTTAGGCAATAGACTACCTCAGTCTTCCCCCTCATTGAATCGAAGGGAATATATTTTCAGCCGTTGGCGACCTTACTCATACAATTCTGGAAGGTCTCCATGGTCACTGCCTGCTTTCCCTCTAAGGAGAACACCACTTGGGTGTCATCGGCGTAGTTAACCATATCCATCCCAAATGACTTTATCATAGGGATCAGAGGCTGTAGATATAAATTAAAAGAATCGGGCTAATCGAGGAGCCCTGTGGTACTCCGTGACCAACCCGGGACTTGGGGGAAGTGAAAGGGGCCAGGATAGGATTGGAGCCATTTTAGAGCTCTGCCCTTCACGCCCAGTCTCTCCAGTCTGTGCACCAGGACTGCATGGCTGACCGTGTCGAATGCGGCCGACATATCCAACAGTACTAGTACTGAGGAATTGCCACTGTCAGCTCGCATTCAAAGAGTGTCCAACACGGTCGCCAGTGCAGTTTCTGTTCCATGTCCTGGGCGGAAGCCAAACTGGTCCTTGTCCAGTAGGCAATTATCTTCCAAGTAGCCTGACAGGGACCTGCTGACTAATTTTTCTATGATCTTTATCGGATCGGATAGGGTAGAAGCGATATAGGTCTGAAGTGTGCTGGGACCGTGGGATCTAGTGACAACTTTTTGAGCAGGGGGGTGACCACTGCCTGCTTCCATACCTCCGTCACCTCGCCTTCCTCCAGAGACTGATAACAGATCTGATACATCTGGGGGAACAGCTCTGACCCGTATTCCTTCCAGATCTTATGTGGAAGAGGATCTAACGGGGAACCAGAAGACACACTTTGTGCCAGGCTGAGGAAAAGCCCCATAGTCAGAGGGGTAAAACTTTCCAAGGACGATGAAATTGTGGGCGGTTCCTCCTCCGCCAGCTGGTCTGCTATATCCTTATCGCCGTCTCTACCCTCCTCCAACCCCCCACAATTTTGGCGATCTTTTGCTCAAAATAAGTGGCAATCTTATTGCACAGTTCTTGAGTTGCAACCACTTTGTTGCTTATGCATGCGGGTTGTGAGAGGTCCCTAATGATGTTAGTGTTTTAGTGCTATTGGGAGATTGAAGGATGGTGGCATAGAAGAGTGCTTTGGCATTGGCTATAGCCCTTTTATACTCTGCCTGTTGCGCTTTCAGATGTTTTTTTGTCTAACTCTGAATAGGATTTTCGCCATTTTCTTTCTGCTTGTCGGCATAGATATCGCAGAAAAACTGTAGTCTAAACCATTTACACGCCCATTAGGGAATACCTAATCGATACAAACGAAGACATTTTCACCGTAAGCGTTTTTTATGGTTAAAAATGCCTTTGTGAATTGGGCTCAATGTGCGTAGCTTGAGGCACAAATAGGAGAGTAACACTGGTGTGTGGAGAGGCAGTGTGATCAGCTCTGCACACGTGGAGGGAAGATCTTGGAGGGAATGTCAAGAGACCATGAGCATGGACCAGGGCGAGTAGATGCTCACGCTGGGGCCTCGTCACTGCTCTAAGAGTGTCTGATCCTTGGCAGCTCTCTTAAGAACCTGTAGCGTTCTTGCCTTGAGTAAGGACCCAGAATAACTTTGTTATCCACTGATTCCTGCTCTTTCACCTTCACATGAAGTAATGAGCAAAGTTCAGTTGAACATACCGCAGCTCTTCATGGTCGGGATGCCCCTAATTTGCGCTCAGCATTTTAAAAACTCTGTGCCATGGAGTAGTGAATTACAACAAAATTCACTACTGCCTGCAGTGGAAGCAAAAGGCCCACAAACAGATGACTCGCTGGTTTCAGGACCAGTTCTAGGATATTTGGGCCCCGGGCAGAAAGGGAGTATGCAAGGCCCTTCTAATTTCCATACGTGACACATTCAGGGCTCCTAAAGCTACTTTGTTCAGACTCCTCCAGGGCCACTGCTTCACCTCTCAGCCACATACAATCACCCTTTTTACAGCCCCTATCTGGCTGAACGTGTGAACTGTTTGTGGGCTGAAAGTTAAAACTGTGGTGGCGATAATGTGCTGAAAGAAGGTCTTCCTGCAGTGTCTCTGAATTAGCAGCCGGACAGAAGGCCTAATTCCAGAGCAAACCTTGAAAATGTCTTATTCATTTCTCCCTCCCATTGGCCTGCCCACACCATCCCTGAGAGCCCCCCCCCCCCCCCCTCCACCCCCATGGGCCTAATTGCAAGGAGACACCTTGCGTTCAGTTGGATCGGCAGGGGTCCAAGAGGATCGGCACGGGTACAAGAGGATCAGTGGTGTGTTGCACTGGTGCGGGGCCCCATGCTGGTGGGCTGAGTGCCAGGCCCTGGGCAGCTGCCCACACTGCCCAGGCCTAGCGCTGGCTCTAACTGGTTTGGGTAGTTTTGGGCAGGTCAAGTGTTTTTCACTAGCAAAACGAAGACCACACACAGTGAGTGGTTCAGGCAGTTATTGTGGCTCTCCCTGGATATTGGTTTGCCTACATATTAACCGTCCATAGTGATTACAGCATAAGGGTTTGTTTATATTTATAGCCTTTCTAACTAGGCGGCGTGCAAAGGCACGTTGTTACCACCAGCAGGCGCAAAAACGAGCTATTTTTTTCCTCTATGCTAATCCCTTCTGTTCCATGCTAGGGTACTAAAAACCCAGAATCGCATAATTTTCAGTGAAGTGCTGTGGTCGGGATTCAAAAACCCAAGCTTTAAAATAAGCACCTTAGCCCCCTACACGACGTCTACTCCGAATGTACCATAAAATAACATTTTAAAAAAATCTGGGAAGCATTTGTTCATGCAAGAAATGGCTGGCGCATACATTGCGATGAGGTATTAGTAAAGAGATGGTACCTCCGGCAGTTTAAGGTGCTGGGCTCAAGGAAAGAGATTGTGTCCTTGACTTGACCGATTACACGACTCAGTAGTTCGCTCCGTTACACCTACTGATTTTATTGCTGCTCTGTTTCCATTAGTTGTTTCAATCGCTTTATCACCAAATCGTTTTAAAAGTGACAGTTTGTTCTAATGCAGGGGGCATGGTGTTACTTCGCACAGCAGATATGCTGTGAAGTTTAAGGGAAAACCAAGCAAAGGAATTGTGGAGCTCGGGTCACAAAAATAATCCTCCTGCTCAGGATCCAAAACCAGTGATGGTTAACCAAACATCAACAGGACAGCAGCGGAGTATCCCATAATGCACCTGACTATTAGAACACCACTCCTGGGGTAACTAGCAAATGGCAAACCCCTCACTACATTTATATCACAAATCGAGGTCAGGTGTGACTCCTGGAGAGTGGCTGTGGACACACTCCTCATTGGTAGGGTTCCACCCAAGGTTATATGTGGCGTCGAGCACCGAGCTTGCTGCACAAACCAGGGGCGAGAACTCCTTGTAATGGCTCCCACGCTGGGATATCATGTGCAGGTTCCTCTATGAATGGAGACCTGCAGTTCTAGATCCAGTGGAGTGTACAGAGTCTCAGGCTCAGATGTAGTATTCATTGGGACAGCGCATGTAGAGAGACCCTGGGACAGGCCTTGCATCCACAGATGGTGCAATCCTTTGACAAGGAGGTGTTAAGTCCGTAAACTGGGGCATGGCTTTAGTTGGAGAGTGTCCTTTGACCAGCGGAGGATTCAGGTGCGCCTGCGAGATGAGGCTTTGGTTAAGGCTCATATAACAGTAGATAATGTCTAGACCGGGACATGTCATACCTGAACTGGGGCATTGAAAGAGGGTGGGGGGGGGGGGGGGGGAATTGAGGCTCCAAATGGACGAATGTATGAGGGAGGTATAATCTCAAGCCATCAGATGGGGGTGTGCCAGAGCATAGCCAGAAGGTGCAAAGCTAGAAGGTAAATCACCTCACAGGAAGGGTGACAGAATGTCAGAGTTCAGAAGGCTATAAAGTGCAGTGTTCCTTTTTTGAGAGTTCGCAGTGGCTGGTGCTGTGAGGGTCCAGGCATGAATGTTCCACAGCCAACAGGTGTTTGACTCCAGACTAAACGCTTCCTTGAGGTTCAAATGTTGAAGCATCAGGTTACATTTTACCCCTACACTGGATATGGGAATGTAAAACGAGCTGCTGACTTCTCCAGGTGTGTGTTTGCTATCCAGAATGGTCTTCCCAGTGCACAAAAAACAGGCACCCTCCGGAAGATCAGGAGCAAAAAATGGTTTTCATCAGTTTTGTTGCTTCTGACAGGGCTCTAGGCTTAAGACCGCTTACCATCAGAATCATAAACTGCTGTGGGAATTTCTGAGGTGCCGCTCAAGGCGTTTTGCCAGGGGTGAGGAAACCGGAATGGCCTTACCCAGGGCAGGAGACATGCCATTTGTGCGGCATGCATTGCTCTCGCAGAGGGTACCAGTCAGAAAAGTCCGAGGCAAAAATCCGTGGACCAAACCACGCAAGCCTGTGTACAGAACATGCAACCCACTACACATGCTCAGGTTGAGTGAAGGTTTGAGCAGGTCGGACTAGGGCTGCCTGGGTTTTCTCCAAAACATGTGTACAGGTAACTGTCTTGTGCCCTTGAGCAATTCTTTCATGTGCCAATTTTAACTCTGTCCATCGCTTGTTCAAGAGGGCAAAAGGAACTTTCTTTTATGGATGTGGGTAAATTTTTTGGGTGCTGCCCAAAGCCCTGCAGGAAACATTAAAGTAAGCGCGCTTTGCTTACTAAGGGAAGGCACAGAGCAGTTCGAACTAGTCTGTGTTACTTTAGGACACCCCCCTGCCCCTCATACGCTTGCAGTCACCCTTTCACCCAGAGCTGCTTTGACCACACGCTTGTTTTTGGATGCTAGTTAGTAAGAAAATAAGTAATATTTGTTATCAATCTCTTATGACTGGGCCTTTCTACAGGTAGATTAGAACCCGGCCCAAACTGTCTTAGCACCGGACCCAGAGGTGTTCGGGTGCACCCATGTAGAAATACGTTGTTTGCACCTTTTCGATCGTTGACCCTTTAGAGAAAAGCCAGAGGGTGTGCTAAGTGTCACAGCCTCTGGCCAGTAGTTCTCGGCTCTAAAATGGCATTGTTAATATTTAGGGCTTTGAGGATATTTTCACATTTGTGTGTGTTTTTTTTTAATTTTGGCGAGGGGGTGATGCTTTCCTTATGATTGTAAAACTAGCCATTGTAGTTTGTTATGGATAACTTGACCTCTGTACTATGAGGTTTACCAAAATGTTCTCTTAAAATACATATTTGTTATAGTGTTCTGTTTTAGACCGAATTTCATTTGACTGCTGCTTTTGCAGTTTAATTTTATTACAAATTATTTTTCAGACACCTAATTTTTTTCTGTTATTGGGCAATTTCCATCTCGCTCTTCCAGCTAGTAAATATTTGAAGAGGGGTAGGTGAAATATTTATGTTCTTCGTCTACGATTTTTTTTTCTCCCTTATCATTTTCTACTTCCAGAAGGCAGAGTTGCCGTGAGCCTGAAAGCGCTGCTATTCGGGAGCTGCTGTGGCCTAGACGTGACACGCGAGACTAAGTATAGTCTTTGCTCCATTGAGATCAACTGTTGAGTTATAAACTCTCACTGGGCCGCCCATAAATATGGTGGGGTTCTTTAGTGCTTCACCAACTTCGAGAACATGGTGCATTGTCATGCTAGTGTGTGTGTGCACAGTACCCATTTCCCTTCCGCTACTGAGGGGCTTCAGCATTCCATACTCCAATCCTCTCTAGTGTGGACCTGGCCTATGAATGTCTCAAAAATCAACACCCCTACAATCGACACCTCTTCTGGCAACTTGCAAAGCACAAGCAATCATAAATAAGCAATATGACCTTGAAGAATGTGCACGGTTTTCTTTGTAGCTGTTGCTCAGTGGCGTTCTGCAGAGGTAAGAATGGTGAGGCGGGGGAAGTCGACAGACGACGAGATAGGTAAAAATTAAATAAATAAAAACACTTACCTTGCGTTCGCCACATTGCCGATTAGGCAATGCGGCGAGCACAAGGTAAGTTGTTTTATTATTATTTTTATTTAATTTGACCTATTCCATTGTCTGTCGACTTTCCCCGCCCCTCTGCTTTTACCTGTGCCGGCCGCCACTGCTCTTGCTGCCAGTCACCATTTGTCTTTGGTTGGAGAACATCTGTGCCTTTGTGAAACTAGTTTGAGGCCCAGGGGTGCAAGAAACCTTTTAAACTTCCGCTTGGATGACATTATACTTTTGGCTTTGTACATCAGCTTTAATAAGTGAGTTTCCTCCGTGGAGCCAAAACTTGTATTGAAATCAACACAGATGGTGTCTTCAGCTGCGTCTTTCTTATAGTAAGTGAATTCAATCATCCTTACTTGGAGACAAACCTCCTGCGGCTGCTTTATCTGTGAATTAAATTATTCTGACCCAGATCTGGCAGTCTTCAGGTTGAATACATAGTCTGGCAATGTTTTCTTTCCTCGCACTCTCCAGACGCTGCTGTGACTTCAGTAATAATGATGCCTTGACAGTGCCCCCAAACCTTGAAAATCAGGAAGGGTTTATTTGTTGGACTGAGCTGCAATGCACCAGTGCCATGGAAGATTTGTCACTTGTATTTGGATTCTTAAGGGTTAGTGTTAGAAATGTTTCCTTTCTGTAGGGTCACCATGATTTATTTCTTTTTTGACGTTTTTGCTGAACCCTATTTTGCTGGCTATAGAACTCTGTGCACTTTAGCCCTGGTAACCTATGGTAAAAGCTTGTGCCCCCGCTTTCTACATGGTAAAATTGGTATAAATCTAATTGACCTGTTTAACTTGCCTATAGGTTCCTAGTATGTGGTACCAAAGTGTACCCAGTGCAGGTAAGTTAAATGTCACCAGTGGACTGCAGCACGTATTGTGCCACCCACTGCAGTGGCAGTACAAACCTGATGGCAGGCCTGCCACCAGTAGCCTGGCTGTGCAGGATTGAATTGCGAATTCCACCTCTCAAAGTAGCCCTTTGATAGGCCTAAACTCTCCCTACAAGTCACCCCTAAGTAAGCCTCACTACCCATTAAGGCAGGGTTCATGGTATTTAAAAAGTAGAACAGGTAAACATTTTTGTTTAACATTTCCTTACACTGCAAAGCTATTTTCACTGCAGCAGGGTTGGCTGTTCCACTGGGATGCAATAACTACTAAAACTCTATCTTGGAAATGAAATCGCTAGGGAAAAAACAACTATTTTTAATAGTTGGTAAAAATCCAAATCAATTGTGAAGTTGTATTTGCTCTAGATATTATGGAGAGGTAACTATTAAAAAGTTACATTTGCCCTGCCGGAGGTCACTAGAAGCTAAATCTTCCTTTTGTGTTTTCCCTTTATCCATGAAGTAATTAGCTTTTAAATCGATGTGAACTTGTTCCCAGGAGCAGAGCAACAGGCTGACTTGAATGGGCAGAGATAACACCTCAGAACCCGACTGTATATGCCAAGGGGATGGTAGGGTATTTTTTGGCATTAAAGTGCCAAGTCCTGTTTGAATGTCACATCCTGCTCGACTTCTGTAGCTTTTCATATGACACTTGGGGTGCACTTCAAAGAGGCCTCCTCAATCACAGGCAGATGTTAGCTGACACTTTGGCAGGGCCCTTCTGTTGTCTTCTCAGCTAGTCAGGCCGACCTAGTCACAATGGGCAACTTTTGATATTCTAGTGCCAAAGCTCATTTGACCGGTCTGCTACATTTATACGTAATATTTGGGTAGCACTTTGGATACAAACATTGTTTTGGCATTCTGTTTGCCTACTTTAAACACTGGGATTCTCATAGTACACCCTCAACACACACTCTCATCCCACCAAACCCGGGTAGACTTCAGCCATCTTCAAAATGCCCAAAGTGGGTAGGGTTAGCTCTGAGAACCTTTATGCCATCAATTAGGGCATTCCAAGGGGGGTCACGCACTAGCTTGTGCCAGACTTAAATGTGGTAACCCCAGGCATCCACTTCAGAACACTTGTGGAAGATCAGAAGAGGACTGAACCTGCTGTCAAAGACCTGAGAATCATCTAGAAGACCGGACCTACGCTCCCTCTTGTACCTAGGAAAAACAAGTGGACTCCAAGGGTCACAAGGCTGACCCCATATTCTACAGGGTCACAGAAAGCCACAAGAGTCCTTTCCTGCAACAATCCAATTGATATGTGGCAATTGAAGGTAGACTGGTACTTCCCGTGGGCGTTTGCCTGCCACCCTAGGAGTCTCAAAGTCCCTCACCTGAGGTCTTGAGAGTCGTTAAAAGTGTAAGCTTTTGGTAAATTGGGGCTTAAGCACTAAAATCAGAAGGTAATTTGACCAGGATTAACGTTGTTAGCCCATCCAACCTGTGCTCCATAGTGGTCGGGGCCAAATTGCGCCTAGGTCCTGTTCTACTGCAACCATTGGCTATCATTGGCATGTTGTGCTTCTTGGCACTATTTCTGCTTAGAACTTTAAAAATCCATAACTTAGGTTCTCCTAATTGGAATTTTGTCATTTTAGTGTCTTTTTTCAAATTAAAAGTGTTGGGAGATTTTATTTAAATTTTGACTTAATTACTGTTTGATTACTCCATAAATGCTTCACACATTGCCTCTAAGTTAAGTATATCTGCTCTCTGCCTTAACTACCAGAGGTTGAAGCTCATATTAATTGTGTGTCTTTAAGGGATCACCCTGACAAGGGTTATGATCATACTTGAGGTGGGTGCTTACCCCCTCAACTAGTAACCTCATTTCTTACAGTTACCATGTAATAGCACGTACTGTACTGTATATTAGCACACTATGTACCATTTAATAACACATGTATGGCCTTATATAGATCTTGGTGGGCGGGTTACTCCTTCATAACAGTGATGGGTATCCCATCTGCGTAATCTAAATTTCATAGCATAGAATGCGAAGTATATTTCGGCTGACGGGATATCCGTCACCGTTGTGAAGGAGTAAGTTTTCACCAAGTTCTAAATCAGGCCCTTCGTTACAAAGCGAATAAACGGTAGCCGGCCCCATTTTCTAAGACTAGTTCTAAAAAGCTTACAATCCTAAAGCGCGCCTGCATCTATCTCACTTTAATCACTTTGTTCTATTCTTCATTGTCATTACCAAATAATGTGTGGGTTGTTTCACAGATGTTTACAAACAATACTACAAGTTGATGCAGAGGTCATGATGAACCAAGAGAATTGACAAGAGCATGATACAAATGATCTGGATGGAAAAGAAAACATAGGCCTCGGTTTTGAGTTGGTTACCAATATCTAACACAGCGATGCCAATTGCAGCTAGCAGCTCTTCTCGGGTAATCGCTAATTCTGAATTTTTAAGGCCTTGAATAATGAGTAGCATGCTGAACCTGGACTAACCAGTGCCTAAAGCACATTCTGCTCCTGATGGTTCCACACACATTGTGCTCCTATTACGAACAATAGAAACCTACGGAAACAATTGGGTTTTACCTGGTACGGTCTCGCCCTTGGTGTTTGTGAGAGGATCATCACTCCCACTGGTCACCGCTTCGCTGAACTCTGAATGAGGTCCTTGCAATAGCCTATTCTGAAAACCCAATTTTTTTGAAGTAATGACTCCTCTGGTTATATACCACTCCAAAAAAATACACACAGGCCCAGGAATCGTCCCTTTGTTTATCATCCTATAGTTTGGAATTCCAGGTCACTGTAGTTTCGAAACCCATCTGAAAAATCCACTCGCGCCTACGTTTTTTGCAGTCTTCCTAGAAGCTTAGCTCTTCCACTCTTGCATTACCGTAAATCCCATCTGCTGTTATTGGAACATATTTTAGGGCAGTTATGTTGACCACCAACCAATGCCTTTTTGAAGATTTTATTGAGATCCCTTCAGATAATCTAAGGACAGCATGTTCTTCTCGTTGACATCTTGGACATACCTCATTTAGGAGACCGTAAAATTACCTGTGCATGCCGCAGTGCCGTCTATCGCGTTCTATAGCAAGGAAAGTCCACGCCAATCAGATTGCCTCACTCCATACTTTTTAAAAGGTTGCCATTACCTATAATAAAGTGGTTTGTTATCTCGTCCTCCCTGATCTGTTTGTCCTCAGCAGTTGCCACAATTGCATTTCCCTGCTATCTGTAGCATGTCTTTCTATATCGGTCTCATCGGCTTTTTAAAAGCACATTGTTAATCTGATCGAGCCATGTGCTGACAAAACATTCAGTTTCTGGGATAAATTTGCTTTTCAAAGCTTGCCACTAAATAATCTGTGCGTCCACATCGAAAGATAGCTAGCACAGCAGTGATATCTCAACATAGCCTACTGCACGCCTTTTAGCGAATTAACTGTAGCGTAATGCAAGATGTGGTCATTTCTTGATTCGGAGTGTGAAAAGAACTGTTTTCACTGTGCGAATGTATCTGATTGCCACCAAAAAGTGCTGGCACTGTCCAAATAAAAAAAAAAAATTATACACATGGTTTAACAGATTCTGAACACCCAAATACTATACTATACACCACAGTGATCTTTTTAATAGGTGCTATAAAAATCTGTACAAATCTCGATCAGGTGTTAGTTTCCCAGTTTATAAAAGCCTCCATGGCTGCTTACATTGTATGTTTGCTTCTTTGCAAACAAAATGATGTACATGTTTTGTGAACTAACATTGGCTTTCACATGTTTGATATATTCTTCACATGATATTTTCTGTTCCACTCAGTATCACTGACCAGACTGGCATTTGCTGAAGCATAAACTTCAACAGTAATTAATGGGGTAGTTGAGGGCATTCTGTGGCCTATTAGGTGACTGGAGACCATCCCGGGGTCGTCTTCTCTGGGGTGGCAAGCCCAGGGAGGATGAAGTGTCATGAATTTGGGGTTGGGTGAGCTGGAATTGATGAGGATTTCCCCCTTAGACTCCCTCCAAGAGAGAATATGCAGATCTCGAAACCTAAACCTCAGAATACTGAAGAACCCTCAGAAAAAAAGTAGATAAAGGAAATGCCATTCCTGATCTTGCCCAAATTAAAGCACTTCACTTGACGTGGAGATATTTTATCACTACAGCCAAGCACACTTTCTAGAAAACCACTATCAGCAAAGTGACTGATTGAAGCACAGTGTAAGCAAAGCAGTGTGTTAACCTCCAAGACCTTCTAATGATCACTCTAATGATGTCAATCTGCATCCCCACCAAAGGATTGACAAAATCGGGTCCCGATCAACAACCCTTAACAGGTGTCCATACTTCCTCTGCTCGCGTTACACAACTCACAAGAGGACAACCTTTGATATCATCATCTCACAGGTAGAACTCTCAACCATTCTGAACTCCTTCAAGGACACTGTCAATGAAGAGGACGCCCTACAACCATCGATTGTGAAATCATCCATAAAAATGCCTACACACCTCTCCTCAATATTGACAACTCCTTTCTTAGCTAAGAAATTTACTTAGGTTACCACAAAACAGGAAGCATCATCTACCTCCTGGGGGGAAAAAACCCTACTCTGAACCAGACGATCTGGAAAACAACTGCATCACACAGCCATTCCATCAGTAGTTAAATTGATACAACTCATTGATTATCCCTGGCGGACGCCTCATCAGACATAGTCCATAGTACCTTTTGAAAGCAGTTGAGAACTTCATCTGTTACTTTTGTAAGCATCCTAAAGGTTGAATGGCCAACCCGCCTGGCAAAATTCAACACCTAGTGGGTTTGAGGAGCCCATTTACTGTTTTCCTCTTGCTGACAGGATGCTTATATATGTGGTTATCTGTCTCGTAACTCAAGTGATGCACAAACCAGTTGATGTAGTACAGGCTGAGATTGACATGGTGTTCCCCAGACATCTTGCAACCAAGTGGCAGCGACAAGATTGAGGACCCAAGCCTGAGGAAAGACCTTGTAGCAGCAGGACCTTTCACTGTGAATATCCTCTCATAAAGTCTCTAAAGCCCTGTTAACTGGTATCCGTATCCACATCCACTTTCCACATCAAACTCCTGCCCCTTCACGCTCAGGGTGGCTTGTACAGGAGAGCTGTTGTAATACACAATGCAGGATATATCCATTCAACCGTCTGGTTTCCCTCTGGGTGCGGCTCGCTGTTGTGTCCCAGAATAAGCACCCTGCCCTGTCGGCTGAAGCCCATCCTGCACAAAGCTGAGACTTTGGTCCTGTGTACTTTTACCAGGTGGGCCCAGCCATGGTGGCTGGGTCCGAAGATGTGTGTTTGCTGGTCTAAGCAGTTGCATGCCACGACTCCCTTCTTTGTGGTAACCCCAGGACTTAACTCAGTGGTGTTGGAAAAGGTAGTTTTAAGAAGTGGCCTTGAATGGCCAGTGCTGATTGCCCAAGGACTCCTGGTTTGTGCAAGATACAATGCTGCCCTTCGACCGTTCCTGGGCAGGTGTAAAGACAACTTTCAGGAGTAGGAGAAGTTAGTTGTCTTTGACCTGATCAAAGGCCAGTGGTCACTCAACCAGAGGGGAATGGAAGAGGCTAGTCTCAGAAGAGGTTCTTGACCAGGAGTTGGTCACTTGAGCTACAGCTGTTCTAGGTTCACCGAGTGCATGCAGATTACGGGAACCAACCCTTGCTGTAAAATAGATTTCCCTACAACAGTTTCCCAATTTCTTATGAAAGTCTTTTGAACGAAACTTTTTCAAATATCTGATATCAATGACTGGTGAATGTCAATTTTTCACACATTAATTGAAATCACTTTCATTACCTTAAATACTTCAAATGTGTTAGTACATGAAAATATGTAGCACCCTTCTTGATCTTATTAAAAAAACTACCCTATTGATGGTTTTCTCTCCTATCCTCTCTGTTATAAAAGCAGGCTGTTGGGCCTCCTTGCAGGTTACCCGGATTTGTCAGATGCAAAAAAACCCTGGTGGAATGCTGTTGGCGCATGGCGTTGCACCCAATTACGACATTTGCAGCACAGGGCGAAATACACGTCCCCCAGTATCTGCCTGTTGCACTGAGTTGCCAGCATAATATCCTCCAAGTGGGACAAAAGGAAATAGCCTGTGAAAGACACTGAAGGTCGCACTGTTTTGTACACATTCTATAAAAGATACAATGTGGAAAGTGTGAGCAAAAACATTTGCTCACAATTTCTATTTTGCACCAAACGGTCTTTGAGAGGCTTAGTGCTGCATCTCTAGTGAGATGCCAGGTTATGTTAAGGTGAACCTTATTTTCCTATTGTACCCATTGGAGTTGTGCAACTAACTCACAAAATGTACATTTTTATGTAACACGTGCTTTGAACACCGTGTGTAATATAGGGTAAACCGCTTTCTAAGCTCTGCCAACTTTATCAGGTGAAGAGAAACCGACTTTCAAATGTGGGTACCCTGGTTTCCCAGCTGACCATGCAGCCATAAGACCACGGCTTCTCCTTGGTTCACTGGCCTTTGTGGAAGCCAGGCTGCTGGACTACCCTAATGCTGCTGCTGCTGGGAGCACTCGAGCCCTGATTTAGATTTCGTTGGTATCAGAAACGTCTCCAGTTTTAGGCAGAGTATCTAAATACAGAGTACAGTCAACCAGCTGAATGTCCTCAACAGTACTCCTACTGTGATGGAGTAAATTCAGGCGGGTGCTATACTCCGCACGTAGGGTTTCCTCCTGAAAATAAATGTTCTTCAGTGTGAAACGAATTGGAGTGTGTCCACCAACGTTCGCTGTCCACCAAAGTGATTTAAGGTCTGAAGTTTCCAGTTCGACCTGTACAGGTGAGAGCAAACTTTTATTCTCCTCCTTGATTAATTTGTCTTTTTAAGCCAGGAACATGATGAAATGGCTTTCCACGTGATTTTTTTTTTTCCTTTTCTTTACTTCTGCTTTTGTTTGCCTAGTACTATAATCCTAATCAGCAGATGTTCAGAGTCCAGCTTAGTTTGTGGCTTTCCACTTCAGCAGAAACAAAATTGACTACATGTTCAAGCGCTGACAAGCAAATGAAGTCCTGTTTTCTTCATTTAGCCTCGGCCTTTTTTTCTTATTTGGCAGTGCACACGTCCCTTGAAGCACCACCCAGAATAGATGTCAAATATTTCCACTCAAGTTTGAGTTCCAACTGTATAATTGTTTTCGGTCCAATTGAGGGTTGTGTGATGGAACCACGCATGTGATTAAATTGCATGCCTTAACAGCGTGGCTTTACCACACCTGCGTCTTGACCAGACATGCCTTTACCAGGCATGCCTTTATAACAAATTTCGTTGTAAAGGCAAGACTAGTAATGGCATATGCGTGGCAAAGATTACACCCCAGCCCTCAGCCCTGAAACTGACCCCTAGTCCTAAAAACTCCCAGCCATTGTCCTTGGCCCTGAAACCGGCCCCCAGCCCAAGAAATTACCCAAACTACCTGCCCTGAGCCCTGAAACCCGGACCCCACCCCTAAAAACACCACAGCCTTCAGCAAAAAAAGATGTCCCCTGACTTAAAACCCAGCCCTCCTCAACCAACTGCGTCCCGATCCTTCCTCTTCCATCCATTCTCAGGAATTCATTGGAGGGAGTCCCTCCAATACCTCCCACCCTGCCCATTCGCTCTGAATCTAGAGCAGTTACAGCCTTTACAACGAAAATCTTTCTAAAGGCATGTGTGGTAAAGGGAAGCGTGATAATGGAACGCGTTGAAAATATTATTTACCCCAATTGAGGCTTGCTTTCAGTTTATGGGTGGAAACAATGTTAGGATTATTTTACGGTCATGAGTGTGGTCTATATTTTTGTATCCTTTTGAGCGCAGCAGCAGCCTTTATTAGCTGCAGGAGGATTCTAGCTGCTCCTTCTGGGCATGGCCATCACAATGAGGTGGGGGAAAAGCAGAGATGCTGTGCCCTCAATCAAGAAACAAGAAGGCTTAATTGCTGACAGTAAGCGTGGCTCACCGCTTGATCCGGGTCTGCCTAGGACCTACTATTCACTGCTTCCCTACAATCAGGGTTGGTTACCTCTATATGAACAAGCATTTACAATGCAATGGTTTTGCCTTTGTTAAAGTTAGAGCTATTGGCATTGCTCTTGACATTATTTTTATTTATGTTTTTTTTGTAACAAAAATAAATGGCATTGTCATTTACAATAGCAGGGCACAGGGAAGGGGGGCGAGGAGAGACTAAGGAGAGCTGCGGGCTCAGGGAAGGGGGGGTCGAGGAGAGACGAAGGAGAGCTGCGGGCTGTTGTTGTAATGCTTGCATGGATGAGTTGGTGGATGGGTGCATGCATGGATGGGTGTATGGATGAGTGTATGGATAGATGCATGGATGGGTGGATGGATAGATGCATATATACAGCCAATCCCTCAACAATTTATGCAATCCACCAACCCATCCAACCAACAATCCACCCATACATCCATGCATCATGCATACATCCATCAATCATGCATCCATCCACCCACTGCGTCCCACTCCGACCCCTCTAAATATCTCATTTTTTCTGTATATAGAGATGACTGTATTCATTAGTATATGCAGTAGACCTTTCTACTCTAACATTCCTATGTGACTCTTGCAGTACATCTATTCATATCCCTTCATATCCCTTCCATATGCATATAGAAATATAACGAGAATCAACAGTCTCTTCTTTGTGTGACTATATCTAGTACATTTCAATTGTTTTCCTGTTTGTATCTTTTACTTAACGCATGTAAATCAAAGTCCTTAGGTTTGGCAACTGGTTCTTATGTAAAGCGCTCTGACACCTTCGGGTAAAGTTCGCGCTACATAAAATCACATTAAATAAAACTTAACCCCACAAATCCACGCCAAAGGGGAGAACTCTCCGACCGCCTCCAAGACTAATGGACAAGTACAACCACGCCCAGGGAAGAAAACGCCGGAACGCCCCCGAATCTGGTCCGGCCTTGATGGACAGATCCGGCTTCCAATGGCTAGCCTCATTTATGGAGCTAGCCAATGGGAGCCGGGGGACGTTCCTATATCCCATATTGTAATCATTAGGATTTCGCCTGCACGAACTGCTTGCGCAGTAACGCCAGGCAAAACCTAAACCGGAGATGCCGCACGAGCAGTGTCCCATCCCAGCACCCACCTCATGCCTACCCCTAGCTTCTACCATACGTCCACCCACACCTCCCTCAGCTACAATCTCTGTGCACACCCTGGTCGTACTCTCCAGACTAGCCACATCCAAACCACTTCTGTACCCACAGCTCGCTGCCTACACACGTACCCAGCCTTCTTCTAGCACACCCACACAGGGCCACACCTCAGCATCCCTGAAGCTTGGCTACGTCACAGCCGGCACCCCCACGACTGACCTTTGGACACGCCCCACACACCTAGCACCTAATATCGCACATTCACCAGAGCTTATACAACCCCCATCACCCCCACACACCTCATCTGCACCCACACTCACAGATACACACGCACCGCATGCCGAAACATACCCCCAACACACCCCTGCCTCCCAGTACCTACCCAGCACAAGTATCCCCTCACACACTCAACATCTCTGTACCACAGTTCAATGACCCTCTGCAAAAGCTTTAGCACACACCCCATAGCACAGCACCTGCCGAATAGGCATGTTATAATTACATGTACATCACACCTATCGTCCGTATTGCGTACCACACGTTAGACACCTAAACACCCTAAGATGTGCCCAACTGCATCAAACCTTTAGACTCCAGCACCCCTAAATCACACTATATACCACACACAACCCCCGCTGTATCATACCCACGCACGCCGCACCTTAACACCACTACCACACCTCCCAGCACACACGGACAAGCCCCAATGACTCCATGAGCCTTGGTCTGACCCTACCGCACTAAAGGCTCGCCCCTACACCTCTCTACTGCCCATCACGCCCAGCACCACAATACCTCACTGACACGACGTCACCGGGACACCATCATACCCAAAGCCAATCAGAGCCCACGGCCTGTACATACCCACAGCGCACCCTCAGCGCCCTTTCACTCCGATATTAGACCTAAAGCCAATCTCGTCCCTGCCACGGAGGGGCTTATTTACAAGCCCCTTGCGCCGCCGGTGCGCCACTTTTTACATGGAAAAAGAGTGGTGCATCGGCGGTGCAAGGGGCTTGTAAATAAGCTCCAGGGTGCGTAACCTGGACCATGAGTCCAGGTTACGAGGTGAGATTGAGAAAGGGCGGGGAGGAAGGATTGAGCAGTAAGTGAGCATGGGGGAGTGTGTTCTGGGGCTGTCGCCGTCACACTGCCGAGGAGAGTGCTCCGAGTGAGAGACCCCAGTGATGCAGGCTCGTGGCGAGTCCTCTAATCAGCCCGTGAGTGCTCACTTTGAATGCGAGAGTGCCCCGAGCGGGGAGTGAGCGCTTTGACAACAGTGCTCTCCGCAGCCAGTGAGGGGTTGGAGCGGATCCGAGGGTATGAGGACTCTAGGAGGACAGAGTTGTGAACTGCCAGAGTCGGTGGTTTGGGAAAGACCGACCGAGGCCTCAGTCAGCAAGTGTGTGTTCCACGCTCTGTGGTGGCAGCTCGAAGACCGTGCCGGAGGTAGCGGCCTCTGTAATCCGCTGCAAAGATTAAACCCGACACTAAATTCCCGTTCTTGCAATGTTGAAACCCGATAAGTGTCCGCTGGACAGCATGCCCGATCCCCACTCCCTCCACCCTTAACTTTTAGGACCTCCGGGATGCGAGACGGGTGTACAAGCTCACTCCACTGCCAACCTTATGAGCATGGCTGAGGCAACACCTGTGCCGACCCTCGCTGCCCCTCCGAGAGGTCCAAAGGGGAGAACTTTCCGACCGCCTCCAAGACGAATGGACAAGTACAACCACGCCCAGGGAACGCGGGAACACCCCCGAATCTGGTCCGGCCTTGACAGACAGATCCGGCTTCCAATGGCTAGCCTCCATTGATGGAGCTAGCCAATGGGAGCCGGGGGACGTTCCTATATCCCATATTGTAGTCGATAGGATTTCGCCTGCGCGAACTGCTTGCGCAGTAACGCCAGGCAAAACCTAAAAAAGCAAACTTGATCCCCATTTAAAAAAATAAATAAATGCAATAACCTAACGATTTTCCAACCTATTTCTTGCTTCCGGGGACAGCTAAAATAATTGAAAAGTAGTGGATACCCAATTGACTAATTTCCTAAACCGTAACAACCTCCTACACTCCGGCTTTAGGGCCTGTTGCAGCAGAGTCCGCTTTGATGGAAATGACCAACTCGGTCAAATTTTCCCTCTGCTAATTGGAGCGCCCCATTAATTCTATTAGACCTTTCTGCTGCAGTTACACAATCTTACACAAGACCTTGCTATACCGTCTCTCCCAGATTGGATTAGAGGGCAAGGCTTGGTCCTGTTTAAAGTCCTTTTTGGAAGATCGAGATCAAGCAGTTTGGCTTAAACCCTACTATTATCAATCCCAAAAAAGTTACTTTTGGAGTGCCTCAGGGCTCAGCCCTGAGCAGAGCACTTTTTAATATCTATATGACTCCACCAGCATGTCTTATAGACTCCTTCGGCATTTGTGTTGTCTCCTATGCAGAAGACATGCAATTACTATTGACTTATGGCAACGGTGAGCCAGAAAAATCTTCCCTCTTTGCTGTATGCGTGGGTGCTGTGATGGGCTGGCTTTGGTCTAATGCTCTCCAGTGCAACCCGGACAAGACTGAGATCCTGCTGTTTGGGAATGATGACCTACACAGATGGTCTTCAACCTGGCAAGTCGAATGACTGCTCCCCCTCCCCACCTACGTACAGTCGAAGTTTGTGAGGAGGAAACAATCAAACTATATACGGTTTAGATTTGTACTTGTTTTGTGTATCTTTTGAAGTCTGAATAAATTCCCAGAGACGGAGTTGGATTTGAATCCACTCTAAAGTAAAGGGGCACGGCCAGAGCCGGACTGGGAACCAAAACCGGCCCTGGAAAAGTGCTTGGCCGCGCCCTCCCCCCACCCCCTAGCCCCCTCCCCTCCCCGCTGGGAGGGAGGGTTGGAGGTGCCGCCAAGCGCTTTGCTAGGGCCGGTTTTGCAGCAATGCCGCAAAAACGGCCCTGTAACAAAATCGGCCCCCAGTGGCTCAAAACCGGGCCCCCACTTTTGCGGCGCACCGGGGGATTGCCCGGTGCCGCTATGGTCAGTGCAGGCCTGGGCACGGCCACTGGAATTTTGTGGCAGGGTAGGCTAAATTGTGCAGCAAGAAAAGACAAATTATGCGGAGTGAGCTGCACATTTTGTGATCGTATCCCCTCATTATTTTGCCATTTTCACACAACTCAATGTCTGGGCATATGTTTCACCTCTAGTAGCAGTTTAACACCCAAATATAGCAATAAGCAACAGAAAGCTGAGCAGTCTACCTTTGCGAAGAGCCTTCCACTGTACTGCAGCACATTTTGCTGTGTTTTTAGTATCTTTTGATCCATTAGAGCTTGAAACAGGGTTTTTTGTTAAAAATGTGCAGACTGTGAAGGAAATTATGCATAATGTAGCACATCCATAATTATGTGGAAAATTCCACTTCCTCAAAACCGGATAATTCTAGTGGCCTTGCACTTAAGGCTTTGCTTAGGCTTAAATTCATATTTGCTCGTGTTCTTTTGTTTAATTACCAAGTTTTGTCTTTATTTGTTTTGTTCTGTTACCTTTATTGCCCCTCTGCTGGAAGAGGGTTTTGTGATGATCTTACTTGAGTCATCCTCAGCCCACCCTCTCCTTAGGTCTTCTCTCATGACCCTTTGTTCTACATACCTATGCTGGGATTTGTTGGCTTTTCTTTTACTTTATTTTCTAAAGTTCTGTACGATTTTGATCCGGTCTCAACCCTTACTTTCCTCCCCACCATACCAAGTTATGTCCTCTTTTTACAGTGAAGACCGTTGCTAGTGTGTATCTTCGTCTGCCTCTAAGCATACCAGTTGCCGGTCTCCACTGTACTTCTGCCACTGTGACCTCCAGAAGCTCCATCTGAAGCCTCGTTCATTGTTTGTGCAGCGGCAACACAACTGCCTTTTGTTGCTGCTCCCTCCCACCAGGGCTTGAGTCTGGGTACCACGTGGGTGGACGGCGTCCCCCCCACTTATTTTACCAGGAGCTGGATTACTGGAGCAAATGGAGCCACACATTCACTCTTTGGCCTCTCTGGGGTGAGATCGGAGCTCATTCAGAACACTGCTCACGTGCTGGCTTCTCTGATGAAATCGCATCTAAGTGTGGGCGAGGGGAGGCAATGAGTCTAAAAGTGCAAGCCACCTTTTGTGACTTCACTTCCTGTTGTGATGTCAGCGTCCCCCACTTGCTTTTAAAAAAAAAAAAAAAGATTTTTAGGATTCGTGCCCTGCCTCCCACAATGCACATCAGCATCCCCCTGTCCTCTGTGCAGTACTTCCAACACTGGGAGGGAATATTGTGTTCACTTAGACAAGAAACCTCCAGAAGGTCTCCACGGCAATGGTCTTCCAGAGCGGCCCCCCGTTCACAGCGCTCCCGCAGACCGCTCGTTCCACATGTATTGCAGCTCTACTGTCAGTGCGCCCAGTGTCGTCCTAACGTATAGGCACGCAGGGCAGTTGTCCTGGGTCCCCACACCCGTTGGGACCCCTTCTAATCTATGAACTAAGCAGTATTTAACCTGGGGCGGCTCCTCCACAGTGTGGTTGTGTGGTCAGGGCCCAGGGCTCTGCTTTGCCCGGGGGCCTATAATGCTGTTAAGACTGCCCGAGTCCGCCAGTAATGCTGTGTGGAGGGTTTCCACCCATGACTCAAGAAACCAGTTGAGCCTGCAGCTTTGCAAACAATCACCAACAATCCAACTTTCAGCCTGCTTTTTTGCCAGTATCAAGAAACTGTGTCAAACATGACTCAGAGGGCCAAATTGTGGCCCCTCTCAAAGATGCTGAACAATCACAGACGTATCTAGTCTCTTCCAGGCTCATTAACAGTAGTATAACCTGCTGTGAGCTATTACTAATGGGTGGATACTGTCAGAAATCCTCGAACATCAAGCAATTTTGCTCACTCAAAATATCTGTTTGAGCTTCATGGAGTAGGTACTGGGTGCGGACACATTGAGTTATTAAATTTACTGACCATGGGTCCAACAGTCCATTAGTTTAAAATGTTCCATGTTGTCTGCCCTGCCCAGCTGGGCTTGTGCAGGAGGGACTGGGAGACTGTGTGTCCGGAGTTGATTCGGACGGGTGGAGCAGTCCCTCACCGCCCAAATGGGCTAGCAGGCAAGGTAGCAGGGCTCGAGTCTGGGTACCACACGGGTGGACGGCGTCCCCAATTTATTTTACCTGGAGCTCGATTACTGGAGCAAATGGAGCCACACCTTCACTCTTGGCCTCTCTGGGGCGAGATCGGAGCCCATGCACAATGCTGCTCACGTGCTGGCTTCTCTGATGCAATCGCATCTAAGGGGTGAGCGAGGGGAGGCAATGAGTCTGATGGTGCAAGCCACCTTTCGTGACGTCACTTCTGGTCGTGACGTCCGCGTCCCCCCCACTTCGTTTTTTTTAGGACTTGTGCCCTGCAAGGTAGCATGTCGAAAATTAACCTTGGTAGGGAAACGCGGCCTTGTGGAGGTTTTATCCCTGCAGGAGATTAACGTGAGGGCAATCATAAATTGTCGCAAACTCTCTTCGGGGCCTACGATAAAGCAGTCCATTGGAACATTCACGCAGCGCTTCGTTTCTGTTTGGCACGGTCTTTACAGTGATGTACAGTGCATTGCAAGTAACAGCAATGCGTTTCTATAGTGCTCACTGCCTCGGCCTTGCACATTCCCGCGCTGTAAATAATGACCGGTTACTCACCGGTAATATTCATTACTCCGAGTCGTAGCCCTCCCCGTCCCAGTCCTAACTACATGAGCATAGCTCCTCCCACCAGAAACTCCCAAGCAACTTGAAACCCATCCCTTCCCTCCAGGCCACACTCATACCCTGAGGCATATAACCCTGTGACCTGCCAATCAACAACCTGTACCCAACAAGCACAAGAAGCCGAAACAGGGAGGGAGGGATGGGAACCTGGACTGGGACGGGGAGGGCTACGACTCGGAGTAATGAATATTACCGGTGAGTAACCGGTCATTACCTCCTCGTCAGCCCTCCCCGTCCCAGTCCTAACTACATGAGCAGATACCAAAGCAATAATCGGCTTCACTCAGTAGCAAAAAACAGACTTTATTAAAGCACAGAAAGTCACACCACCGGAGTAGAACGCAACACAGCATCCCCAAACCCAGCAGAATCAGTCCCCCCAACCACCAAACGATAATGGGACATAAAGGTGTGCGGAGAACTCCAGGTAGCAGCCCTGCAGATTTCAGCCATGGAAGCCCCCTGAAAACAAGCCCAGGAAGCCGCCACCCCCCGAGTCGACCTACCCTGAACAGACCCTGGAGCCAACACACCACAGGCCTCATACGCAGCACCCACAGCCCATCGTAGCCAACGACTGAGGGTAGCCCCAGAAGGCTTAAGACCCTGACCAGCCAGGCCAAAGGTCACAAAAAGGGATTCCACCTTACGAAACGGCCCAGTACGCAACAAATAGATCTCAAGAGCCCTCCGAACATCCAAACAGTGCAGCCGCACCTCAACCTCTGAAAGAGGATCAGGACATAAAACAGGCAAAACCAGATCCGCAGAGCAGTGAAAAGAGGAAGGGACCTTGGGAACAAAGGAAGGATCAGGCCGCAGTACCACCCGATCAGGAAAGAAACGTAAAAAAAGGGGCCGAACGAAGCAAGGAGCCCAACTCCCCAATCCGCCTAGCCGACGTAATAGCCACCAGGAACAGCACCTTGATTGTCAGAAACCTCAAAGACACCTCCAGTAGAGGCTCAAAGGGAGCCCCCTGCAAAGCCCCTAAAACCAGAGGCAGATCCCAACTAGGAGCAAAGGACCGAATGACAGGCTTCTGAAGGAAGCAACTCCGCAACAAACGGGACACCAGGGGAACCACCGGGTCACAGACCGAACCCCGAAAGGCCCGAACAGCAGCCCACTGAGCCCTCGGGGATGACACAGCCAGACCCAAGTCAAAGCCGTCCTTCAAAAAGTCCAAGACCAGTACCGGATCCACCTCCAATGCAGACCACCCACGCGCCGTACACCAAGACTGAAAAGAAACCCAATGCCGGGCATAGGATTTGAGAGTCGAAGGGCGCCTGGACCTCTGAATAATTTCCGCCACAGAAGGAGAACACCCCAACGCCACAAGGTTCATCCTCTCAACAGCCAACCCGCCAGTCTCAGGCGGACCAGACACTCCAGAGACAGAGGGGGAAATGACAAGGGACAAGGGACCACCGGCAACCTCCAGCAAGGCCCCACTGCCAACTTCAACAACAGAGGGAACCAAGGCCGCCTGGACCAATCCGGAGCCACCAGGATCACCGAAGCCCGATCCAATTTGACCTTCAGCAGAACACGCGGCAGCAGGGCAATAGGGGGAAAGGCATACATCAGGCCCCCCTCCCACCGGAAGGACAGGGCATCCACCCTCCAAACCTCGGCAGAGCGAACCAGAGAACAAAACGTCTCCCTCAAGGCGTTCCCCGGGGCCGCAAACAGGTCCACCTCCGGGACCCCGAACCGGGCCATCAGGCAACGAAAGACTTCCTGAGACAGGCACATGTCCGACAGGGAGGGAAACACCCTGCTCAGGCGATCCGCCTCCGAGTTCAAAATCCCAGGCAGATGCAAAGCCCTCAGAGACAACAAGTGAGACTCCGCCCACAGGCCTATCCTCTGAGCCAACAAATTGAGGGAAGCCACCCTCGCGCTCCCCTGGCGGTTGATATAACACACCACCACCCTGTTGTCCGACCGCACCATCACATCCCTCTGGAGGACCCAAGGCAGAAAATGAGACAACGCCAATTGAACCGCCTTCAATTCCCGCCAATTTGAGGACATCTCCGCCTCCGGCACAGACCAAAGACCCTGCACAGACTCCTGACCCAAGACCGCACCCCAACCCAGTTCGCTGGCGTCGGTCGTCAGGACCAACCTCACTTGGGACACAAAGGGCGAGCCCTGTAAGAGGTTCCGATCCACCAGCCACCAGGACAACTCCCGGGCGATGGACACACTCCCCGGAACCAACAGCTCGTAATTCAGAGAGGCCGGATCCCAATGCTCCAGAAGATGATTCACAAGGGGGTATAAGTGTAAGCGGGCCCAAGGAACAATCATCACAGTTGCTGACATCAGCCCCTGAACACGCAACCACTGGCGAGCCGTGGAAGACCGAGCCCCCAACACCTTCTTCAGTTCGTGCACAAGAGTCAGTCTGCGGGGTTCCGACAGGAAGACCTTCCCCAACCTGGTGTTGAACACCCCCCCAATGAACAACAGTTCCTGAGTGGGGTGAAGATGGGATTTTTCCAAGTTCAGAATCCACCCGAACCGTTGAAGGAGACTGCAAACCTCCCGGGAATGTGACTGAGCCTGAAGGAAAGAAGAGGAAGAAATCAGCCAATCGTCCAAGTAAGGGAAAACCTGTATACCCTTAGCATGCAACAAACCCACCAAGGGCGCCAACACTTTAGTAAACACCCTCGGAGAGGCAGACAGGCCAAAGGGCAATACCTGGAACTGGTAGTGATCCACCCCTACACAGAAACGCAGGAACCTCTGGGAATCTGCGTGCACTGGCACATGAAAATAGGCGTCCCGTAGATCGAGAGAAGCCAGGAAATCTCCCACCGACAGGAAGGGAAGAATCAACTGCAGAGTCACCATTTTGAAGGACCGATGAGGGATACACAAGTTCACCGCCTTCAGATCCAGGACCGGACGGAAGTCCCCATTTGGCTTTTGGATCAAAAACAGGATTGAGTAAACCCCCCGACCCTGTTGTCTCACAGGCACCCTCACCACAGCACCCTTTGACACCAAGTCCCGAACTCCGTCCAATAGAGCACGACATCTTGCCAGAGACCTGGGAACAGGGGTAGCTTTGAACACATCCACCGGAGGAGTCCCAAATTCTATTCTGTAGCCCAGCCGTACCACCTGTAGAACCCACAGATCCCGAACGAACTCCTCCCAGACAGGTAAAAAAGAGGTGAGGCGACCCCCAACCGGCACCTCCAAGGAATCCAGCACATAGTCACGACTTGAAGGGACCTGCAGAAGAGGAAGCACCTTGTTGACCCCGGGACTTGTGGAAGGAAGGGACACCCCGGCCACGTCCCCTACCACGAAAGGGCTGAGCAGCCATCTTAGATTGAAACGCCTGCCCAAAAGCCCGCTTATAACCCGCAAACTTCCCTTTCTGAGAAGAGCGGACCGGAGCCAACAATTTCTTGTCCTCAGCTGTCTTTTTAATCAAAGCTTCCAACGGCTCCCCAAACAGCTTAGAGCCTGTGAAGGGAATCTTCATCACGGCCGCCTTCTGAGCAGCTTCCGCCTTCCAAGACTTAAGCCACAACTGCCTCCTAGCAGCAACCGAGGCCCCAGCAGCCGCCGCCGCAGCACTAAGGGAGTCGAAGGACAAGTCAGCCATGAAACGCAACTGCTGTTCCAACATGGACAAAGACTCAGAGGGATCCTCTTCCTGCATGAGCTGCGCAGAAATACCCTGACAGTCCTTAAGAAGCGACTGAACAAGATAGCTGGTGTAAGCAGCAGACCGAACAGCCAGATTGGAGGCTGCAAAGGACCGCTTCAAGGCCCCCTCGACACGCTTGTCCCCAGGATCAGAAGGCACCGCATCTTCAGACACCACCAGGCTCTGAGACGCCATACCAGCCAGCAGAGAATCCACTTTCACCACAGCCGGAAACTCCTCCGCGAAGCCCTGCAAGGGATACCTCTTAGCCAGAAACCGGGGAAAGGCATGCCTGTCAACATCCTTCCACTCCCCCTCCAGCACCTTCCTCACAGACGTATGAATGGGGAGGCTTTCCGGATCTTTCTTCAGGTAATTGGCGAAGAAGTCTTCAGACTCTCCACCCTCCACAGGATCAGGGAATCCCAGATTGTCTCGAACATGCTGCATAACACAGCGAAGGTCAGCCCCTTGGACAAAACGACCCTTCACTTCCTCATCAGAGTCAACGTCCGGATCTACCTCAGCCGAGGCATCCAATTTCTGTCTCTTAGGCCCCTTGGGATCATGAGCCACAAAGGCCGCCGCCACAGCAGCCTCAATCATTTTTTGAATATTCGCCATGGAAGGAGCAGTGGAAGAACCAGCGACCACCTCCCCATCCTCACAGCCGAGTTCACGCACGTCTGCACCTCTACCCTCCATGTTGTAAACAGGAGAACAGAAATCCAGACCCCAAGATATACCCAGACCAATCAAAGCAAAAATCCCCAAGGGCCAACCAGGGAAAGCCACCTAGACCTGGAGCCAATCCCTACACAGGACCGAAGGCCGGCCTTCAAACCGCCCTATCAGAGAAGACTACCAAACTACAAAAGGAAAAGACTGAACAGGGCCCAACTGTAAGGATACAAAGAAACCCAGAAGACCCCTGTCCCAGGAACCAGTGAACCCAGAGGTAAGAACTCCCCAACTCCCCAGCAGAACTCCACAGCAGGGCAGCAAGAGGCCAAGACACAAAATCAAGCCCCATGCAAATCCCTCCAGTAAAAAACGGCAATAAAGCAAAATTGGACCGCCAGTAGAGGGAGCTCCAACAACAGAAACGCTGGGAAGAGAACACTAACCCAGGAAACAAACATCAAAGTCGGACTGAACCTAAATATCGGGCCCCCACGGACCAAACAAAGGCAGCCCCCCCCCCTCCCCGCAACCCCAGACTCCACCAAGGATTGCAGGAAGCATAAAGAAAAAGGGGAAAAACACGGGCTCGAAGAAACGAGCCCCGAGAGTTACAGACAGAGAAGCCAATCCGGCACGCCCTCGGCGCGCTGAAAAAGCCAGCCACACACCCCCCCTCCCTCCCCGGGTGTACCGGCTAGAGCAGGGAACGAACCCGGAAGAGGGGAGGCTGCAGCAGGGAGTCACCACCCCACAGCAGGCAGTCCGGACCCCCAACCCCACGGTCCCGCTACAGCAGGGACTCAAAGCAAATGCCTACAAGTAAAATAAAAACAGGCACAATAGGGGTAAAAACGGGCGCTTAGCATCCCGTTCCACACTTACCAGATAGGAGGCCAATTCCAGTGCCCCCCTCGACGAAGACTGCTCGGAAGTGATTCCGCAGAAAAAACAAACAGGTTGTTGATTGGCAGGTCACAGGGTTATATGCCTCAGGGTATGGGTGTGGCCTGGAGGGAAGGGATGGGTTTCAAGTTGCTTGAGAGTTTCTGGTGGGAGGAGCTATGCTCATGTAGTTAGGACTGGGACGGGGAGGGCTGACGAGGAGGTAATAGACAAGATGGCTCGGTGAGTTAGTAGCTATTAAAGAGCCCGGGGCCATTCCCTTCGTGCCCTGAGTTTCACAGAAGGGCCAAGTAAGTGTGCGCCCTGATCCGACTAGAGCCCACGTGGGCCCATCCCAAGAAGGTGTGACGTCGGCTGCCGTCATGCCTGTCCTCACACAGCTCCTGCGCTCCGCGTGACCTGCTACACGAGGGAGGTTCCATCTGAGATCTAATTGGAGCTCGAACAAATTTTGTCACAACAGCAAACAGAAGTGAGTCATTGCGACTTTGTTTGGATTCTTTCGCTGTTGCTGGGGAATTGTCTTTGATGCGGTGAAATGTTGCTGTGGCAGCACTGCAGCCTGCTTTACAGTGGCAGTGCCTGTGAAATTAAGTTAGAGCCACGCACACCCCTAGAAAACCTAATTAGTGGGAGTACCCTCCCTATTTAAACAAATACCCTGTTCTTACAAGAGGGGCAGGGCTGACTTTGCACCTGAGGCCACACCGCTGGCCCAGGCTCTGCTCTCACAACCTTACGGAATCTCATTGTGGGTGCAACTGCTGATGAGGGATGCACTTTAGCACAGAAGGCTGGATTTCTCTGTGCTCAACGCCCTATTGTGCAAGCGCAAACACGTGACCGTTGTCACTTAGTGGGTCCAGGCATAGTGCACCCATGTCTGTTCAAGGGCACAGTGCAGGTCTGCCACCCACCACCTGAAGGCACAGTGCACACTTGTCACCCAACATTAAGGGCAAAGTGCACCCTGGTCACTTAGCGTGCCAAGGGCACAGTGCAAACTTGTCACCCACCCCCTGAAGGCACAATGCACCCTTGTCACTTAGCAAGTCTAAGGCCCTGTGCAATCTTGTCACTCGCCAACCAAAGGGCTCAGTACACCCCTGACACTCAGCATTTCACCCACAGACTACCCTCGTGCCCCTTAGAATGTCTAGCACACTGGTTACTCAGGAGGTGGTCCATTTTTATTTGTATTTCTCTTTTTAGCCAGGGAAAAAAGCAGGCTGCCCCTTTAAATGGCAAGACAAAGGCCAGAGGCAAAACCATATCCTCGCCCATCTTCTCCAATGTCTACGTACTTGTAGCGTTTGACTTTAGTTTAACACACTATTGTTTTAACTTAGTTGAGTCTGAGAAGGGAAGTGAAGATGTAGAATTGGAAAGAAATGTACTATAGCCACATGTGGCAACTTAAAAAAAATCAAAATCACCATATGAGGAGTGGGTGGAACCCAGAGATGGCGCAAGCTGAAGGGCAGGCTGATTCAGTCCACGCTGCTAGGGCCCGAGACAGTTGGTTTCTTACTGGTAGTAGATTGCTGGACTACAGTGCACTCTGTCCGTCTTCGAGAAAGAAGAAAGGCTCCATCCAGGTTGTTTTTTTAGGCGGGGAGTTACTACTCCTGCCTTCCAGTCAGGGGGACCTTTGAAAGAGGATGGGATCAGATTGATGTGTCTCAGTGGTGGTCCGGGCCTTGAGAGGAAGAGTGGAGGAGGCTTAACGCGCAAATGGCATCCGGGAACCCCAATTTAATTAAACTTAGCATGACGCCAACTTCTTGCAGACCAGTAGTAGTAGCAAAAATCGACCAAGAATTTGAACAAGAAAAAGTATGACCTGAGTGGGAGCTGTTTGGAGGAGTGGATGTGTGTCCTTCATTTCCGAGTAGACTTTATGATTTTTGAACACCAGCACAGCATAACAGTAAGCCAAATATGGGGAAAAAACTAGCTAATTGGTGAGTGGTAGCAGTGTTTTTTTTTATTAGAGTAGCGATCACCTGCTGTCCTGGACAAGCACTGGCAGCCATCTTATCCCTTCTTTCTCATCCACAACCGGATTTATTTCCTCCACCAAAACACTGCCCAGTCATGGTGGTGGCTGCCCATCTAGAGTAAACCCGGCTGTTGATTTAGCCTGATATAAACCTAAATAGTTAGAACATTTGATCTGTGCCTTGGGTCACTTCGGTGTAAATTATATCTTAAGTTTTCTTCAAGATTATCAGAAATACACTTGCTTTCTACCTTTTGGCTCATGGGGTGATCATTATCCGAACTTCTCTGCTCTAAGCTTTCATTTCACAATTCCCACAAAAGATCTCTTGGCATTCCTGTAATTTGCAATTGGTCACAAAGTTGCAACTTTGTTTCTATAGAAACCTTTTTATTATAGACGCATATATTTACAAATCACTGTAGTATTAAGGAAATACGATAGGCGTACATGGCTATATCTGTCGGCTACTAAACAACAGATGGTTCCTTTGAAAAGTCCCAGATGTTTCGACCATTGCATCAACCAGGAAATGAACTGGGTAAGAAAATACTTGTTTTTCTGTTTGCAGCTGCGTTGATGTTCAATCTCAAGTTCCAAAATCGGCGGGTATAATCAAAAGATAAATAATTAATAAAGCTACATAATCCGTACGTGACGAATGGCAGGTGAGATGACAACTGCTATTGAGATGGCCTTATTTTGTCTTGGACATTAATGTCCCATCTCTAGGTGTCATGCAAATATCCAAGCTGAGATGGCCTTGAGACTGCCTACGTCTCTTAAGAATTGCTCTGAGCATGCCGTGGAGTCTGGTGAGGGTGCTGCTCGAGTGAACTAGCTGCTTCCAGATTCTGTTATTGGAGAAGCAACACTGGTTTGACTGGTTCTGGGGCTCTAGCATTGTTGCACAGAATCTAGGAGGGTGCAATAGTACTTTTCGAGAGCTCGTTTTTCCCCAAAGTGCTAACGAGTTAGTCATTAACCACCGCTTTATCTTGCGCCCTCAGACAAGGCTGTCTCATACCAACAAGATCTGATCTGTAATTAAACAGACAGAGAATTCAATTTTGATCAGTAAGTCGGGTAATCCTGCAGTATTTTTGGGTTATTAGCAGAATTTGTTTTTACTAGAAATTGATTTTTCTGGAATCTTGATAATCTGTTATTTAGTTAGAAATAAAATGGCTATGGATGCAGCCTTTTCTTAGCCGCAACATTCTTTACTTGTGCGTATGGCTATGTGGTAGTATGAAGGCAAGTGCTTTGTGGTGGCAGCATACACTCACCCAGAATGCCTTCCAACGTTGTACTGTAAACGAGTGAAATCACTTTTATAGTGCCGTGGAAGAATGTCGGCACATTTCACGTTTCACCGAACCAGCGCGCTGATAAGTCAGAAAGAATGTTCTTAATGAAAACTTGAATTTAAAGCTGCAGTGTGCAGAGAATCGTAGAGTAAACTGAAGTTTGTGTGGACCTCCCCTTGACAATGTACTCCCTCACAGAGTAAGTCCTTAAAAATCTACTGAAGACCTTATGTCAACCCCTTCATCATTTCCAGCACTGAAAGCACTGTTCCATCGATGGTGAAAGGGTTCAAGAATACGACACTCGGTCTCACCTGATTGTCCGCAAAGGGGTTAGGTAATCAGACTCAGCCATTCAGATTTAATTATTGGGGGTTGATATAAGCGACATGTTACTGGTGTCTGTAAAACAGGATCAGGATAGAGAAATGGAAATAACTAGGTAGCTGTGCGTGGTGCCCCACAGTTGACATCCCCCACCTCCGAGTCCCATCCAAGGCAGAAAAGTGGTTCCTGTGTTCTTAAGAACAAGATATATTACAAAAATATCTTTCATCCCCCCAAAACCATGTACAATTTCTGATTTACATCCGATTTTATGCCGTACAGAAAACTTCAATGCATTGTTGCAAACTACAAAAGGGAATTATTTATTCACAATCCTATCATGAGGTATCTGTATTCTTAGTCTTTTGCAACATTTTGCACAAATGTTTTTGTCAATTATACAGTGCAAAAAAAATTGCCATACCTTCTCTATTTTTGTAATATTGGGATTTGTTTAAAGCCTGGAAAATGTGTTTGAATTCAAAATTCCTGCAACTTTTCTCAAATATATGAAAACTTGCTGTAAGACGTCACCCAGCTTCCACGGAAATCTGTGGGCCTGTTAATAGCAAAGCGCAAGGATGGCTCTGTGTGTATGGCGTTACACCTCTGTTATAGCACCTTCACACTGAAAATCACCAGGTGACGTCCTGCCCGAATACATAGTCTACAAGTAGTTCTTGCTCGTAGTACAGACCCGTACCTCTGGCCGATACCCGGTACCCCAAGGCAGTACAGTGGCCCTCCACCAGACCCGGCATACGTGTAGTGCTCCCATGCTGCGGAGCATGCTTCAAATTCTTTGACTGCTCTAGCACAAAAACTTTGAAACTATGTGGCCATGGCGGTTTGTCTACAATTGAAAATAGGTTGGAGGTTTGTAATACGTAAATTCGTTATTGCATTTGTGATAATCCGTTCTATATGAACCCAATTTTGTATACTCGTCCAACAGTACAGATTCTATTTCAGTTTATTTCCTTGTCAACTAATTATAGTCTAACCAACTTCCATCTGCATCAAAATGATTATTTCTCGTTTTATATAAAGATGCCGTTCGGAGGTCTGCCCCCTCTTTTCTTGCTGTTGGTCAACTCTTTCATCTTTTGCTGTTGCGCTGTTTTCATCTGTTCCGGAGGCACCAAAGAACTAGGTCTGTTTGACAGGAGGGAGTGGTTAATTAAGGTTTTTTTTTTAATTCTTTTTTACAAATTATCTCAACCCCTCTTGCGGTTCTGCTATTCTCCACCTTTCACCTGTAAAGCCACTTTTTTTTCTCCTAAGGAGGTTGTAACATTCAGCTGGGAGTAACCCTTGTGCACAAGAGGGAGAAAGACCTCTTCATTCGCCCCACAAGTCCAACTTCTGGTCAGGCATCTTTCCTTTAAGTCAATTTTCGAGGGTTGACGAAACTGCCTTCCAGGAAACCATTATTGCAGACAGGAGAATAAGTCACAGGGTTCAAGTAATGGCACACACACTCCATGGCATCCTAGCCCAACCTGGCCTGCCCGCTTAATCAGTGCCTTTAACAGCACCTCAGTGCTGACAATGAATGCACTTCACAAATCACAGCCCAGACAAGCACTTGAATACTTCGGTTAATTCCAGACCCATAACTCATAGGATTTCCCTGTGAAAACGTGAACGCCCACAACTGTGGCTTACACCTTAATTCTAGGACGAACAAATGGCTGGTTTCTGATTCATGGTATAACTTGTGCAAAGGCTCTGAATTAACTGCATTGCCAAACCAAGGGGATGTGTTTTTTTTCTTCTATTAAAAATGATTACGTTTGAGTTATCTGCGTTGGAGATCTCATTAACACCTTGTCATCACTAGATTCTCTACTCTCTCCTCACTTCTGAATTGTGCCTTTGTAGACGTTTTCTGCAGTATGGGGTCTTTTGTGTTCATCTATTGTGTGTGACGTGCCCAAAGGGTTGGCGCGCTCTAGTCTTCGGGTTTGAAGTGTCCAATAGGGCGTGGCAGCGTGGAACCCCAGTCAGCATGCATTTTTGCTTTATTGCTTCCCTGGAATAAAGCCAGACTTGCGGGTGTGCTTCGGCCGATAAACAAATCCGCAGAAAAGACATTGTTACTTAGCAGGTTGTTTTAATTGATAGCCAGGCCACCTGCTTTCTGCTTCATCGCAATTAAAGAATTCTCAGTGGCACCGCTGTTTATGCTCACATACATGGCTGCGCGAGCAGCGGAGTGCAGGTGTGGCAGTGGGTGGCACCCTGCTGCAGGCTGCACCTTCATTGGCTGATAAATCCTGTTCTGGCAGACACAGGTAGTACAGAATCTCCTGCCTGAATGCAAATCCTTGCCAATTTCCAGTGCGTTCTCGTAAATGTAGCATTTGCCTAATCTTTTGTGTTATTATTTTCAGGGTGTGTTTTTATCTATTTTTAGGTGTCTAAGAGAATGTGCCCTTCTTAAGACAGTTCAATGGTATGGTAATAGGAACGGTTATCCAAGAAAATGTTCTAGGTCTAATGATGAAGTCAAAAAAGCAACATTTCATATAACGAGTTGCAGTTTCCTAACTTCCTGCGTCTGTCTGGCCTGAGATCATGGCGCAAATAGTGCAGTGTTAACACTGGGCTGCTTAGTTACTACTCCTCCTTGCAGTTAGCCAGTGGACTGTTGAAATCTGAGGCTTTAGTTTTTATCATTGTAAGCATGGGCTTGCAAATCTCGCCAAGTAAAGTACAGTAGCTAAAACCAAGGAATGGCTCAAAGGGTCCTGCATGACATGAGGCAACTTAATGTCTGTCGTCAAAGGCATAGATATTGGCTTTGTCAATGCTAATTTAAGGTGTCTGCAAAACAAATATTTTTTTGAATTATAAAAACAAATGCACTGCCCCATTGTGAGCACTCTTATTATTTATTGATTTATTTTAGGGGGGGGGCATGGCACCAACTTTGTTAATTGTTAGAAGTGTTTTTGCCTAGTGAGGCCATGATTCTTGGTCCACTCTGGGTCAATAGTATACCAGACCAGTGTTGCAGGCCTCTCAAGCAGTGCTTTAAATGGGCCGGTACGGAGTACCGCCACTTCCGTTTTTTTGGGTGTTTTTTTTTTTTACTGTCAGTACCGGTACTTCTCTGGAGCCAGGGAGAGTACCGGTACTCGATCGACAGCACGGCAGGCTTAGGTTGGGTTTCTCCTCCAGGGCAGAGGCCACTCTGCTTCCGAGGTGCTGGTAATTAACACGGCTGAAGCAGCCTGTTGCAGATTTGCCGGCGAAGATTCCAGCAGCACCCATTTGAATAGGCCAAACTGCAGGGGGTTGAGAGGGCTTGTGTCACGCTGTGTTAACAGGACAGGGTCTCTAGACAGACCCTGCACTGTGAATCAAGTGCGAGCGACCATTCGGGTGAAAGTGCCATTGTGACTTTTATCTAGTGTAAGGAGTTATTATTATTTTTTTTTACACAAACACACTCCTCATGTGTTTTAATATGTGCTGCAACTGGTACAGAAGTAATTATGTATGATCATATTTTGCCCAAAGCCCCGCCCCTAGCCGTGCCCACTTGCCACACTTCTATTTTAATGAGTTCCTGCACTTATTTTTACCTATTTAAAGCACTGCTCTCCACCACAAGCTTTCAGTAGCCAAGCCGGGCCTCTGTCTGTTGTGCAGAAACTGTTAGAATTGTTTAGATGACCACACAGGAGATCACGCCCGCCAAATATCAGAAGAATTTTCAGCCAGATGTGGTTACAGTTCCATGTTCCAACAAAAGGAACATGAAAATTCTGTGTTGGTGGTGGTTTCTCACCATGTTTATGTAAAGCAAATCTCAACCTCATTCCCACTTCGTATATTTTATGTGTAAACTTAGAAGCTTGTGGTAGAACGTGTGTGTGCATTTCTATCTCCATATACATCACAAACATCTACTTGTGAGAGAGGCAAACCTGCTCACCATGGTGAAATGGGTTATTGCATTTTGCAGGGCGTCCATATTTGCAGTAAACTTTTCAGGGAAACTTCTCATCCTAAGACCGTCAAACGTTTAAAAAAATGTCTAAAGGCGAGGATGAGAAGTGAGGGGAGCCAGAAAGCAGAGTGATTGCTTCAAATTAGGCATGGTGTCCGAGCGTAATAGCGGGCATCAAGCTGGAACACCAATGCCCTGAAGCCATCACTTTGCAGCTTCTGTAGACTTGGCTCCAGTTCTGGATCTAAGCCCTCATTAATCTATTCTTGATTTTGGATGCTCCATAAGTTTACTTCGGAGGGGGGTGCCTCTTCCACTGAACAGTGGATTCCTAAAGACAGCGTGGCATCTTGGCACACGGAGCGTTCTTCCTTATTCCTTCTGTATCTTCTGTTCTCTTGGCACTCACCCCATTATTTTGGAATTATCTTCCCAATCCTATAGGTGAATCTCTGAAGGACAGTCAAGGTATCTCCGCACTCTGCTCAATCTCGTGTCTAGCGACGGTAATTCGGACATTGGCTTGTGCTTCTTTCTGCCAACCAACGACCTCAAGCACACACAGGATCCTCCTGACTACTTCAGGGTCAGGGTCAGGGTAGGCTGTGCTATCTGATCTGGTTTGACTCAGACTTTCCAACTGACCCCCTTGCCACACTAGCACCATTATAGAGTCCTGGTCTTTTTTTTTTTTTTTTTCTTTTAACAGCACTTGGCATGCTGGTACCTTCCATCCTTCTTACCGTCCAGTAAGACCCAGCATGCAAAGTGTTAGCTCAAGAGTCGGAGCTAGGTAAAAGTGCAGCTGATGACTTGTGACGTGGCTGCCAGGGTGAAGACCCACAGCATCCAGGAGTATCAGCAGAAACAGTCATAGGATATTTACAGCCATCGGCAGAACGACAAATCGTGGTACTCCGACTCTAGAACGGAGGCAACTTGTGTGGCTTTTAGTGGCGATCCGGGTCCCTTCCACCGATGCTTTGTAGTCGGCTGCCTAGAAGGTTTAGAGCTTGCCATGGCCGAACCAGCTCCAGGGGTGCAGAGTGCAGTTTGTACGGTCTATCACCTGAGCTGCCTGCCTCCGCATGGTAGTGGGATTACTAACCGACCAGCCGTATACGCCTCAGACTGTTAAGCGTCACCACAATCAATCTTAATTCACAGGTTCTCCCCGGCTTTATGGTCCTATTTTGAAAGATGTTTTTATCTCTGTGGTGCTGGGACAATTTTCACAGTGGTGGGGTTGCCATCAATGTGACTGAAGTCCTAGGGATTCTGAAAAATTCAAGCATTTTCGTCAGAACAAGTGTAGCAGGTGAGCCACGCCCACGTGCGTGGTATGTGGCCGCATTTTGTAGCACACTGCACTGTCTTACATTATTACTAACGCAGGATGCGGTGCCGCACAGTCATTTACACGCATCACAGTTTCCTAATAGCCACTACATTTACACAAACACACAGTTTTACAGTTAAAAAAGCAGCAATGTGACAGAAGACAGCCTGACTTATGACCTCTGTCTTAGAACGCTCAGCAGATATTATAAGATGAAAACAAAAATGAAAGTCATCCTAATTACTCATTGACCTGAACTGCAGCATGGTTCTTTTGGGAGGGCTGCAGCACTGCTACTGCCAGCGAGCATGGGTCTGCAGTGTCCTATTTCAGCAGTCGGTGTCAGACTTTTATTAGTGCTGTGTAGCAGCTCTTCGATCTGACCACTTCAAGGACTGTTTCTGCTTGAGCGGAAGCCAAGGCATGCAGGCCAGGGCCCCCTCCCCACTTACAGCTGACCTCGTTACAAATAATGCTCGTGCTTCCCACCAAGAGCCACGGCGTGATCCCCACTGTGAGCTGGCGCGGTCCTTCCAGCGAGAAGCCCAGATGCAGTGCTTCTGGGTCTTAGTTTATGTAATTACTAGTAGGAGAGATCTCCTGTCAGTTCAGTTCAATTAACTTAATTTCGAATAAGAAATGGAATCCTAAAAGTATAAACAAATTAAAAGGAACATTACAAAAATAATTTAAAAGGACCATACAATTATATTGACATCCATAAAATATATTGTATATCCAGAATTAAATTTGCAACTCATTTAGGATATATTTACGTTAAAAGGTCACATATATATAATCGGGGATTATTATAAAGTGCATGTGCAATCCATAAGGATACCAATCTACACGCTGATCTCATAGATGTACATCAAAAGATAATCTATGATTTCCAATAGTGGTAATCAATATCGATTTCTAATAGTGAGCGCCAATCTAATGAAGCTAAGCACAGCACTACATATAGCTGGAGTTGATGGGGACAATAAATATTCATGTCCCTCTTTATAGTAGCGAGATCCAAAAGATAACAAAACAGGCCTAATAAATCGATTTCTAGGTCTCCTGTCGCCAAGGAGCAGTCTTTTGAGACAGCCACTCTTAACATCTTCAGCCGGTCCGTTCTGCACGCCATTGGTGCAGAGTCTGCCTCTGACGCCTCGAAAGTGTGGGGTGTGCCTTGCTGAGCTCTTTGGCAGCTAAAGGAGAAAGTACAACTCCCAGGATTTGGCAAGAAAATGGTGGCTGGCCTCCCCATGCAGCCTATGAGGGTAGGGTGGCCAGGCGTGCCGGGACAGTCTTTTTCACCAGCTGTCTCAGCAGACTTCAGTAAATTTAGCACATGTCCCAGCCTTCAGCGAGGGTGGACGGTAAATAGTAAAGGTTTTATGTGTTCAAAGGCAAGGTTAGTTAGCAGCTCTACACGGAAAGCAGTTGAACTCGCATGATACGGGCTGGAAAAGGTGCATGTATTGCAGTCTCTTCGTGCCACTTTGATTTAGTTTCTATGTTGATAATCGCTGTCCTGTAAGTCCTGCTGGGCTCCTCGGTTGATGTACAATTGTAGTCTTTCTATGTTTAAGAAATGTCTTGGTTTTGATATGTGGTCATCCCCTATGATGAGGGACAGAGAAAGGTAGGGTTTTAGGCAGACACACGCAATTGCCCTTCGTTTTATATTCTTTGGAAGTGTTTGCTTGTGGAGAAACAGAAGTCCAGCAGACACTGGCCCTAGTGCCATAATGTGATCTTAAAAGGGGCCAGCATCTCAAAAAACGGAAGGAAATATTTTTGTACAAGGAAGTGTGATGGGCGCCTAGAACAGTCCCCCTCCCCTGCCCACTAAGGAGAGATAAGGAGTCTAAACTCCAAATATACATTCTAGCATTTCAAAGATCCTTTGAGTCCAGCAGATGTGAAAAACAGCTGGAGACCACGCAGTGGGTGCAGTATCGCAATACTTTCCTTGCCCTTTGTTCCTAGGCGTCCCATTGAAGAGGCCGGGTCTGGTGGCTCAGTGGACTAATGCATCCACTGCCGGCGCCTGTTAGACCTTATGGTCACGGGTTCAAATCCTGGCGGGTCCACTCAGCCTTTCATCCATCTGAGGTCGATAAAATGAGTACCATTGAGTTGGGTAACAAGAAACATCTGTTATTCAGCACCAAGGTGAACGTGCGCTTTACAAATACACATGTCATGTCTCTTTTGGGAAAAACCAATATGTCCGGAACGAAATCACTCCCGATCCGGAAGCACTGTTGCACTGCCAAAAAATTCCACAATTGATTTCCATTCGATCTTTTTATTCTTGTTGTTCCAATCATTTACATTTTTCAATTCGTTTTAGCACTTGAAATCCATTATTTCTATATACATGTGATGCTGAAGGTATGCCCATCCAATCCAGGCCTTTTCCATAAAGCAGGACTTCTACAAATTTCATCCTCATTAGTGTGTCTTTCCCAATGCATTTCGGGCATTTTACTTGCCTTCTTCAGGGGTTCAATACAAATATAAGCTGGCTGTCCCTGGTTGCCTGGAGTCCGCTAGGAACCACAGTCTCATCCCTTATGCAGTCTGAGGATGTCTGTGACCCGGAAGCTGAACCGCTCCTAGTCTACACAGCTGTAGAGACATTTCCCAGAGTGCTGCTGTGGTACGGATCGAGTTTGCTACTGTCACGCCCGTCTGTACTGTGGCAGACCCTGAAGTAAAATGTAGTACTACTTCCCGTAAAAAAATAAAAGAACTTGCCCAATGCAATGTGGAACTAACCTTTTTCAAGGATGTACGTTTTTTCTCAATCCAGGTCTAGCGAACGAAGGCTAAAAAACGATTGTAATTCTGTGGCAAATGCAGTTAGTACAGTCGCACCTCTAGCTCGGCGTCAGGCCCGTTCCCCAAAGCCTGTAGCCTCCAGGGCATTAGACAACCTGTAGTAACTTAGTCCACGCTGGTTGAGATATTACAAGAGGATTTATTAAGATAAGTTACAGCATTGAAGTATAGATGTGAGCAGCCTGCAAGGTGGAGTGCAAAGCATGTAAAACATTTAACTAAGATATTACACAACCCTTGTGTGAAATGTTGTCATTTCCTTGGAACCGGAGTTGCCAGTGAATACTGCGCGCGCAGCCGGTGGCCAAGGGCCTCTTCTTCGGGCTTTGATGCTCATGGTTTTCCAAGACTTATTTTTGGCTCGTGGTAGAATGCCTCGGTCTGCTGTCAAAAATAGAGCGTGCAATAAATATGTGGTTGAAGCAGTGCTAATCTCTTTAGGAAAAGAAATAAGCCTTTAGTCATATTAAGGAAATTCGCCTAGTAACTTCAGGTAGGCATATGGTATACATCGAGTCAAGAGGGAAATCCCTGGAGTATACTTGTTCACCTATGTCCTAAGCCCTGTCATGTCAGGGAGGAGGGACCTATGGTGTACTGTATATCGAATAATTTAAAAAGGCTTCCACAAAGAAATAGAATCGTTAACAATCTGATTTTATTAAAAGCCAATGTCTAGGCAAGTAAATGAGCAGAACAAATTCATACAAATCAATACAATGCAGTTTAAAATTCAAGGAAAAACCTTGAAAAGATCATACACAGATAAAAACAAAATTACACAGACATAATAATAAAATGCACGGTCGATTCAGACATATCTATAACATGTGAACAGTTTATGAGCAAAAGACAAAAATACAAAATTACATATCATACCAAAAACCCCTTGTATCACTGGCTCACTGTGGCTCACAGATATCTCTGCCACCAGATTATCCTAGATCCAACAGCCTCAACTCCTTATATTCTTGTAAACATTAGTAATAGAGTTAGATATCCATCTAAGGTTTACTGGGCCCTGACTGGATTCTTTTTATCATAAAACAGTGCGTCGACGCGTTTCGGTGCAGTACAGTGGATTATGTGGCACCTTCCTCAGGACTTTTCTTGCCGGGGTTTCAAGAAGTGGTTAAATACACCGTATCCCCATCTAGTGTGGTATACGTTCCAGTGTAGGATCAGCTTTGCGCTACGCCTGGATTCTGCAAGCTTGTAATATAGATGTTTCCTCTCCCCTGTGATAGGAGCTCCTTCTCTTGGGGTTTCTTCTTTTCGTATTCTAAGACTTTTTCACAGTTTAGTGAGGTATCTCTGGATATTTTAGAGCATTCTTTGAACGGGCATAGGATGTTGTTGATATTCTCCAGAACTGGATATGTTCTCGATGTCACCGAAAATGCGCTTCTGCCTCGTTCCCTTCACTCGCTGAAAGTGGGGTACCCTCTCTTTTTTGAAACCATATGGTATACATCGCCATTCTTTGTTTTAGGTTTCCATAAAGCAGCAGTTGCTGTCCTCACTCATTTTAGAGCATTGAATATAAATAGTGTAGCTCATCTGCAGATGTTGTTGTGTCTTTTATGGGCCTTCACACATTCAGAGTGGAGATAGTCGCAACAGATGGTACGGTGTCAAGGCGCAGTGGCAGATTATGCAGGTAGTACGGCATCTACAGCCAAGGTACGGTGTCAGTTTGTGCAGGTAGTACAGTATCTACAGACAAGGTGCGGTGTCAGTGCAGATAGTACGGCATCTACAGGCAAGGTGCGGTGTCAGTTAGAGCCGATAGTACAGCATCTACAGGCAAGGTGCAGTGTCAGTGCAGATAGTACGGCATCTACAGGCAAGGTGCGGTGTCAGTTAGAGCAGATAGTACAGCATCTACAGGCAAGGTGCGGTGTCAGTTCGTGCAGTGAGATACCTTACCTAGCTCTAGTATACAGTCCTGCGTCAGCAGGGAGATCGCGCTGCCTGCGCACAGTCTGTTCCGGCAGCGTTCTGCTCCTCTTCCCCTTAGCTTGGATATTGAACACATGCAGGTCGACTTAGCAGCAGTTCATAAGGACTGCACCAACTGCAATTGGAGGTCGGTGGTTCAAGTGCTGCAAAGAAGGTTGAGACCTCCCGGTCCTCGCGCAGGATATGATACCCTCGTGTGAGGGTTGATGTCACTCTCTGGCAGGTCTAGATGCAGCAGGTGTGAAGGCACACTGAACCTCACTCAGCTCCAGATGAGACCATGGTCTCGCAGTCTTGATCCTTCAAAGATCTTCACTGAAGGAGACCAGGTCAGTGGACGCGGCTGTGGTCTGAAATGAGGCAGGGTCTCAACATGCCCAATAGTCTCCTTCCGGGTGCAGCAGTGCAGGTTTGTTCCTCATCCTACTGTATACTCCCTTCACCTCAAAGGGAGACTGACGGTTTTTGTTTCCAGTCTTCCTCTGCTTAGGTGAGTAGCGTGTCTTCCAATTAGAAGGTGAAGCTGGTATTAACCACATACGACCGCTTATAGTCCCTGCTCTGACAGTTGACCTCTAGCCACTGGCCCCTCGGAATCATAGTGGAACTTAAAGTTTCATAGGAAGCCAGCCATGACAGTTTCATTTTGTTTTGCCCCAGCTCCATGGCCATCGGCTACCAGGGAAACAAAGTCTGGGTTGAAGATGGGAAACCAATTAGATGCTGTTTCAGGCCTGTGGTTTTCCTGGCACAAGGGTGCAGGGATTGGGGAAAGGAAGGTTGTCCATCTCTTTACTTGGGCTGCGCATCTTTGCTGTTGCCATTGGCTGCGGTCTTTGTTTTAGTGCTGCTCTTTTCAGAACCACAGTTGACCTCTTGGAACTGGCTTGGTTCAGAGGAGAGTGACACAAAAGGGTTTTCTTGCTTCATGAAGTACCTATAATTTCATAACTGGGCATATACACTTAGCTTTATAATGGTTTCTGCAAGGAGGGTGTGAAGGAAGAGAGCTAGGGAACATGGGATACAGCTGTACATTGTATAACCTTATGGGCGACATGCACACAAGGGCACCCCAACCACCAGACGTCCTTCACTTCTTCTGTAATGAGCACTTCTCGAGTCATTAGACATTCTCCCTACTGGGATGCCAATGAAAAAGCCTGGTCACCATGTCTACAAATCTTAATCCACCAACTTTTATGGTTGTATGGTAATTGGGATAGTAGTTACCCATGTTAATAGGAGTACCACTTTGGATGTATATCCATTATCCAACAGTTCCTAGCATTTTTTTTAGTTAGCAGCATACATGTAGTGGGGACTTGTGACATCAGTGTCCTACACACAAGACTGATCAGTAATATCAGAATGAAAAAAATGAGGTGCTGCTCTTGAGATAGGATTTTTACAGCCAACATCCCCTTCTCCTCCCATTGTACTTACATTTTTAGTCTGCTTTGGGTGTATATGGGCCATTGCATTTGTCCAAAGCCCATGCCATGACAACATTGTGCACAGAAATTCTGTCTTCTACACAATTACTAATCTGTGTCTAAATCTTCTCAATTAACTTGAAAAATAGTACCTCTTTCATTGATCTTAACTGTTCGTTTTGATATATAACACATAACCTCACCAGGACACCAGAAAAAGGTAAATGCATGCACGATTGAACCACATTTTTTGCTGGGACATAACGAGTCACTGTCTCCCAGAGTCCCATGTCTAGAGTTATATTAGTATTGCAAACCCATGGTAGGTAGGGTTCTAGACGATCACAGATTTCAGAATGATCGGGCTGCTCTCCAAGCGCTTCAAAATCTCTTCCAAGTTTCTGCATGGGTAAAAGAAACGCAAAACATACTCCCACCGCTCCCTGTGAGCAAAATGACTTTGGGATGCACTAATAACTTTGCTGGAATAGTGAAATGCTTGATCAAGGGTCATCGCAGTTTGTCATTTGCAGCTTGAGTGCCCAATAACCTTGCTTCTCTTGCTTCCTGATCTGCCTTTTGAAGAAGCTACCCCAGTTGTTCGTCATCCTTGGGGGTGTTTGAAGAGTTGACATGAACATTTCACTCTTTTTTTTTTTTTTTTTTTTTTCTCCGGACTTCGTTAACTTTGAAGCCAGCATTGCCAATCTCTGGAGAAGAAATGTGCTTGAAGTGGTGGGGAAAAAAAGATTTTTCTTAATGAATTATTTCTGCAGTATAGGATCAGATGTTAGCAGATCTCACGTCAATGCTCAACTTTTGTCTGATTTTTATGCAGAGACCTTTGCAGTTCGAAGAGAAAGACCGACCATTGAAGCACAACTGTGGAATAGCGAGCACTGCAGTCCCTGCTTCTGTGTGCAGTGAAGCCCTTATGACCACAAGCTTTTGCAGTAGTACAACTGTTGATAAGAGAAGACTGACACTTTACATTCTTGTGCAGTGGAGCCCTCACTGCTGCAATCTGCAGTAGTACAACTGTTGACAAGAGGACTAACAATGTACATCTGTGAACAGTTGAGACATCGCCACTGTAGAATGGAGGACGAACTTGCTCCCTGCATTAGTACAACTGTAGAACGTACATGACTAGCACTGTACGTATGTGTGCAGTGGAGCCCTAACTACCAGAAGCTACTGCAGTAGTGTAGGCAGCTGGCTCTCTATATACTATACCAAAGTAAGGTATGGTGTACACAGAGTACAGAGGTTCCCCAGAGGTATAGCAGAGGCTAAATTAGTTAATCACTCTTTGTGGTAGTGTGGTCGAGCAGTTAGGCTTATCAGAAGGGTGTGTTAAGCATTTATTGGTTTTCACTCAGACAAGAAGTGATGGCACACACTCGGAGGCTAAATCCAGACCAATAAGGTAAGTATATAAAAGGTATACTTGTTTTATTACTAGAACCAAGCAGGACTTGGCACAGGTAAGTAGAATATTCTTTCAAATGCTAAACTTTACAATAACATGCAATTGTGAATGGACTTGGAATTGTTACAGGTTTGTATTTGCTTTTAAAACTATTTAGAATACATAGAACATTACTTTTAATTACTTTTCAGTTATCAAATCAAATGAAGCTTTATTTGGTTGTACGTAGAACATCCATAAAAGCACAGAATATATTAAATCTAAAAAAGTACAATTAAGAACGGTTATATTATAAAAATGATAATATATCAACAATGTGACGGTTTCCCAAAGTTCTGTTCATCCCATAAATAGACACTATTTACTCTTAATATGGAAGCTACGACCATAAGAGTATAAGCTGCTAAAACATAAACACGGAATGAGCCAATACAATCGAAATAGAAAGCTTACGGGTTAAAAGGTGACACACAATGTGTCATAAATTGATATAAAAATACAGTTAAATCTAAAAGAAAAATGAAGCTAATCCATTTTGCAGGCACCCAAGGTACATTTCACTGTTGCTCTAAGTTCTGCCTGTGCTTAATAGTCAATTTCAGGAAGTTTACTATTGATTTAGCAAAGGGTTCAACTTCTAGAAATTGCAACGCAAGGAATGCCCGACGACACCTGCGTAGGCCCATGATTTTTAAAATGTGAGTGAGCCACGGTTTCCTCAGATCCTGGTAAAAATTGCAAAAAAGTAACGTATGGATAGTGGATTGGGGGGAGCAATCATCACAGGGGCATGGTTTTTTACCAGTTATTAATCTTAGGGAAGGTGAGTTGGTGGTGAAATGTGTTGAGCCTTAACCTCGTTAGCAAGAGTCTTTCATATACCGAAAGCTGAAAGGTTAAATATGGCTGGACCGTCAGTGTTGTCTGAATCTGTAGTGAGTGTTGCACAGTAGATTTAGACACCTCACTGGATAATCGTAAAGATTCTAGATGGGTCAAACACGCCTTTTTAAACCGTTTCCTTGGTATTGCTGCAATTATAGAAGGCGAGTTAAAAAACAGTTGCATACCAAGGTTGCACAGGAATTTCACACAACAAAACATGCATAGCATAACAAAACACAACAAAACATAGCCTAACAAAGCATAGGATAGCAAAACCAAACATAGCATAGAATAACACATAGCATAACAAAACATATCAAAACACAACAAAACATAGCATAACAAAACATAGCATAGAATAACACATAGCATAGCAAAACAAAGCATAGCATAATAAAACAAAGCATAACAAAACACAATAAAACATGCATAGCCCAACTAAACAAAGCATAGGATAGCAAAACTAAACATAACCTAGCATAGCATAACAAAACAAAGCATAGGATAGCAAAACGAAACATAGCATAGAATAACAAAACATAGCATAACAAAACATAGCATAACAAAACACAACACATAGCATAACAAAACATAGCAAAACACAACACAGCATAGCTTAACAAAACACAGCAAAACACAACAAAGCATAGCTTAACAAACCATAGCATAGCAAAACAAAACATAAAATAGCATAGAAAAACATAGCATAACAAAACATAGCATTGCAAAACAAAGCATAGCATAATAAAACAAAGCATAGCATAACAAAACACAATAAAACATGCATAGCATAACTAAACATAGGATAGCAAAACTAAACAAAGCATAGGATAGCAAAACTAAACATAACATAGCATAGCATTACAAAACAAAGCATAGGATAGCAAAACGAAACATAGCATAGAATAATAAAACATAGCATAACACAACACATAGCATAACAAAACCTAGCAAAACACAACAAAGCATAGCTTAACAAAACACAGCAAAACATAGCATAACAAAACATATAATAGCATAGAAAAACATAGCATAGCATACCAAACACAACAAAACCTAGCATAGCAAAACATAGCATAGCATAGCATATCATAACAAAGCATAGCATATCATAACCAAGCATAGCATAGCATAACAAAATACAGCATAGCATAGCATAACAAATCAAAGCATAGGATAGCAAAACATAGCATAGTATACAGCACCACCATAGCATCACTCAGGGGCACCACAACAACACTATGAGCTACCACAGCATCACTGAACGCCACAGCATCACCCGTTCGCCATCACATCACTCAGCGCTACCACAGCATCAATGTGTGCAGCCATTCAACAACTGGTTCAAATATGCTCTCAATGTTTCAAGCTTTATTACAAATGTAAAAAAAAGATGTTAATATTTCACTTCTGTTCTTGGATTTTCGTCACAATAAAGTACACTGAACATAATCTTCACAAGTTATTTAGAAAAGTTTAAGCTATTGCCATTATAAATTACAATAACTTTTATTTAAGTATTAATTATTTTAAAAAAATTAAAGCCATTATTTGTAATATCAATACATGTAAGTCACGTAAATACAACACATATTGCATTACTAATTGCTATAGGTATCAGATTTGCGAAAGTTGTAACTATTGGCTTTGTAAATGACAAAGCTATTAATTTCGCTATTTTCAAAAATTAAACATAAATAATAAATTTGTCATTAACAATACCAATAGCTCAAACTTTCCTAATGCATGGCAAATGCTTGTTATAGGACTTGTGCCCCTAAGTCCGACCATCTGACTCTTCGGTTCAGCACTTTAGTTCTTCATGCAGACATTGTCACTATTTCTAACACCCGCAGCTTACAGATTCGTGCTTTACCCTTCCCTTGTGTTCAGGAGCAGCCCTCATGTCAGGGGACACGCATTCCCCGGAGGCGTGAATCTAATCTGGCCAAGTTACAAGAATGTGGCCTGGAATGTGGACTTCCATCGCCCCTGCATTTGTACGGTCCATTTTCTCTCAACACAAATTGCACTGATAACATCGCAGCAGAACTAGAACATCCGACATTACCTGCAGTTTCCATTTGTGGTTTCAGCAGAAAGACAGTGTGACTGAATATGCGTTTTTCTCTCATTATTTTTATTTGACGTCTTGTGTGTTAATGGGTACTTTCATGTCACCTTTGTTCAAAGGCGCTAATACTTTGGACGACACTCGTCGCTGTGCCTACGATGAAGCGTGCGATGCTTCAGGGCGCAGCAGTTAATCAGCCTATGGGTCAGTTTAAGTCCTGAATGTTCTGCTGTGTAGAAAATAATTAAATGCTCTGTTGTCGTGACTCCATGTCAAAATTAGATGCCCGCGTAGGCTGTGCAGTATTGCACACGAAAGTCTTGGCTGGCGTTGCTATCCTCTGCTGTCAAAAATCAAACTTTGTATGTTTCTGACTGTCTCACAAGGTCCTATTTAAATTCTAGAACTTGTGAGTTTTTGTTGTGTGGGAAATGTTCAGGCTGAAAATTATAACTCACTTTACCAGCGGCCAGCCTACCTTTAAAATGTATGCTTTCCTTTCTTTTGTTGAACTATTGACCTGTGCCGCAAGCCCGCGTGCGAGTCTCGTGATTTGTTACACCCAGCAGCCATTTTAGCAGCTTTGTCCCCATGCTGGGACTTGGAGGTCAACCGAGTGCTTCTAAAACATCTAGCATTAAGAGAACAGGACACTGTAGACCTCCACATGTGACCTGAACAGGTTGAGCAGGTTCCCTCACAATGCCATTCCTAACTTTTTTTGCCGTTTTATATAGTACCAGCTTGGATCAAGGGCATTACAACTCTTTACACGAGCACCTGATTATATTGCACAGGGTGAGCGAATTCTTTTGAATATATATTTTTGGCATGAGGCGATTATGTGATGTGCTCAGAATCACAGGATGTTAAACTGACACTGGGACTCGAACCTGGTTCTCCATTTCCAAAGTCAGAAGGTTGAAGCTCTGGCAGTTACGCCACATCTCTTCGTTAACTTGTGACTCACCGGTCAAAAGTGCACCACCAAGTGTTCTGTTACTACGATATGGGAAACCAAAGCCGCACCTGCCAATTTATAAATATGTTTCACCATATTGGGGTCAGGGCCTTGTATGGCGAGCTATCTATGAGGTACTCTGCCCACAATAATCCCTCAAACAAAATAAACAATTAAACAAGGGTCGCTGAGGCTATCGCCGATGTCCTGGGGTATTTTCACACCCGTTAATGGATTTGACTGAAACAAAGACCAGTTGGAAAGCCACTTTGTGGAGGTTCCAGCTCGACTTCTCTGCTTCTGTGTCATTATGCCTCCTCACCAGGTAACCATGCAAAGAGAGACACTATGTGAGTTGCCAGGTCTGCAGAGCAAAGACCTAGAAATCGTAGAGCCAAGTATTCCCGGACTTCAGCAGGGCAGCAATTTCTCACGGAATTTGGCCTGTTTTCGGTAGCAAAGCAGTTTCATTTAAGAAAGATAATCGGCTGCTTGGAACTTTGTAATTTGGGTCTTTCTACAAGGCAGGTATGTTCTATCTCTGTTAGGTCTCCATCAGGTGTTCAGTAACCTAAGCAGGTGTTTATTTCTCTACACTCAGAACATAAACACATTCTTGCGCTCCCTATAAGCCTGTGTCTCCTGTTCCACAAACATTTTTTGGTTGCTTCATAAAAGTCCCTTACCATCACCTTAGATTTCCAGGTATCCTCAAAAATAGATGGATGTTTTACAAGGATCCACATAGAACGCCTCTTACTGGCTCTCCCTCTGCCTAATTTCTGCTGCTCTCTCCAGTTTTTTCTAAGCTGAACACGTTTGAATGGTGTGTAGTTACTCCCCTTTTCAAATCTTGCAGCCTAGCAGAATTTCTAAGTTGTCAGTGTTATTTTGCATTGATTGTAATTAAAAGCAAAACATATTTGAAAAATAGATTGCAGACTGCCAAATCACGTAGGATCATAAATGTAAATGCAACCAAAAAAAACATGCATTTGGTGACTAAAGGTGAAAAAGAATGTATAGCCTATATATTACAACATTTATTCTATTACTAACATTGTAGTTTTATATGAAAATATGCAAGTAAGAAAACTGGCTAAGAGTCCAGGAAATAATTCAAACACACACATCACAAAGCAACAATTTTACGAACGTCATTAATCAGAATTTACATCCTATCATAATTGTCCTGAATCTTCATTTTAGAGTACATAACTTTTCAAGCTTCACATGGGAAATTAAATCCAATCTTCCCCCATTGGGGCTTCCTTTGATTTACATACTTTTTTCATTTATTTATGTGCAATTATTGCATACGAGGGCCACATTTTGCCCGGTGCATGCAGCCCTGGGGAACTCTGCACCTTCACCAATCCTAGAACCATTTGGTCAAATCTTTTCGTTTTTTGAGTTCGAATCTAGCCAACCTTACTAAGCAAGCCCATTTGTCTTGAGTTTGAAAAGAGAGGCAGCCTCCGAGCGCAACAGCGGGGTCATTCTGCTGCTGTTCACATGAATGAAAAGGGTGGGTGTGTAGCACAAAGCCTTGTGAATAATGCTTTGTTTCCCCCAGGCTGCGTATCTCAAAATCTGAGCGCAGCCCAGTATTGTGGGCGATCACCTGCATGGCGAATGGAACCGTTGAACAACAGCCAATTGTTATCGGCTCGCCTCCTCGCCGCATGCACAAAATGGTGACCAACGACCAGTTCCTGACAAAATGTGTTCCACGTTAAAAATAATGTGGAGCTCTCCAAATTAAGCACAGGCACCCTACAGAGGGTTTTTTCTCTTACTTTTAATTTACGCTTTAGTTATACGAACCAAACCTCATTATGCAAACAAAACCTACTGACACTCCAGGTTGTTTGATTGTTCTATCTGCCATTAATATCTGTTAGCATGATATTTTCGGGTGCTTTCCTTTTCTGGTTGTATCCCCATTTGTTTGTAAATACTTTAAACATTTTAGAATTGGGTTTTCTGCTCGAATTCTCGTACCATAAGACAGTTTCTTGGGTTTTACTCGAATTTTACTCGAATTACTTCATTATAGACCCTCCCAACAAATAGTTGTGTTGCATAATCCCATATTATTCAACCTGCTGTTCTATGTTTTCATTCATGCGAGATCTTTAAATGGCTCTCCTCTCCAGTGGCCCCCTCCAGATGGTACAGATTTAGATTGTCACCCCATTCACAGAATGTGGTGTAGAATTTGCAACTTATTGGTAGACTTCTTCTGGATTCTGACCAATCTCTTTTAATCCTTTAGAGGGATCTTCTCCAGAACTGGATGGAACTCTCAAGGTGACCCACTCCATCACTAACGAGTTGCCTTTGACAGATATAGCTTCTGTCTAACAGCAGGGCAATCTTCAAATCGGAGGGGGACCCCACATCAATTTAGGCAGGTCGATGGGGAAAGTAGCAATCAAACACTAGAAGGGGACCTGCCCGCACTAATTTTAATCAATGGCCTTGGAGAGGTCCTTAGTATTATAAAAATTGTCCTGAACCCGAGCAAATCATATAACAAGTTTGATTTTATCAAAATTTATTATTTATTTCTGTGAATTCATTGTCGTTGTATATAGATATAAATAATTTAGTATCAAAATAAATAAGCATCATGACAGCAATTAAATGGTGGTTCTAACTTCATACTAACATACCCTTAACATTCATACAAAAAACATTCACGCATCATACATCCTACAGCACTAGGCAGAGATGGTTTTAGATGACAGGAGGACCGGTGATCAAATGTCCAGGTTGGTTCAATGGGTTCCTAAATAGGAACAGACGCCTTCAGGACAATTTTTATAATACTAAGGACCTCTCCAAGGCCATTGATTAAAATTAGTGCGGGCAGGTCCCCTTCTAGTGTTTGATAACAGCAGGGCAATCCTCTGTCTATTCTGTTGCCTAATGGTTGTTGCATGGCAGAGCCCCAAGATCAGTGTCCTGTTGAATAAACCTACCCACATATGGTTTAGCAGCCCATGAATTTTATACCAGAATGCATGACTTCTCATTTGACTGCCTTGAATCTTGCTTGCCGGATCTCTCAAAACTTTTTTCCCTTAAATCCTAAATTTGAGATTCCCTCTGTGGCATAATTCGGAATCTTATCTGTTTGTGTAATCCCTTTGCAATGTCAATTATTAAGACCTTTATTTATTTATATCATTTATAAAGCGCATCTGCCACCTCGCAGGTACCCTGGCGTTGTTGAATTACAGGGAGGGAGGAGAATACAGCGTAAGCAATATTAAGCTCGCTAAAAGTGTTCTACACTATTGAACAACTTTGCACGGGATGAGTCCTCGTACTGATCCAAACTTTTAGTCACTTCATTTAATTTCACTGAGGTGGTAACAATGACCTCCAAGGCCGTTTGAATTAGATGACCTCTCCGCAATGGCATCCTATGACACGCCCATACTTTAGATTATAACCGCTCTTTGTTGAAATCTGCAGGATGCATTGTGTTAATAATCAGTGATTGCTACTGGGCACACATTCAAAGAGAATGTAGACTTTAAAGCAGTACTTTTGCTTAAATTGCAAAGCAGTCCACAGGGTTGTAGGGGTAGAATTTCTTGTTCCTCATCAAAGTGCCTTCACACTACAAATAATCTTCTACACAGTGAACTCCTCTGATTGCCACCTGTTGCTTGGCTACCTATAAATCGACACTCAATTAGCCCACAGCCAAACTTTCCAGTCCTCAGTCATCTTTTTACCATAATACCTCTGTAGCAGTGTTTTATTTGTAAAATAATATGTGCCAGTCCCCAAACCTTTGATCCGAAGCTGCCACTGCAGAAGGTCTGGTTGCTGATTAGCACACTCCACAATTTGTTCGCCTCATGAATCTTTAATCCATCACCAATCGCTCCCTGTCCCTCTATCTCGCTCCTACACGTTCTTTTTCATCCCTTCTATCAATTTAACTCTTCCTACTTATTTTCTCCATTTGTGTTTCTCTCTCTCTTGTTCTGGGTGAAATTCCAATACAGAAAAATAAGTGGTGGTTGCAAAAATTGAGTGTCATTGGGCCCCACCTGCAACCATCTACTCAAATTAAGCACTGCTTGATAATGGACCAGTACGAGGCACTATCTTCTTAACATTTAATCATTGGTTGTTCTTTCCAAGTGACATTTATTTTGTGCTTGCTTTGAATTTTTTTGGTAACAATAATAAGTAATGTTTAATACAGAACGACCTTACTTATAATTATCACTACATTTATTTATTTAGTTATTTATTTGCGCTATCACCAAACAGGCATCCTGGGGCTGAAAAAAGTAGCTCAAGGGGGAGAGAGAGAACACTACATCTCCGTTTTCCAGTGTTTTGTAAAGCTAGCGGTAGCATAACGGATAATAGCAGATCTGCATGCCAGCAGATGGATAGCAATGTCTAAATATGGTGAGATTGGGTGTATACTGACCAGATCCAGGTTACGTCTTTCCTTTCTATCGCAGTCTCCTCTCTTTGGAGTACGGGGAACGTATTACTGTATCAGTTAACCGGGACTGTGCACCCTGTTACAAAAACAATACACTGCACATAGTCCAGGTGGCCCCGCATTGAAAGAGGGCTTTTAAAGTAATTTATCCTATTTGTCAATTTACTGGGGTAGAAGAAGCAATGATGGGGTAGGCAAAGCCCTCTTTTAATTGTTTAGTGAAGTATCAGCAAAAACATTCTGAAATGAAGTGCTGTTCACAAGCAGGAATGAGTGTGCGTGGAAGCATATAGAGGGAGTTATGGATTTGATGGGTGGTGAGTGTTTAATGCGGACCTGACGACACAGAACAGTTGTGCAGCATATACTTATTTACTGGCCAAATGCAGAGCGGAGCTGAAAGTGATGTGTTTGTTTATTTCAATTGGTGTATACCACAAGGAGAGTCTCGAGACCGCTATTCAAGGAGGATGGTTGAGATATAGGCTGTAATTTTGCTGGGACATAGTTTCCAGTGCAGAGGTCCATTAAATGGAATAATGCGTTCTGCTCTTGGTTGGTCTCCTCCCTTCTATAAACACTATCTGCGCCGTTGTGGGTATATGGTGCTGTAGCAAGTGCCTAGCATGCGGCTCAAGAACGCTGACTTGGTGTTGATTCCCAAGCAGTTGGCATCTGAGCACAGCGTGGAAAGTCCAAACGGGCCGCATGGGAACCATTTTGCATTCTCCTACTGTCACGGTTGAGCCTATTAAGCTTTTCATTTGCACCTATAATTGATTGGGGTGTGTATTACCTAGCCACTTCTTTTAAGATAAACCCACTTTCTACTTTTTTGGATGTGATCATGATCCGTTGGACATTGGCCGCAAAAAAAACAAAAAACCTGTCCTGTATTGAGAACCTAGCCTTGCATCACTAAAGACGGTGTATGATGCAAAGTATGAGCTGGTGCCTGGTAGCACCCCAAGCCACTAGTGAGTTCCCATCAGTGTGGTAAAAAATATTTCTATGTAGAGCGCTGTGCAGGTTTAGGTAAGGGTCAAAAATGTCAGACTTGAGGGTAGCTCCCTGAGCTAAAGATCAGTTTGCCTTCATTTCCAACTTTTTGCTTTTTCTCAATATCCTCTGTTTTCAGTTCACTCCACCCTTTTCATCTCTTCACCGGTTTTCTCATTGTCTTTCACTCCCTCTTGGTCATTTGCTCTTTTTTCGGTTCTGCTCTGTATTTCTTTCTCTTGTATCCCGGAGTCCTTTTCTCTTTCCTCATGTTTCTCTTGGGCAATTTCTTAAAGCTCCTTATATCGCTGCAAACCTGTCCCAAACCACAAAACGCGGGCATCTGTTATTAAGCTGTAAATGAAGGTGCCGCATCCTATCCTGCATTAGTCCAATCCTATGGCGCAGGATACCAGCCTTTTTAGGTAGAGCATTGAAGACCTCTTGTATATACTTTAGTATATACTTATATGTGTATGTACTTTGTGGGCTCTGGAGATCAGCCCTAGGACTTGTCTGCTTCCGCTTAGGGACTTTTTTTTCTGTTCAACTACCTCTATTTAACTGTCTTGATAGAAAACGACCAGCAGAGGTCCATAAAATACCAGAATCACTTAAGCATTCTCTTGATTCCAGTCCATAGAAACTTTAGTTCACAGGCACCCATAGACAATAATATATTTTTTTACATTTGTATTTTCAGTGATATAACCACCGAAGGTCCCGATTTTACATAAAAAACAGAGCTTTGGACTATACCATTTTCAGCTGAAAGGCAATATTTCTCTCCATGTGTTCCCATACCTGGCGTGTCATGCAGTTTGGTGCTTAATTTTTCTCCATGTTAAAGAACAATATATGTTTCAGCAACCAGGCTAATGTGCTGTCTAGCTAAATACATATAGGGTCTCAAAGGCGAGACCGATTGAATTGCAATTGCTTGTTCTTTTAGTTGTTAAAGTCTTCCGTAGCACCTCTTTTGTTGTTTTCAGATATGTAATGGCTTTCCTCTGGATTAAACCCTACTTGTTCTTCCTGATTTATCTCTGATCAAGAAGGCACTAGGTGGGTATGGGTTTATGTGTATGGTGCTTCGTCGCTTGCAATTTAGGGGAGTTGGACAGGGGATGGAACCATGTGTCACACATTGTGTACTGCTGTAGTAAATCTTCAAATGCCCTGTTAAATATGCAAATTAGATTGTTCTCTGGGCTTGCATTGCAAATGTCATCTCGTTAATGGAGATGTTATTTTAAGTACATTTCTTCGTTGCTGACAGCTAATTAAGTTCCAGGGTTAATCTTATTTTTTTTGTGTTGTCATTTCTGCTTTCAGTCATTAGAAGTGATGTTACAGATGTGGGCTGGCTGGTATGAAATCACCAATATTTCATTATCAGTTGAAGCATCTGAGTAGTTTGCAGGGCTGGAGCAGTCGGTGGCAGACCTCGTGACCCTGGCTCGCTCTCTCTAGCCCTTCTTGCCTTTAAGAGGTAGGGTTATTATCCGGGAGTTCTTCCTAATTGTCTGGCAGCACATTGGGCTTTACCGTCTTAATTGCTGTAGATTTGATTGGGATTCCTTTTGATTGCTGATATTGTTGGGGTGTTTCTGGGTACGCTCTACCATGGACCAATCTTTCTCTTTTTTTTTTTTCAAGCTATCGTAGCAGGATCGCCTCATTTGGGTGGAGGGAATGGGCAAAGGTTGTTACTGGTCTATGCGCAAGGGCTCTTTAATGGCCTTGCAATGAAGCACAAGCCAATCTCCCATACTCCTGCTGTTCGGAGACCAATGTCGTTGCCTACTCTTAACTAGTTATTGAATTGACCATTCCTACGAATGGCAAGATTGTATTGGATAGCTACTTTTCCTGGTGTTTGTGTAGTTTGTCTTAATCGAGTTGCCTTGGATGCGGTTGAGGCAGCAGTCTGCAGTTTATTGTCCACGTTTCTTCACTCTGAAAGAACATAGTCCAGTAAGGATGAGGCTAGCTCAGAGACTGTCTAGAGTTGGTCTCCCAAAGTCGAGCTGACATTGATCTAGAGGAGGCTTATACATATAATTTAAAAATGAGTAACCTTCAGCAGAGATTAAAGTGACAATAGAACTAAGACAGTGGGTAACCATTATATGGTGCAAGAGCAAACCTGAAACTAGCGGTCATGGACAGGGTGGACAGGAGAGGTTTATTTGTAATTCTGATGATTTGAGATCCCAAAACCTGGAACCTGTGTACAGATGCAGAGAAAGACTAACCAAATTACAGAATGACCCTCAAGCCCAGGATTCAGGTTTACTTGAATTGAGATACAACTGCACTGACGATGCAAAGGTGGATTGATCAATTGGAATAGATACATTAGAAAAGTATGTGAATTAGAGTGGCATTGAAAACCATAAGACTAGGCAAGTTTGATAACTGTTTACAATGTATTTCTGGCAACAGTGTTTAATGTATTTTAGAGTGACAATAAAAAATTGGCTTTGTTATTTATACAAACTTGTGTTTTTCCGGTTGCCTTGGCATTTGCCTAGTGTCTACAGTTTTTAGGTCTGGCACTAAACAAGATCTGTACATTAAAAATATATATATGTGTATATATATATATGTGTGTGTGTGTGTGTGTGTGTTTATTTATAATATATATAGCTTTCAGCTAGCTCTCTTCATCCATTGGTCTGTTTGTGTGCCATTCACATTTTTCTTCTACCCACTACAGCATGGGGCAGGGGTCCTCCCACTTCAGCCAGCCACTGGATAGCTTCATTTTGAGCGACTGTATTTTGCTCTTTCACTAGGAACACATAGGCACACAAGCTAGTACCCATCAGTGCTAATGTATTTCTTTCTAATGTATCACTTTGGTGTTCCTTATGTGATTAAAGTCTGATGTGACCGCATTATATACCAGTGAGCCAGGTAATAGCATCGGTCACATTCCACACTTTGAGTCCTGTCTCTGGCTGATGCTGTTGCAAATTCCTTTTGGAAGGTCCTTCATCTGACTGCCTGTATTTTACAGCATGACAAATTGCATTAATTTGAAACTCATATGTATTAAATTGTCTAAAGCTTCAAGATTATACATGTGAGTTCTTAAGCATGCAATTCTTCTAAACACGTTTATTCTGGGCTCCATTTCACCAATGCTTGTTTGATAACTTTACCCAGGAAGAAAACATACATTTATTGTGATTAATTTGCAGCCCTTGCAACACTTTTCCATCATTCCTTTCTTTATCTTCTTCTTTCTTTCATTTTTTATTCCTATCATTTTGTATCTTCTTCCATACATCTGTCTCCTGTTTTTTTATTCCTTTCCTTTTTCATTCTTTCATTCCTTCTTTCTTGCTTTCCTTTTTCATTCCTTTTGTTCGTTCATTCTTTTACTTCTCCCGTTTTATTTGTTTTTTCTTTCATTCCCTTTCTTCTTTATTGATTTCCTTTTTATTTTCATTTCTTCCTTCCTGGCTTATTTTTTCTTCTGTAATTTCTTCCTTCTTTCTTGATTTTTCTCTTTTGCCGTCTCTTTCACGCTTTCTTGCTTTGCCTTTCTATACTTTCTTTTTTCCTTCTTTCTGTTTGCCTTTCTATGGTTTGTTCTATCATCCCTTCATTCTTTCCTGCCTTCCTTCAGTCCTGCTTTCTTGCCTTCCATTCCTTCTTCCTTTCCTTCATTCTTTCTTGCCTTTCTTTCTTTCCTTCTTTCCTTATTTCGTTCCATCATTCCTGCTTTCTTTCTCAAAGGCAAGAGGCTGGCAGGCAATGGCACAATTGGCTTTTTTAGGTGTGTTAGCCTAATACTTTTCATTTTGCTAAAATTATGTGCATGACCTAGTTATTCATATGGTTTTCAGCCGTACTTCATCCCTTTGTCTGTGGCTAGATCATTCACATTTTTTCAACCTTATCGAGGGTCAAGGGACAACCTGTCACCCCACTTCATCCGTTAGCTAACTTCACTGTGAGTTATGGCACGCTACACTTTAACATGGAGCACATCCACACATCAAGTAGTTCCTTTTAGTGCCAGGGAGTACTATGGTACTCTGTGCTTTTTATAGATCAGAACATGTTTTGCCTTTAGTCAATGGGTTTGTTTACATGACACTATGCCCAGCAGCTTTCCAAACAATGGAGTTTTGCACAAGTCATGACAAAACCAGAATTGGCAAAAGGCTGACGAACAACTCTAGACCTATTGGTTTTGCCAGTGCTTATTTATTTATTGGGTTTATTGACTCAGTCAGCTAAATGCTCACTGCTGATATCGCTGCACACCTGCAGACACCGAGCTTGATTCGTAAAAGGTTAAAGTCACTTTAAATATTTCTAAAATGAGTACTGTTACATTTGATAATAATAATGGCACTTACTACTCCGAGAGGTGCTACATATAAAAGATTATTCTATGTAGCCAAAGCACTGGCGTATCCAAGGTCATTGTCCTTTTTGTGTTTGATCAGTGTCTATTTGTGGTAAACATTTGGTGCCTAGAAGAGGAGGCTTTTAGTGCTTTCCCTGAAAATATGAAGATCATGTTCCTTTGATTTCAGTTAAGATATCAAGACGGGGTAATGAGCTTATGTCCGGTAGTAGGTGGTCTCTAGATAAAGTACCCTATTATCATTGCATATGCACCTGTTATAAAATCCTGCAAGAAGCTCCGCAAAAATCAAGAATGCCATTTCATATTCTCAAAATTCATTATAGTAGTTCCACTATATCAATTTCACTAATAGAAAACAAATGCTTGTGTAATAAACATGTAGTAAATATTTGAATCAGTCATCATTCTTCTTTGCATACCATGATATGTATACATTTTAATGAGAACAAAACAATATTGTTCATAAATAACATGTGTTTTGCAATATACGTTGCGTTTTAAAGACCACTAGTGAAAAATACAGCACTATGCAATTACAAAAGGGTTAGTCGCATGATACACACATGTTCAATAGGTTTTCAGGCAACAGATTATCTGCACTGTCCTTAGTAATTGAATTCCTGCGTTCAAATCCGATACACGCTTTATTTTCAGTAGAAACTTAGTGCTATGGATCCCCACATGGTTAGTCATATATCTTGTGGAGCTGCTTTTCCTTGATCCACCGAACAAACATTCAATTCAGTTCCTACCACATAGGTAAATGTGATTCAAATATACATTACATGTTGATGATGAGACAGACATTGATTTGGGAATGGTACACAAACAATGATAAATGTGATTCAAATATTTATTACAAGTTGATTACTATCCGTAATACAATATACCTCTGTTCCGAACTCTCCAATGTATATGGGAAAGGCCTCGTTTGTTTTAATGTACATCTCCTGTAATCACCAGCCGCAGAATGGTGCTCCCACCGTAGTCATAAACTGGGGACTGAAATGTAATGGTGAATCACAAAGAACGTTCAGGTCTATAGTTTATGGACTTGAAACTAGAGTTTAACCCTATCTGCCTCTTCATGTGACGGAGGTGGGCGTGATGGTGTGCATGTCTTGTGGAATTCCAATTGGAAGTGACGGCGACCATTTTGTTGCATGTGCTAACTTCTCGGTGAAGTACTGCTGGGGAATATTAAGGTCAAGGATGAGGAACAAAAATGAGAAATTGAATATATCAAGTGTAAGTTTGCTTTTTAAAGCTCGTTACATTGCATTAGCTACCTCACTTCCGCCTATTTTCATCTAGCGAGTCTGAAGCATGTTTGCCATACATCGGTCATTTGTACTACTTGAGGTCACCATATGGACACATAACCATTAGTTTTGTAGCAGTTTCATACATGCAAGTAGCGGTTTGAGAGTGAACATTTGTATTGATGATCTTCAGTCCTTCATCATGTTTTTCAAAAAGTACCCATTGTATTTAGTATTTCATTATCAGGACTGACGAAAAAATCAGCACCGACGAAAAATATCTATGTCTTAAGGTTATTTGGCTCATGTCAGGATACATCCGCACTGTGATCCTAACTGAAATGTCTTCCACGCTTCTTAAAAAAGTGAAATATCAATTATGCCTTGTGTCTGCATTGTTAGGGTACACTTTGCACATATAACAATCAACCAACATTTTCAAGACCACCTTTTCAATCGTTTATCTGACAAGAATCCGATAACTTATAAGATGTGGACTCCTAAGTTCCCGAGAGATATGCACAACAGTGTGTGCCGTAAGCTAAAACATCTTTATGACACTAGAGGCTACATTCACTTTTGGTAACTAGTTCAAGTCCTAAATAGCATAGTTGACCTTGTTTCTCTTTAAATGGATGAAATCGTTGTCCACCAACCATCTAATTGTATGTCATCTTTAGCCATTGCTGGTCGAAAACCCTACAGGGAGATTTTCAAAAGATTTTCCTGGAATGCCTTCAGTGGGCTGACAAAAGAAAATCGGTAGTAAAGTTACTTTTCGCTTAAATAAATACAGTAGAAACTGCCTATCCATTCATAAACTTCAGATTGCTAGCTCTGATTATTTTGTTGTTGCTTTCGGGTTAACCTGTGGACCTGGATTAATTTGTAAGCTTATTTATGGTAAAAGTTCCAAGATATTTTGTAGTTGATAAACGCGGCAATGTTCATATTTTCGTTAAATAAATGGACTAAAATTCCAGAGCTGGTTTTGAGGCTAGCAGTGCATATATCATTCCTTTGGCTAAATCTTTGTGGACCCACGCTGAGAAAAGTGTTCCAGGGGTGTGGATCATGTCGAGCATGCCACAGTTATACTTGCCTGAGCATCAGAGGGCAGCTACGGGAGATAATCTTCAACCAGGTGGGACTAGTATATGGTTTTGAGGCTTGGATGCTGAGGATTGTTTTTCAGTCTAGCCAAAGAAGGAACTGCTTATCCCATTAGAGTGAAAGGATTGCTAAACATGATGCATATCATCTTCCTGCTACCCTTACAGTGTGCACTGCTCTGTGGCAGGCTCTGTCTGTACTGCATTAGGATACGGGCGGCTCTGACATGTCCCCCTGGTAACCATGCCATCCCAGCCTTCTTCTAGTTAGAGGCTTGTGCTTTAATGTCAATGTTCAATTTCTACATGGCAGTCACTTAGTTTATTATGCACATAAAGTAAGTTGTGTTCGATCACTTGTGTCCGATTTGCTTCAGGGTTGGTTCTGGGATGTACATTGTGTTCTCAATTTCCTGATTCCTATGCCTGGATATCTTCTGCCTTTAGTGTCCTCATTTCCAGCTCTGCCCCGGATGAGTAGCAGTGTGGGGGTAATTGTAACAAGTGCATGAGGTGCTCTGGCACCTCTGGCTATTGGGAAGGGTGATGGATCGTCTGCACGTGGACAGGATTTTCAACCAACCAACTATGTTTGGTGTTTTGCGTGAAGATGTAAAGTGGATCCAAGAGGGCAAAGTAAGAGTTGGGGGTGGACAATGACAGGGGCAGCAAAACACATTTACTGAGGTATGCTCACTGGGGTGCTTATGAATTCAGAGGTAAATGACATGAACGTGTGCAGTGTGACTTCTCATCAAATCTATCACATTCTAGGCATTTTTGATGGAGAAATCGTTGGCATGGAGCGGAGTACAGGTTATAGAGGATCTGAGCAAACAACAAATTGCTGCCTCCATTGACTGTCACAAGCATCTGTGTTGACAATTAAGTGTCCGTGCCGAGCACCGGAAACCACCGGCTCAAATTTAAGCACTGCACAGAACTATATACCAGCCCATCCCATACCTCACGTACACAACATCAGAGCATATAGTTGGCAAAAGTACAGTTCACTCCACATGCTTACCATTGCTCACAGTTGCCACAGAAAATGTCAATACACCACACTATAAAGCACACAACTCTGCACTTTGGGATGAAGCCGCAAACACCTTGCAGAGTTTTAAGTACAGTCCATGTTCATAGTTTAAAACCAGAACATACCACAATGTCCAATGCACTCGCACACTGCAGCACAACACTGTAGGCAGTGGACAACAATTCACCTTTGGGTCACATTAGAAATTGCAATGTCCTAATGCCCTCTCACTGATACCCAAACAATAGACCCGCAATGTGAACCAACTGAAAGCACTACACAGAATAATTAAGTAATACGTTTATTGTATAGTTGATTAAAATCATAACAATTTAAAAGAAAATCAACATGATACATCGAATTTGCAAAGTACTTAATTGAAAATAAATGAGCGAAATTCCATTGTTCAGGTAGTCTGCACACTGTACCTTGTTTAAAGTGCAGAGTTCATAGGTCTAACAAGTGTAAAAAAATTCATTCATAAGGTAAAACATAATTACATAACCACTTAAAGTTCAACATCATTGTAGAAATATGCTCACAATACGAAGTAGGCAATAACTACACTGAGCTGTTTTATAGATGTGGTTGACCAAATTAAATTGACACGTACTGCCTTTCTGTATTCACCAATAAAACAATACAGTATTGAAGGACAAAGTGGTTATTGTTCACTAGAACTATCACACCTAGTGCCTCCGGTATACCCTCTTATTCTCAATGCTAACTCGGATTATCCCTCCTGTTACCACCAGCCTACCCTCCTGGTACCTACCTCTCAGAGGGGGGGATATTTAATTTAAGGGTACCCAAAAAACGCCCAACATAATATAAAGAGACCAAAGGCAAAGATATTGGACTGCCCTGGCCCTGGTCAGTGCTAAAGCGCTGCACCTTGCAGAAAGGCATCTTCACATGGCAGAGAGGACCACTAGGCTGTACCACGGTAGACGTGATGGACAGAGGCTGATGACTTAACTTTGTTCCCAAGTAATCACTCTTGAAAGGTTTAGGATGCTGCTAGTTGACCCTTCCTTCCGTTTTAAGGGAGCGAACGCAGCTGCTGACACTGCAAACCTAAAGACATACAAAGTTCTAAAAGACCAAGAACGAATTTCTAGAAGTGCAAGCAACAACTGCGGTTGTTAATGGCCACCCCTAAATGATCTGCCAGAATGATCTCACTGGCGTTCTTGCATCAGTGTGTAAACCCCACCAAAGGATAGTATGAATCATGGTCATCTTTAGTAATCCAATTTCTCAGCCGGTGCTTAAAATTCAGGTCTGTTGTGCAATTTAAACCCAGGGATAAAAGTGCCCTTTTTACAAGGTTTTCAGAATAGTTTTATGTTTCTTTCTCTGCAATCGTATTTGTAAAGAACCGTAAAAGTGAATTTAACCACTCCTAAAAAATTTTTTTTTTTAAGTGTTGACTGCATAACATTTAAATCGATAGTGAAATAAATCCTTGTGGTGGTAATCTGCTTGTGGTGGTAATTCATGGTTCTTCGTAGTATATTTGCTACAACAATTTTTCAATGTGGTATTCTACAACGGACTTGTTGAGCTCATAAAACACAGTTAGGAGAAGACTGTCCTAGAGCAGGGCAGGAGATTGCCTGCTAGCATCATCTGTCCTCCTCCGCGCTTCTGAGGCAGGTCACCGGATCTGGGATGTTGTAGGAAGTTGAATTATCGAGGTGGAAAGCCCATGAAACAAGCGATGGGGGTAATGACGGGCTAGCGGCAAAAGGCTGCCTTTGGAAAATGATTTATGACTTCACAGGACAAAATACATCCGATGAAGCTGTAGAGATGAGCCCTGCTTGGGGGGGGGTGGGGGGCGGGCAGGCATGGAGACGCTCGCCCCCTTCTGGGCGAGCAGAAAGAAGCAACCGATTCCAAAGGGAAATAATTCGGGGATGGAGCACAAAAAGGGAAATTGCATCTCCGGGTGCGCGAGAAAACAGTCGCTGTCCATGAAGACAATCGTGAATCTTCTTTTTCATCTCTGCGCCAGTCTGTGTCCTTTTTATAGTTTTCATCAAGCGAAAGTCTGGCTCGGAGTGCAAGGCCAGGGCAGCACCAAAAGAGAGGCCCCTCTTCCCTACCAGAGCCGAGACAGACCCTTTACCCCTCTCCTGAATACCTTGCTCAGTACCAACGTGGACTATATCCATGCCCTCCTTCATGCATACCGGCCATATTCAAACCTACCTGCCTCAAAAAAGCCCAGAATATGGGCACCAAACTAATCCCTCTTTAAAAATTTTTAATAAACACTGACGAAGCCAATCGGTCTGGCCTTATCAAACATGTCATATTTTTAATTTCTTTTTCATAAATCTGTGTGATATTCAAACTAATTGGCAAAAATATAAAAATGAAGTAGTAACTTAGCAGTCCAGACGCACCAACAATGGCCCTGAAATGCGCTTCTTTTCAGGTGGCTGTGCACTGTTATCAGCCAGTGAGTGAAGTGGGCTGGTCCATTGCTCCATGCTGTGTGCTGAGGTGGGAGGAAAACAAAATGGGATTGACAATGGATGGTGAGGCATTACTCAAACCTCCTGAATATATATATATATATCTATACTTCTATTATAAAGAGAGAACTGGGAACCTTTGAGGTGGGTAAACTCAAGAACCACAGCGCCAATCAAAACACCCAATGCACCAATGGAAAGGGCAGGGTAAGTAGATGGAAATAGGCTATATAGCAGCAAAAAATATACGTTAGAAGGGCAAAGTACGTTCTTAGCCAAAGTAGTCCCTTGGGAGTAGCGCCATGTCTGAGGTGGGCGTGTGCGTTAACGTTGAATGCAGTAGGCGTGCTGACATCACGGGTCGGCCATTTTGGTAAAGTAAACCGGTCAGGAGCATAATGTGCGCTTGGGCGGCCAGGAGCACGGAACCGACACCCTGCGGAGTACGTCATGCCCAACAAACAGCCAGGAGCGCGGAACAGACACCCTGCGAAGTCCGACATGCCCAACAAACGCCACACGCACAGCGGATAGTTAAGGGCCTTAGGCGGCACGGAGTGCCCGTGTCTGGGGTGCGTGATGCTAGTGAGTAAAGTTGGCGGTGCGTGTCCTCTGCCCCGCTCGCTCCCCCCGGCTCTCAGCCACACTACCTCCTCCGCCCCTTCTGTCCGCTCCTTCTACGGCTCTGCTGCTCCCGGGGCTGGCCCCTCTGCTGCGGGGTGCGCGATGCTGGTGAGTAAAGTTGGCGGTGCGTGTCCTCGGCCTGCTCCCTCCCCCCGGCTCTCAGCCGCGCTACCTCCTCCGCCCCTTCAGTCCGCTCCTTCCCCGGCTCTGCTGCTCCCGGGTCTCCGGGTCTCCTGCAGCGGTGCTGTCCCCTTAAAACCCTTTGCACACAATTCTGCCCCGGACAACGTCGGGCGGGCTGCTAGTGTGTGTGTGTGTGTATGTGTATGTGTATATGTATATGTAATATGTATATATATGTATGTATATTGTGATTTCTTTTGGAAAACATAAGGCTGGCAAGTCCACTAAAACTGTCTTTAACTAGACCTAAAAGGAGACTAGTTAAACCTATTACCAAAAATCTTTCTTTAATTGCCAGTTGGAGCAAGAATAAAATTACAGATCGTATGCCTAGTTATGAATTGCCTGGCCAACTTTCTATCTCTCAGATAAGGCAGCCATTTATCACTTGGCATCCCTGCCACCAAATACCTAAATTTAGGCCACAACTATGTTTAATGACCTGTCCATGCTGATACACAAAACTCTAAACGGAAAGAGACCCCATTATCTAGCACATAAACAAATTAAATATCAGCCTACAAGAACCCTTCAATCGGCCAGCAAACTGCTTCTAACCACACCAATGATCCGCACCATCAGGAATGGCGGCATATCATTCTCCAAAATCGCCCCTACAATTTGGAAAACGATGCCTATACACCTCTGTATGGAAACAGACCATAAGAAATTCCGCAGATCCCTCTGAATTTTGAGCCCTCCACCCCCACTCTCCAGTTTTTTTCTCTGTTCTACCGGTGCTTGCTCGTACTAGCGGTATGAGACCTAAGGATGATATGCGCTTAACAAATGTCAAATAACGTAACATATCACTTTGGCAGTTCTAAATGGCATAATCCAAACATATATCATGAAATTCTATAATGCCTATTTCATGAATTAATTAACTGGAGGATTAATTCAAATTGAAATTGAGAGTTTTGAACTTACTGCTTCCGAATGAGGACATTGATTTGGGCATCGTTGGCATGTGTGTGGATTCCAAACCTATTCTAAACCAAAACTTTCTTACAAAGGATAACAGCAGCTGCTGGTTGTGCATTTTGAGAAGCGTGGGGCTTTGCAAAGATCCCGGTGGGATCCCACACTTCAATGAGAAAGAAGTAGTGTGCCTCCCCTTTTTCATTTAATACCTCCATAATGCTTCTTAGGTCTTGGACTAGCATCGCACTGCGTAAGCAGTGGGTAGAGTCCGAGATTTTTTGCTTTGGCAGTATGGGGGCTTGAACCCGCCCCTCTTCTCCATTGGCTGGCTTCCTAAACGGAGGCCAGCCATTGGAGGAGAGGAGCGTCACTCAGTTCAAGCCCGGTCTTTTTGTGATTCGGGGGCGTGTTTTGAAGTTTTTAAGCAGTGACGTCATCAGTCACTAAAAACACACCCCCAGTCGCCAAATGGCGGCGCGTTTCTCCGAGGCATTTCTGCTTTGCCTCGGAAAAACGTGGTAGTGTGGAGCGCTCCTCGATGAGTCCAGCGTGCTGGCAGCTGAGAGGCCCTGCTGGCAGTGGAGGAAATCATGTTTTACTTACTTGCACGTCGTGTTGAATTGTGTGGGAAAGCTCTAATTTCTTACAGAAAACGAAGAGTTTAACACTCCAACAAAAAAATACGAGTTCCAGGACCTACCTATTGTACAACTATTCACAGAATTGTGTGTGTGGTAGATTTACAAAAAATACGAATTCCAGGACCTACCTATTGTACAACTATTCACAGAATTGTGTGTGTGGTAGATTTACAATCAACTACTCAACTGCGACTCCCTTGCACATATTAACGTTTGCAACACAGCTGCCAACTGGCCCTTGGGCCAAAGGGGGCTTTGAGGGGCGTTGAGGACAACTGCCACCTGACCCTCAAGTCCTCAAAGTGACATTCAGCTAATCCTGGGTTTTTAGTCAAAACATTTTGATTCCAGGGCTTGTTGTTCATATTTACTATTATACGTATCGGCCTACAACTCAAAGCACGAAAATTGCAATTGGCAAAAAAATATAGAGCCTTTCATAGACCGCAGCAATGGGTTGTTCCCACTTCATTCACACAGCATTTCCTTCTTAGACCTAGCTGCTCACTCTTCCAATAGGGTAGGCTTCCATAAAGAATTTTGCCTGTTTTTTAGGTTATGTATTCTTCTATATAAAGGCTAATACTATTAGTTAAAAAACAAATCAAGCAACCACAGGGGCAATTTATGATGTACGAGTTTAGACTTTTTAATCCTTTTTTTTACAATTTCACACGTCTCATGGCGTTTGTGACGTCTCAAACGTAAACGTAGTCACATTTCACAATAGTATTTCCATTCAACGCAGTGAAAAGTCTTAAAACCGTGAGAGCTTTGATGTGTGAACTGAGTTTATTTACCGCCAGACTTTTGAGTTTAATATTACCCCACAGATTTGCCGAGACAACATTGGTGCGGAACTCAGATGATACTTTTACGTTCAAGGATGTAACAATGATTCTTTTTGTACATTTTCATTGGTCTGCATCGTTTGGTTTTGTTTTGAAGCTGACGCAAGGATTACTGCATAGGTACCCTGTGCCTTCTTGTGTGCAGGCATAGAACCGTTATACACATTGAGGCAGTAGTGCTGTGTGAGCACTGCGCTGTTATGTGTAATGGTGTTGTGCAGGGTTACGCTCGGTGTTGTGCAGGGTTTCACTCGCCATATGTTTTGACAGCCCGGTGCTTTATTTACAGCTCTGCTCCTGGGCAGAGCACACTCTTCTGTCTGTTTGTTAAGGAAGTACTACATCGTTCTGGGCACTTAGGCAGAAATGCACATTTTCGTGTTTATGGGAAGTACTTCGAAGGAATGTACTTTTCTGCATATTTAGGCAGCTTGATGGCATCAGGTACACTTAACTAGGAGTAGGAATGCACCCATCTTTATACTTAGGCACTGTGCCATTAGGGACACGTATGCAGCATTTATTCGAGGCGTACTACACTCTAAGTGCACTTCACCAGAGTGCACCTTTGTGTATATGTAGGTAGCAGTAAACCATTAGGTGCGTGCGTATATATTATGCGCACTAACCCTTTCAAAAGCTGTTCTGTATATTTGAGAAGTGCTGCTCTGGATGTGTAATGTTAACACGATGCTCGTGTATGCATAGTGGTTTGGATTAACATCCATATACACGGAAGATCAAGGTGATTCCGGCGGGTTGGAGGGCACAGGTCCAGGCCGGCGCCGCAGGCCCGTCAGTGATAACATTATGGTCCCTGTTGTAGCCTCCTGTGGCTCTGTGTGTGTGGCTCTGTGTGTGTGTGGCTCTGTGTGTGTGTGGCTCTGTGTGTGTGTGGCTCTGTCTGTGTGTGGCTCTGTCTGTGTGTGGCTCTGTCTGTGTGTGGCTCTGTCTGTGTGTGGCTCTGTCTGTGTGTGTGTGGCTCTGTCTGTCTGTGTGTGGCTCTGTCTGTCTGTGTGTGGCTCTGTCTGTCTGTGTGTGGCTCTGTCTGTCTGTGTGTGGCTCTGTCTGTCTGTGTGTGGCTCTGTCTGTCTGTGTGTGGCTCTGTCTGTCTGTGTGTGGCTCTGTCTGTCTGTGTGTGGCTCTGTCTGTCTGTGTGTGGCTCTGTCTGTCTGTGTGTGGCTCTGTCTGTCTGTGTGTGGCTCTGTCTGTCTGTGTGTGGCTCTGTCTGTCTGTGTGTGGCTCTGTCTGTCTGTGTGTGGCTCTGTCTGTCTGTGTGTGGCTCTGTCTGTCTGTGTGTGGCTCTGTCTGTCTGTGTGTGGCTCTGTCTGTCTGTGTGTGGCTCTGTCTGTCTGTGTGTGGCTCTGTCTGTGTGTGGCTCTGTCTGTCTGTGTGTGGCTCTGTCTGTGTGTGTGTGTGTCTGTGTGTGTGGCTCTGTGTGTGTGTGGCTCTGTCTGTGTGTGTGTGTGGCTCTGTCTGTCTGTGTGTGGCTCTGTCTGTCTGTGTGTGGCTCTGTTCTTTTCTGTCTGTGTGTGGCTCTGTCTGTCTGTTGTGTGTGGCTCTGTCTTGTCTGTGTGTGTGGCTCTGTCTGTCTGTGTGTGCTCTTGTGTGTGGCTCTGTCTGTGTGTGTTTGTGTGGCTCTTGTGTGTGTGTCTGTCTGTGTGTGGCTCTGTCTGTCGTGTGTGGTCTCTGTCTGTCTGTGTGGTGGCTTGTCTGTCTTGTGTGTGTGTGTGTGGCTCTGTCTGTCTGTGTGTGTGTGTGTGTGTGTGGCTCTGTCTGTCCTGTGTGTGCTCTCTGTGTGTGGCTCTGTCCGTTGTGTGTGTGTGTGTGTGTGTGGCTCTGTCTGTGTGTGTGTGTGTGTGTGGCTCTGTCTGTGTGTGTGTGTGTGTGTGTGGCTCTGTCTGTGTGTGTGTGTGTGTGGCTCTGTCTGTGTCTGTGTGTGTGTGGTGGCTCTGCTCTGTGTCTGTGTGGTGCTTGTGTGTGTGTGGCTCTGTCTGTCTGTGTTGTGTCTGTGTGTGTGTGGCTCTGTTGTGTGTGTGTGTGTGTGTGTGTGTGGCTCTGTCTGTCTGTGTGTGTGTGTGTGGCTCTGTCTGTGTGTGTGTGTGTGTGTGTGGCTCTGTCTGTGTGTGTGTGTGTGTGGCTCTGTCTGTCTCTGTGTGTGTGTGTGTGTGTGGCTCTGTCTGTGTGTGTGTGTGTCTGTGTGTGTGGCTCTGTCTGTGTGTGTGGCTCTGTCTGTCTGTGTGTGTGTGTGTGTGGCTCTGTCTGTCTGTGTGTGTGTGTGGCTCTGTCTGTCTGTGTGTGTGTGTGGCTCTGTCTGTGTGTGTGTGTGTGTGGCTCTGACTGTGTGTGTGTGTGTGTGTGTGTGTGTGTGTGTGTGGCTCTGTCTGTGTGTGTGTGTGGGTGGCTCTGTGTGTGTGTGGCTCTGTCTGTGTCTGTGTGTGGCTCTGTCTGTGTCTGTGTGTGTGTGTGGGTGGCTCTGTCTGTCTGTGTGTGGCTCTGTCTGTGTGTGGCTCTGTCTGTGTGTGTGTGTGTGGCTCTGTCTGTGTGTGTGTGTGTGTGGCTCTGTCTGTGTGTGTGTGTGTGGCTCTGTCTGTGTGTGTGTGTGTGGCTCTGTCTGTGTGTGTGTGTGTGGCTCTGTCTCTGTGTGTGTGTGTGTGTGGCTCTGTCTGTGTGTGTGTGTGTGTGTGTGGGGCTCTGTCTGTGTGTGTGGCTCTGTCTGTGTGTGTGTGTGTGTGGCTCTGTCTGTGTGTGTGTGTGTGGGGCTCTGTCTGTCTGTGTGTGTGTGTGGCTCTGTCTGTCTGTGTGTGTGTGTGGCTCTGTCTGTGTGTGTGTGTGTGTGGCTCTGTCTGTCTGTGTGTGTGTGTGTGTGGCTCTGTCTGTCTGTGTGTGTGTGTGTGTGGCTCTGTCCGTCTGTGTGTGTGTGTGTGTGGCTCTGTCTGTCTGTGTGTGTGTGTGTGGCTCTGTCTGTGTGTGTGTGTGTGGCTCTGTCTGTGTGTGTGTGTGTGTGTGTGGCTCTGTCTCTGTGTGTGTGTGTGTGTGGCTCTGTCTCTGTGTGTGTGTGTGTGTGGCTCTGTCTGTGTGTGTGTGTGTGTGGGGCTCTGTCTGTGTGTGTGTGGGGCTCTGTCTGTGTGGGGCTCTGTCTGTGTGTGTGGCTCTGTCTGTGTGTGTGTGGGGCTCTGTCTGTCTGTGTGTGTGTGTGGCTCTGTCTGTGTGTGTGTGTGTGTGGCTCTGTCTGTGTGTGTGTGTGGCTCTGTCTGTGTGTGTGTGTGTGTGGCTCTGTCTGTGTGTGTGTGTGTGGGGCTCTGTCTGTGTGTGTGTGTGTGGCTCTGTCTGTCTGTGTGTGTGTGTGGCTCTGTCTGTGTGTGTGTGTGTGTGGCTCTGTCTGTCTGTGTGTGTGTGTGTGGGGCTCTGTCTGTGTGTGTGTGTGTGGCTCTGTCTGTGTGTGTGTGTGTGGCTCTGTCTGTGTGTGTGTGTGGCTCTGTCTGTGTGTGTGTGTGGCTCTGTCTGTGTGTGTGTGTGTGTGGCTCTGTCTGTGTGTGTGTGTGTGTGTGGCTCTGTCTGTGTGTGTGTGTGTGTGTGTGTGGCTCTGTCTGTCTGTGTGTGTGTGTGTGGCTCTGTCTGTGTGTGTGTGTGTGTGGCTCTGTCTGTGTGTGTGTGTGTGTGTGTGGGGCTCTGTCTGTGGGGCTCTGTCTGTGGGGCTCTGTCTGTGTGGCTCTGTCTGTCTGTGTGTGGCTCTGTCTGTCTGTGTGTGGCTCTGTCTGTCTGTGTGTGGCTCTGTGTGTGTGTGTGTGTGTGGCTCTGTCTGTGTGTGTGTGTGTGTGTGTGTGTGGCTCTGTCTGTGTGTGTGTGTGTGTGGCTCTGTCTGTGTGTGTGGCTCTGTCTGTGTGTGTGTGTGTGTGTGTGTGGCTCTGTCTGTGTGTCTGTGTGTGTGTGGCTCTGTGTGTGTGTGTGTGTGGCTCTGTCTGTGTGTGTGTGTGTGTGTGTGTGTGGCTCTGTCTGTGTGTGTGTGTGTGTGTGTGTGGCTCTGTCTGTGTGTGTGTGTGGCTCTGTCTGTGTGTGTGTGTGTGGCTCTGTCTGTGTGTGTGTGTGGCTCTGTCTGTGTGTGTGTGTGTGGCTCTGTCTGTGTGTGTGTGTGTGTGTGTGTGTGTGTGTGGCTCTGTCTGTGTGTGTGTGTGTGTGTGTGGCTCTGTCTGTGTGTGTGTGTGTGTGTGTGTGGCTCTGTCTGTCTGTGTGTGTGTGTGTGGCTCTGTCTGTCTGTGTGTGTGTGTGGCTCTGTCTGTCTGTGTGTGTGTGTGGCTCTGTCTGTGTGTGTGTGTGTGTGTGTGGCTCTGTGTGTGTGTGTGGCTCTGTCTGTGTGTGTGTGTGTGTGTGTGTGGCTCTGTCTGTGTGTGTGTGGGGCTCTGTCTGTGTGTGTGGCTCTGTCTGTGTGTGTGTGTGTGGGGCTCTGTCTGTGTGTGTGTGTGTGGCTCTGTCTGTCTGTGTGTGTGGCTCTGTCTGTCTGTGTGTGTGTGTGTGGCTCTGTCTGTGTGTGTGTGTGTGGCTCTGTCTGTCTGTGTGTGTGTGTGTGTGTGGGGCTCTGTCTGTGGGGCTCTGTCTGTGTGGCTCTGTCTGTCTGTGTGTGGCTCTGTCTGTCTGTGTGTGGCTCTGTGTGTGTGTGTGTGTGGCTCTGTCTGTCTGTGTGTGGCTCTGTGTGTGTGTGTGTGTGTGGCTCTGTGTGTGTGTGTGTGTGGGGCTCTGTCTGTGGGGCTCTGTCTGTGTGGCTCTGTCTGTCTGTGTGTGGCTCTGTCTGTCTGTCTGTGTGTGGCTCTGTCTGTCTGTGTGTGGCTCTGTGTGTGTGTGTGTGTGTGGCTCTGTCTGTGTGTGTGTGGCTCTGTCTGTCTGTGTGTGTGTGTGTGGGGCTCTGTCTGTGTGTGTGTGTGTGGCTCTGTCTGTGTGTGTGTGTGTGTGGCTCTGTCTGTGTGTGTGTGTGTGTGGCTCTGTCTGTGTGTGTGTGTGTGTGGCTCTGTCTGTGTGTGTGTGTGTGTGTGTGGCTCTGTCTGTGTGTGTGTGTGTGTGTGTGTGGCTCTGTCTGTCTGTGTGTGTGTGTGTGGCTCTGTCTGTGTGTGTGTGTGTGTGGCTCTGTCTGTGTGTGTGTGTGTGTGGGGCTCTGTCTGTGGGGCTCTGTCTGTGGGGCTCTGTCTGTGGGGCTCTGTCTGTGTGGCTCTGTCTGTGTGGCTCTGTCTGTCTGTGTGTGGCTCTGTCTGTCTGTGTGTGGCTCTGTCTGTCTGTGTGTGGCTCTGTGTGTGTGTGTGTGTGTGGCTCTGTCTGTGTGTGTGTGTGTGTGTGTGTGTGTGGCTCTGTCTGTGTGTGTGTGTGTGTGGCTCTGTCTGTGTGTGTGTGTGTGTGGCTCTGTCTGTGTGTGTGTGTGTGTGTGTGTGGCTCTGTCTGTGTGTCTGTGTGTGTGTGGCTCTGTCTGTGTGTGTGTGTGTGTGTGTGTGTGGCTCTGTCTGTGTGTGTGTGTGTGTGTGTGTGTGGCTCTGTCTGTGTGTGTGTGTGGCTCTGTCTGTGTGTGTGTGTGTGGCTCTGTCTGTGTGTGTGTGTGGCTCTGTCTGTGTGTGTGTGTGTGGCTCTGTCTGTGTGTGTGTGTGTGTGTGTGTGTGTGTGTGGCTCTGTCTGTGTGTGTGTGTGTGTGTGTGGCTCTGTCTGTGTGTGTGTGTGTGTGTGTGTGTGTGGCTCTGTCTGTCTGTGTGTGTGTGTGTGGCTCTGTCTGTCTGTGTGTGTGTGTGGCTCTGTCTGTCTGTGTGTGTGTGTGGCTCTGTCTGTGTGTGTGTGTGTGTGTGTGGCTCTGTGTGTGTGTGTGGCTCTGTCTGTGTGTGTAAGGTGTGTGTGTGGCTCTGTCTGTGTGTGTGTGGGGCTCTGTCTGTGTGTGTGGCTCTGTCTGTGTGTGTGTGTGTGGGGCTCTGTCTGTGTGTGTGTGTGTGGCTCTGTCTGTGTGTGTGGCTCTGTCTGTCTGTGTGTGTGGCTCTGTCTGTGTGTCTGTGTGTGTGTGGCTCTGTGTGTGTGTGTGTGTGGCTCTGTGTGTGTGTGTGTGTGTGTGGCTCTGTCTGTGTGTGTGTGTGGCTCTGTCTGTGTGTGTGTGTGTGGCTCTGTCTGTGTGTGTGTGTGTGGCTCTGTCTGTGTGTGTGTGTGTGTGTGTGTGGCTCTGTCTGTGTGTGTGTGTGTGTGTGGCTCTGTCTGTGTGTGTGTGTGTGGCTCTGTCTGTCTGTGTGTGTGTGTGTGTGTGGGGCTCTGTCTGTGGGGCTCTGTCTGTGTGGCTCTGTCTGTCTGTGTGTGGCTCTGTCTGTCTGTGTGTGGCTCTGTGTGTGTGTGTGTGGCTCTGTCTGTCTGTGTGTGGCTCTGTGTGTGTGTGTGTGTGGGGCTCTGTGTGTGTGTGTGTGTGGGGCTCTGTCTGTGGGGCTCTGTCTGTGTGGCTCTGTCTGTCTGTGTGTGGCTCTGTCTGTCTGTCTGTGTGTGGCTCTGTCTGTCTGTCTGTGTGTGGCTCTGTCTGTCTGTGTGTGGCTCTGTGTGTGTGTGTGTGTGTGGCTCTGTCTGTGTGTGTGTGTGTGTGTGTGGCTCTGTCTGTGTGTGTGTGTGTGTGTGTGGCTCTGTCTGTGTGTGTGTGTGTGGCTCTGTCTGTGTGTGTGTGTGTGTGTGTGTGTGTGTGTGTGGCTCTGTCTGTGTGTGTGTGTGTGGCTCTGTCTGTGTGTGTGTGTGTGTGTGTGTGTGTGTGGCTCTGTCTGTGTGTGTGTGTGTGTGGCTCTGTCTGTGTGGCTCTGTCTGTGTGTGGCTCTGTCTGTCTGTGTGTGGCTCTGTCTGTCTGTCGGTGTGTGGCTCTGTCTGTGTGTGTGTGTGGCTCTGTCTGTGTGTGTGTGTGTGTGTGGCTCTGTCTGTGTGGCTCTGTCTGTGTGGCTCTGTCTGTGTGTGGCTCTGTCTGTCTGTGTGTGGCTCTGTCTGTCTGTGTGTGGCTCTGTCTGTCTGTGTGTGGCTCTGTCTGTGTGTGTGTGTGTGTGGCTCTGTCTGTGTGTGTGTGTGTGTGTGGCTCTGTCTGTGTGTGTGGCTCTGTGTGTGTGTGTGTGGCTCTGTCTGTGTGTGTGTGTGTGTGTGGCTCTGTCTGTGTGTGTGTGTGTGTGTGTGTGTGTGGCTCTGTGTGTGTGTGTGTGTGGCTCTGTCTGTGTCTGTGTGTGTGTGTGGCTCTGTCTGTGTCTGTGTGTGTGTGTGTGGCTCTGTCTGTGTGTGTGTGTGTGTGGCTCTGTCTGTGTGTGTGTGTGTGTGGCTCTGTCTGTGTGTGTGTGTGTGTGGCTCTGTCTGTGTGTGTGTGTGTGTGGCTCTGTCTGTGTGTGTGTGTGTGTGGCTGTGTGTGTGTGTGTGTGTGTGTGGCTCTGTGTGTGTGTGTGGCTCTGTCTGTGTGTGTGTGTGTGGCTCTGTCTGTGTGTGTGTGTGTGTGTGTGGCTCTGTCTGTGTGTGTGTGTGTGTGTGGCTCTGTGTGTGTGTGGCTCTGTCTGTGTGTGTGTGTGTGGCTCTGTCTGTGTGTGTGTGTGTGTGTGTGGCTCTGTCTGTGTGTGTGTGTGTGTGTGTGTGTGTGGCTCTGTCTGTGTGTGTGTGTGTGTGTGTGTGTGTGGCTCTGTCTGTGTGTGTGTGTGTGTGTGTGTGTGTGGCTCTGTCTGTGTGTGTGTGTGTGTGTGTGTGTGTGGCTCTGTCTGTGTGTGTGTGTGTGTGTGTGGCTCTGTCTGTGTGTGTGTGTGTGTGGCTCTGTCTGTGTGTGTGTGTGTGTGTGTGTGTGTGTGTGGCTCTGTCTGTGTGTGTGTGTGTGTATGTGTGTGTGTGGCTCTGTCTGTGTGTGTGTGTGTGTATGTGTGTGTGTGGCTCTGTCTGTGTGTGTGTGTGTGTGTGTGTGTGTGTGTGGCTCTGTCTGTGTGTGTGTGTGGCTCTGTCTGTGTGTGTGTGTGGCTCTGTCTGTGTGTGTGTGTGGCTCTGTCTGTGTGTGTGTGTGGCTCTGTCTGTGTGTGTGTGTGTGTGTGTGTGTGGCTCTGTCTGTGTGTGTGTGTGTGTGGCTCTGTCTCTGTGTGTGTGCGTGTGTGTGTGTGTGTGTGTGGCTCTGTCTGTGTGTGTGTGTGTGTGTGTGTGTGGCTCTGTCTGTGTGTGTGTGTGTGTGGCTCTGTCTGTGTGTGTGTGTGTGGCTCTGTCTGTGTGTCTGTGTGTGTGTGGCTCTGTCTGTGTGTCTGTGTGTGTGTGGCTCTGTGTGTGTGTGTGTGTGGCTCTGTGTGTGTGTGTGTGTGTGTGGCTCTGTCTGTGTGTGTGTGTGGCTCTGTCTGTGTGTGTGTGTGTGGCTCTGTCTGTGTGTGTGTGTGTGGCTCTGTCTGTGTGTGTGTGTGTGTGTGTGTGGCTCTGTCTGTGTGTGTGTGTGTGTGTGGCTCTGTCTGTGTGTGTGTGTGTGTGTGTGTGGCTCTGTCTGTGTGTGTGTGTGTGTGTGTGTGTGGCTCTGTCTGTGTGTGTGTGTGTGGCTCTGTCAGTGTGTGTGTGGCTCTGTCAGTGTGTGTGTGTGTGTGTGTGTGTGGCTCTGTCTGTGTGTGTGTGTGGCTCTGTCTGTGTGTGTGTGGCTCTGTCTGTGTGTGTGTGTGGCTCTGTCTGTGTGTGTGTGTGGCTCTGTCTGCGTGTGTGTGTGGCTCTGTCTGTGTGTGTGTGGCTGTGTGTGTGTGTGTGTGTGTGTGGCTCTGTCTGTGTGTGTGTGTGTGTGGCTCTGTCTGTGTGTGTGTGTGTGTGTGTGTGTGTGGCTCTGTCTGTGTGTGTGTGTGTGTGTGTGGCTCTGTGGCTCTGTCTGTGTGTGTGGCTCTGTCTGTGTGTGTGTGTGTGTGTGTGGCTCTGTCTGTGTGTGTGTGTGTGGCTCTGTGTGTGTGTGGCTCTGTCTGTCTGTGTGTGTGTGTGTGTGTATGTGGCTCTGTCTGTGTGTGTTGCTCTGTCTGTGTGTGTGTGTGTGTGTGTGTGTGTGGCTCTGTCTGTGTGTGTGTGTGTGTGTGGCTCTGTGTGTGTGTGTGTGTGTGTGTGGCTCTGTCTGTCTGTGTGTGTGTGTGTGTGGCTCTGTGTGCGTGTGTGTGGCTCTGTCTGTGTGTGTGTGTGTGGCTCTGTCTGTGTGTGTGTGTGTGTGTGGCTCTGTCTGTGTGTGTGTGGCTGTGTGTGTGTGTGTGTGTGTGGCTCTGTCTGTGTGTGTGTGTGTGTGGCTCTGTCTGTGTGTGTGTGTGTGTGTGTGTGTGTGTGTGGCTCTGTCTGTGTGTGTGTGTGTGTGGCTCTGTGGCTCTGTCTGTGTGTGTGTGTGTGTGGCTCTGTCTGTGTGTGTGTGTGGCTCTGTCTCTGTGTGTGTGTGTGTCTGTGTGTGGCTCTGTCTGTGTGTGTGTGGCTCTGTCTGTGTGTGTGTGTGGCTCTGTGTGTGTGTGTGTGTGTGGCTCTGTCTGTGTGTGTGTGTGTGTGGCTCTGTCTGTGTGTGTGTGTGTGGCTGTGTGTGTGTGTGTGGCTCTGTCTGTGTGTGTGTGTGTGTGTGGCTCTGTCTGTGTGTGTGTGTGTGTGTGGCTCTGTCTGTGTGTGTGTGTGTGTGTGTGTGTGTGGCTCTGTGTGTGTGTGTGTGGCTCTGTCTGTGTCTGTGTGTGTGTGTGGCTCTGTCTGTGTCTGTGTGTGTGTGTGTGGCTCTGTCTGTGTCTGTGTGTGTGTGTGTGTGTGGCTCTGTCTGTGTGTGTGTGTGTGTGTGGCTCTGTCTGTGTCTGTGTGTGTGGCTCTGTCTGTGTCTGTGTGTGTGTGTGTGTGGCTCTGTCTGTGTGTGTGTGTGTGGCTCTGTCTGTGTGTGTGTGTGTGGCTCTGTCTGTGTGTGTGTGTGTGGCTCTGTCTGTGTGTGTGTGGCTCTGTCTGTGTGTGTGTGTGTGTGGCTCTGTCTGTGTGTGTGTGTGTGTGGCTCTGTCTGTGTGTGTGTGTGGCTCTGTCTGTGTGTGTGTGTGTGTGGCTCTGTGTGTGTGTGTGTGTGTGGCTCTGTGTGTGTGTGGCTCTGTGTGTGGCTCTGTGTGTGTGTGTGTGTGTGGCTCTGTGTGTGTGTGTGTGTGGCTCTGTGTGTGTGTGGTTCTGTGTGTGTGTGTGTGTGTGGCTCTGTGTGTGTGTGTGTGTGGCTCTGTGTGTGTGTGGTTCTGTGTGTGTGTGGTTCTGTGTGTGTGTGTGGTTCTGTGTGTGTGGTACGTGTGGCTCTGTGTGTGTGTGTGGCTCTGTGTGTGTGTGTGGCTCTGTGTGTGTGTGGCTCTGTGTGTGTGGTGCGTGTGGCTGTGTCTGTGTGTGTGCGTGTGTGGCTCTGTCTGTGTGTGTGTGGCTCTGTCTGTGCGTGTGTGGCTCTGTCTGTGTGTGTGTGGCTCTGTCTGTGTGTGTGTGGCTCTGTCTGTGTGTGTGGCTCTGTCTGTGTGTGTGGCTCTGTCTGTGTGTGTGGCTCTGTCTGTGTGTGTGGCTCTGTGTGTGTCTCTGTGTGTGTCTCTGTGTGTGTGTGTGGCTCTGTCTGTGTGTGTGGCTCTGTCTGTGTGTGTGGCTCTGTCTGTGTGTGTGGCTCTGTCTGTGTGTGTGGCTCTGTCTGTGTGGTACGTGTGTGGCTCTCTGTGTGTGTGTGGCTCTCTGTGTGTGTGTGTGTGGCTCTGTGTGTGTGTGCAAATGCAATAGGTCTCGCATTTGCGAGAGATTAAGCTATTGGCATGGTGAATAACCATTGCAAAAAAAACAGTTGATGGACAGAATGCAGAACAATGTCTTACATTCACCCCAGTACAAAGATCTGGGCCTAAATCCATTGTTATTTTTGCACTCCACCCTAGGTCAGACATTGGCTATATGCAAATCAGCCTTGACCCTGTGCCTCATGGGAACAGTCCAGCCGGAACTACCAAGCCATGTCTTTCCTAGACTGGAATCAAGCATCCAAGGACTGGTTTCTGGCTATCGGCCTTCTTCAGCCTGGATAGCTTGACTCCAGTGATGTGGAGAGCCTGAGACTCATGTCTGAGCATACCCAGCCCACTCGGGGTGAATATTGCAAAAAACACAGTTGATGGACAGAATGCAGAACAATGTCTTGCATTCACCCCAGTACAAAGGTCTGGGCCTAAATCCATCGTTTTTGTGCACTCCACACCACCCTAGGTCAGACACTGGCTATATGCAAATCAGCCTTGACCCTGTGCCTCATGGGAACAGTCCAGCCGGAACTACCAAGCCATGTCTTTCCTAGACTGGAATCAAGCATCCAAGGACCGCTTTCTGGCTATCAGCCTTCTTCAGCCTGGATAGCTTGACTCCAGTGATGTGGAGAGCAATAACTGCCATTTATTTATGTTTTAAAAACAAAAATAATGTTATGAGCAATGCCATAGCTCTAACTTTAACAAGGACGAGACCATTGCATTGTAAATGCTTGTTTTTTGTTTGTTTTCCTCTACTGTGGATTGAGGTCTGCTGTAAGACCTCAGAACCTTGTACTTTGGTGAAATATTGTGAGATTTGCATCAGAATGTAGTCTCTGGTATTAGGGGAACGGGTCTATATTTGTCATGATACAGAGGAAGGGAGGGGCAGAATATTAGTTACTGACTAAAATAAACTACATCTGTTCTGCATTGCCCAAGGCCTGTTATATATGTGTGTACATTTATGGAATCTTTAGTGAAGTATATTTTCTTACATCTGCAAGTGTCGCACAGAAATGTCACCAGAGGAACGTAAGCCCAGTACGCTGTGATAATTAAGAATTTGGGAAGATGAACATACTTATGACAAGTGTGCACACCGCTTCTCCCCACTGTAGGGCGGTGTCCCGCGCAAGTTTAAATTGTAAGGCACGTCCACTTTGGTTTCAACCGTGTTTAGTATTTCGTGGTTTTATACAACTAACCACTGTCTTTATCGTGCTTGGATGTCAGCTCTAGAGTTTACTTCCAAATAACATCTTTATACAGTTAACATGTTGAACAGTGTATACCAGTTTCAGTCAGAACTTGCCCCTTCCACCTCCACAAATCGTCATCCATGTGAGTTTACCTCAGACGCGCCTCACTGTATTTTCAATACATCGTACGCCGCCCTAACTTGAAGTTTAGCAGCGGCCCTTTTCACCCTTGGCCCTTTTTTTAGGCAAGATTCTTAAGAAAAGCAAATTCCCCTTGCGTCTCATCCTCATTCATATATTGGATTTTTTAGGCTAACCCCATTTGTGTTGTGAAAGTACTCGAGGAAAGAAACCGAGCAACCACAAACAAAGTTAGGAGTAGAACTAACAGTATTACCATCCTAGCTTATAGAAAACTCTAGTCTATAAAAACAAGACTCTTCTGGTGGATGTTCTCTAAAGGTACTTAGAGTTGGGAGGGGCCATGAAATTCCTTGTAAGAGAAGAGCCCTAACCTCTACTCTGCTTCAAAGTTTTGTCGCTCCGCAACTAAGATCTGGACGCCAGGCAGGAACCAACAACATGCAGTCCTCCAGGTCACCCAGGGTGTCCTTCATCCAGTTGAGCTGTGCCTCTAGAGGATTGCAAACCCCGACCTGTTTACCCAGCGCACCCTGACCACTACTTTAAATGCATCCCAAACTGTGAATGAGTGTGCAGAGGATTTGTTGTGCTGAAAGTACTAGAGTGGTGTCCCCAAAGGAATTTCTAAATACTGGGTCATGTCATGCAGTAGCTCGGGCGACTCCTCCATATAGGAGTAGGGGCTAACCTCTTTCCCCAGCTAGCTGCATCAGGAGTAAGCTGTGGTCCAAGAAGGTACAAACAAAGTATTCTATCTGGGAGGACATCCCTGCCACTGCTGGAGAGACCAATAATTTGACAAATCTGACCTACAAGGCATGCACTGGGGAGTGCAATGAGTATTCCCTTGCTAGCTTAGGTCTGTCTCCAAAGATCTAGTAGGTTCCAGTCAGGGCCGGACTGGCCATAGCGGGCACCGGGTGTTTCCCCGGTAGGCCGCTAGGGTGGGGGCTGTTTTTGTTACCGGGGGTGGGCAAATATCTGCCCCCTGTAACAAAATTGGCCGAAACGGCTGCTTGCAAACTGCTCAGCTGCACTCCCCCCTCATCCCTGGGAGGGGGGAGGGGGAGAAGGGGGAGGTCAGCTGAGCAGTTTGCCAGGGCCGGTTTCTGTTCCCAGTCCAGCCCTGGTTCCAGTGCTCCACCCACTCCGGGAAATAGTTGGCCACTCTTCTAATTGAAGAGTAGTAGAGTAGTGGAGGGGTGGACCGGTCTCGTGAGATGTCTGTCACGCAATTATAATTCCCCCCCGCCCCCTTCCCCCACACACACAAGTATTCTGATCCGATGTGTGGTGTCATCCAATACTGGCGCTAAAGATTCTAGGAATGGAATCTGGTTGACATTAGGTTGACATTAGGGACACAAATTCTGCCTAGCTCTATTGGTGTCCTGTCTAGAACCCCCTTGTTGGGTGTGTATCTGCCCTCTTTGTCTATTCTCTGTAAGGTGTATCCGAAAGAGACCCTGGCCCAAATCCAAATAAGTGTTCCCCTGGCAAAAGAGGAGTAGTTGGTAGCGCAATTCTGTTGCTTCCATCTCTGTTGAGGACTAGAGATCTCGAGTCCCGTTAAAAGTGTATCCTGGAGAAGGGCGAAGTCAACACCTCTCCTCTCCTCTTCATATACCAGTATACATGACATTCCATGCGAGGATGGTATAATTTGGTGTCAGAGAAGCCATGCAGGTACCAGAACAGGTGCTGGGACATGCCCACAAACCCCAAGTGTGAGACCTCCTCACTAGCTCAGGTTCACAAATTGACATCTGAAATTTCTACACTCGAAGGAGTGTAGCTCTAAAGCACGATGACCTGAATGTTCTGATCAAACCAGTCCCACCTTCTAGGGTGCACTGACCACGTTCAAGTGCCCAAAACTCAGCAAACCATTAACCTGGATACAACTCTGCTCCATCAGCAAAGACACTCTAATGGGCTCCAGTGGGTCGTGGTCAATCACTGTGTACCCAAATGGGAGCAGGCCACCAATTGCTCACCATCCCAGTAGATAGTGTGTTGTACAGCACCTTGTGCCACCGCTATTGGTTCAAGACATACAAATGATGGACGGAATGCAGAACAAATCAAAACTTTCACCTCCAGTCAAGAGATCTGGGTTAAAAATCCATAATTCTTTTGTTCACAATGCCACCCCAGTTTAGACCGGCCATATGCAAATCAGTCTTGAACCTGTCCCTCATGGGATCAGTCCAGCTCAAACTGCCAAGCCAGGTCCTCCCTGGAACGGAAACAAGCATCCTAGGACCGGTTTCGGTGTTTCACCCCTCCTCAGCCAAGATAGCTTGAATCCAGTGGCACAGTGAACCAGGGACCCACATCTGGGCATACCTGGCACGCTAGGGGCGAGAAAGCAAAAGACACACAATTGATGGACGGAATGCAGAACAAATCAAAACCTTCACCCCCAGTCAAGACACACTATAGGCTCAGCATCAGTGTCCATTAAATCTCAAATCTGCTCTGTCCTCTCACAAATTGAAAAGTTGAAGGGCAACAGAAAGAAGTTAGTTCAAGGTTGTCGGCCATCCATGGGGTCGGGTATGGGCCCTGGGCGAAGCCCTCAAAGGGCAGGTCTGAGTCAGTGCCAGCATGGGACGTGTCTGGCACACAGTTCCCAAAGTCATGTAGGGCGAGCTACTTGGATAACATGTGTCTTTGTCGGACACTCCTGCAGATTGTGCTCTATGGCGTCATCATTTATACAGCTACGGTTGGGGAGGGAGACAAGTGGGAGCTACATCCAGTCCCATACATCTGCAAGTTTGTCGTAGAAGAGCAAGCAATAGTCTACGATGAGCGTGAGCCGTGCGGGAAACAGCAACATGTACTTGAGGCCCAGTTCCCAGGGCTCGTTTTGCTCCTACAAATTAGGCTTTTTTTGCATTGGACAGCTAGTGTATAGTCCCGAAAGATGGCGATTGGGCTATTGTCAACCTGTAGGGTGCTCGCCTATTGCTTAGGCTGCTGCACTCGGCAGCCATACAATTACAGTGCCTCTCACAGGCACAAGGGAACCAGTAGGCCTCCCTGTCTTGCCCCCACTCCTCAGTTCAGGTGTGGGTGGTCTCTGCTGGGATCTCCTGAGTCACAGGGATCCAACGGCCAGCTTCAGCTCAGCAGAGGTGGGTTGGTGATCACAGAGCACCATTACAGCAGGTCCAGATGCCTGGCAGCGATTCTGGCTATCTTGGGTCAGTTGCGAGGTTACCCGACCATCGCTGCTCATGTCATGTTGCAGGCTATGGAGAGGCTGAGTTCATCTACCAGGTCGTACACCCACTAGGCTGACAGAGTGGTGCTTGGAGGAGTTGGCTGGGCAACAGTATTGTCAGTATTGCAGTTGGTTGGGACGAAGGTGGCCGGAGCACTCTGTTGGGAGCCATTCCCCTGCTCCGTTTAGCCTTGCCATATGACTTCCCCTCTTTATTCGGTGTCTGCATATCCACACAGATCTTTACTTTACTAGGCTGCTTAGGCTTTCATGCCATCTAGACTGGTGACACCTACAGGTAGAGCCCTCTACTTAAAAAAATAAAAAAATTAAAAAAAATGCCATATGCCTTTGGGGCATGCAGCTCTTTTACAGCCTTCTTGAGCACATGGAATGGAATCCATTGATCACGAAGGGCTACTGGTTAGATGTACTCCTCTATATGCAGTTTTATGGTTTTCCCTCTAAAGCATCCAATGCCCTCAAAGGCATCAGAATATTCTATTCGTATGCTTTCTGTATTGCACTCCTCATGTAAAAGCTATTAAGCATAATGATTATGTAGCTTTACAGCTGACCATGGTGGTACCATTAGCACAGATGACCGAGAAACTGGCTACAATTGAACACCCCTTGTGTTACACCCTGGCGCAGAACATGGCTGCGAAAGCAAGTGGCGAGTTGCTGCCATAGGCGTAGACTTTGGTTTATGTGGACTTAAGCTTCAGGCTGGGTTTGAGGCCTGCATAATCTTGCCAGAACATTACACAAACAGGGATGCCAATTTTAATGAGACCGGTTTTCGGCGACTTTTGAATGTCGAGTTTAGACTGTGGTTTCGAACGTATTTTCGTCCTTGTGCTGCATCTCTTAGGGTGTAGATCATGTGCATGTGTAACTAATCCGAACATTAGTCATCCTCCAGTTCATTTGAGGTGTTTGACCACCTTCTTGAGAGGGTGCCGGAGCTTTTGTTGTGCTTTCTAATCCCTGGCAATCTGCAGCCTGGTAAAATAACTGGCCTTTCCACAGGCCGAACATGTCTTGCATTTAGCTGGGCAAGCAGCATTAAAATGGCAGCTTCGCGGGGGACCTGCACACTGCTCCCCTCACTTCGGACACTGGCTCAACGGGTACACTTTAGAAGGGGTGGAAAGTGAGGAGGCTTCCATTGTGTGCCTCCATGACTGTATGTGAACTGCTGAGGGCAAGCATTGTAGGTATTGTAATCTCTGCTTCGTGCAGGATCTCCCACGTGAATAGAGATGGATGGCAGCTCTGTAGGGTTTGAGTTCTTATCTCCTTGCCTGTGTAGTGTAGTTGACTCATGCTGGCAAGGTCTCTTAGCCTAGCGTAGACGTATCAAAGGGTTTGTTGTGGCCTTGCTTGGGCTTGATGAAAAATGAACCTCTATTAATCCAGATTTAATGGAGTGCTGAATTGTCTTGGCCAGTGTTTGGTAAAGTCAAAAGCAGTTTGTGCGCTCTGACCCTCAAAGTGAGTCAAAAGACCTCTTTTCATCATTGAGTCTGTTTCTTTCATGGGGGCAAGGCAGCTCTTGAAAGAGGGTCAGACAGCAGATCCAATGACTGGATTACCGTAGCCGCGTTGTTCAGCATGTTTTATGTTCTGGCGTGATCAGCATCTGATAGGATGAGGTCAAGTAGCAACATAGGTAGAACACTGATGGCATAGGAGGGCCTCATCTTCATCTTTTATAGGTTTCCACCTATTATCAAAATAATGCCTGCGTAAGTCTTGACATGCAGCTGGGGTACAGCCAGTCACAGTTCGTAGTACCAGCAGAGCAACTTGCCTGTCTGTGATGTTTGTGCTTGCCCTTGAGTTTGGACCATTTCATATTTGCCCCTCAGTCCCTGATGGTGGAAGTAAGTCCCCCAGTACAATGGCCAACAAGGTGACCTTAGAGGGGGTGCTTTGACAACAGCAAAAGGGTGTGTCCGATATAGTGAACTTGCCAATGAGCATATTGCTTCGCTGCTAAAATGGCTCTTAATGATGTGCTGTATCCTTCACCGCACCCGTTGGTGTTAGTCACCGCAGCCTTGAGTCAGCAGCCAAGGATGGCAGCGCTTTTCACTTTCCAGAAGCCCTGCTATGCTTCACTCCTTTGTGGCTATAGTTGAGGGAACGGCCCTCTCAGGGCACAAGTCCTAAAAAAGAAGTTGGGGGGGACGCTGACATCAAGACAGGAAGTGATGTCACCAAAGGTGGTTAGCACCATCCGACTCATTGCCTCCCCTCGCTCACCTCTTAGATGCGGTTGCAATGAGCTCTGATCTCACCACAGAGAGGCCAAAGAGTGAATGTTTGGCTCCATTTACTCCAGTAATCGAGCTCCTGGTAAAATAAGTGGGGGGACGCCGTCCACCCGCGTGGTACCCCGACTTGAGCCCTGGGCCCTCTGCTGGAGCACTCTGGTTCCACGGGTCCACTTTAAGAGCGCACATAGCCTGGGAATGAGAGCGCACCCATCCCAGACCCCGAAGGGACAGGGACCTTGGAATAATCACTGCGGGTGTTGCACACTTCCTTGTTCTTTAGTTGTGTCTTCCTTTTGCCTTAGGGAGGGCCACGCTGGCACACAATAATGAGACGTGCACTCATCCCTTAGCTGGTTTGTCTGACGGCTTGCAGTGCCTCGCACATGCGAAGTCCGTACAGTTGAACCCTTATGTATGTCATCAGGTTGAAACAGCAAGTCTAGCAACTTGAGGGTGCCTCTGTCTCCTATAATAACACTCATCCATCGACACCACAGAGATTTTTTTCTGTGAGCTTGATGACTTGAACCTCGCCCATTTTGTGACACAAGTTTGCCTTCTCCCTTTGTCAGTGTTTTTCGGTCTTTCTCTTGCTCTTCCCTCTCCCTCTGTGCTTTCCCCTGTCTTGCTGTAGGTACAAGTTTGATGATAGCGGCCCCACATGCAACCACATGCTCAAATTCAGCACTGGCTGGTTCATTCGCTCTTTACCTTTTATTTAGATGCCGCTTTCCATACATAACCCGTTGTACCTGCCGCCTACTCCTTTACTGTAGCTAGGAGGGAAGGCCTCGGGCCGCTCTGAGCAGGCCGTGTTTACCGCTTCCCTCGGCGCCATTTGTATTGGCCGAGCGTCGCCGGCCTCTCCGTGGGGCACGCCGCAGAGGTCATTGCCGGAGCACTCCAAGTAATGCCGTGGGACGTGTCCTGCGTCCCCAAGTCTCCATGGACATCCCTGGTCGATAACTCTTGGGTTAAAGACAGGGAGGGTCAGCACACAGTGAGTAATGGCGCCCCCGGTCATCGTCGTTTCCCCGTTTGTCTTCGAGCTGGCGGCCTCCACTGTTCGCAGCATCGATGAGCTGCGGGGGCACTTCCAGTGGGCTCCTTGCACGAGTTTGTTTCCAGTGAGCAGGCGAAGGGAGAAGGGTGTGTTAAAATATAGACAATGACATTATTTTCTGTAAATATAAAGAGCGTGATGGCAATGGAAATAGAACAGTGTACCGATGTATAGAGAACTTGTGTCCCTATCAGACGTGTTCTGTAGAGGTCACTCGTCAAAAGGTGCATGCATTCCTGCAGGTAGTATTGCCCAGCATATTCTGCAAGAAACTCTTTTTAATAAATTAATGTTTCTTCCAGGCTGGCTTAGTTACGTTGTATGTATGATTTTTGTACAACAACCCTTTACAACTAAATAAAGTGTTAACAGTCTTTAGTCAGTTTTATTTTGTGACTTAGTTTGGTTGACAGAGCGAGCACACAGTGGCTTTAGCGTATTTCTTTATTTATAAAGCTTTATATAGCGCGAACAAGATCCCAAGGGATATCGGAGCGCTTCACATGTATAATGCTGCCTAATCTTTACACAGCGTGGCACTGCCTTTTTCCTAATTCGTATAAAACCCCTTTTTGCTAGATAAAGGGCATGAGGTGACAGTAGCGAACATGATTTGCCCAGGCTCACACAGTTTAAGTAGTAAAGCCATTAAAACAACACAGGTCTCATTGTTACACAGCCATCAAAACTACTTATTGGACCTTTCTACTGATGCAATCCCTGCTTCTTCATTATCTTCTGTCATTTATCGACTCCAGCTCTACATCGGTTTCTGCTGTAAAGATGCACATCGTTACTTATTAAGTTATCTTTGTTATGCAAGTACCCCTTCTATCTCGCAGAGTGCTGAATGCAATTCCAATAAGTAGAGGCAGCAATCCATTCAAGGTCTAAGGTGGGCAGCTTAGGTGTTGAGGGGGCAGGAATCGAAGGGGAAAAGTGATTAGGGGATTGCCTTTTCAAATCCCCAGGAGATGACAGAAAAACATTGACCCCGAAGATTGGAAGCTCTGAGCAGATGGGACCTATTTCAGTAATTGCAACCAGTTACTGCCATAACATCAAGCCTGAATTTGTGTCAATTGTCTCCGCTTAACACCGTGCCAAGCACATCCCCGGCATGCAAAACAGGAGGTGTCCTTAAAAAACCAAGATCTTTTTCTATTAATATTTGTAAATTCACAAGGAACACTTTCAATCTTTATTCTGGGATTGTTTGCATGCGGACAATCTCATATAATGTATTTTCTAATGCAGATTATGAACTTAGTTGGTCTTTCTCCTTTGTTTCCCTGTGCCTCACAACTGTAATACTAATGTTAATGACCTGTAACTGTAATATTGAATGTTTCTTTCGTTTCAATATTGAACGTATTTGTTTGCTTCCTTAACAGCCATGGCTGCCATTCGGAAGAAACTGGTTATTGTAGGAGATGGTGCTTGCGGGAAGACATGCCTGCTCATTGTGTTCAGTAAGGATCAGTTTCCGGAAGTCTACGTGCCGACCGTCTTTGAGAATTACATCGCAGACATTGAAGTAGATGGGAAACAGGTAAATTCTTTTGGTTCATATCAATAATGCAACAGTGAAATTAGTTGACCATGACTATAATTATCTGCACCAGCAATAGTTTCCATTGCTTTTGTCAATTAACTCAACAGCCTCCAAAATTGTAAGAACAGTTCATTAGATGCATTTTAAACGGTGTGATCTGGCGTAGATTTTGGTGTGACTTTTTTTCCCCCTATATCATTGTTCAAGCTTGTATACAGCAGAACCCCCTCCAAGAGAATCCAGCACTTTGTGAAAGGGAGTTTCTGGGGTCCTTAGTCTTTTGACTCCAGGAGGAACAGTCAAACAGGTTAACCGAGTTTTCAATCTTTATGGGGACTCTGTTTTCTGTTGCTACTGCCAGGGTATGACTAATCATCCCCGTATTTAAATGAGGCATTTGGGGTCTGGGTTATTGGTGATCTTTTGAGAGATCTCTGTAGTACACTTGAGGAGCAAATTCTTCATGGGGTATGCTTTTTCCTTAAACTATTACAGGAAGATGGTGCACACCTTCTAGCCATCAGCATGAAGATGATCATTTAATCCTCTAAGCAACACAGCGGGAGCTGCCTGTAACAAGTGTCCATGCCCTTGCAGCCCAGTAAGCATTTGAAGTTTAGGAAACCACAGATCAAAAGATCAGTTTTGCTTTAACTACAAAGAATCTTCTCTAGTACCACCTTGTTCATCTGGTTAATAATCAAACGTTAAATTGACTTCTAAATCTGTAACTTGCCAGTTGCAAGTGATTTCCTTCAATACCCAGGTGCAGGCCCATCATAAACATCTGCAATTCAGTGGGTTGAAATCACGCCTGTGCCAGTGACGTACAAGGGATCCTCATCTGTCTTAGTAGAGGACAGAGGATATGTTCAGATGTATGAGGGGTAATAGAGTCTCAGACCATCCAAGCTTGATAACTGACCTGGGGGAGCAACACAGTTTCTATTAGAGATGTACATTTGGTGGAGAAATATTGCTCCTTGGTTCCATGCCTAACAATGAAGTTTTGGAATATTTTGTGAGATCTTTTTAGTACTGCTGGTAAAGCCTTTGGATTTGTAGCCAATGTGTTGGGAAAATATTGCTTCATTTGAATACTTTGGCTCCCTTTTGAGGAAAAAAAGATCCTTGGAAGAAGTATTCGCGCCACAAACACCTGAAGTGTGTCAGATTTGCTGACTATTCTCGGTCAGTGCTGAACGGGGCAAATATAACAAAATGATACTAAAAGCAATCGCACAAATGTTTTCTAAGATTTGGCATTGGGCAAGAACTTTTGATTTAACTAAAAATATAAGTATAGTGCACTAAAAGGTGCTTTTAGCCTTTCCTCTTCATCCATTGGTGTGCCTTGATCATTCGCATTTTTCTTCTGCCCTCTATAGCTTACAGCATGGGCTATGAGCCAGCCCACTTCAGGCATACACTAACTTCACTGTCCGTGAAGGCATATGCTCTTTCACAAGGAGCACATCCACTCACAAAATAATTCCCTTCAGTGCCAGGGACTTTGAGGCAATGTGTGCTTTTTTTTAACAATAAAGTTTATTTTTTCATTTTTCAATATATCGGGCCGAAGCCCCACAGTGACATAATATGGGCATTTGGACGACCTATGCGGCACTAACCAATACCTCTAAAATAAACAGCCCCTGCCAAACATGCAGGTAAACAAAAAAACAAGAACAGTATGCAGACAGTGGTCAAATCCCCAGATGCAGTACATGTTCCCTAGAGTCATTCCAATAAAACAATTATAAAATCAAGCAATATGGTTGAGAGTGTTGTAGGGCGGGGGTCGAGGCTCACCCTTTAGGAGTCCTCCTCAGGCATAGGGGGCAAGTCTATTCCCCGATATGTCGCCCATCGTGTCCATATCTTGCGGTGTTGCTAGGGGCAGCGCCGAGCTTCAAAAACAGCAATCTCCGCCCCCATACACTTGTCCAGTGCGGCCTTCCATTTACCTATAGTGGGGGGAGATTCCTTCAAACACTGTGATAGGTCTCTTTTGGCAATGGTGAGGGCAAGGAACAGTAGATGTTTATAGCGATGAACGAATGCATGTTCCAAAAGGGTTGCAGGGCAGTGCAGGTCACTCCTCCTCCTTGACACACCTTCAGCACACTGGGGACTAAATGACCCCCATTCGCCACAGACTTCCCCTAGTGTAGTAAACTTGGTGCAGATATTTAAACTGGACGAGCCTGTAGCATGTGGAGACAGCTGCACCCCCTAGGGCTGGCAATCGCCTCAGCCCAATCGTCATCCGTCAGTTCAGGGATGTCAGCCTGCCAGGCCAGCCAGGTCTTGTCTAAGGTAGTGGTGGTGTCATCAGTGTTTGATAGATTTGCCTGATTTTGTGCAGTCCGAGGTCCCCCAATAATAGACGGCCCTCCAAGGGCTGGAACTCCGGGAGGGTTTCCATATTGCGGATCTGGGGGGAGAGTGCGTGTCGGAGCTGTAAAAAATTGTAAAATTGTGTCCTATGAAGGCTGAACTCTGTAATTGTTGAAATGATTTTACTGTGACACCCCTCATTACATCTCCTACGATTGAAATCCCCACCAGGTCCCAACCCCGAAATCCGCTCAGTGTGGTCACAGTATTGAGACATGTGCCCTGCCATAGTGGGGTTTGTCGAGTTAGTCTCCCCTTCCATCCCATCTGCCTAGTCTTAGCCCACCACAGGTGTATAGCTTGTCTGCTAGCCAGCGGTAGATGATCTAGTCTCGTATAGCTGTATAATAAGTATAGTAGGGGGGACATGCTCCATGGTGTCATGTTCAATAGCATACGCCGGGTCCGTGGGAGAATTGTACCATAGTTCATTGATTTCAAGAATGTGGAGTGCAACATAATTATTTTATTTATTTTTTATTTTAGGAGTTTTATATAGTGCTGACCTGACCGAGTGTATCTGAGCGCTTTACAACAGTGAGATTTAAGAATTACAATAGTAGAGGTGTCTTAAACATAGAGATTCTGGATTCAACAAGTGCTGTGGATTCATGAGGTAGTAGATGGGTCCTGAGGTAGCTTCATTGAATGCATTCTTGAGGTAGTGCAAGAGTTTAGCAGCAGCCTCGCCTTCTGGACCTATTTGTCAGGTGGCGGACTTTAGTGTATCAGTACGATGCAGAGCAACTGGATCAGGGTTGGCGTGGAGGTGGCAGCTATCCATTTGGCAGGGTGCGGTTGAGGAGGAGGGTTTTTAGGAGTTTTTTTAATTTTGTGAAGGACTGGGTGGTCCTGATATCTGCTTGGATGGAGTTCCAGATTTTGGGCACGTTTCCGGCGAATAATCTGGCTGCTGTTTTTTGTTTGCGTGCTTTCATGGGGATGAGAAGGGAGGGAGTTTGAGCTCCTGAGGTTCCTTGTTTGGCCAGCCCTCTTTAGTTTGGCAGCCAGGTAGTACAGTTTTCCTGTGTGTAGGGCTTTGTGCGTGACAACGGCAGTTTTGAAGTTGGCCCACTGTTACACAGGGAGCCATTTTAGTTCTCTTAGGGCTGGTGAGATGTGGTCATATTTCCTGATTCTGGTGACCATTCTGGCTGCCGCATTAAGGGTTGTTTTAAGGGGAGCTAGGTGGGATTTACCAGTGCCGGTTAGAGTTGCGTTATCATAGTCTATTCTGGATAGCACCAGTGCTTGTGTAGTTTGTTTGAGGTCTTTGGTAGGGATGAATGGTTTAATTTTGTGAAGAAGTTTCAGGTTAAGGAAGGCAGTCTTTGGGGAGTTTTTGATGTGATGGGTCATTACCAGTTTTTGGTCAAGGGTGATTCCCAGAGATTTTACTGTCTGGGGAGGTGGTTTCTAGATAGATCTGGGTGTCATCAGCGTATAGGTGGAAGGAGATCTTCCCGTTTTTGAGTATAGTGGTGATGGGTTGTATGTATATGTTGAACAGTGTCGGAGAGAGCACTGAACCTTGAGGTACACCCCTGTTGACTGGGCGAAGGTTGGATGCAAACTCTTTGATTTTTATCCTTTGTGATCGGTTTTGTAGGAAGGCTGTGAACCAATGGAGGACAGTCTCCTCTGCGCCAACCTTTCCTGTAGGGCCTTGATTAGAAGCTGGTGATCAACCGTGTCGAAGGCAGCCAACAGGTCTGCCAACGCAGGCTGATGGGCCAATGTCAGCGGGCTCGATAAATATCGCCTCGGTGCCACTTTAACCATGGGTCCCACTCAGCAACTCTGGGCAATAGCTTGCTTAATCTCCACAAACTGCCCCATCAACGCCGTGGATGCCTGGCTTCACCCTGGGGGTGCCCAGCAGGGACCATCTCACAGGGAAAGCCAGGATGGGTTCCCCAGCGTTATACAGCGCCAGGAAACCTACGGGTAGCAGTGCGCTTTACAAGCTCAAAATACACACATTTAGGAGAATGAGTAGGCCGCAGTGATCGGTATCCAGTGACTTATGGATGTCCTCTGTGATGTGGAGGATCGCCGTTTCAGTGCTGTAATCTTTTCTGAAACCTGATTGGTGAGGATCAAGAAGGCTGATATTGTCCATTTGCTGAGTCTGTTGAGAGAGTGCGCATTTTTCGAGGATTTTGGATAGGAGGGGGAGATTGGAGACGGGTCTGAAGTTGTTTAGGTCTGTGCAGTCAAGGCCTGGTTTCTTAATTATTGGTGTTACTTGGCCAACTTTAAGGCAGTCTGGTATGCTTTCGGTTCTCGAGGAACTGCTGATGATTCTGCACCAGAAAAGGGTCTTGAAGGGTTTGAGTTCTTTGGTCAGTTGGAAGGATGTAGGGTCGAGGGCGTTAGAAGCAGGTTTGGTGGTGGAGATTAGCTTGATAATCTCGGCTTCTGAGATGGAATTGAAGGATTTCAACGCATTAGTGTGTAGCCGGCCACTGTTTTCCATTGCGACTGGGGGCGGGCCAACACATGCAGAGTTGGCATTGGTGTCTGTGTCTAGTGAGCGTTCAATCATGGAGATTTTTTTCTTCAAAGAAGGTGGCGAAGTTTTCACACAGTTCCTTGGAGGCCTGGGTCGAGAATACAAGGGGCTTGGAGGATTGCTGCTTGATGATTTTGAATAGTTCGTTGCACCCGTTTTTAGCATTGTCCAAGGCGGAGCAGAAGTTGAATTTTAAGCTATGGATGTTTTTTGTATTTTCTTCTAGCTGCTTTGAGTTGTTCTAGTAGGCACGAGAGGGGTTCTTTCTCCAGAGTCTTTCTGTGGATCAAAGTTGTCTCCTTTCATTGTTGGCGTCCATATTGAACCAGGATCTGGTTGGGATGTTTCTGTTTTTTTTAGTTTCAAGGGGGCCATCTGGTCTAGAATGGATGACATGGATGTGGTGTAATGGTCCGTGAGTTCTGTTGTGGTTAGACCATCTGTGGGGGATACTGAGTTGTGCATTGACTTTTTCCTTAAAGTCAGTCATGTTGACCTGGGTGAGGTTCTAGCCCATTTAGGCGGTTCGCGGATGGGTGGTTGTAGGGTAACTGGCAGGGTGAGGTGGAAGAGGATTAAGTGGTTGTCAGACCAGTCCTCGGGCAGGGTGTGAGTTATCGTCACTAAGTCTCGTTTGGCGATAATGGCATCAAGGATTGATCCTTTGTTATGGGTCTCTTCTGTGCAGTGTTGTTGTTGAGAAGTAGCTCATTCAGGTTGTGTACTAGCAGATTAACGTCATTCCAGTGAACGTTGGTAGAATTAGGTTGTTTGTATCTTGAAGTGAGCAGTGGGCAATCAGGTCGGACAGGTGTTCAGCGAAAGCAGCTGAGTTGCTTGGGGGGTGGTTGGATAAGGTGACAGGTTAAAGATTCTTTGTTGCTTATACCAATGGTGACAGTTAGGCATTCAAAGGTGTTGTAGTTGAAGGAGTCTGCCTCCGACATGGAAATATTGTCTCTGTGGATGATTGCTATGCCTCCTCCTCTTTGGTCTTTTCTGTCTTTGGGAGTGATTGCAAAGCCTGGGGGACGAGAGTGTCCAGGAGAGGTAGGGAGGCGTCCTTGAGCCAGGTTTCAGTGATGAATGCTATGTTCATGTCATGGGTGAGGATGGACTCTGCTAGTTCGGTGGCATGTTTGATGGCTTATCTGCCGTTAATGAGCAAGCTGTTTGTGGGCGTCACCTCTGTTATGGGAGTCTTTTTAAGGGGGGCCCTAGGGATGATCGTGCAGGTGGTCGGCGGTCTAGGTGATTTTTGGCGAGTCTTAGTCTCTTCCTAGCCTCGTGGTCACCTGTATTTTGGATTGTAGGGTGATAGTCCTGTGCTTGTTGTTTGGGTAGGCGAGGACTGCCGCCTCACTCTCGTACAAAGGCTAACTAGTTTCTTTGGGCCTCTGAGAAGTCCTGAGAACCCCCACACCCCACCCCCCAAGAAATTATTTTGTATGGCATTCACCTGTGCAAACCAGGTGCGGGGGGATAGGATATGGGAAATTTTGGAGACAATACAAAATCCGAGGCAAGGACACCATCTTAAAAATGGCCGAACAACCATAAAGGGACAATGGGAGAATAGACCATACCGCCGTCTCGTTCTTGAGAGAATCGTTAATGGGGTGATATTGTGTGCCCAAGAGATTTTGGGGCTTGGGTAGATGTAAATCCCCAGATATTTGAACCCATCTGTGGCCCGGGCAATGTGTGCTTTTTGAGACCAAAACATTTTTCTGCTTTTAGCCGATCAATTTTTGTTTTTATTTTGTTATATTGACACCATGGCTGCTTCCAAAACAATTACGTTTTGCAAAAACCATGCCAAAAGCAAACCAGCATTGACAAAGCCAAAAAAACTGGTGGCCAATGCTTGACCTGTACACTTAGCCAGTGCTTGTTTTCAAAGTATTGATCAGGACAGGAAGAAGGTAAAATACCTGAGCCTAAGTTATGCTAAGATCGTGTTTTTATTCTCTGCAACAGCTAACAAGTTGAGTGACATCATGAAAAGGGTATATAATTTTTTATAGTTTAAATACACATTGTTAAAGCAGTAACTTCCTGGTGTTTGTGTTGAACTGAAAGTAAATGAGCTATGGACATAAAAGTGATGTAGTATGCAGAAAAATGTGTTGCTATAATCGAGACCTGAGTGGATAGCTGCATAAATCATAATTTTCTGCATATGCAGAGTACATTTTTTTGAGGGGTCTGGAATCCACTTATACCTAGTCAGAATCTCAGTATTTTGTGACTTGTAAAATTGAACACCCTATGATGTTTGGGATTGTGGGACTGGGTAAATGGTATTAATCAGAAGGGTCATTCGTTGTTCCCTGAAAAGCAAAATGAGCAGCGCGTGCTTAACATGATTCAAAACTAGCTGTCCACGGAGGCACCCCAATTGGTATAAATACGTGGGATGTTACACTTGGTTCTAGTAGGGCCGGTTCTATAATCAACGTTTCAGAGGAACTGCTATGTAAATCAGGTCAATTTAGTTTCATTGTATTCCAATGTATCTTTTGTACATCCCAAAATCAGTCCTGCATCCAACCCTGTAGTACCTACGTTGGACAACCCTGCTCTAAAAGACAGTCCAGCTGGTCCTACCTCAACCTTCCTTGAGATCACAACATTACAGAGCTGCACATAACCGTTCGAGCAGGTATCATGCAGCCAAATTGCGGAACCGTGTGTCTGAGCATTTATACAAAAACAGTAACATGAGGGCCTTCTGGTGTCCTGTTAAAGACCCTTTCATTCCAACCCCCTGATCCGTAGTCTCTCTTTAGCCATTGGACACACTGTTTATAGCGGTGTAAAAATGTGGGTTGGCTTGAGGAGTTCATGAGTAAAAATCTATTTTGAAAGATACATTGAGATACAGAGGTGGTTACTGCTGCTGCTGAGTGCTTACCCGAGCATCCTGTGTCAGGCAGGTGATGTCTGCTCGTTCTGATCTCCTATAATCTTCAGTGAAGAGTAGGTGGGCGAGCACCTGTTCCCGTATAAAGGAAGACCCACATTTGTACATGTGAACGTTTATACATAATATATAGCAAAAGATCACTTGTCTTTGTTAAGGGATAAAAAACATAACTTATTTCCTGAAACAGGCTTACAGTTATCAAAGGGGGCCAAGTTTAAAACATACCTGTAGCTGGAACACTAGGTTCCTTGACTCGCCGCTGGTGGGACTTACTGAGGTTAAAGCTTGCCGGTTAGATCTGCTTTGATTGAAGGTCACAGGCTTGACTACGAATAAGACAAAAAGGGGGTGAAAAGGAGGGTACTGCAGTGCTCACACAGGATTACCAAAGACTTACTATTGCACAAAACCGAGAAGTATGGTGCACATGATGGATGAGTGTTCACCCAACATTCATAAATAGGAAACCGCTGTCCGAGGGTCCCAATAAGTCAATATACATTCATCTGGCACATGTAAAGACTTATATGTAAGAGTTCTAGTAATGTAATTTTGAAACGTGGTTTCTACAGTCTTATTCTTGACAAGTTGTTCATTGTGATTCCAATTGCTCTTTCACAATAGTCTGCACAGTAACCGTAGCCAACACTTGTTTTGTCGCAATCCCGACTTCATCAGGGCTCCATATTTTAAATTTCCAAATTGGGTACTGGTTCATAGATGGTAATATCCATCACTCCACCAGGGCACGAAAGGAAACAGAGGATCAGTTGTATAATAGGTTTCTTAATAAGTAGACCACTAAAAAAAATGTTTTGCCGTGTAGTCCAGGTTTAAGCGTGCAAGTTTGCAACAAACAATTGTTCAGTAATGCCTAATTTCGGGTGAAGCCCTGTAATCTGGATTTTAGAGGAGAATCAACGCTCTGAGTATGCAGACTGTTCCGGCGTACTGACTTTGAATAATGCCTGCACTCCCAATTCTCCTTCCCAAATTTCTAATGTGGTTGTCATTAAATTGGGGGCGGGGGGCGCAACAATGACACCTGTAAGCAGTGCCACAAAATGGCAAGTGTTAGACCTGGCATCATTGGCTCGAGTCTCTCCTCCATTTTTTCTGTTGGCCTCCACTGTTTTACGATGTTTTTGCTGGTTAATGCTTTGGGCACTGTGCCGCTGCTGATCAGTGCCACAGTGCAAGTGCTCCCTATGTAAAATTACTGTATTGATTGAATTCCATGTTTGGCTTTTTTGGTTTACTGTCCGTCCCTAGTCTAGTGCACCAGGAGTGCCAGGGCTTGTAAATACAAATGCTGCTCGTGGGCTTGCAGCACATGTTGTGCCACCCACAAGAGTGGCCTAGTAAGTGTCTGAAGGTCTGCCATTGCTAGACCTACGTGCAGTCTGGTACTGTCACGCTGACTGCGCAAGTACACCTACTTGCCAGTCCCTAAACCTTCCCTTAACTTCATGTTAGTCACCCCTATGGTAGGCCCACGGGCAGGGTGCATTGTAAGTATAAGGTAGGACAAGCCTGACTAAGTTGGCATGTCCTAATAGTGAATTACAGCCATATTCGTTTTTCACTATTGCGAGGTAACCTGCTCTCCATTAGTTAGAATGGGCTGCCAGGATTATTAATGCTATAATCCTAGCTGGCTCGGGGAGCATGGTGCAATGTCGAGTTTGGTATCCCTGAACTCGGGGTTTAATAACGCATCCGTTTGTGTGGATGATTTTTGGACTCTGGGTTTGAAAATAGCACTTTTAGAAAGTAGCTATTTTCTGGTCTAACTATTTCTGTTTTCTGCTGGTTTGGTGTATGTGTGTGTGACAGGAGCTGGGTGGCTCCAGAGGTCTGAATGAGTCAGTGTGGGATGAGTGGGACATTTGCATTGAGAGTAGGGGGAGAGTAGTTGCTGATAGCCTGCCCTGCCTGATACAATGCTGGCTCCACCTCCTGCCAGGCGCCTGATGGCTCTGTGCCTGCCATGGACGATCCTGGCCCCACCTCCTACCAGGAGGCCGATAGCTCTGCTCCTGCCAGTGACAATGCTGGCTCCACCTCCTGCTGGGCGTCTGAGGACCCAGCCCTGCTCAGTGAATAGGCCAGGTGCCTCTGCCTGGCTCCACCCACAACAGACCCAGGATGTTGGGAAATTCCCCTGCATGGACAAAGGGATCAAAGCCAAAAAGGAGTATAAGAGACGAACCCCTGAATCAAGAATTTAGATCACTTCTGACAAGGAAACCTGAACCAAGGACAAGAAGCCTGCTGGTCCAAGGACTTGCCTACCCCTTCTGCCAGTGTGCTGTTTGCTGGGGGGAATCCTGCAGTGCTTATTTATTTTTGCCAAGGAACCAGGAGAGAGGAACTGAGTGTGTACTCTCGCTTTGCTAAAGAAAATCTCCTAGGGCTGGAAGAGTGCCAGCCTCCTGTTGAAGTCACAGGGCTAAAGGACTTCATCTGCTAAAAGTGCTTGTTGCTGGAACTTGAGAATCCAGCACCTCTGAAAGAAACCAGCAATCTCGACGCCGACGGACGTTGCCGAATCCAGCTCGACATCGTGAGTAACGGCTCCAGTGTCCCGCTTCCTCGATGCCGGACGCCGGGCCTGATCGACGCCAGCAGCAACGCCAGTGAGTAGTGAGTTCGGCTCCAGCTCCAAGGACCTCGTGTCTGCACCGCTGCTGATCGCATCGACTTCGTGCCCTCTCGACGCCGTGAGCGCTGCTCACTCTTGCAACATTGACATCAACGACTACTGAGGCCTGATCGACACCGAAGATGGGACGCCGGATTGCTCGACGCCGCTGATCATAGTGTGCTTCATTTTCCTAAGGTACTGTGTTGTTGGGGGTCCGTGTGACTCCGGGCTTGACGTAGCGCTCCTCGCTGTCTACGCCGAAACCTTTGGATTAACCTTGACTCGACGTCGTGAGACTCCCGTGTGGGTTACATTGTTGCCAAGAACTGTGTTTTAAAGAAGAAGAGTTAATTTTGATACTAAAGACTTTTGTGCTAAGAAGAAACTACACTTGGAACTATTATTTTTCCTTCCAAGAGTATTTATTGAGATTGTGGCATATTTTTGTCGTTATTTGGTCTTGTGCTAAGCCTTATATAAAAATACTTATTTTTATAATACTACTGTGTCGTGTTCATTTGTAGTGTATTTACTTTATTACTGTATGTGGTCATAAATGCTTAACACACAGCCTCTGAGATAAGCCTGTCTGCTCTGCCAAGCTACCAAGGGGGTGAGCAGGGGTTATCAAATGGTGTGATCCCCTTGCCCTGACTATAAAAGGTGAGTCCCTATTTGTTAGAAGTGCCTACCTCTGCCAACTAGAGACAGCCGGTTCTAACAGCAAGATTGCAAGATAAAGCACTAAGTGCACAAGAGCGTATTATATTGTAGTAATAAGTAAACAATAATACCCTGAGCTGAAAAGCAATGTTGGCTAGGTGGCGCAGGCTTGTTGATCAGGAATGGTAGAAAAAAAAAATCTATCCTGTTTCTCTGGGTGGTGTGGATTAAAAATTACTATAAAATTCTGGTTATCAGTACGATAAAGAACACCCGCTTCTAGATAATGGGGTATTGCCTGCCTTTGGAAGCCATGTGAACTAGCACTACAAGAATATCCTCCTCACAAACCTCCCAACTCATCCAATTTGATATCTTGTTCTAATGAAGGTGACCACAAAAGAGTTCGCTGGCGTATGTGATCAGTGCTTTGCATTTTCTACATAGTTCACAATAGAAATGAACTTTAGAATACAGAAATATGCATGCATGTTACCCCAGCTCTGAGGGTGTGCGTATGTATGTATATGTATGTGTGTGTTTGTTTGAGCAGGGGTAGGTACTGGAGTTTGACTCCTAAGCCCTGACTCTTTCCTGTTGCATCAAAGATCTTTCCAAAAGGGTAATTTCAAATTGGTTCTGTAGAAGGTTCAGTTCTGAGTGAAGCATAATGAAAAGTGTGTTCAAGCTTTTAGTTTGCACAAAATGAATAATGGTCTCTCCCAACCTTCTCCTCGTCACTTCTTATGTATGTATGTATAGGCATTTATATAGCGCACTACTTACCCGTAGGGTCCCAAGGCGCTTCGACCTCTGCGAAACCCTTCCTGGCTTCCCTGAGAGATGGTCCCTTAATGGGTATCTCCAGGGTGAGACCAGGCATCCCCGGCCGTCTGGTGGGGCCGTTAGTGAAGATGAGGCAAGCTAATGCCCAGAGTTGCCGAGTGTGATCGCTGATCAGAGTGGGCACCGAGGCGAGAGAATTATCGAGTCCGCTGACCCTGGTCCAGAAACCTGCTGCGCCGGGAATCGAACCCTGGTCCCGGGCCGTCCTCTGCTCTCGGGTCTGCCGCCTCTAACCAGTGAGCCACACTACTTCACTTCTTAAAATCATCCAGTTCAGAAATGGTGGCCCTGGATGGTTCCCCTGATCTCCACCGCTCAATTTGCAGCTTTTGAGGTCCATCCTGCTCCAGCAGTAAATATCCGGTCCAGTCGATCCTTTGGTTTTCTGAAATTAGTTTTTTATAGTTTGCAAATATTTTGTAAAGTTCCTGCTACGCTGGCCTACTCGCCCACGACAAGCTAACTGAAATGGTGGAGGTGCAATAGATCGCAGTATCTGCCAGTTGAAAAATGGGAATTGGTTCCACACTAGCTATCTGACGGAACCACCAGGTAGCACACCATGATCTCCTTGATTCCACCCTTACAGATTCCGGAAATTGCTTATGATGCCTGAGACTGCTAAATTCCGCAAAAGTCAGTCACTCTGAACAGATTGTATCATAATTCTTTGGGCTCTACTTAAACACACGCATCTTCCATACTGGAGAGGGATGAAAATTATTATGACCTGTCTGAAAACAACAAACGCACTCGTTGCTCAATTACATTTTGGTTTATTAGCGAATCCTGCCTAAATTCACGTTTCTCCTTCACCAAACTAACGAGCAACATTAGAGTTCCATGCCTCGCTCAGCTCTGTTCAGATGCTATTAATTTTTTTGGAGAGCAAAATCAGACTTGTTGTATTTGTCGAGTGATGGAACTCTGCGGTATTCCCAGGAGATAGACGTCATTTATGCTAAGTTTGCAGCTGGGCAAAAAGCAAAGGAAATCGACTTGACAAAGTTGTTTCCTGCTCCCAAATTAGGGTCTGGAAGAGTCTAGCGACCGTATACAGAGCATACTGAATTGCTCCATGAAGGATTAATTATCCGGTTTATTGCATTTTTCCCTTTGGTAGCATTACAGACATTTCTGGAAATTATTAGAACGTGTCCCAGTAATAGGCAACCCCGTTGATTTCTGGAAGTGTTTGCGGCTTCTCAAGCACCTTTTTGCTCTTTTTGGGCCCGGCTGACCCGACCTTCAAGTCATTACGGCCCACCTGTCTAGGCCCCCCCCCCGGCTCCGAAAGAAAACATCAAAAGCCTAGGGGTATGGCTGGACAGGAATCTCTCTCTTAACAGTCAGGCCACAAAGCTTTCCGCCACCTGCTTTGGACTTCTCAGGACATTGAAGAAGGTTCTTCCCCTGCTCCCAATGGAGGCAAAGCAAACAGCCATACAGGGCATAATACAGTCACGTCTGGACTCGAACAATGCCCTCTATCTGGGAGCCCCAGAGTACACATTGAATAGACTACAACTGGTACAAAACTGTGCTGCCCGTACTTTACTGCAAATCCCCCGCAGAACCCCAGTCAGGGAGGCACTGACCAGCCTTCATTGGCTACCAGTACGCAAGAGAGTCACTTTCAAAGCAATGTGTATTGCCCACCAGGCCTTCTGGGATTCGGGGCCCCAAATCACGCGTAGCCTAGTTAGCCAATATCATCCAGGCAGAGACTTACGCTCTAGTCAGGCTTTTATGGCAACAGTCCCCAGAATTAAAAGGACTAGATCAGGCGGAAGAATGTTCACCCTCAACGCCTCAAAGATCTGGAACTCCCTTCCTTTTCATCTGAGATCTAATCCTAACCTCGCCTCCTTCCGCAAACAACTAAAAACACATCTGTTCAAATCCCCGTAACAACTCAATCACTCCCCCCTCCTCCCAGTCTGCTATCCTCATTACACCTCCATCTGGTTCCTCTAGTGCTTAGACGCCCCAGGGCAGCAACCGCGCTATAAAAATCCATTTTCTGTCATTCATTCATTCAAAGGCGTTTTTCCGGTGATGAACGACAGACCGTATTAGTTGCAGCTATTCCCTAGACACTGTGGCCACGTTGGAAATATTGCAGAAATGTTTGCTAGTAATGTTAATCCTGGGCCCGCCCTTCATGCAGCCATTACCAGAAAGGTTAAATTCCTGGTTAATATGCTCAGTCAAATTAAATAATTGTTTCTGCCTAGCAACAGAAAAGAAGGGAATGCATTGTGTAATCATGGCACAAAAAAATATGCATTGTTTGCGTGTGACGAATTTTACATTGAGAATGGAATCCTTAACAATATTTTGTCTTCTTAAATAATGTTTGCTCAGAAAAGGAGCAAACTGATTTTGCATCAAACCTGGGCCAACTCACATATTAAAAATACATTTCCTCTGTTTTTTATTGTTTCAATACAGTCTCCCCTAGTGCAAAACTTTGTGATTCAAATTATATAGGCTTATTTGCTAACACAGAAAGAGAACACATTTTGTGAAGTGTGTTTGCACCACTTTTTTTGCACAAGTGCAAGACTTTACAATACAGCAATATCTACTACTGCCTCCCCCAAAACATCCAAATTGTGTTAGGTAATTGAGCCCTTAGCTGTTCTGCCACCAAGGCTGGGTCCGCATGAGCACTACCTCCCTAACTGCAGGCCGCTGCTATATCTAGTCACCCCAAGGTTACAGCAAAACATTTTTTTTATCAGATGTGGTTATTGTAACAGGAGGTGGCAAAGGTGGGGTGTGGTCTTCCCCGGGCGGCGCAAGTTATGCGTCAGCGGCATCCCCCCACCGCTCTTACTTGTGGCTGTTGCGGGGCGGCAAACGCAGGAATTGCCAGCACCTCCCCCACCCCCCACCCCCCTCCCCCCTCTTACATATCCTCCATAGGCTGCCAAAGGTCTAGCTATGCCTTGGCTCCCGGGGGAATAACATCATGGCAAGCAGAGCCGCACACGACAGTGGCATGAATAGCAGGTGACAATATATTTTCGTTTTTTAAATGAAAAGCCCCAAAGGGACAGTTAGTTTCTGAGGTATAAAAAGTGTTCTTGCATGGTAGTGTTGGGCTGGTAGAAAGATTGTTGCACAAGGCCTTGATTAGCCTGCCTTAAATGGAGCAGACTGGCTTACACCCGGTCTGCTTCACAGTACCAGTGGCCGGCCAGTCTTGGCTCTGTATCCGGCATCCGAGCGATCTAAAGCACTGCCTTTGGAAACAGTCGTTCTCCCATCTTAAAATGAGGCACATATATTCCTGTTTGACTTTGTTCCTTTCGCTGCTAGGATTGACTCTGAGAAATGACTAAATAATGGTCTGAACCTCCAAGAATTGACATTTTATTTATTACGTATGTGATTTTGCGCATACAGTAATGTGGGGTGCAGTAATTATATAATAGTAATGGAATATAACATTTGCTAACTGTATGATTAAGCTTCTTTTCGGCGGAGTGTCTCTCAGCGAACTCTTTTATTGAAAGATACTGCTACTGCAGCTGTGGTTTGTCGATGTTCAAAGGAGCTTTGATGCAGAGCGAATTTCTTGTGCACTTCTGTTTGAATGAGAGATTCATGGTCTGGAGATCTGGCTGGGGGATTTGAAGTGTCACTTAGAAATTCAGTGCAGATTTTTCATAACCAGCCTGTCGGTTCATTACGAGTGGCACACTTTAGCGGTTCACTCTAGAGAGACGTGAACAATCCTATTTAATTACATTTTACATAACTGAACAGTGAAACCTTTACATACTTGTTCAGTGAGTGGCTGGTTTTACGTCGCGCATTAGGGAGGGTTGTGGAGGGAAGCGTTACCAATTCTCTAGACAGCGGCGGCTCCTTCGCTAAGGCTGAGGAGTGTCGCCCCACTAAGTTCAAAGGAAATATAAAATGATGATAATGCAACGTTGATAACTTACATTATTATCCTTTTATTTTTTGTACGGACCCCGAGCCAGATTAGGGCGGGCTTGGCTGCCCTTACAGGGAGGAAGAATGGTTGCTGCACCATAAGTGCATATGACGGTTTGGGAGGCAGTTTTGGGTCATCCAAACTGTTTTGCGCACTTAGCATGTTCTCCACCTGGCTGTATTGCAAGGCCGGTTTGAGAACATGCAGGGAGAGGTGTGGTACAGCGGCCAGAGCGGCTGACTCCAGAGCCCGGGGCTCACGGTTCGATCCCCGGTGCTGGTGGCAGCAGCTAAGTTCGGCAATCTGTGACTCTGGACAATAGCTCACTTAATCTCCCCGACAGCCCTTAGCCCATGAGACCCCTAGGGTTGATTAGTTTGCGCGTTTATAAAATACTGGATACAGATGCGCAGGCTCCCACTGCCTGTCGGAGTGCCGAAGGAGGGCACTCAGACCAATCACAATGCTGCTGTCATGCTGGAGTTTGGCTAGGGGGAACCTGGGAGCCTGTGTGCTTCCTGGAGCTACAGAAGAGGATGGAGGACCGGCGGTGACCAGCAGGTAAATAAATGAGCTTTTCTTTATTTTTCACCCCACCCCATCACTACCCTAGAGGCCGCTCCTGCCTTTAGGACTGTGAAATATTATCATAATGAGAGAATTCCCACGTCTCATCACCTATGACCTGATTTGCTTCACATAAGCTTCGTAACTTCCTTATCCTTTCCTTGTCCCAGTCCTTAAAATGGGTGTGTGTGTGTCTTTCAGGCAGGCACCCCGCTCTCCACCTAAAATCAAAAGCCAGGGGTCCTTACTGGAAGCAACTTCGCCTGTAACTTTCAGGTCCCATTAGACAGGGACCTGCCAATGTCTAATCCTGTTTTTTGTGCTGTCTGAATACAGACTGCCTACTTACCCTTAAAATGTGGATGCATAGTGTATTTTGTATTCTCTTTCTGGGCCTAATGTTGCGCACAGATCTACATGTGATACAGTTAGACTACAGTGGACCCTGCAGGGATGATGGGCCGGGTATTGTTTTGACCTCCCCTGTTCATGCTGCTGCTTTGTTTTATCATAGTTCTACCTCCCATAACTAAGTACTGAGGTAGCTGGATTCCTTTGCCACCGCTGATCTACAGTGAGGGAATGGGCAGGATAAGTGGAGGAGACAACTGCTTGATCGCTGGTTAAGCTGTCCCTCACAGTGGTGTTTAAAGGGGGCTCCCTGAGCATTTGTCTTACTGTTCTCCCCTCCCACTTTAGATTTCTATCCAGACAGAGGGGAGGAGAAAAGGCGATCCTCGAACCACCTCTTCCCCTTCTGCAGTTTGTGGGGGTGGAGATTGCTCCCGGCTTTCATTCTTAAAGGAGCTGTTTCTTGGGCTGAGTGGGAGAGGCAGTGAAGTACCAGGAGGAACAACCAAAGACAGACAAGAGAGATGGGGAAAGCAAGACTGAGAGGTATATGGAGAAGGACGGCTAGAGACAGAAAAAAAGATGGGTAGAGAGACATGGAAAGAGAGATATACAGGGACAGACATTGAAAAAGAGAGGAGAAAGCTAATGGTAGAGAGTCTTTGACGAAGACAGATAAAGATGGGGAGAGATAGGGAGACACTATGAGGAGGGAGAAAGGAGTGATACAAGTCAAAGAAAGGAAAAAGGCACAGAGAATAGAGAGAGCGATACGCATGGGGAGAGATTAGAATAGAGAAAGATGACTGGGAAAGCTAGGGATGGATAGAAAAGGCAGGGATAGACAGAAATGATGAGAGACAGAACTACAGATAGAGACAGAGAAAGAGAAGGGAGAGAGAAAAATGGAGATACCTTAAGATAGACCGGGAGAGAGAGAAACACACGAAAAGAGACAGACTGAAAAAGATCGGGAAAGATAGGTAGAGAAAAGAAGTGAGATATGGGGAAATAGAGACATGGAGAGGGCAAGAGAGAGAAAAGAAGGCAAAGACCAGGAAACCGAGTTAGTGAGTATGATTAAGACTGAACAAGAGGAGAAAAAATAGAAAGGGAGAGGTCAGGGACAACCTTTAATCAATTAATCAGGGTTGTTGAAGTGCAACTACTCACCTGAGAGGGTATCCATGTGCTGGGGGGGGGAAGGAGTCTTCGTTAAGTGTAGGAGTCATCCATGGAGCCAGGTCATGAGGTCCTTAGTGGACTGGGAGGGTCAGCAGAAGAGCCTAGTCTAGAGGTCCTTCCTGAACTGGGATAGTGTGGGTGCTTGTCTGAGGTGGAGGGGGAGGTTGTTCAAGGCCTTGACTGTGGAGTAGGAGAAGGACTTTCCTCCTGCCCTGGTCCTGTCAATGCAAGGGACGGTGGCCAGCGAGAGGACGGCTGATCAGAATTATGTCTTGGGTGCGTGGAAGGAGAGGCAGTTGTTCTGGTGTCGGTCCGGTGTTGTGCAGGGCCTTGTATGCATGGGTGAGGAGTTTGAAGGTTATTCTTCTTTCGACTGGGAGCCAGTGGAGATCGCGGAGGTGTTGGGTGATGTGGCTGAAGCGGGGGATGTTTAGGATCAGTATGGCTGTGGCGTTCTGTACAGTCTGGAGTTTGCAAAGTAGATTTTTATTGATACTGGCGTAGAGCGCGTTGCTGTACTTTAGTCTGCTACTAATGAGCGCACGCGTAATGGTTTTTCTAGATTCCGGCGGGATCCATCTGCGGAGTGTGTAGAAGCAGGTTGAGGATACGAAGTTGATCTGGCATTTCATTGTCCGCGAGATTTCGTGCATGGTCCGACAGGGTGGGGGGGCCACCAGGAGTCGTCGCATGAGGGGGTGGAGACCAGGATAAGGACTTCTGTTTTCTCAGAGTTGCGTTTCAGGCAGCTGTTCTTCATCCAGGTGGTAACTGCTTTCATCGCTTCTTGGAACATTGAACTGAATCCGTCCACTTTCCTTCCATATAGTTTTCTAGCTATCAATATATATTTGTCTATATACCGTTATGTGGCTATCCTTATCTGTATTTCTCAACCCCTCCCTCTGCCTATCATGCTACCTATCTCTATCAACACCAATCTTTGTCCACCACTGTTTCTCCCTCGGTCTAGTTGTCCATCTCTTCTTCTTCTCCTCTGTCTTGCTAGCTAGGTATCCAATTGTCTGTCTGTGGACATGTAACGTGTGTACTGTTGCTACAGATATACAAGGTAGTGTAGGCAAGCATGATTCTTGCTTCTGCCCGGAGTCAGTTGTGAAGTTTTGAAAGTGAGTTTCCAGTTGTTAATCCCATTGCACATATTACTAGAATACAGTATGTTGCATAAATTAAGGCGGGCATGACTAGGACTCTTGTTAGTTGCAATTGAAAAATGATTTAGAGGAGCAGCAGGACTGTGTGCAGGATCGAAAAATGGAAGTCAGTGTCCACTCCTATTTAACTTATCTCCGACCAAATAACTCTGTCGTTGAATCTGTACATCATTCCTGGCTCATGAGTTCCAGGGAGAATTGTTTTAATCCAGTAGAAATTCCTTGTTTGCACACTGCCTTCCTACCCCCTACAAAGCATGATAAGTCTGTAGGAATATATTTTATTTTTGAGCTTCTGTAGAGTGCTATGCGCTTTGCTTTAACCTCTAGACTTCAGTTGGTCCAGAAGATCGATACGCCTACAAGGGACAACAGCCTGTGCTGACAGGCTGCTGTGATTGTTCAGCAAAGAGGTGAACATTTACCCCTGTGAGTAATCTCAGGATTTCCGTTTTAAGTCTGAAGTGTTACTGGAGGGATTTTCATTGTTCAAGCATTGAATGTGCAGGAATCGTCCCACACGAAGCCTCTGCTACAGCCAAGTCACTTTACAAGCACCTATCACCAAGTAAAGCCACTACCACAGCACAACGACTTTAACAGGCATGTCCTCGGCCCCCAGAAAAACGACATCCCCTTAAATCCCTGCCATTGCTACTGTGGCAACCTGTGACATTCCTGGAAGCTCTGAATGTCCTTTTCTTGGTTGATTAAAAACATTATTGTCCATGCAATTCTCTGCTTCATCTGCCTTAACTGCCCAAACTCCTACTTTTGCTGATTGTCAGTTGTCCCCCCTATTCGGTTTATTATTCCAGAAGCGTGTGTAAACATTGGCATTTATAAATTTCATCTGAATTAGCCCCGTCATGCTGTCCCTCTAGAACCTTGAGACATAATGTGCTGCTCTTGATGGATGGATGGAATGTGTTCAGTGGTGCCAGCCTTTCAGATTGAAAGACCAGATGGAGGGCATCAATTTCACTAATGCCTAGCTTGTCATTCTTTGTTTGCTAGTCACAATGGAAAGCAGTTGGACTGAAAGAGTTTGATAGATCTTTTGTACACCGTGACTACCTTTCCAGATAATGATTTATCTTAAATCCTGATCCCTAGGATGTAAGGATTACATTTGCATTGCTTTACTTACTTTAATAGCATACAGTGCAAATGTAGTTGTCTCAAGACAGTCCACCGCTTACATTCTGCATCACAGGGTCACCTGGCTCGACCCACTAACGTCATTTGATACGAAAAGCCTAAGTTACGTATCCGCTTATTTTATTGGGGCTTTTGGCCTTTCTTTGTTTGCCTTATCAGCCCTCATTATTCATGTCACTTGTTGAATTGCATTTTTTTAAAGGGCGTTCACATATGTTGACAACCTGAGCAGAAACTACACGAGCCTTAAACCGTCCGGATTCCACCTACTCCTAGTAGACTGAAGGAAACCAACATTTTGAGCAGGGGATCATGCCTCAAGACCCCTCAAGCTCTTGTAGTATTAAACGTGATGATCAACAGTCAGTGTCGTGGCTCAGGCACCAGCAAGCCCGGAGCCATGCACATGCGCGGGGGAGGGATGAAACGCTTGATAGGTTGCTGTCTTTAATCACAAGGATCTGGGTTAAATCAATCCTTCTTTTGCTCACCACACCACCCCAGTTTGGACCCAGCCATATGCAAATCAGTCTTGACCCGGTTCCTTGTGGGAACAGTCCAGCCCGAACTGCCCAGCCAGGTCCTCTCTGGACCGGAAACAAGCATCGTGGGACCATGCTCAGGGTATCACCCTTCATCTGCCAGGCTAACTTGCATCCAGTGGCGTAGGGAGCTCCGTAGCCACGCCAGGTTGTTCGGTCTGGACTGTTCCCATGGGGCACAGGGTCAAGACTGATTTGCAAAAGGCTGGGTCCAAACTGGGGTGTCGTAGTGGGCAGAAGAACGATGGATTTTACCCAGATCTTTTGACTGGGGGAGAATGTTTGCATTGTCAGCATTCCGTCCATTTGTTTGCTAAAAAAACACTTTTTGCTTTAAGTGGGATGGGTATGCCCAGACACGGGTCCCTTGCTCACTGTGCCACTGGATTCAAGCTAGCCTGGCTGAAGAAGGGTGTCATACACTGAAACCGGTACCAAGATGCTTGTTTCCGGTCCATTTGTTTGTTGTAACGCTGGGTGATGCCATGTCCATCACAAGCAGCTAGACTTTGCCGTACCGGATCCAGACTAGGTAGTGCCCGAGGAGAGGCCACTTACTACACCGCTAAATACTGCTGGAGCTGGTAAAATTAAATCTGGGTCTTTGGGGCACTGAGGGATTCACTGCTGAAGGTGCAGCAACAACATACACATTTGACTGAAATCCTGAAGAGTCCAAGGGAAACTCTTGAGTACAGCCTAATAATTTCCATTCCCTGATGTGGCCACTGGTAAATGGGGAATAACCCTGAACACGTTACACAAAGGATGGTGGGACAGAGATTTGCCTGACCACTACTAGACCCCGATCTCAAGGGGGATTGTGTTGCAGCTGAATGTTGTATTCCTTTGCATTTGTAAAATTAGAAATACAATATTACTTTTTCTTAAGAAAGCAAGTATTTGGCTGGGAATTGATTTACTGTTCACACTGTCTGCATTTTGAGTTATGAGTTGTGTTCACTGATCTGTATCAACACCCTCCCTTCCCAAGAGGGAGCATTGACTGCTTGACCACAGCTACCACTGAGTCAAGTGCAGGTGGGTTACTTAGCCCAGTTGAGCAGGATCCACATTAGGGCGGGCCCTGTGATACCAGGAGTAAAGGTCCTCAACCCCCACAATTGGGCCCAGTGGCACCTGTGTGCCCGTGGCCCTCCGAAAGGGGCTCTGACAATTGGCGCTGGGGCGCCTAACGTTCATGAGCCAATGATACAGAGGTGGCCGTTTACATTTCCAATTTGCATCAGTGCTGCAAGAAGTCCAGTTTTTTATTGTTCTGTGCACGAAGGCAACCCGCATAACCAATGGAGAACACCGGTTTGGGAATTGATCTCAGCACCAGGGGAGGGAACCACGGAAGTAAGAGAGCACTGTATACTCAGGCTCTATAATCCCCCTAGCACATGTATATCCCAGACACACGGAGTCTGTCCCCTAATGCATTTTCCATTGTTTCACCAAAACTCGCCACCTTTAGTTTCTATAATATCTTCTGTGTGCATACCACCTTGAATTTCTAGAGTACCACTGTCTCCAATACCAGGAGTGGGTTGAGTTTAGCAGAGTCCCTGGGTTTGCAGTTGGCACTTCAGAAAGTTAAAGCTGAGGAAAATAAGAAAGCCAGAGAGAGCGAGATGGAAAAGCAAAGACTAGCTCACAGGGAACAAGGGCAGAGGAGGAGGAAGAAATCGCAGGAATGAACCCAGGAGGATAAATTGCAAGGGAGAAATGAAGGAAGGAAGGGAGGAAAAACAGAGTGGGAGGAGAAACCGATGGAAAAGAAAAGAGCTGGAAATGGAAAGGATAGCTCCTGAGAGTGATAATCTTGGGATGGCAGCCAGGACAACTCTATCGGGGATAAGTAAGGCTACTTCCAGTTCAGGTCAGGTTGTGGCCAAGTTTTTCAAAAGATCTTGTGTAGATGTTATATGGAATGTCAGGATATTTTGGATTGGTTTGTAAGCTTTGTGGTCGATTTATAAAGCGCAGGCCTTAAATGAGATGTCTAAAGGGGTACATGCCGTTGGAAGGGACAGCCCTCATTGGAAGGATACCTGTGACAGACGAGATGGTCTACGAGTGACTACATGAAGCTCTTATTCAGAGATTCAGTGACTGCAACAGAGTGGATGGTGTTCCCTTTGCGATTTGGATTCATGGTGTATTGCATGATTGGGATGATTGGGTAAGAGGCATGGAGGCCAAGGATTTTCAGTCCCATAGCCAGTTGATGGTGACAGAATGACTCTGGGAGGAGTGCTCTACCCCACTTAGGCAATGTCTGTCTGATCTGACAGAAAGGGATGCAACAACACTTGCAGTGTTAGCTGATATGCAGTTGCTTACAAGGTTCACAAAGGGCTGGAACAGCATGATTTTAAGCCATAGGGAGAGAGGAACCCTCCACAGACTAGTTCCAAATCAGAGGGTAAGGGCTAGGGTAATTCTCGTTGGACTCGAGGGCCCAGGGAATATGGCAATGGTAATGGTTTATCAGAGAAGGAGCATTATGAGAAGGGAAGGCAAGGATGCCTTTTCAAGCCCAAGACAGTGCCTTTTTTTAATGCCACTAGGTGGGACATAACAAGAGACTGTCAAGAGAAAGAACTTGACACAGCAACACCTGTGATAACCAGCATCTTGCACATCAGTGAAGGTACCCGAAAGGGACCATTTGAGCTTAACTTAGTAGCTATGGACATTGGGCGAGGGACCCGGGTGCTCTGAAGCACATCCATTCTAAAACAATGGATTTGGATAGGAAGATAGTATCAAATAAGGGTCTGCCCTGATGGACACTGGAGCCTTCCGCTCTATGGTTGAAGGGGAAGTACCTTAAGCCTGAGAAGATACTCTCTTGAGCCATGGATCTAGGATTAGTAGCCAATGGAGAAGGAAGGCAGTATCCGCTTCCCAGGTTTGAGATTGAGCTTAATGGCAAGGCGGCTATGATTAATGTTTGGGTGAGAAAAAACAAAGAGCTGGATGTCTCTTTAGCTAGAATTTGATTGCCCCAGGCTTAGTGCCAGGACCAGAAGCCCTTATGGCTTGGACAACAACAGCTGTGTTGACTAGAGCAGTCTGTATGGCAGTCCCATAGTGAGGGTGGGTTCCTCTGTGATTTGCAGGGACCAGGACAGGGTAATTTGCAGGTAAGGGCAGGCTCCGGGAAGGCAGTCACTGTGTAGGTCATCGCTTCTGTTCCAGAGGGAAAGAGGGGTAAGACTCCCAAAGCTGGCCATTTGCTGGAGTCTAGGTCTCTTCCAGACCAGCCAGGTTTGTTAGCTGCTGTAGGGCCTACCAGGGAAGATTTCCACAAGGCACAGGAAGAGTGCCTTATGCCTGTATGACCTCGGAATGGAAGCCCAGGATCAGGTCTGAAAAGCAGTAGTCAGGAAACACTATATTGAATGGGAGGATGGTCTACTAAACAGTGAACTGGTAAATCCTGAACCAGGTAGTAGCAGGAGGCTAGTGATTCTATTAGTGCGCAAAAACGTCCTGTTGTCACTGGCCCACAAAGTTCAGTTGGCAGCACACTTGGAGATGTTTAGAAAATCCAGGTTAGCTTGGACCCTCTGTTCTACTTGCCAGGGATGTGCAGAGTCACAGAGCAGTTCTGTAGAACCTGTCTAGCTTGTCAGATGAGTGGTAAGACTGGAGAGAAGGCAAAGACAGTTAGCGCCTGTACCAGTTGTAGGTGTTCCGTTTGAGTTTGTGGGAATAGACCTTGTTGGTCTATTTGACCACCTGCTCACTGTCAGGCTACAAGTTCATCTTAGTTGTGGTGGATCACGCCACCAGTTACCTTTTGAAGGTATACCTCTGAGGAGCATGACTGCAAAGGTGGTAGCAAGAGCTCTCGTAGGGATTTTTTCTTGGGTCAGACTTCCAAGGATGGTAATGTCTGACTGGAGAACCAACTTCATCTCTTCCTATATGAGAGAGATATTAGAGCAAATAACACTCACAAGCCAATGGTTTGGTGGGACGGTTTAACAAAACACTAAACTGCATGATGGGAACTCTGCCAGAGAAAAAAACACACATTCTTGGGGGGGGAGAAACAAATGCTTAACCCTTCACTCTTCGCTCCGACCGGTTTATTCCCTTCCTGGTATACCTTAGTTTTTAATATTGGTCCAGGTGTGCCCTATTAACGTTTATTGGGCATCCTGAAATTAGTTTTACTTCACACCCATTTTTGCTTTGCACCCCTCCTCTCACCCAGCTCACCTAAGGTATTTAGCATACCTCTTTCTACCAAAGAAAACATCCCTGAGCTCCTTCCTCTCTGAGAGATGGGTGTAGCATGCATTATGACTAGGTTCATAATGTGAAGAGGTTACCCTATGGTGAAGTATTCCACCTTTGGGTGGGTGAGGGAAACCGTCCTTTGAAAGGGTCACTCTGTTGGCACTCATCCGTACGTTGTAGAACCAGGGGGTTTCTTTTGTGTTTTTGGTTTATGCAATGAAAAAAAAGGTTAAACCTTTGCTATAGTTGGGCAAATGTTGTTTATTCTTTCTCTACAAACCAAACTCAAAATACATGTGATCATGTAATTTGAAAAGACCTACCTGGGCTTAAAAGTGCATTACACTGATGTTTTTTACACTTGCAGTGGGTGTGTGTGTATGGATTATTACAGCTCATCCCAAAACTTAAGTAGGAAACAGTAGTTTTTCTGGCTGGAGACAATAATGCAGTTGCTTTAATTATTAATTTGCTGTCTGCATAACCAACAATAACATATCTGTTTGAGTGTGAGCACTCTATACAACATTTGTCATACTTAAAGTTCTTATTTTTTATAAAAGCATGAACACCATTAAAGTTCCAACTCTTTTTCTGTTTCAGGTGGAGCTTGCTCTTTGGGACACAGCAGGACAGGAGGACTACGACAGACTTCGGCCACTTTCCTACCCAGACACAGATGTTATTCTTATGTGCTTCTCCATAGATAGCCCAGACAGTTTAGGTTGGTGCCTACCACTCTATTTCATGACCTGTATAACACTTTATAATACATGGGTTTCAATGCATGGGATTCTGCACTCTGTATAAAAACCTGTCTCTAATTTCTTTATAATTGGTGACTTGTCACGCACCCTGGTGCCTAATATAAAGAAATTATGCCAGAACTCAACTGTAATATTTTTTGCAGTTGAGTTCCTGTATAGCAGTGTCTGCTGCCATAGGCAGCAGCCAAGGGGGAACGGCAGGTCAGGTCACGGAGTATAATTGAAGCAACTGTTTAAGGAACAAAATAAAAAGTTGCATTTTTTTCTTCTGCTTTGTTTTTGTAGATTACAGTGGAATGCAGAAAAGAGATGTTATGGCAAATAATGTATGCACTCTTTTGGGAATTATATAAAAGTTAGAATCTTTCTGCATGTCTACACATCCGACCTACTTCCCCTCTTTAAAAAAAAAATTGACTTCTACTAAACTGATTCTAATATATTTGTACAGTAATTATCTAACAGCTTTTTGATGCGTTTGATTTTTCACTAGAGATTCTATTTTGATTCTTCGTGTTTGCAAACATGCTCTCCCTTTCAGGTGAAAGAGCACTGCACCAAGGATTTAAATATTTTGTGGGAAAGGTGATGGTGTGATGATGTATTCTATGGAATAACGTACCACCTGCTGTACATGATAAGGATATTGCAAGTCACCTCTAAGTTCCATAACCTTATAAAGGAATTCCAGCTCCTGCTTTATTCTGCTATGTAGTCATGGAACTCGATTATTTGAAATATCATTATAATGTACAGCAAGTGGTACTTTATCCCACATATAAAGGAGCTTCTGGTCCCCTGTACCTAGATAAGAGTTGATAGGCAACGGGTTACTACTAGAGATTGGGTTTCTATAAATCCGGTCAGGGAGGCTTATCTAAAATGATTAGGATAAACTAACATGCCAAAATATAGGTATGTTGGCCATGTGGGAATTTATTAAACTAACAAAAGGAAAGGGTTTTCTTATCAGACATGGTATTGCAGAGTTTTGGTTCTTGATTTGTGTCTTTGGGGCACAAAGGATCTGTGCATGAGAGCGCAGTAAAATCGTTTTACCTGTTGAGATTCGGTGCTTCCGTTATGTATCTTCATTGCCACCCCATCTCAAAATAGACAATATTTTCTTTCAGAAGAAACATCTACAGAATTTCTGCTCTTACACATTGGCTCTATAGCATTCAAAAGCCCATGGTATGGTTCAGAGAAGGGAACCCTGCCCCTTCTTTGAGATACCTGTAGCTAACAAACTAAATTAACCTTGGGATGCATGTAGTGAGAAATATATGTGGCAAGAAGTATACTTAAACAATATAATGAAGAGGAAGAACAATTGTTTGAAGGACAGGGGAGTCCAATGTTTTCTGTAATAAGTGCTGCTCGTGTTCATTGAAAGTCATCCCGAGCTACCAATATTGTTGGCGGTGTAATATTTACCATGTCAGACAAGAGTATATTATTGGCATCCCTGTCCATATTTACCCACCATAATCATGTCAGTGTAACAGGCAGGGTTGCCAGTACTAATGTCAAAAATGTTTTGCCAATTTGGAATGCCTTTCCATAGGTAATACATAACAGCCATAGCAGCAATGTCCCTTGCACTAAAGTAATAATGTAAGTAATGTGTCCTCTACCCTACATGATTTATTACTTAAATATCAATTTTAAATATATTTTGGAACTTTAACTATGTTTCCCCAAACATCGGCTTGTAAGTTATGAAAATACACACATTTTCTTCTTGAATACGCACTTTTTAATTTTGGTAGACTTCTATTAATACTTCCAGGCAAGCGCTTTTAATTTACTAGGCTAAACTGCAAAGAGGGGAGGTTCTTAGACGTTGCTGGAGAGCTACTAGTAGCTTGCGAGCTACTCATTGGAGAAACCTGGGATATTGGAACAAATTCAACATGTTCAGTTTCATAAATAGTCTTTTGTAGATAAAACATGCTCAATTTCTTGTTACATCAGACGCTTGTGGACACCCTGGCTCATGTTTTCATGTTCAACCACCACTAAGAAACTGATACATTTGTGATCTATTACTGTGTAGTGAAAACATGACTCCTGTAACTGTCCATGTGTTTGTGAACCTAAACTAGCTAAACTGTGATCTGGTGTGAAGAATAATTGTCATGCTCACCCCAGCTGATGGAACGTTACTTGGGAGACCAGTACCCCCTTGATAAAGAAAGATTTTCTGGTAAATAGCTTCTGGGCCATTTCAATATTGCAATCGGGTCATCCAATTTAGTGAGAACTCTGGTAATGTAAAAAACAAAAAAAAGCTGCTAAAAAATGACTGATGTTCCAAACATTTGCACTGTTTTGCAGACTCTAGGTAACGTGGTATCCCATCCGCTGTCTTTTTGCGTTCTAATGTGTGAATTACATTTCAAGCCCAGTGGCGGCTATTCCCGGGAAGCAGTAGTAGGGAGGAGGGGTTTTAAATTTTTTTTTTTTTAATCCCTAACCGGCGAGCCGGCTATTGCCTCTTCTCTGTCCTCTTCCTTCTGTAGAAGTACGCAGGCTCCCCTAAGCCAATCACAACGCTTCAATGCAGCATTGTGGTTGGTCTGAGCGCCGTGGTTCGGCGCTCGGACAGGGAGCTTGGGCATGTTCTACACCCAGGTTGTACAATACAGCTTGTGGAGAACATGCAAACTACGCATGATTGTTTGGCCAGCCAAACAGTCATGTGCACTTAGAATGCCACCTCTCCTTCCCCCAACCCATCCCCGAAAAACTGCCTTGGCACAGAAAAATAAAATAACATTGCGTCCTCCTAGGTGTTGCCACCTCTGGACTGTCAGTCATGAATTGTGGGCACAGGATATGCATTTTGCATTCAATAGGCACATAATACACTCACTTGGCATCAAACAACTTCTATTATTCATCAATTAAATATGTCCAGTGATAAGTCTGGATCACACTTGGCAAAATTTTTTATTTCTAGGCATAGGCTCTAAAATGCTAGGTTTCTTATTGGGACCATCTCTCTTACCTAAACCATGGTGACCATTACAGGGATTTGGTCTCCCATCAACCCTGTCTGGCAAATATTCCTCTTCGGCATAGAGACTGTGAATCGAGTACTTGAAAGGACAGTGTCACAGTTATAAAACCTGAAGTTATTAATTTAATTTATTTTAATTGTGGGTTTATATAGCGCTAGGAATAGACTCCCGGAGGAGTATCTCCACGCTTCGACCGCTGGGGAACCCGTCCTGGCTCACCCTGAGAGATGGTCCCTAATGGGTATCCCTAAGGTGCGACCAAGCATCCCCGGCGGTCTGGGGGGCCGTTGTGAAGATGAGGCAAGCTAATGCCCAGAGTTGCCGAGTATGGTCCCTGACTGGAGTAGCACCGAGGCGAGAATTATCGAGCCCGCTGACCATGGTCCACGACCCTGCCGCGTCGGGAATCGAACCCTGGTCCCGGGCCGTCCTCTGCTTACGGGTCTGCATAGAACTTGATTATTAGTGCCATGGATGAATGGTCAGAATTATTGCACTCAATAAAATATTGTTTGCTTTGTTTGCCCTAAGTTGGCATGGTATGCCCAGACGTGGGTCCCATGTCACTTTGTCACTGGATTCAAGCTAGCCTGGCTGATATGGGGTATTACCCCGAAACCAGTCCCAGGATGCTTGTTTCCGGTTCAGGGAAAATCTGGTCTGAACTGAGGTGGCGTCGTGAGCTAAAGAGTGATTATGGATTCAACTCAGATCTGTGACTGGGGGTGAGTGCCTGAAAAGTTTCAGCGCTCTGTCCATCATCTCCTTGTGTTTGCTTTGTTCGCCTTAGGTTGGCAGGGTATGCACAGATGTGGGTCCCTTGCTCACCTTGCCTCTTGATTCAAGCTAGCCTGGCTGATGAGTGGTGTTATCCTGAAACTGGTCCCAGGATGCTTGTTTCCGGTTCGGGCTGGACTGTTCCCATGAGGCACAGGGTCAAGACTGATTTGCATATAGCAGGGTCTGAACTGAGGTGGCAAAGTGAGCTAAAGAATGATGATGGTTTCAACCCAGATCTGTGACTTGGGGTGAGTGTCTGAAAAGTTTCAGCACTCAGTCCATATTCTCCTTGTGTTTGCTTTGTTCACCCAATAAAATATAACACCCTGGGTTTCAGAATTTATAGGGTACGATAAATTGCACCTATTGCAACTCTTTCGTGGTTAACATTTCGATTTTGGTGTGTACTGTACCAAAACCTACATGTCCTGGTAAATACCAAATTTCTTCTCATGTTAATCGTCGGTTTTAATCTGCCGAAATCTAATACAGATTGCAAGCTTTATTGATCCCGGTGATTGCCAGTTGTGATAAATGTTGCACCACCTATATTTCCATTGGTGCAGGGATAACTGTGTAACATGATAGCTTTAATCAGGCCCATAGATGGCTATTGTTCCAAGCCGTGTTCCCATTCCATGAAGTCCCCCGCGATCAATCAAGTTGAATTGATGATGATATGAATAAAATCATGTTTTAGGTACTGATTGTACATTTTACCAGTAATAAGCAAATTGAGATGAAGGGCACATTCTAATTCTTTCATTTTAAAATCTAAAATCTGGAATTGTCAAGGGATTGACCCAATGAAATCTTAATTCCATACTTACGCTAAACTTCAATTCTCTGCTCTTATTTACATGCCCCAGGACAACATATTTGATTCCATTTTAAAGCAGCAGAGTTTGTATTTTTATTGCTGTATTCTTTATCTTGGATCTGGGGCTTCAACGGCACAGGCCTGCCTACCGTAGTATAAAGATTATAAATATTTGCAGGGGAGATCCTCCTGCCTTGATGTTGCGCATTTTAGGCGACGACCCACTCCTACAGAGAACATGCTAGAAGCTTTATTTCATATCCTACTTAAAAATAATCAAGGCTGGAATATCCGTTTAATGAAAGTAGGCTTCAACCACTGTTTACCCATTTCACCTTGTTTCAGTTTTTACATCCTAACATTGTTGTTTTCCCGTCTTAATTAACAGAAAACATTCCTGAGAAGTGGACTCCCGAAGTGAAACACTTTTGTCCAAATGTGCCTATAATACTTGTTGGAAACAAAAAGGATTTAAGGAATGATGAACACACTAGAAGAGAACTGATCAAGATGAAACAGGTAGGACACGTTGTGGGTCTGTGTGCTCGATATCGGATGTTGTACTGGCCTATGGATGTTCTTCCCGGTGTATTTTGTAGCTCAGGATGAGTGGCGACTGACAAGGTACCGGTCTGAAAGTACTGGTTTCCCCTCACTCATGTTTCTCTCACCCACACACTCTACATGTTTCCCTCACATGCCCGTGTGCTTCCCTCCCATCCCACAGTGCTCTCTCTCATCTGTGTCCTTTTTCCTTCATAGCCTGCACTCCATGTTGCTCACTCCCAGTGTTATGGATAATCAGGGGCACCTAGTACCCTTTAAAAGTGGTGGGACGTGGGAAGTGCCCCACCACTCCATCCCCCCCGAAAAAAAACACACCCTCCCTCAAAAACCACAAAGTAAACCACCCCTCCCTCCACAATCCTGAAGTAAAATACCCCTCCTTCCAAAAGCCCAAATAAAAACATGACACTAACTACAAAAAAAGGACAACCACTACACTTACATGATTACACATATTAAATAACATAAAACAGCACTTACTCACGGGCTGTGCAACCTTCTCAGTTTTCTTCTCCGATACTTGAACTCCCCTAACCAATCCAGATGCTGCTCTCATGCTGTTAACCAGCATGAGAGAAGAGCCTAGATTGGAAGGAGTAGGCTGGTTGGACGCTCCTTCAGGTCCTGGAGACAAGTGCTTGGAATCCGCCCAGCTGTTTTAAGACAGCTGGGTGGAGAGCTTCAAAGTGCGCTTGTCAATTTGGCTGCCGCAAAAGTCGGCCAAAGCGACATGCACACTTTGGAGCGTCGAGTCAGCCCTACATTAGTCCTCCTCTGCTGCCGTCTCTGGGCTTGGGGCTGGTGCTGCTGCAGCGCGCTCAGCACCAGTAAAAATAAAATCTTTTTTTTGCCATTTTATATTTCCTGCGTGGCTTCCAGTGGGAGGAGGGCGATGCTCCCCTGCCCTCGAAAGGAAACCACCACTGGTGGTATTCTCTCCTTGTGCACCCCCCCTCCGCCCCCCCCCCCCCGACTTCCATGATGATTTTCCCCTTTCTCCCTCCTCCTGCTTCACCGTTAACCGCAAACACGCACTTTCTCACTAACGAATTGCATTTTTTTTTTTATTTACTGATCCAAGGGCATCCATGATCATGGATCAGTAAATCAGCTAAGCAGCCCTGCCATTGCCATCAATGGACTTATACATGCTTTCTGACACATGAATTCACACCCCTTTTAACTCCCTCATTACTCTTGACTTCACATTAAGTGACAACCAGTCTTCAATACTGATGAAATCACTGGAAGCAAAAACGAATTGTGGTGCAACTGACACCCCTAAATGAGATCTGTGGAAGTGTATTCTTATTACATTTTATACATACATAACCTATTTTTCAAACAAAGATGTAGGTCTCGGTTAACATTTTATAACAATAATTGTTTAGTTTAGCATAAATTTGATTGTCGGTACGCAACTGTTGCTCATGTAAAGCGCTCTAATACATTTAGGTCAAGTTTGCACTATATAAAACTCGGGGGGAATAAAGTTTAGTTCCAGATGTGTCCAGATTTTGTGTTGGTGATGAGAATGTCCATATTTTAAGAGTTTACAGTGAACCACTTGTTCATGACCCCCGACTCCGACTGCAGGTTAGCCCAGCACCATGTGACTCAGGGCAATCGCTTAATCTTCCCAACGGCCCCCAGTGCTGGGACACTTCTCCAGAGGTAGCTGTGCGCTTTATGAATGCTGGAATTTCATATTTCAATTTATTTCAGTGTTTAGGCAAATAAAGATTGTTACATTCATTTTCAACAATATTTTAAGAACTAAAGGAGGAATAAGAGTGATTTGTTAATTTGCCATGATTTGTTGCAATGCCAAAATATAAATTAACCTTCCCATACACTCTGCGTTTTCATTACTCCGATTCTCAGTGAAAAGTTCTAGAAACTGTCAGCGGCAATGTAAGGTAAGACTAGGCAGCCTACTAAGATGTCAACATTGGAAATGCAAGATTTACATTGCAGGTCGCGAGGGTTTCTTATGCTGTTGGAAAGGTGGTCAAAATGACACTTCTTATTTTTATCTTTGCAGAGCAGTTGTTCTGATCTTAATGGCAATGCTCAAGTTGCTGTTACTTTTTTTAAAAAAAGAATGTTTTTATGTTACAAAACCTTCTCCCATAGACATCTGTTTGTTCCTACTGAATGCTCCACCTCGCCCTCCATGCAGTAGTGCACACAGAAAATGCATGGTGTTGCAGGGGCAGCAGGTGGAGGTGGTAAACACAGGCCTCACAAGCCACGAGAGGGATTCATACACTTCAGAGGTCTTTTGCAATTATACAACAATGGCAAATGTGCCCAGACCAATTACAAATTAAGGGGTGGCCATCTTGTCTGAAATACTTGAAGGAGCTGATGAAATATTTTCATCTTGATTACGCTTTTCCTGTTTTTAAATTGCCCTGTAGTTGCTTAAATGTTGCTGTGGTTTTTCGGAGTAGCACTACTGATACTTTCCTTTCTGAATTTTAGGAACCAGTAAAACCGGATGAAGGCCGAGACATGGCTAACCGAATAAATGCTTTTGGCTACTTGGAGTGTTCGGCAAAGACTAAGGACGGTGTTCGAGAAGTGTTTGAAATGGCTACCCGGGCAGCCTTACAAGTTAGGAAACACAGGAAGAAGCAGCGATGTCTGATTCTATAAAAAGGAAGACCAATATTTGAGTAGAAAAGGAACAAAAAATGAGTTACATGCCATTTGTACTGTATTTTCTTTGTTTTCCTCATAAAAAACTTGGGTAGGGTATGCAAGAAGAGGTGTAAATTCTATGTCTGGAGGCGAGCATTGCACAACTCGGCATGCACGCTGATCACCCCAAACTGAAGAAAAAGTGAATAGGAGAGCAAAATTATTAAAATGTGTAAGCACCCCTGGGACGTTTCAAGACCTTCCTCTGACCTGAACACCTAGCAAATAGTCTATGCCTAAAAAATATAGACTCTTTGTGTTCTAGTTCAAACTGCATTTCATATTGTTGATTTCCCCCAACCGTTTTTCTGCCCCCTTTACTCTTATGGACTCTTTGTGACTTGGTGCGAGTCTTGGTGAACCATAGACAGTTGGCCATCAATGCAAGATAGAAGTGAGTAGACTTGGTCAGAGTTTGAAAAAATGTAATTTCATATTTTACAATGCATATTGATTTCTTGGTAATGGTGGTGTTGCATGTATCCTACCTACCTTTAGAATTCTAACAAAGGATTGACCATTTTTCAGCTAGGAATAAACTAATTAAGAGCAGATATGGAAACTTAGAATCCTACATCAATTTTTTTCAAAATGCTTTCAGAATTTTGTGACATTGAGAATGAGCATCTTAACACTGTTGGGTAGAAGCTCCTGACGCTTGCTTTCACCTGTCATTTGAAATTGAAATCCTACCGGGTTTCAAATTATTTTCCCAGTTGACTTGGTCAAATCAAGTAATGCACTAGATATTGGTGAACTGCCTAAAGTAATATAATTTATGTTCTAAAACTAATGAATATGTTCTGCATAACTTTCAGAAACTAATATTGGTTCCTAATAGATATAGTACAACCGACCAAGAAACAAGTGGCATGTTACACCCACCCCTGGACACCTGTGGTTACAAAACACTGAGCTGAGATTCTGGCTTGCTTCTGTCAACTTTGTCAATTTCTATGACTACTGTGTTGTCTCTTAAATACCAATGCAAGAATTTTTGCCCGTAATTTAGTAAAGCAATGCCAGGGGTTCATTGATTCTAGCTGAACCACTGCGCATAAAATAAAAGTGCATCCATGAATCCTCTGGGCCTAGTGGCTTGGTGGAATTCAGAGGTGTAGAGATACACGCTTGTAGGGGTTTATTCTCTGTGGTGCATTTGAGATATATACATATAAATATATATATATATAATATAATTTTATTTTTTTGCTTTCTCCTAAGGTTCTCAACCTATTTTGTCATTTTGTTTGAGTTTCTATGCACAAAAACCCTCTGTTCACAAGATGGTTTCTGCTCAGCTCTGTTTTGATTTCCATTGTTGAAGAAAAGGCACACGTTAACACACCAGCAATTTTTGATACACAATAAGAGTGACTTTGCAAGGTTGTGTTTTTGCCTATTCTTTTCTCTTTCTGTACTCACTGTGTAGACGGCTGTGGCATGCGCCTTCTTGCTCTCTGCGGTGCTACTGCACAGTCTTGTCTTTCCGCTGTCCTTGCCATTGACTTATGATTGTGTTTCCCCCCCCCTCTGTTTTACTCTCTGAAATAAAAGAATGCATTTGTAAGATAGCTTTGTTTGTTATTTTTTCTTGTAGGTCGATATTTGAAACATTGCAACTTTTCACATGTAAAATTGAAAAATAAAATGTGTTCCGCGGAACAATAAACTCATACTGATTAAGTTTCTGTTCCTACCGACTGACTGCTGTCCTGGTATTCTGCTGGAAACTGGAAATATATTTGCAAATGATCCTCACATGAATGCTTGTTAATTTAGAGTGTTATTCAATGTTCTCATTTTCGTGTTTCTTCTTTTTGAAAATAACGTAATGAAAGCATGGTAAATGTGCCTTTTGACTAATGTAACGCATGAAGACCACCTCTAAGGTACTCAAATCCGATATTAAACGAGCTCTCAGCTTTTCCTTGTTTATTTTTTAATAGTGAATTATCGCAGCATTGTCTAGATCTATTACCACAAAAGTTGCATCATAATATATCTAATATGTGAATACGTGCATTACAAAGCCGGCAATAGTTATGCTTATATGTCAGCATTTTTTTGTGAAGAAATGTTTAATAGTAATAATTTTGGAACCAATCAACGAATCTGCATGAATTTTCCCAAAAACCAAGTTAACCTATTTGGCTTCAGCATAGCAAGTTTCATGCAGCTCCATCAAGAAGGGGTTGTAGGGGATGGAGAAGAGTGTAAAAAAAAGAGAGTAATGTACTTTACCGATCTACCCAGTGCATGCATTGGAGTAAAAACTTTTTTTCCACCTCAGAAGTCACACTAAACTGAATTACACTGAAGTTGCCAAAAAGGACATCACACAAAGGAGTGTTTTTGCTAGGTTTGGTGCTAATGCGTTCCATAGTCTTTGAGAAACCAGCAATAAGGAAATGTAATTGGAAGAGGGAGCTTTATCGCCCATCTTCCATTTCGGGGTCCAAACTTGAATAATTTGATTGGCTGGTCTTGCCAGAAAAGTTTCTGTTGAGACCACAAATACTAGCACACAGGGCTTCATTTCCGGCATCCTTAAAATCAAAAAATGAAAAGTGGGCAGGTTGCCCGGTCCCTTACCCGAAAGCCTTGAACCGGGGTCCCAAAGCGACCTCTTTCCCCCTCTTAGATATTTTATATTTAAACAAACACAGATGATCACACAGTGTGCAGACCTCTACGTGGGTTCATGAACTCCTACACCTGGTTTGGTTCACATAAAGAAAAATCTCTTGCAGATTTAAGAACAATGTTGGATGAAGACCCAAACTTCAGTCTGCACTCTTGAACTATCGGAGTGATTGTGGCAGAAACATTTCTGTTGCAACTGCCATTAGTGGACACCGGGCACCAAAAAAAATATAAGGGAGCACAGTGACTGGTCCATGACTCATTGCCCATGAAGGAGGCTCCAGACTCCTTTTCCTACCTTAAGTTTATATTTAAAATAAAAACAAACCTTTTCACAATGTGTGGCAGACTACTACAAAGGTTTACAAATTAATGGACACTTGAGCCGATTTACTAATTTCTCATGCAAGGCAGCACAGCAATTTTTTTTTATAGTTTAGAATACTTTATTAAGATAATTAACAAAGTAAACAAGCATTGGAAATGCAATAGGTCTCGCATTAGGAAAGTTTGAGCTATTGGTATTGTAAATGACACTTTTTGTATTTATGTGTTGGTTTTGAAAGTAGCAAAATTGATATAGTTTTAACTTTTGCAAATGTGACACCTATAGCATTTGTAATGCAATGTGTGTTGTATTTACGTGACTTAGCTAAGCTTCACTTCAAAGGTGTGGGAGGAGTGCGGCTGAGGGAACAGACGGCGATTTGGTGATGTGCACGCGCATTTTAGGTCAATGCGCTTGCGCATTGACCTAAAAGCCACGGGCACAGCACCAAATCGCCCAGTTAGGTAAAGTCTGTTTAAGACGCTATATATCGAGCTCCCTCTCAATGCCCATGCGCATTGAGATAGGTCACTCGACCTAAAAATCATTACAAGATCATTTAGCAGAAGGAAGTTATAGCAAAAAAAGTACAAATGAAACTTTCAACCAAAACCCTCAAGAGGGAAAAATTGTACTTGGAAGAAAAATCCATTTTTACATTCTGAATAAAGGAGGAAGGGGGTAAGGGAGAAGAAAAGAAGGGGGGAGAGAGGGAGGGAAAGAACTTTAAAGTTTAAACCGGATTAGATCATTCTATAGAACAATTAAGTATAATAAAGTGATAAAGATAACAATGGTACAATAAAAATGAGTAAAATCGGGAAACCAAGCTAGTGAGAAAAGAGGTTAATAGTGAACCACAACAATTCTTTTTTGATTAATAGAGGTAAAGGAGTGGCAAAAGCACGATCAAGCCGGTGATGGCATAACAGGTTCCACATGACATTTATTTTTGAAGTGTCTTTCCAGTTGGTGGTGGTTATCTGAAAGGAAATGGCTCAATATAAGTCTATAAATTTGCCAACATTGCCTTAGACATCCCAGAGAGGTGAAGAACTACCCAAAAATACATGTACAATTTTAAAACAAAAATTTGTAGATACATTTTCATTAACTTTTAACCAGATACGAGACCAAAAGAACTTAACTAAAGGGCAATGGAAAATCATATGAAGGAAATCACTGTTCTCCTAAGAGCAAGACCAGCATCTTTTGGAATCTAACAACTTAAATTTGTGCTGTTCAGAAGGAGTAAAACAGCCTGTTATAAAAAAAAATATAAAGTTTGTGTAGTGCCAGCAGAGAGTGAAGACGTGTGTGTTTTTGACCAGATAGAATTCCAAGTTTGAAATGAGAAATCTTGGGCCAAATCCTACTCCCATAAGAGTTCTAATTTAGATCCTGTTCTAACATCCAGAGAACAGGATAACATTTTGTAAATAACAGCTGCTTGAAAAGGGGTAGAAAAGTCAGGTGAGGAAGAGGAAACCTGGTCAGGTGTATTAGGTGTATCAGGGGAACAATCCTGGGAAAGGAAATGAGTCAGGGAAGCCTTCAGTAGGGGATACTGAGAAGCATGTGTGCTAGAGATGCCAGAAGATTCACAAATGTCCAAAAAGTCCTTAGGGGACCTATCCTTCAACAAATGGTCTAGAGTAATAATGCTTTTATCAATCCATTCATTCCAGAATAACTCTATTGTTGATCTTCAAGAATTTATTATACCAAATAGGAGTGTGAGAGAGTTGATCCTCAGAGGAAGGATGAGTTTGAAACAGAGAAGATGCAAGAGCTTTGGAATGGTAAAAGATGGGTGTGGAAAAACGCTTTGGAGGTTGAGATAAATGAGTGAGTAGCTGTAAGAAATGTAAAAGGTGTGAATTGAGCTTGTTCTAACAAACTCCAAGCTGTTGTAGGAGAGGGGAGTGCGTTAAGAGTCCAAAATTGTTTCTAGGTAAATGCAGAATGATAACGTCTGAGGTTGGGAAAGTTGACTACACCTAAATCTTTGGGTTGTTGAAGACCAAAGCGTGAAATTCTGGCTTTACGATTGTTCCAAAGAAATTTGCTTAGGGAGCCATTGATGGTGCTGAAAAAGGTGAGCGGAAGAGAAACCGGGAGCATTGAAAGATAAAAATGTATAATTGGAAGGAGCATCATTTTAATTGTGGCCAATCTACACCACCAGGATAAGAAAAGAGGGGACCAGCTCTCAATAAGGACAACGTTTTTTGAGTATATCCGCAAGGTTAATTTTAATAGTTTCCCTGATGGTGTTGCCATATAAAATACCCAAACATTTGATACTCTAGGGATTTCATTTAAAACCAGAACTATGAAACATATGAGAGACAGAATTTGTTTAAAGGTAAAACTTCAGACTTGTCAATGTTCAGTCTATAGCCAGACACTTTTGAATACTCTTGTAAGAGCAGGCAGGGAAGTAGACGGATTGGAGATATATAATAAAATATCATCCGCATCAGCATTAGCAGTGAATTCAATGTTTTTAAATTGGAGACCTGTATAATGTGTAGAACGTCTAATTTTCTCTAAGAAGGGTTCTAAAGCAAGAATGAATAAAAGTTGGGAAGAGGACAACCTGGTCTAGTTCCTCTAAGGAGTGGAAAGTAGTTAGATTGACAGCCATTAACCCAAATGGAAGTAGAGAGGGCAGAGTATAACAGTTGAATGTATTTAATAATAGAGGGACTGAAGCCATGCCATCTCAACACACCACAAAATAAATTCCCAGTTGACCCGATCATATGCTTTCTCAGCATCTAATGTAATGGCAGCAACTGGTGAATCCATCTTGGAAGCAAGGTGAATAATATTAAGTAAGGTTTTGCAGCGTGAATCTTTCTGGATTCACTATGCTGTGCATATTCCGCGGTCTTGTGGTTGGGTCCGGATTCGTAGTCTTATCTTTTTTTTTTTTTCGTCGCCCAGTTGGGCGTCGGCGTCACCCCTCCTTGGGTGTATTTCCGGTGACGTCGGCATGCTTCCTGCGGAAGCTCCCACCCTTGGGCGCCATCTTCAGATTCTTTTTTTCGCGGTCGGGTCTGGATCGTTCCCGTTGGGCTCCAGACATTTTTGGAGAAAGTACTAGGAAAAGATTGAAATTGGAGAAGATATCGAAAGAAGAAGACTACGAAAGACTTCGCAGAACACTGACCAGCGAAAGGAAGGAGAAATCATCGAGGACTTAGACGATCGTCGACGTCCGCGCGGCCAGGGAGGCCTAAACACTCGATGGACAACACGCCGTTCAAGTTCTGCCCTAACTGCCACCACAAGTTCGCGCAAAAAGACCAACACCCGGTTTGCAACCTTTGCTTACCGGTAGACCACAGAAGCGAGGACTGCAACACCTGCTCCGCCTTCGCCTCAAAGACCCTTCGTGTGAGGAAGAGCCAGAGGGTAGCGCACGCCACCCTCCAAGGAAAAGCCCCAACGCCATCGCTGTACGAGCTGGGGATGTCCTCGGAGGAAGAGGACAACGCTGCCGCCGAAGACGACAGCTACACGGTCGTAGAGACCGATTACACGAAGACATCTGATAAGGTAGGAGACTCGTCGTTCCCCAAGAGCACGAGAGACTGAGTCTCAAAAAAACGAGGGCAAGACCCCGAAAGCGCCGACGCAGAGACACCTGGCGTCCGCGGCTACCCACAGGCCCAGTGGATAATCTGAGAAGGAGTCCCTGGCGCCGAGAGCTGTTGAGCAGGAGAAGTCGTCGAAGATCGTCCCCGAAAAGAACCGATCGACGTCGAGGGAGAAAGACCCTAAAGCCGCGACGCCGTACAGGGACCCGAAACCCAGTTTGACATCCAAGTCCTCGATGCCAAAACTCTCGCAGCCGAGCCAGGCGCCGAAGAGGGTGGCCGAACAATCCGGCGCGGACAATGCGGCCGAGATGGAAAAGAAAAAACGGCGACTAGAAGCCGAAATGGAAAACATCTTGCAGCGGAAGAAAGATTTTGACGCCAAGATGAGAGCCTTCACGATTCCCCACAAGACCAAGTCACCCATGCTAGAACTGGTCGAGGAGGAAGACTAACACGTCGAGGAACATGAGCCTGGCGCCGAAATGGTCGACGACCAGGAAGAGGAAGAGAATCCCTACGAAGCTTACAGCTACGAGGAGGAAGAGGACAGCAGGTTGGACGCAGAGTCGGCCACCTCTGACCCGCAGGAGGAGGATTACCTGGATATCGACACAGAGAGCCCGGAAGAGGCGGTCGACACATACCCCTCGAGACCATCGCCGCCGGACGACATCGGGGCTTACAACTCGGTGATAAGGTCTGCGGCAGCAGCTTTCAAGCTCAAGCTCGACGAGGAGAAGCAGAAAGCGGACTTTCTCCTCGAGACATTACTCCCCACGCAAACAAGGAGCCAGTATCTACCGATGCTCGACAGCGTCTTGGCGCAGGGGATGGAGGCATTCAGGAAGCCCGCAACATGCAAGGCAGTCACTCCCAGAACGGAAAAGAAGTATAAACATTCATCAAAGGACCCAGCCTTCATTCGAGGCGTGGTCTCAGCTGACTCCATCATCACGGCCACAGCAAGGAAGAGGGCTAACGTGGCCACTACTTCTGGACCACCTCCTGATAAGGAGAGCAAAAGGATGGACTTAGTGGGCAGAAGGATCGAACGGAATGCCGCGACCCAATGGCGCATGGCTAATTCCAATGCCCTCATAAACAGGCACATGTACCAGATCATGGAGGAGCTAGGAAAGCTCGTGAAAGACCTACCCCAGGAGGCCAGGCAGAAGGCAGAGAAACTGGTGGAAGACTGGAAGAATACGGCAAATTGTTGCCTCAAGACGGCCCTGGATGGAGCAGACACCTCCAGCAGGCTCATGATGATGAGTGTCACGGAAAGAAGACACGCATGGCTCAGAATCTCGGGCTTTAAGCCTGAGGTGCAACACAGCATCTTGAACACTCCGTTCAATGGCGAAACTCTGTTCGGGACAACAGTTGACGACAAACTCAGTCAGCTAAAGAAAGACAATGAAACTGCACGATCCATGGAAGCCTTGCAGTTCAGAGGCCACAAGAGGGGCACCCAGTCACGGAGGCCCGGCGGAAGAGGTGGAAACCAGCCAGGTACTTCACACCAGGCTTTCAATACAGACGCACCAGGCGGACTCGCAGGCGCAACAGTCAACAGAAGCAGTCCTGGCAGTACCAGTCAAGGGGCCAGTCCTTTCGTGGGAGAGGAAATGGACGAGGACAGCATAAAAGAGGGGGCCAGCAGCCCGCCTCTAAATGACTTCAGAAACATCCGTGCACCCGCCAACAGAAAGGGTCCCAGGGGGCAGCACGTACAAAGGGGTCACGACACAATGGACAACTACCACCACATAACACCAGTGGGTGGAAGATTAAGATTCTACCTCCAGGAATGGAGAGAGATCACATCAGACAAATGGATACTAAACATCATCCAATTCGGGTACTGCTTAGAATTGGAAGGGAGGCCAACAAGCAGGAGACCAAAGCGAAAGCCACTAGCAAACGAACAGCTACAGTGGCTTCAGGAAGAAGCAAGAGCTCCTGCAAAAGGAGGCCATAGAACGGGTTCCCTTCAAAGAGAGAAACAAGGGAATATACTCAACGTATTTCCTCGTGCCAAAGGTCGACGAGACAATGAGACCCATTCTGGACCTCAGGTTCCTGAACACATTCATAAGAACACAGAAATTCAAAATGACCTCCCTGCAGGAGGTGTTACCGCAATTGCAGATTGGGGACTTCATGGTCACGATAGACCTCAAGGACGCCTATCTGCACATACCAATGAACGTAAAGCACAAACATATGCTCAGGTTCACAGTCGGAGAAAGCCACTACCAGTTCACAACACTAGCCTTCGGTCTAAAATCAGCACCGAGGGTCTTCACAAAGTACCTCGAGGCAGTCGCAGCGCACTTACGAAGGCAGGGAATACACGTATATCCTTACCTGGACGACTGGTTAGTGAAAGCAAACTCGTACCAGAAATGCAAGAAAGACGCACATACAGTGACGAGCACGCTGATAAACCTGGGGTTCTCTATCCATTGGAAAAAATCGTCAATGGAGCAGGAACAAGTAAAGATCTTCCTGGGGGCACAGATCAACACCTTACAGCGCAGGGTGTTCCCAGCAACAAGAGAGCAGGGGCCCTGGTGAGGGAAACTCGCCTCTACCGGAAGGGACAAGCTCGGACAGTGAGGACTGCGAGCAAGATCTTGGGGATGATGGCATCATGCATCCACCTGGTACCAAATGTACGACTTCACATGAGACCCATCTAAGAATGGCTCCAGGAACAATGGTCACAAGCTTCAGGAAGTTGGGAGGATCTAGTTGTTGTGACGCACGCAGTGCAGAAGGAAATGGCATGGTGGACCATGGAGAACATAGCAAAGGGAAAGCCTCTTACACCCCCAACACCAACAGTGACCATCACCACAGACGCATCCCTGAAGGGATGGGTCGCTCACATGGAAGAGCTCAAAATGAGGGGCCTGTGGACACCGACAGATGCGACAAAGCACATCAATTATCTAGAATTGAAAACAATCTTCCTGGCACTGAAAGCCTTCCAAACAAGACTGTACAAGCACAGGGTGCTGCTGCAGACAGACAACACCACAGCGATGTTCTACATCAACAAGCAGGGTGGAACACAGTCAGCAATGCTTTCGAAACTGGCGCAGGAGATATGGAGATGGGCCATCCCCCTCAGGATAGACCTACTGGCCATACACCTACCGGGGAAGGAGAACATTCAGGCAGACTGGCTCAGCAGACAGACATCGGAATCCCACGAGTTGGAGCTCAATGCTCAGGAGACGAAGTGGTTGTTCAACAAGTGGGGAACGCCATCAGTGGACCTGTTTGCAACACACCAGAATGCCAAATGCCAAAGCTTTGCATCCAGACAACCCGAAGAGGGGTCCCTTGGGAATGCCCTATGGATAGATTGGTGCGGGACATTTGCTTACGCTTTTCCCCCGATACCACTGATACACAGAGTACTGAGCAAGTGCAGAGCGAGCAACATGACCCTGATACTGGTCGCACCACAGTGGGCCAGACAGACATGGTACTCGCAGATCATGGAGATGTCAGAGTGCACCCCACAGATTCGGCAGAAGAAAGGACCTGCTCTCCATGCACAACGGAGAAGTACTGCACCCAGAGCCAGAAAGCCTGAGCCTAGTGGCGCGGCTCCTGAGGACATAGAATTCGCACACTTGAGACTGTCAGAGAGCACCCTCAGGGTTCTTCGGGAGGCACGAAGGCCCAGCACACGGAAGTGCTACGGGGCAAAGTGGAAGAGATTCACAATATGGTGCAGGAAGGAAAGACTTCACAATAAAATGAAGAGGGACTCCACAGTGCTTAAATACCTCACGCACTTACTGGAGAAAAAACTCAGCTCGTCCTCCTCAAGAGTCCACTTGGGAGCGATAGTCGCCTATACAAGGGGTGAGATGGGCAGGAGTTTCTTCAGGTCACAGGTTGTGAAGAGATTCCTGGAAGGAGCGAAGAGGATCGCACCACCCAAGAGGGTGCCGCCACCGGCATGGAACTTGAACATAGTCCTGACGGAACTCATGAAGGAGCCCTTTGAACCACTTCACAAGGCCTCACTAGAAATGCTGACCATGAAGACCGCTTTCTTGGTTGCAATAACGTCCTTACGCCGAGTGAGCGAGCTTCAAGCGCTAACGCTGCAGGAACCATACATACAAATACACAATGACAGGGTTGTGATGAGGACTGACCCGCACTTCTTGCCAAAGGTGGTGTCCAAATTCCACATGAACCAGTCCATACAGATACCGAGTTTTTTCCAAAAACCAACAAATAGCGCAGAGCGAGCACTACACACCTTAGACGCCAGAAGGGCGGTCATGCACTATATCGAGAGGACAAAGGGACACAGGAAGACAAAGCAGTTCTTCGTGTCATTCGCCAACAGTTTCATGGGAAAGGCTGTAACAAAGAACACTATTGCACGATGGATCGCGCAAACAATCCAACTCTGCCACAAACGGGTAGGGCAAGAACTAGCAGAGGGGCCACGTACCCACTCCACTGGGGAAAAAAGGTGCTACAATAGCCTTCCTGGCTAATACACCCATACAAGACATATGCCTGGCTGCAACATGGGCTTCGGTGCACACATTCACGAAGCACTACTGCGTGGATGTTCAGATGAACAAAGAAGCACAAGTCGGACAAAGGGTGCTCCAGCACATATTCAAAAACCAAAGCTCATCTTCCACCCAGCCGCCACAGAAATGAGAAACCGCTACAAAATCTATGCACAGCATAGTGAATCCAGAAAGATTCACGCTGCAAAACGAATAGTTTCTTACCTGTCGGTGTAGTTTTGCAGCTTGATCTTTCTGGATTCACTAGCGAACCCACCCACCTCTGCCAGAAAGATGAGGCTGGAGAGGAAAGAGGTGGTCAAAAAAAAAAAGAGTAGAAAGACCTTTATGTACAAAGCGGTTAATAACTTTCACCTACATAGAACATTGCCATCACGGAAAAAAAAATCCGAAGATGGCGCCCAAGGGTGGGAGCTTCGGCAGGAAGCATGCCGACGTCACCGGAAATACACCCAAGGAGGGATGACGAAAAAAAAAAAGAAAAGACTACGAATCCGGACCCAACCACAAGACCGCGGAATATGCACAGCATAGTGAATCCAGAAAGATCATCAAGCTGCAAAACTACACCGACAGGTAAGAAACTATTCGTTCTTGAATTATCAGTAATTGATCTGTCTTTGACGAACCCAGATTGATAAATATTGATGAGGTCAAGGATTACATTATTAATTCGAATAGCTAATATTTTAGAAAATATTTTACAGTCTGTGTTAATTAGGGAAATGGGCCTTACATTTTTGCAAACGGAGGGGTCTTTGTCTTGTTTAGGAATCAAACTCTACATAGCTTGAGGTAAAGATCCTCTTGACTCACCAGTATTAAGAAAATGATTAATCAGTGAGAATAACTGTGGGACTAAAAGTTATTTAAAGTGAGGAAAAAAATCTAACGTTAAAACAGTCTGGGCCGGGTGTTTTGTCCTTGGGTAATAAGTTAATAGCACTAGAGATTTCATCTCCAAGATGGGGTACAAGCAGACAGGGTAGATTAGGCACGGCACACAGCGATGAGTGTCAGGGGAGGGTTGAGTGTGGGTTAAAAAAGGTAATCAATTTAAGGTGCTCCTGCAGGTGACGTAACTGTTCAGGTGCGTCCTAGAGGATTGAGGGGTTGAGTGCGCTACTGGAGTGTAGGCGCATCCCTGGGATGGGCACACAGCACCACACAAGTGTGCCCATCGCAGGGATGCGCCTACACTCCAGTAGCGCACTCAACCCCTCAATCTCCAAGATGGGTGCATCCAGGGATGTGAAGTCTACTGGATCATAGGGAGATTTAGGGATAGTTTGAAAAAAGGAGTCAATTTGTTCAGGTGAAGGGGTGGACTCTGGAGTGTAAAGGGAAGTATAATATTGAGTAAAGCATTCCTGAATCTAAGCATCTGTAATATGACGAGCTCCGGAATTATCTGTGATTAGCCACAATTTTAGATTTTTGCTTTTTGATTTTGTGGTAATTAGCTAAAAATGTGCCTGCTTTATTCCATTCACCGTATATTTTTGCATTGAATTTAAGGTTATTGCACGCAGAATCCCAAGAGTGTTTATCATATTGCATTTTTGCTTTGATAAGAGATGTTGGTAGTGAAGCATTTGTTCAAGAGCTTTGATTTGTTTTAGGATAAAGGTTGACTCCATAAGAGCTTTCATTTTCTTCCAAGACACGAAGTCAATAATTTTTTATAGGAAAGATTGGTGGTAGTGTTTCTCTAATGAAAGAGAAAACGTCATCACATAATGTTAGTACATATCTCAACAAGGAATGTTCTACGTGAAGTATAATATACACAGTTATATCAGAGTAATCCAACGAGGTGCTAGTATGGCCTGGTATACACCCACCACCTGGGGTGTCAAACAGCACAAAGTGCCAATATCCAAGAAAAGAGAAACAGGTCAATACAGCACTCTTAAAGTCTCTTATGTTGAGTCTATTAGTATAGAATGTCCTGGACTAATGTCGTGGATGTATCAATAAAAAAAAAAACAGAACATGTATTCTGGATTAGTTCCCACTCATTGATATAGAAAGTTCAATTTATTGGCCGCAAACTCCAAATTATGGATCCCGACCAGATCTTGTACTTCCAATTCTTTATTTTCATAGACATATAAAAAATTTCCAGCTCACACCGCCGACACGTGTTTTGTCTCATAGAGACTTTTTCAAGGCCGGAAGCATAATAGAAAACTACAATTAATACTATAAAGTATATTCTAAATATTTACATCTCAAATCTATATACAATTAAAAATCGAGTATAATACACATTTGTTGCCTATTTCTTGAAAAAACGCAAAAAGCATCACATTACATCAAAGAGTATCACATAAGCAGATATATTCAATCTCATTGGAAAATGTCTCATAATCATCACTTGATTCCAGTATTTCTGCGATAAGTTATATCCACAGTGGCTGATATTATATACAATTCTTGATCATACTATAGATGGCTATAGCAATCTTTCTGCTATCATCAAGGTTGTAATTGAGTTTGCAGTTTAGGAATTGAGTAAGATTAAATATAGGACACCAAATTCACCATATATCCTAACATGAGGTTAGAATAGACCTACCAAGAATATTATATCTGGAGACGCGATCTAAGGTATTAGGTCAGACGACTCGTGTCTCTCAACGGTGAAAAAGATGGTTCCGGTGGTTACATGAACCTTCTAGGCCGATTTCCTATAAAGTGAGGCAAAACATTATTTCCGTCATATACTATATAGAGAAGATGAACAGATGGGAAATTACATTGCAATATAATATATTGCTATATCCACGAAGATGTTACCAACTAATTGTAATTAAATTAGTTTTCCTCTGCTAGAAAAAGAATGGGATATAACCCAAGACACCAACTTCACCACATATTCTTAACCTGTTGTTTAGTAGGACCTACCAAGAGTATTTCCTGTGGGGACACGATCTCAGGTATTCTGGCCAAACAACCCGTGTCTCTCTATGGTAAGTGAATTAGTTCCGGTAGTCACATAAATTTCACAATTGGATTTCCTATAAGATGAGGCAAAACAAATTTACCATCTTATGATACATTGAATACTTCCAAATATTGAAAGTTACATTGCAACAATATATATGCAATGCAAAGAGAATCTGCAGCACATAAACTTCTGTTTATGGCCTAAACAACAATTCTAGAAGTGGGCATTATCAAGTCTTATACAGTCTTTTACGCACAACGAGTTAATTTGGTATCACAGGTCTCAAACACATGATGTGACTTTAGTGAATATCAGTACCTCTTTGTTAAAGTAAATTGGTTCCAGTGGTCACATAGATCTCCTAGGTGGATTTCCTATAAAATGGGGCAAAACAGAATTTGCCATCTTCTACTACACTGGATAGTTCCCAAAATTAGAAACTACATTGTAATAATATAAGCGCAATGTAAAGAAAAACCTGTAACATTTAATCTTCTGTATATGGCATAAGCAACAAGTATAAAGGAAGCATTATCGAGTCCTATACAGACTATCACACATGAGAAATTAATTTAGTATCACAGGTGTCCACCACATTATATGTAGCTCTAATAAATATAATGGTACCTCTTAATACAAAAAGGTGGATTGTAGTGTTTGAAGCGTACGACTAGGTACACACTAGCTAGTAATAACGCATGTGTGTATAGAAAGGACAAGGTGAACTAAAATAGCAACTCACTTGATAAGTGAAACGGAATTGCTGCGTGGAGGTAATTCTTCTGTTTATTTCGAAGTTCAAAGACCCTGATAAGTCTCTAGAAGAATAAGGTAGAATGGTTGTAAATAACCCGGCAACATATTTCGGGTAGAGAAATAATGTTCAACATGGGGCATAGAGTAATCCGTGTGCGAGAGTGAATTACCCATTAAGACACTACTGGCCAACCCCGTATGCCGCCAGAGTGTTGCTATCGCGTTTCAATTTAAAGTGAAGAGGGACGTTGCGCCCTAACCATACGCCATGACGACGAGCACGCTAATGTAAACGTAGGCTATGAATTTAAAGCACTGCGTCGCGGCCATCTTGTAGTGGTAGTTTTAGCGAGGATAACAATCACGGAACTATTACGTGATAAGCTATTTAAATAATATACCCATTTGGGGACGCTTGATATGTTAAATCTTGTTCATTCATACTGTTTAGATATTTTGCTCGATGGTTGGTAAATTATATAGAATATTTACTACTCCACAATATGTATACCTTACAAGATCTAGAAGTTTCTTAAAACATCACGATATATATAGACAGTGAAAAATATTATAGTAGTGTGTATTAAACACAATTATGGAAAGAGCCATATATATCTATATTAACAGTAGATGAGCATTAAAGTTCGATGTGTTAGCCACATTCATATCCATTAACGTCATATCTCATCAAAATGTGGTCAGTTTTACAGAGAGACTCTGTCGCATTACAGAGCGGAAAACGATATTCGGGTCAGATTGTTAAACTGCAAGTATAAACAACTCTCAAAACCTTACAAGGAGACACATGCATATATATGGCACTCAGTTGTTGTTTTCATTTTGTCCTGCCTGGATCATAATGATCTATAAGTATACATCCCACATTATGTAGGTAGATCCAAACTGAGAGTATCTGGTTGTGGAGGGAGAAAGAAAGTGAGAATCTCGTTAATCCTTGAGGAAAACATGTAGTTCCCTATCCATATTTAATCCCAAATCAACCGCATGAAGCTTAATTAACCACTTAGATTCCAGTTTATGCAGTGCCCGTACATTATCTCCACCCCTAGGGTCAGGTTTAATCATATCTATTCCATGGAAGCGTATACCCAGCACTTCCAATTCTGGGTGCTCCTTGTTATAATGTGCTGCAAATGGGTACCTCACATTATTGTTGCGGATGGCTCTGACATGATACTGTAATCTTTCTTTGAGTGTCAATAATGAAGCCTCTGCCAGTAGCTTTGAAGTCATCCCAAAAGTGAAATTAAGAAGCAGAGGAAAGATTGTTGTGAAAGAATTCCTGACTAAAAAGCGTGAATTGTTCAAATTTGGAATCCAAGAGAAGAGCATTATTAAAGCACCAGCGACCTGATGTAGGGGAAGGAGTAGGATAGTCCATGTCTAAAATGACTGGGGCGTGATCTGAAATAAAAATGGAGCCAATCTCTGCGTTAATCAATTGAAGAGCATGTTGAGTAAGAAAAATATATTCCATACAGGAGTGAGATGTATGAACAGGGGAGAAGGATAATTCAATTATGTCAGGATGAGCGGTTCAACCAGACCTCTAGAGGTGATGGCTTTGTGAAAAGTTTTCTGCATCTTATTAGGAATGTATTTATTTAGTTTGAGATCCCCAGTCAAGGAAGTGCTCCATAAGTTGATTAGTCACCCCCCACAATCAAATTATCTGCAACCTGGGAAGAGAGAAGAGTAGAAAATTCATTCCAAAAAGTTAAATCAATGCCATTAGGGCCATAAACATTGCAAAAGAAAGTTGAGTATCAACTTTAGCATTCAAAAACAACCATCTACCATTAGTATCATGAAATTCATTTTGTAACAGAACATTTAAAGATTTAGGAAACAAAATAATAAAACTGTTCACTGCTGGGGAGCAGAACACCTCTCTTCCCACTGTTTACGCAGTGAAGATAGGTCTTGCAACTTAAGGTGTGTTTCTTGTAATAATGCTATATGACATTTCAATCTTGCAAGATGAGATAAAACTCGCTGTTTTTTGACAGGATTTCGAATACCTTTAACATTCCATGATATTACACGAAACCCAGTCATCAATATTAATTAAATAGTAATAGGCATAAAAGTAAAAGAAAGTTAAGGAAAAAGAAGATATATACATGAGGAGGGAATGAAAATTTGGAGATGCCAAAGAGCAAATAAAATAGAACTAATCGTTTGATGTGGCCATAAAATGAAAAGAGTAAGTGAACAATTAAGTACCATAGAAATAAAATAGAAAAATTGAGATATTGGGGAAAACAGAGCTAGAAGACAAAGCAAGAAAAGAGGGAGAGAAGAAGGAAGAAGGGGAGAAGAAGAGGAGATACAAGGGGGCGCATAGCCACCTAGTAAGAGCTAGCAAAGAAAGGATGACAAAAAGCCAGAAGGCTTTAGTCCTAGTGATCAAAGACAAAAAGAACAATAATGAGGAAGGGGGGGCAAGAAACAGGACAACCACCTCAAGAAACGGGGGAAGGGCACTGAGGAAGAAAAAGGTTACCATAAGAACAAAAAGGAAGAAAGACAAGATGGCAAACCTATGAAACAAAATGGAAGGGATGTTACCAGACAATGAGGAATCAGTGTAGCGGAATGAGTCCTGTATGACGAAATATAGAGAGAACAAGGATAAGAACACCTGCATGGGGAACATTCCAAGGAAGACAGACATAAAATACAAAAAAGAGAACAAACAGGAAAACATTTAAGGTTTGCGTAGTTCCATTGCCTCTCCCTTGTGAACATGAATGAACTTTCGAAGGTCAGCTGGGTCATCAAACGTGAATGTTCTGCCTTTATACGTCACCTTCAAGTGCAGTGTAGTTCCTATATTCCTAATAGGCTCTGTGCATTGGAATAACATACCCTATAGATATGACATAGGACTGAGGTACTATGTCTCTATTGAGTATACTAAACTTAATTGTGAGGGCCAGCTAGCTCAGAGGTCACTAGAAACGTTCTCGAATACACAAGAAGGGATTAGTTTCTGACAACTGCATAAACATGACCACTTTGTTCGCCCAAGAATAAAAACGTATCTTCAGAATCGTGGAAACAATAGACAATTACTTAACTCAGTCAATCGTGCATGCTTCGTTTCTACAGAGTAAATGGAGACGAGTGTTTCAATAAAAGGGGTTTATTGAACAGTCTACTTTCTCATGCAAGAGAGGTGAACTGCTACAATCGTTAGACCGAATGCAAAGTATAACGCGTACAGCATAAACGTAGTGTAAAATAATACTGTAATAGCATTGTCTGGTGCTATGACATGTAAAAAAACATACATAAATAACACAGGCTAAAATACTCAACTGGTGCTTCTAAAATACGCCTAACCCGATGTACCTAACCTAGGTCTAGTACGAGGGAAGAAGTAAGTGTGGTCTTTAGCATAGGTTTAGTTTTTGCCAAGAATTGCCAAAGGTTTCTCTAGGTTCTAATCAGATCCATACTTTAGAATGAGAGAGGTTGGTATCTCTTTCAAGGACTCTATTTCTCAACACCCCGCTGGGGTAGTCAGAAATACTAGAGCTCGATTCTCTGCAGAGCAGGACAGCTTCTGATCAGTGCGTCAGCTGGGGAGTTGGCTTCTTTCGGCACTTGCTGTAGCGAGCTGCGTCGTGCAAGTAGGTAGTCAAACTGCACCATACCACACCATGCTTTGCTATAGCAAGTGAAGGTATATCTATACCTTGAAGGTGTTTAGGAAGGCCCGCTTTGACGTAACTTCGGGCATATGAACGTCCTGGATGAACCCCTAAGGAATAGTTGTTCATGCATAATAATGAGTTTCTTGGAGAAATCAATATTCAAGCAAGGGGAGGTCCCTAACGGCTTAAGAGTCTGGTTTTCCAAGAAATCGTTGTGACGTAGATGAACGTAGCCATGCCTGTATTCGGACTGCATGGGCTATGCCTACATAAGGACTGGATTTCTATGCCTATAAAGGGCAATGTGAATTGTAACTATATAAGGGCATGAATCTGGAGAATGCATACGGAATCTAAATTGCCACACAACACCCGCTTCACTTTCTTATGTAGGACTTCTACTAAATACTAAGTCCTAAACATGTTGAAACATATCTAAAATATATCTACACAACAAGTGTTTAAAACCCACCCAAAACACATAAAAATACACTGGTACTGGTTGTACACTAAAGAGCATTGGTGCTGCACGCATTCAAAGCGATGTATCATTCTAAGCATATAGTTGACATTTTAAATGCTAAGTGAATGAATCATGAAAATATACATTTATGAAATGGCACGTACATACAGAAGAAAAAGGTGCAAAAACCATTTTATGTCAGATTATATAAAACTGTTGGTATGTGGACATACCAACAGTCTCTGGAAGTTGTTTTCAAAGAATTCTTGTTCTCTATGAATAGTTCTACTTTAAGCAGATTACTTGTGCCTAAAAAGAAAAATACAAATTTGAAAGAAAACATTTTTCATTGGAAAAAGAGTCCCAAAGTTAGAACTTTGATTTGAAAAAATGAAGGTCAAATTCAAAGTCTCTCAGAACACTGCGTGCCAAAATCAAAAGTCCGTTTTAGGGCTTGGAGAAAACATGAAATCTTCGAAGTATGTTGACAAAAATGTGTCTACCAGGTGAAAGTTTGATTACCTAGTTTAGAAGATTAACCGCTCATAGATGTGAAGCATCGCCGTCAGCTTTGGTCGCATTAGCAATGTTCGTAATGGATGGTACCTGCGCGCCTGTTTCCTTTTGTACCTCAGCAGTTGCAATTTGCGTCTGAGATCTCAACGAATGCCGTCATCCGAATTGGTAGCCGCTGGGGACAACGCAGTGTATGGGCCGGTACTGGTTCAAGAAAAGTATCAACATCCGTTGGCATGACTTATGAGAGGTGAGACATGAGCCTAACATGCATTCTTCTCTGCATAGCAGGCAGCGTAGAACAAATAAGATGCAATCTTGCCAAATTGGTCTAAATGACAGAAACCATGTGGTATTTAACTCTCGTAGATGAGGTAGGCCTAAAATTTGGACAATGGGCTCATGACCCTTAATCGCCAGTAGAGTTGTCTCCATGGAGAGCTGGGTGTCGCTGGTGAATTGGCTTGCCATATCGCAGCAGTAGGAGCAAAAATAGTATCCCTGCAGTGAGTCCCAAAATGAGAGGCAGTCCACCAAACACAGAGTGCACGAAGTTTGGAAATATTCCTAGGACTGCTTAAAAAGGTGCTAACGGTCCAGAAAATACGGTCTTAAATACATGTACAATACCGCTCGTATCAGACATGTTTAAGATACGACTTAACATTTCCGAGAAATGTATAGGGCAGTTTGTAGTTAAGAGGGCATGTATCTCGGCAGAAGTCCTTGCGACTTGTAGATCATAGGTTTCTTTGGCCAAGGTCTGTGTCAGAGGTTTTTGCAAAAGAAAGGCTTTCATTCTGCTTAAAGTATCATTTTTTTATAGAAGAGATGTTCAGTGAAGGCCATATAGGCGACTCCTTGTCTGTCTTGGTTTTAGGAAATAATACTTACATAAAGCAAGTGACCCTGGCTGACAGTTACTAGATATGGTATGCCTGGCAACATACCACAGCAGCCGTGATCATTCAATATGAGGTAACTCCCATTCAAGAGCTGGCCAAAAATTGGATCAATCACTGCAGCTGTTGAACCTTGCAGGTGGCAGAATAAATTGTTAGAGGAACCATCACAGGCCCCGTGTAAGTTTATACCCTGACAAAGGAGAGAACCGCTTTGTGCGTTTTCACAGTTTTTCCATCTAATAAACACTTCATGTCCCCCACTCCAACATCTATGTGTGTATGGTAATTCCCAGGATGTCTTGATGTATTCTTTACCCAACCTTTCATATGTTCCTGCTGGTATGTTTTAGGCAATAATGAAAAAGGAAAATTGTAACAGGTAGAGTGATAGTTCCATATATTATTGTCGAAGTGGATTTCTTCTACCTCGCCCAGGTATGCTCACAAAGGAAGAACAGCAGTCGGAGGTAACAAACATAAAAGGATTTATTGCGCTCGAGCGGGTACACCACCTTACAGCTCCATGTGGCTATGAGAGAAGTGGACAACTTGCAAAGTCATAGCCTTATATATGTTCTTGTACTGGAACAAGCGTAGGTGGGAATGGATGACCAATTAGCAGCTGCCAAGGATGATTAATGATCCCCAGGCAATATCACGTACTGGTCAGGACCAGTAACTCTGGAAATATATACACTTGGCATGCAGAACACAAATATAAAGCTTACTCACTAAACCCCATCAGTCATCAATAATCTTGATACACAGAAATAAAGAAGAACTATGCATAACTTATGCCAAGTATAAACATAGGCGGACCTGTGGTTACAGAGTCAGGCGCCCACTTGATTAGTCATCCGGATACAGAGCAAAGGTTACATCTCTTGTGTCAACAATAATTTGTTACCATCAGCAGTCTTTTGTAAGCTATAAAACATATGGAATTAGTTTAATTAGGAAAGTTAAACAAATGAGTCATTGACCTTTAAGCAATGTACCCTGCTCCACTTGTGTGTCATAAAGTAAAGTACAAACATATGCTCTGGGGTCATTTGATGTATCAACATTTCACTATATGTGCTGAGGTGGTAAGCTAGAAAAGACTAACAAAATGGTTGCTGGAAAACACAAAATGGAGGAGCTTTCGTCCATTACTAAAAACTGTATTTCCACAATCGGCCCTTTGGACGCAAGGTCCAACATTTTGTTGCAGCCTTACGGCACATGTTCATAGATAGGCCGGGTGTTACTATAGTGGGCCTCACTGCGCTCATTGACATAATCAACCGTATTTGTGTCAGAAAGGCTATTATCCGAGATATCAATATCCATCAAATGTTGAGCTACAATATCCCTCAGTATAAGAGAGTTAGTCAGTGTCACTGGGGGCATCGGGGGTGGTTCTAGCAATCGCCCCAAACACTGACAGCACATGGGCAGACAATTAATGAGAACACAGCACCCAATCACCACACGGAAGATAGCCACTAGAAACATCCCTATCTTCCAGCCACAAGCAGATAAAGCGTTCCTAAAGGAACCTGCAGGATCCCAGGGGCCAACATCACTATGGGCCTGGGGCCTTTTTTCATATAGCCTCTTGACCGCTTCCCTAACTGATGTGGATGAGTCAGGAATATACGTGCAGCAGGAGGAACCCATCACCCTACAGACTCCACCCTGTTCTGCTAACATCATGTCTAGCACAATCCTGTTCTGAAGAGAAACCAGTCTGAGAGCCTTGAGCTCAACTGTGATGTTCTCAATTATCCCTGCTGTCTCTTCTACAGTTGCTTCTAATAGACGGGATAACCTGCATATGTTTTGGGATTTTATGGCAGGGCCATACCAAGGAACAAAGGCTTTCAGTACATCACCAGCTATCTCAGCCACTGTATCTCCTTGATCAACACTCCTCCTGCCTCTTAGAGTTCTGGAGGCTCTATTTACTTCCGCAGTACTTTTTACAGACATTGCTGGTGTTACAAGACCCACATGACAAGAACCACCCCAATTCACTGGTAGCCAAATATAGGCCCTGGAACCACAAATGAAATAAACTGAGTCACTGATATAAAGTGGAACAGTTATTTCCTAGGAAGACACTTCAAATGTCATATTGCAATTGGTACTATTCCCTATGTTGGTAGTACCATTGCTTCTAATACATATACTCCCAAGCACACTACGCTACCTCATTTTCAAAAATGGCATCTCCCTGGTGTCCCTATGGAGCGGGGGTGTACTATCATTATTTACCAAAAATAGTGGAGTGAATGTATTAGAAAAGGGGAACGTTGCATTGGACAAGATAACTTCAGAGCAAATCCCTGCCTGGAGAATGTCTTTATCATAACGGGTGTACAGGGAGACAGTTGATGATCTAGTGGTAGAACGGGAAGTTGCTAAGCTGCTGAAGACCCCTATTAGCTCAATTTTCAGCACTGCAATGTGTAATGCACAACAGGACGCTTCAAATGGCAGGGGTACTTGGAGAAGGGGTATACCTTCATCCACATAGGCTGGGAATTACATGCAGATCCAACAATTGCTTTTATCAATTACTTGATGGGTCTGATGAAGTAGGGTAAGGAAAGAATGATGACTCATTTCCTCTCTGTGATCCATATCCTCTGGTGCTACTGTAACTGAGTGAACAAAGTCAGAGGGAAGCCCTGATGGAAGCAGTGCTGTTTTTGCAATAGGATGGTAGAGCTCTAGGAGATATAAGCCAATGACCAAAGACATTATGCAAAATAACATACAAAATATGCATAGTTTGGAGTACCAACGCCCCTTCTTGTTCAATTTAAGCGTGGAATATGTATCTTCCATTTCCAGTAAAGGAAGATGTCTAGTTGTTCTTCCAAACAGAAATACCATTCAAAATAATACTTCAGAATTTTTAAATATACAATCTCACAAGTGCGGCAGTTCAACAGTGTCCGTTATAGGCCTCACTGTTACAGGCCTTGTGATTGGTAGTATTAACAAAAATTCAACCTCACACCCTCACCTCCTATGGGTCTCTGGGCTTCGGAGGTATTCCTTTATTCTCCTTTCAAATCTTTGAAACATCCCTATCTTCCAGCCACAAGCAGATAAAGCGTTCCTAAAGGAACCTGCAGGATCCCAGGGGCCAACATCACTATGGGCCTGGGGCCTTTTTTCATATAGCCTCTTGACCGCTTCCCTAACTGATGTGGATGAGTCAGGAATATACGTGCAGCAGGAGGAACCCATCACCCTACAGACTCCACCCTGTTCTGCTAACATCATGTCTAGCACAATCCTGTTCTGAAGAGAAACCAGTTTGAGAGCCTTGAGCTCAACTGTGATGTTCTCAATTATCCCTGCTGTCTCTTCTACAGTTGCTTCTAATAGACGGGATAACCTGCATATGTTTTGGGATTTTATGGCAGGGCCATACCAAGGAACAAAGGCTTTCAGTACATCACCAGCTATCTCAGCCACTGTATCTCCTTGATCAACACTCCTCCTGCCTCTTAGAGTTCTGGAGGCTCTATTTACTTCCGCAGTACTTTTTACAGACATTGCTGGTGTTACAAGACCCACATGACAAGAACCACCCCAATTCACTGGTAGCCAAATATAGGCCCTGGAACCACAAATGAAATAAACTGAGTCACTGATATAAAGTGGAACAGTTATTTCCTAGGAAGACACTTCAAATGTCATATTGCAATTGGTACTATTCCCTATGTTGGTAGTACCATTGCTTCTAATACATATACTCCCAAGCACACTACGCTACCTCATTTTCAAAAATGGCATCTCCCTGGTGTCCCTATGGAGCGGGGGTGTACTATCATTATTTACCAAAAATAGTGGAGTGAATGTATTAGAAAAGGGGAACGTTGCATTGGACAAGATAACTTCAGAGCAAATCCCTGCCTGGAGAATGTCTTTATCATAACGGGTGTACAGGGAGACAGTTGATGATCTAGTGGTAGAACGGGAAGTTGCTAAGCTGCTGAAGACCCCTATTAGCTCAATTTTCAGCACTGCAATGTGTAATGCACAACAGGACGCTTCAAATGGCAGGGGTACTTGGAGAAGGGGTATACCTTCATCCACATAGGCTGGGAATTACATGCAGATCCAACAATTGCTTTTATCAATTACTTGATGGGTCTGATGAAGTAGGGTAAGGAAAGAATGATGACTCATTTCCTCTCTGTGATCCATATCCTCTGGTGCTACTGTAACTGAGTGAACAAAGTCAGAGGGAAGCCCTGATGGAAGCAGTGCTGTTTTTGCAATAGGATGGTAGAGCTCTAGGAGATATAAGCCAATGACCAAAGACATTATGCAAAATAACATACAAAATATGCATAGTTTGGAGTACCAACGCCCCTTCTTGTTCAATTTAAGCGTGGAATATGTATCTTCCATTTCCAGTAAAGGAAGATGTCTAGTTGTTCTTCCAAACAGAAATACCATTCAAAATAATACTTCAGAATTTTTAAATATACAATCTCACAAGTGCGGCAGTTCAACAGTGTCCGTTATAGGCCTCACTGTTACAGGCCTTGTGATTGGTAGTATTAACAAAAATTCAACCTCACACCCTCACCTCCTATGGGTCTCTGGGCTTCAGAGGTATTCCTTTATTCTCCTTTCAAATCTTTGTCGTAAGTGTCCTTATTTTACTAACCTCACTGCATAAGTTAGTCCTTTAAAGTTGGCACTATTCAGTGCTTTGTAGTTGGTGCTTGCTCCGTCCTAAGCACTCTTCATTTTTCTTGGGCGTAGATTGTATCCTGATGCAGTTTGTTGATCATCAATGCATGCAGGAGTGCAGTCACCAGTCCTTCGGTCACAACGGTCCTCTTCCGGGGGCGATTTTGGCCAGAATGGTGGTGCTCTCTTCACATTTGATCGATGAATCCAGTTTTTGTGTCCCTCACATCGAACCGCCGACTGTGTGACTAACAAAACTTACGCTGGCCCTTTCCACCTGGGCTGTAGACTGTTCTTCCTCACAAAGTCTTTGGTCAGGACCCAGTCCCCGGGTTTGATGTTGTGTACTTCTCCTTCCAGAGGTGGGGACCAAGTGTCTCTGACCAATCTGTGGTGTTCTTGAATCGTCAGACTGTTGGTCTTCGGACAACACGTCTGTTTCAGAAGGGATCAGCTCGTGGACCTCTGCCAGGGAATCCTGTGTCAAGAGGCCGGTCGGGAATTCAGATGGCAGCTGCTGCGGAGAAACGCTGTCTCCTTCGTGCAGGGGCCCCCACGATCATTTGGTCCTCAGTCGCACCTCTCAACCACGGACTCAGCTAGCTGTTGGATGTCCCACGGAGAGGTCCCACCAGAGTCACCAAGTCTGTCGAAGTGGATTTCTTCTACCTCGCCCAGGTATGCTCACAAAGGAAGACCAGCAGTCAGAGGTAACTGAAACATAAAAGGATTTATTGCGCTCGAGCGGGTACACCACCTCACAGCTCCATGTGGCTATGAGAGAAGTGGACAACTTACAAAGTCATAGACGGACTTATATATGTTCTTGTACTGGAACAAGCATAGGTGGGAATGGATGACAAATTGGCAGTTGCCAAGGTATACAACGTTTAGCACGCATTTTTTACCATGCACTACCATTACAACGCAGGCATTACCACGCATACCATTACAACGCATTGCGCTGGGGGGCGCTCTAGGATAGGGAATAGGTTTAATTTTATATCCAACACCTTCCCTAGTGTCCACGGGGACTGGAGTTGGAATATAAAATTATACTTACCACTATCCAGCACCTCAAAGGGCTATGCGTTGTAACGGTATTCGTTGTAAATACCGCGTTGTAAAGGTATGCGTGGTAATAGTATGCGTGCTAACGTCATACATCCGCTGCCAAGGATGATTAATGATCCCCAGGCAATATCACGTACCGGTCAGGACCAGTAACTCTGGAAATATGTATACTTGGCATGCAGAACACAAATATAAAGATTACTCCCTAAACCCCATCAGTCATCAATAATCTTGTGATAAGCAGAACTATGCATAACTTGTGCCAAGTATAAACATAGGAGGACCTGTGGTTACAGAGTCAGGCGCCCACTTGATTAGTCATCCGGATACAAAGCAAAGGTTACATCTCTTGTGTCAACAATAATTTATTACCATCAGCAGTGTTTTGTTAGCTATAAAACATTTGGAATTAGTTTAATTAGGAAAGTTAAACAAATGAGTCATTGACCTTTAAGCAATATACCCTGCTCTACTTGTGTGTCATAAAGTAAAGTACAAACATATGCTCTGGGGTCATTTGATGTATCAACATTTCTTTGTGCCGATGAAGCGGCCACACTATATGTGCTGAGGTGGTAAGCTAGAAAAGACTAACACAAAATGGTTGCTGGAAAACACAAAATGGAGGAGCTTTCGTCCATTACTAAAAACTGTATTTCCACATTATCCATTCAATAGACGTTTTTTCTGCTACTGTAAATGGTAATCTTTCCAGTTTTTCAATGCTCAGCACCGTATAGCTGCTCCCCTTTGTGCCAATTTGATCTGTTTATCAGTGAGATTAAATTCTGAAAACAGACGTAGTATTGATTAAATGCCAAGGCACATAGCCTGAACGAAGGTTTTGCAACATCTATCCTAATAGCATGATAGAACATAGTTGCGACTGACCATGTTGCAACATGACCAAGTACTGTTCCATGATGTCTATGGCAGAAGACTCTATGCTGTCCAATGAAAATATCCTGGACAACAGTCGTTAACCCATTGTCAACAACAGAGAGCGTTTTCTCCAATTTAATATGATCAATTTCTCGTAATCTTTCTGCAGTCTCTGCCTGCGTAATCTTCCATGCTTCATTATAAGCAGCATAGTTACCTGCATATGTAAAACGTTTATGGCACAGTGTTCTTGGCGCTAGCAAGAATTTCCTAAGAGAAGGGCCATCTTTAAGTAAAGATAAGTGTTGCTTTACTTCCTTAAGTATAGATCTTTGTAGCCAATCAAGGCAGAGTTTCCCTACACTGTATGTTGTTACTATTCCTGGATGCGGTCTTTGAACATATCTTGGGTCTGGCCTAGTGAATGTGAAACTCTGTGTTTTGTTCAGGAATCTATCTTGACAGTTGTTTGTGTCTGTGGGCCAGATTAACCATTTATTCCATCTGGATCTGTTCTGTTGTGATGCAAAATAATAGTCTGTACGTCAACCTCCCCCTCTGAAGTGTTACTGCTATCAGGTATAGGTATAGACGGATTGTTCAGTTCTTTTATCTTGGCTAACCCAAGACCAGACATCTGTTGGACAGTGTCATTCAAAAACATAATTTGCTCAGGGATTATACAGGCTCTAAACATAGTTTCTATACCCTGGACCTGCCAATCTTTTGTGCCCCAGACAGTTTTCGTCTCAATGTTGTCTTTGCAAAAGTCGAAACCTAGTCTAGACATTTGAGCATAAAAGGCAGCAGAATAAATCTGTTTGGTATTTTTCAACATACTTTTCAGTCTTGTTTTGTGAACATTTCTAAAGTAAATGATTCAGGATTGGATACATTGAACCCTGAAAAGTACGGAAATGTTCTTGCCAATGTTTTTGAGCTACCCTCTGGTGCAGTAGAACAATGTTCCCGTGGTTATACATTAATACATTTCTAGGATTTGCAGGTTTGTGCAATAAATGATGACCATAATGATTATAACAATAAATTTTTTCATAGTCTGATGAACCTTCTAAATACTCATGATTTGTAAATACTGCAGACATTTCTGTCATCATTTTAACAGTCTCGAAGTCCCAGTCATCAGAAAAGGTACTTGATGAAACAGTCACTCAATGAAATCTTGAATAAGTGTGGAATCTTCAACTGCTCCGACGGGCCGAAAATGTCAGTCAGTTCTGTCCCAAGCTATACCCCCAGGTATAGGAACGGCTGTGATGTTCCCTGATGACAAGTCTCTTTGTTCACGATGGGATGATTTGTGTTGCTTGAGGAGTAAGTTGATGTTCTTACTTGCTGTGTCCATTTTGACATGTCTTCCATTTATCAGCATTCCCAAAGTAATTACCAGAGTCAACCAAAGTAAAAGAAAAAGCACACCCAACACAATCCAAAGTTCAAAGCATGGTGAAACCTGCTAAATCTTTTCCAGGTGATGAAAAAGGTCTGTTGCTTGTTCTTTCGAAGTTCTTTTTACTGGCGTCTTTTCAGGCTCGCTGGTGTCCTCGTAAAACGTATCAAAGTTAATGAAATAGCCAGAGGTAGTTCTGTCAATCGTTGGGATTGCATCAGGATTCGTTGAAATTGCTGGAACCACTTGATCACTTGTTACCTTTGTGAAGACAGATGCTACTTCATTGTAGACAGGTGTTTCTTGACTAACTGTTATTTGGGTCTCAAGAGGTACAAGTTCCATCAATCAATCAATCAGGGGTTTGTTTAAGCTCGACTACTCACCCGTAAGGGTCTCAAGGCGCTAGGGGTGGGGTGGGGTGGGTGGGTGGGGGGGGGTGCAGGTTCCATTCCATCAAGGAGGGGGTCTGTCGAAGAGCCAGGTTGTGAGGTTTCTTGCGAAGATGGGGAGCGATGTCTGTCTGAGGTGGAGCGGAAGGGCGTTCCATGCTTTGGCCGCGAGGAAGGAAAAGGAGCGGCCTCCCGATCTGGTCTTTCTGGTGCGGGGGACCACGGCGTAGGAAAGCTGGGCTGATTGTAGGGTCCTTTGGGGTGCGTGGAATTTGAGTCGGGGAGCCAGTAGTGTGTGTGCAGGTGCTGGGAGATGTGGCAGTGTTTTGGCAGGTTGAGGACCAGTCTAGCGGCGGCGTTCTGGATGTTCTGTAGCTTGCAGATGAGGTTTTTGTTTATTCCGGTGTAGAGTGCGTTGCTGTAGTCGAGTCTGCTGGTGACCAGGGCCTGAGTGACTGTCTTTCTGTGTTCGAGGGGGATCCATTTGAAGGTCTTAGGAAGGAGGCGGAGGGTGTGGAAGCAGGAAGATGAGACCGAGTTGATCTGGCGGTCCATTTTGAGCTCGGAGTCCAGGATGATTCCCAGGTTGCGTGCGTGGGGGTTGGCGGGTTTCCGAGGGCGGTGGGCCACCAGGTGTCGCTCCAGGCATCGGGATTTGGGTCCATGATGAGTACTTCTGTTTTGTTGGTGTTTAGTTGTAGGCAGCTGTTTTTCATCCATTTGGTGACGGCTTCCATGCCTTCTCGAAAGTTGCGTCTGGCGGTGTTGGGCTCGTTGGATAGGGAGAGGATGAGCTGGGTGTCGTCTGCATATGACACGATGTTGAGTCCGTAGGTTCTGACGATGGGAGCAAGTGGAGCCATGTAGACGTTGAAGAGCGTCGGGCTGAGGGAGGAGCCCTGGGGGACTCCGCAGGTGGTAGGTGTGGGGTCCGAAAGGAAAGGGGGGAGTCTGACCCACTGCGTCCTGCCGGAGAGGAAGGAGCATATCCAGTCGAGGGCCTTGTCCTGGATTCCTGCATCGTAGAGTCTGCGTATTAGGGTGCGGTGGGAGACTGTGTCGAACACTGCTGATAGGTAGAGGAGGATGAGGGCTACTGTTTCTCCTTTGTCCAGTAAGGTGCGGATGTCGTCTGTTGCGGCGAGGAGGGCGGTTTCCGTACTGTGGTTTTTTCTGAAGCCGGATTGGGAGGAGTCGAGGATGTTGTGTTCTTCAATGAATGTGGCGAGTTGGCTGTTGATGGCTTTCTCGATGACTTTCGCTGGGAACGGGAGCAGGGAGATGGGTCTATAGTTTTTGAGGTCGGTGGGGTCCGCTGAGGGTTTCTTTAGGAGGGGGTTGACCTCGGCGTGTTTCCAGTCATCGGGGAAGGAGGCGGTCGCCAGGGAGCAGTTGATGGTTTGGCGGAGCATGGGTACGATGGTGTTGGCGGCTCTGTTGAAGATGTGGTGGGGGCAGGGGTCCGTGGGGGCCCCCGAGTAGATTGACTTCATTGTCTTCAGTGTGTCTTCGGTGGTGAGGGCTGTCCAGTTATAAATCGCTGGTTTCCGGGTGGTTGGTGAGGGTTCACTGTGTTGGTTGTCTTCGTCGAAGTTGTCGTAGATGTTCTTGATTTTGTGGTGGAAAAAGATGCTGAGTTTGTCGCAGAGGTCTTGTGAGGGAGGGATGTCGGTAGACTCGCTGGTTGGTTGGCCGACCTCCTTGATGCTGAAGAGTTCCTTGCTGTTGTGTGCGTGGGTGGAGATTCTGTCTTCAATCGCTTTTTTCCTCGTTTCTCTGATGAGTTGATGGTGGGCGTTGGTGGTGGCTCTGAAGTTGTTGTGTCCTTCTGTGGATTTGGTGTTTCTCCAGGCCTTTTCGAGGCGGCGGCATGTGCGCCTGGACTCTCGAAGTTCGGTGGTAAACCATCTGGCTTTCTTGGCACGGGTATTGTTGTTTTTCTTGAGGGGGGCTATGGTGTTGGTGCTGTCCAAGATCCATCTATGCAGGGTTTGGGCTGCGGTGTTGGGGTCGTCGTTTTCCACGATGGTTGGGGTGGAGTTGAAAGAGGAGGTGAGCTGGTCATCAGTGATTTTGGTCCAGTTTCTTTGTGGAAGCAGGTGCTGGTGTCTGTGGATGGTGGGTGTTCTGAAGGTGAAGTGGACGCAACAATGGTCGGTCCATGGGAGTTCGGTGGTGTGGCTGAAGGTGATGGAGTTTCCTGTAGTGAAGAGGGGGTCGAGGGTGTGTCCTGCTGAGTGCGTGGGCTCGGTCACGATCTGGCGGAGTCCAATGTTGTGGAGGTTGTCCAGGAGGCATGTGGTGTTGGGGTCCAGTTGATTGTCGAGGTGGAAGTTGAGGTCTCCCAGCAGGGTGTAGTTGGTGGATACGATGGCCTGCTGGGAGATAATGTCCGTGATGGAGTTGGCGAAGGGTCCGCGGGGTCCAGGGGGTCGGTAGATGAGGGTTCCTCGGAGGGCGGCAGTGGGGCTGGCCAGTATCTTGAAGTGAAGGTGTTCCATCAGTTCTGTGGACTCGTCAGGGAGTGTGCTCAGGCGGAGGCTGGATTTGTGGACGATGGCGATTCCTCCTCCTGGGTGAGTGGGGCGGTCCTTCCTGGAGATCTTGTATCCTTGGGGGATGGCGATGACAATGGCGATGTCCGGTCCCGAGGTGGTGTTGGTCCCGGTTTCGGTGAAGAATTCTACGTCTGGGGTGGTGCTGTTGAGAAGGTCCCAGATTTCTGTGGCGTGTTTGTGGAGGGATCGGACGTTGAGGAGGATGCATTGCAGGGTCTTTGGTTCGGTTGTGTTCTTGTGGGCGGGTTGTGCTGCATCTGTGTTCTTGGTGGTGCTGCAGGTGTGCCGGCAGTGGTGACAGCTGAAGGGTCCATGGGTGTCGGCTGGTGATGCTAGCTTGCAGTTGTTGTTGCAGCCTGGGTTGAGTGCATGGAGTGCTGCTGGGTCGTAGCATTGGCGGGGCAGAGGTCCAGGGTTCCTGGTGCTGGTCGCGGATGGGTCGCAGGCGGGCGCAGACGTGCTTGCCTTTGACGCGCCTTCGGTGCACCAGCGGCGCGCCCGCAGTGGCTGCCATTAAGTAGGGGTCGAGGAGGGCTGGACAGCTGGGAGGCGGGAGCGGGGAGGGGAGCTGGATTGGGCCGGTCGCACTGGGGGGGGAGGGGCCGCGGGGGCAGCAGCGGTGGGGAAAGGTAAAGGGAGGAAAGAAGGGATAAAGAAAAAAGGGAAAATAAGCAGAAATAAGGCACAAAAGAGCAGAGATGCAGAAAATAGCAGAAAGGTGAAAGATAGAAAGGGTAGAAAAACGAGTGAAGGAGCAGAGGGAGAGAAAGGGAAAATGGGCAGAAATAAGGCACAAAAGAGCAGAGGTGCAGAAAGGTGAAAGATAGAAAAGGGGGGAAAAAGGAGTGAAGGAGCAGAGGGAGAGTAAGGGAAAATGGGCAGAAATATGGCGCAAAAGAGCAGAGGTGCAGAAAGGTGAAAGATAGAAAGGGGAGAAAAACGAGTGAAGGAGCGGAAAGAAAGAAAGGAGACAGAGGTCTGCTGGACCACCAGGGATGAGGCGCAGGGAAACCTGCGGGTGGAGGAGGGCCTCCATCACCAACACTCAAGAGTGCTGGGGCAGGGGCACCTCACTTAATGGTGGAGCTGCGAGGGTGGGAGAGCAATTTCACTGACAATGAGTCAGTGGTCTTGTCAGTTCCATAGCTTTGTTGCTTAGTCCTTCATTTCGCACTGCAGAGTCTTCAAAGGTGATGAGCCTCTCAGTTTAAACCTCTTGGATAGTAGCTAGAACAGGGCGTCTGCTACATTGGCAGAGTTCACTTGGCCTACTGCTTATTATCTGCCACATGATGTGGTTTGACCAGGTCGATATACAAGAACCTGTTAATACTAATCTTGATCTGTGGATTGCTAGGACAGGTACTGGTTGTCTGTAAGAAGGCCCAAATTCCTTCTTGTCCACAGTCTTTTCTCTGACTAGATCCCCAATCTTGGGAATCCAGACAGGCCTTGCTGGAACAGTTGGTTTTTCTCAGTAGTGGTTGTTTTCAGGATCACGTTTCTTTGTTTCGTTCTTATTTCTTTTAAGTCCTGTAAAACAGCCAAACGATCTTTGATATCAAAAGTTTTCTGGTCCACCACTGATATCTGACAATCAAGGTCTGCAATCAGCATCCTAGTCCCAAAAAGGACCTCACATGGAGTGATACCCCCCTAGAGAACTTCTTGGCAAGTTGTTAAGACTACGTTGCACACTTATTAGATGTTTACCCTACCGGTTACCCGAACCTAATACCCTAACAATTATAGATTGCTTTATGTCCCGTTTTTTTCTCTCCACAACCGAAATTCCCTCAGGATGGAATGGACTAGAGTACCGCAATGCAATGTCCAATTTGGCCATGGCCTCCTTGTAAGCTCGAGAGCTAAACGCAGGACCCTGGTCAGAATGTAGTGTGCCGACTGCATATGTGCAGATAAAGACTCGCAATTCTTTTATAACAGTTTGAGCGTCATCCGAGTGCTGAGGCCACATCCAAATGAATCTTGTCTTAATAGTTGTGGGACCGCATTTGTCCACAGGACGTCTGCGTGTAGAAAGTCTAAATGCTGTCTAACAACGGTGTCTGTACTGGGCTGGCTATGCTATAGTCTGGTATCTGGAGGCGTTCTGTGCTGCAATCTCTATTGCAGTCAATGAAAAACATATGAATGTGAGCATTCATCCCTGGCCACCAGTACGTCTCTTTAACAGTTAAAATTGTTTTAGAGATCCCTTGATGTATCAGATCCTCTCCCAAATGTGCTTCGTATGTCAAAGCTACTCTACGTTTCCTGTTTGGAATCACTCTACCCCCCACTCCAGAGATTTGAGCAAAAGGAACACTGTTTGCATCAATTATATATGAGTATTCAAGTGGAAACTTATTAGGTAACGCTGCACCGCTGCCTTTGCTTGTGGCATTGACAGTTAGCATTATTTCGCCGTCTATTTTCGTTTTTGAATGAGTGACTGCAGCTAAGGAAGCTGTTTTCACAGCTGCCTTCGCGGCTTCATCAGCCAATGAATTCCCTTCAACGTGAACACCATCACGTTGATGACTCCGCGTATGCATCACGTGATTGTTTTGTAGTCCTTCTCCTAACTGAACTACTTGTTCCCTAAGCATTTTATGCGTGATTGTTCCACCTTTTGCATCTTTGTAACCGTTTTGTATCCAGTTTTGCAAGTATTCGTTGTAAGATTGAACACAATAATACAAATCGCACACTATGAGTGTGGGGAATTCGCGGTCTGTATTCTCAAGTGCTATCTTGAATGCTTGTAGTTCAGTTCGCTGAGCTGTACAATCTCCTAAGGATTGAGTTTTAGTGACCATTGGTCTAAATTTGCCATTGCGCCAATGACCTTTAACGATCGCGTACGCCGCACTGTAGGCTTGCTTACCTCCATAGCGGGTTGAGCTGATCCGTCAGTATAACTTATACATTCATACTCCTAGAGGCAGAATTTCAGTAGGCAGAGGACATTCTTCTTCGTGTTGTAGAAATGCTTGTGTTTTCAAATAAGGATCAAAAAAGTATTCAACGTCTGTTGCAGCAAGAGAAGTAACCCCTTGTATCCATCTCGGATGTAAAGCGTTAGCATTTGGAATGCTCGCTTTCGGCACTGCCTCCAAGGCAGGCACAGGTGTTATGACCATAATGCGCTTTCCCTGTGCGAGGGCTCTTTCTTTTGCTACAGCGGTTTGACCAGCTGTCAGAATTTTTTCTGTAGAAGTGAATTTCATTTCTGCTTGTGTGTACAAGTGTGATTTGTAAGCTATTGGTACTTTTTCACCTTCGTTAAAAGTTAAGTACGTTATTCCGCATTGTCCTGGAATGATTTGGATCAGTAACTTGCGTATGTTTACGCGTGTTTGTAAATGTTTAGTTGCTAACATGTCTATTTGCAATGAACAGAACATTTCAGTGTGTTTTTGTGTCCAATTTACTGTTTTAAAATCAGGTTTGATTACATCGTAGAGAGGTTTAACCCTTTCTGCGTAATTTAGAATGTATGTTCTTCCTAAATTTACGAAACCTAGAATTGACTACGTTATTCAGCGTTTTTGGAGGTTGGAGCAGCGCACATTTCTATAGAAAGTTTGCTGCCAGGCTTTTGCCTTCCCTTGATAATTCATATCCAAGAAAAAGGACGTTGAGATAGGCAATTCCCGATTTCCTAATATTGAATTTGTACCCTTCAGAGGCAAATCTCAGTATAATGGTGTTCACCCTGTTCAAGTGCCTATCCAAGTCATCGTCGGTCAGATAGATGTCATCTACATATGTCAATGCATCGTCGTCCTACGTTTGTAGTAACTTTACCATCGCCGAAAATAACCCAGGACTATTCTTGAATCCCTGAGGGAAACGATAGAAGTGACGCTGTGTCCCCATAATTGAGAAAGCGGTCATATACCTACTTTCAGGTACAATGTTTTGACAGAAGAAACAGTTAGAAATATCTAATTTGGTTTTGTACTTTTTACGCACAATGTTATTCATTAATGTTGTACTGTGTGCATTTTGCACTGCAAATGTTTTGCAACAAAAATGTAGATGCCTGTAATCCAATACCAGACAATATGTATGGTCTGGTTTGGAGACAGGAAACAAAGGATTGTTCATTGACTAGGTGCATGTTTCAATCGCCCCTTGGAATTCAAGTTGATCTAAGATCTCCCTGGCATGTTTTTTTTAGCTTCTTGCTTAACTGGATACTGCCTTTGTGCAGTTGGTTGATTTTTTTTTAACTGGATTTTATGGTGAGGAGAATCCTCATCCCATCCTACATGATTCTTGTATAATGCAGGAGCCTGGGCAACTGCCCTTTTTCTGGCATAAGTATATTTTAAATGAATTGGAATGTGGTTGGAGAAGGCAGGCATTTATTTATTTGAAAGTTTTATAGAGCGCGAACAAGATCCTAGGCGGATATCAGAGCGCTATACAGTCAGTAAAGTTACTAGAGTACAGACCCGACCAAAACCGGTTAGGTTACGCAAAGTACATAAATAAATGATAAATCATAGAAAACCTGGGGATGGTCAAGTTGAAAGCAAAGTACATGATCGTGCCATCTTGGTGTAGCTTGTTAATGGTGTGTCGTCATCTTTGTCTCGGTATGGGCCACGTAGGTAAGTTGAGGAGAATAGAGGGCTCTTAATGGAGCCTATCTCTGGTATAGGAACAAGGACCGAGCTGAAATAATCTCGCTGTGTCTGAGCATCGCGCTCCACAGAATTTGGCCATGAGGATCGACTTCACTTGTTTTTTGAAGGAGGCTGTGGAGGGGTTCAGTCTGACTTCTGGGGGAAGAGCATTCCAGATTCTGGGAGCCATCCCGGAGAAGGATCGGTTGTATGTTTTCTTCTTGTGGAATTTTTGTGGCTTCAGTAATAGGTTATGCTTGCTTCTCAAGGCTCTAGCCCCGCCCGAGAGGGTTAGTTACTGCACTAAAAAGCTGGGTGTATTTAGATGCAAGGCTTTATGAGTCATACACGTAATTTTCAGATGTATTCTGGCTTCCAGGGGTAGCCAGTTCAGCGAGTGTAGCTCCGGGGATATGTGTGATCTTCTATTAGCACCGGTGATGAGTCTCACTCCGGCGTTGATTGACGCTCTTAGTGGGGCGGTTGATGTCTTGCGGAGGCCACAGAGAGAGATGCATCCATAGTCCAGTCTTGGTAAGACTAGGGCTTGAACAGCCTGCTTGAGGTCGTTGGCTGGTAGGAATGGGTTTCAGTTTCCTCAGTATGTTAATGTGGAAGTTTGCTCCCTTTGTCGCATTACTGATGTGTTTCGCCATGTGGGCATTCCCTGACAAATTTTGGTGGCCAGTCTTTTTCAGCTAGAAGAATGTCATAACCCTTAGAAAGTCGCTCCCAAAAGAGTGCTCTCACTTTTCTTGGTATGTCTTCCTCCATCCGGAGTGTTACTTCAGATAACTTATGTGGAGAACTAACCCTGGATTCTGCAGTTTCAACTTGAATGCATTCATTCAAGTTCACTATCTCCAGATGATCCTTCAAGTTCTTGCGAGCTATGGCGACTTCTGCTGCGCTGTCCAACATTGTCCGAGCCCATTCCCCGTTCTTGAGTTGTGTCCTCAAGATTCCCGGCATGTCTGATTTTTAGACCTGCTACCTTTTTTTTGGTGAATTGAGGTTTCTTGTTTTTCTGAACGTGTTGATCGTCCTTGGACTTCACGCGTTCTTCTTTGTGTTCAGACCGTCCTCTTCTTTCTGATTTCTGTGATGAAGTCGGACAGGCACGAGAGGAACGTGTATCAGTACCTTGATATCTATCAGGCTTTCTTTCTCAAATTATCCCTGTTCCTGAGGTTGTACCTCCTTTCAGAGGGCTTCTTTTGAGGAGATCCACCTCTGGAATGAGAATGCTTCTCTTTAGAAGTTTGTTTAGTGTTTTCCCACTTATTTTTAGAAGGAGTAGGAGTGTTTTTAGTAAAGACCTTTTCAGGACTTTCAGACAGTTGTCGTTTCACTGGTTTCCCACCCAAAATGTCTCTGCCTTATTCTTCATTGGATTTTTCAATTATTCTGGCTAGTTCCTGTGGTTGCTAAGTTACATCAAATTCTCTTAATTTCTGGCGGATCACCACTGATGCTGCTTCACCTTTATAGTTAGCTAATATTATTATCGAGACCTGTTTGAAATCTTTCAGTAGTTTCATACCCAAATTTAAAGCAGGATCTGCCCCGTATTCGTTTTGAATCTGTTTTAGGACGTCTGGTATTACCGCCATAGACGGAACACCGTGCGTTTTAGTGTAGATTGCAGCAAAGACTGTACCCCAAGTGGGGCAGTCCTCCAGATGTGGTGTGATCCCCATTGGTAAACAGATTGTTAAAATTCTGTGTTTCTCAAGAGGGTTAGTATTGTGAAATACTGCTTCGAATTGAGTAATTGTTTGAGCTATCCGGAATGGAATTTGTTCCCGCTTTGTAGGTAATTTACCAATGACTGAGTGTAAAGTCTGTGGTGTTATTGTTAGTGTGTTCCCCTGGTGAGGGGAATGTTGAGGAGTCATTATTGCAGGTTGGACTGTAAGAGTCCGCATGACATATTGAACAAATTGTCTATACATTTTTATTAACTCTTTAAGTTGAGTTTGTAATTCTACATCTGTCATTTCATTAATGTCCGGCTGTGGTATATAGCTGGCTAAGGCCGGCCATGTTGCTCCTGGTCTACCTAGTGGACCGAGCCTGGTAATGTGATTTAAATGTTTTAGGGTGCCTTTAAACCAGAGCTCATGCTCCTGGTAAGTTAGTGGAATTTCTATATCCTCGAAAGGAATATATTCCTCTGGTGGTTCATCATCTTTGTAGAAGTGAAACACATGTGTTATTGGATTTGCTTCTGGAAAGACTATCCATGAATAGAATACCTCAGTCTGGTGATATTCATGTGCCTCTATCACAAAACTATCCTACCACCTCTCGATGTTAGGCCATTTTGTATACGTTTTATCGTGATGGCTTCCTTAAATTTATAGGAATGCATATAGCATCCTCATCAGTTTCTTGGAAACCTGTATAGTTTAAAGCTCTGTTGCTTTGTCGTCTGTAGCTCAACTAGCCCCGGGATTATCTTCATCTGCCATTTTGTTGACTGAAAGTTTGCAGAGCAAGTTTCAAGGGAAAAAGGTAAGGTTCACAATATTTTGGAACACTGTATCCTCAAATGTTGAATAAACTAAAAACTAATCAATAGGATTTTTCGTCCTACTCGGCTACGGCGGATATTATCCCTATACCCACTCCAGATGTCTATTGGAGTATTCCGGAAAAAGAGGTCTCTGAGAAAAGCACACCTGAGTTACTTTAGTTTCTAGCGTTAAATTAGTGCCTTACCAAACGTTGGGCGCCATGTAGTGTAGTTCGTATATTCCCAATAGGCTCTGTGCATTGGAATAATATACCGTATAGATATGACATAGGACTGAGGTCAGTATGTCTATCGAGTATACTAAACTTAATTGTGAGTGCCAGCTAGCTCAGAGGTCACTAGAAACTTTCTCGAATACACAAGAAGGGATTAGATTCAGACAACCGCATAAATATGACAACTTTGTTTCCCGAAGAATAAAAATGTATCTTCAGAGTTGTGGAAACAATAGATAAATATTTTACTCAGTCAATCGTGACAATAGATAAATATTTTACTCAATCGTGCATGCTTCGTTTCTACAGAGTTGCAGAGAAAATATAGAGACTGGCTTTTCAATAATAGGGGTTTATTGAACAGTCTTCTTTCTCATGCAAGAGAGGTGAACTGCTACAATCGTTGGACAATGCAAAGTATAATGCGTACAGCATAAACAGTAGTATAAAATTGTATTGTATTGTATTGTGGCATACTTGTATAGCGCGACCTGTCACCACCAAGGGCATCCTGGCGCTTTGACCCGTACTCCAATGAAAACAGTAGCTCAGCCTATCCTGGGAAAAAGATGAGTTTTCAGAGCCTTTCTAAAAGCTAAGAGATCTTCAAGGCTTCTCAAGGATATAGGCAGAGAGTTCCAGAGTTTGGCTGCCGCTACTCTGAACGAGCGGCCACCCATCCTCACTCTCTGGAATCGCGGGACTACCAGTAGCCTGGATGACGAGGAGCGTAGAGCTCTAGATGGACGATACCAGGCAAACATTCGCCGCAAAGGGATGGGGCCCAGGCCATGAATAGCCCTGAATACAATACACGCTGCTTTGTAGCGCACCCGCAGATGGACTGGCAGCCAATGAAGTTCTCGCAGTGCTGCCGTAGAAGAGCTATGGTAGGGGCGAGAAAGGGCGAGTTTGGCAGCAATATTTTGCACCCTTTGCAACTTGCCCAGAAGTGTTACCGGGGCCTCCAGAAGTAGTGCGTTACAATAGTCAAGTCGACTTAGGAAGGTACAACGCACTACTTCTGGTCTGGCTTGCTCAGGGAGGAGAGGAAGGACCTTGCGCAGCATACGAATCAGCATCATACATGTAGAGGTGGTCTTGTTTACATGTAGATCCAACTGCAGATTAGGCCCAAAAGTAACGCCTAAATTGCGCGCTGATTGTGCCGCAGACACCGTCTCTGAGAAGGACGGAGGCCAGAAGTCGACTGGGAGATCTCGAGGAACTCGATCGATGGAACAATGTAAAACCTCTGTCTTTGTTCCATTGAACTGTAACGAGTTCAGACGGAGCCAATCCGCTGTCGCCTGCATGCACCGGTGAAAAGTCTCCAGTGTGACTGCATCCTGTCCCTCCAGAGAAAAGACCAGCTGGGTATCATCCGCATAATTAAATGCGGAGATACCAAAGGATTTAATGAGCTGGACTAGGGGGCGGAGGTAGACATTAAAGAGTATAGGGCTGATGGCTGAGCCCTGGGGTACTCCTTGTCCCACTCTCCGCTCCTCTGAACTGAAGGGGGGTAACGAAACCCGTTGCTGACGGCAGTCCAAGTAGGAGATTAACCAATCCCTGGCCTTGTCTTTGACCCCGCATTCCTCCAGCCTAGAGATCAAGGTGGGATGGCTGACCGTGTCGAACGCGGCCGACATGTCGAGCAGCACCAAGAATGCTGCCCGTCCACTGTCGACCCGCGCCCGCAGATTGTCTAGCACGGTCACCAGCGCGGATTCCGTCCCATGCGCTGGGCGAAAGCCGAATTGCGTCTCATCCAACCAGATGTTCCCTTCTAAGAAGCTGGACAGAGCGCGGGTAACCAGTTTTTCCATAATTTTGACCGGAAAAGGGAGCAGGGAGATTGGCCGGTAATTAGAAAGACAAGCAGGGTCGAGCGTAGGTTTTTTTAAAAGCGGGGATACCACTGCCTTCTTCCACTGCCTTCTTCCAATACTGTAATAGCATTGTCCGGTGCTATGACATAAAAAAATACATACCTAAATAACACAGGCTACAATACTCAACTGTTGCTTCTAAAATACGGCTTCCCCGATGTTCCTAACCTAGGTCTAGTTCGAGGGAAGAAGTAAGTGTGGTCTTTAGCATAGGTTTAGTTTTTGCCAAGAATTACCAAAGGTTTTTCTAGGTTCCAATCAGCTCCATACCTTAGAATGAGAGAGGTTGGTATCTCTTTCACGGACTCGATTTCCCAACAACCCGCAAGGGGTCAGAAACACTGGAGCTGGAATCTTGACAGAGGAGGATAGCTTCTGATCAGTGCGTCAGCTAGAGAGTTGGCTTCCTTCGGCACTTGCTGTAGCGAGGTGTGTCGTGCAAGTAGGTAGTCGAACTGCACTGAACCATACCGTGCTTTGCTATAGCAAGTGAAGGTATATTTATACCTTGAAGGAGTTTAGGAATGCCAGCTTTGACCTAAAGTCGGGCATATGAACGTCATCGATGAACCCCTAAGGAATAGTTGTTCATGCATAATAATGAGTTTCTTTGAGAAACCAATATTCAAGCAAGGGGAAGTCCCTAACGGCTTCAGAGTCTGGTTTTCCAAGAAATCGTTATGACATAGATGAATGGATGGAAGTAGCCATGCCTGTATTTGGGCTGTATGGGCTATGCCTAAATAAGGACTGGATTTCTATGCCTATATAAGGGCATTGTAAATTGTGCCTATATAAGGGCATGAATCAGGAAAATGCATACGGAATCTAAATTGCCAAACAACAGAAGAAGCACGGATGGAAAAGACCATAGTGAGTATTTATGGATCGCAAAGGAGGTCTGAGGTCGAGAAATTCCTTACATCGATAGGCAGTTGGTTTGGGGACATCCTGACTGAAAAAGACTTTGTGACCTGACCAGAGCATTTGCTTGTGTTTCTTGGCAGCATTAAGAATAGCCATGAGGTCAGACTAAAGGAGGAAGTAGGCGATGATACCCCTAGGCCTGGACGAGGAAGAAGGACTCTGAGGACCCAATATGTGCGCCCTTTGGATATTAAAGTCCATAGGTTTTGGGAGACCAACAATCTGCAGAACTTGAGACTTCAAAAAGATCATGTCTGAGCCTTCAGAACCTTCCGGAATTCTGTAAATACGTAGGTTGTTGCGCCTGTTGTAATTTTCTATGTCCTCTGTAATCTTCTTAACTTGAGAAACCTCTTTAGTGAGGGTACCGACTCTGGCGACAACATCCTGAGCATGTCTTATTTTTTGTTCCCCATCCGAAAGTCTTGAATCAAGTCTGGACCATTTCTCTTCAATCCTCTGAAGAGTAGCAGTATTATCTGTCATGAAAGCTCTGATGTGGTGTAGTTCATCCATAATATCCTCTAACGTCTGAGGAAGAGGTGATTTCCATGGAGAAGACAGGTCTTTTTTGGCACGCTTGTTGGTGGAAGCAGAAAAATCCCTACAACCTCCAGATCCAGGCCCAGAGGCACCATGAAACTTGTTTGAGTGTGGGCAATCCGTGGTAGAGCGTGTTGCACTACGCATCAGTAAAGAAGGATTTGGGGGGGAAGAATCCAAGTTCACAATGAGTATCCACAAGTAAAGAGGATGTCAACAAACCACTAGTAGAACTTATTTGAAAATTGCAGAGTAGCTTCAGTTCTTCAAAAAATAGGGAGAGAGGATAAAGCACCTCACAGCATTTCAATGAATAGGAGAGTTGGACCAGCAAAGGTGTGAGGCAACAACGTAGCTAGTTGATGATCCAGTACCAAGTAAAGACAGTTATTTATGAACAGTACTCCATAAGACCAAAGATAGTTCTCCCTTGCTCAAAAAATAAATAAGAAAAATCACAAAACCACACAAAATGACTGCCACATAAAGTAAAGACTCTGAGGAGAAATATTTGCACGTAAAAACATGGAAAAAGATCCAAAACAACTCATGAGCTTGTCATGAGACTCCATGGCCGTCAACATAGGTAGCCAAATATCTGAAGTGGGGCTGCAGAAAAAGAGAAACATAAATGTGCATAAATCAGCAAAGTGAATATCGTATAAATCTGTGGAGCAGTCAGACTGTCCAGTTGATAAACAGCATTCTCAAAAGTATTGTGGTACGATTTACTAAGCCAGTAATTTAAAAGGAGGCATTAGGTAAAAGAGTCCAAAAAAGTATGCATTACACCTTTGCTGAAGGAGACAAAATATGAAGAGATTCATTGGCGGAAAAATGCACAAAAAAGAGGCTCAGCGAGGAGAGGCTATCGGAAGTGAAAACGCACCCAAAAAGACCATGAATTGGTCTGAAAACTTGCCTCAGCGTGCCCTGTATCTTCGTAAGTGAGGAGCCATATAGAGGAGTCGGAACTGCATCCTGTAAATAAACCCTTCAACGCTGATCGGAGCTCAGTGCCACAGAGCGCCTCGCGAACCGGCCATCTTGATCCGCCGCCGCTGCGCGCTCATCAGCAATCTTTGTTTTTGCTTTGAATTATGTGAGAGAGACAGAGAAGATCATATCTACTTAAATATGTGCTGTTGCTCTCTTCCTAAGCATTTGCACACTTTCAGGCTGCCTAGCACCACCCACACATCTTTGTATCATAGTGTAGGAGTCTAGCATGTTGAAAGAAAGGATAACATTCCAGTAAAAAATACTATGCATACACTTAATTTTTAGGTCTCGGCTCTGGATGCAAGGACTGTCTCGAACAGAGACTTGCTGTATTTGCTGTTGGGGAGTTCAGCGAGCTCCTAGGCTTCTCACTGGCTGGCACTATTTTTGCTCCATTTGTCACTTCCCCGTTTCTTAGGGCAGGCGTAGGTCATGGCTCTTCCAGTGTTTACCCTACTCTGTGAGCACCACCTAACTTCTTTTAACAAATACGCTGCGGCCATTTGTATTATTGTTTCGGGATACATTTTTCCTTTTTATTTTTTTAATGCATGACCGGTCCCAGCACTCATTAGGAGCGCTACTTTTTTTTTTTTAGAGAGAAATCCTGTGTCCATGCTGCTGTCTGCCCCCTGCTGCCCCATGCCTGCATTTATGTTTTCACTCTCTTTCTTATCTGCAGCCACACTAATGCACGCAGATAGGCTCACTCGTAACAGTTGATGCTCCTGCCTCACACTGCCCCACCTTCGCCCTGCTTAGCGCATTAATTCCAAATACTTCTTATTTTCAGCACCATTTCGGTGCACTACTAAATATATTTAATAGGAGTGGAAAAAACATTCAAATTTCAGCCCATTTGCAGTTACCAATTCATTTGGCAGCCTTTCCTTCCAAATTACCCAACTTCCACATAGCAGCTTGTCTGGAGAGGGGCCTGTTTCTGCCTGGGAGAGGATGGAGAATTAATCACATACAATGATGGCGACAGACCATGCTGCCCGACACCACATCAAGTGAAGAACGCAGGGCGCTCTGCTATAAATTCCCGCAATAGGATTAATTTACAGAGCAGGATGACGGAGGAAAGATGTGCTCATGTTTACTTACTGACTGCAGCCACATCAGAAATTAAAATTAACATGCAATGACTGGCTTCTTCTCAGCCGACCTTTCATTAGGATAACTAAGTGCCATTTTCACATCTTAATTGGTATTGTAACATATTTACTAGTTTTCAAATTGTTGCGGTTTGGCGGTGAGCAGGGTGTGATGAGCAGAGTTACACCTAGAGCACTCATCCATTTACTGGAGAAGGCCAGCCATGCTTGGCTATCGGAATTTTGATTTGTATGAGGCTGTTTATGGTATAGCACGTCTTTGATGATTGCATTGCCCTTTGGTGCTGTTAAAGGGCTATTGTGCTGACATTTGCATGTTTTCTATTGTTTACGCTCCGAAGAGGATCTGCAAGCTCCACCCTCCCAACCAACTAGCTAGATGACATCGGGTGGGTGGTTAGGTGTTGTGTTAGAGGATGGTGTTGTGTGTTCAACGAATGAGGTTTGCAGCTTTGGTAAGCAGGCTCTTTGCAGGATTGTTTACTGCCTGATACTAGCACCTAAGACTTGCGTATAGTGTCTTCTGGATGCTTGTTACCTCCAGTGGACAGGATAGGAGGAGCACAAGGTCCCCTTCTGTTTTTTTTTATTTTAAGGACAGCAGTTCCCCTACTTTCTTTAAAAAGATAACCGTCCTAGAACAGTTAATTCTGAGAATAAAATGCTTCAGCTGCCGTGTAATGCAGGTCGAATCCTGTTAAGTCGAGAGAGAGGGAGTGGCAGACAGCTAAACAAACCTTTATGCCAGGAGGCCTGCTTACCTGAAAGAAATACAGATTTGCACAACGGGTCGATTTACAAATGTAAAGGGAGATTAGATACAGGTATTGGCTTTAATGAATGGAATCACTTGACACTTCTGACGACACATAATTATTATTTTTGAGTGGTTTGGAAAGGAGTTACCAGTTAAACTGAAAAATGTGTTCTTTTTAAAGGATTGAACCTGTGTTAAATCCTTAACTATTCTCCACTGCTCCAACCAGGACTCAATTTTGTGGCTCTCTTTTTACAAACACTGACCTCTAATAGAGGTTTCATAAAGATAGAGCATTTTCCACTGATTAACCTAATTTACACTCATTTTACATTTAAGGTGGTTGTTATTTTATAAGTACATACCTCAAAGTGCAAGACCGATAAAAGTTGCACTATTTTTTAAGCCATGGCTTGATCCCGCCCCATGCTTTCTTGCCCCACCTCCATTGTACACAGCACCATAGTTTTCTTACTTTTTTAATGTGCTGCTGGCTGCTCTTCTGATCCCAGTGGTAATTCCCCATTCTTAGTCCTCTAGGCAGTGCTGCAACTGTGTTTCTGTTCCCAGTGGTAATTCCTCATTCTTAGTCCTATAGCCAGTGCTGCTTGATGCTTCTCTGGTCCCAGTGGGAATTCCTCATTCTAAGTTCTTTAGACAGTGCTGTAGCTGCTTCTGTGGTCCCTGTGGTAATTTCTCATTCTAAGTCTTCTAGACAGTGCCATGGCTGCTTCTCTGGTCCCAGCTGTAACATTTCTCGTTCTTAGTGCTCGAGGCAGTGTTGCTAGCTGCTTCTCTGGTCATGTCGGTAATTCCTCATTCTAAGTCCTCTAGGCAGTGCTGCAGCTCTGTCTCGGGGCACAGTGGTAGTTCCTCATTCTAAGTCCTCTAGAGAGTGCTGCTAGCTGCTACTCTTGTCCCTTTGGTAATTCTACTTTCCAAGTTGTCTAGAAAGTGCTGCCTGTGTGTCTATGTTCCCAGTGGTAATTCATCATTCTACGTCCTCTAGGCAGTGCTGCAACTGTGTTTCTGTTCCCAGTGGTAATTCCTCATTCTTAGTCCTATAGCCAGTGCTGCTTGATGCTTCTCTGGTCCCAGTGGGAATTCCTCATTCTAAGTTCTTTAGACAGTGCTGTAGCTGCTTCTGTGGTCCCTGTGGTAATTTCTCATTCTAAGTCTTCTAGACAGTGCCATGGCTGCTTCTCTGGTCCCAGCTGTAACATTTCTCGTTCTTAGTGCTCGAGGCAGTGTTGCTAGCTGCTTCTCTGGTCATGTCGGTAATTCCTCATTCTAAGTCCTCTAGGCAGTGCTGCAGCTCTGTCTCGGGGCACAGTGGTAGTTCCTCATTCTAAGTCCTCTAGAGAGTGCTGCTAGCTGCTACTCTTGTCCCTTTGGTAATTCTACTTTCCAAGTTGTCTAGAAAGTGCTGCCTGTGTGTCTATGTTCCCAGTGGTAATTCCTCATTCTACGTCCTCTAGGCAGTGCTGCTAGCTGCTTTTCTGGTATTAGTGGTAATTCTTCATCTAGACAGTGCTGCAACCCTGGTTCTGTCTCAAAGTCCTCACTCTAAGTCTTCAAGACAGTGTTGCGAGCTGCTACTCTGGCCCGTTGGAAATTCCCATATTTAAAATCATCTAAGCAGTGCTACAGCTGTGTCACTGTTCCCAATGGTAATTGCTCATTCTTAGTGCTCCAGGCAGTGCTGCTAGCTGCCTCTCTGGTCCTGTTGGTAATTCCTCAATCTTAGTCCTCTTCACAGTGCTGCTAGCTGCTTCTCTGATTCAATCTGTAATTTCCCATTCTAAATCCTCTATGCAGTGCCGCAGCTGTGTCACTGGTCACAGTGGAAATTCCCCATTCAGTGCTGCTAGCTGCTTCTCTAGTCCTGTTGGTAATTCCTCATTCTACGTCCTCTAGGCAGTGTTGCAGCTTTTTTTCCCAGTGATAATTCCTCATTCTAAATGCTGTACACAGTGCTGCTACCTGCTTCCCTAGACTCATCTGTAATTCCTCAATCTTAGTTCTTTAGACAGTTTTGCAGCTCCTTTTCTTGTCTAAGTGCTACCTCCTCATACTAAATCCTCTAGACAGAGCTACAACTTCATCACTGTTCATACATTCAATACACTCCAAACCAAAATACATAGATTAAATAATTTTGTGATGTATGTCTAACTGGCAAATGCGAGACCTATTGCAAATCCTTGTTGACTTTTCCTACTTTGTGTGCTGTACAGTACTGCAAAAATGCACAATTTGGGAAATGACATTTCTTTCTGCGCCTACCTCAAGCTCTACATACAAATAGTACTAGATAGAGCTTTACGTCAGCTGTAGTATGATCATCAATGCACAACCTATTGAAGTCCCTCTTGATACAAAGTTGCTCAACTCGAAAAGTTTTTACCCACTTCTGGAGTTACAACACCCCCCCCCCCCCCCCAACCCGAACAGGTAGGTGGCTGCAGAGATACTGTTTTTGTAAAGAGCACATCTTCTGAAGAACGGGTAGTGACTCTTCTTGAGCTGTCCTCATGAACTTATGACTTTAAGGTTGTCATGGTTCCACTTGTATTTCAAGCATCCAGGCCGTCTCATCAGTTTAAAAAATATAGGCATTGGTCTTGGGACCAAAGCGGAAAAGAAATGCTTGAATAACCCTGTGCACATGGAATTCTTTTGCTGTAAAACTAATAACACCATGAAGGCGCTCAATCTTTTTTTTTAATATCCCTAACAGCATAACTGTCAATTCATGCCCTATTATTTTACAATTGGGCTTGACACTTTCAAGGAATTATTCTTCAGTTTCTCCTGCACTTGCATCCTCGAGACGGCTGCAGTTTTGCAGCAAATTGTATTTACCGCTTGAGGATTAGAGCGACTTGGTTCGCTGTTATTGATGATACATTAGAGAAGTGCGTAGGAATTTATTAAATGGTACAATATAAAATCGTGCAGCGCAAATAATTATTCCACTTATTCCGTTTTGAGGGGAGGAGAAGCGCGAGCGAGGCAGGAAAAAGGCAAGTTAAAATAATTGCCTTACAAACAACTGTTGTGTTGAAACATTTTGACTTGTGTGATTGCCTTGAAGATTATCCAGCGATCGAATTTAATGTAGACATTAGCAGCATATTTGCATTGTAACTGAAAACGTCCTACGGATTCCCTAGCCCAGACAAGGGACTATTCTATATATTGTATTTCTGCCTGTTTGCTCACATCTCCATTCCATGGTATTTATCCTAGATGCAGTTCCTTCCGCACTTTGTCACCCTCACCTCGCAGAAGGTATGCTGGGCAGCAGCCTGCTCTGTGATGTTGAACTGCCTCAGCCCCTCCCCCCCCCCCCACCCACCCCCGCTGTTGTGCAGGTGGAGTAGTCCCTTGAAAGTTCTCACTCAATAACCCTTTGAGATCACATACCCTGAAGCATGCAGTCCTCTCGGGTTGATTAACCGCACATTCTGCTTCTGTCAGAGGTCTTCAAACTGGGGGTGGGCCCCCTGGGGAGGTCTACTGATCCCAGGAGGAGTGTGGGGGTTGGGGGGGGGGGGGTAGAGGGGAGGGGAGGTAGTCTCTGGCCAAGAGAAGCATCATGCTTTGTTAAAAAAAACATGATCGGCACTAAGCCACTTTGCAATGGGCCATCACTAACCACTTCTGTCATTTATATCCAGAATGGAGGTATGTGTAAAAAGAGGTAACGGAGCTTAACTGCAATGTTTAAATATGTTTATTCACATTTAAACATTGCCAATTTAGTAGAATTATTGTGAACGAATTAAGGAGGGGCCCTGGGATTTCCTTTTTTTTACGAGGGGGGCACAGCATTAAGAAATTTGAAGACCACTGTTCTAAGTGGTAAAGTCAACAGCATGCTACAGAGATGTTTTAAGGCATAGGCAAAGTGGGCAATTGCATAGGGCCCCCACCTTTCAAGGGGCTCATGGGGAGGGTGTTTTCTTTCCACCACTGTCTTTTTCTCTGCTTCCACCTCTCCCTTTCTCTCTGCCTCTTTTTTAGTTTCTTCAAGTGTAATCTTAAAGTTTATTGGGGCTGTAGCCTAGACACATTTCAGTTGCTTTGGTATATTCCTATGTCAGAAAGTTTAACATAGAATTTAGTCTGGATGGCAACATGCACTCTTGAAATAGCAGAACAGTTAATAAAATGAAACGTTGTTCTGTAGTCTAGCCCCCAAATTATGCTTGCCAGGACCCCTAAAATCCTTAGAGTTGACACTGGCTTGCTGGCCGTTATATGAAAGTTCCCCGCCTCCTCTTGTTCACTGGTCTAATCCTCAGTCTGTTTTCTAGTCACTATCAAAGTTCTCCCACAGTTACTCTTGCATTTATTTATGTGTTTGTGTATGGATTGTTGATGGCATGTGTGTGCATGCAAGATTGAGTAAATGAGTGGATACAAGGATGAGTGACTAAATGTATGATTGAGGACTGAGTACATTAACAGACGTATGAGTAAGTGCATAGATGGAAGCATCCAGGCATTTTTAGTTGGACGCCTAACATACTGGCTTGGCCAATGCTGGTCTCTGTTTGAATTTGACAGGCGTTAACTGTGCGTTCAGTAGATTTTTATCAGTACATTTGGCAAGCTGCCCCGGGTGGACAACCAAGAGGAGAGACAGGGGTGCACATGATTAAAGTGGCTTAATTGATACCTGTCCTAAACTGAATTGTGAACTATAACAAATAATTATGCCAAAATGTGTCATACACACAATGGCACAGTACTACCTATGCTGAACACAACCTCTATCCATATTATGTATTTCAGACTCTGTTAATTCAAGTTCCATCAGCACTCCACAATGTTAGTTTTTGTCTAAGAACATCAACGGTTGAATAACTTTGTTAAATACATGACAAACAAGCATTGGCATAGCCAATAGGTCTTGCGTTTGGGACCGTTTAAGTATTTTATTATGCAGCACAATATCCTTGGTGTAACAGCAACTGTTGAATGGCTATACACTTTTAATTCCCAAAGACGAGGCCTATTGGCTATGCCAATGCTTGTTTGTTTTAAAGTGATGCATCTACAGTCTTGACAGGTTTGTTATGGCTTCTACAAATCGTTTTGTTGTTTTTTTGCAACAATTTCTTATTTGTAGAAAAACATGATACAAATGTTGCTTGCAGTGACTAATCAGACATGTCAGTTACATTGGGGAGGTGGAAAGAGAAATTGGTGGGGAAATAGTTAAGAGCAGGGAAGGGAGAGAAACGAAAATATAAGTGGAACAAGTAAAATATGTAACAATATATCACATCTTTATGCCCTTTATATAATCTTCAGATCAGACATTTCAGTTGTACATCACAAGGGTGTCCCCATATATTGATAGCAAAATTCCTCAAATGGGGACAGAAACATATTAAAGCATTATTTGCTGGATAAGATTAGCTTTTATTGAATAGCCAGGTATGACATTGTCAGTTGTCCTTCACCGAATATCTTTCAGATACCAACTTGAATTTCATTTCACCTCCTAGAGAATGTGTTCACTCTGTGCTGTCCTGGCCAGTCCAGTTAGCCAATCTGTCTTTATTCTTTATTCCGGTCTAAGTAGACCATCAAAGTACAAGTATTAAAAAGTACAAAATAATTATTAAATACCAAGCAATCAAGGTTAAAAACATTCTGAGTCCTATCTAAAAACCATTAGACATTGGACTCCAAAGATTCAAGAAAGATGCAGAAAGATTTTTCACTTCAATAATTCATAAAAATGATACTATAAATGATATCCCTTTAAACCACCAGACAGATACGAGTTTCGAAGGCTAATAGCAGATTTTAAAGAAATGGGCAACCCTAAAACCTATTTCCTCAGTGCATAAGGACTGCAGATAACCCAATCATCCTTAGTGGGCAGTGTAAATTGCCACCAGGGCCCCAGAATACACCTCCTGGCAGCAGGCACCAAAGTTGCCAACTATCTCTGTGTATGTGAGTTTAAACCTCTGACGTCTGTGAGCCCGTGAATTAAAGTTTGAAGAATGGATGGAGTCGTGTGCATGGAATGTGTTTGCAACATTTCTTTACCACACATCTTGCCAATAGCGTTGAAGCTTATTACAGTGCCATGAAATATGTGGTACATCGCAGTGAGGTTCAGTCCACCCCAACAAATGCCAGTGAGTAGCGAAACTCTCTATGTAAGAGGTGTGGAGATAGATACCATGAATGGAATTTTGTTTTAAAAAAACGTTTCATCTTAGTTTCCCGAAGTACGTCGTCCATTCAGCGTTTATTCTTGGTGGAGAACATTTTGCCACTGAAGCCTTCCTGCAGATTCCATAAGTGTGGAACAGTGCTTTCAAGGGCACTATAGAAGTGCAGATACTCACTATTCAGAGTACCTCTTTGCTCCTGGGAAGTGCCAGAACTCTCCCATTAAATGTATTGCAGCACTGCTGAGAAGTGCAGGTGCTTTCCCTTTCAATTTAAAGAAGTGCAGGCACTGAATATCTCACAGTCCCTGACCATTTAAAGCACTGGTGTAGACTTTATTGTGCGTAACCAGAGGCAGGGTCAGACTGAAGTAGAAAATAGGCCAGGCATCAAAATAAAAATAGCCCCCATTAGTGAATTAGGTACCTTAAAAAGTGTCCCAGGTTTGCAAATAGCGGTGTTTTAAACTTTGAGAGATAAGCTGTATAATTGTTTTGTAAGATCAGGAAGACTGCACGGAATATCAAATAATATTAAATAACAAAAAGCCGGCCCAGCAGACTATAAAACAGGCCCACAAATACCTAAAACAAAAAAATAAACAGGCCCACACGCTAACCTGTCACACTGGCCTGCCTGGTTGCCTACAGTCCAGTCCGAAACTGACTATATATCCCTGATACCAACTCGCTCCACTACCCGAACGTGTACATATTTTATAATTGGAGAACTGGGCCCATGCGTCGGAGATCTTGAAATGATTGTATCCACATTCGGTAAACACTAGTTGTTGAGTGGATCTAATGATCAGCTTTGAAACTGCTTGTTTTGGTTTTTATGTCTGAAATACAGAGAGTTTTGGACGTTTTGGCAGCCTCATGTCATAATAAAAAGTAAGCATAAATAAAATAACAAGCGCATTCCTCGCGCTAAAAGGAGGCAGCAGGGGGAGAGGCGGGAGGAGGGGGCGAGTGAAAGTGCCAGGAGCAATTATTACTAACCTATGGCGCTGCACGCTCCCACAAGAGAATCGCCAAATGTGCCCCCATTGCCATTGAAGGCAATGGAGCGCGTGCATGTTTTTGGCTGAAAAGCCAAAGCGATTGCAAAAGGTCTTTTTGCCTATGTAGCGGATGCGCGCTGCGTAGGCGAGACCTAAAAAAGAATTATTTTTGCCTTTGTATCTTAAGCTAATCACAGATATTGATCATTTAGAAGAAACTAAGAGTAAATTATTGAAAACAACTTATGTGTATTTGTATTGAACAGTATCACCTGTGAGGGTATCCTGGTGCTGACCAGATGTCTGAGGCTGGCCCCAGGAGAGAGGGGGAGGACTTAACTGAAGAGTAATGTCTTCAACTTCTTGCCTAATTCCTGAAGAGAGGAGGAAGCTATAATTTTTATTGGGAGGTCATTCCAAGCTTTAGGAGCAATTCAAGGGAAGTCTCACCCTCTGCTTTTGGGTATGTGTGGGACATGTGCTAGTAAGAATCTGACTGAGAAGAGGTGCCTAGTCAGTAGGTGGAAATGAATGCAGTTGTTAAGGTAGGCTGGGTCTATGTTATGTAGTGCTTTGTGTGGTTGGATAAGGAGCTTGACTTGTGCACGCTTGTATATCTGAGCCAGTGGAGCTCTCAGGGATGTTGTGTGATGAACCTGACTTAAGATGTTGAGTACGAGTCTGGCAGCTGTGCTCTGGACGGACTGCAGTCTCCTCATGAGATGATTGGTGATCCCTACATAGAGACTGTGCCCATATTCCTACTTGCTGGGGGTGAGGGTTTGGATGACTGTCATTCTGGCGTTATTCGAAAGCCACTTATAGATATTTCTCAGTATCCTTAAGATAGTGGAAGCGGGACATGGTGACGATGTTGAACTGGTTGGAAATGTCCGGCTTCTTGTAGATGATACTGAGGTTTTCTTTGTGTGGGTGGGTCCGAGGTCTGTAGGCCACCTGGTGGAGTCCTCTGGTGAGGCATTTTTGCTGAAGATCACCTCTTCTGTCTTGTTGTTGTTCAGCTTGAGACATTTGAACTTCATCCAGATGGCCACTTCTGCCATGCAGGTGGTGAATTTATTCCTTGTGTTGGTGTACTTGATTTTGATTTGATTTGATTTTTACAGACTTATAAAGCGTAGTGTATGCCCAAGGGCATCTTGGCGCTAGGACTAACTGAAAAGCTGGAAATCTGTGGTGGGATAGTACCTGAAAAACGATTAGTTCTTAAACAGCTATGTTTTCAGCAGACTCCTAAATGACAACAGAGACTTGTTATTTTTTATCACCAAAGGGAGAGAGTTCCACACCTTCGCAGTTCCTACAATGAAACTCCTTCTACCCCAGCGTAACTGCTTATACCTATGGACTGACAATAGTTGTGCCTGTGCCGACCTTAGATTTCTGGATGGCATGTACTTCTTGAGGTGTGTTCTCAAATAGTGGCCCTTTCCCTTGTAGTGCCTTATATGCCAGGCATTGTGTCTTGAATATAATCTTTTTTCCCACTGGCAACCAGTGGAGGTCCCTCAAACGATGCGTTACTGATTCATGTTTAGGGATATCCAAAATCAGTCTTGCCGCTGCATTTTGCATGCGTTGGAGTCTGAGTAAAAGCTGTGACTGGAGTCCCACATATAGGGCATTTCCATAATCCAGTTGTGATATGGTCAATGCTGTGACCACCATTTTTAAAGTATCCAAAGGGATGAACGGACGGATCTTCCTTATCATTTTTAAAATGCCCCAGAAAGTAGAAGTGAGCGTATTGATTTGGCCTTCAAAGGTCAATCTTTGGTCAAATATTACCTCTAGGTTCCTGACCTTTGTGACAGGCGATGGGCAGTCACCCAAATCAGCCGGCCACCATCTTGGGGACCAGAAGGAGTGGTTAGACCCTAGTAATAAAACCTCGGTCTTGTCACTATTTAATTTCAGGCAATTATTCTGCATCCAAGTATTAATCTGTAGCATGCAATTGTTAAAGCGGTCAGCTGTCTCCTCGATGTTATCTGATACCGAGACCACCACCTGTGTATCATCGGCATAGGAGATAACCGAAAAACCGCATTGCCTTACAATTGCTGCCAGAGGGGCCACATAAATATTAAAGAGTGTAGGGCTCAGGGATGAGCCCTGAGGCACCCCACACGGCAGTTTGAAGGTGATGGCAATGTCTTGGAATCCCAATTCTTCTAGTCTGCCAATTAAAATGTGATTGTTGACCGTGTCGAAGGCCGCCGATGGATCTAACCGAATCAAGGCGGCCTTCTTTCCATCATCTAATGTTCTTCTTAATTCTTCTGCTGCCATCACCAGGGCTGTCTCAGTTCTGCGGCCTTCTCGGAAACCATATTGCGAATGATCTAAAAGATCTCCATCAAAGATAAAGGATGTGATCTGTCAATTAAGTAGTTTCTCCAACACCTTAGAGTAGAAGGGAATCCTGGAGATCGGTCGATAACTACTTGGTCCTGTAGGATTGAGGTTAGTTTGCTTTAACAAAGGACTGACAGAGGCTGTTTTCCAAAAATCTGGGAATAGGCCTGAGTGGATTATTTCCAAGAAAACTGTTCTAAGTTGCCCACTGATCAGGTCTGGGAACAGATGAAAGACTTTAGGCGGGCACGGATCAGATGGAGCTCCTGACTTGGTTGTCTTCACTACTTGAGTGATCTGATCTTCAGTAGGTGGAAGAAAGGAAAATCGCGTGCCAGAGGTAGAAGGATATGACCTTGGCATATTTCTTTCAGCGGATGAATTATTGCTATCTCCAAAAGTTTTGTATACTGACTCTACTTTATTGGTAAAGAATTCTCCTAAGATGTTACAGAATTCCAGGTTCTCTATCTTCTGAAGAATTCCTGGAAGTTTAGCTAGGTTTTTCACAGTACTAAACAACTCCTTACTGGAGTTCTTAGCTTCCAGGATTTTCAGAGTGAAATATTTACTTTTTCCTCAATAATCATTTTTTTTATAACCTGATAAAGAATGTGCATATTCAATTTTCTTTGCCTCTGCATATTCGACTTTCCATTTCCTTTCGAATCTTCTACATACTTTTTTCTGTTCTCTAAGTTTCTCTGTAAACCAAGGTTCGAATGTTTTTTCCTTTTAGACAGGAAGCTCTTTTTGGGGACCACTATATCTACTGCTCCTTTTACCCAGGAGTTTACTCTGTTAACCATAACGTTAGAGTCTAACTCCAATTTAGGTTTTGCTCTCAGTAGTTGATCCTGAAAATGTGATTGATTGATTTTATTCCAATCCTGAGATACCACGGCGGTCTGGGTCTTCATTGGTGTTATTTGTTGCCAGTTATCCTGCACAGTAAATAGGATGGCTTGATGATCTGACCACGTCACTGGAATTACTTCCCTATCATTCGATGTAAATATTCCATCCAGTGTATGCCCTGCAATGTGTGTCTTTTGCCTAACAATCTGCCTCAGGGAGAAACTAGCCATGGTGTTAAGTGCCATGATGTTGTTATCATCTTCCTTTTCCAGGTGATAATTAAAATCTCCTAGAACTGTATAGTCCAAACAGTTTATACTGGCTTCCAGAAACGGGCTAATGTTTTCTATCAAAGAAGTTTGTGCTTTTGGTGGACGATATAGGAAGAGCCCTTTAAATGTGTGGTTATTGTTGATCTTTATCTGGAAAGGCAGCGTTTCACAATCTGGTGAGCCACTTCCCACACCTCCCTCCACTTTCAAGCCTTCTCTGGAAATGATTGCAAACAATCCACCTCGCTTGTTCTTTCTGTCAATTCTAGTCATAGTATAATGAGTGGGAAGCGCTAATTGCAGCTCTGGATCAGATGCTGCATCTGCCCAAGTCTCAGTTATAAAGGCCACATCTAACATCTATTAGCTCCACAAATTCTACATTATGCTTCACCAGTGAGCGTGCGTTGATTAATACTGCTTTAATCCCATTGTTGTTGGCCATCTCAATCAATTTTTCGTGGGTTTTTAGGTTCCCCACTGTCTCATAGCTAAATTGTAGTTTACACTCTTCACAACTCTTTGGCTCTTTCTTTAGGTTATATGCTATATAACAGGGGGTTTTACTAGTTTGATTCAGCCTTACCAGTTCCTCCCGTGAATATGTTATCAGACTCTGTATAGTTGTGGTAAAACGCACAGTGGTCAGGGCACTAGGCACGGATCGGGCGCAGACGGGCTTGCCTTAGGCGCGCCTTCGTCGCGGTCGTGGTGTCCTCACCTTTATCCCCCTTGGCCAGTAAAGACTAGCCCTCTGCCCAAAACTCCTCCCAAAATGGCGGTCTCGCGACTCGGAGCGGACCTCGGGAGTGCGTGCCCCGCTACTCGTGCAGTACCAGCACTGTTCCAGCAATGGTCGAGCAAGTGCTATATTTAAAAACAACGTTCAATCTCAATTTTAAAAAACAGAGTTGTTAGCAGATAGTTAGTCCATTTAGTCACTACCGGCTCAAGCCTCAGGAGGACTACAGGAAGCCCGGTCGTGATCTCCAAGAGGGATAGTGTAAGTTGTGTGTCGTCTGCATAGAAGAGGATGTTTTTGTCATGGGATCAGATGGTGTCAGCCAGTGAGGTAAAGTAGATGTTGAAGAGAATGGTGCTTAGTGAGCACCCTTGAGATAAACCACAAATGAGTTCTCAGACTTCACAGGAGTAAGGCATATGTTTGACTTCTTCCGGATAACAAAGAACCGATCCATTGGAGGGCAAGTCCCAGAATGCCGGCCTCCTGCCGTCGTCTAATCAGGACACTGTTGAGAAATCCAGTAAGATTAGGGCCGGAGTTTCTCCTCAGTCTCAGATCATCTGAAAGTCATTGGTTACTACAAAGAGAGCTGTTTCTGTGCTGTAGTTGGATCTAAATCCTGTATGCGTGGTGTCTTACAGCTGGGTTAACAAGGTGTTTGAGGAGGCATCTGTTGACTGCTTTCTCCAAAACCTCGGCTAGGTAAGTTAGGAGGGAGATGGGATTGTAGTTTGCAAGCTTGGCCAGGTCTGCTGATGGCTTCGTCTGTCAGGAATGGGCAGCTGCATTTTTTCAGGCTTCTGGAAATGTCGCTGTGTTGATGGAAGTGTTGAGAATGTAGATGAGGGCTTTGCGGATGGGGTGAGTCCTTTGTCGAAGGCGTGGTGGGGGCAAGGGTCTGACAGGGTCCCAGAGTGGATACACTTCATCTGTGGGTACTGTGCTCCATGTTGTCCTGGTGCATTCATTGTCCAAAATTGACAGACCGGTTGCATGGTTGCTGGGGTCGAGGTAATGGGCGAAGTGGATGCAAAGGGTTGTGAGTTTGTTACTAAAACAGTTTGAGATGTTGTTGCATTATTCTTGAGAAGGGGTGATGGTGCTGAGAGTGTGGTGAAATCCTTTGTAATGGAGAATATTTCTTTGCTGCTGTTGGAGCCGGTGTCGATGCGGTTTGCTCGAGCCGTACGCTTGGTTTTTCAAACTTGCTGGTGTTAACATCTCTGGTGTGCAAACTTGTCTGGTAGGAAACTTGGTTAGAGAAAAAGGCCACATCTGCTCTCAAAGTGGTAAAACAACCCCTGTTTTGATCGATCAAGAGTCAGTCATCAAAGTTTACTCAACAAATTGCCTACGCTACAAGTAGCTTTCAAAGCACGTCATGAAGCAAGACAGTCAAATCACTTGTCTGAAACTATATGAAGCATGGCAACAAAAGCAAACACCAGCCACCTGGTTGAATCACTGGGGATGAATCACGAAGGAGCTACATGTATCAGTCAAGTAAGCATAGCATAAAGGACAGTACTATTTTGGTGGAGGACTAAGAAAGCCCAACCATCCCACCTTCCGCATGGCCATTTCATGTGCCAACCTCTGCCTCTGGAAAAGCACTCACTGTCAAGGGATACAGTGGACCGGAGTTGCATCGTGAGTCTTTGCTACTCCAATATGGCTGTAGACTGCCACATAGCCACTGAGGTGGGTTAATATTTCTCTCTGTCCTATTCCCGAAAGCTGTTTGGCTCCTGCAAGAAACTAGATTATTGAACTAGGGTGAGGGCAGCCACAGTCTTCATGTGAACGTTGACTGGTCTCCTACGAGGTGAAACAATCTAGTTAGTAAAACAAATGTAAACCAGCTTCTGCAAGGATCATCAAAGGCACCCATGGAGCTTGGCAGAAGCAGCAAGACTTTCCTCAGAGAAAATTCCATGCAATGTGGGAACAGCAACACCAGAACAGGTGCCGATAAAAAATAAAATTTCCACCCATTTTGGTTCAATAGAACAAAATGTACGGATCAAAAGTATACAAAAATATTGTTTATCTGATGAGATGACTTTGTCCTTCCAACACAGCCCAAATATGCGATTAAGTGGATAGTATGGCATCTGATAGAACATTTGCCTGTCACATATACACCTGTTGCGGATTGGGGACACGTATCAATTGAGGAGATACATACGCAGTTCAGTCCAGCCCTTCTGGTTCACAAATGAAAAATAATCTACTTCTTCAAAACTGGCATACACCACTGATCTTACTCTTCAACAAAGTGAGACTCCACACTGCAATGCAAACGTTTGGGTAGTCATATCCCTAGTTACCAAAATGGTTGTGTTGCGCATGCTCATGGCAGATTGTGCTCTATATAAATGCTAGAGAATAACAATTAAAACAAGCATTTACAATGCAATGGTTTCGCCTTTTGAAAAGTTTGAGCTATTGGCATTGTAAATGACAACATTTGTATTTATGTGTTGGTTTTGAAAACAGACAAATGGCATTGTCATTTACAATGCCAATAGTTGAATCTCCGGCAAATGCCACACAAAAACACACAGACCCACACACACCAACAGAGAGAGAGACTCTCTCTCTCTCTCTCTCTCTCTCTCTCTCTCTCTCTCTCTCTCTCTCTCTCTCTCTCTCTCTCTCTCTCTCTCTCTCTCTCTCTCTCTCTCTCTCTCTCTCTCTCTCTCTCTCTCTCTCTCTCTCTTTCTCTCTTTCTCTCTTTCTCTCTTTCTCTCTTTCTCTCTTTCTCTCTTTCTCTCTTTCTCTCTTCTCTCCCCCCCCCCCCCCCAAAGAAGGCCCGGCGTCCCCCTGGGCGGGAATACGTAGAGGTTCTTCCCGCTCTCTTGTTCCCCCTGGAGCATCCGTTAGTTTACAACAACCATGCTGTGACATGCTCCTGCCACTCATGTTTCCACAGTTCCAATTAGCTGATTTGGGCAGCGCCAGCCAGGCAGTTCTTGATGTTATTGACTTTTTTTTCTAGTTTATGATGAATACATTGGCTACTCCTTTACAAGACAATGAGATTAAGGTCCTATCCTTTCCTTATTTCCTTTTAATTGATACCCCACTATACCCTTCATGGGAGCAGTGTGAACTGCTACCAAACTTTAATTCATGTCAATACATTGAGTTGTGTTCGTTCACCCACTGCATGAAAATGATTAGTACTGTATCCTGTCCCATATGTAGAGGATTCTTGATTAAAAATGCCAAAAAATACATTTTTAAAATTGAGTGTGGTGCTTTGCCAATGCTTGTTGGTGGTGTTTTTTGTATTGTGCAAGGTCGATGACAATGGCAACGGTCTCCAGGCTGATTCTGTGATTCGGTTCTTTGGCGCGTCTATTTCAGAGAGCTGTTGAACCAGCCAGTGTAATCCGTGCTGCTGAGGGCACCCTAGGGAGACTGAAAGGCTGGTGTTATTGACAATGTGTGACGCCTTCTGGAGCGGTGGGGTGTGGCAGTGCTGACATGTGCTACTGTGAGACAGAAGCAGCCAGCCAGGAAATACGTTTGTGTTATCATGGTCATGATCCATGCTTGTTAGTGATAAAAGAACAAGTATGAATTTAATATACTTCTAAACTCTTATCCTGACTTGCATTTTCCCAAAAGCTTCACAAAGGCAATCTCTTTTCGGCAGAAAAGCCAGTGATTGACTCTGCCCCAGCCCTTCCGACCTTATGGCGACAGGGGCCTTCTGAAAAGTTGCCAAATGTACCGATGTGTCTGTCATAAAAAGTGACTGACCCGGTTCCATTTCTGCCAGCCTCTCAAGGGTGTCAGGCTTTTTAAAAAGTCTACAATTTACCATTTTCGGTCGGTCCGCCATTGAGCCGACAGGAGTGCGAGGCATGAACGGGCAACACATTTAAAATACATATTTCAGACTCTCGATTTCCTGCTAGAAAGCTGCATTTATTGCCCCAGCTGTACTCGTGTGGTCTTAAGTCCTTATGTATCGCAACTGGTTCTTTTGTAAAGCGCTCTGACACATTCGGGTAATATTCGCGCTATAGAAAATCGCATTAAATAAAAAAATTTAATTTAAAAAAGAGCGGCATCAGCCCGCCAGGTAACTAAAGTCTGACGTCTAGCTCTAGTCATCCCATCTCAGAGCCCTGCTTTCATTTTCCATGAAACTCACTTGCACGATATAAGCTAGAAGCAGACTATCTGTTGAGGGTCACTCGGGCACCTGATCGAGGCCTGGAAGAGCCCTGGAGAGCTCTGGTAACGCTCACACTAGGATTGATTCACTTGAGAAGCCTCGGGAGAGCGGGCACGTGTACCCGGAAATAGATAGGGGACGCGCTCGCATCCTTACGCACATGGAGGGGCGGTCTGTTCACTGCGCCCAGTTAAGTCTCAGCCTGTGGCCTCTGTCGCGCACTTGCGGGTGTATGTAATAACAGTAATATCAGTGCAGCAGACTATGTGCTCCCTTGGGACAGTTTAAGGATATCCACAGCACGGCGGCAGAATACGACCACAACTGCACCCATCGTCTCCGCCTGACTCCCTCCCTCTAACCGTGGCTTAACGGCTTGAGCGGCCGATTTAGAAGCTGCTCAAACATCCTGTGATTCTGGGCAAATCCCTTAATCGACCCGTGCCTAGAAATTAATGTGTCCGTCTGTAATGCAACAGGTGCTCTTGTAAAGCGCGCTGGTATCTTCGTGTCGAGCTCGCTCTATACAAAACTGCAAAAACAAAAAAATCTCCATCTTTCTCTGTCTCATCTCAAGACCTCACTGTGGATTCTCTTATAGCTCTAGAAATTTATATATTCACGTATAAACGTCCCCTACGCGTGTCTGCCTACTTATGTCACCGTTCTTGGTCTTTCTTTCATCTTACAGCCTCAGATTGATCTCCGTTACTTCTAGAGAAATGTATACGTTCTGCGTAGCTGTCTACGTATATCACTCTTATCCCGCTCTCTTTCTATATATCTTTCTCTCGTGTGTGCCGACCTGTGTGGTCTCTCTTGCATCACGAAAAATCAATACATTGATTTTATGACAGTCACCGAATCTTCGAACTTGCGTCTCACCTGCTCGCCCGCCCCTCTCTCCTCTAAACTTGTCAAACGTAGGCAATGCCCTCTTTTTAATTTAAGTATTTGCTGATCGCCAACATGCACAGTAAAACGAGATGTCCGGCGGAGTTTAATCGAAAGTAAAAGGCCACGAGTGAATACATTTACAAAAACTCCGAACTCTTTTCACACCGTCTGCCGTTCATATTATCGCATTTTTGGCGGCAGATACATGTTTGTTTTTTTAGTTTGGTTTAACAGCCTCCGCCATAACGTTGCTGAGTTGCTTTGGCTGCAAGGCTTTGAATTTACTTGGCAAAAGGGGCTTACAGCCCTCAGATTGCTCAGCACGTATTTTGTTAGAAAGGAGTTTAATCGAAAGTAAAAGGCCACGAGTGAATACATTTACAAATACTCCGAACTCTTTTCACACCGTCTGCCGTTCATATTATCGCATTTCTGGCGGAAGATACATGTTTGTTTTTTTAGTTTGGTTTAACAGCCTCCGCCATAACGTTGCTCAGTTGCTTTGGCTGCAAGGCTTTGAATTTACTTGGCAAAAGGGGCTTATAGCCCTCCGATTGCTCAGCACGTATTTTGTTAGAAAGACAATCATTTAGTGAAATTCATATATGAACGCCACAGCTATTTTTGAAGCCCCAAATGTTGCAGTTGTAGATCTTGCTTCCAAACACCTCATTTTGTTTCCATTCTGACTAATAAAAGTCCATAAATTAGAGTGTGGGGATGTTTCTCTCTTTAAACGCTGAATCCAAACGTTACGTTTAAACAGCCTCAGTATTATCCCAAGTATACTTGACAAATATGAAATCGGATTAAAAACGATCATCAAGGCAGGGCAGACAAATCAATAGAGCCCACAAACTGCGGAGCTTCCCAGGCAAGCTACTGCCCGGCCGCCATCTTCAGAGAAATGACGAAAAGAAACCTTGACGACAAAAAAAAAACCCCGCCCACTGCCGCATGACGTGGGCAAAAGCCTAAAATTCTCGGGAACGCCCACGGATCTGGTCCGGCTATGACGGACAGATCTCTGTTCCAATGGCTAGCCTCCATTTATGGAGCTAGCCAATGGAACAGAGGGGCGGTGACCAAGCCACATACTGTTGACATAAGATTTCGCCTGTGCCGAAAAGCTGCGCGGTGCGCAGCTTTCAACAGGCGAAACCTAAAAACTGACATGCTTTTTGAATAAGAAGCAGAGTTTGGTGGGAGTTTGTAGAATGGGAAAATTCCTGATAGTCCAGTGCCTTAAAAGATGAGGTAGGACTCCGGAAAGGCCATGAGGGTGAGGTGTGGGGCGGGGCAAGTCTGTCACGTGCCAGACACGGAAGTAGTGCAAATCACATGCGAGACGCACTTGTGAAGGACCAAAGTGGCTGAAACAGGGTTGCTCACATCCCAAGCACACATTGGACAGGCAGGTAGTGGCGAATCAGTAATATGCCGATACACATCAGAGAGGATTGTAGGGCTGGGGAGGAATAAGTCTTATATCAGCCACGCCTTTGAGGGAAAACTGAGGCAAGTCGCATCTCTGACAGGCTGATCGGGAAGACAGTCGCTTGTCAAGTAGACCTATGACAGGCAGCAGGGCTCTGACCATATGTTATCAGGTGCACATCTTAAGGGCCATTAGGGCTGTTGTCAGTCACTTGCAAAACGCGCCTGTTAATGATCAGTCGGATTGGGCAGAGTTCAGCAGGACAGGTGCCCTCTGACTGGTGAGTCGGACCGAGACGATTACAGTCACATATCGCACACAAGCATCTAGAAGTTAAAGTGTTGGGACAGACTCAGTCGCATGCCAAATGTACCCTGCAGTATATATTTCCAGCTAGCAATGCATACTTATTTTCACTACATTTCACTCCAGGTATATGTGAATCTGCTCCTGTGCCTCTTTGTTTCAGGACAAATAATATTTAACACGTGCTGTCTTCCTGTTATAATAATGTATCTCCCAACATGTGTTACCACTTTACCTACTAATGACTTTGATATGCAAGCATTTTCACAAACAAATAAAAAATTAAAAAACAGACCTGCTGGCTCTGATAGTGTTTGTTAGATACAACTTCATGTTTATACACAGCAGACTGTACTTTACAAGAATAACACCTACTACGTCTGATCAAAACTTATTTTGCTGAGTGTTTATAAACCATAACATGTCTTGTTTCAGATTAGTCCCTTGTTGCTTTTTCCTGGCCTCGAAATGGCTGTTTAACATCCGCAAAAGACGAGTGAAAACTGAGGAGACTAGACTGAATGCAGAGTTTCCATTTTTAGGATCCATAAAAAACGCTCACGTGCCTTTGTGTCTCCCTGAATGACAAACTTGAGTACCTCTCTCACTCACATTTGAAATTGAGCTCTGATGATAAATGGAGCACTGCTCGGCCTTCCTGCATAATAAGAGAAGGCAAAGAAAGAATAAACGTGTCAGCATTGAAATAAAGTGCTATAAGGCTATGATATTACCTTGCCAGCATCCTAATCGTCTGGTAGGGTGCCAATAAATACTGTAGCAGGCCGTCACATTGGTACAAAAGTGTAAGTACCTTAACGTTGAAAACAGAAGCATGACTTGTTTGCTAAGCATGAAGGCGCTGGTAGCCAGGCGTTCTTCCCTGCACACTGAGGAAGTAGTGTGTCCGAACTCTTGTAGTTAGGCCTGGTGTTGACATGTAGGTAAGCCTTTTAGGGCCTGCTCATAAGTTGCACAGTACTGGTGGGCTGCGGACTCTGCACACATAAATACAATCAGTGTGCAATAACACCCTGCCAGTGTCGTACAATTGAGTTATGCCTCTTGGAATGGGGAATAACTAGGCACAGAACTGCAGGGCAGAATTCAACCTGGCATTTCCTCTCCGGAGGGTATGGCAAGTGGAAAAAATCCCATGGCAGGCAGTTGATCATATGCTCCCTCTTGCCATTGAAAGAGATCAGGTGTGCATGGGGGCAGAGACATGGCGAATTTTATTTTATTTTTCCCATTTGTAGAGCACTTGGTTACACCAACAGTGTGTCCCCGCGCTGAGACATCGGATCTCGGATCTGAGGACGTGTGCTATCATCTGCTACCTACCAGGGGGTATCGACTATCTGTTGTAGCCGTTATTCCGTTTTGGAAAACAACCAAGTCTTTAGTTGTTTGCGTAATCTGCTTTCACATGGCTCTGTTCTTAGGGCCATCGGTATGGTAGCAGCCAAAGCCTCAAACAATTTCATTGGGGGGAATTTCAGGCCAGTAAAACCATGTCTGGTGTTCCCCCACCTGGGAAAAAAAGGTGCCAGAACACCTAGCCAGTCATGAGTCGGTTGAGTGGAATTTCTCATGGGATCCGCTCTGCCAGGCTTGTAATCATGGTACATGTGGTGGAATCCTTGCGTAGCCCAGATTAATAGGTTGGGCAGGTGTAAGGAAACCGCCCAACAGGATGAGGTCAAAGACTTTTATCTGAGGGAGTAAATCTGAAAGATCCGGTAATTGGAGTGGGAATACCACACCCACTAAATCGTTCTGTTGCAGTGTAGGGTATTTCCTGGGTATGGTATTACCTCTACATTCTGACCTTCACATCTCAGAATGGGGCATAACACAATACTGTTAGAAAATGCATCTTTTTGTCATAATTGGCTATAATCCTAATTGTTACATTCAGCTTGCTTGTAAGTGTCTAGTATATGGTACCAACTGTATCCAGGCCTGTAAGTTAAATATCACTAGTGACCTGCAGCACCGATTGTGACACCCACTACAGTGACAGTGCAAACGTGACTGCAGGCTTACCAGTGTAACCCTATTCACAGGGCCTAAACCTTCCTTTTAAATATTGATGTCACCCTTAAATAGACTTTACTTCCAACAAGGCAGGGTGCATGGTATTTAAAAGTAAGACATGTAAAAGTTAAATGTTAAACATGTCCTTACAGTAAAAGAGCCCCAAAAGCCATTTTCACTTTATTAGGGTTAGCTCTTCCATAGGAAAGCATTGTGATACAATATTAAATGTAATGTTCTCTGGCTAGTAAACAGCTTCAAGTTCCATTCTCGGGCTTTCTACAATATGTATTATAAGCCCAATTCACTGGTGAAGTCTGATTTCATAATTCAGTGGAGCAGGCCAAGCTCAAGCATATTTGTACGAAGTATGGGATTTAGATGAGACAAGGATCAAATACAATTTGCAATACAGTTAACAGCATGGATACACTGCAGTCACAAGGAAATAAAATAAGGTCCAACTCAGCTTAATAATGAGTAATTTTTGTAGGGCCGAATTCATTAAACCTTCTGCGCACTTTAGTTCACCATAGGTTTAAAAATGCTAAATCCTCATTCATACATTTAGGATGTGCAGGTATCTATGTATGCAGATGAAAATAATCATCCTTGGATTTTTGATCGGATATGAATTTACCTTCAAGAAATGAGAAGAAAAGAGGGATTTGGCAAAACAAGAACAAGTTGCTTTAATTGAATGCAGCATTCGGGAGAGCCTCTACAGAATTCGTATGAGGAAAGTCTCTTGGTGTACAAAGTTTTGGCTGGTATTATATACAGCTCGTGAGGTACACTAAAGCATTTTCTGTACTCTTGAAAGAGCATCTCAGTGTAAATTAAGGTTGGGCCTCTGATCAGGAGACAGATGGCTCTTGACCTCTGGGAGATGTAGTGTTAGCCAGTGTGTATGTGTCTAGATGTCCGGAATAACGAGTGCGTGATCACTACATGTCATGTGCATGTCGTGCCCTGATTGCCTGAGCGTTTCTATCTACATGTGCTATTTTTGGGGAAAGCTAGCCTTTGGCCTAACGTGTTTAATTTGGGCCAAGTGCCTTGGACCTGTTTGTAGTGCAGCTAGCTTTCTATCTTTCTATCGACATTCTCAACATTGCATGTACAGTTGTCATAGCGTACAATGATATTGTCTTTACTGATATTGACCTAGTTATGCATTCCTAAATCAAGGAGTACATCAATTTCGCTTTTACTAGTAACAACATTGTCATTCTGGCATATAATATGGCATACATTGACAATGCTGCTGCCAGTATCGTCGCTGTTGTGCAGGCATAGATAATAGCATACAATGACATTGCATTAACGGGCAACTGATATTGTCATATGGGCACAGGTTGTGGCACGAGGTGATATCGCTTTTATTGGTATTACCCTTGTTGGGCATGCACATATCATGATACTCCTTAACATTGTATTTACCCATTCCAATGGAATATCAGCCAGTGTATCAGAGTTTGGTCAAATTAGGGGATGTGATAGCACCCTGAGAAGGGTTTAGAGGCAGAACGTTAGAAAATACCTAAACCCTCACAAAGTTGAATGGGTTATTTGCACACAATTGTTGTTCCTATGTCAACGAAGTGTGGTGTAAATATGAAAATTGTGTGAGCAAAAAAGGCCTATTCAATAAGTTACTTATCTACTATAATACATTTTATGGAGAATACTTTATCTGATCACAGATTCCTTTCCTCTTGAATCCTCACAGTGCCACACTGGATCTGAAAAATATTTTGTAATAACTCCTTCAATGCGGCAGGTGGCACCATTGTAATCCTTGATGGCTGCATCGCACAGAAAATGATGACATGGTGCCACCCCTACAAGCTAACATTAGTTTATTAACCAAATATTACCATGTCCTCTCATGCTGAGAAAGTGACAAATTAGGATGTTGACAGTATGAGATCTCTAATGTGGGAAACTTCAAACCTACTAGTAGTGAAATCCACAGAATGCTGGTGAAAGTAAATGGAAGGGTAGATAGAGTATCCACCAGAACGAGTATCACCGAATGTAAATAACTTGTACTTTTGTTGGGTACTTCTCACTACATATTCCTCACTTTTTTAATCCTTACAAAAGCAGAATGCTCCAAAAGTTGGTGGGTCTGAGAAGTGGGCTGAACAGGTAAGTGGCTATCCTTGCACTGCCTTTCCTTTTTTTGAACTAGCAAACATAACAAGAGATATGTCAAACAAACAGTTCTGTTTTAACAGTTTACAATGGTATCAACATTTATGAATGGGTATAACAAAATGAATAGTCTGTTTGTTGCAGTGGCTGTTGCATTGCCCAATTATGTACAGGTGTTTTGTATTCACTATAAAATGAGAACAAATGAGGCAGCGGGTCATGTGATCAAGACCGCGCTGGAGTGGTTGAAACGCATCATGCTAGGCACTGGCCTCGAGTAGACTGTGCAATTTACTTTGTTCCTGAAATAAAGCACTGATATGAACAAATGACGTCTTGTGGTTCGTACCTGTGTGGCCTCAACAAGAGGAGGTGGTGAGCCAGGATTGTGTTAGTTAATATATATATATATATATATATATATATATATATATATATATATATATATATATATCCACAGCCTTGGCTCCAAACTCGTAGTCCAATGGTGCTCTTATCACCGGTGCTGACTACAAAGCAAAGCCCCGCTTTCATATAATCCACAAATCTATCCACTGATAGAGCAAGTCAGCACTCAACAAAGGATTTGTTTCCCAAATTTTCAAGATTTATTTTCAGATTGCAGCATTCTTCGCACAACACCAACGCGTTTCGCAACCCACTGTTGCTTGATCACGGTAAGGATACAAAGTTACGGTTCTCTCTTATGTTTTGAAAAAAAACGCCACAAATGATGCTGATCTCACTTCCTGTTACCCAACAGGAAGTTAACTGGGAATTGTAGTTTTTCTAAAATTGAGTGTCTTATTTGGGAACAGCGATATCATTACAAGGCACATGCGTTATCACATTATATATAACATTTTAAATGTATCTCATAGACTGGCAATATATGTGTCGAAACAAGTTACAAAACAAATTTTAAGGGTAATGCCTTCGGTCTGAATTATAATTCAAATTGCCGATTAGACATAAGGAAACACAAAATTTGGCCCTCTAGTGGGCGAAGTTATTTTAAACTCGGATATAGGATAAAGCTCTCTGGTGAGCATTTTTGCTGAATTGCAAACTAATTTGAAGCCCTCTAGTGGGCCAACAACATAATATAGTTACCCTTCAATTGTATCAGATGTGACTCCATTGTGCTATTAGCTACTTGTTACCCAAGGTCAGCCTATACCTTTTCTATTCTCTGCCGGTTGTTATATACATCACTATTGATTCATAGTACAAAAGTAGTGCGCTGTTCCATAATGTTCAAACCATTCCCACTCAAACATGTAATTCCACCCATATTTTACTCCTTTAATTATCTACTATTGTCTCTCTTTCTCATTGCAAAGAAAATGTTCAGATACACAAACAGTTCTCCAGTTGTCCAATTATTTACAGATGTACATAGAAGTTCCTCGCTCTGATTTAATCCCCAGGGGCTCATCGTTCGAAAATTTAGAATCTGTCTAGATTCTCTACATCTCAGTTGTTTCTCCTGATCTCCGCCCCTTTCATGTGGCAAGATGCATTCCAGTGCATATGTTTTGAGGAGTTTCCAGTCACTGTTATGGGCCAACTCCATATGCTTAGCGACAGCATTGTTTTTGTCTTTATTCACTGTAGCTCTAATATGCTCCAGGATACGTTTTTTAAATTCTTTCTTCGTGCTGCCGATGTATTTCAGTGCACACGGGCATTCGATTACATATACTACGTGCGTACTCGTACAGTCTATTAATTGGTTGATCTTCCACAATTTTTCGTTAGGTAACAATACTTCTTTTTTGTTGATGGCAATTTGGCAAACCTTACACCGTTGACATTTGATGAATCCTTTCGTATTCAGCCATTGGATTCCTTTTTTCTTTTTGGTCCTGTCTTGGTAGTGGCTCTGTATCAGTCTATCTCTTAGGTTTTTGGCCCGGCGATATGTTACCAGAGGGTGGTTGCCCATTATCTTGCTCATTGTTTGGTCTAATTGCAGTAATTTCCAGTTCTTTCTTAAAATATTTACAATTTGTTTTGATTCTCTCGTATAGTCCAATATCAATCTCACTTTTCTTCCATTTGGTTCTTTGTTCTGGGTGGTGTTCAATAATGTTTTTTTAGTTATCAAGGCATCTTTTCGTTCTTTCTTATTTGCTCTTTGCCATCCCTTTTCAATAATAGCTATATGGTATCCTCTGGTACTGAACCTTTGTGCCATGTTCTTGCTTTTTGATTCCCATTCTTTTTCTTCTGAGCATATTCTTCTTATTCTCAAAAACTCCCCATACGGTATATTCTCCTTTACAGAAGGTTTATGGAAGCTGTTGAAGTGTAAAATTGAGTTAGTTGCCGTATCTTTTCTATGGAGTGTCGTCTCCACCTTGTTGATTTGAATGTAGATTTCAGTATCAAGAAAAACCGCTCTGTCTTTACTGATATGATATGTAAAGCGAATGTTTGAAGTAGAGGAATTCAGGATCTGAAAGTAGTTCTCAAATTCCAGGGCTGTTCCTTCCCAAATTATCAGAAGATCGTCTATGTATCTAGTCCATTTAGCTATTTTTTCCACATAAAAATCATTATCTACATGCCAAGCAATCTGTTGTTCCCACCACCCCATTGTGAGACACGCATACGCTGGGCTGAAAGAAAAACCCATGGCGCAGCCATGGACTTGTTGGTAGATTTCATCTCCAAATAGAAATACATTTTGGGTTAAACACATCTCCACCATATCTATCAACATCTGATTATGTTGGTTAAATTGAATATTCCGTTCTTTCAAAAAGAAAGCACAAGCATTCAAACCAATGTCATTATCAATATTTGTGTACAGAGACACAATGTCCATTGTGACCAATAGTATACAAGGGGGTAACCCAATGAAATCACAGGGACCTGGGTACAATACGTATTAAGAGGAAGGGGTCCCAGTGAAAGTGGGAGACATATAAATACTTCACAAGAATTGATCTAAAGCAATTGTTTTGATCCACAAAGTTTTATTCAAAATGGGATCCAGTGTCATAACTACACGTAGCAAAGCAAATAGTCAACTGTATTCATGGTCATACAGTGCCCCAGGAAGGAAAGGGAAGTGATCGTGAAAAAGGTAGGGGAGTGGTCGGATAGCGTGACAGTAAAATCAACAATTCAAAATATTATTGTGCTATAAATCACATAGCATTGAGTGCCACAAGCTTATGGCAACATTACGTATAAACAGGCATACGACACATGATACAATATAAATGCAATTTTTCGCATGTGTGGTTGCCGTAATTGAACAAGCCGTCGACGTTTCGACCCTCTGAGATTGCAGGAAGATTTAACCTTGCTGCAGGGTCTTCATCAGGACCAAGGAAGGGGCAGGGGACCTAATAAACGAGTATAATTAATTCAGTTTAGAGGGGTATAGCTTCAACCTCTATTTATCACATAGGTAGGAACGTGAGTGCATTTCAATCAACATTCTAAAGCAAGCTTGAGTGCATATAAATCAACATTGTGAACAACTGTTAAATAAGAATATAAATTAGAGCAGTTGAATAAAATAAAGTTGAATAACGTAGGATTAAATTAGCTTGTTATTACGAAAGTCTGGGTGCCTGTGTGGGAAACTGGCGTAGTCCAAGGCGGACAGACAGTCGCCTGATAGGTGTAGCTATGGGCGCTTCATTTGCCCCAGATGTAGCCATACTATACATGGCAGCGTTTGAAGAGGACAGTGTCCTGAACTAACTTAACCCATCCAGAGAGCATATTGACCTCTGGATGAGGTATATAGATGACATTCTAATGATCTGGAATGGTACTCATGACCAATTGAATGATTTCTCTGCCTGGTTAAACCAACAATCCCAGCATGTCAAGTTCACGATGGCATCAGACAGTGTCACTATCGATTTCCTGAATGTAACCATTTACCATCACTCTGGAAGACTGTGCACCAAATTGTATCGTAAACCATCAGAGAGAAACTCCTTATTGGCTTACAATAGCCATCATCCACGTGCCCTCCGTGACAATCTTCCCTTTGGGCAATTTTTGAGGATACGAAGAAATTGTTCGGACAAAGACGATTATTTTTCAGAATCTCAGGTTCTCTCCAACCGCCTGCTTGAACGAGGTTACCCAAGACGATTGATAAAAAAAGCGCGCAAACGCGCATGGTTTTATCCACGCGAGGAACTTCTAACTCCTAAAGACAGAACAAATTGTGATGAGTCGTATTGTCTGCGTCACTACATTCAATACTAAAAGCAATAACATCAAGAGGATTATCAATAAGCACTGGCATTTGGTTTCGGATGAAATCAAACAAGCAGAGACACCCCTTCATGCCTTTAAGAAGGCCAAAAGCATCAAAGACTATGTTGTGTGCTCCTTCTTACCGCCTGAAAATCAACCCACTATTAACACCTTGTGGAATCTTCCACCGGTCACTGGCCATTTCCGCTGCGGCCACTGTAAGGCTTGTGAATCAACAATACAGACTAAAGAATTTGTACACCTTCATTTAACTGTCAAACTAAAATCTTTCAGTAATTGTAACTCCAATAATCTCATTTATGCCATCATATGCCCATGTCAAAAGATTTATATTGGACAAACTCAGCAAAAAATCAAAGCACGTATCCTACAGCATATGAGCCGCATTAGATGCGATGTTTCTGGCGCGCCCCTTGTGGATCACTTTAAGCTGCATGCCCACCCACCCGAAAGTCTACAATGGCTAGTTATTGAGAAAACCATGCTAGGACCACGTGGTGGGAACATCTCGGATGTTCTGAATACTCGAGAACTGAAATGGATATACTTTTTCAACTCCATAGAAACTGGCCTCAATGAACAGGATAGTTCATTCTCTCAATTGGCCACACTCCCGTGATTGATTCCACACTCTGATTTACTACCTTCATCAATCACCATGGTATCCATCTGTGTGGGGTTCCACTTTCCTATTAATTCTGAGTATCACCTGATCATAATTGTAGCCTGACTCCAACATAACATATCTAGACTCAGTTATGATAGGTATGCCATCACTCGGTCATTTATCTTTCCTCAATGAATGTGCACGTTTGTAATTTTTGGTTTAACTTACATCGATCCCCATATGGGCCTTGGTTTACAAACTGTTTAAACAATGTTTTGTTAATAATTTTTAATGGATCTTGTCAGGCTGGCCTTACCATCATGTGCGATAGGTACGCCATCCTCCACAATTTCCCACTTTTTTTGATGTATACTACATTGCCAACAACCTGTGATTATTGGAATTATTACCCTATGGGCCTTACCCTCATGTGGACGAGGTACGCCCGGCAATAATAATTTAAGCGTCTTCAATTCCCATTTCCTGCTGAATGTGACGCTGTACATATTTATATGTAACTCACCATCATAATGTATTATTACCCTGTCCGTTTTCCAGTCACCTAACGATGTAATACATTGAACATCAAACACCCTCATGTCGACGAGTTACGCCCTGTAATAATAATTGAATTGTTTTAATTCCCAATTGTTGCTTAGTGTGACGCTGCAACCATTTGCGTGTCACTACCACAATCAATAATTGCCTTGGTCGCATTCCAGTCCCTTATGGTGTAACAACATTGATTACCATACTCCTATGCTTTCCAGAGTCTATCCTCATTGTTCATGACTCGGATGGTCACCACGTGACCTGTTTCCATGGTTATTTTACTTAACCAGGAAATGCCGCGTTGATCGGCTGCCCGCGTACGGAGCTCCGTGAACTTTTGTTACCGAGTAAGTACCATCCCCCGTTTCGCTCTGTTACTCTGCCACAAAGAATCCGTTCATTGAACAGATGCCTTATGATCCCAATGCCTTCTCTCCCCAGCTCGACTGTGGATTGATCTCCTTGTGAAATTTGTTTTACTGAATAACGAGTACCGGCACAATGCCATGTTTCGGTAAGCTTCCCTTTTTAACTCTATGATGAATTTTGCTATTGCCACCCCAGCCCTTCTCTAATTGATACTACCAATTGCCTTAGATGCTGACTAAGACCTCCCGTGTTCCAAGTACCTACAAGGCCACGTTGCATACGACGGACCATGTGGTATGTCCGTTATTTATTTAATTTCACATTTTATCTCACGTTCATAAAATGTTAGCATCTGTAACAAACCAATTTTAGGCTCTTTGGGACCTTCGTGGTCATCCTTATGTTTCTTCATTTTTGGCTATCTAGTGTATTTCTATCAGGCGACTGTCTGTCCGCCTTGGACTACGCCAGTTTCCCACACAGGCACCCAGACTTTCGTAATAACAAGCTAATTTAATCCTACGTTATTCAACTTTATTTTATTAACTGCTCTAATTTATATTCTTATTTAACAGTTGTTCACAATGTTGATTTATATGCACTCAAGCTTGCTTTAGAATGTTGATTGAAATGCACTCACGTTCCTACCTATGTGATAAATAGAGGTTGAAGCTATACCCCTCTAAACTGAATTAATTATACTCGTTTATTAGGTCCCCTGCCCCTTCCTTGGTCCTGATGAAGACCCTGCAGCAAGGTTAAATCTTCCTGCAATCTCAGAGGGTCGAAACGTCGACGGCTTGTTCAATTACGGCAACCACACATGCGAAAAATTGCATTTATATTGTATCATGTGTCGTATGCCTGTTTATACGTAATGTTGCCATAAGCTTGTGGCACTCACTGCTATGTGATTTATAGCACAATAATATTTTGAATTGTTGATTTTACTGTCACGCTATCCCACCACTCCCCTACCTTTTTCACAATCACTTCCCTTTCCTTCCTGGGGCACTGTATGACCATGAATACAGTTGACTATTTGCTTTGCTACGTGTAGTTATGACACTGGATCCCATTTTGAATAAAACTTTGTGGATCAAAACAATTGCTTTAGATCAATTCTTGTGAAGTATTTATATGTCTCCCACTTTCACTGGGACCCCTTCCTCTTAATACATTGTGACCAATAGGTAGTTGGTTTGCCGTGGTAGGTCCTCTAGATGTTTAAGGAGGTCTGTTGTGTCACGTAAGTAGGAGCTTAAGCTGGTAACGAACGGCATAAGGAAAAAATCTATATAGTTTGCAATTGGCTCCATTAGGGACCCTTTCGATGACACAATGGGTCTCCCTGGTGGTTTTAGTGGATTCTTGTGCACTTTCGGTAGAAAGTAAATTGTGGCCATTTTTGGATGTTCCGTGCACAAAAATTTATTTTCGTCTAGATCGATTAGATTTTGGTTATTCCACATTTGAAGTTTCTGGTCCAGTTTCTCTTTAAACATTTTCGTTGGATTTGTTTCTAATTTTCTGTAGTATTTTTTGTTGTCCAACTGTAGATGTGCTTCAGCCACGTAATCAATAGTATTTAGGATGACGATGTTTCCGCCTTTATCGGCGGACTTTATGGTTATTGTTTTATCATCTTTTAAGTTATTCAATGCAATTCTTTCATCTTTAGATAGGTTGTCTTTGTACTTTTGTCCCTTAATTTTGTAAATGTCTTTGACAATAGCTTCTTGAAAAAGGTCAATCTTGTTCCCTTGAGGTAATTGGGGGTAGAATTTTGAGGGTACTTTCATCCCACTTAGGCCTGCACCTTTTTGAGGTACTGTTTGAGATTCCGAAATGTTGTCCCCCTCATTGTCTATATCTAAATTTGTGAGTAATGCCAATGCAGGTAGGTCCGCTGAGGTTAGACCTTCTTCTGTACTTATTTGATCTGATCTTTTTTGGTTTTTATTTTTTACATATGTTGCCATTTTCTCATTTTCCTCAAAGGTTTTCATTAATTTGTAAAGATGTTTCATATTCACTGATTTTTCTATTAGATAAATTCAAAACCACCTGTTCATCTTGCATTATGTTGTTTATTTGCCCCTCTTCTGACGCATTGACCTCGTTTCCGTGCCTATAGTTTCTGATCCATTTCTTTCTTTGTCCCCTTCTGGTTGTTTTTTTTGAGATATTCCTGATCTGGGTACCCATCTGCGTCCTCGACCTCTTCCTCTGGGACTCTGGTTTTGATTGAACTCCCATGTTCTTTGTTCTAATACCAGTCTCATATCTCCTAAAAAATCCTTGTTGGTTGGATCTAGGTTTTGTACTCCATCTTCACTTGTTCCGGTGGAGGTTAGTGATGTCGCACTTGATGAGCTTTGTTTATTAAGACCTTTGCTGCCTTGTTTTTTGAAAATATCAAATTTTCTGGCATATGTAAAAATACATCTACTAGTATAATCTTCCTCATCTCTTTGAAATTTAGATTGTTTGCGGTTTCTTACCACTTCTTCATGTTTGCTCACATATTTTTCCAACTCTTCTTTGAACTTAATTTGTTCTGGGGTCAGTTCCAATACCACTAGTTCTTTTTCTAACTCTGCCAATTCCTCTTTTATTTTCGCAAGTGCAACCTCCAGATGTTTCACTAGGATTTTGATTAATCCCAAAGATGATTCAATATGAATTCTCCCCATTCATTTAACAGTTCATCCGATACATCTTGTTGGCTTGGCATTAAAGAGATTCGTGACAAAGGGGGTAATATCGTGATCATGTCCCGGGAACAATATACAGAGGAAGCTTATCGACAACTAAGGAACCGTGAATGTTATGAAATAACAACGAACAATGCTTACCAAGAAAGCATTTACAAATTCAACGAGCTCATCAACAGGTGGTTTGGAAAACGGATGTTGGACAGTGATGAACACTTATTCCTTCGAACTACGAATCCCATTCTGCCGACCTTTTATCACCTTCCCAAGGTGCATAAAGATCGGATTAAACCACCAGGAAGACCCATTGTCTCCTCAATGGGGAGTCTAACAGAAAATCTGTCAAAATTCCTAGACCACTATCTGTTTGAAGCTGTACTGACACTGAAGTCCTACATAAAAGACACTACTGACTTCATAAATCACATTGAATCTGTAGCCTGGCAACCATCCTATTGTTTGTTGGCATTAGCTATTACTAGCCTCTACACAAGCATTGATCACCAACAAGGTCTTCATGCCATGGAGTATTTTTTGAAGAAAAGATCGTTAAAGTTTGCCATCCATAACACCATGCTTTTGGGATTTGCTGAGTTCTGTCTGTTTAACAATATTTTTGTTTTTCAGGGGGAACTATTCAGACAAACCTCGGGTACCGCGATGGGCACCTGCTTTGCCCCCAGCTATGAGAACTTGTTCGTTGGCTGGTGGGAAGAGCAGGTGGCCTGGTCTCCGGCTAATGCAAAATGGTCTGAAAAAATTGTGTTTTGGAGCAGGTATATAGACGACCTGTTCCTTATTTGGAATCGTAGTGAAAGTGAGGCTGCAGACTATGTACAACATCTAAATGACAATACACTAAATTTACTCTTTAGTGGGGAGATCAGTACGGTGGCAGCGAACTATCTAGATCTCAAAGTGGAGATCATAGACGGGAAAATCAACACAGCACTCTTGAGAAAACCGACCACTGGCAACAGCACGCTCCATGCATCTAGCGGTCATCCTAAGAAATTAGTGAGCAGCATCCTCTATGGGGAATTTCTTAGGCTTAAATGAAATTGCTCCAGAGATAAGACTTTGAACTGGCAGTAAGTGAAAGCACAAACCGATTCCTGGCTAGGGGTTAGGATGCAAAATTGTTAGAAAGTGCTTTACAAAGAGCGAAATCCAGATCCAGAGAAGAATTACTAAAATCAGTGAAATCTAGTAATGAGACTAAACAATTCAGAATGATTACCACCTATTCAGAAGATGCCAATCTGTTAAGATCTATAATGAAGAGAAATTGGCATATCCTGGGGACAGATAACATCATTGGGTCCGACATTTCCACGGAACCATTAATAACCTTTTGGAAAGCGGTTCCCTGAAAGACAGTCTCGTACATAGTCATCTGGCTAAATCTTCTCCTAGACAAGGCACTTTGAGTGACATGAGGGGATTCTTTCCTTGCGGAAAGTGCAAGGCTTGTGCCTTTAGCAGAAGAGTCCTCTCCTATCACATCAATGGGTTATCATTAGAAAAAAAGATAACCAAATTTATGACCTTCCTTACCACTCACGCAGTATACTGTTTGGTTTGCCCCTGTGGTCTTTGTTACATAGGGAGCACCATCCACAGTGTCAAAATCAGAGTGTTAGAACATATGCGGGCCATTGGCAAAAGGGATCTGAATTATCCAGTAGCTCGGCACTTCGCCATCAAACATGGGGGTAACAGGGACCTGTTACAATATTTTAGCATTGATTGTATACCCAATAATGCCAGGGGAGGTGATAGAGTCTTGAGACTCAGGAGATTGGAGTCTCGTTACATAATAGACTTACAAACTAAATCTCTGAATGGACTGAATTCAGGGGAAGAATTAACTGTCCATTTGGGTTGACGATTCACCACTGTCATTAATAACTGTACATACATTGTGTAGAGCTATCAAATCATGTACTGTATCTGTTGTCTGTGTTTCTGGTATAGATATTAATATATAAGAAAAGTTATAAGGTTGCCGATACACGGCTTTATTTAGGAAATGTGGGAATCTGCCAGCAACCGGCAATATAGGTTGCCCAGGCCGACCCACGGCAAGATTGCTTAACGTTGGTTACATGCCATCTCTTTTGCAATTATAACTTATGCAAAATGTGTCTCTTATTAGAGCTTTGTTCACATGTACTGTTTACATTAGCGGGCATGCTTCGTTGGTCGTAACTTTGACCGTCTTAAGATGGCGCGTGTTTTGACTGACACTGGGGCGCCAGTCCCTCTTTCATTTCCTGTAAATGCTCTTTTGATAAATGGCGTTCTATGACACTTTCACCGTAAACACACTGACGAAGGTAATCTACTGAAACGCGTCTGTGAAATAAAACTGCTACTCCTGTAACCGACCCCGCGAGTGCTGCGTGTTTCTTTCCAGGACTGGGAGAAAATTGAGCCATAATATTTGAAATAGAGCATCACCGTGAGCGGCACCCGTCTGTTTGTGCCCCGTCTGCTGATGCAACTATATATATATATATATATATGATGAAGGCCTGTGGTGGGCTGAAACGCGTAATGGCGAGATTTTTCACCCTGGATAAATAAAAAGAAACAAGGCACAGTACCGTGGTCCGTTCAGTTTTTTCTCCTCGAAGATGAGTGTCTGAGCTTAGAAATATATATATTCCGCCTCTCTGTGGACCCGATGCCGAGTCATTCGGAGCCTCGTAAAGAACGCAACCTGGGCGTTTAAGGTAGCTGCGGTTTGGGGACTCGAGGGAGCACGATTAACTCCATAATTATTGGAATGGAGGCACGCTCTTCCTTTGGACTTACCTGCCAGTCACGCATTTGTATGGGATGTCATCTCTAACCTGTAGACCCCTTCGCTGGAACATGGCATTCTGGGACATGCAGTCCGGTCACCTGGTGGAGACTGCACGTTTGGCAGCCCACTCCGGCCGGAGTGGGAGGAATGGAGAGAACAGCCAATCAGGACTGGGCCGGACATTCATAATAGTTCAAGGGGAGGAGGCGTGTTCATTTCAGCAACTGTGGGCATTGAGAAAGGCCTCGCGGCCGAAATGCATTTGCCTGTTGCAGCGAGAATAAAAGCTGCTCCCTCGAACTTCCTCATGGTGGCTTCTGTGTTCTTTTCCACAAAAGAAGTGTGCTGATATATATATATATATATATATATATATATATATATATATATATATATATATATATATATATATATATATTATCTTTTACCACACTTGTTCACGTTTTTAAACGTAAACAAGACGTAAGCCTAAATGTGTCGTGTGTTGGACGATTAAACCTTTCCAAAGCATATCTGTGTGTCTGGGATTTGAAATGAAATGAAATGAAATGAAATGAAAAAAATATTTAATAAAGCGCACTGCGGCCAAGCGGCTTCCTGGCGCTGGGGACCTGGTCAGGGCTCACAGAGGGAATCTGGGGAACCTAAGAAGGAAAGGCCTGGGTGAAAAGAAAGGTTTTAAGGGCTTTTCGGAAATGGGTGTAGATGGGGATGGAACGAATGTGAAGTGGGAGGCTGTTCCAGAACTGGGGGGCCAAAACAGAGAGGCGGGTGCCACCAGTTCTGGATTTACGGAAGCGGGGGATGTGCAAGAGAGAGAGAGAGAGAGAGGAAGAGCGAAGGATGCGGCTGGGGGCGTGAGATGTAATTAGGGAGGAGATGTAGACAGGGGCAGAGCGGGAATGAGCTCGAAAGGCAAAGCAGGCTAACTTAAAGAGAGATCTGAAGCGAATAGGGAGCCAGTGCAGAGATTTGAGAACAGGAGTGATATGGGAGGATTTAGGAAGGGAGAGAATAAGACGAGCAGCTTGATTTTGAATGGCCTGTAGACGTCGGGACTCGTAGGCTGGAATGCCCACGTACAGGCCATTCCCATAGTCAAGTCGGGAGATGACTAAGGCCAGGACTATGGTTTTGAGTGCATCAGTCGTGAAAAAACGTGAGATTTTCCGGATGAGGCGGAGGGACAGGAAGCAGGACGACACAACAGAGCTAATCTGACTGTGCATTGTTAGGTCAGAACTAACTTTGATGCCAAGAGTGCGAACAGAGGAGGAAGGTGTGGGAGGGGGACCAAAAGAAAGGGGCCAGTGTGCTGGGGACCAAGGGTTAGATGGACCACCCGTGAGGACAAGTCTTCTGTGGATTTACAGAGAAGTGTGGTAAAAGAGATTGGTGGCTTCCGGTAGCCTTAACCTGGACCGCCCGCGAATCTGCCTGGCGTATCCGCTAAGCGGATTTGGTGAAGTAGCAATATATATAAATATATATATTCACTGAAAAAAACATAGGTTTCAGGGGTGTTATAGTTAGCTGGATATTTCACTCATACAAAACTATTGAAATTTCTCAGTTATAGTTAGTTGTACTAACTGTAACTCTCGCGCCCGCAATCCACTGGCAATGATGTCACATATTACATCATTCATGACATGGTCAGTGACATCACTGATGACATCATCCAGTGAATGTGGTTTGGTTTGTTATATAAATATATATTATATATATATATAGCAATCTACATTTAAGAATCAGTGAATATATACCTATCTTGAGGGAGAATTTAGAAGCAGTGTGATTGACTGTTTACTTGAGTAATTTATAGTGTCTCACTAAATATATTGGATAGAGACTAAACTGTGTGAATATCTGTATTACTTTGTCAGTTGTTGTGTAAACTGCTGCACTTGTTGGTTCCTAGCAACTGAAAGTCTATATTAGTTATTGATTAGTTAACTGAATAGTTGTATGGGGGAGTAAATGTGTGTGTGGTTCCGTAGGGGGTGTGTGACTGCCCAAAGATGTGTGAATAGTTGATTCAGTAGGTATATGAGGTTAAGACTACATGTTATAACAGTTGTTTGGATGACTAAATATCTTTATGGATGTGGTGATGAGCAAATATATCTCCCAATGGTACATGTCCAACAAACTAGAAAATAAAAGGCAGTGTATGTGACATTTGTTGTATATAAATAAGTATACATAAAACTCAGTGATCGTATGAGAGACTGTATGGATAAGTGTATACTTGTAATAGTGATTTTATAACACACTAAATATGAGTTACTATCTATATGAATAAATGAAGTGGTGTTTGTATACGTGTGTAGCTGAGTAAATATAAGTATGATTCATTGTTTGCATAAGTGAGTAGGATGACTGCATAAGTGAACGTGATGTGTGCTGGTCTATAATGTCAATATAAGTGTATAAGTATATTTGATAGTGTTCTATTGATCATTGACAACATGTATGAGTGAATCTATAGGTAAGTGATTAGATGTGTGTGTAGATCTAGGAATAACTGAGTGGTTTTTTAGAAACCTGTATTGCCTGGTCAATGGATTCAAATATGGTACTCTGTGTTTTACAGTGACTGATGAAAAGTTATACTAGTGTATGATGAGGTGTATCTGATTGTCACGTGGATGATGTCATCAGTGAAGTCATTTGAGATTTCATCAGGGATGTCACTGACCATGTCATGAATGATGTAATATGTGACATCATCACCAGTGGATTGCGGGCGCGAGAGTTACAGTTAGTACAACTAACTATAACTGAGGAATTTCAATGGTTTTGTATGAGTGAAATGTCCAGCTAACTGTAACACCCATGAAACCTATGGTGTTTTCAATGAATTTCTAAGGTTTTTGTAAATGATTATTCCTAACTATAACCTGCTTGAAACCTATGGTTTTTTCAGTGAATTTCAAAGATTTTTAAATGATAATTCCTAACTATAACCTGCCCGAAACCTATGTTTTTTTCAGTGAATTTCAAAGGTTTTTTAAATGACAATTCTTATTATAGTGTTGACCACTTCCCCATTTCTTCAACAAGAAACCAAATCTGCAATCCTACCTAAAAAAACAGGCAATAGTTCCACTTGCCACTAACAAATTAACATCAACATTTAACTAGTGTAAGGACGTCGACTATGTACTGCGTGAATTACATCCAACTCACACCCATATTTAAAGAGCAATATGTGATAGAGGTACTAATTTTACACTTCCGACACCCAACAAGATCACAATACCCAGCACCACTACCACCACCCCTCCTGACCCCCTCCCGACGCCCTCCCCCTCTACTACCTCAGAGGCAGTGCAAAACAGGACAACGGACCTTCCCAAAATAATATATCCACTCAACAGCACACTAGCTCAATGTTCAGAGATGTGGCAACCAATTATGTATAAGGGAAGGAACTAGCACATCAACAATAATTTACACATTGCCAAGACTACCGGTGAAATGCTATTCACATCTCACTATAGAAACCTAAAACTTTTCAGAGTGTATATATACCATTGATACGTGTGTACTGCACAGTGGACGCAACCATATTATCTCAGACTCTGGGGAATATCTCGGTCAGGTTGCTGTGTTGTCTCCCCCCTTGAAGCAGAACTGAAGTGGGCTGATCCAACGTATGCAACGTCAGCGTAAGAGTATAATTAATTAGCCTACACCTTGGGCGCGGTTCACTTCTGCAAAGAGAAAAGTCTATGGCACAGCGAAGGTCCTCCCCTGCCACGTGGCTGCCGCTATGACCACGTGCCTCTTCGATACAGGCTGATTGCGAACTCAGTGCCACAGCACCACAGACTTATGTCTGTATTGACTACTGCCTTCGATCTACACTGTGAACAGCCGGGTTCACAACTTGAATTCAGCTTTGGATCTACACTACGCACAGCATTGAAGTTATCCTTCCTTTATGTAAGGCAGAGACAATTTTCTTAAAGTATGAACAGTAGGAAATTCAGCCTTAATTTTTTTAATGCAGAGATAATTCTACTATATGTGTTCAGATTTTGTTTAAATAAGTGACAAAAAGCATTCCTCCATGTCTGTGTCAACTACTGCCTTCGATCTACACTGCGGACAGCAGGGTTCATAACTTGAATTCAGCTTTGGATCTACACTACGCACAGCATTGAAGTTATCCTTCGTTTATGTAAGACAGAGACAATTCTACTCTATGTCCTCAGACTTTGTTAAAATAAGTGATAAAAATTATTTGTCGGCATCTGTGCTGACTACTGCCTTCGATCTACACTACGGTCAGTAGAGTTTGCAACTTGGTACCAGTGGCGCATCAGCACTACAGAGAACATTGAATTCAGTCTCGATTTCTTTAAAGCAGAGACAATTGTACTATGTCCTCAGATTTTATTAAAGTATGAACAGTAGGAAATTCAGCCTTCATTTATTTAATGCAGAGACAATTCTACTATATGTCTTCAGATTTTGTTTAAATAAGTGACAAAAAGCATTCCTCCATGTCTGTGTAAACTACTGCCTTCGATCTACAGTGCGGACAGCAGGGTTCACAACTTCAATTCACCTTTCCATCTACACTACGGACAGCATTCAAGTTAGCCTTCATTTATGTAAGGCAAAGACACTTTTGTTAAATGATGCGACGAAAAACATTCCTCAATGTCTGTACTGAGTACTGCCTTCAAATGTACACCGCGATCAACAGAGTTCACCACTTGATACCAGAAGCGCATCAGCACTACAGATAACATTTAATTCAGTCTCAATTTATTTAAGGCAGAGACAATTGTACTGCGTCCTCAGATTTTGTTAATTGTGGCAAAAAAGCTTTAATCGATGTTTGTGTGGACTACTGCCTTCTATGTACACTACGGACAGCAGGGTTCACAACTTGAATTCAACTTTGCATATACACTACGGACAATAGAGAATTCAACCTTGATTTATTTAATGCAGAGACAATTGTACTGTATGTGTTCTGAATTTGTTAAAATAAGTGACAAAAATCATTCATCGATGTCTCTGCTGACTACTGCCTTCGATCTACCGTGCGGACAGCAGGGTTCACATCTTGAATTCAGCTTTGAATCTATACTATGAACAGCATGAAATTTAGCCTTGTTTTTTTAAGGTACAGTTAATTGTACTGTATGTCCTCAGATTTTAGAATTTCTTGATGTCAGTGATGACTACTGCCTTCGATCTACATTGCGAGCGCTCACCATTCAGGTAGAATGACGATTCTACATGACCCATTCCAGTAGACAAGGGATATTATACCACTGTGACCCCCCCCCCGAACCACGAATCATCACAGGGTATGCACATGCTGTGTTCTTTCGGTACCACTAACTCATTGCACCACAAGTCATCTCCCTGTAGCCTTATTAAAGCAGAATTCACTAGGCACAAACCATTAAGTCACAGACAGAAAATACTCCTGTGGCACTGCTAGTTTGTGCAAGCAGCTTTAATCCCTACATCCTGTGAACTATGTTTACAAAGAAAGTAGAACACAGTGCCAAAATGTACCTCTACCACCGGCAATACCAAGTACCTCTGGGGTATCACCTTCAACATTGCCACCAGACATACGTCCCGATTTTGAGAGTTAGAATGCACTGCGTGAAATGCAATTGTTTAATTTGTTATGGAGAGCAATCAGTAGACCTAGTCTGCAGAGCAATTGATAACCAGTGATGGTAGTTTGTTTTTTTAACCTCAAAATTGATGCAGAGCAGTATACAACACTCAATATTTTGAGTACGGACCATTAGAATCACGCATCATCGCAGGGTAAACACACGCTGAGCACCACATGTACCACTTACTCAGTGCACCATAAATAATCGCCACTTGGCCTTATTAAGGAAAAATTCAGTTGCCAAAAGACATTCTTACCAGTGCGGTCTGCCAGGGCCACACATCATCGCAGGCTCCACACAAACCGCCCCTACCTCAGTGCACCACAACTCATGAACCCTTTACAATAGAATCTTCTGTGTATTATTTCACATATATTGCTCCTACCTTTGTACAGCAGAAGTCATAAACTGTTTATAATTTAATATCTGTGTATATCATGATCACTATTCTACTTGTTACCAACAGCAACGTAAAAAAATGAAGTCGAGCACACGTGCCTGTACCCACTTCAACTATCTATCTGTGTCTGTGTATTTGTTATGTTTGTAAAATGCTTCTCCTGTGCCCTACCATATTATATTATGCTATAAATAGCGCATGCAACCATCTTACCTCTGACAGTAAGTGTGGGCTATTCCTACTTTTTTTATTTTATTTTTTAGCATATTTATATAGCGCAAAAGCAACCCAAAAATATATAAGCAATTTACATGACCACTGTATTTTCAGTACATTTTCAGGCAAGCGTAGATTACATCATTACTCTACAATAACAGGATGTGGACACGACTTTGAGCCTCGAACAATGATTTCCAGCACCAAGTTTGACAGTTTACCTGAATGACCATATACGTATAAAAACTGCAACCTAAACCTTTCACAGCCCTGTTTTACTACAGCTACAACACTCCACTGAATGTACAACCAACATTCATAATCGCAGAAATGCGTCATGTCCACCATCTTGTAGGTGTGCAACTAAGAATGAATATAGAGTCAGTGATACCTCGTACCTTCCTTGTTGTCCATGTTGTGGAACTTTACAGATATAATGACACATTTGCGTTTAAGATCCGGGTGACGTCAACACTACAAGACGGACACCCAAATCACTTGATTTCTCATATAGCTCACAACAGAACCATGCCCATAGCTCCGGAATCATGGTTCAGAGCCTCACGCAGCACTGGCATACGTCCAGCCAACCCACTCCGCTTACACTTTCAGGAAAAAACAAAAACGCAACATTGCCCAGATTTCCCTTATACCGATTTCTTAGTTCCAGGTCTAGTTGTCAGAACGGCACACACACACTCCCTCATGGATGGTATACACCCACACCACACCCATCCAGCACATGAGTCACTACACACATGATCCTACCAATAAAAAAAGACGAGGCACACGTACTCTATGCCATTTTAGAGTTTCTCCCATCGGAAGTGCTGTGATGGCCCGCCCTAGTGGTTCGGATGCCTCTTGTAGGCCCGAACCACAGAGTACAATGCTCCACCACTACGTGCGTGGCCTCTTAGGTCACTGAGTTAGTGGTACCGCAAGGATTCCCATAACGATATCAAGACTCAGCACCATATGTCAGACTTCTTGGCAGCAGAGCGGGACTGCATGATATAGAAGGTGTCCTATCCACGAAAAGGTGAGCAATGAGGCCTGGGTGCGCATCGGAGGGAGTGGATGGGGTGCATTAGAATGGATACAAAAAGGCGACGCAGCGATTTAGGCATACGCAGTCCTATATACTGTATCTTATTGCATTGATATATTTTTTTCCAATAGCAGGAACGTTTTTATAATCGGTCAAATGTCCGACGCTCATGATGATCGAAACCAAGTGTATTACTTCGCACCACTTGCTTTCACAACCGATTAAAAAGATTACTAATATAGAAATGTTTAAAAAATCGAAGCCTATTTAACAAGCTGGAACTGTACAAATAGTTGTTTTTAAATGCGAGAGGGAAGGTGTGTGAAAGGGCGATGTAATTCTATTTCACATTAAGATAGTAACAATTACCAATCATAACATCTTTATTTTACTACCTTTTAGATGTAGAACTACAGAGTGCATTATGTGCCGGCACGTGGTGAAAGACACACCAGTGACAGAAAGGTGAGCTGCAAATATTCTTTTCAGTCACTCTCTCACTTCCTCTCTCCTTTGATAAAGAAACAACACACAATGTTAACTTCCTTTTTATCTTACAGGTTGTGTTTCACAGATTGGCGTCTCCCCCCCAAAACACCTCCAAAGCTCAACATACATGCATTCTGCGATGATGCCTGGTCATCGTAACAACGTCTGAGAAGGCTGCTTCGACACGTGGTGCACCCTCTTGGAATCACACCAATGGCACAAGGTGAGCAAAGAAGCTTGTTTCCGAAACAACGACAAGTCATCTGTGAACGGAGAAGTGGGTAGTGTGCAGCAGCTTGACTGCGTAGGAATGTACAATTGCCTCCAGCAGTGAGAATAGATAGGTTACAACAGTCTGAGGGGCAGATTTACAAGCCACTTGCTCCACTTTTGTGTCACTTTTAAAATGAGAAAAGTGGCACAAGGAGCTTGAAAATCTGCCCCTGAGTGCACAAGAAAAAGCACTCACCTCTGGACTCTGGGAATCAATGGGGTGCAACAGTCTGGGTACGCAGTATTGAAAACTCACCACTATGCAGTGGGAGTGCATGGGATATAGTACTTTGGAAGAAAAACAGCGCACAGACACCTCCTTACAGTGGAAGTTGATGAAATACAGTATCCTCAGTGTACAAATACTATGTACAAATACAAGTACAATTGTATGTACTATGCTATTACTAATTATATAAACTATCTTTCAGATCACTAAACTAGAGGGTGCACCATGAACCGGCACGTGCTTAGACGCACAAAGGAGGCAAAAAGGTGAGCTAAGAACATTTTCTCCAGTATTAACTGCTCCATCTAGAAATTTCTCTCTCTCACAGTTTTAATGTCGTTTTTTCTCTCTTCCTCTCTCTGACTCTCTCTCACATCGTTTCTCTTTTAAAGTTATGGGCGCTGCTGTCCACTCTGCTGAGGCTGAATGTAAGACAGACTGCAGTGTACAACCAAAGCTGAGTTCAAGTTGTGAACACTGTTCGCCACAGTGTTTACAGAAGGTAAGTAGAGGGGCCTAGATACACAATGCCTCCGATTAAATGCGTTAGAAATAAAGGGCTTATTTACAAGCCCCTCGCGACACTTTTACGTCACTTTTAACATGGGAAAAGTAACGCAAAAGTGGCGCAAGGGGCTTGTAAATAAGCGCCAAAGAATATTGTCCTGCATAATGACTTGATCTCTCACCTAATTCTATCTCATCTCTGAATCATTTTAAAGACCTGTTTGTCCATACTGTGAATCTGACGCAGTAGGCACTTCAGTACAGACTACTCTTGAACGCTGGCCTATAAGAGAGATGGAATGTATCAGGCACACTGCAAACCTGCAAATTAAGAAATATTGCCAAGTATTACCTTAACTTGTGATCTTTGACCTCCTTCAGTTACATCGATCTAATTTTAAACACGTATTTTCATTCTTGTGTTTCAGATTACCTAACCTACTTCTATTGGAGTCTATATCACATTTTGTTTATTATATTGTTATGTTAAAGTTAAACACGTGTCGGCTGGTCATGTATCATAATTTTTCGTCTTGATGTCACCCTTCTAGAACGGAAGGGCCTAACACATCCCAATGATTTGACCTACTTTTGTCCGTCTTGTCTTATTACACAGGACTTACGCTGCTTGTTTATTTGTACCAAGAAAGAAACAAAACCTAAATGATTAACTGATTATAACGTGTGCACTGGAATTGTTTTTCTTTTAAAGGTATGTTTCTAGTTATTTATTATATTGGTATCTTAAAGTTATGTAACTAGTTATTATTGTTTTAATAAAAGTTCATAAACAAAAAGTATATACGCCTTCTTTTTCTGACAACATTTCACTATTATTTAGTGTGCTAATCATATAGTTAGAAAACATTTAAAAATAGAAATGATATTTATAACTAGAAGTATAATACTGAGGCTAACTCTTTACCAGCTCTTTACCAGATTCTATAGCTACGACTAACGGTTCCTATGGAAAACCTTTACAACTCCAGCACAGTAACTGTTTCGATTAGCAATATTCTGAGATGAACTTCTAACCTCTGTGATCACGTAAGTGTTCCATGAACTGTTACTTGGTAACAGGCAGAAAGCAGTTTGGGGGTTGGGTTGAAAGGTACAGGGTGTACGAAAATTGTTATATTTACCCAGGATCCTCTACATGACAGAAAGGAAAGCAACACAGAACACTATGTAGCAGATTTACAAGCCCCTTGCGCCACTTTCGTGTCACTTTTCCCATCTTAAAAGTGATGCAAAAGTAACGCAATGAACTTGTAAATCTGACCCTATGCACACTACGAGCAAAAGAAGTATACAACTCTTTCAATTCTTCATCAATCACAATTAGACAGTGTTGCTTCATGATTCACAATGCGCTTTAATAAATATTTTGTGCCCTTTTAAATGGGAGATGGGATTGTCAACATTACAAAACTTATGGGCATATTTACAAAGACGACGTTAAAATTGTAGCCGCTTTAACGGCAGCAAACTACAACAAAAATGGCAAAAATGGACTTCAAAATCCTTTGTTATCTTACCGGAAGATTTTTTCAACATTGCTGTTTGCTATGCAAGAGTGAGAGCCACCCCCGGGGCTATAAAATAAATGGTCGGGGTGGGGCTCCTAGGCCCCCCCCTGCAAAAATAGAGGTGGGGGCCTTAATGACCCCCCCAAGCCCCGGGGGCCACCACCCCCGGGGCTTTCCGTATTGTGGAAAAGAGGCTGCGTGGCCCCCCGCCTGGAGCCCTCGAGGGCCCTGGGGACCGCAACCCCCCAGGTCCGGCTCCTGCAGTGTCCCGAAGTGCCCACCCCTGGGACACTGCTGTTTGCTATGAGAGGACAGGAGTCTTGCGGCTCCTGCCCTCCCATAGCAAACTTGGTTTGGATTTTGAAAGAGAGAGCAGGGGGAGTGGCGGTCCCCGAGGCTAGGGGGCCCCTCTGGGGCCCCAGACATTTTTAAAATTTTCCCCTGGGATTTTATGAAAGAAGCCCCGTTGGGAAACACCTGCTGGGTTAAAAAAAAAAAATTTGGAGCCCTAGGGGTCCCCTAAACATGTCGAGAGGATCAGAATATGTCTACCCTGACCCCTTTCTACGTTTTGCACACTTGTTCCACTAACTACTTCAGCCTCGCTTCTACTGAGGCACAAAATGGCTGCCAACAGTTCCTGGTTTTAAATGTTGACAACCAATTAGCATTCAGCGCGTGATCAGAAGGGTGAGCTTATGGTGCGTGCACGGTGCGCTCAGAGTCCTCGGAACCACCGCGCCCATAGGAACTACTGAACAGATTGACACCATTTATGAAAGAGGCATGAGTCTGAACTGAGGACTACATCTCTGCCAAACTTTGCGTAATTCCGTTCAGCAGTTCGGGCTGTAGCTGTGGCTAAAGGTCCTACGGGAAATTGCATGGGGAAAACACGTTTTGGGACCACCTTTTTTCTCGGCCCCCGCTTGATGAATCACCCCCAAACTTTCAGGATAGGAGCAGAACGGAGTTGGCCATTAGTTTTGAAAATTTCGCAAAGATTCATCAACCAGGGTCAAAGTTATTCCAAATAGAATGTTGCGGATTTCCTATGGAAAATAGGTCCTAACTATAACTACCTACTGACGACCACCAGTAACTAATATATATATACATCGATATATATATGGATAGATAGATCTGCTGAATTTCACTGGTTTTGTACGAGTGAAATCTCAGCCTAACTGTAACATCCCTGTAACCTCTGTTTTTTTCTGTGAATATATATATATATATGTAGATGTATAAATTTACAGAAAAACAAAGGTATATACATATATATATATATATATAGATGTATAAACTCACAGAAAAAAACCAAATGTGATCAAAGCTCTTCTGAGCTGAAACGCGTAATGTCGACGATATATATATATCACGGGGTCAACTGTAAATCTTCTGGGTTTATTTAATTTCATTTAGGCGGGAAAGCGTGAAAAACAGACGCGTTTCGGCGATGCCTTGGACTTATGTTTCTCAAATTGCGTGCCAATAAAGCAAACATTTTTAAGGCTTACGTTGTTGGAGTCACATGATTTAGAATTTTCATGATACTAGAAAGAGGACTAACAGAAACATTCTGTTGCGGCCATCTTTGAACAATACAATGCAACTTTATTAATTCGCCACATGAAAGACAAATAGCATTATTATGCAAATCTATATTAACCATGTTTTCATATATATCACAGGAAAATGTGCATATTGAACCAGAAAACAAACACCTTTAAGCATTTTTCGCGGGTTTCTCCATTCTTATATATATCAAAAGACAAAGAATTATTTTGTCTTATTCAATCACGCCGTATATCGGCTCAATCAATTCCCATTAGCTATTTCTAAATGAGTGTATCGGCATTTAGTCCTCTTGAATAAATATAATTCAAATTAATCAGTAAAACCCAAAATCGCATACTACTAACAGATATCAATATTCAAATTAGAAACAGAAACTGGGCCCCTAATTTCCCAAATGAACTGTCATTTCTTCACTCATATTCAATCCGTTGGGGATCTATTTTCCCAGGTCTATCATATATCGTGATTCCAATCTATGAAGTTTCCTGACTCTATCTCCTCCCCTTATGTTTTGGTATCTGATCAGGTAGCCCCGGTGCTTACCCACATCTGCAACACGATGTTCCAGACAGGAGATTACCCTAAAATCTGGAAGAAAGTCATCGTGAAGCCCCTTTTAAAAAAATCAACACTAAACCCAGCAGAGTTAAAAAGCTATCGACCCATTGCCTCACTTCCTTATCCCTCTAAGGTATTTGAGAAAGCAATTAATTTCCAACTCTCTAGCTTTATTGATGATAACAACCTACTAGACGAGACCCAATTTGGGTTTAGAAAGGGTCATGGCACCGAGACCGCCTTGATAAAAGCAACCGAAGAAGTTAGAATAATTCTAGATCAAGGCGGTACAGCAATCCTGATACTCTTAGATCTATCGGCTGCATTCGACACGGTCGATCATAACATCTTGATCGACCGTGTCGATGCCATGGGTATCCAGGGCAAAGCAAAGACTCTTCTGGCATCGTTTCTATCAGACAGAGTACAGTCTGTGAAAATGGGTAGCTACTATTCGCCCAATTTCACCTTACCTTGTGGAGTTCCTCAAGGCTCCTCGCTAAGTCCGACGCTTTTTAATATCTATGTATCGGACTTAGCGAGGGTGATCAAGTCATTCGGCATAGGAATAACATCATACGCCGATGACACTCAATTGGTCCTGGCTATTCATAGGAACGGAGCTGCAGTGGCCGCTAACTTTCAGGAAGGAATGAGAGCAATTTGCACTTGGATGGACCAGAACTGCCTAAAATTAAACTCTGACAAGACGGAGGTCATGCTCTTTGGTGATCTGACCCCGTCTTGGTCACCAGTTTGGTGGCCAGCAGAGCTGGGAGATCCTCCTCACCCTGTGCAAAAAGTCAGGAACCTCGGAGTTCTACTCGACAATAAGCTTACTTTCCATAGCCATGCTAATGCAGTGGTCTCGGCGTCCTTTTACACTCTGAGAATGGTAAAAAAGCTTCTTCCTTTTCTTCCTCCTGACTCAGGCAAAACCCTAATGTCTACACTAGTCCTTTCAAAGATTGATTACTGTAACGCATTATGGCTGAATGCACAGGAACAAGTCATGAATAAATTACAATTAGTGCAAAATGCTGCAGCAAGAATTTTAACTGGCACACCTAAATTCTCATCCATATCGCCCATCATTCGCCAACTTCATTGGCTACCAGTGAGAAGCCGTACAAAGTTCAAGGCCTTGTGCATCATTTATAAAACACTGAACAACACCGGACCGGATTTTTTTTAAAAATCCATTACTCCATACAAACCCAAGCGTTCTCTACGCTCTGAGGCATCCCAGCTACTCCATATTCCACGCACTAAGAAAGCAACATGGGGCGATAAGCGCTTCACAATTGCTGCTTCTAAATTGTGGAATGAACTCCCTCTTAATATTAGATCAAGCTCCTCCCTACTCATATTTCGGAAGCACATCAAAACATGGCTTTTCAACCAGTAAGCTATGTAGGAGCTCTCTGCAATCTTAACGAACTCTAGCGCCGAGACACCGGAAGGTATTTGTGCGCTTTAGAAATTTTATAAATAAATAAAAAATAAATAAATGTTTTGTGGGACATGGTCCAAACCATAATAACGCAATAGCTCCCTATTATGCTTCTCAACAAAATGCCTAGCAACTGGGTAATTCACATCACCCTTCGCTATAGCCCTCATGTGTTCCAAGATTCTTATTTTCACAGAATGGATAGTGCTGCCTATGTAGCGCATAGGCAGCATTTCTGGATCAGACATTGGAGAAGGGGTGGAGTTGAGAGCCTTTGGAGCTGATGCCAGTGCTGAGATTGGCACTAAAGGTGTGACCTGTATTTGAAATGTCAAGGCGTGGTATGGTGCTGGGTGGAGTCTCAGCTAAGGCCATAAGGGGCAATTTGTTGCTGGGAGAGAAGCCTGCAAATGGAAGTCCATCTGGAGGCCCCTAATAGGTGCAGGTGGCCCATAGCGCTGCAGAGGGATCCAGAACAGTAGGGACTACTACAGCATTGCCTAGCGCAAGGCTCAATCTTCTGCAGAGTAAACAATGGCAGCATAGTGTCTAGCCCCTCTTGGCCTACTTGTCCTTGTGTAGAGACATACCTTTCAACATATTCAAGGACGATGACTGAGCATTGGCTTGAGGCCTTAAATGGGACTGGCCCACCCAGATTCTGATGCTCAGTGACGTATTGCTTGGCTTTATGCTTTCTATTAGCTTCAGATGCATTAAGGGGCATTTTTCACACCGGGCACTAAAGGCAGACAGTGTGCAGGTCTGTAACCGTCATTTGTTTCCTACAGACACAGAAATGCTTTCACACTGTGGATTTAGAGGGAGATGTCCCTGCACTTTCAAAAAAGAATTTTGGCACAACTGGTAAAACCTCTAAAAGGTTGGGAGCAGAGCTCAGATCCACATCTAAAGGAGCGGAAAACGAGGAACTGACATCAATGAGCAGGGGTGGTGTGTAAAGAAACTTTGTGAAATCACGTCTGGAGGAGGGATGGAGCTGGTTCCGACTCCAATGGTGCCACTTTTTGAGACGCACAAGCTATTGCAAAAGAATTTCTGGATCCAGTCCGGGGACCTAGGAGGAATCAAAAGATGAGGACTCTACAGTTAGACTCCAAGATATCATGGAGGTGATTAGAAAGGGATTTCTCCATCACGAAAAATTATAAAAATCATGGAAAATAATAAGTCTGTGAGAGTGGAGCAGCCCACAACACAAATGCCCATTCAACAATTCTTTAGTGCTCTGGACAGTGAAAAGTGCAAGAACCTGGGAAAAGTCTTCAGCTCCCTGAAACACAAATGCCCATTTTCAAACCTATTGATGGACTACAAAAAGTGTGCGAACACACACCAGTAACTTAAAAGGCAGCACAGTCCCACCCATGGTCACACACATGCAACAAATTATAACCATGTATTATGGAAACAGCAAAACCATGGCTCAGGTGAGTTAAAGTACCTACATGCACAAGATGGTCTTCTATTTCTCCTAGGTACCTTTGCCCCTAAAATTCTTTAAACGTTTTATATCACATCCTCCTTTGGCTTCCTCAGCTATAAAACCTTAATCACTCCTGTCTAAACAAAACCACACATTGATGCGTTAAATGATATCAGCTTTTGATTTATCTTGAAAATCCCTTTCTAGGAAATTTCGCTGAGAAAATGGTTATTTTACATTTACAGGCCATTATTAAGAGTGCATGCAGTCTTTTGGACAAATACCGAACCGGATTTTAACCTTATCAAAGAACTTGGAGACAGATATTTTGCATTGTGCAACTCATTATAGTGGTCAAAGTAGTATTTAATAAGTAGAACAATTTAGGGAATGTGGCACAAAATCTGTGTTGCAACATGCTCAGTAAATACCTTTTTTTTAATGTATGCAAGATGATGGGAACCATGCAAATCTAATGTAGAGCCCAAGCAAAGCGATTTGTTATTTCAAGTAGTCATGCAGTGTAACACAAATGTCAAATTCTGTGGAAAAATAAAACAATGTCACCGTAGGAAAAAAGCATGAGGCGATCCACCACACATTCATCTTCAACCATGGATATTGTCACCACTACATCAAGGTCAACAAACTAGACAAAGAGAAGAACACATTTTCCTACAGAGAGTCACACTCGGTGACCAAAAGAATGAAGACCTGATAACATTTTACAAACTGAATAGTCAGATGACCATGATCCTTTTGGAAAAAAATAGTGTCAACTGATTCCTTTTGATAAAAAAATATACATTATAACCCTTTTTTTAAATTGCATTATTTATGCATATCTTTCTTTCATATGTTTGATTTTTTAATAGTCCAAAAGACATAATATTGAATAATTCTTTACATTTAGATATTATTTTGTCTGAATAGAAATAAAAATATATTATTTCGATATAATCACATTATATGTTTATAAATGTTAACATTATGTTTACATTGTTTATTGAGTATTATTTATCCTTAGGTGTCCACCCTATGCCTTACAGCCATGGTCAATGATGCCAATATGCAATTACCAAGGCTAGACACAATTCAGCACACAAGAAAACTAGAATTACAGTTGAATGTACCTTCCAAATGTGGAAGTCAATATTTGGTTGTCTTGGACAATTAGGAGAAATGTGGCTATACAAAAAAGGGTATGTAAAATGGTTATGGTATCATCTGTAATATATAGCATAGATGTTCATGCATCTTTACATTTTGATGAGGATTTGGACATTGTGAAAGAGGACGATAATTTTCAAGATTTTTCCAAATTTGATACAGGCACACAGGAGGGGTGAAGCAGAAGATATGAAACTGAAATCTTTTTTTCCTAAATATATTTTTACTAAATTAATAATATGATAATGCCATTTATTTGTTAAAAATATCTTTATATATTTGTATAGTAATAATTGTGTTGATAAAATAATTGTGTTCATTTCACCCTAAATATACATTGTAGGCAGGTTATTATAAAGAAAATATAAAAATGCTTCTAGAAATACTAACAAATTAATAATAATAATAGCTGAATTTGTAAAGTGCCTGGTTACATCAGCTGGTGTGTCCCCGCGCTGTAGAAGCCAGCGTAAAGCTCGATCACTTCAACTTCAACTACTGTTGCTTTCATCTTCCTCACAATCCTGCCTTGCTCTTCCTGACTCCTTGGAGAAAATGTGAGTTTTCAGCCCTTTACGGAATGCTGCCTCTGACGTCTCCAGCCGGAGATTCGTGGGCAGTCTATTCCATTGTTGGGCTGCCAGAACACGGGAGGAGTGTCCTCTCATTCTCACTCTTCTGAACTTCGGAACCTGGACCTGTCCCGTCCCGCTAGACCTCAGCTGTCGGGGTGGGTGGTACGGGGTTATCAGGTTGTGAAGATATGGGGGCCCTTTACCTTGTAGGATACGGTGGCCAATGCATAGAGCTTTAAACATTATTTGCTCCTTAATTGGAAGCCAGTGCAGTGATCTCAGTGGTTTTTTAGAGGGTGCTCTATTGGGCAGCGTCAGGACCAGGCGTGCTGCTGCATTCTGTTTGCCTTGCAGCCTCTGAGTGCACTTGGCGTTGGTTCCCAAGTAGAGGGCATTACCATAATCCAGCCTTGATGTGATCAAGGCCTGAACCATGGTTTTCTTAGCTGAGAGAGGCAGTAGGTCCAGAGTTTTCCTAAGAACCCTCATTATCCCAAAGCAGGTGCCTGCCACCCGTTTGGTATGGTGTTCAAAAGACATTTTGGTATCAAGCCATACCCCCAAATTCCTCACCTGTTGGCTTGGAGTGGGAAGAGGACCTAGCACCGGGGGTCACCAGGCTGAGGTCCAGACCGAGGGAGCCTTCCCCACAATCAGTACCTCGGCCTTGTTACCATTTAATTTGAGGCAATTATTTGTCATCCAAGCTGCCAGTTCCTTCAAACAGGAGCAGAAATTGGTGGCGGCCTGTCCCTCTGGGTGTGTCAAAGTCACAACTAGTTGCGTGTCATCTGCATAGGACACGACTTCCACCCCAAACTTGTCCGTGATTTCTGCTACTGGTGCAAAGTACAGGTTGAATAGGGTTGGGCTGAGACTGGACCCCTGAGGCACTCCCTGTTTCAGGCAGATCTTTGTAGATCGAAAAGGCCCCTGTGCCACTTGAAAGCAGCGGTCCCTCAGGAAGGATTCCAGCCAATTGTTGATGTTGTGATTTTAGATTATAATTAAGAAAAATATTTATTGATTTTTATCATAGTTTTCATACGTTAATAACATATTTCTTGATATATTTATTTAGAGCAATTTATTTTTTAAATATGCAATATTAGAACACGACAATACATTTAAAAAATAAATATCTACACACATTTAGAAGTTAAGCGAAGTAATTTGTATTGCCTGTTATTAAAAGCAAAAACTATTGTAATATTTAAAATAACTAAACTACTTCAAAAACAACCCCCTCTCTTATTCCCAACACTAAGCAGTTAACCGTTAAAAAACTGTAAAAAATAACCATTTATATTCTTTGGGCTGTATTATAAACCAACTCAGTGACCCTTCTGAACTTTTTCATTTTTCTGTTAATATTCCTCATATAAAGTTCAATATTTTGAAATCTTAATATAAGATATAGCTGTCTTGTGCCTTAGAAATTGGTATCTTCTGGGTGTCGATTGTGGTTGTGATGATGGTGTGCCTGTGATTTGAGCCTGCATTCTTTACTTCCTTGCTTGTAGGTAGTTTGAAGAGTTCTGATCTTGGCTATTGACTCCAGGTGTGAAAAACAAGCTTGCCTGACAGTTTAACATCTCTGCTCATTATCATCCAAATTAGCTGATCATGCTTTAAAAAGGACAAATTCATAATTAATTTGTTTAAATATTTTAATTTCACACAATTAAAATATTTCATTAACTTTATTACTTTATGGCACTGTCACTGTTGCATGTTTTTGATTTGCTGTTTTCATTTTACTTCAGCCATGTAATGTTGACTCAGGACAAGATATTACAGTCTACTGAACAGTTTGCCAGTTACTACACTACAGTACTAGACATTCTAACATATTATGTGATAGTTACTGTAGACATGCACTGGAACATTTACCCTGGGAAACAAGTTCATACATAGTCATCATTTATGTATGCCCAAAATAATGAATCCATGGTGTGAAATGAAAGAACACACTTTCGCTGGGTTTACTCATCGTAAACTGAGAGCTTTATTCACAACACTCCAGCCAGATGGAATGCGAATTCCAACTGCCCTTTCATACTCATACCAGTACATTCTCTTTATAACATTCTAGAAATCGCAACACATTTATTTTACAGCATTGGTATAGAATGTATTTAGATTCTGCATCTCACCAGTGTAAAGAATAGAGACACCACACTTTTCCCTTAAAATATTTCAACATTCAAATAAAGATAAATGAAGTACTAATGCCACATGATATCAGCCATGAGCGTTTAACACATTTATATTATATAAAAGTTAGAAACTATATGTAACAAATTATAATTGATTCATAAAACTTTTTTATATTATCACATGCATAGACCGAGATAATAGTTTAAAATTGTTGTCTCTTGCTTTACCAAAAGAACTAAGGGTGTGAATACGATGGCCGAGAACGTGCCAACGGCAGGCTGCCGGTGGCAGGTTCACCGACATTGCAAGACCTTTTTCTGCCCACCATATCAGGATGGCCGGCGGTGTGCCTGGCGGACAGAAGGCCCGTCTGCCACAGGTCTGACGGAGGCAATCATTACGATTGCCTGTCGGACTCACCCCGCATCCACAAAATGTTGGCGGTGCCTAGCAGGCACCGTCCGCCAGATTTGGATGCTGCAACCCGCCAGATTGTCAATGGCGGTTCAACCGACATTTAAAGGCTGGCAGGGATGTAATTTGGGGGCCCGTTGCATTCCCCCCTTGTGCAGGGCTATGTCCATTTTGCACTTGGGGTCACCCATGGTGCCCCCCTACAGTTCCCAGCACCAGGCGGCAGGCACTGCGTGGTGCCTGCCACATAGTGCAGGAAAATGCATAACATGCATTTTTACCATTGCTGCGAGTGCTGCAGTCAGCAGCACCCCCTGCAATGGTAAACATGCACAATGCGACCAACATGGTGATGGTTGCATTGTAATTTCATGTGCGGGACAGGCGCCATAGAGGCAGGCAGTCCTAATGCCCGGGGCGATGGCAGATGGACCTAAGTCCATCCACCATCATAATCAGCCCCTAAGTGAACCATTTTATGTTGTTATTATTGTTATCTGATGTGACATGACAAGACTTTGGTTTGACAACCCCAACACAATTGAAATTCCACACCTTTCTGTCCTCTCATTTTACGGCCTTCTTGAATAACATAATAACTTTATTATAAGTCACAGACTTAGACTAATTTGTTTTTCACTCTTTTTTTCTCATCATAATAACACTTTCTCTTCTCTTGATGATCAATTTCCTTCCCTCTCCATTTATTAGGACCATTAAGCTTCACTCATTTATCCCACACTAGGCAGGGGTAAAAACTGGGAGATCTACCTTTGAAAAGTTCAAAAATAATGTTATCAGAGGTGTGGAGAGTCATTCTATAATCCGTAAGCTGTGATTCTTTCTTGTAAAGCACCTCTTCAATCCATCCCATTAGCTCTAGCCAGTTGGATGCTTTCTTTTAAGGTTTTGTCCACCAACCTTTCTATATCACCCTTAGTTTCTTATGCATAATACAACATTCTTTAATACATTTCTCAAATTCTCTTGAACAAAATGAAGGTCCATTGTCAGATGAGATAGAATTAGGACAACTCTGACTCTTAAAGCATCTCTTTAAAAAATGTCATAACATTTGATGAGGAAATATTGCATACACATCACTTCAATCCCTCTGGACTAATGATCAAGAAGAACTATGACAAGGGAAGTGTGATGTTCACCTCTCAAAGCTCCAATAATATTTATGGCAATTTCATCCCATGGATGTTTAGTAAGTTCCCTAGACACTACTGGTATTGTGTCTTATAACTAAAATGTTGTCATTGTTGTTTCTATGTACTCACAAACTCAGTTTTTCCATATCAGGCCATCAAAAAAGTTATCCCCACCTTTTTTTTTGTTTTCACTATGCCTATGTGTCCTTCATGAGCTAATGAAATTATTATGCCTCAGATTGACCCAGGAGGAATGCGTCTGGAGTCTCTTAGCAACATTCCATTAACAACAGCAAGTTCATCTTTCATAATAGCCCATGATTTATCTGAAAAGCAAGTACTACCTTTTTTAACTGACACAACAATCTTGTTCAACATTTTCTCCTTTAACAATTCTACCTTCCAGTGCTCTTCAGTTAATGATCCACAAGTCACCTCACATACACTTATTTCGTCTTCAATTAAGTCATCTTGATTACCATCAAGTATTTAATTCTCACTCGCAGGTTCAACTAATCGGGACAAGCAATCAGCAGGTAAATATTCTGCTATGAAATTAAAATATTGTAATGAGATAATCCACCTCCTTATTCTTGAAGTCTAATCCGTTCTTCATTAAAACAGTGGGTTTTGAGCCATGCAAACATTTATTGCCATTCCCCATATTAAATTAGAAATGTTCTCAGTGGCCAAAATATAGCCGACACCTCTCTCTCAAACACTGAGTAATTTGCTTCTGCATCTTTTAGACAATGAGAGGCATATGGAATCAATAGTTCATTACCCTTACGCTTTTGTAATAGAACAGCACCCAGACCTATTGATCTAGCATCAGTGGGGCATGAAAGCTTGCAAATCGGGGGCATTTTTAAGATCATCTTTAATGGCAAGAAACTCTATCATGCACTCTTTGCTGCATTGAAATTCAACCTTCTTACTCAACAGTTTCCTGCATACCCCCTGATAAAAATATTATAATTTTCAGCAAGCTTGGCACCTAATAGTCTTTGATGTAGCCAGTCTATAAAATTGTTACTTTTGATGGAAACATGCACCTTCCCTTGTGTACTATAGCTAGTCAACACCAAACATGCAACAAAATATCCCATCGTTTGTATAGGAAAACCTCCATTCCCTTTAAGACGTTTATTTAACTCACATAAAGACACATTATTCTCAAATTTCTCTTCATATTCTTTTTGGTGCTGCATTTGCAGTATTTATCAAAATGACATTGCTTTCCACAGATTTTGCAGTTAGCTTGCAAAGCAGGACAGTAACTAGCAATGGTTCTATGGCCTAATCTACCACATCTGTAACATTCTCATAAACACTTTCTCCCCCTGAGTTCTCTTTTTTACCACACTCAGTTTCTTCTACTTTCCCTCTTTTTGATATCAAATTATTAGCAGAACTCAGTTTATTTAACAAACTTAACCATGTGTTCTTATCTTATTTCAAAATAAATCAGTTCCTCTAAAGGTGGTACATCTTTTAACCAGAGCTCCTCCCTCATCTTAACCCAATTTGTTAGTGTAAGAGAGTACTTATGCTCAGTACTGAGATTAATCCCACAAATTTATGTATAATTCACAAATATTTTCTTACATTTGATGGGTTTGCCAGTACTGTTCAAAAATAATTGTGGAGGAGTCACATTCTGCATTTTGACAATATGAAAAAAAATAACCAATATAACTGTGACAAATGAAACAAAACGGCGAATCACAAACAAAATGCCAACCAATACGATGTTGCTTAAGTCACCCGCAAATAAGTTGCTGATCATGTTGCAATTTGGCAGCAGCTAGGTTAAGCATTAGCAGAAGACATCCTGCATTTAGAGACTATCTTGTCCGTTTTGTGGAATCCATTTTGTATTTCTGTCAGCCATTTTGTTTGCCATGTGCTCGCCATGTGCTCTGTCCTACCTTTCTGTTAACTGCTCTTGAAATCTGCCTAGAGACAAGATCTATTTAGCATCCTCCACCTTCACACATGCTCAGTTGAGCTTGCAGCTGCTGTAGTCTGTAACTGTCAGGATGTGTCCACCAGAATTAGCAAACTGTTAGCTCTTCCCACTTGTTGCCTGTACACTTTCTGCATGACCTTATATGTACCTAAAACCAGCATTTTGTACTTGTACCGCCTTCATTTGAGCCCCTCAGTGGGTATAAAAGGACCAAGCTCCTTCCATTCAGTGTGCTACTTCATACATTACCGAAGGGTGCTGTGTGAATGTAGTTCCACCTCAGAGGTTTAATAAACTCTGTCTTTTCTATTCCAGTGTCTGTGCCAACTTCTTCCTATTGGTCTGAGGACTCTGTACAGAGAAGGGAGAACCCCTAGCACTGGTAGGCCTTGCTGAGGCCCACTACTACAAATTGGCACTTCCAATGTGGGGCTCATCGGCGACTCGGATGCCCAAAGGAGTGGTCGAGACGAAGGATTGGAATCTTGCTTTGGACACGATCGCTGCCGGAGGAGACCCAAGTCTTGGCAACAACTGCGTTTTTCCTTTCTTTCTGATCTGACCATCCAGGTGGCGCCGGTCCTCGACTGAGATCTCTTCTGTTGATTCGCCGTGCAGTGACCATTTGATCGATTTGAGAACTTGGCAGTTGGAACCTGGACACCATTTGATTGGTAAGAGTCGTTCTGCAGCACTTGCTGTGGGTTTTTGATGCCTTTGATTGGTAAGGTAGTTTAGTAACACTTACTGCGGCTTTTGTTTGTAAGATTGACCAATATTAGTATGTGTTTGATAATTATATATGCATTGCAATTCATATAGGCAGGTAATGAGGAGATTTTTCTCTATTTGAATTTGTTTGAATGGCGCAACGCACGTAGAGTACCTTAAGCGCTACTTTGATTATAATACTGCATATTCTGCACTATTTTTGGCATGCCTGTTTCCAGCTCACTTCGTAGGATGTGTTGCTTTTGTAGTGGTACCAGTTTGAAACTCGACGAAGCACAACCGGCCCCCCTGGAGGAGACACCTAATAGGGACATGTATATTAAGTATGGTATTTCTTCCATAATGTACAGCACGTTATGGAATAAATCCACTCATATGGATCCTGAGTTGTGTTGGCCTATGCATGGGTCATTTGATTTGAGAAAGATTCAGTATGAGGAGCAACGAATGTTTAAGCAAAAGGCTAGGTGAGATATTTTTGACTGTGTGCGAATGTGGGAGAAAGAAGTGCATGAGCGAATGAAGACTGAGCAAGCCTTGATTGAAAAAGAACAACGTAAGACCATTCATGCGAAAGCATTGGAAATGAAAAATAGAGAAATTAAAAAGAGGGAAGATAGGGAGCGTCATTTACAGGTAAATGGCCAATATGCTGTTCTTAGACCTCTTTATCCTATTCTTAATAAACCCCAAGATGATTCTCTCTTATTAGATCGTTGTCCACCTCTGTATTCTCTCCCTTCTGCTCCTTATGAGTCAGATGAGGACTCTTCTACAGACCAGGACAAAGCTAGAGAAACTTGCTCGATGTTATCTGCTGAACGTGCGTCTCAGATTAGATCTTCTGCGCCTAAAGCGTTCGTAGTACTGCCACTGCTTCTGAACTTTTAGATAGTATAAAAGGTTGGCAGGAAAGGAAGCAAGTATATTTTACCAATACATTTGCCGCAGAAGTTATCGAACGGTTTAGAAAATATTCGGCAAAAATGGAGCCCGATGATGTAGCAGTTGATTGTAAACAGCTACGTGAAGGTCTTTTTGTCTTCTCCCAGGTGGCTGACACGATCAGACGCTTGGTTAAAGTGCGTGTTGAAGTAGCCCATTTTCGAGAGAAGAAAAAGGCAGCAGATGCAGCTGCACAAACATCCCAAATCAGCATGGTTCGAACTTCTACTCCTGAAACAGATAAGAATGTTGTAATTAATGTGAAACCCATGCTGGAAGCCGCGCCTTTATATGTTCTTCCTAAAGAAACGGGTACATGTGATGATAAGACTTCTATTGAAGCAAAAGTTTTTTTTATTTATAATTGGGTATACACTCCTTGGAATAGAGCAGATGTTATGGCCCTTAAAAATGCATTGCCTGATCCGCGAAAGAATCCAGCAGCCTTTTATGAGGAAGTTGAGGGTGCCATTAGCTCCTGTACTATGACTTTGCCTGATATTAATTTGTTTTTTGGACTAATATTACCGCCTGATATGTGGAGAACTGTGCGTAAAATTGATGATCTGCGACATTTGGAGCATTGTGGAAAGATTTAGAGCAGTCAGCTGAAGATAGAGAACCTGCAAAGAAACCGTGTCAGTTAATTCTAGATCTCCCTACAGCTATATTAGTTAAGTTAAAAACTGTTATTCCCCCTAAAAAGATAGATTGGACTGTAATACTGTCGTGTAAGCAAAAGGCAGATGAATCGGTTTTAGATTTCTTTACACGCTTCGAGGAGGCATTCCACGATTTCAGTGCCAGTTATTGACAGATGACACGGGTAGGCATCTGTTTGTCGATAAATATGTCGCAACCCTTTTGCCAGGAATAGCTAGTCGCCTGAAGGCCAGTGAGAGTTCATGGACTACCTCTTCTCCGGTTTCTCTCCTAACTATGGCTCAGTATTATGAATGACAAGAATTAGAAGCTAAAAGTAATAAGGATAAAAAGACTAAAGAGTTGAAAATGAAGGTTATGTTGGCCCAAGCTTATGGCCCACCTTCTAGAGTTAATGATAGAGGTGGACGTGGATCTTATGGTTCGTCCTTTCCTTCCTATACTCGTTCGAATTTGTCTGTTGATCAGTGTACTGCAAGAAATTTGGACATTGGCTTTCTGAATGTCCAGTACTGTGTGCTCAGCAGTGTCCACGTGGTCGGGGACAAATGAGAAATCGCTCAGGATATTCAGGGCCTAGAGGAAGCATGAGTGATCGCTCTAGGTTTGATGCTAATACACGTGGGCAGGATGGGTTTAACAATTTTGATAGAAGGAACGAATATCAAATGTCTGACTATGTGCCGTCTGATTTACAAGATTCTGCTTATGCATAGGATTGCCTAGGATGGGGTAAGGAATCAGTTGAAGTTCCAGTAGATCAGAGGGGTCCCTATGTTATAGCACATGTTTTGGGTTCTACTGATCAGTTTCTGGTTGATACAGGAGCTACTCGTAGCGCCTTGTCTAAACAACTGGTTCCTAGGGCTCCCCTGTCTGGCTTAACAATTACATCAATAGGTTTCGATGGAACACCTTCCCTTAGCCCACTGTCGCAACCACTTGCATTCCATGTTGATAAGTTTATTGCTCCATGTCCGTTTTTGCTCTCTCCAAGCACACCAGATAATATTGTGGGTCTTGATATGCTGAAATATTTCAGGGCTACGATATGATTTTCTCCAGAAGGAGTACGGGTTATTTTGAATGACAACTACCCTGTGATTGAGAGATCCTGTATTGTTAAAGAGGACATTGCATTAGCTTCACTACCTAGTACCGTGGGCTACTTCAGACACCGATGTAGGGCAAATGGTTATTCCGCCAGTGCATATAAGTGTCAAGGAGGGTGCTTCTTTGCCAAGACTGCCTCAGTATAAAATTTCTAGAGAAGGAGAAGAAGCACTTACACGCATTGTTCATGATTTGATTAAACTGGGGGTTGTGGAAGAAGTTCCTTACAATGTTTGCAATAGTCCGATTCTTCCCATTTTGAAAAAAGATACTGACACCAGGATTTATAGATTCATCATTGATTTAAGAGAAGTCAACAAGATTGTAGTACCGCAGTACCCTGTGGTTTCTGACATAACAACATTACTTACCCTGGTCCCTCCAACAGCAACTACATTTTCTGTAATCGATTTGAAGAATGCTTTCTTCTCGATTCCTATTCATTCTGATAGCCGATATTTGTTCGGTTTCACTCTGAATAATCGATCCTACAGATTTTGTAGAGTTCCTCAAGGGTACACTGAGAGTCCGAGTATTTGTAGTCAAGCCTTAAAACGACAACTCGATTCCTTTACTTTGTCTGAAGGAGTGGCTCTCATACAATATGTCGATGACATCTTGTTGCCTGCTGATACGTCTGAGCAGTGTGAAAAATGTACTTTGTCTTTGCTTTCTTTTCTTGCTACACACCATCATAAAGTATCACGAAAGAAATTGCAATATTGTAGACCAAAGGGAACCTACTTAGGTCACCTTCTGTCTAAGGAGGGCCGTGCATTGACACCAGATCGCATTCAAGCAATTTTAGACACCCCAGTACCTTCCACACAGAAATATGTCTGTGCGTTCATTGTTTTGACTTCGTTTTGTTGGCAATGGATATTGGGCTTTTCACACATTGTTAAACCCCTGCTAGCGCTTTTGACTAAAAACACTCCTATCCCTCTTCCATGTACAGATGAATGCCAAAACGCTTTTCGTCAGTTAAGACAAGCTCTTTGCTCCGCACCAGTGTTAGACACACCAGATTACACAAAGGCTTTTACGCTCTATGTACACGAGAAAGATAGTTGTGCATTGTCAGTTTTAGTACAAACACACTGGGACAAGCAGCGTCCCTGCGCATACTTTTCAGCTATCCTTGAGCCTGTTGCTCGTGCGTTGCCTGGGTGCTTCCGTTCAGTTGCAGTGACAGCTGTGTCCATACGTCAGAGTGAAGGGATAGTTTTGTCACACAAACTGTTGGAGCTAGTACCCCATGCAGTAGATGCCCTTTCGAATCAGACTAAGACACAACACTTAACTAGTGCTCATCTGACAGGATATAAATTGACATTATTAGCACCTCATATTACCTTGAAGAGGTGTGCGACACTGAACCCAGCCACTTTGTTGCCATATCCTGCGACTCAGTCTGAGTCAAAGGAGCCTCATGATTGTATATTCCTTACTTACGGTTGCATCGATTTGCAAGATAAGCCCCTTTCAGATGTAGATCGGGAACTGTGGGTTGATGGGTCCTGTTTGAAGTTACCAGATGGCACAGCTTCAGCTGCTTATGCAATTACCATGCTTGAGACAGTAGTGAAAACAGCTCGCATACCGCAGAAGTCGGCTCAAGCAGCTGAACTAATAGCTTTGACACGAGCGTGTGAACTTAGCACTGACTTGTGTGTGAACATTTACACAGATAGCCGCTATGCTTTTGGAGTGGTCCATGATTTTGGCCTACTCTGGAAGGAAAGAGGCTTTCTTACATCCCACGGTATGCAGAAAATGCACAGAGAATTAGTGCATAATCTCTTGACTGCACTTACATACCTAAAGAAAGTTGCTATTATGAAGTGTGGCGCACACAACATAATCATTGACAAAATAGGACAAGGCAATGCCCTTGCAGATCGCGTAGCCCGTGAGACTGCGATGCAGCGAAGCACTACATCCATGTACGTAGTGAAATCACAAGCTGAGCGTTGGCATGATGCTAGAGAGGAAGTATTGGATATACAGAGATCTGCCTCTGTGGAAGAACTTGAGCAATGGTCTAAAGAAGGAATGTTAGGCGATGAGGGCTGTTGGCGTAACAAAGAAATGAATAAGTGGAAATTGCCTGCAGCCTATTTACAACCTATGGTTCAAATGGCACATCGGCTGGCGCATGTTGGAGCTCTAGCAATGACTAAATTGCTTACGCAAGTTTGGGAGCATCCTGAAATTGCCAGCACAGCTAAAAGAGTACTACAGTCCTGTTTGATCAGTTTGCAGTATAATCCTGGAAAAGGGACACAGACTCCTACAGGAGGGTTTGGTACACCAACCGCACCTTTTGAAGTTTTGCAGATGGATTACATCCAACTCGAACGCTGCAATAATCTGTAATATGTCCTAGTGGTGGTATGTTCCTTCAGCAAATGGATAGAGGCATACCCTACAAAGGATAATACTGCTCTCACCACAGCAAAAGTGCGTCTAAAGGAGTTTTTCCCTAGATATGGGATTTGTAAGCTTTTGTGGAGTGACAACGGACCTCATTTTATTGGGCAAGTTGTTGAACATGTCCTGAAAGGATTAGGGATCAAGCAGAAATTCCATGCAATCTTCCACCCGCAATCAGCAGGATTAGTGGAAAGGTACAAGGCTACTTTAAAATTGAAGTTGGCGAAAATACTGGCTTCCACGTCTTTAAAATGGCCAGATGCACTACCTTTGGCATTGTTGTCCATAAGATCGGTGCCACACTCACGATCTGGGCTTACACCGTATGAGATAGTATTTGGGAGACCGATGAAAATTTGGAGAATTCCTAAACCACGCCCCATACAGGATGTTCCTTGTGTTCTGTTGAATGATTATTTGGCACAGTTAACCGACAGTTTGATCTCTATTCATCAACAGGTTCGAGAAGCGCTTCCTGACAGATCTACAGGTGAGGCCCAGGAACTCCGTCCTGGCGACCACGTAATGGTCAAGGTCTTCAACTGATCGAACAGCTTGGAGCCGAGGTGGCGAGGACCAGAGCAGGTGCTACTTGCGACAAGGACAGCAGTTTGAGTGATGAACAAGAAGAATTGGGTCTATAGCACACACTGCAAATGTGTGTCGTCTGCCTTTGTGGAATCTGCTGTGCTGACCGACCATCGAGAGATTCTGGAGACGGAGAAAGGTTAATCTATCTCACCTGACGAATCTGCGGAAGTCTTCCCGGACCACACGATGGCTGGAGAATCCCGATATCAGCTGACACCAAGGAAAGAATCTGCTTTGCCGAAAAAGACTAGTTGAGCTACCGCCCTGGGTTAGTGAAACGGATTGCCGATGTGGCAAGGGGGGGGGGATCAGTCCTGCATAGTGTAGTGACACCCATCTTAACCCGTGATGAAGAAATCAACGGCTGCCCAGAGATAAGAGCTCCAACGATTGTTTTCGACGCGTTTTTAGAAAGATCAATTATCGCTGCTGCTGAAATGAATAACAAAAAAATCATTTGTGCTATAGGGTTTGTTGTTACTCTGGTGGTTATAGCAATAATCACCTGGTTTGTTGAAAAAGTGGCTCCTGCTCGACAGCTTTTTGTTGCCACTACTCCAGCTCCAGTGGAACATCATTACTTCACACTTCCCTGCCATGAGCAGAAGCATCGACAATCCTACCTAAATAATACATTCATCCAGATGTTGCATCATACGCACAATGCCACGAATGCTACCAACTGTTGGGTGTTTGGGATGATACCTGCACACCAAAAGAAATGAGGAACACCTTTTATTCCTCTACCGTTTTCCCATAATGGTTCTTGTCAAGCTTGGTATGCACTTCTGTTTACTTCCGGAAAACCTTCAGTAGGTGGAATTATCTTTCACTTAAATAAATTATGCTATCAGGATAAAGATGGTTATCCTCAAGCTGAAGGGACTAAATGGGAATGGGAAGAGTATCAACCGGACAATATTTCGACACCATATGTCTTCACGAATATGAGAAACATAAAGAACACTGGACCTTTTGTAATTTGTGACCGGAACTAAAGCTGATTTATGTATTGGCAGTGCTGGAAGAATTCAAGAAGGACGGAGTGAATGTATTTTGACATTGACTATTGAAGGTGCTTATAACAGTAGTTTTACGTCTTCACATAACACATATTTTGTGTGTGATAATAAAGGATACTATCAATTACCGGTTGGGTGGTCTGGGATATTTTACATATCATTTTTGTTACCACCTGTGTTCTTGGCCCCTCCATTGTATCACCGAAATTTAAAGTTGTATAATGACATTTCCAAGAATAGATACAAACGAACAATAAGTACAGATGAGGTCGATCAGACTGATACCACTTTGCAACAATATGTTGATTTCAATTTGGAACTGTTCTTCTTTGTGGGTGCTGCATTGAATAGCAGAAAGATAAGGCGATTAACTCGTGTTGTGGAAGCTGTCATCAATCAAACAGCAATGGCACTTGGGAATATTACAGAGGAACTGCAAATTGCAAGGATTGTAGCACTCCAAAACAGAATGGTGCTTGATGTGATTTTGGCTGATCGAGGTGGTGCATGTAGCATCATCGGTAGCAGTTGTTGCGTATTTATACCAGATCACTCACCTTCAGTATATGATGCAATCTCAAAACTGCATAAGATTGCTGCAGAAATTCACACAGAGACTGGTACATGGACATTTCGAACTGGATATGGACACTCTTTATTACTTGGGGCTGGAAGCTACTGACTATTTTATGTATACTACTGGTGATACTATTTACATGCTGTACTTGTATACAATGTGGTCCTATGCTTTGCGCCATGTGTATCACTGCTTGTACACCTGCCAAAAGAAATATTGCAGAAATAAAAGCACAACAAATGTTTAATAAAGAAATCTCTGAGATGATGAGCATCAATGTACAGGATGCGTATCTAGATTACCCCAGATAAACTAATTTCTTCAGCTAATGCTGAAAGGGTCATCTGTTGTAATTTGGCAGCAATTAGGTTAGGCATTAGCAGAAGACATCCTGTATTTAGAGACTATCTGGTCCATTTTGTGGAATCTATATTGTATTTCTGTCAGCCATTTTGTTTGCCATGTGCTCGCCATGTGCTCTGTCCTACCTTTCTGTTAACTGCTCTTGAAATCTGCCTAGAGACGAGATATATTTAGCATCCTCCACCTTCACACATGCTCAGTTGAGCCTGCAGCTGCTGTAGTCTGTAACTGTCAGGATGTGTCCACCAGAATTAGCAAACTGTTAGCTCTTACCACTTGTTGCCTGTACACTTTCTGCATGACCTTATATGTACCTAAACCAGCATTTTGTACTCGTACCGCCTTCATTTGAACCCCTGAGTGGGTATAAAATGACCAAGCTCCTTCCATTCAGTGTGCTACTTCATACATTACCAAAGGGTGCTGTGTGAATGTAGTAAACTCTGTCTTTTCTATTCCAGTTTCTGTGCCAACTTCTTCCTATTGGTCTGAGGACTCTGTGCAGAGAAGGGAGAACCCCTAGCACTGGTAGGCCTTGCTGAGGCCCACTACTACAATCAGTGTGAAATTGTTTAACCTTAAATATTTGGTGTGTCTTTCACCGTAGAACAGACACTTGAAAAAGTTTCATTTAGGTTGCTAGTTGTTTTTCTCACATTAGGTGTGCATGTCACTGATTGATAGCTTCTTTATAGAATTTAACCAGAACTGATTTCAAGCAAGCTGACTAGCTTTGGTGTTCTATAGATTAAGTTCTGATGCATCAAATTATTGTGAGAAAAACAACCACAGAAACAATTGATTTTCAAATCTGATCATAAGTATCCACTTTAGAAATAAGTGTACTCCACATTACTTTATTAACCATTTCACAAGCTCTTAAAATGTCTGCTGTGTGCTGAGTGACATAAATCACTAGTTACATGTTAGAACCCAGCTCCTGAAATTGCCACCACAGACAAACAGTACTTTTCTCAAAGGAGATTTGCCTCACTTTTAATGTTCTGAGTTATCACAGGGCATCTGCCAAGTTTTTGACTATTTGCAATGGCCGCCGATGTCGTTTAGTATTGATTTTCATGGCAGTAGGGTTTATTATTTTACATAAACACTGTTGTCACTTTATACTTGTTTTCTAAGTAATTAGGGTGTATTGTTGTAGTAAATCCAAGAAACAGGTGAATAAATAAAGTTTGATTTATTCAATTGATCCTACACAGCTCTTCATCTGCTTGTCACATCTGTTTGTCTCTTGTATTGAAAACATAACATTCTACAGTAGACCAGAAGCAATGACCTCAGCAGAACATAGGAGTTTCATTAAAGATACAGTACATAACTTTACATGGCTTAGAATATAACACACCTCCTTTTCTTCAAAATAAAAAAAACAAAAGTAAGAAAAACAATAATACATTGTACCTAAACCTAACAATAACATCACATCAGAAATAGTTACTGAATACAAAATATATTAAACTAAGTAGAGATACAACAGTACCTAATCACGATATCTACAAGGTAAAATAGAAATTCTAGTACTCTTCCTACGGGATGAATCCATGTTACTGTCCCGTCCATTAAGATCTTCAGAAATAAAACTTGTTTTCACTTTTACAACTTTTGAAAGATTCCACCAACACCCACCTTCTACCTAATCAGCATTAACACCAATTCGCACAATCTTGATGGGTTCACTATATTTACACTTCCCTTTCTTGGTGTATACAGGATTTTTAATTTTAACAAAATCACCCACACACAACGAAACCATCTCGACATTTTTTTTTTGTCAAACCATTCTTTCTCTTTATTTTGAGTGATTTCAGAATTGGTTTTAACTGTTTCCAACAGCGATTCAACATCAACCAATGAATCAGACCACTTACACATCCATCCAGGTCGAAAACTGGTATTAGCTTTCCTTCCCCTTAGCACTTCAAAAGGCAAAACTTTTGTGGATGAGTGCGGTGTTGTCCTGTAAAACCAAAGCATGATTTCAATGGATGCAAAAACATCATGCCTGCCCTTTACTGCCCACCTAACACAATCACCAACAAATCGGTTCATTCTTTCCACAAGACCGTTGGTCTGTGGATAATATAGTGAGCTTCTAAGATGCTTGACACCACAGGATTTAAGAAATGTTTGAAATTCATCACTTACAAACTGAGTCCCATTATCTGAGATAATAAACTGAGGAAATCCTTCTCTCAAAAATACTTCTTTAAGAAACTTGATAACACTAGATGAAGTAGCTTCCTTGACAACATTTTATTCAGGCCACTTGGATGTGTAATCCATCAAAACAAAAATGAACCTCATCCCCAAAGGTAAAACCTCATAAGGACCCATAATGTCAATACCTACTTTGACCCATGGTCTAGATGGGCATTGGAGACAAAGGCGGAACAACAACTTTAAGCGATTTTTCAGAAGAACAGCACACTGGACAGTTTTCCTGATTTCACTGTCCATACTTGGCCACCAAAAATCTTGCCGTACACGACGTATTGTAAGGGAAATGCCTAAATGCCCCTCATGAGCTTCTTTTACAATAATAGGTCTAAGACAATGAGGTGGAATTAATTTTTCACATCTCAATATTAAACCATCCTCAATTGAAATTTCTGACTCTACCTTCCAATATGGTTGTAATTCAGAAGACAAAGACTTCTCTTTTGGCCAACCATTCTTGATAAAATTGAACACCTCTTGTAACACCTTGTCCTTCAACAGAAACGCTCTCCAATCTTCCTCCGACCCAACCGCTAAAATAGGTAAATCTATTGATGCCACAAAAAAATCCTCCTCATCTTCATCATTTAAATCTTGGAAACTTGTACCTTCACTCAGATCACTACTCTGGGGATAACGTGATAAGAAGTCAGCCCGTGTGTTTTTCCCACCAGCAATATGTGTAACTTCAAATTGATATTGAAGCAACTTACTAACCAGCCTAGTGATCCTAGGTGTACAACATTTGCTTGGACCAGCAGAAAAAATAGACATCAGTGGCTTGTGATCTGTGATTAAGCTAAAGTGCCTACCCCAAACATAAGGTTGGAACTTATCAATGGCCCATACACCAGCCAATAGTTCTTTCTCTATAACAGAATACTGAGTCTCAGCACTCCTTAGAACCCCTGGAAGCAAACGCAACTGTGTATTCTTGCTCACCAGAACGTTGAGTGAGAATAGCTCCTAGACCAACCTTGCTCGCATCTACAGTAATCATACAAGGCAAATCAGGATCAAGCGGTGTAAGAGCATCACTCTTCTTCAAAACATCCTTGACCTCCATGAAAGCACGTTCACAGTCTGCTGCCCATGAAAATTTTGTAATAAACTTGAGCAGGATTGCTAATGGGTCTAACTATTGACGCATAACTAGGAACAAATCTAGAATAGTATTCCAACAATCCTAGCAATGACTTCACTCCAGATTTGTCTTTAGGTACAGGCGCTTTCATGATAGCATCAATTAACCCTTGCCTTGGCTTGATTCCTTCAGGAGAAAGTAAATGACCAAGGTACTCTATCTCACTGCAACTAAACTTGCACTTTTCAGTTTTCAATACAACTCCATTTTTTTTTATATTTCCAAGACCTTCCTAATAATGTGGTCATGTGTTTCATCATCTTTGGCATAAATCAAAACATCGTCTTGGAACACAAGAACACCTTCTACGTTCCTCAATAAGTTTTGCATCACCCTCTGGAAGACTGATGCCGCAGAGGCTAATCCAAACGGCATCCTTTTGTAGCGGAAAGTTCCAAGTGGAGATACAAAAGCCGTTAAGGAACGTGATTCAGGGTGAAGCTCTATTTGATGATAGGCGCTAGCCAGGTCTAGCTTCGAAAAAAAATGTGCGCCCTTGATACAGGTAAAAAGATCCGTAATTTTGGGTAAAAGGTGGGAGTCTACCCAAATCTCCTTGTTCAAAGATATAAGGTCCACACACACCCTTAGCTTACCATCTCTCTTGCGTGCGACCACGAGAGGAGACAACCATAATGATGAATCAGTAGGTTCTATAATTCCCTTTTCACACAACATAGATAATTCTTTGTTAAGATCCTCTTTAATGCTGAAGGGTACACTCCTGATGTTGTGTTTAATAGGAGTTGCTCCATCCTTAACTTTGATTTTATGTTTGAACCCAGTGATGTTCCCCAACTTATCACTGAAAACAGAAGGAAATTCATTGACCCACTTAGTGCTTTCCTCTTCACAAGAGACCAGCAATACCTGTTCTTTGGTGCCTGGTTTAAGTTGCATGCCAATCAGACCCTGGTGGAACCACCCTAAAATATTCAATCCCTTGACGGCTACGTAAACTTTTTCCCTTATTTTCCTACCTTTAAACTCTAAGTAATCTTCAAAAAATCCCAATAATTCTATTCTACGTCTTTCGTAGGAGACAGGTTTTCTGTCAGGAGGAAACAATTCTCTCTCTCCCCATGTTTCACGAAACAGTTTCTCCATTATCATGGTTATCCTTGCGCCTGAATCTACTAGAAGATCAAGTTTCTTATCACCAACAAGTATTTCAACTATAGGATCAACACAAGTCGATGGATCACCTGTAAGTGGTATTGATGTGTTGCTAGACTCCATGTGATCTGTGACAACAGAGATAGTCTCTGTATCTGAGTCATCTTCTGATTCTACAACACAAGCTATAGTCTTCTTTTGAAATTTCTTTTTTAAACAAACAGTTGCAAAGTGTCCTTTTTTTTTACAATAGTTGCACATAGCATTCAATGCTGGGCATTTCGTTCCCTTACTATGAGTAGAACTACCACACCGTAAACAAATATTGCTAGGTACAGAAATAGCATCTTTGAATCTTGGAGAAGAATTGCTCCCATTCTTCATGGATTTGTTTTTCAGTTTCCTTGAATTACCAACAAAATTAATGCTATCCACTGGTTTGTCTTCCAGCTCTTTAAGAGAAATGTGAGATGTCTCTATACTCTTTGCTACCTTAATGGTTTCATCAAGAGGAGGATTGTCCATGGAAAGTAACTTCTGCCTGATCTGCTTATCTTTGCAATGACCAACAAATTGGTCACGAATTAATTGCTCAGTAAAATTCTCAAAGAGACAGACAGGAGCTAACTTTCTGAGAGTAGAAACATAAGCATCGACATCCTCACTTTCAGATTGTTTTCTCTTAAAAAATGTCTGTCTAAGGACAATTAAATTAGGTTGTTTATCGAATCTAAGCTTGAGTTTTGTCACAGTAATTTGATATTCATCAATTATTTTTTTATCTCCAGGAGGGTCAGGTAAATGCTTGAAAATCGATCTGCCTTCGAAACCAAGAGAATGTAATAAAAGACTTTTCTTTCTTTCAGGACGATACCTTAAAGCTCCAATGGCACCACAGTATGTCTCGAAGGCATCAAACCAAATATCCCAATTCACTGGAGGATCTCCTGGAGTATCCAGGAAGGAAGGAGGAGCATTGATAGACTGCATAGAAGACATGTTAAATTATGAAGTAAAAGAGAACCAAAGAAATGAACTTATGATAAGAAATGAGCAATATAGATTTTGGTTATAGAATAAAATCACATAGATTCAATTTCACTAACGTTGGCAATTCACACAATATGCAAATATCAGTTAACTTGTCTCAAACTAAATTATTGAAAACTTTTAAAAAAACATTATGTGCAATAGAAAATTTGTGGACACAAAAAGAAATATGTGATGTCTGTTTCATATAATAAATCAAGTTTTAAAAATTCCAATTGAAGAGTGTTGTCTTCTCCTTTGTTGCTATTAAGAGATAATACTGCTTCCTTAGTCTTTGTGGAAACAATTGTTGCACTGAAAGAAAAAGAATCTTATTTGTTGAATCATAGAATGTCTATTAAAGGAAACAGAACGATTCCTTAGTCTTTGTGGAAACAATGGTTGCACTGGGAAAAAAAATAGAATCCTATTTGTTGGGTCATAGAATGTCTATAGAAAGGAAGAGAACAGTGCTTGAAGATTGTGGAATGTCATCATCTAGGAAATAGAACCAGCTAAACAAAGACAGTGATGTCACACTTTCTGCCGATAAAAAAAACACGGTTGGCAGCACAAGTCTGGTGATGCGTGGTTGGCAATTGTGTTTGTTATGCGGTTGGCAACGTGAGCCTTCAATGGTTGGCAACGTTAATGAGCAGGCGTGGGAAAAAGTGTTCACTTGACGCGTCAAATACAGTCTCGCGCTGGCTCAGATGTCAGGTCTCGCACCGGATCGCGCTGTCTCTGATGTCAGTAAAGAAATGCAGCAAGTCTCCCTGTTCGATGCGCAGTTTTAAAAAATGCACACGAGTAGCTGTGCGCGAGGAAGAACCAACTATTGAGTACGTTTCTTATTTGGCCAATAAAATTATATTCTCTGCTTTTGAAAGTTCGTCGGAGTACACTGTAAGACACACGCTGATTGACAGTCCCCACATAACGTTGAACGGAAACAAAAACTGCATATGAGAAAGTATTCCGTGAAAAGCTGGTGAACACACAAAAGGTGTAGACATGCAAAAATGAAGTTATTAGACGTTGTCTGTTATAAAGATGATTGTTGTCTGCTGTAATTAAAAGTAAAAGTACGTGTGCAGCAGAAATAGTCGAAAGTTGAAAATACTTAGAAATTCAAATAAGATAAATTGAAAGTCACTTATCTCAAAGCGTTGAGGCTGTCATAGCGTTGAGATTGTCATCAGGCTTATTGACACGGTGCAGCAGAGTTGAAAACTTCATTGATGAGAGAAGTGGATGTAACAGTTGAAACAGATGACTTGATATCGATTTGAAGATGAAAATCCTCTTTTGAATTTGTAAATAGATGCATTGATTCAGCTGTGTAGGCCCTCGTCGCCAAAAATATGTAGTAAATCCAATAAACAGGTGAATGAATAAAGTTGGATTTATTCAATTGATCCTACACAGCTCCTCATCTGCTTGTCACATCTGTGCCTGATTCAGTTTGTCTCTTGTATTGAAAATATAACATTCTACAGTAGACCAGAAGCGATGACCTCACCAGTACAGTGGCAGCAGAACATAGGAGTTTCATAAAAGATACAGTACATAACTTTACATGGCTTAGAATATAACAATTGCGCCACATTTTCTGTGCTGATCTGCAGATGTGTTCGACTGTGATAGGCAAGCATGGACTATACAAGAATCTAGTTTCCACCAATCATCTTCATCCCATAACTACACTTGATATCTGCAGCATGCGCTCTTCTCAGATATTGTGCCTTACACCTCCTGAACACCTACCGAGGTGAAAACTTACACCTAAAGTTGCTCCACACATTCCACTTAGATGTTCATTATGAAAGACTTAATCCTCGTCACCATGGTGAAATGAAAGAACATGCTTTCACTGGATTTGTTCTGCATATAAGCTGAGAGCTTTATTCATAACACCTCAGCACTGGAAAGGCCATGTCTCACCAAAAAGTTTCTTAAAATTGGGCAACATAGGAGGGGACCTATTAAGAACAGTGTAATGCAGCAGCCAAAGTTTACTGCGCTGTGTTGCACTAGGAGGAGTGCAGGACAGCGTTATATCTATTAAGATGTTGTGATTCTCCTCTCTTCCCAAGCACTGGAGCACAAACATGCTCCCTAGCACCACACGGACACCGTTGACCCCAGCACACAGGTGCCTGTGTGATGTCTAGCATAGAGTAGACATTCTATTTGAGGGTATCTTTCCAGAAAAAATTGGGGAGAAGTTGTAGCGGCTAGAGTGGTCGACCTTGAAGGTGGGGAACCAGGTTCGAGTCTCGGCAGCGACGCTCAACATCCTGTGATTCTGGACAAATCACTTAATCTCCCCATGCCTAACAAAAAAAATTAATATGTCCATCTGTAACAAAACGGGTGCTCGTGTCAAACGTGCTGATACCAGATGTCTCGGGTCTAGTTTGCGCAATATAAAACTCTTCAAAAATATATCTATATATATCTGTGCTAAACAGCATGCACACACCTTTGGACGATATTGCGATGGTGTGTGCCTGATGTCCAACATAGTTGTTGAACTAGAAGTATACTCTTGCTGTTGAAAACCCTATGCCTAGACAGTTTCTAGAAACTGTAATATATTGGATATGTACTGTACAGTGCAGCAAACATGCAAAAAGTCTTTGGACATTATTCAGAAAGCCATTATTTTTTTTACTTAATGCAAAGTCTGACAATCTATAAAGATATGGCCTTGAGTCAAAAGCCGTGAGTGGTAGTGTTAGAATACATAAGTACCAGCTACGGAACACCCCTTGACGCAAATTAGCACAAAGCATTGCAATGTGCTTTTAGCATAGCTTTAATTTCAATGTTTCAGTATAAATAAAATCATGCACTGGAATGTAAATACTTTACAACACTTCGTACTACAGTGGTGCAAATTCTTGATAAATCTGCCATTTAATCACCTATTATAAAAACGTTAAACTTTTTATTCTTAATCTTTACAAATTTTAGATCGTTTTATAAATATATATGTATATGTATATATTGTTAATTGTTAATTGTTTAGCAAAATTACAATCCTGCCTCTTCCCGCCTTGGTGTCCGTACATTTACATTGGCCAACAAATTGTATGTTAGTCCAATTTTTTTTAAAAATATATCGTGCTTAGAAATTGCGGTCTGTGGTAAGTATCCCACCAGCCACCATCTCCTCTTCTGCCCTCTCACCAGTTACTGGTTGCCTGCCATCATCACTTTTCCTCATTGGTGGCTGCTCTTCTGCCCCGCCTTTAATAATTGCCCCACCTCTACCATAATTTTTCCAATTTCCTGGAACAGCCTCTGCCTTCACATACTACCTTCTCAGCTTCCCTATACATATCCAATCCGGCTTACCATTTGATTTTGAGTGGTGTTGCTGGCTTCCCCTAGTTCTGTGCCATATCGCATATGGCTATTGTGAATGCCATTGAGCAGAACATGAGATAATTATATGGCAGATCCAAGATATGGGGATGTCTAGTACCAGAACCTTTTCGAATTTGGTTATTTTCTCATCCCACTATACCTGTAGTTTGCTGCACCCCCGTATCATGCATATGAACATCTGATCACATCTTGTCTAGCTAGGCTATTGGGCACGCCCCATCTTATAAAACCTACTCTTATTATAGAATGATCTATGTAAGTTTTTATGCTGTATCATTCGCATTCTGGCCGTGATGCTATTTCTCTTAGGTGTAGCAATGCCATCTCTCAGTCTATGTCTTCTGAGGCACCCAGGTATGTTCTCCACGTTACTCTTTGCTTTTCATGACAGTCTAACATGCTATTTATGAGTGTTTTATACTTTTATATACTGCGAGATTGCACCCTTTCCCAGACTTTGTTTTAGTATTCAGATCCCCAGCAAAGTAGATTCTGCCACTTCTGTCCCGTTGGCCTACTCTGCTTGAATAGCATCCATTACGTTGGCTCTGTATTCCTTCGTCTATAGTAGGTAAATTCTCAAATTAGTCAAATAAGTAGAAAGAAATCATCATGGTTAAAAATATCAAAATATATGTTACACAACAGTGAGTAAGAAATAGGAACCTGTACGTAAAAAGAACCCTACCCAGCAGATGTAGGGCACGTGGCACCCACTAACCATCATTATATCTTCATATTCTCTATTTATTTTAGTATACTCGACCCTTAAATCCACTAACTAAATGTTTTCTATGCACTGATATACAATGTTTTAAATTAATTTATTCTGGTTCTCGCATGTTGCCATTGGTCATTTTTGTATAAACGTTTTCAAAGGATAAACATGACAAATGCTTATATATAAAGGTGATCACGTACAAAGGAAACATGAATCATAGATGAAGGCATTACAATAGCCCATCTACGTTTTCATAGATCTCTGCCTAAAGGTTGGAAAAATATACTCTCAAATTCAAAAATCATTGTTATAGCCAGTCAGTAAGGTGAAGTTTGTGCACAGGAAGTAGATGGAGGTAGGACGTAAAAGAGGAAGACTGCAACCGAAATGGAACCGTAAATTCTGGTGCTTCAAATTCAAACACTTATTACATTGTCTCATATGCAATTGCAGCTGCATTGATATGGTATTGAGTGTTATTGCAAATATGGGTGATGATGATCTTTTATATAAACACTCCAAAATTAGTTCGCTATAATGTTGTACCATTCGTTCATGCTGTTGAGTCCTGTTTCAATTGAGTTGCAACACAAATCCATCTGTGGTTCATTTTCTGCATGCCCTCTTGCTGCAGATCTCCTCCTTTTTGATTTTTAATCTGCTCAATCACTTCCCTTTGTGTGTGTTCTTCTGTGTGTAGCACTTTTCAAGAAAACGTGAGAAAAGTGGTGCTGAGGTGACCTTGCATTGGAGCCTGCTCCTATGTTGGCCTATTTGTGCCTTTTCAGTTTGTGTATTTTGGTCAACATAAATGAGGTTACTGGGATGCCATATACTATAGATTACATTAGTAGAATTGCAATGTTGTTATGTAAAGTGTATATATTGAGTGCACAACTCACCCAATGGATATCCTGGCGCTCAGCACGAGCAAAGTAGGCCTAGCCAGGGTTGTGACATAAGTGAAGAGCGATGTCTTCAGTTTCTTGCAAAATTCAAGAACTGAGAAGGAGGATCTGATGTATGGGGCAGGTTGTTCCAAGTTTTAGAGATGCGTAAGGAAACTGCACGACTGCCGGATCTGGTTCTGCATATTTGGGCAATGTGTTCTAGTAGGAGTCAAGGTGAGAGGAAATGTCTGGTAGGTTTGTGGCAGTTGATGCAATTGATAATATAGTTGGGGCTGATGTTGTGCAAGACTTTGCATATTTGTGTTAGGAGTTTGTGAGGAGGGACTCACCGGTATATCCCCATGGGCATAGGTTCCCCGTGGTATGCTGGGACTTGTGACAGCCGGACAACGCCAGATCCAGTGAAAGAAACCAATCCATGCCGCTTTCCCGTCTCTCTACAGAGAGCAGTCGGCAAGAACCCGGGGGCGGGCGTAACACAGGAAGTGATTGGCCGAGTCCAATGAAAGGTGAGAACCACGAGGAAGAAGGCGTTCAATCGTGTGGAACAGGAGTGAAGATGTCGGAAGGAGAGGTGGAAGAGAAGAAACCCTACAGAGAAGCCAGTGAGAAGGAACCGAGGAGAGGAGACGCGGTGGACGTGGAACCGGACGAGCCTAGGTGCGAGGAGTGGTGGAGTCCTCCGGAGGATGCTGAAGAGCGGCCGCAACTCTGGAGAGTTGCGGCAGAGCCGGTGAGTGAGAGCGTCCCACGGGAAGTGGAGGGGGGGGACAAGGGAGGAGGGGGGGGACAAGGGAGGCGGGGAGGGAACGGTGGGGTTCGTGAGGGTTGAGATTTGGTGTAAAGCGCTGGGTGGGCACTGTTCAATCCCGGGTGGGGGATTACCAGGCAGACTAAGCTTTTACCCGTGACCCCTAAAACGAGCCGAAGAGAGGTCCCAGGTCCATTATTCCAGTAAAAACTCCTACCCTGGCCAGTGGTCACCGTGCGGCAATAATAGGAACGTGTGTCCACATACCACATAAAAGAATCGTACTTTATTTTGGGTGCTAAAGGAGCTAGAGCCTTTGTTTTCAACCCCGGTTATAGTCTTTTGTTCCCCTTCACCAAGTCCTTTCCCTAGGTACAGAACTCTTTCTTTTCACAACCCACCTACCCTAAGAAGGTGTACTTTATTTCAATTTTTGAAACACTTCACGGTGTGGTGATGGGATAACCTTGTTAGATACTTCGGAACTTGTGTTCTGACGGCTCCTTCTTTCTCCTCTTTTAAAAGCCTCCGGGGAAACCCCTTGGACTCCGAAGATGAGGAGCAGGAAACATCGCCCTCAACACCACCATTAGAAGAAGAACCTGAACAATATTATTTTGACTCACAAACATTTGTTACTCCTGAAAATAAAACGTAATCTGTTCGCAAATACATACAGCCTCCTCGCTTGTATATCAAACCTGCGCTCCCACAGAGTTTCAAAACAGCCCATTTGTAGACCTTGTTAGGAGTTTCAAAACAGCCCATTTGTAGACTGTGTTAGGAATTTCAAAACAGCCCATTTGAGGACTGGGAACCCGTGGAGGTCTGTGAGGTGCTAGGTGATGTGGACGCTGGTTGGGGTAGTCTGAGAATGAGTCTGGCTGCTGAGTTCTATATGGTCTGCAGTCTTCTGGTCAGTTGTGCTTTTATTCCTACATGGAATATTATTCCATAATCTAGCTTGCTGGTGATGAAGGCCTAGGTGACGGTTTGGAAAGTGTTGATAGAAACCCACTTTAAAATCTTGAGTGTGTGGAAACAGATGGTCGGGACTGATTTTACTTCACTGGTCATTGCGAGCTAGTTGTTGACTACAAGTTTGAGGTTCTTCAAATGGTTAGCCGGATTATGGGATCAGATTTCAGCTGGGACCCCAGGTCGAGTTCCATAGAGAGGTGCATTTGTTGAAGATAACCACTCCCTTTTTGTCTGTGTCGAGCTTGAAGCAGTTGCTTTTCATCCATTTGGCAACTTCAGATATGCATGCGGAGAAGTTAATTAACGATAGGGGAGCAATTTTCTATTAGAGATTCATACATTCAGAACATCCTAAAAGAAAAGCAATTTTGTGAACTGTTAATTATGTGTGTTTGTTGTGATTTGAAGCCTGGCACTTTATATTGTTTTTTGTTGGTTTCTGCATTATCTGTTAGAGAGTTAGAAAGTATTTGTTACAACTCAGACATCTCTGGACTTCTACTATTTATTTATTTAATTGAATTTATGTGGCAACGCGACAGCTACCTAAAAAGGGGTTCCAGGTGCCGAGAGGAAACAGCAGAGAGAAGGGAGAGTCCTACTGGCTGAAAATCCAAGTCTTAAGAGACTTGCGGAACAGGATGAGATTGGATTGCCTGCGTAGAGGTAAAGGCAGTGCATTCCATAAAACAGGACCCAAATAGGAGAAAGAGTGCCCTCCCATGCGGGAAAGTCGGACCTTTGGGACTTGGAATTTAGCTTGTGTGGAAGACCTAAGGGTGCGAGAGGGAACATAAGACAGGCTAAGTGTTGCAAATAGCAGGGAGACTGAGTATGCTTAATACGAAACATGTAGGTGAGGGCCCTAAACATGACCCGTTTCTACACCGAAAGTAAGTGAGGGTTCCCCAGCAGCCTGGAGGTCGATGCGGTTCTGGGGGCACGGCACAGTAATCTGGAAGCCCAGTTTTGCACTCGCTGCAGCTTAGGCATTACCTCTTTGTTAACTTCCAGATAAAGGATGTTCCCATAATCCAGCCTAGATGTAACAAGGGTCTGGACTACGGTACGCTGGGTATGGTGAGGTAACATCCACACGATCACAATGGTGAAACAAGTAGCTGCAACCTTGGTGACTTGTTGACGCATTGATAGAGAGTAGTCGATGATAAAGCCAAGGTTGCGTACCTGGGTGGAAGGTTGTCGGAGCGCACCCATTTCTGGGGGCCAACTTTGGGGCCCCTAGAGGCCTCTGTCTGTGCCCAGAACCAGGACCTCCGTTTTGTCACCATTGAGTTTTAAGAAATTGGCGTTCATCCAGGACATAACATTGCTGAAGCCTGTCCTTAGAGCAAAAGGCTCTGAAGTCTTACCCGCTGAGAGAGAGAAGATAATCTGAGTGTCGTCAGCGTATGAGAATAGCGACAACCCGGATTCCTCTACCATAACGGCTAGGGGTCTAACGTAAATGTTAAATAGCAGAGGCCTGAGAATTGAGCCCTGTGGGACCCCATAAGGTGAGAGATGAGGCTTGGATTTAGAGGTAAATGATAAAACCTGAAAGGTGTGGTTAGAAAGAAAAGAGATAAGCCAATTCAGGGCTGAGCTGGTGACCCCAGTAGATAGGAGGGCCCTTATAAGTACTGTGTGGGAGACTGTATCAAAGGCCGAGCTTAAGTCAAGCAATACCAGGGCCATTTTATGGCATGCCGAACTCAGCGCCCTACTCAAGAAACCTACAGCGGACCCCACCGAACTACCGCCCCATCTCGCTCCTCCTGTTTCCAGCCAAAGTCATCGAGAAGACCGTCAACAAGCAGCTGGCCGCCTTCCTCGAGACGAACGGATCCCTCGACCCCTCACAGTCTGGCTTCCGAGCCAACCACAGCACCGAGCCCTGATGGACAACGGAGAAACAGCGGCCCTCATCCTCCTAGACCTCTCCGTGGCCTTCGACACTGTCTGCCACCGCACCCTAGTGCAGCGCCTCAGCAACATCGGAATCCAGGAGAGGGCACTGGAGTGGATCATCTCCTTCCTCGACGGAAAGAACACAGAGAGTCCGACTACCACCGTACAAGTCAGAGGTCACCGAAGTCATCTGCGGCGTCCCTCAAGGATCCTCGCTGAGCCCCACCCTCTTCCACGTCTACATGAGCCCCCTCGCGGCCATCGCACGCCGCACAACCTCAACATCATCTCCTACGCCGACGACACCCAGCTGATCCTCTCCCTGACCAACGACCCCGCCGCCGCCAGAGCCGACCTTCACAAAGGGATGAAACACGTAGCCGAGTGGATGACGACCAGCCGCCTGAAACTGAACTCAGACAAGACGGAGGTCCTCATCCTGGGCTCCTCGCCCTCCGCCTGGGACGACTCCTGGTTGCCCCCCGCCCTGGGCACCGCACCCAAACTGACAGACCACGCACGGAACCTGGGCGTCATCCTGGACTCCTCCCTCTCCAAGACCAGACAAGTCAACGCCGTCTCCTCGTCGTGCTTCAACATCCTGCGCATGTTACGGAAGATCTTCCGGTGGATCCCCACCGAGACCAGGAAGTCGGTCACCCAGGCCCTCGTCACCAGCCGACTGGACTACTGCAACGCCCTCTACGCCGGAACCACCGCCAAGCTCCAGAAGAGACTCCAGCGGATCCAGAACACCTCAGCCAGACTCATCCTCGACATCCCACGACACAGCCACATCTCCGGACATCTGAGAGACCTGCATTGGCTCCCCGTCAACAAAAGAATCACCTTCCATCTCCTCACCCACGCACACAAAGCCCTACACGATCAAGGCCCGAGCTACCTCAACAACCGCATCAACTTCTACGCTCCCAAACGCCATCTCCGATCAGCCAGTCACGCCCTCGCAGCCGTCCCCCGCATCCGAAGAACGACAACAGGAGGAAGGTCCTTCTCCTACCTGGCCGCCAAGACCTGGAACTCCCTCCCTCCCGACCTGCGCCTGACCCAAGACCACCTCTCCTTCAGGAAGAAGCTCAAAACCTGGCTGTTCGAGCAGTAGCAGCACCCCCCCCCCCCCCAAGCGCCTTGAGACCCTCCGGGTAAGTAGTGCGCTCTATAAATGTCTTTGATTGATTGATTGATTGACCTGCATCCAGGTTCTGTCGAAGCGTTTCTGTAACACCGAAGAGTGTGGACTCAGTAGAATAGCCGTACCTAAAACCGGACCGGGAAGGATGCAGGAGCCCATTAGTTTCAATGAACTTAGAAAGATGGCCATTGATGCGTCTCTTCAAAATTTTTGAGAGAGCCGGAAGCAGTGAGATTGGACGATAATTTGAGGGAAGCGCGGGGTCAGAGTTGTTTTTTTTAAATAGTGGCACGACCATTACCTGTTTCCAGTTTGAAGGGACTAGGGACTCCTTTAGGGATGCATTAAGAAGTTCAAGGATGAGACGGAGTGATGGTTGTTCGATCTGCTGTAATACTGAAATGGGTAGTAAGTCACAGGGGGATCCCGATTTAATTTTACTAAAATGTTGTGTAAGTGTCACCATGTCCAAGGGTGGCCAAGTGTCAAGTATATTGATATGCATATGGTCCGACGCAGTAGCAGTGAAACATTCAGACAAAGGGCATGGTGATGGTAGGTCAGAGGTCGCAGTGGGCATGGGATTGGGAGGAGGAGTGGTTATCGCCAATGCAGAATACATTGTTTCCAATTTGTTTAAGAAGAATTGGGCAAGATCTTCACATTGTGTTGCGTTCAGACTGGGGGAAGCCTGCGTGGTAGCCGAGCCCACTAAGACATGATCAGTCTAGCATAGGGGGATAGCTGCAGGGCAATTTAAGGAGGGAAAATTAGAAAAAACAGGGTCGAGAAAGTGGCCTGCTTTATGAGTGGGCCCAATGTTATGGAGTAAGATGTTCATGGCAGCCAAATCTGAAATAAAAGTGTAGCTGGTAATACAGGCGGAGTACTAGAGTGTACAAGAGTGTGTCCATCCCTTCTTCATTTTGCAGACAATTGTCTCCTGTGTGCTGTGGATGCACATTTCAAAGATGAATGTTGGATCTTCATCATACACTGGATCGCAATGTTATCTTCTTTGTATGGAAGAAAGGACTTTAGGCCATATGCACCATTTATTGGGTGCAAACTACTGGTTTTTGCGACCAGGAAAGATTTGTAGTACTGACTATTGTAATTATAGTTCAGTTCTTGAAAATCATAGTGGGTCGAACTCAGACCTATCTCATTTATATTAATGAGGTAAGTTGCAAATTGTGACCCATTGTGGTATCAGCAGACCAGCATGTACGTGATTGCTTTTTAAATAATGCATTTTTTTAAACGTAGCTAATTTTCCTTAAAAGGAAACGGTCCGCTTTTAAAAACTAAAAACTTAAAGGTTTTGAATTTGTTTTTGACGCGTATATATTATTTTTTTCAAAGAAACGGCACCTCATCACTCCAGAGAGACCGAAGGGACACAACAGGGGACCAGGAAGAAACCTTTATTCACGGACAGATGGCATGACGCGTTTCGACTTCTTGTCTTTTTCAAATGCCTTTACACTGTGTGCTGTCACCGCTGCCTTTCAAATGATCAATTTTGCTCCCATTGGTGGGAGCCCAGCGAAGGTGATTGGTTGCCAGAACGTCTTCCTGTAGCATGCATCGGTATACCACAGTTCCCAGAGTGCACCATTTTCGGCAATCAGGTAAGCGTTCCTGTTTCCCTCTTTTAACTCATAGTGAGTGCTGGAATCGGAGAACAAGCGTGTACGGTGCAGTTTAAAATATTGTCTCAGTGAGTGTGCGGAAACAATTTCATCTTCCTGGGCCCCATCGACGTCTCACCGCATAACTCCAAGATGTTGTGGGATCGAGGACTGACTACCTGAGCTTCGTCCATCTGTGTAGTCACAGACTGCTGCCTGCAGCGAAACTCCACTGTTCCTGGATGCGGGGGCCGGAGCAAACCAATACCTTGGTTGAAGAAAGACGCTTTGCAGCCTGTGCCCTTGTTGCTCCAGTCCAAAACGAGACGGGTCCCTCCTGCACGCCCAGGGCTGGCGCGCTGTATAACAAAGAAACGGCACCTCATCACTCCAGAGAGACCGAAGAGACACAACAGGGGACCAGGAAGAAACCTTTATTCACGGACAGATGGCAGGATGCGTTTCGACTTCTTGTCTTTTTCAAATGCCTTTACACTTTGTGCTGTCACCGCTGCCTTTCAAATGATCAATTTTGCTCCCATTGGTGGGAGCCCAGCGAAGGTGATTGGTTGCCAGAACGTCTTACTGTAGCATGCATCAGCATACCACAGTTCCCAGAGTGCACCATTTTCGGCAATTAGGTAAGCGTTTCTGTTTCCCTCTTTTAACTCATAGTGAGTGCTGTAATTGGAGAACAAGCGTGTATGGTGCAGTTTAAAATATTGTCCCAGTGACTGTGCGGAAACAAGTTCATCTTCCTGGGCCCCATCGACGTCTCACCGCATAACTCCAAGATGTTGTGGGATCGAGGACTGACTACCTGAGCTTCGTCCATCTGTGTAGTCACAGACTGCTGCCTGCAGCGAAACTCCACTGTTCCTGGATGCGGGGGCCGGAGCAAACAAATACCTTGGTTGAAGAAAGACGCTTTGCAGCCTGTGCCCTTGTTGCTCCAGTCCAAAAATGAGACGGGTCCCTCCTGCACGCCCAGGGCTGGCGCGCTGTATATCAAAGAAACGGCACCTCATCACTCCAGAGAGACCGAAGGGACACAACAGGGGACCAGGAAGAAACCTTTATTCACGGACAGATGGCATGACGCGTTTCGACTTCTTGTCTTTTTCAAATGCCTTTACACTGTGTGCTGTCACCGCTGCCTTTCAAATGATCAATTTTGCTCCCATTGGTGGGAGCCCAGCGAAGGTGATTGGTTGCCAGAACGTCTTCCTGTAGCATGCATCAGCATACCTCAGTTCCCAGAGTGCACCATTTTCGGCAATCAGGTAAGCGTTTCTGTTTCCCTCTTTTAACTCATAGTGAGTGCTGGAATCGGAGAACAAGCGTGTATGGTGCAGTTTAAAATATTGTCCCAGTGACTGTGCGGAAACAAGTTCATCTTTCTGGGTCCATCGACGTCTCACCGCATAACTCCAAGATGTTGTGCGATCGAGGACTGACTACCTGAGCTTCGTCCATCTGTGTAGTCACAGACTGCTGCCTGCAGCGAAACTCCACTGTTCCTGGATGCGGGGGCCGGAGCAAACCAATACCTTGGTTGAAGAAAGACGCTTTGCAGCCTGTGCCCTTGTTGCTCATTTTTCTCATTCACATTGGTCACCAAGAGCCACCTTGCCGTTTGCGGTTACAGAACAATAATACATACCATAAGGAATTGTTATTTAAAAGGGACACCCTACCTCAGCTCCTTCCAAATACTGATTCAGTATGGTTTACTAAACACAGTTAGCGATTCGGTAACCTGTAACCAAATCACTAAATTGGTTTACCATCACAGGCTAAGCAATCTTCAATGACTGCTTATTGAGCACTGCAAAAAACACAGTTGATGGACAGAATGTAGAACAATGTCATACATTCACCCCAGTACAAGGAACTGGGCCGAAATCCATCGTTTTTTTGCACTCCACACTACCCTGGGTTAGACACTGGCTATATGCAAATCAGCTCTGACCCTGTGCCTCATGGGTCCAGTCCGAACTACCAAGCCATGTCTTTCCCAGACCGGAATCAAGCATCCAAGGACCGGTTTCTGGCTATCAGCCTCCATCAGCCTGGATAGCTTGACTCCAGTGGTGTGGAGAGCCTGGGACTCACGTCTGAGAATCCCCAGCACACTCGGGGTGAAAATTGCAAAAAACACAGTTGATGTACAGAATGTAGAACAATGTCATACATTCACCCCAGTACAAGGATCTGGGCCTAAATCCATCGTTTTTTTGCACTCCACACCACCCTGGGTTAGACACTGGCTATATGCAAATCAGCTCTGACCCTGTGCCTCATGGGAACAGTCCAGTCCGAACTACCAAGCCATGTCTTTCCCAGACCGGAATCAAGCATCCAAGGACCGGTTTCTGGCTATCAGCCTTCTTCAGCCTGGATAGCTTGACTCCAGTGGTGTGGAGAGCCTGGTACTCACGTCTGAGTATACCCAGCACACTCGGGGTGAAAATTGCAAAAAACACAGTTGATGGACAGAATGTAGAACAATGTCATACATTCACCCCAGTACAAGGATCTGGGCCCAAATCCATCGTTTTTTTGACCTCCACACCACCCTGGGTTAGACACTGGCTATATGCAAATCAGCTCTGACCCTGTGCCTCATGGGAATAGTCCAGTCCGAAATACCAAGCCATGTCTTTCCCAGACCGGAATCAAGCATCCAAGGACCGGTTTCTGGCTATCAGCCTTCTTCAGCCTGGATAGCTTGACTCCAGTGGTGTGGAGAGCCTGGGACTCACGTCTGAGTATACCCAGCACACTTGGGGTGAAAATTGCAAAAAACAAAGTTGATGGACAGAATGTAGAACAATGTCATACATTCACCCCAGTACAAAGATCTGGGCCTAAATCCATCGTTTTTTTGCACGCCACACCACCCTGGGTTAGACAATGGCTATATGCAAATCAGCTCTGACCCTGTGCCTCATGGGAACAGTCCAGTCCGAACTACCAAGCCATGTCTTTCCCAGACCGGAATCAAGCATCCAGGGATCGGTTTCTGGCTATCAGCCTTCTTCAGCCTGGATAGCTTGACTCCAGTGGTGTGGAGAGCCTGGGACTCACGTCTGAGTATACCCAGCACACTTGGGGTGAAAATTGCAAAAAACAAAGTTGATGGACAGAATGTAGAACAATGTCATACATTCACCCCAGTACAAGGATCTGGGCCCAAATCCATCGTTTTTTTGACCTCCACACCACCCTGGGTTAGACACTGGCTATATGCAAATCAGCTCTGACCCTGTGCCTCATGGGAATAGTCCAGTCCGAAATACCAAGCCATGTCTTTCCCAGACCGGAATCAAGCATCCAAGGACCGGTTTCTGGCTATCAGCCTTCTTCAGCCTGGATAGCTTGACTCCAGTGGTGTGGAGAGCCTGGGACTCACGTCTGAGTATACCCAGCACACTTGGGGTGAAAATTGCAAAAAACACAGTTGATGGACAGAATGTAGAACAATGTCATACATTCACCCCAGTACAAAGATCTGGGCCTAAATCCATCGTTTTTTTGCACGCCACACCACCCTGGGTTAGACAATGGCTATATGCAAATCAGCTCTGACCCTGTGCCTCATGGGAACAGTCCAGTCCGAACTACCAAGCCATGTCTTTCCCAGACCGGAATCAAGCATCCAGGGATCGGTTTCTGGCTATCAGCCTTCTTCAGCCTGGATAGCTTGACTCCAGTGGTGTGGAGAGCCTGGGACTCACGTCTGAGTATACCCAGCACACTCGGGTGAAAATTGCAAAAAACACAGTTGATGGACAGAATGTAGAACAATGTCATACATTCATCCCAGTACAAGGATCTGGGCCTAAATCCATCGTTTTTTTGCACTCCACACCACCCTGGGTTAGACACTGGCTATATGCAAATCAGCTCTGACCCTGTGGCTCATGGGAACAGTCCAGTCCGAACTACCAAGCCATGTCTTTCCCAGACCGGAATCAAGCGTCCAAGGACCGGTTTCTGGCTATCAGCCTTCTTCAGCCTGGATAGCTTGACTCCTTTGGTGGGGAGAGCCTGGGACTCACGTCTGAGTATACCCAGCACACTCAGGGTGAAAATTGCAAAAAACACAGTTGATGTACAGAATGTAGAACAATGTCATACATTCACCCCAGTACAAGGATCTGGGCCTAAATCCCTCATTCTTTTGCACTCCACACCACCCTGGGTTAGACACTGGCTATATGCAAATCAGCTCTAAACCTGTGCCTCATGGGAACAGTCCAGTCCGCACTACCAAGCCATTTCTTTCCCAGACCGGAATCAAGCATCCAAGGACCGGTTTCTGGCTATCAGCCTTCTTCAGCCTGGATAGCTTCACTCCAGTGGTGTGGAGAGCCTGGGACTTACGTCTGAGTATACCCAGCACACTCTGGGTGAAAATTGCAAAAAACAGAGTTGATGGACAGAATGTAGAACAATGTCATACATTCACCCCAGTACAAGGATCTGGGCTTAAATCCATCGTTTTTTTGCACTCCACACCACCCTGGGTTAGACACTGGCTATATGCAAATCAGCCATGACCCTGTAACTCATGGGAACAGTCCAGTCCGAACTACCAAGCCATGTCTTTCCCAGACCGGAATCAAGCATCCAAGGACTGGTTTCTGGCTATCAGCCTTCTTCAGCCTGGATAGCTTGACTCCAGTGGTGTGGAGAGCCTGGGACTCACATCTGAGTATACCCAGCACACTCGGGGTGAAAATTGCAAAAAACACAGTTGATAGACAGAATGTAGAACAATGTCATACATTAACCCCAGTACAAAGATCTGGGCCTAAATCCATCGTTTTTTTGCACTCCACACCACCCTGGGTTAGACACTGGCTATATGCAAATCAGTATATATCAACAAAAAGAGAGAGAGGGTTGCAGGGCACTCTTGGTCCCCAGTTAATATCGCAAGTAATCAAAGAAAGAGTGTCCGTAAGGGAGGGGTACAAAGTGGTTGTCGCACGTGAAGTCTGAGGCCAGTTGTAAGTGGTCAGATGATAAGACCAATTTCATGGAAAAATACAAGATTTTTTCAGGAAACCCTCACTCACCCTAGTGGTGACATGCTTCATCATCGGGTCCCCCGGGAGAGATCGAGTACCTCCCCGGTGTGCTGCGACGCCAGGAGACTGCGGAGCAGGTTCTTGTGAGGATGAAGAGTGAAAAAATATAGTGAAATTAAAAATGTCAGAGGTTGTACCAAAAAATCATTTATTGGTTGGTCAACCTGACATGTTAAAAACTTATTATGTGTAGGGAAAACTAACCAAAATAAAATATACTGGTGTTACCCTAAAAAGGAGGTCAACATGTTTCTGCCCGTGATATGTGTGACTTTGCAGGGCTTTCTTCAGGACCAGTTTGTGAGTGTCCCAATGACAGGAGGGGCGCGCTAAGGCCCGCCCTGCCAATGGTCGTGAAAGTTAAAAATAGCACTATGTGTAAAAAGGTGCAAAAAAAGGAAAAACAAACTTGTAAGTTTGGGGATTTACCTCTGTTGCGAGGAACTAGAAGTTTGTAAAGAGAATGAGCCACGCCCCATAGAATCTGGGAAAGACATGGCTTGGTAGTTCGGACTGGACTGTTCCCATGAGGCACAGGGTCAGAGCTGATTTGCATATAGCCAGTGCCTAACCCAGGGTGGTGTGGAGTGCAAAAAAACGATGGATTTAGGCCCAGATCCTTGTACTGGGGTGAATGTATGACATTGTTATACATTCTGTCCGCAACTGTGTTTTTTGCAATTTTCACCCTGAGTGTGCTGGGGATACTCAGACGTGAGTCCCAGGCTCTCCACACCACTGGAGTCAAGCTATCCAGGCTGATGAAGGCTGATAGCCAGAAACCGGTCCTTGGATGCTTGATTCCGGTCTGGGAAAGACATGGCCTGGTAGTTCGGACTGGTCTGTTCCCATGAGGCACAGGGTCAGAGCTGATTTGCATATAGCCAGTGTCTAACCCAGGGTGGTGTGGAGTGCAAAAAAACGATGGATTTAGGCCCAGATCCTTGTACTGGGGTGAATGTATGACATTGTTCTACATTCTGTCCATCAACTGTGTTTTTTGCAATTTTCACTCCTAGTGGGCTGGGGATACTCAGACGTGAGTCACAGGCTCTCCACACCACTGGAGTGAAGCTATCCAGGCTGATGAAGGCTGATAGCCAGAAACCGGTCCTTGGATGCTTGATTACGGTCTGGGAAAGACATGGCTTGGTAGTTCGGACTGGACTGTTCCCATGAGGCACAGGGTCAGAGCTGATTTGCATATAGCCAGTGTCTAACCCAGGGTGGTGTGGAGTGCAAAAAAACGATGGATTTAGGCCCAGATCCTTGTACTGGTGTGAATGTATGACATTGTTCTACATTCTGTCCATCAACTGTGTTTTTTGCAATTTTCACCCCGAGTGTGCTGGGGATACTCAGACGTGAGTCCCAGGCTCTCCACACCACTGGAGTCAAGCTATCCAGGCTGATGAAGGCTGATAGCCAGAAACCGGTCCTTGGATGCTTGATTCCGGTCTGGGAAAGACATGGCTTGGTAGTTCGGACTGGACTATTCCCATGAGGCACAGGGTCAGAGCTGATTTGCATATAGCCAGTGTCTAACCCAGGGTGGTGTGGAGTGCAAAAAAACGATGGATTTAGGTCCAGATCCTTGTACTGGGCTGAATGTATGACATTGTTCTACATTCTGTCCATCAACTGTGTTTTTGCAATTTTCACCCCAAGTGTGCTGGGGATACTCAGACGTGAGCCCCAGGCTCTCCACACCACTGGAGGCAAGCTATCCAGGCTGATGAAGGCTGATAGCCAGAAATCGGTCCTTGGATGCTTGATTCCGGTCTGGGAAAGACATGGCTTGGTAGTTCGGACTGGACTCTTCCCATGAGGCACAGGGTCAGAGCTGATTTGCATATAGCCAGTGTCGAACCCAGGGTGGTGTGGAGTGCAAAAAAACGATGGATTTAGGCCCAGATCCTTGTACTGGGGTGAATGTATGACATTGTTCTACATTCTGTCCATCAACTGTGTTTTTTTGCAATTTTCACCCCGAGTGTGCTGGGGATACTCAGACGTGAGTCCAAGGCTCTCCACACCACTGGAGTCAAGCTATCCAGGCTGATGAAGGCTGATAGCCAGAAACCGGTCCTTGGATGCTTGATTCCAGTCTGGGAAAGACATGGCTTGGTAGTTCGGACTGGACTGTTCCCATGAGGCACAGGGTCAGAGCTGATTTGCATATAGCCAGTGTCTAACCCAGGGTGGTGTGGAGTGCAAGAAAACGACGGATTTATGCCCAGATCCTTGTACTGGGGTGAATGTATGACATTGTTCTACATTCTGTCCATCAACTGTGTTTTTTGCAATTTTCACCCCGAGTGTGCTGGGGATACTCAGACGTGAGTCCCAGGCTCTCCACACCACTGGAGTCAAGCTATCCAGGCTGATGAAGGCTGATAGCCAGAAACCGGTCCTTGGATGCTTGATTCCGGTCTGGGAAAGACATGGCTTGGTAGTGTCGGACTGGACTGTTCCCATGAGGCACAGAGCTGATTTGCATATAGCCAGTGTCTAACCCAGGGTGGTGTGGAGTGCAAAAAAACGATGGATTTAGGCCCAGATCCTTGTAGTGGGGTGAATGTATGACATTGTTCTACATTCTGTCCATCAACTGTGTTTTTTGCTTATTGAGCACGGCATGGTTGTTAGGCCACATTGATACCCAAAGTAGTAAGGGAGCAAGTTTGATATGATGCTAAACATATTTCACCCCAGCTCCTGATGTGCTGCATAACAAGGACTAGACACTGGCATCCCCAAGAACCTCCTACCTTAGCTTGTAGGATACATACATCCCTATAACCCCAGATACTGGCACCATAGGTCAAAACTGGGATACATTTTCTTTTGTATATTTTCAGTAAAGGAAGTATAGGTTTTTTGCCCAGGTTTGAGCCTATATTAAAAATAGAACCCACTGCGTGTGAGTCCAAGAACTAGAATGATCGAAGGCGACCCACAGATAGGGAAACTGGATTACTCTCTTTTCCATTTTCCTTTATATTTCGAACTGGATTTTTTGGGCCACAAGCCATAATAAAAGTTTTGGAGCGGTTATTCTCCAAAATGAACTTTCCCATAAATTCAGCAAAAGTATCCAAAAGGATTTAGAGGCCTTTATAGGGTTCTAGCTTAAAGGATAGCATTTATAGGGTTCTAGCTAAAAGGATAGCAATGCCCACATTAAAACAGGCACTGATTTATTCTTAACTAGTGGCATATCCTGCCATCTACCAGCTAATGCGGCCTCAAGATCGTTAATGTAAAGTAAACACAGGATGGGGGCAAGAATGCAAACCTGTCAAACTCCACGGTACTCCCCATACCGAACAGTGGCAGAGAGAGCGAAATAGACCACATGAAGAAAGTCCACCTGCCCAGCCTCCACTCCCATTTGGAGCAACATTTCTAACAGCTTAGACCAGTTAACACGTTTGAAAGTGCAGGTAAGATCCATAAAGGTCAGATAATTAGAACTCCACTTAACAGTGCATTTACTAACCTGCAGATGCTGGTTGAGGCAATGTTCCAGGGCGCCCAAGCCTATCCTAAATCCATACTTGGCCTCCAAGAAAATATTGGACTCTGTGGTCTAAAACAAATGCCTTTCCAGGAAAACTCACCCAAATATCTTTATAGTGTAGTCCAGTGGAGAGATAGAATGGTAACTGTTATGGTCTTGGCGGTTCCCCTTTTTGAATACGGGCACAATGACTGCCAACTGCCCGAACTTAGGAAGACCTGACTTGCAAGCTGCATTAATGGAGTTGGTCAAAAGGGGTCCCCAGAACTCTATCTTGTCCTTGGAAAGGTCCATAGTAACCCAGTGAGGCCCAGGTGCTTCAATAAAGGAGATTTCAATTAAGGCATCCACTACCTCATCTAGCGTGAATGAAATATAGAGGGAAAAATTGGGCAGACTTCTAGCGCTATTATAATTAACAGAGTCGCTATTGGATGGGGAATAAATCCCAGTAAAATGGGAAACCCCTAAAGCTTTCATTGGTGTTTTGGAGAATATGTTGGAATAAATCACCTGCCAAAATGCCCTTGTATCTTTGAGTGCACAGGAGGTTAACCTAGCATCCAAGGTTTCCCTTTGTAAGTCAAGCTTCCTCTTTTCGCACGGCCAGACTATAGTCCATCCTGCAGGATGCTACTTTGTCCTTATTCCTTGGAAGGGATTCAACGCCCTTCAAAATCTAGCATTTGCTTTCCTACATACCCCATTGAACCATGCTTCCTCTCTCCCTCTAGGGACCCTCAATTGTTTAAAAAACAAGGACCTTGTATTGGAGCTCAACACGACAAAGCACTCTACTATTAAAGTGGGACAGGAATTAGTAGAAGGACAAACATTCACCAACTCTTGATGGGCAATAAGTAGCTGGCAAAGAACGCAAACCATATGTGCATGTTTCCAAATTAGCCTATGTCCATTGTCTTTGGTTTTAGTTAGGACATTAGTGGCCATTTGCTCACTATGCCTCATTGATGGACTGATTAATGAGATTGTGAGGGGATTGTGGTCACTAAACACACTTGCTTGTACCCCCACCCCACAGAGATGCTATCAGCCAGGTTTCTTGAAATGAAGTTGTAGTCAATAGCGTACTGCAGCCGCTGTCTATATCACCAGATTGTGAGAAAAAGAAACAGTAGGCTCAAACGCATTCCAAATGCCACAGGACAGTACATCACTGAATACATTGATGCCCCTCTGCTCTCTTTGCTGGGTCGGCATCCCACCTATATAGAAAATCAAAAGGGCTATATAATTCAAAATCGGAAGTATCCCCTGTTAGACCTGTCATCCTTATAGTGGTATTCACCTCAATATTTTGCCTCTCTCCTCCATTTTTAAGATCTTGTTTTTGCTGGCATTAGCTACACAGTGCTAAAGTGCTTGCGCTCTATTCTCTAAATGTGGTAATATTGTCTTAGTTCCAATTGGCATATGTAATTTACTTATAAGTCCTTGGTAAGGTGGTACTACATGTCCCCAGGACCTGCAAATTAAATGCTACTAGTGGGCCTGCACCACTGACTGTGCCACCTACTCAAATAGCCCTTCCTACATTCCTCAGCCCTGCCATTGCAGAGCGTGTGTGTGTAGTTTTAAATTGCCATTTCACCTTTCAAAATCAACTTTTTGCCAGGTCCAAGTCTTCCTTTTTAATACAAATGTCACTCGTAGGTTAACTGGACAGCCCAGAGGGCAGCGTGCATTGCATTTAAAAAGCAGGACATGTATTTTTAAGTTTTATGTGCCCTTGCCATCGTAGTGTAAAACTATCGAATTAATTTTTCACTACCGTAAGGCCTATCTCTCTCTCAGGATAACATTGGAGTTGCCTTATTATAGTTCATAAGTCTAATTCCAAATGGGAAGAGATAACCAGTTCATGTTTGGTGTCTCTTGAATCCGAAATTAAAATCCTAACTTATCGCAAAGTCAGATTTTATATTACAATTCTGAAAATTACACTTTTAGAAAGTAGACATTTGCTTGCCTTAGCCATTTGGTGGCAGCAGCTTGTCTCTGTTCGTATGGCTGGGTACAGTTGGCAGTTGGAGTTTGTGTATTCCACCTAGACAGAAGCACACAATGGGAGCTTAGGTGTGACTGGATGGACCATTACACCCAGACACCCTTAAACCTGTATAAGCTGTATAAGCTGTGTCCTGTCCGCACAGAAATGGCTGTGTCCTGTTCCCACAGAAAAGGCTGCATACTCCCTATGGTTAGCAGACCAGGGTAGGGCCCTTCAAATGCATGCCCCTAGAAGAGTTTTCCCCAATTTAAAGGCACAACTGGGTATAAATACTAGACCTCACACACCAACTCTTCAGGACACTTCTGGACCTATGCATACTCTGCCAGGAATGAGGACTGTGCTTCTGAAGGCCTGCCACTCTTCTGAACTGCACTCTGCTGGACTCCCGCTTTACTGTGCTGACCTGCTGCCCTCTTGCCTGGGAGAGAAAGACTGGGCCTTCATATCTTAAACCCAGAACCCAGAGTGACTCCAAGGGCTAGTTCACTGGCCTCCTAATCTGAAACCTCAGGGACATATGTTGTGTGCATGTACAGACAGCGTACACATAAGCACACCTGTGGCTGTGTATGGCGCCATTTCCATATTCTCACAGTATTACCAGTAAAACATGAGATGACCACCAACTATGACAGATAAAACACTCAAAGTAAGGCTGACGAAACACTCAGAGAAAGTATGGCACAATTGTATGTGTGAATCCAGAAGTAGAGTGAGTAGTATGTTCATTTCATCGGCAATGCAAGGTGGTACATTTGGTGCATAAGTACAGAACTCCATTTCCCAAGGAACCTATGTTTTTAGAGAGTTACTGCATGACTGCGTGAGACTTCCAAGTCTTGTTGGCCATCTTGGATCCAGAGGGCATATAAGCCATGCTCTTGTGACTGCACCTCGCTAAGTTATCTTGCCTCAACAGAACACAGTCCTTCTCTCGGGTGGCCCGTGCTGATTCCTGAAGCGTGCAGGGATTTACAGCTTACCTTGTATTCCTGCACTCCTCTCTCTAGCGTGGCATCTTCTCAGACTGGTACAATCAATGCAGCGGATCTCGCCCAGATCTGCAAAATGAAAGAAACAAGAAACAGTCAGCTAAGTGGCAATATGGCGATGCATGCACGCACGAATGATAACAGTTAAGCCCCTAAAATGCATAGCAGAGTTGTGCTCGAGTGAGTGTATCATTTGTGATTAGAATCCAGAATTCCTCAACCTCAGGATTGTGATTACTAATTTTGTGCAAAAATAGCTCATACAAACCAAGGATTGCAAATACTAAGTATACTAAAATCATGTAAACTAAGTATTGTAAATATAAGCATACTACTCATAGCGAATGATCTAGAGTTTGCGCTCAAATAAGCGGTGACAATCAAAACTTTAAACTTGAATGGCTGGTGCACATTCACACGTTTCAATAGTAATAATTCCTAGGCAACTCGGTACCTGTCTGAAATCAGGTATGACATATAGCAGAAGATGACCGAACAACAGATAGGTTTGGTTAACTAATTTGCTTCTATTTAGTTAAAATGAATCAGAATACTGTAAACCATAAATTGTGTAATTAAGGTTTTGCCCTTAGAAATTGGTATATTTTGTAACCATTTTTTTTTTAGATATCTTTCTAACTAGATTGTTTTTAATATAAGAAAGCATTGTCCTGAAGAAGGTGACCAACGTTTTCACCGAAACGCCGCGTCGACAGTTTTCTTGCTTTGCAAATTGTTTTTTTAAATAATATGTAATGTAATGTTTTAATAAATTGTATGAAAAATTGTTTTTAACAGTATTGTGACAAACAAACCGATCAGCTCCTCTTTTTATAATAAATAATTTTCAATATAAAATGCAAAACCGTTCCTTACTTCATTCTTGTTGAAAGTTGCACAAAAAAGGGTTGTCATAGAATTGCTTAGAATTGTCTAGACCAATGTTAGATTTGTGAATTTGTTATTTTGTGGGGTATAACTCCAAATATTGACTATACTCACGCGGCTACCATAGAACGAGGCTTAGCAGGGGGACTATGCATTTAGTCTCAGCTGCTACTAAAAATTAGGAAAAGGGATCCGTTTGATATTTGCCGATATAGCAGAAGACGCAACATATGAGGTAGCCTCAATGTGAAGACAAAGAAATTATGTTAAAAGAAGCCGTATATTATCATTTTATTAATACCTGGTTGTCTTCACATTGAGGCTACCTCATTTGAAATCAGTTATGATATATAGCAGAAGATGCAACAGACAGGTACCGAGTTGCTTAGGAATTATTACTATTGAAAGTACTGTTACCCTGTCCTAGGAACTCTAACTAGTTTCAGGGGGTCCCTGTTTTTTACATTGCACATTCACAGGTTTAGCACTCCAGTGAGCTATGACTCACAACTTTGGACTAAGAATGAAGGGTGCAATGTGAATTTCAGGACAAAGCATACAGGTCAAAGGGGTCTGAGAACCTACCATGAACCCCTGGAGAAAAGAGTGTGAAACTTTGGGTGTAATTTGAAGTGAATCCAAAAACACCAGTTAATACTCTGTGATCCAGCTAAACAGCCATATAATACATGTGAGTGATTGGCTATATGTAAGGGTGGCATATCAGTAACATGAATGACAATGTGTGAGTGGCAACAGGTACATCATCGGGTTGCTAATCCTTTGTCCACAATTTTCCTACAGACAACCACAAGTACCGCTTGACTGACTCCTTCCCTACGACAAATAGCGGCTGCTACTTAATGGCAGTGGGGAGGTAGGTCACGGATGGAGGGGAAGTTGGCACTGGACAGAGAATGAAAAGAAAAAAATCACTTACCTGTGTGCCGCCTCTCTGTCCTCTTCACCCAATTCCAGGACTCCAGAGGCAGGAATCAGGAAAAGTAAGCTCCCAAGCTTCCAGACTCCACTAGCCGATCATGACACTGCTGATAGCAGCGTTGCGATTGGTTTGAGTACCATGGTTCAGCACCCAGAGAGGGACTGGGAGCCTGGGCATGTACTCCACCCAGGCTGTGCAACACAGCCCGATATAGAACATGCTAAGTGCACTTTACTGTTTGGCCGGTCCAAGACGGCTGACCAAACTGTCATGCACACTTACAGAGTGCCATTATTCCTACCCCTGCTCCTCTGACACAGCCCAGCCCCACCCACCCCTAACAAGCTGAGAAAGGACGGAAAATATAATGATAATAACAGTGCGTTATTATTTTTTTAATTTTCCTTCCTGAGCTGCGGGGTGATGCTCCTCCGCCTTAGCAGAGGAGCCGCTCCTGCCGAAGACGCCCCTAGAGATGTATTGAGGTGGCTCATCAAAAGGTGATCCATTCAGATCACAAAGTACCAGTAGGCTGTGGGCTGTCTTTTATTATTATATCCACACTGCAATTCGTTTTGGCTGCGCTCATAGGTGAACAGTGCCTTCTGTTCCCCGTGTAGAACACTAAAAGGAGTGGTCAGACTGTCTTCACACCATAGTTCCCATATCAGGTTAGTGCTTGTTTGTGTGTGCAGGGTTCTAACAACATAACAGGCTTACAACAACTTTGCATCTGAACCTAGACACTGCTATCTGTGAGTCTACCCTGCCAAGTGGTGCCACCCCAGTCCTGGACCCTTGGAAGTGGATCCAATGGAACCAAAACATCTCCTCTACTGCGCAGCACAACCCCAAGCAGAATTGATGCATCTCCATTGCTGCGTGGATTGAACTCGTCACACAGACTTGCATCGCCGCCACAACCTGCATCACCTCTGAAACCAACACCGCGCAACACAACCTTGATGTGAGCCCTCGCATCTCTTGTTAATGGCAGACTTGACAATGACACCTAACTCCGCATAGCAGCCCCACAGCTCCTTGGAACCGGTACATCGGGCCAACATCACAACGCATCCCCGTCTCCGGACTTTGCACGCAAGCCCCGTCGATAAGATTCTCGAAGTCAATTCAACAGGATCTCACACCGCAGCCTCACCGCATTTCGGAACCAATGCATCACCTCACCTGTACGACACATCTTTGACATGGATCCTTGCAACACTCCACAAATCAGGATTTAAGGTACTCTATCCATTGGATCTAACTGGGTCTCTGTAGCTGTTCTGTGGTCCATCGCGGTTGGCTTGACTTGCGACTTTGTCCAGGGCTGACACGACCAGATATCCACAGTTGAGGCTTTTCGCCTGTTTGCGCTATTTTCTCAAAATTTCAAATACAATATCAATGGTTATAGCAATTGGATTTTTGTCGTTTTGGTTTGTTTTATTTATTAAAAAACTGTGTATTTCTCTAATCCTGTTGTGGCCTCTTTTTTTTGTGGTGTGTTTAGACTGTTCTACTGTTTGAAGTGTTACATTAATACTTTACATATTTACGCATTGCCTCGGAGTTAAGCCTGCATGCTTTGTGCTAAGCTACCCGAGGATTGAGCATAGGTTCATTTAGGGTTTGCTTATGACTGCACACTGAGAAGAATTGTGGTTGGCCCTTGAGAAGTGTTTCACCCCCTCAACCAGTAATCCCATTTCTTACATCCCCCAATTTCGTATGAACATCGCCAGCTATCAGCCTTGTAACATCTATTCCCAACCTTAAGTACATGCCTTAAACCTTATCAATAAATTCAAAACGAATAAGATATTTGGGCTTGTTCTTAGCACTGAAACTATCATTATAAAAGTTAATTCAGGTTAACATAAAATTATTGGACCAGACGAGATGGAAGGCCTGAAAACTCCCTGTATCAACCTGTATTGGCTTGATTTGCCAATTTAATGTCACCTTAAACCATGCAGTTAACCCTGACCTTGCCCATCCGGAGAAAGTGAGGGTTGCTGACAAAGTATGACAAATATAACTGTCACAGAGGACATTCATGGTTGTCCATGTTTCTTGGATAAACACAATATCAAAGAGGCTAATGCAGCTTACCCAACTCTCCAACTTTAAATCTAGCCATGACACCTGTAATGTTCCAACTAATTAGCTTGATTGCCAGGTTCACAACAGGGTTGGCTTGGGTCTCCAAACTACCTCAAAAATCCAGAGAGCTCCAAGATGCTACCTTGGGGACATGAGTTCCACAATGGGGAAAGCAAAGGAATTGCACCAATGTATTTTGATTTTGAGTTTCAGATGGTATAGAGTTGGGGACAGCACACATGTTTGTCTGCTGCTGTTGTCAATCATTGGGCACTAGATGTAAAAGAGCAGATAAACAGTTGGAGGTCACTACATTGAAACCATCAGTCAAATTAGGGGGGGGGAGCTTGAGTACCAAAACGAGTGTGCAAGAAGCTGGGGCCAGCTGTCTATAAACATAGCCCAATGGTAAAGGTATCACCCGGTCAAGGCAAGACAATCCCCTCTTCCAAAGATGTAGAAGACCCTGTGTATTTGATGGATATCACGTCGAGAACTTGGATTCCACTAAGTAGCTCTGGAAAAATGGCTCCACCCCAACTTTCCTTCTGTGATAAGTGGTTACCGAGCACCATAGCAGTATTAAGGTCTCCCGTACAGCGGAGTATCTGGCAATGCTACATAGTGCTGGAAATAGGACTCCACCTCTCTTCTTGAGTTCTGGGACCCAAAGTCCTTAGGGGAGCAGCACATAGAGATCTCCCGCACAGCTGGGTCTCAGGGCATGCGAAGTAGTGCTGGAAATATGTTCCTCGCCCCTCCTCTCTTGACTTCTGGGATCTGTAATCCTGGGATGGAGTAGCAGCAATGAGGTCTTCCCATAGCATACACTCATTGTGATACATAGTACTTATGTTTATTTACACAATTATGAACAGTAACAATCCAGGGCAACTAAAGGGCATTAATTACATATCAAGTCCTGCAAAAACTTTAGTAAGGGTTTAGACTCAGTGTACAGCCAGTGGTCAAAGTGGGGGGAAAAAAAGAAGGGGAGCTGTGGGTGGAGAGTCCGACGGTGGGGATAACCCAAGGATTGGATTAGTGGGCGGAGTCAGAGGTGTAGCCAGAATGTGCCAAACATCCTAATTTTTAGTATTTGTTTGGCATTTCACCGACCAGTGACAGCTTATTGTGTTGTTTAATTCAACCAATAGATACACTTGATTATTTAAGGTTTAATAGGAGTTATTTGGCATTTAAATACATTCACAAAGTGGGATATATTTCCAATCACACAATGTCCCAAATACGCTTAAAAGTGGAATCACAAGCCATTTGTCTCCAAGCCATGCAGTTTCTCTCATTAGCACTTCTCCTCCCTACTTCCACAAGGGCAGTTCAAACATGAATGGCGAAATATCCTAGTTTGCAAATGTTTTCTATATAATCATGGCTCTGCCATATTTGCCACATAATACATCATCCACTGCATAATCTTACAGTTTTAACTAATCATTTTTGTAGCTCAAACAGATAAAAAGTTACTAAAAAACGTAACTTGAGTTGCTGCAAAGGGGACCTCTCTTTGAAAGGTTGACTTATAACCTTTCTCACTGCTGGATTTGTATGTTATTCTGATACTAATGAGGCAAAATCTTGGCAGAGACTTAACATGTATAAAAATTTCTAAATAATAAAGTATAAGAAAATGTATTGCATTACACTGCAGGCTTTTTGTTGTTGCATAACTTAGTCAACACTGCGGCATCATTTTGTCCCCCATTGCTGCATAATTCCAGTGGCTCCACAGCAGGTAGCACATGTTAAAAGTGCTTGTGCATGAAGCAGAGAGACTGTGAAGTTTGCAAACTTAGATTGGTGTGCGTGCAAATCCTGCAATGCAATGCTGATACTTGGTGAGTTGTAGCTGCTACTGCTGAAACAAGGCCAACAGAGGTACCAATGGGTGAGGTGGACTGGCCTCGATGGCATGGCCGGCTTTAGTGCTGGTGGCGTCCTGTGCAACAATGTTTGTTGGTGCCCCCAATTATCACCTATGCCTCGTACTCCCTCACTAGCACCCTTTAACAGTTCCCCTCAAGTCTCCATAACCACACTCTTTAATTTGATTTACAGCACCACTCATACCAGTGAACGCTGTCAGAACACTTTACATCACAAACACTACACAGAGACAATCATTTATACGTGTGTAAATTACTGTTTAGGAAATGTTACATAAGGCAAAGGGCAACAGGGTGTAGAAGCCACATGACAACCATACCAGTAGGCAGTATAGTTTAATAGCTCACTGTTCTATGTTAGGATTTTAACTTATAAACTGCAAGTAACAAAAGGATCTCTCTGACAAAAGCAGTAACCTGCTAACCTAGTTAACATTATGTGCACTTTGTGATCTGCATGGTACATGTTCTTTCCACCAGGCACATTAACCCTCTGTGCTACCTTTCCAGGAGTCAACCCTACAACTACACAAAACTCCGATCTGTCTCTAGGAAGAACATTAATCACTTACGTTATCATGACATTTTGCTGGTTGCTGATAATTGCTGGATGCCAGGAAGAAGGCAGGAAGTTTTATTTTAAGCCATAATATACTTGCAAACACTACTCACCCACCAGAAATAGGTACCCAGTGCGGTCACACTGTTCACACCACCCTATCCTGCTCAAGTTCCATGTGACCTCAGTGACAGAGTCACAGTGACTGGATCACTGTTGCTCTAGGGCGTACTGCTCCATAGGCCTGCCCGCAAGACTGAAGATGAACTTCAGTATGAATTGTGGTGGACAGGCCTTCAAGGTTAACCCACAATTGACACCACTAGGGTACACCTGCTTGTGCTAAAACATCAGGCCTTGTAAGGTCTAGTGGGGCCTTCTAAGGTCTAGCATGGGAATATGCTCCCTCAGTAGAGTGGTCTGGTGGATTGGTCATGAAGGCTAAACCCAGTTCCAAATTCGACAGCTCTGGCCTTAGTGCCACATCCTATCCCCCACAGAACACCATACTGCGCCACTGAGAGAAACTCACACTGCCTTCAGCTACAACCAGATTGTGCCTACTATAAACACTTGGATGTGGCTCAATTCAAAATAAGCACTTTGGTGGAGCAAGGTTTCATATGTAAAGAAACTTGTTTGGATTCAGCCCTTTCGAAATACTATTTAACTTGTTAACCAACATGTTTTGTAAGTACTAATAGATGCACCACACAACATTTCATTATCCAGGGGAAGCTTTCCTATGTGCTTTACTTACAATTAACCCGAGTGTCTTAATGTGGCTGCCGAAAACGCGGGAACTCTTCTGCGCATGCATCTACGTAGTATGACGTACTTTTCTTTTGGTGGGAATTCTTTGCAGCTGCGCAGTATCAGCTAATATGACCTCTACAACCTCACATACTAATGCTTATGCTTTTGCTTAAATTAAACCTTGTGTGTCTTGCTAATCTGCTAATGCAATAGATAAAATAAAGTAATGGGGTTAGGGTAGAAATAAGTGGTATACAGTGCATTCATTTATTTCTGTGTTCTAACGTGTCCTTCTTTGATTTTTTTAATAGCTCGTATTTGGGCCTGAAGGGTGTCAATATCCTCCATTTTGGATTTGCAGTGCATGCGCATTGAAACTTTCAAATCCTTGAATCCATGGCATTGAATAGCTGCCAAGTTCCATCTTACCCACGATGCGCCTGAGAAACTCACCTTCTGACCCAGAGAAAGGAATAACCTGAATGAAAAGTTATACATTATATATGAAGTGAAATGAAATAATGTTGGGTGAAATAAAATCATGGGAAAATGAATTATGGGCGGGAACCTAGGTCAATTAAACTAAAAGAAAATTATCTCATACTGGTTTGGCGTGATGACCTCTCCCCATCTTTCTGACCAATCAAATGAAGGGAATACACACATTTGCAACATTGGGTGGTGGTACATATCCTGGAAATTGGTATAACTAAGGTAGGATTAGTCAATTAATTTGTCCATCTTGTCACAGACCTGTCACTGATCCAACGTATGCTGAAGGAGATCGTGGATGCCGCAGAGCTCAGAAGGCTGGTCGAGCACTCTGAAAGTAAAGATCCGAAGATCCGGGAGGAGACTCTGCCATCTCGAAGGGGAACGAGAGTAGCTGCAGAGAGCGGTGTGACGCTGGTGTTACACTTAGCGGAGGTTTCCTGTTCTGTCTTGCAACTGTCCTGACCTGTTGGCACCTGATTAGTAGGGGCCCTTTTCTTTCCAGCCCTTGGCCAGGGGTTGGTCCTCGCACCATTGTAGGTAAATATAAATCTGTATGGTATGTCTTTGTACTGTTTCCCTTTCTCACCCTTCCCAGGTACCAATGTCTAAAAGTAATTTCGCAAAGTCTCTAAAGATTTATTCTTTGATCATTATTTTTCTACTTGAAAAGTCTTTAACTGCTCAGAATTGGTACTTTATTCACAAAATATTGCATAGATAAAATGTTTAAAACTTTCCAAGTTTGTGGTTATTTTTCGAAATAAGGTCAATGTTATTCTATACCTATTATTATAACACCTTTGATCCATTAGACCTAAAGAATTAGAGTATAAATGTGACAAGGATTTGGTAAGTTATGGTATACAGGTATATATTATAATATGGAAATTAAACTCCTGATAGGCAGTAAAATTAGATTACAGGTTTAAAAGTGTGTATGTTTATGGGCCCAGGTGAGTATGGTATTTTAGAAATATCTTAAACTGGTAAATCTCGTGCCATCAACTTGATAAGTGTAATATGCTGTCTAAAAAAAAAGTAAAAGCTAACAATCATAGGGAATGCAAGTTTAAGTAAAGCATGTGAAATGTAAGCTTAATGATCTCTCACTCACTATTCAGAAATCAGCGAGTGGTTTTACCTGAAAAGTTATGGCCATGACTACAGGGTCCTGAAGGGAACCGTTTCAATGTCCATTTATTATATCCATACAAAACATAAGCAGTATGGTTTAAAAAGACCACATCCATAAACACAGAACCATGGTACACATTTTGTTTTCCAATCTAAGCATCAAACAGGTATTGCAATACATCCAGGAATGGTACACTTCCCCACCTGGGGACAACAATGCTGTTCAAAGAAAGACGAGAAAGCAAATGTAGCACTTCACTGCAAAGTCTGTAAAGTGAGGCTGATGTGTATGGATGTGAATACAACCAATCTGGCCACTTTGCAACCACTCTTATTTAGTTATGTATTTATTTGTCATATTTAAAACCTTTTATTTCTGTCCATCCCAAGGCTGAACTTTGGAATAGAAAAATGTCAGAAAAAGGGCATTTCCCGCAAGAGTGTTTTTCTTTTTTTGGATCCATTTCACAGGGAAGCAACTAAATGAAAGAAGGAAAGAGAGGTTGTGAACTGTTTCTTCAAGTCACGGTTTTCAGTAAGTGAGGAGCAAGACAGAAAGAGAGGGAATAATAGGAAGAGAGGGGAGGGGGGCAGCTGCCAGCATAGAAAAGAAGAGGACAATTATGTGTCTTCTCTGGGTAGTAAGGAAGAGCCCGAGTCCTTTTCCTTCTCTGCCCATCCCTGAATGTCCACAAAAGCAAGGCGATACCTTAACTGAATGACTTTGCTATTTCTGCTGTCCTGGGACACAGTTTTGAAAAGAAAAAGTAGGCGAACTGAATCTTTTTATTAAAAGAAGTAGGGGCGCGCAGTGCCCTTCTGATCCCGCCCACTTCGACCACTGTGTATAGCACATTTAGATTAAAACTTCCATTTTATTGATATAATTTCATATATAAAATCAAAAAATTATGACAAACATAAATCATTAGACAACCATAATACCTCATAACAAACAATTAGAAATTGCGACCAATCATACATAACCAATAATTACAAAAACATCAATATTTCTGTATAGCATACACTCATTGTGATACATAGTACTTATGTTTATTTACACAATTAGGACATACAGCCATGGTGTGTTAATAATTGTTATTAAATACTCAGTTAATACGTTTTATTAATTACATTTCCCAAGATTTGGGGCCTATTAGGACACTGAACTGGCCTTTCACAAGATAGATTGTGAGAATTTTGTTTTCAGGTTGTGAAAATGTGATACATATAATCATGCAGCTTGAGGAAATGCACCTAGACATTGAAGGGTATGGGAAACAAGGTTTCTCTAGATATATTATGAACGCTTTTGTTTTTCAGGTAGATTGTGACTATTTTTTCTGAGGACTACCCTTTGGTAAATGTAAGGGTTTAGTGGTGAGAAAGGGCACTTTCATGAGAAAGGTGCAAAAACCTTTAGTAGTGGTCTAATCTGTAACATTTAGAGCTATATGCCTTCAGGTGTACAGATGATATAGCCCGTTTAATAAAGCATGAAATTCTCTGTTCCCAGTAGTTAAGAATGGTTACATCCCTACTGTAAAAACAGCTTCAATGAATTATAATAGTGTTTATTGTCAGTAGGCTGTACAATTTTTGAAAAGTACTAATCACATCAATAAATACATCTTTAAAAAAGAAAGTCCATTTAATAAAAAAGGTTTGGCTGTTGTGTTTCTAATTGTAAGCACACAATAATAATATTTTCAAGGTCGAAAATCCTGTAGAATAAATGTGAGGAATGTTCAAAAGAATTGTCAGAGGACTGCTGTGCAACCTTAGCATGTGTCTGCCTGACATCCATCTTGTAAAATTGTGTTTTAACTAGGCATATTCTGACCCCTTTCTCTATTAGCAGTCAAATCGTTTTTTTCATATTGAAGGCTGTGAATGGCTGTTGTGAGAGAGAAGGGTCCTGGAACCCTGTAGAAGGAGTGTTGGTTCGGAGGGTTTATGGTGCATCATGTCCCAGATAGTTGGTGGACATTTAGAGTAAGAAGACTGATACGATTAACCTGTGGACCTCAATGTTTGTGTGATATACAACATTTAAATAGTATTCCTGGGCAGGAAACACAAAAACTTAGAATGTGATAACTAAGGACCAGTCTGAGCGGTCAATAGTCCTGAATAAAATATTGCCCTTTGCATGGCCTATTAATTGCCTATGAGGGAGGTTGATCGGACCACATCTATGATGCTTAAAGTTTCTTCTGCCTCATAGAAATTTGAGATAATGTGGTCAGGGAGATTACATTTATTTCTTACAAAGCCTCATGCGGAGCAGCTTTACCGCACAAGGTAATACAGACCAGGGCAGGTCAAAGGCCAGCAGTGGAATTGGCTTAGCAGTGCACAAGTGGGGACAGGATAGCAGTTAACGCACCACAGTTCTGGGTTGTCCAGTCCGGCCCAGAACTGTGTTTCAAGCACATTTCTCATGTCCACACAGCTCCCTATTCCTCCAGCTTGTTGGGCTGTGTGTCACTCTTCTAGGCAGCTCCTTGATGTAGAATTATCCTCACCTTTCCCATAACTCCTTCCTTTAAGCTTGTTGTCAAGCAGCGCTTCTAGGAGCATTGTTGCAGGTCCTCATGATTTGCACTGGAAAAGAAAATTCCAATCCAAACTTTGTGTCGGTTTGCGTAACTTTTTGTGACACTGCACCAGTGCAAAGCCTTGATAAATCTGGCCTACAGTTGTACATTTATGCCCCTAATGCAAGATAACAATTGAAAGGGCAAACAAAGTTGGCAAATTGAGACGAATCCAAATTGTATCTACTCCTCCTAGGCTGAATGAGTCATTTTATTATTACGCTGCATTCTGCTGTGATGGTTTCTTATAATCTATCATGTTTTTATTGTGGTAGTGTGCTGCTTTGCTGTGTTTTTTTGGGGGACTGCTATTGTGGTTTGTTGTGTTATGTAATTCCTTTTCAGTCTTTATGAAATGCTGCTGGGTTCCAGCCGAAAATAAAACATTTCATTATAATTTCAGTGTAGACAACCATGTACCACCACCAACTGCAATATCCTAACTACTTTATATGCCTCTAGTCAGTATAAAGCCATGGCACAGAAAAATGCCTTACTTTGCCACTGCCCATGCTCACTTCATGATGGAGCCTACAAGTCATAGCTTAGAAACTCTTTGATCAGTTTAGGAACATTCAACCAGAAATGTAGCATTTTGTTTACACCTGGTACTAAGTGAATCCTCAGAACTGGAGCGGAGTTTGATTCCAAGAGATGGTGTTGGTGCAGAAAGTGTTTGATAGTTAAACATGTCTGTTTATAAAATGGCATCTACACGTTGGCGAACAAATGCCAATTGAGTCTTTGTTCCTGTACACAAGGGCACTTAGCAGCATATTCAGAGTCTGGCAGACAGGGTCCTCTGCCACAAGGATGGTGCAGTACACTGTCCACCAAACTAATGGTCTACCAGGTCTATAAGTGTCGGGTAGACCATCATGTCTCCAGCAGCAGAGCCCTGGTGGCTCTGCCAGTGGAAAACTGAGACTGATGGTCCTCTGGAGGTTCGTTCGGATGAGGTGTAAGTAGATACACAATGGTATCTAAGAATTACTCTTGTGTGGTCCACCCGATTGCGTACATGTAGTAAATATATGATATGTTCCATAGGAAGTATTACTGTTAGCTGAAGTTTTAGGCTTTATTTTGTCTGCCCTAGTAAGATCGGATGGCCCAACATACTTTTTCTCCTGCTCAGGACTGCCAAGAAAAGCATGGTGGTCCCAAATAGAAACAAGCATTAAAAATGCAATAGGTCACGCCTTTTATTAAGTTTAAGCCATTTTCTTTGCTATATAATACCATTAGCAAAGCAAATGGCTTTAACTTAATCAAAGGCGAGACCAATTGCATTTTAAATGCTTGTTTTTTAATCTATTCGCTTTTGTAGCAGACTACCATAAACTCAAGCCAGGCACAGGTGAAAAACACAACCAATTCCAGAACCAGACTTAAACAGTCAAGGAGAAATGGGCACAGGAAAAAAAAGATCTGCAACTGTTTGCACCTGCTCTGTAAGATAAAAAGAGAAGTACCTGCAATGTTTTCATGCAATACAGTATCTCAGGCAACCAAAGTGTGGAAAGTAAAGGCAAATCTCTGCAATCACTATCCCTAGTGCGAACAAGTCAAAGACAGGTGTGCAGATAGAATGCTGTAATCCAGGTCATAGGTTTAGACAGGTTGGTACAGGTAGGTAGACATGCAAAGGCATTGTATAGGAATATCTCTGAAAGGCCTGCATCTACCAATGACAAACTACACAACATTAAATTTAGTTCCTAGATTAGCAAGTGAGAAAAATAAAGCCAGTAGTCGTAGATTAGCTCAAGCAGATAAAATAGGTAACAACAAAAAAAATCATAAATAGACAGCAGTAAATACATGATCTCAAATGTCTCAGGAAGAATCAAGCAGTGGTGGCTTCAGATACTGTCCAGTAAATAGTTAACAGATTGGGTGGGAAATGAGAGAAGCAGGTAGCTGCAGATGAAGTGCAACAGCCCGGATCTAAAAAAAAAAAAAAGAGACGGTATAGCCACACAGCTGATTAAACCGTCCACCAATCAACAAGTAAGGAAAGCATAGCCATGACGATCTTATATATTAGTTCAAACCTATTAATAGTCAAGTACAGAAGATATGGTTCACCGGGAAGGCAAACATGAAAGATAATTATAGACTGCAGATGCATGTACTTTTCAAAAGTTTGTACAGCAAATGGAGAATTCTACAGAAAGAGTGCCAGGGAAGATGCTCATACACTCAAATTGAACAAGTGCATTCCCAACATATCGATCAGCAGATCCCACGGCCCGCCCCAAAATGGTTAGCAGAGGCATGGTACTCTCAGGATAACAGAGAAGAGTACTTTCTGATAGCCAGCTATACTAAGACAGGAGAAGCTGGACTAAATGTGCACATACTAATCTGATGGCTTGGAGAGGAGGAAAGGACAGTATGGGTGAGACAACGGCAATAGCAAACGCAGAAACTGAGACAGGGAGACACTGGCATAAAGAAATGGAAACACCAACTGGTAAAGGTAATAAACCAACACCACACACCCCATTTTGTTACTCTCCAAGTTTTAGCACAAACACACACATGTAAAGAAAAACATGCCACTAATATAAGAATAAACTGACTATTGGGGAAGACAAGTAAGGGACCATGAAGGCTAACACCAATACAAGGGTGACATAGGGTGCATAAGCAATCACTGGAACAATGAGTTACATACATGTCACCAAGAAACACACCAACATCAAGTTAGGACTACTAATTTTTGGATGTGAGAGATGGACTCTAGAAATGAAAAGGACATGCAAACTGATGTGTAGAATGCCAACAGTTGGGCACAAGGAAAAAATTCATGAGACGTTTAAACACATCCACAGCCAGATAAGTAAATTGGTCACCAGCAGTGAGCAAAGGAATCGTGTATATAGGCAAAAACACAAAGAGACAACGAAACATGTGACAAGGCACTTCGCGAGCAAAACACTTTCAAACTTGGTGGAACGAAGGAATAGCAACTCACCTCCTAACACAGAGAGGCCAGTAGGCACTGAGAGAAATGAAGGACACCAGTGCAAACAGGTATGGACAGCACACTTAAAACTTGCAGACACACCCTTTTACACAAGGAAGAAGAACATGCAGATAATACTAAATTATGCTAACTTGGACTTGGTAAGACTGTATAACATAATCATGACAGGAATGCACCAGGACATACCTGTACTGCCAGCAGTCAGAGAGTTAGGTACCTCTCCAGGATACTGATGCCTTTGTTTTTTGTTAATACCTGCTATCTTCTGCTGGGCGAGGAAAGCGGCAGCAGGGGTCTCCTCCGGGACCCTGTTCCCCACTGGTACCCCGGTCCCCACTTCACTGAGTTTGTGAAAATTCGCCATAGTGAGGAGGGCATGCCCTGGCGCTACGGGTGGGGAGGGGAGCCAAACAGATAGGTTACCCAGGGAGGAGAGTAGTGGAAACACAAGACTGCTCATCCGGCATTAGCTGCAAACTTAGAAAATGGACTTGCCTTGTTTGCAGTCAGCCACTGATGACTGATCACAAGGCGGCCATGGTTAAAAGGTGTTATAAAAAATGTGAACAAGGTTAGCTGTACAATGCTGTGGAAATATTTCTACAAGAGGGCACATTTTTTTATCATAAAAAGAAAAAATGGGATCCTCCAGCTGCCAGTTGGCTTATCAAGGCGGGAAGCGGAGCTCTGTGAAAGCGCTCAGACAATGCATAATAAAGCACTATACACATGCGTGCACAATATATAACAAAGCATTTTATTTTTGCAACAATACAGCTGTAAACACGTCAGGCAAGGCCTCAGAGCTGGCAGCGTGCTACATACAGTGTGCTGTAAACATGGAAATCATGGTGCTATTGGGACGGCAGAAACAGACTCGAGCGGCCATGAAAGTGCTTCCTTGCTAGGACATCAAAATGCAACATGCAAAATGACGTTGGGATGTCCACAGTCCCTACGGACTAAGGACACGCGCATGCTGTTTGCAATAGACAAATGGCGAGAGCGGCCATCTATGTCCATTGCAGACGCGTGCATGAGAGCCCTCGCAGAATTGATTCCAAAAGGTGCTCTCCATGGTGAGAGCAGAGCATTCGCTGCTTTCGCGAGGTGAGACCTAAAAATATAACATAGCCCACACGGCCAAAGAGATAACTCCCAGCCCAGAGTGTCTGAGCCATTCTTGTTTTATCTTATTATATCATATTTCCGCCTTTGAAGTCTGTTGTAAAACAAAAATGTTTGTTGATTGGCCGCATGAGCATGTTGATGGCTCAGCAAACTAACACTGCCTTCAGAGGAGGTGCTGTGGATCCTCTGCTGGGTATGCAAGCAGAAATCTCTAAATGTCGCTGAAGGTAGTCGATGAGGGCATTGGAGGTCATAACCTCTGCCCCCAGACTATTGGCAGGCATCTGCGAAATTCTAACTGAGGTCATTAGTTGTTTGATTTCTAAGTCGCAGGCCTAGAATAAGAAGTATTATGTGATGTTAAGGGATTTAAATGCCTGAATACTCTGAGCCCTGTAAATGATTACAGGGCATATGTACGACGAAGTGGTGGAGCGTGTCATTAGCCTCCTGGGCTTAATGACACGCTCCGCCATTTCGGAAACGCAAGGCTGCACCATATTTACAAGGATGTAGTGCAGCCTTGCGTTTCCCCCTGCGATAGCGCTAAATTTCACAACTTAGCGCCAACGCAGGCACCCTTGCACCAGAGTGCAAGTGTGTCTGTGTGCAGGGGAGGAGTGGTTATGTGTAGGAAGGTGTCCCTTCCTGCACATAACCAATCCTAAAATGCCATTTTGTAACTCTCACGTGTGCTGTCTTATGCAGCACACATGAAGGTTACAAAATGGCATTTTTAAAAAGGTTTGTTTATGTACAGGAAGGGACACCTTCTTGTGCATAAACAAACCATGGCATTTTGCTTTTTCCATGTGGAAAAAGTAAAGAAATAATGCATTTCTCCTTGTTTTGCCACCTTAAGACCAGGGCTTTGCTGGTCTTAATTTTGGCGCTGCCTCCTATGTACGCCACCCTTGTACATAGGGGCAAGCAATACAATGGTTGTTGCGGTGGAACACCCACCACAACACCTACTGCACGCCCCTTTCACGCTAAAAGCTTAATGCTGCCTTGTACATAAGGCAAGGCCCCTATTGCCAAAGGAACATCACAAAAAGTGACGTTCCTGTGGCGATAGGGGCTTGTACATATGCCTCTGCGAGTTCTTGGTGATCTAGCTCCTAATCACTCTTTTCCTTTTCAACAGGACCATGCCTTTATTTCCTCCTTGCCCTGAGTCTGTTACTCCTGCACTACAACCCTACGTTTCCTACATTTGGGGCGCCACTGGAAGCATGCTACACCTCGAATGATTGTTATTCCATGTCCTTGTACACAATCATACAGAAAAGCTGCTGGCCACCTAGTAATCCCCTGGAACACAACTCAGAGCCATGCAACTGCAGTCAGCATTCTAGAACATTTCTTGCCATCTGATAATCCCCTAGCATGTGTGCTCAGAACTAGCCAACTGCAACCCCTCAAGCAGTCCATTATCCACGCTCCTATACCCTAATGCATTCACTTAGAGAGTATACCCTAATGCATGCGCTCAGAAAGTGTACCCTAATGCATGCACTTCGAAAGAGTGTACCCTAATGCATGCACTTGGAAAGTGTACCCTAATGCATGCACTCAGAAAGAGTGTACCCTAATACATGCAATTAGGAAGAGTGTGCCCTAATGCATGCACTCAGAAAGAGTGTACCCTAATATGTGCACTCAGAAAGAGTGTACCCTAATATATGCACTCAGAAAGAGTGTACCCTAATACATGCACTCAGAGTGTACCCTCATATATGTACTCAGAAAGAGTGTATCCTAATGCATGCACACAGAAAGAGTGTACCCTAATATGTGCCCTCGGAAAGAGTGTACCCTAATATATGCACTCAGAAAGAGTGTACCCTAATACATGGACTCAGAAAGAGTGTACCCTAAAACATGCACTCAGAGTGTACCCTAATATATGCACTCAGAAAGAGTGTACCCTAATTCATGCACTCAGAAAGAGTGTACCCTAATATGTTCACTCAGAAAGAGTGTACCCTAATATATGCACTCAGAAAGAGTGTACCCTAATACATGGACTCAGAAAGAGTGTACCTTAATACATGCACTCAGAGTGTACCCTAATATATACACTCAGAAAGAGTGTACCCTAATACATGAACTCAGAGTGTACCCTCATATATGTACTCAGAAAGAGTGTATCCTAATACATGCACACTGAAAGAGTGTATCCTAATATATGCACTCAGAAAGAGTGTACCCTAGTGCATGAACTCAAAAAGAGTGTACCCTAATACATGCACTCAGAAAGAGTGTACCCTAATATATGCACTCAGAAAGAGTGTACCCTAATACATGAACTTAGAAAGAGTGTACCCTCATATATGTACTCGGAGTGTATCTTAATGCATGCACTCAGAAAGAGTGTACCCTAATTAATGCACTCAGAAAGAGTGTACCCTAGTACATGCACTCAGAAAGAGAGTACCCTCATATATTAACACAGAAAGAGTGTATCCTAAGGCATGCACTCAGAAAGAGCGTACCCTAATATATGCACTCAGAAAGAGTGTACCCTAATATATGTACTCAGAAAGAGTGTATCCTAATGCATGCACTCAGAGTGTACCCTAATATATGCACTCAGAAAGAGTGTATCCTAATACATGAACTCAGAAAGAGTGTACCTTCATATATGTACTCTGAAAGAGTGTACCCTAATACATGCACTCAGAAAGATTGTACCCTAATAAATACACTCAGAAAGAGTGTACCCTAATATAAGCACTCAGCAAGAGGGTACCCTAATACATGGACTCAGAAAGAGTGTACCCTAATGCATGCACTCATAAAGAGTGTACCCTAATGCATGCAATCAGAAAGAGTGTACCCTAATATATGCACTGAGAAAGAATCAACTGCATTTCAATTCCCTGACATAAATAAAGAGCCACATAACTGTAAACAACTCCTATAAATCATCAAGGCACCCAATGATTCAGTGGATAATTAACTAACAGCCACACAACTTCAAACTAGCATGCTGGAAAGCATCTAGCCACTTGCCAATCCCCTGGCACAAGAAGGAAGGGCCAGAGAAATACAAACCTGCATTGATTGTGTTTGTTCAGAGTACTCTTTCTATTTTCCACAGCCCTTGCATCTCACTTAAATGCTAAAGAGCCTACTTTTGGTTCAGTATATGTCACTCTTCATCTGGGTTTAACGTCCTTCTTATGCTTATGTTTCCTTCCACTTTTTCTCCCCTCATCTGCAAGGGTCTCGTATCCCTTTCTGGCCCGCACAATTTCAAGCAGCATTCTGGGTCATAAAAGCCCTTCTAACATATTGAATGAAAACAATACCAGCCGGCCCACATGTTCAATTCACAGAAATAAATGTATTGCAATGTGCTGTGGCCAACTGCATTTCATGTGCCTGATTTACTCAAAAGACGCCTAAAAGGTACAGAAAAACACATTAACAGGACATTATTGTATGGAACAGATGGCTCCAGTGCTACATTAGCTACTTATACGGGATACTAAAGAAGAGCCCTTGTCTTAGAAAAGTTACCAGTAACACATTGATATAAAAATATGGCAAAGTCTTCTTCTTGTGACGTTACTCAGCAGCAGCTTCTCTTCAGCGCTGGTACTCTTTCTACTGGAGAGATGCTCGCGTGCAGTCCTTTTTAAATGCCCGACTTTACCGTGCTATTTATTGGTGTGGGTGACATTTCCTCCTTGCTGCAGTTCCTCACTTTTAATGTTAGGCTATCAACTTTATGCAATAAACTGCGGCCTTTAAGAGGCTGTGTCTGGAACGCCGCTCGGAGAGGGAATAGAGCACAAGCTCGCCTCGGGCACCACTTTTTATGCCTTAATTATAGCCAAGAGGTGAAGCCATGTTTATTCACTGCCAAGGAAATGTTGTATGCCTAGCAAGCTGCTCCTCGAGTTGTCCCTTTCACCCCATCCCCTTGGAAAGATTACCACAGCTTAATGGGGCTTTGCGGGGGGCGGCCGACCGGAGGGAGGCTTGCCTCCCCGGGGTGTTTTGGGGCCCGGGAAAGGGGGGGAAGATGGCAGGGAGGAGACGGGAGCGATGCTGTTGGGCTGGTTGGGCGGCATTTGGGCTTCCTCTGGGCTTGGTTTGGGCTCTTTGGGCTAGGGAGGGTATTTAACCGGCCATGTCAGGTCACTATCCACCATTTTAGGGACAGTGACACAGCAGCCGGGGATTAGGCAGGAGGTTTTTGTGTCCCACCCTCCCTCCCTATAAGCGGTCATGGGGGGGTACTGGTGCATGGGGGGAGGGGTCTCTGGGTGTTTTCTTCGGAGCAGGTGTATCCAAGGTTAGGTTGTGGGGTTTGTTTTGTGTCGCTGGAACAGGTGCTGGTTTGATGGTTGCTCTAAGGGCGCTTTTCCTAGTCTAGGGGGTGGAGGTCAGGATAGGAGGACTGAGGTGTTTCTGGACAGAGGGGGGAGGGTGTACATATGACAAGTTTTAACCAGTTAGTCAGGCATCGTGCAGTTTGCATTTATGTGTATGTTGTTCTTCAGGGGGAACCATGTTAGGGGTGGGGGTGGGGGGTTTGTCAGGTAGTGCATATTTAGTTAGGCCTAGTTTTGTACGGCACAGGCCAAGGGTTGTGGTGTTGGTAGGGTGCACCTGCTTCCAATAAAGCGGCCTTTGTCACACCTTATATTGTGTCTCCGGTTGGTCTGTGTTCCCCTTCCCCCCCTCCCGATGGGCCCCAAAGCCCAGACACAGAGCTTGACATGCCAGCGGTTCTTCAGTAAACAGAAACATCAGATTGGCCAGTAGAAAAACACCTTAAAGACATCGCAGATTGAAGAGAAGAGCCCGCGATCCCAATTTAAGAGGACGATAACTATTGGAATTAACGAAGCATTTTTTCATCTGTCCATTCCACACATACAGACTCCAAACATCATCAGTCTTTGCAAAATGAAACTCTAGATTTCGGATCGGGATGCTTGAACGATGGACGTCTGAGTCGGACATGCTAGTGGCAAAACAGCAAACCTCTTGTTTAAACAATATGTACAACAGGAATATTAACCAAGAGGGCTAATGCGCTGGTAAGGTAGAATTAAAAAGATTAATATATGGGCAAAGCGACATAGGAAAATTTAGACAGAGGATACCCGGCTCCCGATTTCACCGACATTCCAGAAACCCCCTAATTTGTAGCTATCCTTATTCAATCATCAGATTCCAGAAGGACGTCATCGTACTGCTGCGCTCGCGTAATATTTTCAAAAATAGAAAAAAGCCCGCTTTCGATATTCACCTGATCACTCATTTGCTCTTTTACAATTGAACAAACCAGGATTATCAGACAAAATTTACTGCAAAGAGACATGTATGCAATCATCTTCCGGGTAAGGGGGTCATCATTCAAGAAGACATGAGTATCACCCCAGCAGATCAGGAGTGGCCTCTGGATGTGGGTCGATGGGAGTCGGAACCAGCCCAGATATTCACAATGTCCACATGAGCTAAATCCACATGCAATGGTGTAAATGCAAAAACACTACAGAGTCCACACTTATCCTCCGAACCTGTCTGGAGACGTCCCTCATTGACAAATGGTAAACACACCTGTCCTAGGCATAAACAGCGAAAGAGATGTTACATTTTCATTCTTTTTTGTAGAGTGCATTGATGCACTGTTTCTTTTCTTGAAGCGGCTCAAGCCAGATCTTGGGTGCATCTTTGGAAGGCACCATGGCCACCTTTGCCTCAAATGTGAAGACTTGGCTGTGATGATTGAGGGCCAGCGATGTGTTCTGAGCATAGTGCAGCATTGACACATTCCGGTACCACAGAAAGGAGCGTTACATTGCAGAGGCACCACAGACTTTACATACACACCGAGCTACACCTTTGCATAGGGTTCTGGAGTATCACCTATGAAATTCTGTGAAGATCTGATGTACAACCAGATGAGGTACACAGACATATGCAGACGTAGTTGACAATTCCTTTGCACAACCGTGCCAATTGAGAAATGCACCAATATAAGGTATACAAAGATAGTACTGTTCACAGGCTAGTTCAGTGAGGTAACAGCTTAGTGCTGTCACATGCAGTGATCTCCCATGTCAGTAGCGCAAATCCAGCCAAGCTGCTTCTTCCTTTCAGCTTCCGAGGTCAATGAAATAAGTACCATTAACTTGGATGATAGCAGCATTTGTTCTGATAGCACTTACAGACTCCAGCAATGTGGTGTGCTTCAGTGAAACTAAGAATAAACAACCCATTTGAGGTTCGCTAAGATGAGGTGTACATACATACACAATGGCATCCAAGAATTAGTCAGAGCACAACCCATATACGTATTGCGTATATGTAGTAAATATATGACGAGTTCCATAGGAAGTACTACTGATTGCTGAACACAGATGTGCTAGCCTTTACTTAGTTGAGTTTGATTATTTGATCGTTCAACACAACATATGAGTGAAACTGCACTTTTAGGCTTCTGAGATGATGTTCTCAAGAATTCTAATGAAAGGGTGGTATGTTTATTTCACCTGTTGTACCTCTACATAGCCTTTGACATAGTCCATAATGCTATACTTATTGACAGATAGGCCACGGTTCAAAAGCAGACAGTAGAACTGTTGCATGGTTTCAGTCGTTTCCTACCTACCAGATAGAGAGAGTCAATCTCAGGACCTTTACATCAAAAGAAGATCTATTCACACGTGGGGGCATATTCTCAAGGGCTGATTGCCGAGTTAGCGGCACTTTAACGCAGCCAAAGTGGCGATAAATATATCGCCCTATTCACAAGCTAGTGCTAACAGCCGACATCACCAGTTTTCCTGGAGTTTTCCTGCAGCCGCAAAAAAACATCGCCACAGATGGCCCCGGCAACTAACGCTAATGAGATGCAGAGTAGGCATTCCGTGTAAAAAGCCACGAAAACACCACTTCGCAACATTCTCAATGACCAGCCAGATCCGCAATAAGATCCCAAGACATGCGATAAGGCGCGTTCACAGCAGGGATTTCACATCTCCTCTTACCTGGTGTAAAGTCGGACAACAACCTGCACGATAATAGGGAGTCCAGTCCAGAGCCATACCTGATGAACAACAGATGCCATGGAGCTACTGATAATGCAGCTCAGACACCTAAGAGGGCCACAACACCCACCCCCACCACCCCCAGGTCCGCCCCCCGGGCATCTCCCCACCAGACAAAGATATGGTACATCAACTATACGAAACCATGAAGGAAACAATTTGCCTGATGTCGCACAATTACAGCAATTATCATTCATGTGTGGTCAGAAAAAGGAGAATCATTCATTCACCTTTGAATTTCCAAACAAATCATTTTATTCAAATCAAACTCAAAACAACTATTTGGAAGAGTCATGGCCGGTCTTCTCTGGACAATCTATAAGTCACCGCCTGCAAGACAAAATTCAAGATAAGAAGGTGTGTCATGCACTCATCAAAGGACAAAGAGAGAGAGAGAAAGAAAGGTAGAGATATAGAGAGTGAAAGGTAGAGAGGGGAAGAGAGGGAGAGAGAGAAAGAAAGAGAAAGCGAGAGAGAGAAAGAGAGGGAGAGAGGAAGGGAGAGAGAGGGAGTGAAAGAAAGAGAGGGAGCGAGAGAGAGATGGAGAGAGGAATAGGGAGAAAGAGAGAGAGAAAGAGAGGGAGTTAGAGAGAGAGAGAAAGTGAAAGGAAGAGAGGGAGAGGGAGAGAGAGAGCCGACACTGCGGACCCAGGCCTCACTGCTCACCTGCTGCCACCAGTTTGTCTCCAACCACGTGCCGGTATACACTGCTGTCCACCAGGTCCCTTATCAAAAACAGAGTTCAGATTCATGAATGGCAGAGTTCATACAATTGCACACGCCATCATCGCGTGCCCGCCCCTGCGTGCACAGGCTGCTGCACCAAAGCACCTCTCGATGCCCAGCTGTGATTCCCGCCACCTGCGCACCCAGGCCTCGCTGCTCACCTTCCACCACCGGCGTGTCTCCAAGAGGGCCCACTACGTGCCGGTGCAAGCTCCAAGCCCGGGGCTCATGACCTTGGCAGCCTCCACATCATGCAGCCCCACACTACGGGCCCCCAGGTCACACACTTGCTTCTGGGTCTTGATTTTGCAATGGCAGAGAGCATATCAGTGCACACAGCATCATCGCAGGCTGCACACCTGCTCAGCTATTTAGGTGCCACTAACTCTGTGAACCGCGAGGCAACGCCACATGGCGGTAGGCCAGCGCTGCCCGCTGGCTCAGACCTACACTGTGGTCCAGCAGGTCTCACACAAATCCATACCAGTCCAGACCGCTAGGACGGTGCGGGTGTGCAGTCTGTACACCCGCTCAGCACTTAAGGTGCCCTTAGCTCAATGCACCAAAAGTCACCGTCCCGTGGCAGTAGGCCAGTGCTGGCCGCAGTGTATCCGGTGCCACCAAGTCTGTGCAAAGCAAGCCATTGACCCTTTATGATTGAGTCTCATGGTGCGGACGCCATCATGTCTCCTCTGGCAGTGGGGAATGTGATGTGGTAGGGCCCTAGCCCCTCATGCATATATAATAACCACATGGATACACCCAGATAGAGAGTGGAAATAGCGTCGAGCACATGCACCCGGCCCTTTTTATTGGCAGGATCACATGTCCTGTGACGCGTGTGCAGGATGGGCGTGGTGTGGGTGCAAACCAGCCGTGAAGGAGTGGCTGTGGCATGCTGACAACTAGACCTGTGATCAGCCACTCACTAAAGGGAAGACCTGGGACATGTAGCGTTGTCATCCACCCCTGTAAGCGGAGTGGGCTGCCCTTTCATGTGCAAGTCTAGCGTAGGGGTGTGAATAATGACCAGAGGGCTCTGGGCGTGGATCCGTCCTGGTTTGGACAAGGAAGTAACTAATGCATGTGTCTATGTTGTAGTGTCGGCGCCACCCGTACCGCAATCGATAACATTGCACCCTGTGACTCAAGTCCCACAATATAAGCATCATGGACGTAAGGGGGAATCACTGACCATACATTCATCCATACTTCCACACTTGAATGATCATAGATATGACACATCTGTGTAAATATGAATGTTTAATGCACATTCAGTGGAGTGTTGTAGCTGGAGCAGTACAGGGCCATGCAAACCCCACTTTACTTTGTCGGCCCGTGGAGGGCCAGCTAGAGTCCTTTTGGAAATGGCAAGTTCATCGGAAGAGGAAGAGTTCAGTCCGCAGTCTGATTGCTGTGTCATTGGTAACCAAATGGAATATGGCAGTCCATGTCGAGGTCCAAGGTGTCGCAGAGTTTATCGGGGGACAGAGGAAGGTGATGATGTGGAGGGCAGAACCAAGCAGAAACAGGCCATATGGCAGAGATGAATGCTAAAGCTTTCTTCTTACCAATAAGGCAGATTCATCCACATCTTCACCCTCTGCTGTTTCATGTGCCTCACTTGTGGGTGGTGGTGTCCTGTCTCCAGCACTGTGTTGCTGTGACACCTCAGGGGCCGGAGGTGGAATGTCTGCCACAGTGTGTGGCACTGACACTTTAGGGGGCGGAGATGTGGATGGAGTGGTAGCAGCAGCATTCATCCGCGCCAGGCCTTGTGGCAGCAATGCCACGAGGAGTGTCTGCAGGGCATGGAAGAATCCAGCTCCCGATCTTTGGTGTGCAGCTGTGGCAGCTGCTCTTTCCGCCTGGGTCCGCTCCATGTTCTCCATGATCCTCCGCATGTGTCCCAACTCCTGGGTGACATCGCTGGATCTACTCTGACTAGACAGTTGTCCTTGTCTCAGAGTCAGGACTCCAGCGATGTCAGCCATGGATCATTGGAGAGCATGGAGCGGACTGTGGGCGTCCATTAGGGACTGTGAGTGGTCCCCGTTGGGACGTAGACACCCACGTATGGCATCTAGTTTAGCTACCATAAGGTCAAACCCCACCGCACCTTTTCAGCCATCTGCTCCAGGCACCCCAACACACAGCGTTGAAAGGCCATGAGTTGTTCGTGGGGGTGCTGGGAGGCAGCTATAGTGGTGGGTGCTGCCGGCTGTGTAGTCTGTGCTGGGAGTGGGGTCTCATCAATGCAGCTGGGCTGCCATGCTCCTGGAGGTGGGTTAAGGTAGCTGTCAATGAATCTTGGAGGGCATCGGTGTTGAAGGTGTGGTGGTCTTCGTCATTAGAGAAGAGAGGTTCAGTCTGCTCTGCAGGAGGTGTTGGTTTTCCCTCTGCAATGTTAAGGGGAGATGCAGTTTAACATTGTGTTCACATGTATGTTGATGCATTGTACATGTTTCCATACAGACTTCATGGCATGGTGCATTGTGATTGTTTGGGAGGAGCTGCCTATTTTATGCAGGATAGTGGACATTTCGACAACATCACAGATGTGTGTTTGTACTTGTACATTATCAACTCACATTTCCCTGATATGCCAATTGTGATTGGCCAGTTTCTACACACAAGCAGCACCAGTTGTGTCCTCTGTTCTGTTGTGGATGTGTTGCGGTTTGTACCACATCGTTTTCAATGTTGATGTGCCCTGAATGTTATGTGTGTGTGCTCCATTTTGGGAGAGTCGCCCCTGCAGCTCTGATTTTGCTGCCCCTTAACCCTTTCATCTGGTGTGCTTTTGACTTCTGTGCTTATACAGTGCTGAGATGTTGCAGACTTGGGTACATTGGGCTCTTGGTGGGAGTTGGGCGTCTGGGGTATGGTTTATCCGCAGATTTGTTGTTGACGTCAGGGGTTGTTCGTGCACGTGGATGTGTTAGAGTGTGACCTGCTCCTTTACGGAGGTGGTCCACACTCAGCCACTTCAGTGTCGTGGCGTGCAACATTTCATGATATATTGACTGCTGCAATGCTATTCGTCATGCAGTGTCACTTGCATTGTAAGTGTTGCTCATAGACACGCCGCTTTGCTGGGTTTAGCACATGTGCATGGGCTGGTTGTGAGATGAGTGGTATGTGGGAAGGGCCCCCTCTGGGCACATAGTCAACGGGGGCCTACTTGCTGTTTCTAGGTGTGCTGCAGTGTGCCAACGTGATCAGGGACATGATCCAGAGTCATTGTGGGTGTGCACTGTGCTATACTTAATTGTGAATGTGTGCCATTGCGTCCATCTCCCCCTGTCCTCCCAGCCCTGGTTATTACTCACCCTGTTGCTGTTGTGTCAGGTCATGTTGAGTAGTGTCCGGTCCCCCAACTCCTACCACTGTCTCCACACTGATGACTGTGGACACCATTACCTCCATCTCATCCAGCACCTCCTGTGGCGCTGGTCTCCCAACTCCAGTCCGCATTGCTGCCTTCTGGTTGTTGCCGAGTTTCTGCTTGGTTTTGCACTTCACATCATTCCATCACCTCTTGACCTCTTCCATTGTCCTCTTCAGCACTCCGACTGGAATCACCTTGTCCAAGATACCCTGCTATATTCCATTTTCTGTTGCCAATGACACAGTGGAGGTGACGAACAGTAGTTGATGGTTTTCTATCACCTCCATTATCAGGATCCTGTTTTCCTGCACACTGAACCGCGTCTTCTTCTTCTTCTTGTCCTTGCCCTTCCCTAACCCCGAGGTCCCGGCCTGGGCCTCCGGGGGTCTTGTGGGGTTCTGGAGAGGGAGAGAGAGGGCCGACACTGCGAACCCGGGCCGACACTGCGGACCCAGGCCGACACTGCGAACCCAGGCCTCACTGCTCACCTTCTGCCACCGGTGTGTCTCTAACCACGTGCCGGTATACACTGCTGTCCACCAGGTCCCTTATCAAAAGCAGAGTTCAGATTCATGAATGGCAGAGTTCATACAATTGCACACGCCATCATCGCTTGCCCGCCCCTGTGTGCACAGGCTGCTGCATCAAAGCCCCTCCCGCTGGCCAGCGGTAATTCCCGCCACCTGCGCACCCAGGCCTCACTGCTCACCTTCCACCACCGGCATGTCTCCAAGAGGGCCCACCACGTGCCGGTGCAAGCTCCAAGCCCGGGGCTCATGACCTTGGCAGCCTCCACATCATGCAGCTCGCACTATGGGCACCCAGGTCACACACTTGATTTTGGGTCTTGATTTTGCAATGGCAGAGATCATATCAGTGCACACAGCATCATCGCAGGCTGCACACCTGCTCAGCTCTTTAGGTCCCACTAACTCTGTGAACCATGAGGCAACGCCACATGGCGGTAGGCCAGCGCTACCCGCTGGCTCAGACCTACACTGCGCTCCAGCAGGTCTCACACAAATCCATACCAGTCTGGACCGATAGGACGGTGCATCATTGCAGTCAGCATACCCGCTCAGCACTTAAGGTGCCCCTACCTCAATGCACCAAAAGTCACTGTCCCGTGGCAGTAGGCTAGTGCTGGCCTCTGTGTATCCGGTGCCACCAAGTCTGTGCAAAGCAAGTCATTGACCCTTTATGATTGAGTCTCGTTGTGCGGACGCCATCATGTCTCCTCCGGCAGTGGGGAATGTGATGTGGTAGGGCCCTAGCCTCTCATGTACTTGCTCCGGCTACCTCGATTGTGCTTCACAGTTGTTTTGCTTTTGTTTGTATTTTTTTCTACTTTTATATTGATTTTTCTCGCCTGACGTGTGAATTGCAGTCCTGGCGCAGCTTATTGCTGATTTTTTAATCCCGGTTTAGCCCATCGCAACTTTTTTCACATTGGGGTTTCGATTTTTATCGCTGTCCCAGTGACTTTATCGCAGACATTTGACATGTTATCAGGAGACTATTGCATGTTACCGTGGTGTTGTGAATAGGACGTTAACACAGAGTTATTTTCCCACGATAGACCGCGATGTGAAACATTACGTTAACTGATTTTGATGATGATTATCGCACGTTCTTGAGAATATCCCCTGTGGTGTCCTGCAGGGTTCATCTCTCTCACCCATGCTCTTTAACATTTATTTGGCCCCTCGGTTTAAAATCTTCCCGAATGAGCTGGTCTCCGCTCAATCATATGCTAATAAAACATTGGTATTCTTCAACAATAATAGATCTAAAGAGTCCTTGCAGAGAATTTTTGGGAAGTTGCAAATTTGAAAGAGTCAACATAGCTTACTAATTAGATAGCTCTAAGGCTGAGGTAATCATTGCTGGGGCAGAAAACAGAGCTTCCTTACGAAATGTATCTTCCACTCCGCTATGTGGCCAATGGATCATAACATCAGAGAGGATAAAAAAAATTGGGTAAGATGAGAATGGTTAGCAAATGTTTCTACCTATTCGGCAACTTTGGACATATAATTTCTTTGGTTATCCATCTCTAGTAGGGATCCAGTAATGAGAGCATTTGTCAATGCTTGGCTGAATTTCTATAATGCCTTACATGCTAGCATGCACTCTCTTCAGATCTTTCGTGGGATCAGAACGTAGCAGTACGGGTTGTTCTGTAGCTGGAAAAAAAATCACGTTACTATAACAAAGAAGTCCTTACACTGGTTATGGTAAAAGGTGTAATCCGGTTTAAGATATGTTCCCTAGTTTTCAAAAGCTACATAGGCTACCTCCACCCTCCATGGGGCAGCACATTCATTGACGGGCTGAAGAGAAACCTAAGAAGTGCTCTTTTGCATCCAGTACAGACACTCATGTTTAAACAGTTCTCTTAAGGAGGAACGGCCTATTCCTACCAGGTCTTCACCTGTTGGAACTTGCTCACTCTTAAGTGCCCCAGATTGCATGGCCAGCCTCCTTCAGGTAGGCTTTAAAGACTCACTTGCAACAGGGGTCCAAGGCTGTTCTAATAAGATCCACGCCAAGAGATCTAGTGGTAGTGTGCATGTTAGAAATGTCCTCAATGAGTTTGAAAGCTCTCTGAAGCAGCTTTAAGCCAGTGTTAGCCATACATAAAAACAACAAATTGATAAATACAAAATGACTGAAGTGTATACATGCACAAAGATAAAATGTACATAAAATTCTTTTCCCAAATGATGCATCTGACAATGTGGTTTTTCCAAAAATATGTTCCTTTTATCAAGCAACATCTTAGAAATTGGGGTTCTGGTTGACTGCGGTATGGGACCTGGGCAAGTAAAAAACACATTACCTGTCAGGGTAAGGGGCAGGCAAACCCTAAACTACCCTGTGCTTACCCTCTGGTAGATTGGCACAGAACAGTCAGGCTTAACTTAGAGGCTGTATGTAAAGTGTTTGTGCAACATGTCAAACAGTAAAACTGTGAAAAAAACACAGAACAAATCTCAAACCAAGTTAGATTAATAAATTCAACTGTAATAAATAAAACAAGAACAAAATGACAAAAACTCAATAAGTAGAACTGGAGTTACTTGAAGTTTAAAGTTTAGAATGAGACAAGGTGCCAAAAAGCTATTGGGGATATCTTGTCACGCCAGACCAAGACAAAGTTACAAGTTTAGGCTGCCCGCAATGGAGCGCGGGCCAGCTACGGGGACTCAGTTAGGCCTGCTGAACAGAGTACCTTAAATTCTGGTTGCGGAACTCTGCGTGGATGGAGCTTTGCGTTGATCAGTGTCGAAGATGCGTTGGGAAGCCAAGGCAATACATTGGTCTGAAATGCGTCAGGCTGCGGTGCAAGATCCTGTTGCATCGACATTAAGCATCCTGTTGATGAAGCTTGCTATGTGAAGTCCAGTGTTAGGGATGCGATCCACAGCTGAGACAATGCCTCTGTTCCAATGAGCGATGAAGTTTTAATGCAGAGTTTTATCGTCGTCGAGCTGAGATGCGAGGACCTGAGCCGGAAAAGCGTTGTGCAGTGGCAGTTCCAAAGGCGATGCGTTGGTTCCAAGATGTGGGTTGCAGCGGTGATGCGAGTCTTTTGAGACTGGTCCAACAGAAGCGTCTGGGGCAATGGGTTGGTTCTGCTTAAAGATGTGTCGCTCAGTGGAGAAGATGAGTCAGTTTCAGTGGCAACCATTTTAGGCTTAAAGTATTTTATTCAGCACAACATACTGGGACAAATACACAACATCAAGAAGCCCCATCACAGGGCTGGTAGTCCGGTACCATAGCAATGAGTCAGAGAGTGCAGTTCTAGTAAGCTGTGCCATCAGAGCGATACATGACGTGAACTGTCGCAGCATGGTGTGACATTTCTATTGAAACCCCCCCCCCACAAACCCCCAACCTCCCAAAACCCATTCCCAACCCCCCCCTCCCAAGTCCCACCCCAACGTCCAGTGCACAGCCCTAGCCAGAGTGCACATCAAAAGCTACCTCCTACAGAGAGAATGAAACCCCCAACAGGTCACTGGGCAGGAGTGACAGGGCTCGTAAGCCGCAGCAGGCGAAGGTACTTAGGGCAAGTAAGCTCCTTAAATTCAGAAAGCAACAAGGAATGAAAGGGTTGCCAAAGCTCATTAAATTGCTCTATATCACCCGCCACCGTAAGAGACAATTTCTCCATGCCTAATACATGCCACAGCCTGTGGAGCCAACCTGTAATGGAGGGTATCGTAGCGGTGTGCCAATGAATCAAGATGTTTTGTACTGCAGACCCTAGAGATATAGCTATCTGCCTGCCTCTACGGGATTTAAGGGGGTACATCAGTCCATTCGGGAGCCCCAACAGGGTGTAAGCAGGGAAGCGTGGTAATTCAATGCTAAAGTGAGAGTCAATTTCATCCAACACTTCCTTCCAATAAGGCTCCAGTAATGTGCAATCCCATAGAATGTGTGTGAGTGTGCCCCGGTGTCCGCACCCTCGCCAGCATGTATCCTCCTTGCTACTATCAAACTCGTGGACCCGTTCTGGAGTGTAGTACCAATAGGTGGAGATCTTGGTGAATGTATCAGTGAGGCCCATGTGGTACGCAGAATGCCTTGCTCTATAAGATATATGCTCCCATTCCTTAGGGCTCAATGTCCTCCCTAGTTCCCGCTCCCAGCGTTCCCTCCCCGGGTGGTAAAGGTGTGTCGAGGGTGATTGCAGTAATTTATAAAGATCCGTGATCAGTTTCGAATCAGACTTTCGCGACAGCAACCACTTTTCAAATGGAAGAAAAAGCCGGTCAGCTGACTCTCTCACCTGCGGCTGAAGGGCCCAGTGACAAGCTTGCATGTAGCGGTGCCGTTCGGTCTCCGGGAGTGAGAACTCCTGGCGGAACTGCAGGAAGGGTATCACCCCCTCAGGGCCATATAAATGACACGGGGCTCTTCAACCCGCCTGCCTTCAGTGTGTAAACACCCCCCTCTCCATTCCTGGGGTGAAATCCGGGTTGTCCACCAACGGAGTGAGTGGCGACGGGAACGAAGTAAGGCCATACGGGGTGGTAGTAGTATCCCACACCCTTAAGGGCACCCGTGTAATGAAGGAGGCGTATAAGTTCCTGGGCCGGTGAGGTCGACGCAGGAACGGGATTTCCTGCAAGGGTCTTCCCGCCACCGCCTGATCTTGGAAGAGCCAATGCTTATCGGACTCCCACCGACTCCACTCCACAAGATAACGCAACTGCGCTGCCTGGAAATATTTACGGAAGTCAGGTATTCCCAAGCCCCCGGCTTCAGGAGCCAGTAGCGAGAGAGCCCTGTGCATTTTGGGTTTCTTACCCTGCCAGACAAAGCGCGAGACATCTGCCTGCAGTTGTGGAATCCACCCGACCGGCGGTTGGAGCGGTAGGGCCCGGAACAGATAAAGCACCTGGGGCAAGACTGTCATTTTGATGGCGGCAATCCTGCCCAACCAAGAGAAGGTTCAACGGTTCCACCGGGCCAGTTCCTCTCTGATCTTGGCGCCTAGGGCCAGGTAGTTGGCCGACACCATGGCCCGTAATGTGGGAGCAATCTGGATCCCTAGATAGGGTACAGCCCCCGACGACCAGAGCATGGGGAATCGATGTTGTAAATCACTCCTAGTAGCCGGCTCGAGGGAAATATCAAGAGCCACCGACTTTCCCATATTCATTTTGAACCCTGCGACCGCGCCGAAGGAGTCCAGCTCCTCTATACAGGCCGGTAAGGCCGCCCGGGGTTCAGCAATCGATAGAATGACATCGTCAGCATAAAGGCTGATAGCGTGTGTGAATCCCCCCATCCGTATACCCGTCACCGCCTGGTTGTCGCGCACCCGCTGGGCGAAAGGCTCCATATAAAGAGCGAAAAGCAGGGGCGAGAGCGGGCATCCCTGCCGAGTGCCCCGCTCGATGTCAAAGGCCCCAGAGGTATATCCATTGACGCGGACGACTGCCGACGGTCGATTATAACAATTGAAAATCATGGAGCGAAACTTTTCCCCTATACCTGCTTTCACCAGGACTCGTTCCAAATAGGGCCAGTGTACTCGATCAAATGCCTTCTCCGCGTCCACCGCTAACATCATTCGTTCCCCCGGGACCCGGGAGGCCTTTTCCAGCAGGTGGACGATCCTCTTCGTATTGTCCACCGTCTGTCTCCCCGGGACAAAGCCAGCCTGGTCAGGATTAATAAGACCGGGCAAGTAGGGGGCCAACCGTGCCGCCAGGATCCCCGTGTACAGCTTCAGATCAATATTCAAAAGAGAGATCGGCCTATAGGATCCACAATGCGTAGGGTCTTTTCCCGGCTTGGGGATGACTGTGATAGAGGCCCGCAGAAGATCAGGTGGAATGGCCCCCGGTTCAGCAAATGAATTAAAGAGGCGGGTAAGGACAGGGGCTAACGTCGTGCAAACCGTTTTATAATAGAGCGCGGTGTATCCATCCGGGCCCGGTGCTTTGCCATGTTTGAGTCTGGCAATAGCGGAAATCACCTCCTCTACCCCGACAGCCCGGTTTAAATGTTCCACCTGCGAGGGATCCAGAGAGGGCAAGGTGACCAAATCCAGATATGTGGTCATAACCGTCTCATTCGGAGGCTCTCCCGTGTAAAGATCCACATAGAACCTGCAGAAGGCGGCCGCAATGTGGGTGTCCTCCGTTACCACCGCCCCCGCCGGGTCAGAGATCTCCTTTACCAACTGGTTCTGGCGAGTCACCCTACGCTTATTAGCCAGCAGTTTGCCGCAGCGGTCCCCCCCCCGGTATAAAAGGTGTGGCGCAGCCGGAGGGCAGCGTATTCTGCCCGGTCGAGGTCCAAAGCCGCCAGGAGCTTCCTCGCTTCTTTGAGCTGCCGCCAAATTCTGGGAGCCCCCGTCCTCCGGTGGATCTGCTCAAGCTCGCGAACCCTATCTGTGAGTTCATCCCTCTTGGCTTGTCGCTCCCTATTGTCGGCTGCAGAGATCGCCAAAAATTCCCCTCGGATGACGGCTTTCAGGGCCGCCCATTGCGTGGCCCGGCTAGTGTCGGAGTTGTCATTATGGGTTAGATATTCCCGGGTAGCCTCCTCAATGCGGTCTACCACTGCCTTCCTATGCAACAACGTGTCGCGGAGGCGCCACGTCCTGGGGGGGGAAACCGCCGGAGGGAGGCCCAACGTGGCCTCAACCGGGGCATGATCCAATAGAGACAGCACACCTATTTCCGACTCTGAGGCCAGTGCCCGTACCGGAGAAGTGACTAATAGGTGGTCCAGCCTCGCATACGTCTTGTGTGCGTGGGAGTAGTATGAATAGTCTCTAGCCATGGGATGCAGGTGTCGCCAGAGATCTAGGAGGTCCACGTCCGCTAACTGAGCTTTACAATCTGCGGAAAATTCCCCAACCTGTGGGGAGCGCTGCACTGACCTATCCATCGTGGAGTCAAAAACCATATTAAAGTCTCCCCCTAATATGATATGTCTATCCTGCGAGGCAGTGATGTCCTCGACCGCCGCTTGCAGGAAACGATCCTGCCGTTCATTAGGGCTATACAGGGACCCAATTGTAAAAGGAAGACCCCCTATCCTGAACCGATAAGCCAACAACCTGCCCCTCTGTTTGGCAAATTTGTGGAGGATGTCACCTTTGAAGTGTCTAGCCACCAGTATCGCCACCCCCGCTGTCTTAGTGGTGCATGAGGAGAAGAACAGTGACGGGAACTTGTAAGAGCGTAGCCTATGTGTGTCCTGCGGCAGCAGATGTGTTTCCTGGAGTAGGCATATGTCCGCATGGGTACTCTCCAGAAGAGAGAGCTCTGCCCGTCTCCTAACAGGATTATTCAAACCCCGAACATTCAGGGTAACAATTTTACATTTGTCCGGGGGCATATGAAAAGACATAACGGAAGGCATGGAGGCCCCGCACCAGCAGGGCGAAGAGTATAGGAGCTCCGCACTCCATCAGAGGCAGCAGAGCAAAAGAAAAGGCATAGATGTGTGTGCAACATTCATGTCTGAGCAAACCAAGAAGCATGCAAACGGTCTGCATGACTAGGAACCCCATTGTGCACTGGACGACCCACCCCCTACCCCTCCAACTCCTGAGTCCCACCCCCCTTCCAAACCCACCCCCTTCCCGATCCCACCAATCCCTCTTCCCTCCGTCTGAACTCCCCAACTGACCCCAGTCCCCACCCACAACTGGAACTGTCTCAACAACCCCAACCCTACCCCCTTGAACCTTCAAAGAACCCCAAGAACCCATTGTCCCAGTCCGGTCCTCAACGGACAAGCCTGTGGAAAGTCACAAAAGTGGACGTCCAGCCACCACGCACGTCCCCGCTCTGCCCCCCCGGACCCTCAACCCTCAAACCTGCAGTATAGTTATGGCGATGTCCATCTCCCCCCGGAGTTCTCTCAAGCCGTCAGTGCCACCGCACTAGCTGCTGCGTCGCTGGTCACATCCCTCGCTGTACTGTCTAAGTCTGCAGTGACCATAGGCGAGTCCGGCCGTGTTGAGGAAGTAGAAGACCGTCGGCCAGGGATCGTTTGCCACCCGTCTCTAGTGACGCGTCGACGGCGCGGCGTGTGTGTTCCGTCATCCGTGGCAGTAATTCCCAGTACCCCACAAGTATCCTGAAGGGAACGCAGCTGATGCAGAGTCCCGTTTCAACGGAAAATGAGGCGGAAAGGGTGTCCCCAGGAGTACTGAGTGCCATGCTCCTGAAGGAAGTCAGTCGCAATTTTGAAAGCCTTACGTTTCTGCAAGGTGGTTGCTGCCAGATCCTGGTAAAGGGTAGGGGTGGGCGGCCAGCTACGCTCCGTGCACGGAGTGTGCGTAGTGCCGCCTGGCTACGCCCGCTCCGCAAAATGCAGACCGAGCGTAGCTGGCCGCCACCCGCCTCCCTCCCGCACTTCCTAAATACTTTAAATTAAAGGAGACAAATAATTTAAAATGCACTTACCTTGCCCGCCGCTGCCCGCCGCGTCCCCGGGGCTCGCTATCTTCCGTCTTCCGTCTTCTTTATTAATGCGCATGCGCGGGCGGCCGCGCATGCGCATTTTCTCGTGAGAAATGCGCATGCGCGGCCGCCCGCGCATGCGCATTAATAAAGAAGACGGAAGACGGAAGATAGCGAGCCCCGGGGACGCGGCGGGCAGCGGCGGGCAAGGTAAGTGCATTTTAAATTATGTGTCCCCTTTAATTTAAAGTATTTAGGGAGGGCGGGAGGGAGGCGGGTGGCGGGGCTGGCGGCCAGTGGTGTTTGCGGAGTGGGGCTACGCGGAGTGCGGAGGTGGGCGTAGTTTCTCGCCCACTTCGCGTAGCTCCGCGAAGCCCCACTCCGCCAACTCCGCCCAGGGTTAGTAAAGGGCCACCCGGTGACCCCGAAACTCCAAGGATGACCTCCTCCTTGCTTCGCGTAGGATTCTCTCCTTCAGGGGAAAGTCCGGCAGGAAGGCCAGGATGTCGGGAGGAGGCGCCGAGGATCAGCGTTGCAGGCCCACTCTGTGCGCCCTGTCAATCCGGATGGGAAAATCGGCCGATTCACCCAGTACTTCTCTGAATAAGTCCCCCAGGTACGCAGCCATGTCCTCCCCTTCTTCCCGGGAAGGAACTCCCCGGACTCGGATGTTGTTCCTCCGGGAGCGGCTTTCAAGGTCCTCGGCGTGCGACTGAAGATCAAGATGCTGATCCCGCTGCCGTATAACCTCCTGTTGTAATTGCGCGATCTCTTCGTCCCTGGTGTGGCCAGCGTCCTCCACCGTGGCCACTCTCTCTCCCAGTCCGTCAACCTCCCTCCGTATCTCTCGGACCTCACCAGCCACCTCTTGCTTAAGCGTTTGAAAATCCTCCTGCAAGGAGCTAAAGAGGGATTCAAGGAAAGATCTCGTGACCGGTTGTTACCCTCCGTTCGCCCCTTGGGAGCCACCCGGTTGGCGTGGAGACTGCTGTCCCCGCTCCTGTCTCGCGTTACTCCTGCTCAGCATGTCCAGCAACGTGCGCTCACCCTTCTTGGTTCCTCTGTTGTTCGCCATCTCGCACGTGGAGGTGCCTTCTCGAAGGGTCCGTGGGGCCTCTGGTTAACCACTGGTGCACTCTTCAAACCAGGCCTTCTCTTCCCCACACCTCACCGCCAAGGATCCAGTGGCTCAGTTCGCACCCCCTCTGGCGATCCGTAATTCGGGCTGTATTCGGCTCACTCCGGGGACTGGCTGTCCACTAGGGTCTCAAGACCAGGCCAAGCTAGCCCCGTCTCTGCCACCTCCACGGCCAGCACTGTAGGTACAGGCCACAGGTCCCTTAGTACCTCGCAAACAGGGGGTCGTCACCCGCGTCCTCTGCTCCGTAGGGCGGCTCCCCTCGATCAGGCCTAATACGTGCAGGATATCCAGGGCTGTAGGCCACCCAGGTAGTCCGCCGGCACCCCGGTCGTTCCTCAACAATATGGGCAGGGGAGTCTGTGCTTCATGCTAATCGCGCCACTGCCCTTCTGCCGAGTCTGTGCGGGCATCACTGCACCGGCCGTTGCGGTTCCAGTCCTCCTCGGGGCGTCGTCAGCCCAGGGGTCAGTACTGCAGGAGGAGCCGCCTCCAAGATCATGTATAGGATGAACAGGAGGGAACCCATAGACCAAGTTGGGATGGGTATAGACTGTAAGCATAGACAATTCCCAACAGGTATCAATAGGAAGACAATTCAATGGGTGTATGCAATATGCATTACAAAAGAAAGAAAAAAGGAGTCACTGTAAATTTGAGAACAGACGGGTATTATTCACCATTTAGAAAGCAAAGCAGGTCTTATGCAAAATCATACAGTTTAAACAGCACTGTATACAGTAAATGGGGTGACAACCCAGTGGCACTTGGTGCAAGTGATATATACATGAATATATACAGTGAATAGTGATGGTGGTGCAAGTGCAGGGGTGAAAGCAGCGTGGTCGGCGCGAAGTGACAATGTAAATAACAGAGTAATGGCTCCAGAGATTTAAGTAATAATCACTTAAAACAAGATTCAATTTCAGGAGTACAAAACACGTAGAGCGCCATGAAATTAGGCTGTGTGGTCGACGGCGTTTCGATCCTCATCAAATCGGGATCATCATCAGGACGGGGTTGTCGGGGAAAACAGTGATGTCCGCAACTGTCAAAGTCGTGCGGTCGGAAGGTCTGGATACATGGGTCCAGAGCTGAATCTTGTGGACGGGATGTTTTAGTCTGCGGGGGTGATCTACGTCTGAATAAATCAGAGGTATTTGTCGTGGGTTAGTCCGTGGTGTAGCTTCAAGCAGTGAATGCGGGAGCTGAGCCTCCAAGATCAGGCACACGGCTGAACCCCTCCGCAGCATGCAGTGAGGCTTCCCGGCTTCTAGTCCTCCGTAGGGGCGCTCCAGGAGGTGCAGGCCACAGCCTCGGCCCCGCATGAGGACCCTCCCGCAGGGCACCCTAGCTGCCAGCGGTCTCCTCAGGGGCCTCGACTCACCGCGGGGTACTTGTGTCGGCGGTGGCGCAGCACAGCACCCGGTGCACACTACCAATGGATCGCCACCAGGCTACAGCGTCTTCCAGCACCTCCGTGGTCGGAGCTTAGGCCCAAGCCTCGGCCTTGCGTAGTGTCCGGCTCCGAGGCCCTCTCCTCTGCCACCCCGCCTCCGGGGGTCCAGCGACTTGGACCGCCGAGATCTCCCGCAGGGTCAGGCAAGAGTATCCAGGACTGGGGGGCAGGATCTGCAGTCTCGACGCGCCCACTGGTTTGTACGGCCGCTACAGGGCAAGTTCCGGCTCCCCCTCCGGCTCGCGTCCGGGGCTTCTCCTGCTCCCGGCGATGGCTCTGGGTCCGGGACCGTCCAAGAGCAGCCACAAGCGTCTGTGTCCCCTTGGTTGCTACTCTGGGGCTCTCCTCAGTTGCGCCGCTAATTGCAGCGTTCTGGGGGGGAGATCAGTTCAATTTTATCGATTTAAGGGCCCAGGGCCGGCGGAGCTCACGACGAGTGCATCCACTCAACCCGCCATCTTGGCCACGCCCCGTGGCAACCATTTTAGAGCAACTTCCAAGGGTCTAGTCTCCCAGATGGCAAAGTCAAGTGAAGGGGTTGGAAGACTAATATGTCCCTGATGCTTCAGATCAGGAGGCCTGTCAACTAGTCTTCTGGGTTCTCGGGTCAAGAGATACAGGTCCAGTCCTTCTCACCCAGGAAAAGAGGGCAGCAGGGAGCAGAACAGCACAGAAAAGCAGGAGTCCAGCAGAGTTTTTCAGCAGTACAGCGCGCCTTCTCCCTGACAGAGTATCCACAGGTTCAGAAGTGTGACAGTGTACATATGTGTGAGTTAATGCTGTTCAGGGATTATACTATGCATAGTGCCCAAACCCTCTGGTAGCACAAGGGCTTACCTTACAAGAGATGCCCGTGTGCTTAATTAGTATTAGCACCTATTGACATTGTATTCACTTCCCCCAGGTATGCGAAAAACTAGCACTTTCATGGGGTCCGTGCACCCACATCTACGAAAGCGCAGCCTTCTGCCAAATAGCAGCGTGTCCCACAGTATAGGCATCTGGCTGTGGAGAAACTTGGGAGGGTTACCTTTTTACCTTGCATGTCAGTGGTGCGATTGACTGCACCCACCTGGAAGGGGATGTATGGATGGTGCCATATGATTGGTTGAGTATGCCAATAATATTCAAGGGTCATACCACACAGGAAAGTAACATGGTCATCATTTGTGGCCAGCATGATTCCGACTCATGTTGATGGTGCTATACTAGATCACCATGCATGCCTTCATGACCTCCTATATATTGCTGCTAGTAAGGCTGCTTATATTACACCATAGTGACACTCTGGTCAAGGCAGTGCTGCTTGTGCATAGCAGTGGGTGTTCACACGCAACACTGTGGCACTGGCAAAGTATAGTATGTAGCATTTGTATGTGTGATTTGAGATATCCTAATTAATTTCGTATGTGGATACAGTTATTGATGTAGCATATGTAGACTGTAGGTTTGGGACTATGTTCCCATGCATATACTATGCAGAACATTTCATCATCATACTATGAGTGGACTCCACTATCATCCACAAGTATGAGGCCGTACAAATGGCTAACTGTAGGTGAGACACACATGGGCCCCTTGACAGGGAATGGGTTCCCCTTCCACTCGCAACTGTGCTGTATTTTTTCTGGTCATAAGTCAATGACGTGTCCTTCTGCTGTGGGCCCATCTTTGACAGCAACACTCCAATATATGAAAGTTTTTTTTTTTTTAAACCTTTATTGACAGTTATAATTATACATCAGCAAGCATACAACCGCCAGGGCCGGCTGTCACCAATATAGACAAGTGCATAGGGTAATTCAGTTACACAGCGCTTCAGCCGGCAACCCGGGGGTCCGGCGGCGATGTCATATCTATGCATATTGAGACACAGGAGAAATAAGGTTTTTTTGTTTTATGAAAAGGAAACCAACAAAAAAAAAAAACAAGAAAGAAAAATATAAATAACTGACGAGGCAAGACAGGAATTATATACATGAGTGATCCCTCCGGGAGGGGGAGAACCGCACCTTAAAGATTCTTATGTATCAGCAGATGAAGCTTATAAGCTATAAAAAGGAGGGGGAAGAGAGCAAGCAATCATTGTATCAACTAAAATCAAGACCACAGAAGGAACATCAGGCTAAGGGGATTGCAGCACCTCCGGTGGATTTACAAAAGGGCGAGTACAGATCTCTCCGCGATACTGATTCCACTGGTTCCATATCCTCCCCCTTATGAAATGTTTTTACTTGTCTTTTCTGAGAAAGACATGATGCTGACTGGAATATTCTCTGCAGCAGGTTGTAGAGGGTGCTCTGGTTTGTTCTCCATGCCTTTGGACACAGGCTGAAGAAGTGGATGAGGTGCCCCTCAGCGGCGAAGGCACCTGTTGACCCCCTCACCCCCTACCACCCCTCCCACCCCTCCGAACTGTGGGAGCCTCAGGGCCTTGTGCAAAGCCATGTCTACCTTTTTTAATAGACAGAGCTAGTGTCAAACACCATTGGTGGAGACATGGGAATGCCCATCTTAATCTACATCTCAGTACCTATCTTAAGGACTTTGCCCTCTTGGACAGCTCTCAACATGGTTTCAGGAGATACCATAGTACGGAAACTGCCCTCACTGCAGTCGTCAAGAATATCCGTTCCTAGGTCGACAAGGGCCATACTACTCTCCTGGTCCTGTTGGATCTTACAGCGGCCTTCGATACTCTGTCTTCCCTTATACTGGTTTCACGTCTTAGAGAGATAGGTGTCAGGGGCCCTGCTCTGAGACTTCTTGATTCCTTCCTTAATGAAAGAGAACAGAGAGTGAAACTGGGTCAGTTTCTTTCCTTCCCTAAACCCTTGCACTGTGGTGTTCCTCAGGGCTCTTCATTGAGCCCTACACTTTTTAACATCTATGTGGCCCCCCTTGCAAGGGTGGTGAGATCATTTGGGTTGGAGGTGCTGTCTTACACAGACAGCACCCAAATAATGGTCTCTCTTACTCAGTAAAGGATTCTGCCCAGAATTTCAGGAGCTGTATGGAGGCTGTCTCTCAGTGGATGGTTCAGAACTTCCTGAAATTGAACGGGGAGAAAACTGAGGTACTGATCTTTGGGGGTAATCAGGAAATCTGGTCAACGGACTGGTGGCCGCCCAGCCCAGTATGGTAAGAACTTAGGGGTGCTAATGGACACTGCCCTTTCCTTCAACCGTCAGGTAAATAGGACCGTCTCCACCTGTTTTGGGATCATCAGGATCCTCAGAAAAATATCCCGTTATCTTTCTCCAGACGCTCGCAAACAGGCCACGCTGGCATTAGTTTCTTCCAGACTGGACTATTGCAATGCACTCTATATGGGCATCAACAAGAGTCTCATCCATCGTCTTCAAATGGTTCATAATGCTGCGGCAAGGATGGTGTTGAACCTCCTTATATACGTCTCAGCCTCGGCTGCGCGTAAGAACTTACATTGGCTTCCGATGCACTGTAGGATCACTTTTAAAATCCTATGTTTGTCCCATGAAGCCTTTTGTGGCACCGGTCCGGAGGGCATCAAGTCACTTGTTCATCTTTATACCCCCAGCAGATCTCTTCGTTCTTCCAACAAAAACCTTCTTGCGGTTCCTAGGTTTGCCAAGGCAAAATGGGATGGTAGAGCATTCTCCATTGTGGCGCCCAGATTGTGGAATTCTCTCCCTCCAGAGCTATCAGGGCAGCCCTCTCTCCCTCTGTTTCGTAAGGCCTTTAAAACCTGGCTTTTTTCTGAGGCATATTTTAAGGCTGTCCCCTCTGCTCGTGTGTTGGATGATCCACTCTAGCGCCTTGATGCCCTTGGGCTAAGTTGCGCTCTATAAGACCATATTCATTCATGTAACACCCATGGTACACCCTCTTGACACATAGCACTACTTTGTGGTACTTTAGGGCTACTTTCCTTTGCAAAACAAGTCAGTTCTGCAGTGAAAGTAAATTCCAATTCAACACTTCACATCAGTTTGTATCACTTTTGTGATGCAAACCCTGGGCAAATTGTTAGTTAATCTGCGCCGATAGTATGCAAATATGGACCCAAGGTTGTTTAAAGAATTTCAGTACTAATAACTTGAAAATCTAATTGAAAGCTTTCATCCACAGAAATCTCAAGTGTATGCACATGGTGCTATGAAAAATGTATAGTCAGAGATCTAGAAAATATTTCTTTTTGCCTTTATTAACCTCATTATTTTCATTGGGAGACCCATCAAATTCACCAAAATATGCGTGTTAATAGCCTCTCTGTGTGCCTTGCATAGGAGCAGCAGTGTCTCACTGAGTATTTGGTATTTAACTCTGTTGGTCCCTGTCGTTTTTTGAAGGGACAGAAACATTTGAGATCTTGCAAATGTTTAATTCAAATGTTACCCCACCAAAAATAAGGTATCAGTATTATACAATGTATACCTCTGCCCTCTTACAAGCTTGAAATTACATTTTATTGGTCACTCTGCAATTAATCAGTGGACACAAACATTTTATCAGATTAAACCAGACTATGGGAAATGGCTCCCTTAACTGTATCAACTACATCATACCTGCCCAAGAATAGATGCCCAATTTTGTTTTTAAAAGTAACATGGTTGAAAACTTAAGGGCATATTTACAAGTGAATGGCAACGCTTAGCATTAAGCAAAAATTGCTAACACCACGCTCCGCCATTCTGAAAATGCAGGGATGCACCATATTTACAGTGGTACGGCACATCCCTGCGTTTTCCTTAGTGCTGGCACTAAACTCATCTACCTAGAGCCAACGCAGGCACCCTTACACCATAGTGCAAGGGGCCTGCGTTGAGGGAATTATTGTTTATGTGGAGGAAGGTGTACCTTCCTGCACATAAACAATCACTAATGGCGATTTGTAACTCCTATGTGTGCTGCATTATGCAGCACACATAGAAGTTGCGAATCGTGATTTTTTGGATGATTGTTTATGTGCAGGAAGGAACACCTTCCGGCACATAAAAAAATCATTCACAAAAAGCGAGGAGAAATTAAACATTTCTCCTTGTTTCACCATTCCAAGACAAGGTTTTCCCTGGTCTTAATTTTGGCGCAACTCCATATTTATGCCACCTTGTAAATAGGGGGAAACGTCAAAATCAATGGGTGTTGTGGCAGAACGCCCATCATAACACCCATTGCCCACCCCGTCCATACTAAGTGTAGCGAGAAAGGGGGCCTTATTTACAAAGAGGCGTTGCGCTACTTAATGTGGATTAACAATGCCTTGTAAATTAGGTGAACGGATTATCTCCACTGGAACGTCACAAAAAGTTACGTTCGTGTGGCGATAAGCCTTTGTAAACATGCCCCTTAGTCCCAGATATACTAAGGCTTTGCTCTAGACTAAAGCAGTAATTGGTATTTACTATCGAGCACAAAGGATGTTTTGTGTTGAAACGCTGCCCTTTTCTCAGCACAAAAATCACTTTGTGTCAAGGGCATATCAGCATAAACATCAATAGGTTTTGCTGCAAGCCCATGCTACTATGATAACCAGACCAGGCTGTGCTTCATTTAAAGCAGGTGTAAACAAGGGATAATATATTAATTGTACAAATAATTATGCACTGCATATGCGCTGCAGTGTACAGCACACATAACAATACATGAGATCCTTCAGAGTTTGTCTAGGCATAGTAATTTGTACTGGAAGGATATGTTTTCCGTGCACATCGTATGTTATGCAATGCACACTTATCCAGGGTGCGATGCTGTGTCCTACACAAGGCAGCTTTATTAGAGCAACAAAGGTGGTAAGATGCACACCTTTTTTACTCCAATTTATCGTCGTTTAACCAACTTCAGAACTGTATCGGCGTGCAAGCTTGATCCGCGCTCCGTACCATTGCGCTACAAAGTAACCAAACATGAAGGAGCCTCTTTGGTTCCGATTCAAGCTGCACATTTACTGATGCAATGTGTGAATTTGTATCATCAATTGAACTAGGAATTCAATTTTAATGCTGATAGTGATATGCAAAATATTTTTTTGTATTGTAGATGATCCTGATGAAGGGATTTTTTTCCCGAAATGCGTTGGGTTATCTCTAATAAATCGTGACATGTGGAACCAACTTTTGCTCCTGTGCTAGTGTGTACATCTTCGCATAATATGGAATGAGTAAAACGAATTGAAGGAATAATTAATAAAATAAGGAGTAAACAGTAAAAAATAGATAAATTGAAGACTAAACTATATGAATTTAATTGATTTGATTCATTCAGCAATGTGGCTGTGCAGCTTGAATAGGAACAAAAGAGGCTCCATCGTGTTTAGCTTTATTAGAGCAGCAGCAAGCCAATTTTAGTAGATATTGTTCTGCGCTGTTTTACCTCTTGAGCAACGAAGCATAGCAAATTTGGTTGCTGAAATTTGTTCTGTGAAAATTAGTAAATCTGGGCCCAATATTCTAATATTTGTCAGTCAGTGAATGAGCAGCATGAACGAGCATCAAGTTGAACACTCCCAGTCCATGATTATCACGAGTGAATGTGGTGAAGAGTTTTCCGTCTAAAATAAAGGCAAGTACACAATGCCTTATCCAATATTTCATGTTCTCAAAACAGGCTGCTTTCACCATAACATTCTGAAACAGTGTTTTCTATAGAGCTTAGAATTATATTGTTCAAGCCATGTTTGTCCTGGTCCAGTCAGGACTGGATTAAGCCAAATACCTGCACCGTAACTTACTACAATCTATCTTCAACAGGCTATAGTATGTAAAAAAGGAATGAGGCTACAAATATATTCACAGAAAATTCCTGTTTTCATCATCTATCACAAGTGCCGCAGAACCTACTAACGACAGGGTCCAAGTTTAAGGCTGATGTAGTAAACATCTTTTGTAATAGTGGCATTTCTTTTCTTATTGATAAATGGGGATATTAGTTGGGTGGTGGGGCGAGTGAGTACCCACCTCACAAAATAACCACAATCCTTATCAGGTTAAACCACTAAAGTCTCTAATCTAAGTACAACCCTCTGGTGCTATGGCACAGAGCATGCAGGCCTAATTTAGAGGCAATGTGTAACGTTTTATGGAATACTCAAACAATAAAAAGGTCAAAACACAACACATGAAAAATCCCAAGCAATCTCAGAAAAACACTAGAACAATAAAAATCGAATAAGTAGAACCTTTGTCATGAATTTGACAAATTTAAGGTTCAAAATAACACCAATAAGCATTAAATGTCAAGCACATTTTCTGGTTGCTTGATCTGGAAAAGGGTAACATTTAAGGCCGACCTTGATGGAGCGCAGGTTGGATACAAGTGCCAAGTTTGTCCAAGTGAAGAGTTTTACCTTCAGATTTAATCTCTAGAGTGGATGACACAAATCTGCAGCACCACAAGGTAGAAGGTTGTGGCTGATGAGGTCTCCACACCGTCAGTCGATGGATGAGGTTTTTGTGAAGTCATTGACTATTGGCAGGAAAGGTCTGAGTAGGAGAAATGTAAATTTTGCACCTAGAGAAGGTCTCTCGCCAGCCAAATACTTTTTGTATCTTTGCTCGGTGGCAATTTCAACCTTTGGACTTAGTCACTTTTTTGATGCTTGGATTCTTTCAGCGGGGCAAGTCTCCAGGCTGTATCTAAAGAGGGCTTCACCAGGCAATATATTTTTTCTGCGTGAATCAAATTTGATGCTGAGTAGGAGAAGGTATCAAGAGCAACCTGAATCTTTGGCCCACCTTGATTGGATAGGCTTATCAGATTGGTTCCAGCTCCTCCTCGGTTCTGATGGCAAAAGCTTCTAAGTCCCAGGTTTCAGGATTTGTTAAGAGTAATCTTTGACACCAGGTAAGAGTCAAGGACCTTGAGGACATCACTTGGGGCCAAGACTCAGTCCATCACAGGCCAGAAGCAATGTACAGAGCAGGTCCAGTTGTAACTGGGCAGCTTGAAATAAAGGGAAGGGCTATTCCAGTTTGTTGTGTCCTTGAAGCCCAAACAGTGCCTTATGCCACTTGGAGTCCACTTCTTCTCCTGGGTACAAGAGGGAGAGGTGGTTCAAGATTCAAGGCTCTTCTCAGGACGCAGACAGCAGGTAAAGTCATCTTCTGTTCTTTCACAGGTACAAAAGTGATCTAAGGAGGGTACTGTGGGTGACACATGTATGCCCTGTGCCAGCATGTTGGTGGGGGAAACTCCTGACTACTCCAAAATCAATGGGGTAAAAGTTACCAAGGGTGACACTACATACTTTTACAGTACTTCCTGTGGGTTTTATTGTAAACAAGCCCACCGTGCCCTTCTCTGCCTAAAACCAACATGGCAGGATCTTTCCTCTCTTGTGAAGATTTTCTTTGCCCATCCTAGAGGTGTGGCTTGGAAAATGAGCAACCTCTCCTCTGTGTTCATTCAAAGCCAGCTCTGGGGGCAGCTCTTCTCCCCCTGGGTCTGGAGCCTGACTGGTTAGATGGATAAATGAAGGGGGCAGGTCCAGTTGGAACTGGGCAGCTTGAAATACAGGGAAAGGGCTATTCCAGTTTGTTGTGTCCTTGTAGCCCAAACAGTGCCTTATGGCACTTGGAGTCCACGTCTTCTCCTGGGTACAAGAGGGAGAGGTGGTTCAAGATTCAAGGCTCTTCTCAGGACGCAGACAGCAGGTCAAGTCATCTTCTGTTCTTTCACAGGTACAAAAGTGATCTAAGGAGGGTACTGTGGGTGACACATGTATGCCCTGTGCCAGCATGTTGGTGGGGGAAACTCCTGACTACTCCAAAATCAATGGGGTAAAAGTTCCCAAGGGTGACACTACATACTTTTACAGTACTTCCTCTGGGTTTTATTGTAAACAAGCCCACCGTGCCCTTCTCTGCCTAAAACCAACATGGCAGGAACTTTCCTCTCTTGTGCAGATTTTCTTTGCCCATCCTAGAGGTGTGGCTTGGAAAATGAGCAACCTCTCCTCTGTGTTCATTCAAAGCCAGCTCTGGCGGCAGCTCTTCTCCCCCTGGGTCCGGAGCCTGACTGGTTAGATGGCTAAATGAAGGGGGCAGGTCTAAATGTGAGATACACCTGCCTGTGACAGGGTAGCTTCCTTTGAAGTGTACTAAGTTTCTGGGCACAGGCCATATGGTCAACCTGAAGAGAAACAGAAAACCTCCCCACACCAAAAGTCTGCCCCAGCTCTGGAAGCAAGTTTACACCTTTTCAGGGCAGCTAAACAGCTCCAGAGTGACATTTGGTACCTCAGGCAAATGGGCTTCTAGAGACTTTAGGCAGGCAGCAGGTAACCTTTCTAAATTTACAAGTTCTAAAATATTTATTACACATCCAACGTTACTTGTGAATTTGGCTTATAATAAATATTTTAAAAGGTCCCATTAGAACTCTGTAGCTGTTTCCTAAGCAGTGATAATAAATATTAAATTCAATATTATCTCCTAACGCAAGTCTTTGCAACAGCTAACACTGGTACAGTGTAAATAATCCTGAGGGCTGTTTAACTGGAAGGTTATGTGTAACATTACATTTCTACATGTCATACTTTGGAGTACGATGCACTCTTCTGTATGGAGGTATAAGGCCAACTTAGAGGTGACCTAATAATATTTAAAAGGAGGGCTCAGATTTGTCAACATGGAGTATTTTAACATGACAAATGTTCTGTTTAAAAATGCACAGCCAGGCTACACATGGTAGTCCTGTAGTCATGTTTGCACTGTCACTGTGGTGGATGGCACAATGAGTGCTATAGTCAACTTGTGACATTTAACTTACTTGCCCTGAGTACAGTATGATACCATACACTAGGGACTTATAGGTAAGCTAAAGATGGAAACCAAGGGGATGCCAATTTCATCATGTTGAACGGAAAGAACAGACATTTTACCAGTGGGTAGCTGGGATAAATTGCACAGAGTTCTACAGCCAGCAAAAACAGTAAAGGCAAAAATCAGGGGTGGTACCACACCAAACACTGTCATTCTCAACAGCATGTGCCAGTATCCTTTACAGGGGGCCACATGCAGGCAGGGGCTACCAGGCCCAACCATGGTGGTTGAGGTCTTTTTCTCCTGATGTCCTGAGGCCCGACCTACTATGGATCCCGAGCAACTTGGCCAGGTACCCCTTCTGCACTTGACTTTCATTTGTAGCTGTAGACGAGCAGTAAAAGGTTTTGTCAGGAGGAAAGTGTAGATACAGATGAGTGAACATGACTACTAACTCAAATTAAATGCTTTCTTGTGTAAGAAGTATTTTAATTCTAACTCTATACATACAAAGGAGTAACAACATTAATGAGCTAACACGATCCCCTTGAGTCTATAGGCAGATCCCTGTCCCACCCTCTTTCTTATAACTTGGTCGGGGATATTCACCATTCACTGGTGGCTGCATCCAGGGAATGCTCAGTGTTTGTCCGTACTCAAGAGTTCCCTTTTTACTTTTTAGGAATTAGACAAAAGTGTCTATGGTGCTGCAGCACCATTAGCAGCAAGTTCCCCGAAGCCCCAAAGGCTCAGTTCTAGTTTTGCCCACTCTAGTGATATTGAAGCATTCAGCGGTGCAGTGAGTGCCCGTTACCCATGTGCTCACAAATCCTGATCCTGTTTGGCGAAGTTGGGATGCAGCAGCAGACACAAACTCTCTCCTCCTTTAAGAAGCGCAGCACTCAGCAAAGTCACTTTTACCCTTACTGGGGGGGGGGGGGGAAGGGGTTAGTGGTGGGGTTAAGTTGATCATATGTCTCCCAACTGGAGCCACAGTGATGGTGCAATGTCTTCTGCTGTGTACTAGCAGCCATCGGATAATCAGTCACAGTGTGGGGGGTTGTCCAGCCAGACATAGCAGTAATCCTTGCATCTTTGAAATGACCCGAACTCTTGGTCAAAGTGGTATCAGCAGCCTCTTCTGGCATACAGGGTTGCAGCATTAATCACAGTCTGGACACAGTCGCTTCTAGTGTGCTTGACCACACTACAGCAACCCCTTCTGGCATACAAGGTCACCAATATAAGCAGACGCAAGTCTCCAGCTCCTGGCCCTAATAAGTTCAACGGTGGCTCTTTCTAGCATATGGGATCATCACGATGTGGGTCTGGCGCTTCCCACATGATGCTTCTTCAACAGCTCAGATCACGGAAGCAGCCTCCTGGCATGTGGAGGTCGCCAAAACGTTCCTGCACATGGGCGATGACTCGAACGGTGGTCAACTGCTCTCCTCCCACCTTGGGCCAGGGGGGAATGTCGACCACAGATGCGGGGACATTCAATGTTTTGTAAAAAAACCCTCACACACCAACAGGCCCCTTGGTGTCATGCTTCATCATTGGGGCCTTCGCACCCCTCTAACGGGATGCGGCGTGCTGCGACCTACGACTACGTGGGAGCACTTATAGTAAGGACTATGTGTGGTGCGTGTGGTGGAAGTGGTAGGGTTATTTTATAAACAAAGTGAGTGGTGGGATGTGGTGAAGGTTAAAAAGTACCTGGCTCGTAGGTGTTAAAGAAAAAAAAATGTTATTCAACCTCGGGCTGGTACTAGTAAAAGAAGTGCAGTTTGAGGTAATTAGCTGTCGTGATTATGGACAGTACCTCTGGTGTGCGTCGACATGTTTCGGAGCTGGTGCTCCTTCTTCAGGACGGGGGCACAACTTCCCCACCTTACTCACGTTTTTCTATTTTGGTGTGTAATAAACCAAAAAGTGAAGGACTATTTACAGTGTTATTAAAGATAACTAAGGCTACAGTGTGCCTACAGCAGTTTCGGAACATGCAGTCGCATGACCTAGAGAAAACAAAACAAAATTAAAAATAAGTTTGGTTGCCCAGGTTGGGCTAGCTCTAACAGGTGCAGTCACCTGGAGCACCAAAGATTCAATGATCCTGTAAAAGGAAAGGGACACACAAGACACACAACACAAAAAACACATATTAAGTAAGAGAGCACTAGGTCATACCTAATGTGTTAGGTTTTCTTGCTTCAGGAGCATCAAGTGAACGTAGAGGGTATTGTTGTTGCTAAATTTGCAACCTGAATGGATAAAGATTAGATTTCAGTCTCTTGTACTCACTGTTTAAGGTAGTAGATGGTGTTTTGGTGTACCAAATACTCACAAACTCTGGATAGAAATTTCTCCGTGTTCCCCCTACGCTGCTTCGCTGGTACTGACTCCCGGAGCTCTCCCTATCGTATTTATACATGCAGTGCTTAATTCGTTTATGCCGTTCATTGGTTAATTGGCGGATGTATGTTATGACCTTTTAAGGTTTATCCGCCCGTTAGCCAGTCGCATGGTATCCCTTAATTGGTATGTCCGGTTTAGGGTTGAAAACAGCCGTCAGCTGCAAGGACATGTACGCGGTGCTGTTACTGATGCGCACATGCGCATCAAGTGTGCCGCCTCCAGCGTTAGATCGAGAAAGACGCATGCGCGAGAGAGCAGCGTATTGGTACAGCGTCTTCGCTCTCTCGCAGCGCATGCGCTGTGACACACCGTTCGGCGCAGCAGGAAACCTTTGTTTAAGCCATTCAGCATGATTGAAATGTGGGAATTCATTGTAGAAAAGGAATCCCTTATGTAATGTGAGGCTCAGGATGTTAGAGAAGGGCTTCCAAATAAGCAAGATGGTGATATACATTTAACGTGGGGGTAGTTACTGTGACACTAATATGAGGAAGGTAGAGGATAAAAACCTATCAGGGCTTATGTAGATCAAAAGTCTCTGAGGGATAGGTATCCACTGCGTGTCAGTGAGAGGTTGGCAGCCGACTCTCGGGGACATGCCTGTGGGAAATATGTTAGTCAGGAGTCCGAAGGGGAAATGATAGGTACACATAATGTTTCAGTGAGAGTTTGACAGCTGGCTCCAGGGGACATCATCATTGAGACCGTGGGTATTTGTACCCAAACGGAATACCCACCGTTGTTCTTTTAGAAACAGGTCTGAGTCAGATGGTATGTGTTCAATCACTGTCCATCGCAAATCATTTACACAGTGTTGTTTTTCCATGTAGTGGGATGCCATTTTGGTGGTGGACTTTTTACAGCGCACATTGCTTTTGTGCTCACCTATTCGTGTTTTTACCGCTCTTGTCGTCATTCCTACATACTCCAATCCACAAGGGCATGTGATCATGTACACAACATTTTTCGTGTTACAGTTTGTAAAAGCACGTTGTTCCCAAGTTGTTCCATTCCTAAAAGTCAATGTCTTGCTTTTTTGCGTCAGGTGGCAACTGCTGCAATTCCCACAGGGAAAATGTCCTTGAAGCTCTATTGTGGTTTGTCTCATTGGACTGTTTTTTTGGGGTCTTGTGTGGACCAGTAAGTCCTTCAGGTTCCTACCCCGACGGTGTGCATACATTGGTTTCTCCAAAGTCATATTCCCACAATTCAATATCCTCCAATGTTTATTTATAATCCTGGATACCTTGTTGAATATTGTGGAGTAAGTCGTTACACATATTTGTCTCTTTTTGTTGTCTGTACTCTGTGGTTTTTCTGTAGGCACACTGTAGCCTTAGTTATCTTTAATAACACTGTAAATAGTCCTTCACTCTTTGGTTTATTACACACCAAAATAGAAAAACGTGAGTAAGGTGGGGAAGTTGTGCCCCCGTCCTGAAGAAGGAGCACCAGCTCCGAAACATGTTGACGCACACCAGAGGTACTGTCCATAATCACGACAGCTAATTACCTCAAACTGCACTCTTTTACTAGTACCAGCCCGAGGTTGAATAAAAAATATTTTCTTTAACACCTACGAGCCAGGTACTTTTTAACCTTCACCACATCCCACCTCTCACTTTGTTTATAAAATATCCCTACCACTTCCACCACACGCACCACACATAGTCCTTACTATAAGTGCTCCCACGTAGTCGTAGGTCGCAGCACGCTGCATCCCGTTAGAGGGTGCGAAGGCCCCAATGATGAAGCATGACACCAAGGGGCCTGTTGGTGTGTGAGGGTTATTTTACAAAACATTGAATATCCCCGCATCTGTGGTCGACATTCCCCCCTGGTCCACTGTGAGTAGGATTCTTTTTGTTTATGTAAACAGTGCCCGTGGAGTAAGAATCCTAACTCTCCACTCTACCTCCCTTTTGTTGTTACTTTCTGTATCTAGGCAGCGCAGAGCTGCAGGAGTTCTTCCCCTATAAAAAACACACACCACACACACACATTAAACATACTATAAATAAGAAGCCTGCGGTCAGAAAAACATGGAAGACGAACACAGCCTCACCTTTGGAGAGGATGAAATCGACAAGATTCTCACGGCCATTAACCCTTTTGAGCAACCCAGAAACCGGTCCTAACATTAATGACTGGAATGAGCTGTTGAATCTCAGACGTAACCAAATAAAAGCAGCCCTACATGGTCTATTCATGACACAATACTTACGGAATAAAAAGGCACCACCAGGACTAATTGTTAAAAATGAACCACTGATTTTCCAAAACGACCTTATTTTTAAAAAAGAGTGGTCCTTGATTTCCTGGCACTGCTCGAGAGACTGGTTGGTCTTAATAATAAAAACAGCAGCTAGGATCACCCAGGAGCTAAAAATTGATATTAGCAAAATAGAGGTACAGCTCAGCACATACATTTCGCCAGCGGATTTAAAAATCAGGCTTGATGAATTGAACCAACAAATTATGGACTTTGAGTTTACCCTAAAACAAAGCAAATCCAACAAATTAACCAAAGATCAGGCAAAATCTACACCCGAAAATGCATACCCTTACACCAAAGCAGACTATGTTCCGAAAAGTTCATATAGTGATGCTGATAGTGATGTCTCAGACAATGGGTCTTCAGGTTCGAGTTCAAGCAGCAACAGAGGGTCCAGACAAAGGAGGGGCGGTTGGAGACAGAGGAGACAACAATTTCCCCGACAACGTGGATGGAGAGGTTATCAACCCCAGCCACAATACCCACAATATATGGGTCCACCACAATTCAACCCTTTCCAATATGGACCTCCTCCAGGAGGACCTACCTACCAGCAATGGAACCCTGATTACAATGAGGGATACTATGGCCAACAACAACCTTTTTTAGGCACGCGCCCCACTACACGGGGACGGAACCGGAAAGGGAATACCGTCGCATGGGAGGACCAGGACCAAGCCAACGCCCGCACAACGAGGAGTATGACCGGATCCCTCCCCAACCAGCAGTCAACCAGCAAGAGGGGGACCTAGTAGTAAACCTCACACCTTGGCCTTTAACAGATACACAAAGAAAGGTATTAAATAAAGGACTTGGCTTTGTACCTACACAAAAACCTGACATTTTCAAATTGAATATGGAACTCCAAGAATTTACACGAAAAATAAAATGACAAACCTATTTCCAAGATAAACCAGCATCCAATGAAACAACGGACACGGGCTTGAAATTGAAGTCAACATTCACCCCCCCTGACTCTGTTATACCAGTTGAAATTCTCACTTTCGAGAAAGCCATTTTCACTGAGATCAACAGCCTCAACGCAAAGGACACTAATCCTTTCCATAATACCAGTGGCGATGAACAGAAAGCCATCAGGGAGTTAACTAGTAACAAAGACTTAATCATTAAACCAGCGGATAAGGGCGGAGCCATCGTCCTACAGGCTCAAGATGCCTACAACACTGAATGCATGCGTCTACTATCTGATCAACGGAATTACAAAATTCTCTCGGAAGATCCTACCGAGCGACAACGTATCAGAATTGGGGGCATGGTAGAGGAAGCCCTAGCTCATGACTGGTTGAGCAAAAAAGAGGGAGACTTTCTACAGCAACCGTCACCACAAATTCCATACTTCTATAGCATCCCCAAGATTCACAAAAACATCAGTAATCCACCTGGGAGACCTATAGTTTCTGGAATTGGCTCCATCCTTGAGCCCCTTTCCAAGTTTGCTGACGCCTTCCTGCGCCCTTTGGTACAGTCCACCAATACCTACCTGAAGGATACCAAGTCAGTACTGCAACTATTGGAAGAGAAGACTTTTGACCCAACAAAACAACTCATGTTAAGCCTGGATGTAGAAAGTCTATACACGAGTCTACGACACGATGAGACTCTACAGATCATCGAAGAAGTACTCTTTACAAATCTATGGAAATACCAAACCCCCGTGGTCTAGTACTGGAATGTATCTCTTTGGCACTACAAGAAAACTTCTTCCAATATAACCAAACACTCTACCTGCAGACCCATGGCACCAGCATGGGTAGTACATTTGCTCCTAGTATAGCTGGACTATACGTTCACCACCTAGAGCAGAACAAGATTTTACACCCGGACAATCCATACAGACCCCACATAAACACCTGGAAGAGGTACATTGACGACATCCTTATCATATGGGACGGCGATGCAGAAAGTGCGTCAAACTTTGTGATCAGGCTCAATAACCAGAATACATACTTGAAATTTACCAGCACAATGTCGAATCAATCAATGGTGTTCCTGGACTTGAATATCTATGCCGAGGGCAATAGACTCAAGAGCAACACACACTTCAAACCGACGGCCAGAAACTGCCTCTTAAGGTATGACAGTTTCCATCCCAGACATCTTAGGGAGAATCTGCCCTACGGACAGTTTATAAGGTTAAGACGCAACTGTACGGAATTGAGTGAATTCAAGACTCAAGCTGGTGATTTGAAGAAGAAGTTGATACAAAGACAATATCCCGCCAAGATTATTGACAAGGCAATGAAAAGAGCCAAGAACAACCACCGGGATGCTCTGCTGGAAGAAAAACCACAGAGTACAGACAACAAAAAGAGACAAACATGTGTAACGACTTACTCCACAATATCCAACAAGGTATCCAGGATTATAAATAAACATTGGAGGATATTGAATTGTGGGAATATGACTTTGGAGAAACCAATGTATGCACACCGTCGGGGTAGGAACCTGAAGGACTTACTGGTCCACACAAGACCCAAAAAAAACAGTCCAATGAGACAAACCACAATAGAGCTTCAAGGACTTTTTCCCTGTGGGAATTGCAGCAGTTGCCACCTGACGCAAAAAAGCAAGACATTGACTTTTAGGAATGGAACAACTTGGGAACAACGTGCTTTTACAAACTGTAACACGAACAATGTTGTGTACATGATCACATGCCCTTGTGGATTGGAGTATGTAGGAATGACGACAAGAGCAGTAAAAACACGAATAGGTGAGCACAAAAGCAATGTGCGCTGTAAAAAGTCCACCACCAAAATGGCATCCCACTACATGGAAAAAAAACACTGTGTAAATGATTTGCGATGGACAGTGATTGAACACATACCATCTGACTCAGACCTGTTTCTAAAAGAACAACGGTGGGTATTCCGTTTGGGTACAAATACCCACGGTCTCAATGATGATGTCCCCTGGAGCCAGCTGTCAAACTCTCACTGAAACATTATGTGTACCTATTATTTCCCCTTCGGACTCCTGACTAACATATTCCCCACAGGCATGTCCCTAAGAGACGGATGCCAAACTCAAGAGCCAGTGGTCAAATTCTCATTGAAACATTATGTGTACCTATCGTTTCCCCTTTTTTAACTCCTGACTAACATATTTCCCACAGGCATGTCCCCGAGAGTCGGCTGCCAACCTCTCACTGACACGCAGTGGATACCTATCCCTCAGAGACTTTTGATCTACGTAAGCCCTGATAGCTTTTTATCCTCTACCTTCCTCATATTAGTGTCACAGTACCTACCCCCACGTTAAATGTATATCACCATCTTGCTTATTTGGAAGCCCTTCTCTAACATCCTGAACCTCACATTACATAAGGGATTCCTTATCTATAATGAATTCCCACATTTCAATCATGCTAAATGGCTTAAACAAAGGTTTCGCGCTGCGCCAAACGGTGTGACACAGCGCATGCGCTGCGAGAGAGCGAAGACGCTGTACCAATACGCTGCTCTCTCACGCATGCGTCTTTCTCGATCTAACGCTGGAGGCGGCACACTTGATGCGCATGCGCGCTTCAGTAACAGCACTGCGTACATGTCCTTGCAGCTGACGGCTGTTTTCAACCCTAAACCGGACATACCAATTAACGGATACCATGCGACTGGCTAACGGGCGGATAAACCTTAAAAGGTCATAACATACATCCGCCAATTAACCAATGAACGGCATAAACGAATTAAGCACTGCATGTATAAATACGATAGGGAGAGCTTCGGGAGTCAGTACCAGCGGAGCAGCGTAGGGGGAACACGGAGGAATTTCTATCCAGAGTTTGTGAGTATTTGGTACACCAAAACACCATCTACTACCTTAAACAGTGAGTACAAGAGACTGAAATCTAATCTTTATCCATTCAGGTTGCAAATTTAGCAGCAACAATACCATCTACGTTCACTTGATGCTCATGAAGCAAGAAAACCTAACACATTAGGTATGACCTAGTGCTCTCTTACTTAATATGTGTTTTTTGTGTTGTGTGTCTTGTGTGTCCCTTTCCTTTTACAGGATCATTGAATCTTTGGTGCTCCAGGTGACTGCACCTGTTAGAGCTAGCCCAACCTGGGCAACCAAACTTATTTTTAATTTTGTTTTGTTTTCTCTAGGTCATGCGACTGCATGTTCCGTAACCGCTGTAGGCACACTGTAGCCTTAGTTATCTTTAATAACACTGTAAATAGTCCTTCACTTTTTGGTTTATTACACACCAAAATAGAAAAACGTGAGTAAGGTGGGGAAGTTGTGCCTCCGTCCTGAAGAAGGAGCGCCAGCTCCGAAACATGTCGACGCACACCAGAGGTACTGTCCATAATCACGACAGCTAATTACCTCAAACTGCACTTCTTTTACTAGTACCAGCCCGAGGTTGAATAAAATGTTTTTTTCTTTAACACCTACGAGCCAGGTACTTTTTAACCTTCACCACATCCCACCACTGACTTTGTTTATAAAATAACCCTACCACTTCCACCACACGCACCACACATAGTCCTTACTATAAGTGCTCCCACGTAGTCGTAGGTTGCAGCACGCCGCATCCCGTTAGAGGGGTGCGAAGGCCCCAATGATGAAGCATGACACCAAGGGGCCTGTTGGTGTGTGAGGGGTATTTTACAAAACATTGAATGTCCCCGCATCTGTGGTCGACATTCCCCCCTGGTCCACTGTGAGTAGGATTCTTTTTGTTTATGTAAACAGTGCCCGTGGAGTAAGAATCCTAACTCTCCACTCTACCTCCCTTTTGTTGTTACTTTTCTCCTCCCACCTTGTTCAGAGAGTCCTCCCGGTAGGGCTCCCTACTGGACCTCACTTCCTTCAACGCTCACCTCTTCCTCACAGGGAACACTGATCTTGGCAAGCAGGCTGGCACTGGTGCTCCAGAGCAGGTGAATTGGTTTCCATGGATGATGTCCCCTCACCCAGCAGGGAGACTAGTAGTCCTTGGTCCTCAGTCCTGGTCATAGGCAGACGTCTTGCAGAACCTTCCCCTCCTGACACAGCATGTCTGTCGGCTTGGCAGATGACAAAGTTTGGGGTTTCAACCTTCCCTTCTTAAAGTACTTTTCCAGACACCAAAATGTGTTTTAGGGTCTAAGTCTTTGACGTTTTATGTTGGGGTTCTGCTTCTTTTGAAGTGTTTACTTTTCTTTTTCTTGTGTACCCTTGAAAGGATGTCTGACATGGTCATCAAGACTCTGAAGCTGATTGACCCAGAACACAATTCATGGAAGTGAGCAGAGTTCACACCTGAATGTCAGCCACAGTAATGTGCGCATGAAAGGGTTAATCCAGGGCTCCCAGCCCAACTCTCTGTGATTCCCTTATCAGCCCCATTTCCTTCCTGAAATGTGTCCAAACCCCTTCTTTGTGATCAATCACTGAATCAAAGAGCAACCTTTTGAAGTGTTAAAGGGGAGTCTCCTCCTCCCTTCTGCCAGTGCATGTTCCACCCACCTCACAGAAATGCAGCATTACACAAATCTGTCTGGGGGATTCATCTCCTCCACATGTCTTTATCAGGCAGGCCTGGGCTGCTCTAAATGGAACCCAGGGTCCTCCATGTAATCTACCATTACAGGCACACTTGCAGTTTATGTACTTTCACAACACACATACTCTCCAGCACGGATACCTCCATGCATTGTATCATTACAGACACACCGACATTCAGCACCCACATTCAGTCTGCGAGCACTGTTCAGAACTGTAGCTTTTCAGTATTGTACAAGTGCATGCTATTCGCAAGCACACACTTTACTAGCACACATGTACCATGTGTGTACTGCACAACATTTCACCCTTCATGTATTGAACTTCACGCATGCACACATGCACCCAGTACATGCTTCCAGATCACAAGCAGTGCACAGCACTACATCTCTCATGTATTGTATGCCTCGCAGGCATACATAAACCCAGTACATGCACTAACCACACATATGTATGTATAGGCATTTATATAGCGCACTACTTACCCGTAGGGTCCCAAGGCGCTTCGACCGCTGCGAAACCCTTCCTGGCTTCCCTGAGAGATGGTCCCTTAATGGGTATCTCCAGGGTGAGACCAGGCATCCCCGGCGGTCTGGTGGGGCCGTTAGTGAAGATGAGGCAAGCTAATGCCCAGAGTTGCCGAGTGTGATCGCTGATCAGAGTGGGCACCGAGGCGAGAGAATTATCGAGTCCGCTGACCCTGGTCCAGAAACCTGCCACGCCGGGAATCGAACCCTGGTCCCGGGCCGTCCTCTGCTCTCGGGTCTGCCGCCTCTAACCAGTGAGCCACACTACTTCACTGCACAGCACAATACTTCTCTATCCTTGTACTGTACCCTGCCCAGGCACACATGCATCTAGTGCAGAGTCACTACTCCAGTGCTGTACAGCACTCCACATCTACTTGATGTAGGCCAAGGGTGAGTTAATCAGACAGCAGCGGAACGTTTAAAAGGGTGAGTGACCCTTTAGGCCTCACTACAGTGACACAGGGTAAAAAGTACCTCTTCACTACTGCTGATCACTACACAGTATGCCGGCACCACCACACTTGTGTTGGTTAACTCTTGATGAAGATGGTAGCCTTCCACCACTATGAAGGTAGCACTTTGAGTACCCCTCCCTGTCCAATAAGACATCAGTCTGTGAGACAGGCCAATTACAATTATTCCTGATTCCAGTACGGGTTTTGCGCTTTGCTCACGATAGGCACGCAGAGCTCACAGAGAGCGAGAGCGAGTGAGAGCGGCGGCGGCAGTGGGAGCGGGACCGGGACCAAGATCGGAAACCGCCCTGAAACAGCCTCGCCTTGCTGGTGCATTGGACCCCCACCCTCGGCCCTGGCCGTGGGGACCGCGGGGAAAGAGAGGGGAAAGAGCCGGCCCCAACGCTCTACGTTTGGTTCTCTGTGCTCTGTGTTCAGTGCTTGGAGCGGAGCAGAGCAGAGTGAAGGAGAGGCCGAGGAGGTTTTGGGAAAAGCCTACAACTGTTTTCCGCTTTGTGCATTGTGCTCGCGCTTCCCCCCAGCAGTGTGGGGTGCAGGGCTGACAGTGACTGTTGAGGAGTACTGGGGGCCGGGTAAGAGAAAACAGCGCTGCCCGGACGCAGCAACATCCGTGGGAGCCAGGGAAGAATTGGGGAAGGAAACCCGTGACGGCAGAAGCCACGAGAGGCACTCCCTGGTGGCAGGAGCTGTCTGAGGCGCCCAGTGGCTGCCAAGAGCCGCAGGAGGCTCCTGGTGGTGGCAGGAGCCGTGTGAGGTGCCGGGTGGCGGCAGGAGCCTCGCGAGGCATCCCAGGTCGGCTGGAACCAAAGGAGCAGCCAGGCAGCAACGCAATAACTCCCCAGTAGTGGCCCTCATTGACTGGCTGTGAGGAGTGATTCCGGCCTGCATCGTCCCGGCGGCACCTGGACAGAGCGCGCTGTTGGTGTTCTGAGAGGCGGAGGCGTCCCTTCTCCAACGGAGCTTGGCAAGTACACCCGGTTTTGGGGTTGATTAATTCCTTCAGCTCTAAACTGCGCAGCCTAGTAAACTTGTAAAGTCTGCACTGTGGGGAAAAATATATATATATATATATATATATATATATATATATATATTTTAGTTATTACGTCATATTAGAGTTTATACAGTGGGGATGAGGTCAGGAAAGATTCGGCAAGCACCTACACGTAAAAGCAGGAGAAAGGTGCTTTCAGAAGTCCCAAAACGGATTGAAAACAAAAGTAAAATAAAAGAGGAGTTTATACAAAAAAGGAGATTGGTCTCGCTTTGAACTCCAGAACCTTTTAAGTTCGGGGGGGAAAAACGAGACGAAGAAGTTTCACTTCCTAAAAGACTTAATGGCGGCAATTTACGCACCCTGTGGAGAAATGTCTGGCCTTCAAAGCCCAGTAAAACCGATAAATTTGATTACTCCTAAAAATCTGGAGTAATTAGACCCTGCCATCTTGAACTACAAACAAACCAGCAACAACAAAAAATCGACAAGAGTGGACAGGAAAAGAATACAGGAGTGGCTATCCAAGAAAAAAATTCTATAAAAAATTGGCTGATAAAAACAACAGCGCAGGTGCATCACTCATTGTATATACAGGAAAAAAGGGAGGAGGTAGTAAAAAAGGAAAGTATAAAAAGACAAAGGAATAAAGAATATGTTGGTCAAACAGAAAAACAAGAATTGGCACAATCCTCAGAATCGTCAAAATCGTTTTCAATTTCCGAGGAAAAAGAACTTATAGAAGCCTTAGAACGCAATACACAATCTGAAGTGGAACAACAGGTAAACAGGGAGATGGATATGAAAGAACCGGATACGTTTAAAAAAAGGACAACGGGAGAAAAAGGGGGCGTAGCTTCAACACCCATTACACCCACATTAAATAAGGATCAATGGGATAAACAAAACAACGGGAAGAATGGATGCCTAAAAGAAAGAGTGAAAAATACAGTCCCCAATTACCATTTCTTCAGTTCGTGGTATTGAGTCAATTTCAGGGATTTCAACGCAAGCCAATAATAATGCAACACATGCCTGGAGCGAATCTTTGTTAAAAACCCTGCAGCAAGCAATCAATGTTTTAAACCTTCAATCGGATAAACTAGAGGTCCAAGTAGATCTAATGAACCTAATTGCGGTGCACATAGCAGGGATAAATACAAAATTGGACAAAATCGCAGCACAAATTACAAATAGCAACAATATGGCTACACTAACTAAACATAAATTGTTGGATCAAAGTTGCGGATGCGGCCGAATAATAGACAAACTGGAGTCTCTAACGGCGCTATTGACAGAAATCCTGTATGTCGCACAATCTTCAGGAAAGTTAGGAGAAAAACCACTAACATTGCAAAATAATGGAAAGATTTACACTGGAGGACCCGGAAAGATGCAGCCCGAAGCTCCGCACGAAGATAGTCCACAATTAGGAGAAGCTAACAGCCAGATTCATCAAGCGAAATGCGCTCGCAAAAGGGCCAGATTCTGAGAATCAGGCCTTTTGCGAGTGATATTTTTGCATTTGGGATTCATCATCTCAAATGCAAAAATCGCTAATAATGAATTCGCAAATTTGCGAGGATTAGCATTTAAGGAATCTCTATTAGAGATTCCTTAAATGCTATTCATGAAACATTTAAAAATTGCGAATTCACAATTTAGGAGCGCTATTTACCACAAAGTCAAACCTCATGGTAAATAGCGAAAACTTAGAAAAATACTTTTAAATGCATTTTTCTAAGTTGCATGTTAATTTAATTTAATTTAATTTAATTTAAAGGAGCTTGTAGAGCGCCTGGTGACGCCTCCCGGCGTGTCCCCGCTTTGGACATGTGTGTGCACAACATCAGTGTAAACTCACATTTCAGGGGTGCTACAGGGTGTCCTTTGGACACCCCTGCACCCTTGAAATCGCATCCTTATTTGCGATTAGCAATTTGCTAATCGCAAATAAGGAGGCTGTAGGAATCGCAATTTTTTTTGCGATTTCTACATGAATTCCGATTTGCAACTCCTTAATAGCGATTCCTTAATAATCGCTATTAAGGACTCGCAAATCGGGACTTTGATGAATCTAGCTGTAAGATAATAAATGAAGAAAACATTGGTCAAGACGGAAACAAAACAGCAGACACACAGAGTTTATTAGCCATTCCAATTACAAAAAGACAACGGAAAAGACTGCGGAAGCCAGGAAACATGCCGGACATAAGGTTATTCAGGAAAGAAGTCAAACTTATGCAATATTCACTCAAAAGGCAAGTAAAAAAAGTAACGGCCAGGATGGAAATCTTATAAAAAGGGAACTACACAGTTCAGGAATAAACTCACCTGATAGGCCTAGAAGTCTTAGCATGTCAATGCACAGTAATCACGAGACAAATACAATGGTTCAAGGGAAAACATCTATTGATTCGGAGGAGGGAGAACGAAAGGCAAACAACATAAAGGATAACGAGGAACAAGATGACCAAGGGTTGGAGCCAAAATTATTAATAAAAAGTCAAGATCTAGATATGAAGTGGGAGGATCTAAAGGCTTTTCCAAAAAGAGTAATAAAAATCAAAGTTTAAGTAAATGGAGGTACTGAGGAAGTAGAGATGGAGGCTGCAGATCAGTCAAATAGAACAATCTTAAATTGGGAACATACAAAAAAACAAAAATAAAATGCGAATATGTCTGGTAAGAAAATAAAAATCACACTAAATAACTTAGGAAGGACATGCAAGATTCCTATTGAAAAGGAAAACATAGTGGATAATTCTTGTCCAGAAATAGGGCAAACAAATTCAAAGATAGAGAAAGAAATAACCAATAGAGCAAACACTACTAAGTCCAACTCCAGCCCTACAAGAAAGAGGCAGGGTCGAGTTTACAAGGGAGCAATCACACAAGTACCAAGCACCAAGCAGGGAAGACAGGGAACGAGACCCGGATCAAAATCAACATAGTAAGGCAGAAGAGCAGGGGTATAAAATGATTTTCTTGCCAGAATATTCATCTAAAGGTAGATTGGATACTTTATATAGGGGAAACCTATTGAGGTTGTTCAATGAAATCCCAAAATTAAATCAAATAAGAACAGCAGACCTTTTGGCGGTAGAATTTAGGGAAGCAGAAAATGGGACAAAACAAGAAGCAACCTGCACAACATGGGCGTCAAAGAAAATAATAGAGCGGATATACTCTGCAAAAACAGTCTTTGAAGTGTGGGGCATTTTATTAACATATCTAAAGCGCATAAAGTTAGAGGCGGCAGACCCGAGAGCAGAGGACGGCCCGGGACCAGGGTTCGATTCCCGGCGCGGCAGGTTTCTGGACCAGGGTCAGCGGACTCGATAATTCTCTCGCCTCGGTGCCCACTCTGTTCAGAGTTCACACTCGGCAACTCTGGGCATTAGCTTGCCTCATCTTCACTAACGGCCCCACCAGACCGCCGGGGATGCCTGGTCTCACCCTGGAGATACCCATTAAGGGACCATCTCTCAGGGAAGCCAGGAAGGGTTTTGCAGCGGTCGAAGCGCCTTGGGACCCTCCGGGTAAGTAGTGCGCTATATAAATGCCTATACATACATACATACATTACATACATATCCGCTGTTAAATAAGGAGAAAACTTGGACTCAGAAAGTACATCAAACAGCAACAATTTCGGTGTTGAAGGGGGCAAGAAGTACAAACCCAATAGATCAAGCCAATCAGAATAAGTATTTAAACAACCCCAACATCAGAAGAGAGTTTTTGCGTACCGGGAACCAACAGGATTGGTCGTGGGTCCCATACACCCTAAACCAACGTCGACCCTGATGAAAATCAAAGGAATAGAAGGGAGCAGTCTGGAGTAAATCAGGTATCTTCAAAAAGTGGAGAATTATTAAGAATCTGCTCCTGGAATACTCATGGGTTCAGAGAAATGGAACAGAATCAAGACACCATTGCCTACTTGGGAAACTTCGCAATAATCTTATTGCAAGAAACCTGGTATTTAATTCCAAGGCACATAGCAGGATATGAAGAATAACATGTAATGGCAGAAAACATTTCAAAATATGGACATCCCAGGGGGGGCTTATCAACGTATCTAACGGTAAAATATAATTGGGAGGTAGAGGAAATAGATTCTGGAACAAACTGGATACAAGCGTTTAAATTGGAATGTAAAAGGCCCTGCCACACTGCTTCTTGGAAAACACCGATTTTAAATATTTACATCCATCCAGATAAGGCAAAAAAATTGGTAAGATTGACAAACCTGATAAATCTAATAAAAATTTTACAAGTAACATATCAAGACTATGGTATGGTAATATCTGGCGACTTTAATAGTAAACTAATAGGGGTCCCATTAACTAAGAATGGTCGACAAGGTCGACAAGGCATACCCTATGGTCTCAACTGGAAGCAAGAACTGGAAGCCCTAGGGCTGGTTGTTTTGAATGGGAGTACAAAGGGAGACCAACCGGTGGGAAGCACCGATCTAAGTGGAAAGAACACATTGATTATTGATTATACCATAATTAGTAAGGATCAATCAAATTTAGTGGAATCTTTTTCCATAAAACCTCGACCGGAGAGTGATCATTTTCCCCAAGAAATATCATTGTCTGTGAATTTGACTCAAAAAAAAGCACAGTATCTTTAGCTGTAATGCCGAACGTGTATAATCAAAGGAAACTGAATTGGAGTGGGACAAACATAGAAGATATAATGAACACAGTGAAACTTCATGCGGGGAATAAGGAGACATTAGTTATTCATTCACTACTACAGGATTGGGAGAGCCTAAGTACATACCTGTTAGACAAATTTCCAGCAGGTCGAGCAGGAAAATCCCTGTACGGATTAAGAAAGGCACCATGGTTTAACGGAAATCTCAGAGACCAGAAGAGATTAATTACAAAGGAAGCAGGAGTAATTGCCTTAGAGGCCAGATTGGGAAAAGAAATAGACTCTAATAAGATCAAAACAATGAGAATGGTTTATAAAGAAAAGTGTAGAGAGGCAAAGAAGGTTCATATTGAAAATCTATGGGGGAAATTATTATGGGCAAGCAAACTACCAAGTAGCGGTGAGTTTTGGTGTTTAATAAATAAACAGTCTAAAGAAACCGAGACCCTACAAAACACCGGTATAAGCGAGTCAGTCTGGACTAAACATATAGGTAATTTGTATAACAACAGTCGAACAAGTACGTACAGATGTACATTATCATAGCCTGACGAACTGGTGGAGGCAAATTAGAAACCAACTACCACTTGTAATCCGATTCTGAAAGAAGGGCCCACAGTTATACAAGATCAAATAACGTTAACAACAATAAAAAACGTAATGGTGTTGATAAAAAAGCTGAAGCACTCTGATGCAGCAGGGCCAAACGGTCTTCCGAATGACCTCTTCAAGAAAGACCCGGAGCTAATTATCTTACTCCCCTTTTTAACCACTTGCACTCCGCGAACACGCTACCAGACTCCTGGAGAGACAGTTTGCTCCACCCAATCTACAAAAATGGAAGTAAAATGGAACCCGGGAACAATAGGCTCATTGCCTTAATAGACGTAAAGGCAAAATTGTTCTCATCCTGCATTTTACAACATGTACAGGAGTGGATGGAGGAAAAAAGTATAATCCCAAAATTTCAAACCGGTTTCAGGAAGGGTATGGGCACCATCACTAATCTGGCAACAATGGCTATACATATTGAAAAAGCCATAAGGAAAAAAACAAGTCTACTCGCATGTTACATCGATTTGAAATCGGCGTTTGGTAGAGTACCAACAAGACCGACTTTGGCGGAAATTAAAAGAATGGGGATTACCGCAGGATGTGTTAAATACGATAATGGCAGTATACAGTGAAACATGGGCAAGGGTGAACTTAGGAGATGGAAATAGACTATCGGCAAAGATAAAAATAAACAATGGCTTAAAACAAGGCTGTGTTTTATCACCATGTCTATTTAATCTATATTTAGCAGATTTAAACAACTATCTGCAATCGACAAACGGACACCCACCCAATATAGCAAACGAGCCAATTTGGTATTTGCAGTACGCGGACGACATTGTGGTTATGAGCCAAACACCAATAGGCCTACAAAGGACCATAAATAAATTGATTGCATACTTGGATCTGACAGGCTTGGAGATAAATAAGAAAAAAATTAAAGGTGGTTCGCCTAGCAGTACCAAAAGCAGGGTCAAAATATAAATGGTATGCCAAGGAGACGCAAATTGAGGAAACAACATAAAAATATCTAGGCATCAAATTGGGCCAAAGAATGTCTTTTATGGATCAAAAAATGGACATAAAAGAGAAAGCACAGTCATTGATTTTTGCCTATAAACAACTCCGCAAGAAATTGCAATGCCCTTCACATGGACACCTTTTGAAAATAATGGCAGCACAATTGCTTCCGACATTGTCCTACGGCCTGGAAATCTGGCACGGCCAAGAAATTATTATAATAAACGAGCTGCAGACAAAAACATTTAAAGCTGTTTTTAATCTCCCAAAGGGAGCATCTCCAGCACAAGTGCACCTAGAATTCGGCCTCCAGAACCAGGAATATCAAAGAAAGGCAACGTTTGTAAAACTGTGCTGGAAACTTAGAGCTTCTGAACCAGGGTCGCTGAACTATTTATGTTGGATGGAAATACAAAGCTAATACATTAAAAGAATAACAAACACATGGGGCGATTCCCTGCGAACTGCTCTGGCGGTATTAGACATGGAAGAAGTCTGGAAACAAAAGATGGAGAGAGCTACATTTAATAAAGCATGTAATGCCATGGCAACAAAACTGTCTTTCCTGGAAGATAAAAAAAGATTGTCCAAACAACGCCATGCATGGGCAGTAATAAATTCGTATACCTCATTAAAACCACAACCCTATTTAATGGCGCACTTTCGGCTATTTTTAAAAAAGAAGTTTACGGAATACAGATTGGGTGACCACAATAAAAAGGACTTAAACCCTACCTGGAAGAGAAAAGAACTATCAAAAAATTGCCGGCTTTGTGGATACTGTAAGGAATCATTATGCCATTTAATGTGTGTTTGTGATCATTTAAAAATGGAACGAAGAAAGCTGTTGGGCACTGCTGCGAGTCCTGTGCACAGACCCCCATACTGTCGGGCACTGCTGGGAGTCCTGTGCACCCACCCCCATACTGTTGGGCACTGCTGGGAGTTCTGTGCACCCACCCCTCTTATGTCTGGGCACTGTTGGGAGTCCTGTGCACCCACCCCCATACAGTTGCGCACTGCTGGGGGCACTGCTGGGAGTCATATCCACCCACCCCTCTTATGTCTGGGCGCTGCTGGGAGTCCTGTGCACCCACCCCCATACAGTTGGGCACTGCTGGGGGCCATGTGCACCCACCCCCATACTGTTGGGCACTGCTGGGAGTCCTCTGCACCCACCCCTCTTATGTCTGGGCACTGCTGGGAGTCATAGCCACATACCCCTCTTATGTCTGGGCACTGCTAGGAGTCCTGTGCACCCACCCCCATACTACTCTTGGGCACTGCTGGGAGTCATATCCACTCACCCCTCTTATGTCTGGGCACTGCTGGGAGTCCTGTGCACCCACCCTCATACAGTTGGGCACTACTAGGAGTCCTGTGCACCCACCCCCATTCTGTTGGGCACTGCTGGGAGTCCTGTGCACCCACCTCCATACTGTTGGGCACTGCTGGGAGTCCTATGCACCCACCCCCATACTGTTGGGCACTGCTGGGAGTCCTGTGCACCCTCCCCTCTTATGTCTGGGCACTGCTGGGAGTCCTGTGCACAGACCCCGATACTGTCGGGCACTGCTGGGAGTCCTGTGCACCCACCCCCATACTGTTGGGCACTGCTAGGATTCCTCTGCACTCACCCCTCGTATGTCTGGGCGCTGCTGGGAGTCCTGTGCACCCACCCCCATACAGTTGGGCACTGCTGGGGCCCTGTGCACCCACCCCCATACTGTTGGGCACTGCTGGGAGTCCTCTGCACCCACCCCTCTTATGTCTGGGCACTGCTGGGAGTCATAGCCACATACCCCTCTTATGTCTGGGCACTGCTAGGAGTCCTGTGCACCCACCCCCATACTTTTGGGCACTGCTGGGAGTCATATCCACTCACCCCTCTTATGTCTGGGCACTGCTGGGAGTCCTGTGCACCCACCCCCATACAGTTGGGCACTACTAGGAGTCCTGTGCACCCACCCCCATTCTGTTGGGCACTGCTGGGAGTCCTGTGCACCCACCTCCATACTGGTGGGCACTGCTGGGAGTCCTATGCACCCACCCCCATACTGTTGGGCACTGCTGGGAGTCCTGTGCACCCTCCCCTCTTATGTCTGGGCACTGCTGGGAGTCCTGTGCACAGACCCCGATACTGTCGGGCACTGCTGGGAGTCCTGTGCACCCACCCCCATACTGTTGGGCACTGCTAGGATTCCTCTGCACTCACCCCTCTTATGTCTGGGCACTGCTGGGAGTCCTATAAACACACCCCCATACTGTTGGGCACTGCTGGGAGTAATATCCACCCACCCCTATTATGTCTGGGCACTGCTGGGAGTCCTGTGCACTCACCCCTCATGTTTGACGCACCATACACAAACATTCACGGCGTGTGTGCGGGTCGTATCACTATTGTGATGGTGCCGTACGCGAGCACGTGAGACGCACCGTACACCAACATTCCTGGCGTGTGTGCGGCTCGTATCACTATTGCAATGGTGGTATACGCGAGCGTGTATGACGCACCGTACATGTACACTTCCGTTGTTGCGGTACGTTGTTTTCACGATCGACGCCATTGTTGGGTTCTATGCACCAGGTCGTAGGCGTACAGAACTGGGATGACACGGATGATGGGGTTTATGGCCTGTATGTCGCGTACCGGGGTGCTGTTCGAGCCGGACTCTGCTTTTATGCGTGTTTTTCGGGTCCCATAGAACAAGGGTCGTACGGAGTTTTGCAGAGACGAATCGTACTTGCTGGGCCAGAAACTGCTGCTTGTTTACGTACGGACGTAGCGTACTGCGTGAACCGGATACAAATCGTATGTATTTTTGTGTCATAAGGTGTTTGGTACGATTTGTACGGAGATATGCTTTGGGTTAGGATCGTACTTGATCGTACGTACGGGGACGTTGAAGGTGTACGATTCGTACGGGAAATACGCTCCGTACAGCTATTCGGAGCGCATTTTTCCGAATCGGAATGGGCCCCTATATCTCTTGAAAATAGTGAAATTTGAACAATGGGTGTTACTAGATTACAGCATACTATCAGACAGCCCGTTTTTCAATTTATAATACAATTTGGCAGTAATTAAAGTAAAGAACAAACTGTAAAGACCTGAGAAATTAATACTGGACTGCGAATAGACAATGAGCTCAGTAATAAAAAGGGCTACCATGAAATCCAAATTGAGGGACATTTTTTTCCATTTTACTCAGGCAATCTGGAGAAAAATACATAAACATCCACAGCAGAAGCCTAAATGGCTAATAGTAAAGTGTTATTTGAAATTTTAAAAAACTACATTGGTAAACACCCAAAATATAGAATACAAAACATCGAGAGGACATAATATCGAATGAAAAATATTGAGAGGACAGAATATAGAATGGACACAATATAGTTGGAAATAATATCGACACATAGGTAAGTATTATTGAATGTCATTATATCGAATGTCATTATATAGTATGTTATAATATAGAATGCCATAATATAGAATGTCATTATACGAAATGTTTTAAAATTATATTATATGTTAGTATATGTGTTAAAAGTATGTAACATTTTTTTAATCTATTTGACAATTTTTTTTAAGATAATGAATTATATGTTAATTAATTTTTGCCTATATTAGTTCCGTAGCGGTTAATGGGATTATAGGGGAATAGGGTGGGAAGTAATTCAAATAAAAATTTTAAAAAGAATAATTAATTAATTAATAATTTTATGGTTAATAATTAATATTGGTAATTGATGTTTGCGTATATTAGTTCAGTAGCAGGTTGTGGGTTTATAGGGGAATGGGGTGGGAAGTAATTTGACTTACATTAAAAAATAAAATAATGTATTCATTAATAATGTTATGGTTAATAATTAATATTGCTAATTGTGTTAATAATGTATTAATACAAATTTAAAAAGTTGTTAATACACGTTTTTAATTATTTGATGAACATGTAAATTATGTAAATTGTTATTAATTATTAATTAATTAAATATTAATTAGTAATAATTAATGTACTAATGTTAATTATGGTAATTTTTTAGGGGTGTGTTGAGTGTTTATAGGGGAGTATGGCGTTTATTAAAATATTTGGAAATACATTTTTATTAATATTTATATAATATTTAATCAAAGTTATCTTATACTGTTGTGTTAATTTAAATATCGTTGTTTTTATATTTTTGTTAATTGTGATTAGCTATTTAATTAAATTTTAATTGTTTATTTATTAATATTTTAGATTATTAGAGGTAAATTTTATAGTGGAAAATAGTGGGAAGTAAATTAAACTTAAATAATTATTTTTTTCTTAAATTAATTTTAATTAAATTGTAGGACTGGGTCTACTAAATTATTCCTCTACGCTATCCAACACTTTACCTACTGTTGCGCTCTTTGGAGTGGGAATAGTAATTTCTACCCCTATGCTATCCAACGCTTTCCCTACTGTTGCACTCACTGGAGTGGGAATAGTAGTTTTTACCCCTACGCTATCCAACTCTTTACCTACTGTTGCACTTTATGGAGTGGGAATATTAATTTTTACCCCTACGCTATCCAATGCTTTCCCTACTGTTGCACTCACTGGAGTGGGAAAAGTAATTTTTAACCTCCCGCTATGCAACGCCTCCCCTACTGTTACACTCACTGGATTTGGAATAGTATTTTTTACCTACCCGCTATCCAACACTTTCCCTACTGTTGCATTCACCGAAGCGGAATAGTATTTTTTACCCCTACTCTATCCAACGCTTTCTCTACTGTTGCACTCTCTGGAGTGGGAATAGTAATTTTTACCCCTACGCTATCCAATGCTTTCCCTACTGTTGCACTTACTGGAGTGGGAATAGTAATTTTTACCCTCCCGCTATCCAACGCTTTCCCTACTGTTCCACTCACTGGATTTGGAATAGTAATTTTTACCTACCCGCTATCTAACACTTTCCCTACTGTTGCACTCACTGGAGTGGGAATAGTCATTTTTACCCCTATGCTATCCAATGCTTTCCCTACTTTTGCACTCACTGGAGTGGGAATAGTAATTTTTACCCACCTGCTATCCAACACTTTCCCTACTGTTGCACTCTGTGGAGTGGGAATAGTAATTTTTACCCCTACGCTATCCAATGCTTTCCCTACTGTTGCACTCACTGATGTGGGAATAGTAATTTTTACCCTCCCGCTATCCAAACGCTTTCCCTACTGTTCCACTCACTGGATTTGGAATAGTAATTTTTACCTACCCGCTATCTAACACTTTCCCTACTGTTGCACTCACTGGAGTGGGAATAGTCATTTTTACCCTCCCGCTATCCAATGCTTTCCCTACTGTTCCACTTGCTGGAGTGGGAATAGTAATTTTTACCCACCAGCTATCCAACACTTTCCCTACTGTTGCACTTGCTGGAGTGGGAATAGTGATTTTTACCCCTATGCTAGCCACCACTCTCCCTACTGTTCATCTCACTGGAATTGAAATAGTAATTTGTACCCACCCGCTACCCAACAAATTCTATACTTTTGCACTTGTTGGAGTGTGAATACTAATTTTATTCCCTTAGCTATGTAATGTTTTTAATGTTGTTATATTTAATGTAGTGTAAATTATTAATTAACATAAAAAGTATTACTTTAGTTATTTAAATTATTATATATGATTTATTTTTATATAATATGTTTATTTATATATGTATGTGAATATATTTTTAATAATACTTTCAATATTTTATCATTAAGATTAATAATTATTTTATAATAAAATTAAGTAAATATATATGTTTAAAAAGACTTTTTTTACATTACATGGATTTTTTGTACATTAAGCTTTTTTACATTATTTTAACTTTAGTTTATTTAATTGTTTTTATTATTTAATTACTTTTATAATATTTCTAATACATTTAAAAAATTCGATTTTAGTTAACTATATTTTAACTATCGATATTTTGTACTCAATATTTTAGTACTTACCTATTTGTAGATAGGGATTCTATATTCTGTCCCTCGATATTTAGTCACTGTACCAACTGCATTAGCTTTTGTTTCAGCTGAAAAAGTAGGGGATTTGTGCATACCAGTTATTCAATCTGAATGATTTTTTAACAGCAAAGAAAAACTGGCACCTTGTTGGCCATCTAAACAGGTTGCAGAAGTGTTCCAATGTTTCATATTGATTTGTGGAACTGCTACTCAACCTGCTTAGAGGGTGGAGCAAAAACAAATAATGTGAACGAGAGGTTGTATAACTCAATTCTTCCCAATGAGAATAACTCCCTTTAAATTCTATATTTCCTGGAAATTTTGAAAAATGAGCAAAGTTTCCAAGGAATGCGGAAAGCACAAACCTTTACAGGTAGTCTGCAGCCAAGAGTGAGTTAAAAAAAATTAAGGAAATTAATAACCTAATGCTTTTGAGAGTTCAGAAGTATGGCATGTTTGGAAGTACAGACTGCTTGGAAAATCTGGCAAACATACTACCTTACTAACAGCAGAATACCATTCTCCTTACTAGCCTGCATTGCTATATACACCTTTGGCTAAAACAATCCCCTCATCTCCAACATTCTAACATAAACCAAAACACCTGTTAAAAATATGTTTTTTCTAAATATTTGAAATCATGTCTTACCTGGAAAATGTCCTCTTTCATCAAAAAGAGGTGGGTTTAAAATTGAATCCTTCCACATCTACTCAAGTATAATCCAAATTGTAAAACCCCATTTCATTAAATAAACCATCCCAAACCCAAAAGTGATACGTTATCATCTAATTAAAAAACTCTCCTTGAAAATTAACCATATGTATGCCTTTGTATCTAAAAACTTTTAAACAAGCTTACATCCATATACTTTTGAAGTGAGTACAATCCACTGTCGATAAATACTCAGGGTCTTATTTATGAGGCCTTGCAACAGTTTTGCGCACACGTTTTGGGACGCATCAGCAGCGTAAAACATGCCCCCTGTTGCGACCTATTTACAAAGTGGCGCATCTAAGCAGATGTGTCTCTTTACTTTGTAAACCCCAGTGCTACATTATATCTGCACCAGGTATAATGTATGAAGGAGGGGTTCCTATGCAAGTAAGCCTTGCAGAAGCGGCGTAGTGAAATCTATGAGATTTCACTGCCCCAATTCTAGGAAGCCCTTCACCCTGCATTGCTGGAGTTGCATCATGCTTCTGACCCAACTTCAGCAATGCGTCACTTTTGCGCCGACAGATACATCAGTAAAACTGACATATCTATCATTCCTTGCGAAATGATGCATCATATAGTCAATATGATGCATCCATCATGTCGCAAGAAGGGCGCAATGAAAAGCTATGCATTGCTGTTTTCACCCTGCGATGTGTCACTTTTCATAAATGAGGCCCTCAGAGTAAACCATTCAAAAACCTGAAAATGGATGTAGTAAATAAATGACATCAAAAAAAACGCTCCAGTTCAAATTAAACAAAGGAAGTGGCTGCACAGGTGACCTGATCCCCTACCTAGTACAACACACAGCTCAGCTGTGGGAGCTGGTAGTGAAAAAGGTATTATGCAGGGCCCTCTTTGACAGGGAGTAAGCATGGGCGAATTTTGCGAATTAGCAATTCGCGAATTTGCGGATTTGCGAATTGGCAATCCGCAAAATTCGCGAATTCGCACAAATTTGCGGATTTTTTTATTTTTGCGTGTTCGTGGGTGTTCGCGAGGCGATTTGCGTGTTCGCGGGTGTTCGTGAGGCACTTTGCAATTTCGCTGTTTTTTTTTTCTTGCCTGCTTAATCACTGCCACCCTCTTGTTTTTTATGCCCATCTGCCCTCTGTACCACTTGTTTCTGTGCCCTTCTGCCCTTTGCCCCACTCATTTTTTGTCCCCTTCTGCCCTCTGTCCCACTTTTGTGCCCTTCTGCCCTCAGCCCCACTTAGAATGGCGCCTGCAAGCTGCCAGCGCCATTCTAAAATAGCTAGAAATAGCTTCAACAGGAAGCACTAATAGATAAAGTAAAGCAGGTGCTCCAGTTGAAGGTCAAATTAAGTTGCACAATCATTAATAACCCCAAGTTTGGGGGTGATTAATGATTGTGTAACTGAATTTGAGCAGTACCTGCTTTACTTTATCTATTAGAGCTTCCTGTTGAAGCTGACTTTTGTAACTATTTTAGAATGGCTCTGGCAGCTTGCTGGCGCCATTCTAAAAGAGTTACAAAAGTCAGCTTGAACTTTTGACCCAATCCCCGTTCGCGGATTTTCGGTAAATTCGCAATCCGCGAGATTCGCAAATTTCCCGCAAAATCCGCGAATCTCGCGGATTGCGAATTTACCGAAAATCCGCGAGCGGAACGGATTTTCAGCCCATGCTTAACAGGGAGCTGCAGGTCTGGGACCTTGAACCCTTTTGGTCCATAGATCAAGATATATCTATGGAAAGATGGAGAGAGGGGGATGCCATTTAGAGGGAGACCTTTACCTGGGAGAGGGTATCCTCATGTGCAACGGCTGCTCCTCTGCTATGGCATAGGAGCGTCGCCCCCTCCCGCCAGCAGTCGCAAAACTGAAAAAAAGAAAACGAAATTAACAAAGGGAATTTAGTTTTATTTTTAAAGCAAGTCTTGGGGGCGAGACAAGACGATGAAAGGCTGGAGGGGGAATGTTTCTGCACTGCTGTCAGTGCATATGTTGCTTTGGGAGGCCGTCTCAGGCTGGCCAAACAGACATGCGCACTGCATATCTCCAACCCAGCTGCGTTGCCGGGTTGGAGACATGCAGGCACAGGCTCCCAGTCTCCTTGGGAGCGCACATCGAGGGCTCTCAAGCCAATTCCAATTCTTCTCTGCACCGAGTCAGCGATGCGGCGAGCAGAAAGTGAGTGGTTTTCTTTTCTTCGTCGCCATTCCCCCTCTCACCCCTGCCCCACCAGCCTGTCCTGAAACCGCCCACCACTGCTTACATTTCAGGACACACAAGACACCTTGGACGTAGGGAGGGTCACTTCCTCCACTATGCCAAGCTGGAGAACATGACAGAGAGATCTGGGGCACCCACCTGACGGCTCCACACCTTCTCATACACTGGGAGGCTTGATTAGGTTGGGAGGGGGCAGAAAACGTGTTACAGTTTTCTATAAAGCTCTCAGGGAGGATACCTCTAAAATTCCCTATTAGAGAAGGGCAGCATTGGAGCCTGACCTGCGTGACCTGATGGGAGACTCAAACTGGGATCTTACATGTGGTCTGGTGCGGAAGGTGTCATGTAACCATAGATTGTTGCACTTCAATTTTCTGCATCGCACATACATAACTCCAGTAGGGCTACACAGAATAGACCCTACTAGGGCAGCAAAACGTGTTCACTGCAGGGAAGAAGGTGCCAACTTTTTGCATTTAGATGGCAGTGTACAGAGGTTTTACAGTTTCGGAAGCAGGTTCTCCCTAGTGTGGGGGGAGGCACGAGCATTGAGATTCCTCGCACGGCGGCGGCATTGTTGCTGGGGATGGTAAAGAGACCCTAAAAACACAAAATGCCCTACACATTTCTGCAGTTTGCATTGCTCCGGGCAAAGCACAAAGTAGCCATCGGCTGGACGGGGTTCTGGGTGCAGAGTATAGACCTTTGGGTTCGAGATGGTGTGGAGTGGGTAACTGTGGAAAAGCACCATATACGCATCTCCCTTACTGATGAGGGCTTCCAAAGCAGTTGTGGCTTGTAGCCAGCTGTTGGATGAGTTTAATGCATATGGGACCTCGGACTCTGACTTTGACCAGGATGAATAGGTTGTCTAATTCATATATTGGGTACATTTATGTCATTTGATGGGGTCACATAGTGTGGATGCCTTAAATGCATGTTAGTCCAGCTTGTGGACTTGGTGTACACAATTATATTTCCTATGTACTGCTTCTTTGTCACAAAGAGGCTAGATAGGGAACACATTGACTGCGCCTTTAGTTTGCACTGAATGTCATGTTTACTGTTTAGAAAAAAACGAAAAATAAAGGATATAAAAAAAAGAATTACTCTCTCACCTTTAAATCATTACAGAAAATTAATACGCTCCCCACCCTTGGTGCCTATAACCCTTACATCCCATACCTAAAATGCGATGCATTAAAATAATCAATATGTACCCACAATCCTCAAAATAAATACCCAATCCACTCCCCTTAAATACTTTCACAAAAATAATACACTCTTCCACTGGGCCCCCTTACAACCGCTACATTCCATTCTTAAAATTGAAACAGAAAAAATGTATAAATACCCACACGCCACAGCAACAGCAACCCCTGGAGCGACTCTTGGGGCTCCAAGATCTGGCACTCATACATATACCTGCCAACCATGCCACAAACCTCAGAATTATCATTGATAACAAGCTCACCATAAAATCACATGTCAAGGCCGTCACCTCCGCCTGCTTCCTCACTCTGCTCATGCTACATGAAATCTTCAAGTGGCTACTTCTGCACAAGAGCCACACCGTGACACAGGCCCTAATCACTAGCCAACTGGACACTGTTAACACTCTCTACATAGGAATCCCTGCACACCTTCTACAGAGACTTCAGACCGTACTGAACACTGCAGCCCAACCCGTCCTTAACTTGTCCTCGAACTCCCGCAATGCACTCACATCACACCCCACCTCAGGCAACTCCACTGGCTATTCATACAGAAGAGGTGCCAATTCAAGCTGCAGATGCACACATACAAGGTTCTACCCAACCAAGACCTCCCCTACATCAACCACAACCTGAACTACCACCTACCGTCGAGAAGTTTACGCTCTGCCTCCCTATCACTTATCCATATCCATATGCCTTGCATCCACCAAAAAGGAAGTGAAGGACACACCTTCTCCTACATCACAGCAAAGACCTAGAATACCCTTCCCATGCAGCTCCCAACCATCACCTCTCTTCTGGAATTCCAAAGGGCCCTCAAGACAAGGGTGTTCGAATGAGCCTCCTGGACCTGCAAGCACCTGGATACCTTATTGGGTGATTAGTTTTCCTATATAAATCCTGATTGATTGAATGATTGATTGACCCCGCAAAACAAATACCCACTCTGAACCCTACCAATAAATGCTCTATCCATTTAAATACTTACACAAAAATAATGCACTCACAATCCTAGGCCCCCATATACTTTACATCACGTCTGTAAAAGTTGACACACTAGAAAATCCCCCCAAAATAATACCCACACTGAACCCTGAAATAAATTACCCAAACACAGAAAAAATCCTTTGCCCTTAAATAGTCTCACAAAAATAATGTACTCCTCACCAGCCCCTCAAACCTTTGCATGCTTTCCCTAAAAAGTGAACACACAAAAAATTAGAAAGAAAATGATATACCTACATACCAAAAAATAAACACCCAGCTAAACACTTAAACCCAAAACAAAAAATGAATCGGGCATATTAACAACAACTTGCGATAAATATCGCAAAACGCGATTAGTGCTATTTCTTTTATCGCCGGATTTCAACGCCGAAATAGCGCATTATCTTCAACGCTTATCTCCGAGGCGATATGAAATTCAGCAATAGCATCGGAAACCGCAATTATCGCTTGAAAACCAGAGTTAAAATGTGGGAGTTAATGAAATCCTTGCTGATACATCCCTGTGACCTTAACCCTGCAATCCACCTCCCATTATGTAGATGGCTGAGTCATCTTTTAAACAGGTGTTAAAATCCTGCGATAAGGGGGCTTAGCGCTATTAATCTTGTCGCTAAGCGGGTCTGCTGCAGGCTTGTTAATACCGCGAAGCCTTGTTAGCGTCTATTTCCATGTAGTTTTGCTCCGGAACGTCTACTTTGCATGTCTTTCGCGATGGCATGCAGGGCGATAAGAAAACGGGTGCAAGCTCATGGAAACTAGCGCTAACAAGGCTTAGCACGAGCTTGTTGATAGTGTGATGTAAATATTGGCGCTTTTCTGGCTTTTAAAGCCAGAAAAGCGGCGATATGGCCCTTGATAATATGCCCCGATTACCTTTTAGCACATATAGCCATAAAAACCCTTACCCCCAACCCATCCTTAATCCTTACTACATCTTTTCTCAACCATTCCTAAAGCTTAAAAAACCCTTCTCAACCCATATCCCAACACAGCCCTAAAGTCTAAAAATCCTTTACCACCCTATACCTCAACTCAAAAACCCATCCCCAAAGTGTAAAAACCCTTGCCATCCATACCCTAAACACCGCTAAAGCCCAAACAATCCTTTCCATGCCTTACTCCACCCAGTCCTACAGCCTACAAAACCCCCTACCACTTCGTACATGAACAAAACCTAAAACCTCCTTACCACCCCCTCAGCCCTAGAATACCCTTTCTACCCAGCACCTAAATATTACTTACTTACCTTCGCAATGCAACGACCAGCATTGTAAAGTAATATGATGTAACACACCATGATGGAAAGATTATTTCATTTATGTATTATTTTATTTAAACATTTGTAGAGCGCAGGGTTCACCCAGCGGGTATCTTGGCGCTATCGAACTGTCAGTCTACACAGAGGTTTCCATAGAGAAATGCATAAGTGGGGAGCTATATGATACCTCACCTCGTTAGGGAAGAGACATGTCTTCAAAATTCCTCCTAAAGCTCAGTATGTTATATTTGTTTGCAGGGTAACTGGTAGATTGGTATTTTATTCCAGTTTTTGCTGCCTTCACATGAAAGGATCTACCACCAAGTCTTGTCTTTTTAAAGCTAGGCACACAAACCAGTTGTGCTGAGGACGATCTTAGGGACCAGGAGGGTTTATAATAGAGGAATTTGTTTTGTAGAGGCCTAGGTTCAATTTCTTTTAGGGCTTTATGCATAATGCACATGGCTGTAAAGATACATTTTACCCTAACCGGTAGCCAATGGCGTTCTTGCAGAGTGTCAGTAGCCAAATTGAATTCAGTCCTGTTTGACATTAAATTAGTGGCCAGCACTTGTATCCTATAGATCCTTTTAAGCATGTTTTTCGGAGCTCGTATCAAAAGAGAAATGCAATAATCTAGCCTGCTTAGCACTGTACATTGCACTACCAGCTTCCTAGCAGGTTGTGGCAGAAGGGGGACGATTTTTCTTAAATTTCTCAAGAGTCCCTGACAAGTAGCCACTGTTGTATAACCATGAGACTCCATTGAAAGGTTTTGGTTGATCTAGACTCCTAGGTTCAGGACTGATTGAAATGTTTTCAAGACACATCAGTCCAAAGTCAGAAATCTCTGGGAAGCCGACACTTTAATTTCCCTGGGGAACAACACACTTATTCCGTTTTATTTCTGAAGACTTTAAGAATGTTCCTATTGAGCCAATTAGTGATTTCAGCTAAACAGACATGACATTTTTTTAGCTAGGTAGTATCATTATTATCTAATGGCAATAATAATTGGGTGTCATCAGCATAGGTTATAAATGAGACCCCAAAAGATTTGATCAAGGTCAGCAGTGGCTGAAGGTACGCATTAAATAGGATGGGGATCAGAACTGATCCCTGTGGTACTCCTTTAAGTAATTATATAAATTCCGACTCAAGGGGGAGGGACACTGCCTGAGATCTTCCAGAAACGTAGGAGTCAAACCAGTTAAAAAGGGTGCCACCAACCACAATCTCCATTAGTCGACTGAGTAGGATTTGGTGGTTGATGTGTCAAAAGTGGCTGAAAGATCTAACAGGACCAGGACCACCACCTGAACACCGTCAACCCTCATCCTTAATTCATCCGTTGCCACAACTAAAGCAGCCTCCATGCCGGGGGCTGATCTAAAATCCAATTTGCTCCAGTTCTAGTAGGGTATTATGTCTTAGGAAGACAGCTAGAACTTTATCGATGCATTTTTTCAGGATCTTGACTGGGAATGGGAGCCAGGAAATTGGGCCGTGATTACTGGAGTCATTAAGGTCTGCCAAATGTTTTTTTTTAGCAATGGAGTGACCAGCGCCTTCTTCCATGCCACTGTTACCAAGACTTTTGCTAGGGTCTGATTATAGATCTTTTGTAGAGCTGGGTCGAGTTCAGTAGCTCAACTTTTCCATATTCTATTCTAGTGGGGATCAGGTCTAGTGGGGAACCTGAGGATATTGATGAGGCTAGGGTTGTAAACTCTTCATCATTTAGCATTTTCAACCTTTCAAGAACATAACAAATCCCAGTTCTTAGATTCTATCATGAGATTTAATTCTGGAGCATGCTTCACTTGTGAGTGTGCATTATTTGTCCACATTGGAGGGCATTGGTATCTGTCCATCCTTCTACCTGCCTTTGCCCTAGAATGGAGTTAGCCCCTTCTAAGTTTTACTCTTATAGATGCCTGTCCTTAGCCTTGGGCGTATTTGACTTTAGGTCCCGAATTCCTTACCGGAGTAGATTATTCTTGATCCCTTTTGCTGTGAATCTGGCACAAAATTGGCAACATGGCTGGCACTGGCCGCTTCAGGGACACTGGCTAGCGTGGAGGGTCTTGCCTTTGGTGCGCCTTTGACACACCACCGGCACTGTCGCACCCAGATGCCGCTTAAATAGATCTCCCTGTCTGAAACTACTAGACTGCTCACTTTCAAGACCAAAAATGGCGAACGTAAAAACACAGGGGCATATTAGCAAGGGCCAGATCGCCACTCTATCTGCACTTTTTGCCGCTAAAGTGGCGATTTATTTATCGGCCAATTACCAATGTGTCGCTAACAGCAGGTAATGACAGCTTCCAGGCGATAGCGACCGGTTTGGGGCCCGCTTTACATGTCAGCGATAATCATCACTAATGACATGCAAAGTGAGCGTATCCAAACTTGTAGCGACTGAAAGCAGTCGCTAACACAGCTATCGCCTATTAGCAATACCCGCGATGCGATAAAAAAAACGCGCTTACTGCGATTAGCGCCAGGATTTTACACCTGGTAAAAACCTGACTTAGCCATAATAGCAAATTGGAGGTGGATTCTATGGCTAAGTACCCACCAGCCTATTAGCGAGATTTTCCTTCGCAATAGGATTTTTTTCGCTGGAAATCTCGCGTTAAAGATGGGATTTGCCGCTATTGCTGGATTTTTTTATCGCCGTAGAGATAAACGTTGGTAATAATGCGCTATCTCCACAATAAAATCCAGCAATAGGAGGCGATAAAAAAAATCACGCTAAGCGCGTTTTGTGGTAATTATCTCAAGTTGTTGCTAATATGCCCCAGAATTCGCAATTTTGTTCTAAAAATAGTTCCTCCAGATATTAAAGTGGAGTTTATATTCTATTTTTGTGTTACTGACAATGCAAAGTAATGTCTCAAACTTAAGGTAGCATACAAGAAAGGTTGTACAAGCTCCTCGTCCGCAAGTGAAAGAGGACAGCAAAATCGCACCAAGCACAATAAGGCTTACAAACTGCCACTTTACACCATTTGCAAAATAGCAACTTCTCAGTCTATCACTTGAGTAATTAAGTGGAATCCAGGCTCTATTAGCCTCTTTATTCCAGTACAGTTAGTATGGTACTTCAATGCAGGGGCGGCTGGTGACATTTTAAAGTGGTGAGCCACAAACTGATTTGCGAGTGCGGGCCCCAAGCCACTCAGACCGGCGGCGACCCCCCCCCCCGACCCACGTACACAACACTCAAAGAAATTTATTCACACACGCATACACACAAACACATCCATTCGCAACACTCTCCACCAAACATTCATGCATACACACACTCTCGCACCAAACACTTTAAAATAAAATAAAAACACACACTCTTGCCTTGCTGCCGGTCCCTGTCCGCGCCATCTCTGGGCTCCGCTCCCCACACGTCACAGGCTCACAGCGCCCCTGGCCAATCCTGGCGCCAGGGGCACAGGTACCTTCTCGCCCGCAGCACGCCCATTAGGGCTCCTAATGGGCATGCGCAATGTCGCAAAAACACAAGTGCGCATGAGTGGGCACGGGTAAAAATTCACCCTCCGTCCCCACTCATGCACACTTGTGTTGCCGCCTGTACAATCATGTCAATCAATCAACATGACGCCAGACCGCCAGGCAGGGCGGTCTGACGTCATGTTGATTCATTTACATGATTGTCACAGTCTTAACTCAAATACGCCGAGGGAGCTGCGGGCGGCTTCGGGCAGGGGGGGCTATGCTCCCACGCTCCAATGAACGAACTGCGCCTGCTTAAATGCCGCACTAGGATTTGGCAACCGTTCTCTAGAGCCACAACCTCCCAGTGCACTCAGAACGAGGATTGAACACATTCATCAGACTGATAGCTAACGCAACCCCAGGATTACATAACATACATCCCCTTCCCCCCATCACTGAAGACAGTGTGACACCTTATATGTCAAAGATGGTTTTAATGTGCAAATGAATGAAAGGATGAAAGATGCCCTCAGTACAATTTACGACGCCACCTCTACAAAGTTACATAAATCGCACTTGAAATGTCCGATTTTTCCACCAAAACGTCATGATGGATCTGAGGATAATATTTTTCACAGAAGCGCGAGCCATATTTTGTATGACCAGAGAAATGGAAATGAAACACACCACCACGAATGGAGAGGTGAATAATGGGGTAAAATCTACGATGATGTGTGTGTGTTTTTTTAAATAGATGTGCACAGTTATATACTGCTCTGTTAAGTAGCATTTCAACATTCAACTTTTAATTTTTCTTGAATGTCAAAATAACTTTTTAAGCTGTATTAAAGTTGATCGAATTTTGTTTTAAACTTTCGCTCTGGCTTACCCTAGCCTAGCAGGACTGCCTAGGAAATGCTGTATAATACTAAATCTGACACTTAAAGGAAGATTACAATGACGCCACGCCACCCACATAAAGGGAACGTCTATGGCAGACCAACTCAGGCCAGGCTCTGACGGTCCTAGACCGTGTTGCGTCGTGGGCCCTAGGCCCACATGCTAGTAATAAGGGTGACACGGACACCAGTTAGGTAGTGGGTTAGTGAGCCACGAGCACGTGTGCTCGGCTCCTTTTATTGACTGATGTCACGTGCCTCGTGACATCAGTGGTGGGTGGGTGTTTAGTGTAGGCTTTACAATATTAACCCTTAACAGTGTCAGCTAGGACACTACATTCCTCCCAAACTTTAATAAAAATTAAGGAAAAGCAAGAGTCCGAACCTGTGGGAGGAAATACACAAATGTACAATAATTACAAATTTACATCGAGTCTCTTCAGCTGCTTGCTTGATGACGGTGATGGAAATTGCTGCTGAAACTTTATTTCTTCTTGGCTTGACGTCCTGGTTATCGGTGGGTGTGCTCTTCTTCGCTTTCGCCGTGGACATGTGTTGGTCAGTCCACTGAGATCTGGCTTTTGAGGATGACGTCAAACAGGATGACCAGATGTTAGACTAGGATGACGTCTTCTGCTGGTCCGTCGGTTTCTTCACTGTCAGCAATTTGGCTTCACATTGCAAGGGTAGAGTTTGAAGGACATTCTTCTCACTAGGATGCCCCTCTCGCGGGTATTCTCCTGCCACGAGATATACCGGAGGCCCTTTGAGTCAGGTTTCCACTAGGCAGGGTATTATTCCACAGCGTTGCTCCAACTCCACAGTCTGCGTGTGAATGGAGGAGACAATGAGGGTACTACCTCACAAAGTCCGTAGCTCCACCTGAAGGGTAGTAGTTGACTCCTTCCTTTGCGCACAAGTTCCTCTTCTCCCCGGGACGTGCAGGTGAGACGGCGATGGATCCATCTCTCGTGTCGGGACCCTCTGTCACTGGTGTCCCTGAGGCCTTTGCCCCTTGGATCTCCACGGGCTGGTGGGGATCGGTCAGTTCTCCTTATTCAGGCCATCTGAGCTCCCTCCGCTTCCAGACTTCCGCTCAATCCCAAAGGTGGGTGTTGCCAACGGTCCAGCCTGTGCTCTCCTACCGTCCACGGGTCGTCAGGATCTTGTGAATGGGTAGCTGTTCTGTTCTTGGTGCTCTCAGTGTTCTCCTGGACGTGTGGGTCACTGTACACGGTTTTGTGGTGTGTGTCACCTCTTCTTCTTCTTGTAGGGGTGTGGACTTGTTACACCTCTCTTCACCTTTTCCAGATGTTCTTTGCGTCGTGCCACATGACTTCTTCCTTCAGTTCTTTTCTTCATGGCATCGTGCCACTCTTCTCTCTTCTCCTTTTCGCAACCCGGTGCGGTCACCTTTCTTCCTTTGTCTAGCTGACCAGGCTTCTTCAAGCAGCGTGCACTCCGCCTGTTTCCGTCTGGTCTTGTCCTGTCATTAGGACACAGTCTTCTCTCCACTCTTCGGTGACTGGACCGGTCATTACAATCTTCTCTCTTGCCTCCTTTTACTTCTTTTCTTGTAAGTGTTGCGTCCGTCTCTCCGGGTCTTCTTTCGGACATTCTCCTGATCTCTCAGTTGACGGACGTCTTACGGTAGGACATCTTCATCCTGATTTCTTGGCAGAATACTTTCGCTGCGCCTTCGTGGTGGGTCAGTATTCCGGCGACCTGTTGGCCGGTCGGTTATCTTCTTTTACCTTCACGGGCGATCATCTTGGTGATCGGCTTTTGTTTGGGCGCCCCTCTGGCTTGTCGGATCATCCTTTTTCTTGGGCGATCTTCTTTGCTACCAGATGGGGTGGACAGCTTGCTCTTCGTGAGTCTTCTTGCTATCTGCGATCATTGGGATCGCCATTTGCTTCTGCTGCAGTGCTTTTCGTTGGCGCAGTTCCGCCTGCGCTCTTCGTGTGCTCTGCTTTTTCCGGAGGGTTACTTCACCGCTCCTTGGACCTTCTCCAGTGGATGCACTTCTCGTGCTCGCTTCCAGTGAGGTTCTTCAGCTTCTTGGGGCGTTGACCGTGCTTGGTTGCTTCGCCTCCTTTTGGCTGCGGGGTAACTTTGTGTTACTCTTCCGTTGCACGTCAGTGTGCATTGCAGTGGCAAGTTCTGGCTTCACTTGGTACCGTCGTGATACATCTTCAGTGTAGCTTTGTTCCTTGCCCTTTTATTTCTTTGGCGTGGTCACTCTTCCACTTGCCTGTCGCACTTTTCTTCTTCACACTGGGTACTTGCCTCGCACGTCTTCTGGTGCTTCAGGTGTGGCTTCCTTACTTTCAGGTGCTGTCCTGTACTGTCCGCGTCCGTGGTACACTTGCGCTCTTCCATTGGTTGCCTTTGAATCTTGCTGCTTGCGGTAGACATTTCTGACTCTCCCTCGACGTCCAGCGTGAGGTTGTCTGCTGCGATTGCGGTGAGCACCTGTGACCACAGGCGTCACTTCTGCAGCGATGATGGGTCTCTGTCTACTTCCGCGTCGCTGCAGGCTTGCGTCACCTCTGTAGGCTTTCCCTTGTGCTGACTAGTGCTTGCTTGCTTTATTGGTGCTTTTGTGCAATACTCCCCAGTGTCCACTAGATGGCAGCGCAGGCTGTTGGTCTTCTTTCAGTAGCAGCCTCCTCTTGGTGACTTTCTTTTCTTTCAGCTTGTAGGGCCAGCTGTCCATGAAGTGTGCAGGAGAGGGGGCTGGAGTCACTGCTGGGCAGAGGTAAGTCCCATCACTTTTCTGTCATTGTAGGTGCGCAGTGATGCACTTTCTGTGCGCGTGTGTCCCTGCGCGTGTGGATTCCCTGCGCGTGTGGATGGACAGCTTCTTTGCCCCTGCGGGGGTCCGGGCACATTCAAAACGTGGCATGGGGCCCTCCAGCAGCCAGTACTGCCACACACCACCTTCCAGTTCACTTCGGCGGCCCTGGCCGCTTACAGGCATTGCAGTACTTATGGTGCGAGGGGGGGGCTGGGGGCCATGTCAGGTCGCTGAGGGCTCATTGTTTGTTCTTTTCGCTCCCTGCCCGCGGCAGCCTCATTCCCTCTGCGCGCGGGCAGGGGAGCTGGGGGCCATGTTCCGACGGGCGAGGCAGTGGGTGAACTCCGCTTCGTGTATTTACATACGGGGGGGGATTGCTCCTGGCATCTGCGACCCCCCAGGGCCATTCGCAGCTCCTAGGCTCACCTCCGGCCTACAGGCCTATTCTGTCACTGCGGCCGTGGCGAGTGGGCTCCGCCCGGTCAGCACTCCGCTCCTGGGCACAGTCGCGGCCGGTGCAGGTGGGCTCTGTCCGGTCCGCTTTTCGTCCTGATCGATAAACTCGGCCCGGGGCACGGCACACGCCCCACGGGCCTCTCGGCGGCCTGCGCTGCTTCCTCGTAGGGGTGCCCATAGGCAGGCTGCATTCACCTCCCTTTTAGCAATGGCTGCATCGCGTGGAGTTAGATCCACTCCCTCGTCGCCATTGTCGCGTCGTGGGCCCTAGGCCCACATGCTAGTAATAAGGGTGACACGGACACCAGTTAGGTAGTGGGTTAGTGAGCCACGAGCACGTGCGCTCGGCTCCTTTTACTGACTGATGTCACGTGCCTCGTGACATCAGTGGTGGGTGGGTGTTTAGTGTAGGCTTTACAATATTAACCCTTAACAGTGTCAGCTAGGACACTACAGACCGCAGCTCGTGCCGGTCTCCAGCTCCTCGAGGTAGGTTAACGGCAGCTCACGCAGCAGGGGCTTTTGGAGACAGAGGGAAAGAGGGGGAGAGAGCTGAGAGGGAAAACAGATCAAAGTGAGAGGGAGGGAGTGTGTGTGGCTAGAGAGAGACATAAGCGATCAGAAGCAGAAGAGTGAGGGAAGAGACAGAGAATGGATGGATGGAGAGATAGAGAGCAAAATAAGGGAAGGAGCAAGGCTGGCTTGGACATTTTTACCAGCTTTGCTCTGAGTGAGCTCACTGAGAGGTTCTGACATTTTTAAATCCATTCAGGATTTCTCAGGCTCCCCAGAGAACACGAGGAGCGACTTCACAAACCTTTTGTGGTTTGACCAAGGTAGGAGTGTCCCACCTCAAGTCCATCCATGGCTGCTCAGGCAATGATGGGGTGAACGCCGTTCCCATCTCTAACCCTGCCCCATCAGAGTCACGCCTCATCTCCGAACCGAATTGCCCCGTCCAACGGTGGCTTGCGACTTGAGCCTGTCTGCCTACAGCCAGCCTTGCACTCCAAAGTCACTGCCTGCAATGGAAAACCCAAAAGCGCAAGGTCAGAACTAGTTAGTTATGGGAGCCCAAACTATTGCCTCTGAAGATGACCAGGGTTTCATCAGAAGGCAATTGGCAAGCATACTTGGATGATAGTAAGACAATAAGTTTATAATATGTTGACAATAATTTGATAATCATGTGATGTGTATACATTCAGATAGAGCCATGATGGCTCATTCACATATTGAAGGATAGCCACTGATGCATAGGACATCAGCACACTTTGTAGCATTGCTGAGTGCATGCTCGAGGCAGAGACTCAAACTCTAGGCTATTTTCATGCTGTGCACAGTACAAGCTAATGCACAGACAGGTTGTAAATGTGCTCCACACCAGGATTGGATACAGTTAACACTTGGTTATTTGTAGCATTTATTCAGTCTAGGTAAACTTGCTGGTGAGTGTCACTCATAGTCGTTGAAATGTCACTCATATTTACACTGAATTTATGAAAATGTCACACATAGCAATCTGAAACCTTGGCAGCTATGTGTATAGATTGCTTTCTTCCGCCAAAATCAACGCCTTGAAACAATTCACACACACCTTCTGATCTCCAGGGGCTAATTGCACAACAAACAATTCATAAACGAGCCCTGCGCCGCGTTTTGAACTTGGAGGAGGTCGGAATGCAAACCCGGGAGCACTGTAATTTGGAACTGTTTATTGCCAGCAAGTTATGCCCCTCTCTAACTCCGGACCAGGCACAGGCACACACTTACTTGAAAAGAAATTGCAACTGCGGCCTGCTCTAGAGCAGCTGCATTTCACGCGATGCTGGCGACCTAGCACGCCTCACCCTGTTGTGCCCGGCCTCCCACATCAGGCTCTTTCGGGCCGGCCGGCTCACCTCAGCTGTACAGTTCCTGATGCTCCGGGGCCGCGAGCGAACCACTCCAGCAACTGCAGTATGCGCGGGTGTGTTTAAGTGACCCTACCTATGATCAGGGGGGGGAAGGATCACTTGTCCTGCATAACTCTGGGTATGCCGTAACTGTTCCGAGTAGTCCCAATGTTAACCCTCATGCACGTGCTGGTAATCGTGTGGTATTGAGCGGTATATCTTATTCTCCGCCGTCCCTTGCACGTGTGTGCATAATCATCGGGTTGTTTTTATGCAACCTCCATCCAGGAGGTATTACCCATTGTTAAAAACAGTAGTGATAAGTGATGGTGAGGTGAAGTGATAAAAAATGTCTCTTTTGATCAGAAAAATTATTTATTCGTTCTGTATTCAGAGGCAATATGATTAAAAATATGTCGGTGAACGTGAGTTATTATGACTCGTTCACACTAAGTGAAAAAGCTCGACATGTTTCAGCCCTATCTTATGCCTGACAGGTCATGTGGGCTTTCTTCAGGACCGTGACGTGAAATAGAGACCTCTCACGTCTCTATTAGTGGTGAGAAAAGTTTTAAATAATGGAACAAAGCATTATGTTGCTCCAAAAGAAGGTCAAAAAGTACCTGCAAAGAAAGAAGACATTGTAGACAAGGGGTAAAGGTGAAGGGAGACATTTAAGACTATACGACTGGTGAAATGTACCAGGAACACATAAATCGCACTGTGGCGTAACAACTAAAAAATGGCAATACTTTGCACTGACTACCCCACTCAAAGAATAGGGTCGACTATCTCTTGATTGGCATGGGATTGGAAGGATCTGTTTTAGTTTGGTGGATATGGCAAGTGATGTGAGTGGCATACGATTATCCGTGCCGGATTGGAGGCATATAGGTGTGGTGGTATTGCACACGTTCACTCATAACCAGGCATGTTGTGTCATTCAACAGCGCGCTCAGGCTGTGATGCTTTACCTCAAGAATCAAACACAAGCGGCCATTTCTGTATACAGTGACATACCTATGTTCTTGGCTTTAATAGGCCTCTTCGGTATCAGGGTGGGTCAGGGAGGCACACTACAATGGTAAACATTCAATCAGAACAATATGCTCTTTTTCATTAATACGTTACGGTTTCGCAGCGTTGTGGTCCTCGTGGTACCTCTGGCTCTCCATTCACTCCTTGTGCTGACTCTGCCACCTCTGTCCCGGAATACGCGGAACGTTTCCGGGTGGGTGGTTTTATAGGTAGCACAGTGATGGGAAGGGTAGAAAGACTTAGGTGACTCATTGCATGTTTTTAGTGTGATATTTCAATTTTTCATCCATTATAAATTGTACCCCACGGTATGTTATCGTTCAGACCATTGATATCTGTACCCAGTCTGTGCACCCACCGTTGTTCTTTTTCAAAGAGGATTTTCTCTGCATTATGGTCTTTGTTGTGTAGTGTTTCTAAAATTACCCACTGTAGATCTTTCACAGTGTGGCCAGTTTCCAGGTAGTGGCTAGACATCTTGGTGGTCGCCTTTTTACATTTCACATTGCTGCGATGTTCACACAGTCGCTGTTTTACTTTCCTACATGTCATCCCTATGTAGTTTTTCTTGCAGGGGCATGTGATCATGTAGATGGCATGACTTGTGTTGCAGTTGGTGTGATGCAGAATTTTCCATTTGAAATTTGGAAGCAGTTGTATCTCCTTTGTCGCTTTTGTAAGGGGACAGACAGAACACGATCCACATGGGTAATGACCAGTTACTGGGCTCATGTCCAGCGGTGAGTTGACCGGCGGTGGCTGTCTTGTATTAAGGGGTCTGGTGTGGACCAGGATGTCCTTGAGGTTGCGGGTTCTTTTGTTGGCAAAACGTGGTTTGGGCCATTTTATGTCACCTGAAGTTATGATCCTCCAGTTTTTATTGATTATCTTTTTCAGTCTGTTACTCGCAGGGCCATATGTGGTTACACAAGCTGTGATATCAACTTCTGGTTCTTTTGGTGTGGTTTCTAAGAGACTTTCTCGGGGCTGGTTACGGGCCCTTTCTTTGCATTTTTCGATTATTCTTTTAGGATAATATCTTTCTTCCAATTTTTCGCTCAGCTCATTGGCTTGTTCTTTATACTCCGTCAATTTGCTGCAATTGCGTCGCAGTCTCAGAAATTGGCTGAAAGGGAGATTTTCTCTTAGAGGTTTCGGATGAAAGCTCTGGTAGGAGAGTAAGCTGTTTTTGGATGTAGGTTTAGAATACGTTTTGGTTTGCAGAGTTGGGCCCTCTGAGTAGATGGTGATGTCCAGGAAGTCAATTTGTTTGCTATTTGCTGTGTAGGTGAATTTCAGCCATTCATCCTGGGTATTGATTCAGGTATGGAAGTTGATGAGACTAGACATGTCTCCTTCCCAGATGAGGATCACATCATCGATGTAACGTCGCCAGAACAGGATCTGTTGTTGGAAAGGGTTGATTGGATTGTTAATGTGAGTTTCCTCAAATTGGCTCACGTAGAGCCCCGCCACGCTAGGCGCAAATGTACTTCCCATGGAAGTTCCATGGCATTGTTGAAACATGGTGTCATTATATTTAAAGTAGTTTTCAGTCAGTGCCAACCTGCAACATTCGGGAACAAAATGTCTCGGGTCTTGTGGTCCCAGTCAATATTGAAAACAATGGTTTCCAGTGTTTTTTCTTGAGGTAGGCTTGTGTAGAGGCTTTCTACGTCTACTCCTACGAGTATCATGTTATCCTCTGAATACGCAAAATTCCGGAGCAGATTCAGGAGGTCCCTTGTGTCCTTCAGGTAGGTAGGGGTCCTTTGGACTATTGGTTTGAGATATTGGTCTGCAAACTGTGATAATGGTTCTAGGACCGAACCTATTCCCGACACAATGGGTCTTCCAGGTGGTGGGGAGCGCGGTTTGTGTATTTTAGGGAGCGAATAGAAATAAGGTATTCTCGGGTTGTTGGTCTCTAGAAATTGTGCCTCTTTCTTCGAGATCCAATTATTTGTCTCAGCTTCTGTTACCATTAATGTTATGGTCTTTTGTAGTCTGGGTGTAGGATCTACATCTATTCGCTTGTAGAACTTCTGATCTGAAAGTAGTTCTTTGCATTGCCGATCATAGCCTTCTTTTGAGAGGAGTACTACTCCGCCCCCTTTGTCCGCTTGTTTTATGACGATATTCTCATCGTCCTTTAGTTCTCTCAATGCCGGTTGTTCTGCTCTCGACAGATTTTGGAAGGGTTTTTTTGTATGGTCTTTCAAGCCATCGATTTCCTTCATCACCGCTTGTTCGAATGTGACAATTTCAAATGGTACTTGTGTATTCAGAGGACAAAAGGTGGACTTCTTTCTCAAGTTGGTATCTCCATCTGGGGTTTGTGTGGATTGGTTACTGAAGAAGGCTTTCAGTTTGAGCTTTCTGCAGAATTCTGCAATTTCGCATTTCATCTTGAAAGTGTCAAGGTTAGGTGTCGGGACATATCCAAGACCTTTGTTGAGTACTTCCTCTTGGTTTTTTGTTAGTACCTTATCTGTAAGGTTTACGACGAAGGAGTTGTGTTGGTTCCTGTTTTGCCCCTGGTTACGCTCCTGGTTTGGACCTGGCGTGTTTGATCTTGCCAGGTTACCCCTTTCTGTTTCGGGCCCCGACTGTTCTGGCCTCTCCCTAAAAAAGGCGGCCCTTGTTGGTAATTACCCCTCATTGGTTGTTGCATCTGTTGCGGTGGGCCTTGGTAGTATGGATCTACCCAGCCTTGGAAGTGGGGGTTGAACGGGGGAAATGGCATCATTGGCGGATTAATTGCGAATTGCGGGGTACGCCAGTAGTTTCTGCCCCGTCGGTTACCTCTTTTGTTTCGGAACCTCCCTCTTTGGTTATTGGAGAAATCGTCTCCACTCCAGTCAGAACCATCAGTGGAAGATTCGCTGTTGGAACTGTTATTAGACGCATGGTCATTGGGCTTGAAGTCCTTATGGCTATAAGGATGAATGCGTTCTAAAGAGAACTTTTTCAATTCTTTACCTAGTTTCTGTAGTTTCTGCTGGGTCAGGAATTCTTGAGATTGGCTCATCTCTTTGTTGATTTCTTCCAGTCGTTGTTTGTAAACGGTTACGTGTACCATGTTATTGAGTTTAGTCTCGATGATCTGGATCTTAATCGTTAATTCATCTGTGATCTTGGTTGCTGTTTTTATTATTAGCACTAGATAGTCCCTTGTACATTTCCAAGAAATTGCTGACCAGTCCTTGCGAAACGCTAGATCTTTCAAGAAAATACGCGGTGCATTTGTCACCTCCAATCCGGCACGGATAATCGTATGCCACTCACATCACTTGCCATATCCACCAAACTAAAACAGATCCTTCCAATCCCATGCCAATCAAGAGATAGTCGACCCTATTCTTTGAGTGGGGTAGTCAGTGCAAAGTATTGCCATTTTTTAGTTGCTACGCCACAGTGCGATTTATGTGTTCCTGGTACATTTCACCAGTCGTATAGTCTTAAATGTCTCCCTTCACCTTTACCCCTTGTCTACAATGTCTTCTTTCTTTGCAGGTACTTTTTGACCTTCTTTTGGAGCAACATAATGCTTTGTTCCATTATTTAAAACTTTTCTCACCACTAATAGAGACGTGAGAGGTCTCTATTTCACGTCACGGTCCTGAAGAAAGCCCACATGACCTGTCAGGCATAAGATAGGGCTGAAACATGTTGACCTTTTTCACTTAGTGTGAACGAGTCATAATAACTCACGTTCACCAACATATTTTTAATCATATTGCCTCTGAATACAGAACGAATAAATAATTTTTCTGATCAAAAGAGAAATTTTTTATCACTTCACCTCACCATCACTTATCACTACTGTTTTTAACAATGGGTAATACCTCCTGGATGGAGGTTGCATAAAAACAACCCGATGATTATGCACACACGTGCAAGGGACGGCGGAGAATAAGATATACCGCTCAATACCACACGATTACCAGCACGTGCATGAGGGTTAACATTGGGACTACTCGGAACAGTTACGGCATACCCAGAGTTATGCAGGACAAGTGATCCTTCCCCCCCCTGATCATAAGTATATAATTCGAGGAAATTGGTTGGATCACAAATTCCTCTCTCCCTCCACATTGATCTTGATAAGTGACCCTACCGCCACCGAAGACATGGTGGGACAGGCTGGGTCGAGCACGAGTGATGCAGCGGGCCACCGGATTCATTACCGCGCCTGCTGTGACCTCAAGACCAGCCTGGAGCCATTCTGAGTTCAGCTCCTTCCCATGGACTCACGAAAGTGAAAGTATACTGCGCTACTGCGCAGCCAGTGAATCAATAGTTTCCATTGTATCAAGTGGGCAACTCGGAGCCCAGCCCCCAAAGAAGTCTCCCGTGCAGCGCCGGCTGCCTGCCTGTGCCACTGACACTAGTATTTTATAACTTAGAGCGCTTGATAGGCACAGCCCTCATATGCGTGACTTTGCATTTCAGTGCGGTGATGCGGATCACCTCATTGAAATGCGTTAGCATCACGCTGGTTGCATGATACTTGGCAGGGGTGAACATCGTTCTGATATTGTTTGAAATCACTGAAGCTGGAAATCTAAATGAAAATCTGTATCCCAAAGTCTTCCGCTTTCGGGTTTAAGTCAGTCCAGAAAAACCTTCAAGGGGTTCTGTGGAACGTCTCTGTCTACTTCCTTTTATGTCTATTCGGTTCAGCCCATTTTTTTCAATCCCCACTTCCTGTTTTTGTATTCACCAGGGCAGAATGTGATGCGCCCATCAAGCCGCCCACTGATTGCCTCATAAAATGTTTTTAATTCCAGCTAAGAACTCTTGAAATCTTCAAACATCAGATGCAGTTTAGAACGCAGACAGTGCCTAGATTTAACTGCAGAGGAAATCTTTGCCAGCCCGCTCTTTCTTGGCAGCAGTTTCAATCATTATTTGTCTGAAGTGGTTTTTGAAAAGCAGAACTTCACCAATCTCCCGGGTTTATGCAAAATACCTCATTACCTAAAAAACCAAGGCCATTTTTTTCTATTGAACAGGAATATTAGGGTTCCCGCTGGAGGCTTCATTAAAAAGAGAAGTTAAATTATTTATTCAGCGACAATTTAAGAACTTTTCAAAGGAAGCACGATTTGCTCTGGTTTCCGGAGAATGCAGCGCGGAGAGCATGATGTGTGCCCTTTAAACGCTCCTGAAATAATAGGCCAGATCCAGCTTATTAATATTAAAAATGCAGATAGTAAGGTCACAACTCTGTCAAATTGTGATAGCAAATAAAAATGGAGTCAGATCGAGTTTCAAAAACCCACGGTGTCATCATGTAGTGGTTTGTTTCCAAACTCTAGGGATGTTTAGCAGCGCCTTTAATCTTACAAACCTGACTTTTGATGCCTTAAAAGTATGTTGTAGAGTCTGTTTTCAAGTGATCATTATTGAACGTGACAGGAGGGCTCCTCCGGTAAGACGGAGAGGCGCCACTCGACTGCTTTTCAGCACCGCAAAAAAGGGAAAATAAAATGATAATAACACAATGTTATTGTCTTTTTTTATTTCCCTGCTGAAGTCAGTTTTGGGACGGGGCTTGGCTGTCGTCACGGCCAGCAAGGGAGTAGTGATGAGTGCACTTAAGTGTGCATGACGGTTTGGCCTGCCACCTTGGGCTGGCTAAACCATCATGCACACTTAGCATGTTCTCCACACATTTATTGCGCAGTCTGGGTGGAGAACATGCACAGGCTCCCACTCCCTGTTTTATGGCCGAACCACGGCACTCAGGCCAATCAGGACGCTGCTTTCATGCTGGTGACAGCAGCTTCCTGATTAGCTAGGGGAGTCTGGGAGCTTGTATGCTTCCGGTTCACAGAAGGAGAGGAGAGAGGAGGGTCGGCGGCCAGCCAGCTGGCCTGCTGGCAGAAAAGTAATCCGACTCACCACTGCTCTGGAGCAGCCACCACTGAACATGCTGTAGCCTTTAAGTTTCAATAAAGGGAAACAAGAAATAAAGGAAAAAGAGTCCCCAAGTTGAAAGGTGCTCTATGTCATTTCCTGTGATGTTCTCAGGGTTTACAGAACATGTGACACCTTTTCCAATACCTCCATATTTCTAAAATCTGTGTGAGATGCATGTCACAAGTTATAATCCCAACAAGTCAATTCCAGCCTTTAATTTTTCTAAGGTCCACAAATACAGTATGCTTCAATTCAATAATAATAGGTCTTTTTATTTCCACCACTTACAAAATGGCAGAACTGTGACAATTAAGTGCTATATAAAACAAAATTCGTTATTATTGTTATTAAAATCTTCTAAGCAAGGGTTCATTAGATTTCTAGGGCATGTGATGATTGGCTTCATTCAGTAAGGTACACAAAGTTGCTGAAATTCCAGTTCCAAAGCAAAACCAAAGGGGATGATGATCAGAGTGTTGAGCATTGCAAGCACTCATCCCCAGTGATCCAGCGCTCTTACTAAAATTCTGCATAAATGATGTCACTATCTACCACCAAACTTACCAATCAATACCAGGCCCATAGAAATAACAGAGCAGCTGAATCATGAGGCGAATGGATCTAATATGTTGTATAAAAACTATTTACAATAAACAAGACCAGCTTGTCATTTTAAAAGTTTATTCAAACATTTTCAGGAAAACTTAGATTTGGAACTTTATTAAGCAAGCATTAGAAAAAGTCATAAAGAAAGTTTTATTCAGCATTTATAAAGAGAGCTTAATTTTCTATTTAGGGGGTTTTATAGAGCGCTTGGTGACGCACAGCGGCGTGTCCCCGCGCTAAGGAGCTGATACCTGCCAGAACTTACAAATGCAGAAAAACTACTGTGTGAATAAAGCAGTCTTCAGCTTGGCTCTAAAGATTGTTTCTGAAGGTTCTAATCGCAGCGCCATAGGTAGCTTGTTCCATCTGGATGCTGCGAGGTGCCTAAAAGATCTTCCACCCATCTGGGCTCTGGACACCTTAGGAATTGCCAGGAGTCCTGAGCCGGAAGATCTCAGAGAGCGAGACGGCTCATAGGGTGTCAGCAATCCTTTCAAAGGGAGCGGAGCTCTCCCGTTGATGATCCGGTGGCAAGTGCACAGGGCTTTGAATTCCACCCTGCTACGGATCGGGAGCCAGTGCAGGGACCGGAGGGCCGCTGTGGAGCCTGCTCTTCTGGGTAGTCTAAGCAAGAAATTTAAGAAAATATTAATCATTAGCAGAAATAAGTGAAAAGAGCATTTCCAAATCCTAACTAACTCTCTGTCTCTACCCTCATCGCCTGGAAACAAAGTCTTTTAAAGTTACCTTTCCTAACGTGTATTCATCGGACAGCAGAACACGTCCCTCTGGAATCAAGAAGCGTAAGCCAAAAATCTGCTGCTTGAGCCTATTCTTATACCCTAAATTAAGCTGAGCTAACTATTTTTCACATTCCATCAGCTGAATTCTGGCTCCCAGTTGGCTGAACCACCTCACGCCACAGTAAACTGTGACATCTTCCACCACGAGACCAGGCTTTTACACAGAGCCATTGTTCATGCACAAAGTCCTGGCGACAGTTCCTTAGTCTGCTACATTTTGTAGCAAAGATGTTCAAGCAATACAAAATCTGTCACGTCTCTTCCTTTCAACCTTGAGCCTGTCCGTTTTGAGCTTTCCGTGGCACATTAACAAACCTTTCCACAGAGAGCCTTTTGTAGTTCTTTTTCAAACCTTTTCACAATAAAAGTTTATAGGCTTGTCATCTTTTTCAAAATAAATTTTCTCCTGTGGCTTATCAGTAGGCCTCTTTTAGAAGGCGTCAATTTTTCTGCGCCACTTTTGCTTGCGTCACTGCGCCACTTTCAGCTCGCGTCACTTTTTCAGAAAACTATTATTTAAACAAACACAAAACGATAATTAATTCAGGTAATGAAAGTCATTCTGTTTCCAACCTACATAGCTAATGTTAACCCATTAGTATAAGTCACCTAGCAGAAGCACACAGAAAAGCAGCACATTTAAAATCTACCATTCTTCATCGTGTCCAGCTTTAAGTTTCTGAAAGAGTAAAAAGATGATTAAATAATACACAGACAGACAATCACAACATAGGACAAACATGTAAGCACATATAATAAAAGCACATGCCATGAACGATCAGCCGCATATTAATAGTGACAAAGACAAAAGGACAGACTTGACAAACAGAACAATATTAATCATGTGTTACAAAACAGACTTGCAAATGCAACAAGAGCACATGTTATTAGTACCCGCGGGTTCATGTGTGGTGCAAACTTAATCTAGGTTGGATTAATCAAACAAATCATGCAACAATTCATTAATTGATTAGTTCATGTTATAGGAAATTGAATCCATAAGTCAGAATAAAATATTTTCTGAAGCTCGCTTCATCAACTCCCTCATCTGGTGATTTTAAAATCACCAAACAACACCCAAAAATTTTACTTAAAAATGTTATCTATTGAACATGTTTCAGGCTTACTCAGGATTAGTATTTAAACTCTAATTTAATCTATATTTCTGCAACTCTCATATTGAGTCCTACATCCTTCTAATTCTATTTCCTTTTCCCTTTCTTTATTCAGCTAAGTTGGATCCTTTCCACCTTTGAATCCCCAACCCGATCCTTTCCACCTTTGAATCCCCAACCCCCAATGAATTTATAGGTATCTACGTTTTGAATTACATAACTACATTTTGAATTGCACCAACAAAACAAATATCAATCTGAGCATTATAAAACAAAATAAAAAACAAAAAGTAAATTTTTGAAAAATTAGTACATAGTATATATTAGTACATAGTATATATACCCCCTCTTTTTTTTTTTTTTCAAATTCTAAAACATGTTTTCTTCGACCTTGCGTCTTACATAAAAGTGTTTCCAGCTAACACAATTTCTTCGACCTTGTGTCACCTAACAAAATTTCTTCAGCCTTATGCCAAAAATAAACCTAAACTTAAAGAAACTAAACCTTGTCATTGTCACCATTTTGACTGCTACTGCGCTCCTCAACTATTGGAGGGATAGTTATGTAGGCCCATTCTGGAGACTTGTATTTTACATTTGGTCTCAATGGTCTTCTGCTCTTCCTGGTAATCATTTCAATTTTCTCTTCAGCTTGCTCTTTTTTTGTCTGAATCACTCTTCTGATTTGACACTTCATATTTGAATTTTAAATCTTTAGGCCAGACATCACCTTTTCTCAAGAGTTTCTTCTTAGGCTTGTTTTCTTTATATTCAGCTTTCCAAGCCCTTGCTCTGAATGTTAATATTTCAGACTCTTCATCACTCCCGTCTGTATCATTTTCTGAGACTTCAAATTTGTACCTAGGAACTTCTTTACTCGGCAGCTTCACTCCGTTAGGAACATCATCCTTACAGCTGGTACTTGGTAATTCTTCCTCTTCTTCAGGGATCACCTTTAGCTTCCCAGTTTCAGAATTCTTGTTCCCGCATTCAGAGCTACTCTTCTGCTTTTCAATACTCTCCTGGACTTGATTATCTTCTTGCTCAGAATTTTCTGCTTCTAAATCCCTTTCTGCTTCAGAATCTTCTTTTTCTGCTTGAGATTCTTTTTCTAGCAGATTTTCATCATTTTCTGAATCTAGAATCACAATCTCTAGATCTTCTTTATTCAATGTTTCATTCACATTGACATCATCATCCAGATGTCGACCAACTTGTCGATCTTCAAGATCTGGATTTTTGACATCATCATCCAGATGTCGACCACCTTGTCGATATTCAAGATCTGGATTTTCTTGTTCTGAGTCTGAATCAGTTATAGTGTCTTCACTAACTTCATCAGTGTTATCAGGTGCAGGTACACAAAGGGTATGATTGATATGCATCCACCCAGTATCTGTTGTGACTAGTAACACCTGTCTTGCTTTCTGCCACCTGGGTACTAGACAGTTTCTCCTCCGATGAACCTTTGTTCTGACCAAGTCTCTTGGCAATAGATCATGAGCCTGCTCCTTTTCTTTAGAACTCACATCTGTTCCCAACTGATGGAATACAGAAATTGTATCATTCTTTCTTGTTGGAAAAGCTTCGAACCATTTTGAAAGTAAACAAATGATGACTAGGACATAGCTCAGTTTGCTATGGTGGGGCATTTCAAAAAGATCTGTTTGAATATTTGTAAATGAACCACCCTCCCGGCCTATGGTTCCCAAACTCTCAATTGGACCATGGTACATCCGTGCTATGTCAGCAATCATGCAATTGGGCATAACAGGTCTGTCATCTTTGTAAACCCAAATTTGATCTTCCTCTTGCTGTCTGAAACCTTCTTTGAGCCATGTGTTTTTCTCCTCATCATGTGCCTCATCTTGTATTTGTTTTAATTCTTGCCATGTCTGAATTGCAAACATTAGTATGAGGATGCTTGAAACATGTTTATTGAATTTTTCCCCATTGATTGCAACCCTCTCCTGAGCACAGAACTTAACAATGGTACCTGCGTGCTCATTGCCTTTTGAGACAAAATTATTTTTCTCTCTATTTGCAGCACATTTTATCACTGCTATTTTGTCAAGAAGCTCAATTTCTTTGTTGAAGTCTGGCATGCCCTGAACAGGAACTTCACTCAAACTCTTTTTAAATAGCTCAATGGCTTCGAGCTCAATTTCTGTCAGGACAATTCGGTCTCTTATATCTGCTTTTGTCAGTCTTTGCAATGGCCTCATAATTACTGAGAAACCATTAATCCATTGGCAACAGTAAACAACCATGCCTAGGAACATTCTTACCTGTTTTTGTGTCTTTGGGAATTCCATTGCCTCAATCATTTTATTTCTCTCAATAGTTACCTGACTGAGAATTCTCTCTTGGAAAATGAAAGCAAAAATTATTTGACTCTCTGGGTGCATTAGGACCCAATACCACTCAGCATCATGTGGTATCTGACAAAAGATCTCTGCTGGTTTGCGCACAATAGGACAACAAGGGTTTTCAATAACAGGAATAACTCCTTTATTTGTTTCTGACTTCATCTTGTACTGTGAAATATTAGGAAATGAGTTTCCCTGCTTGTTTTCAATTTTGACTGGATCAGGTCCGTCTTCCTTGTCTCTACTGAATCCTGTATCTGTATTATATTTCTGAGCAGAAATAATAATTTCAGAGGTACTATGCATCTCATCATACCTACCTGTTGTGATACTTTGAGAAGGAGTCTGGACTGGGACTCTATTAATCTGAACTGGGACTCTTGACGACACATTAATCTGCTCTGGTAGTTTGCTTGAATTTCTATCCTGATCTGTATTTACAACATTATTTTTACAATGATCAATAAATTCTTCTCTGACAGGTTTATTATTTACATTCGCTGATTTGGGAATCTTTAATTTGCTCTTACATGTAGCAACAACCTTTTTCATTTTCTTGTACCAGGTGAACTTTTTCTCTTTCTTTGGATAATTGTTATCCATATTTTTAAATACTTACCTTTATTAAAATTAATCACAATAAAAATATTTTCACCTCATTTATAATTATTCAACAAAGTCATGTAACGTTATACTTTTGCACTTTAAACAGAACTTCCTACTTAAATTAGTACTTCTTTTAATTTACCTATATTCACAATTTGATTTAGGCGAAAAGCAGCGATGAAAATACTTAGTCTGGCAGGAATGTTAACACCTGTAATTAATTTATAACAGCTGTGGTGAAGACCCAGTAATGTTTATTTATTTATTTATGCTACACGATCCCTCATTCAACCAGCTTTAATAGTAATTACTGTTGCCACTATTGTAGTGGACAGGGCTTTTTTATTCAAGCAATTATGTGTATACAACTTTTGTTGGTGCTATTATTGCTGTTGCTGCTGTGGCTGTATTTGCAGCTCTGTTGGCAGCTGGTAATGCCCTGTTCTGAACAACTCTGCTGCTGTTGTCCCCACCAGGGAGGCTGCTGTGGTATCTACTATTCTACAGCAGCGAATCCCACCTCCCCAAACTACATTTAAATCATGATTGAAGGGAACATTTTTAATATTATCAAAGCTCTAGATAATAGCGCTAAGAAAATCAGGTTAAAACATTTTTAAAATGAAAATCTGGGCACTAGCGCTAAGAATTTCAAAGCCCAATTACTCGGCAGTAGTAAACAATGGGCTACAACACTCAGCCAATCACTGTTTCACATCAGCCAATCACAGCGACGTTTCAGCCTATCACAGCGCTGCCTTGCTGTGACACGCCGGACCATTTAGTCAATCAGTGCACGGCGGCTCGGGACGTATTCTCTAAACTATCTGCCTAATTAAAATCAAATTTCTATGCCAGGGCATTCAAAGAAACAAAGCCAAAACACTCGGAGCTCATCAGCTCACAACAACGTGCTGTCTAGCCCATGCATCAGCTGTGACACACGTCCTTCGCCTTTCAATAGCGCGACTGAAACGAGGACAGAAATCAGAATGGGGACACTCACAAAATGCAAACATCTATTTTCGAAGTGGCAAATCGCCTCAGCCTATTATAGCGCTGCCAACAATACTTTAGCCAATCAGAACACCGCCTTGCTCCAACACTGCGAGCGCCTTAGCAAATCAGAGAGCTTCTTCCCTCGCGCTCCAAACAGTCTCTCCCCTAGGAAATGCCATATCAATACGGCACGCAATCTCTCACCACGCAACACGCCCTTCCTTAGGAAATAGAATTTTAATACAGCACGCAATCGCTATATTATTCGGTGTATTCTAATACAATTTACTCGTTCGCATCAGTTGTAACTCCTGGGAGCACTTTATCTAATCACAGCGCGATTTCGCTGTGTCACTACAAACGCCCCAGCCAATCGGAGCGCAGCTCCACTATGACGCGTCGGGAGCTTTACCCTATAGGAGCGCGGCTCTTCCCTTGACACTACGCGTCACCAGCCAATAGGTGCGCGGCTCCTCCGTGACTCAGGACCAACACACGGAGCCTCGCCCAATCAGAGCGCGGCTCTGTGTAGGACGCGTCGGCCTTTGCACCAATGGGAGCGCGGCGGCTGACGTAGACAGCCGCTGCAGCTGGCAGCTCTCCCGAAGCAGCAGCCCCCCTTTACAAAATGCTCGGGACACACTAGCTTTGATTTAAAACATTAGCGCGCATCTAGGAATTAAGTTTTAAAAAACGGGGATGTTTACAAGTGCAATTCAACGAGCCGACAACGCTACGCTTCACTTAATGCAACGCTCGCCAGCATACATCAGCTGTGATGTGACATGCAATCAAGCCAGTATTTTTCTAAAAATAGCGCGATCTGCAAGAGAAAAACAGAAATCAGAACGGGAACACTTGTAAAGTAAACAATATTTCGAGCATTAATCGCGCCTCAGCCAATGAGAGCGCTGATTTGCTCTGACACTCCGGGAAACCTGAACCAATCAGGGTGCGACTGAATTATGACGCTCCAGACAGTTCTACCAACCAGAGCGCGGCAGCTAATGACGCACACAGCAGCTGCAGCTCCAGGCTCTCCTCACACGCTCTCACTCCTAAATCAGCCCCTCCCTCACAATTTTCGATCGGGGCACTTTTCAATTATTTAAAATAGCGTGCAATGCTTTAAAATTAATTTAAATAACGCGCAACACTTTACAATACTTTAAAATAGCGCATTCTTTACCCTGAAGGCTCCAGAAACGCTTTCCTATTACTTTTTTAAACGCAATTAATAACTACATAAAAGGAAAGCATTTGTCTGCTTCTCTAAACAAAGAGATAGTTTTACACATTCATTCAAGTATTCTCACCGTGGAATAGACGACGCTATTCTCACAGAATAGTCTCAATCGCCAATAGAGTAATTCTTACCCTACCCTTCTAACAGATAATAACCAATCGTGTTATTACAAAACATTCACGCACTTTCAAACGAGAAAACCCTAATCATACACACACGAATTCTTGGCAGGACTTGAACCAACCACAGATATCGTCAAGCGTTGATAAGAATAGACGACGCTATCTCACCCTTCTCTCAAGCTTGGATAAATCCTACTACTCTTTTCACAGAAAGTTTTAAAACAGGCTCACCAGGTCCCTCTGCTTAATGCTACAATTTCATAGGCAATCCTCACTATACATTCAACCATGCACATCTAAGGTCCCTAAACTTGTGTTGTACGTCCACAACACGTGATATATTCTATACCACAATTTTGAAACAGACAAATGCACTGTGTAACTCTTCTAGTCACACTACTCTTGCCATGGCAAACCAGGAATTTTGCACACTGCTGGAAAAACCCTAAAGATTACATGCTACATATAACAATCTGACAAAATCAAAAAACTCAACATTTGTTAAACATCAATCCTATGACTATACCAACATATATGTAACATACATGTCAAAAACAACATATAACCGTACGAAGCTACCAAAATTGATCCAGCGCTCTTACTAAAATTCTGCATAAATGATGTCACTATCTACCACCAAACTTACCAATCAATACCAAGCCCATAGAAATAACAGAGCAGCTGAATCATGAGGCGAATGGATCTAATATGTTGTACAAAAACGATTTACAATAAACAAGACCAGCTTGTCATTTTAAAAGTTTATTCAAACATATTCAGGAAAACTTAGATTTGGAACTTTATTAAGCAAGCATTAGAAAAAGTCATAAAGAAAGTTTTATTCAGCATTTATAAAGAGAGCTTAATTCAAGAAAATATTAATCATTAGCAGAAATAAGTGAAAAGAGCATTTCCAAATCCTAACTAACTCTCTGTCTCTACCCTCATCGCCTGGAAACAAAGTCTTTTAAAGTTACCTTTCCTAACGTGTATTCATCGGACAGCAGAACACGTCCCTCAGCAATCAAGAAGCGTAAGCCAAAAATCTGCTGCTTGAGCCTATTCTTATACCCTAAATTAAGCTGAGCTAACTATTTTTCACATTCCATCAGCTGAATTCTGGCTCCCCATTGGCTGAACCACCTCACGCCACAGTAAACTGTGACATCTTCCACCACGAGACCAGGCTTTTACACAGAGCCATTGTTCATGCACAAAGTCCTGGCGACAGTTCCTTAGTCTGCTACAATTTGTAGCAAAGATGTTAAAGCAATACAAAATCTGTCACGTCTCTTCCTTTCAACCTTGAGCCTGTCCGTTCTGAGCTTTCCGTGGCACATTAACAAACCTTTCCACAGAGAGCCTTTTGCAGTTCTTTTTCAAACCTTTTCACAATAAAAGTTTATAGGCTTGTCATCTTTTTCAAAATACATTTTCTCCTGTGGCTTATCAGTAGGCCTCTTTTAGAAGGCGTCAATTTTTCTGCGCCACTTTTGCTTGCGTCACTGCGCCACTTTCAGCTTGCGTCACTTTTTCAGAAAACTATTATTTAAACAAACACAAAACAATAATTAATTCAGGTAATGAAAGTCATTCTGTTTCCAACCTACATAGCTAATGTTAACCCATTAGTATAAGTCACCTAGCAGAAGCACACAGAAAAGCAGCACATTTAAAATCTACCATTCTTCATCGTGTCCAGCTTTAAGTTTCTGAAAGAGTAAAAAGATGATTAAATAATACACAGACAGACAATCACAACATAGGACAAACATGTAAGCACATATAATAAAAGCACATGAAAGAATGATCAGCCGCATATTAATAGTGACAGAGACAAAAGGACAGACATGACAAACAAAACAATATTAATCATGTGTTACAAAACAGACTTGCAAATGCAACAAGAGCACATGTTATTAGTACCCACGTGTTCATGTGTGGTGCAAACTTAATCTAGGTTGGATTAATCAAACAAATCATGCAACAATTCATTAATTGATTAGTTCATGTTATAGGAAATTGAATCCACAAGTCAGAATAAAATATTTTCTGAAGCTCGCTTCATCACCAGTCAACTGATCTGGGGTTAATCCATCATCATTCTTTAGCTCACTCCTCCACCCTAGTTCAGACATGTGTGGTATTCTCAGCTAAGCCTGTCTGCTGATGTCATATACTGGGGCTTAGGCATGAGCATAGTGTTCTTAGGTAGAATGTACTTTATTTAGAATGTTTTGCCTCAAGCTGAAGTCAGTTGTATGCTGGTCTTTGGAGGATGAGGTCTCTAGCTTAGAGTTTACAATAAAACTCTTTTCAACTTCATCTCTGCCTTTTTGCCTGCCATTTCATCGACAACACCACATTTTGGCGACGATTGGACTTCACCCACAAGCAGAGACCTCAACTTAAATCATCTTTCCCTGGATTTTCTACATTTTTCTTGGAAATTTACTATTTCAAAAAAATTGGAGCCTGTTTTATGGATTTTCTACTTTAAATAAAGGGTCAGGGCATATTCATGGAAAGAAAATTGTTCTTATTACTGCCCTTCTACTTCAACTCTTAAGAGACTTGGTTCTTCAATACTGTCTGTTCATACCTGGACTGTGTTACCTCTTTTGACTCACTCCTGCTGGATATTTACTGTTTTCCTGGCGTCTACTCCACAGATGGTGAAGAAAAGTCAGGTTTTATTCTGATCTGAGGCTGTCATTTTCATTTTGGTTTCACCGGTGCTTGCCGTGCACTTTGTTTATATTTGAACAGCTGATAACTGAAATTTTGCCATCGCCTACCTTCTGAAGCGGTGACGCTGCTGCCTAGTAACTGGCGTCCATTCCTGAGCACCCAAATTCTCTGCGATGTCCTCAGCGTCATCTCTTCTGCTTGGAGACGCATAGCAACGCTGCTGCTAGACAACGCTGTAGCATTCTTCTGAAACGTCATACTGCTGTTCTTCTGGAGTCCTTCTACGTCTGTACGTGTTGTTACGAGCTCACGTCAGTGCGTCACGCTTAGCGCGTTGACGTCATCACACTGGGCGCCATCTTGCCTTGTTATCTCCAGCGCTGATCGGCACAGCTTTATTTGCCGATTTCAAGTTCATTTCTCGGCTTGTTTTACACTGATCGACACAGTTGTGCAGGCCGATTACGCTACGCACATTTTTGTGTTGATCTTCGTAATGGTGGATACATTTACTATTTTGATGCCTATCCTATTTTCTAATTTTCGCTGATCGGCACAGCTTCTCTCACGCTGGGAACATACCATCCTACACGGTGGTGTTAAGTTTTCTGTGCTCTTCCTCGCTGATTGACACAGCATGCAGGGTAAGCGCTGATACAAACTTTACAAGCGCTGAAGGGCACAACTCTTTACAAGTTTATTTAAGTTGTGTACACTTGAGTTTCAAACTGCAGGTTTTCAGGGTAATTGGGCACAACTCTTTACAAGTTTATTTAAGTTGTGTGCACTTAAGTTGCAAACTGCAGGTTTTCAGGGTAATTCTGATTGTGTTGTCTTTGTTTACATATTATATGCTTGCAATTCTTCACAAGTGATTTACCTTGTATAATCATTGCACTACTTTTCTTTTCTCTTATATATGAGTATTGCTTAAACATCTTTGTTCTACAGGGTTGTCATATTTAAGCAATTTAAGCCATCTTCCATCAATAAGTCAATTCTGTGTGACAATGCAAAACGTCACAGCCCCACCTTTCTTCCTCTAGGAGCCTGGAGATCCTCCCATTCCTTGGCTCAAGTGGAAAAAGGTTTTTGCTCACTATGCGAGGGTATGTGGCACCTCTTTGAGTGCTGAGAGGAAAGCTGCATCATTCATGCACTGTTTGGGCTCGGAAGGTCAAGATGTTTTTGAGAACCTTCCTGAATTGTCTGATTTTGATGGTGGGTCACTCAATGAGTATGAAATTTGTATTAAGAAGATGGATCTACATTATCTGCCCAAATTGAGTATGGTCTTGGAACGCTTTCACTTTGGAAAGAGAATGCAGAGGCAATATGAGACTGTAGAACAATATGTTACTGCCCTTCGCAAACTGGCTGCCACGTGTACATTTGCAGGTGCCTTAGATGAGTGTCTTAGAGATCAAATCATGCTTGGCTCTTCTCTAGAGAAAGCCAAAGACAGTGTGTGGCAGAAGTATAATCCCACACTCCAAGAAGAGATAACTGCTCTTAAGTTACATGAGCATTCCAATTCATGTTCATAAACTATTCGCAAGAACAATTCTGATGAAAAGAAAAATTCTATTGACGTTAAGGAGGTTAAAACATCCACTCCCTCTTCTTCTCAGAAAGGGTCTTCTCCGGACACCGGGAATTCTAGTATTAGTAAAGGCGTAACGTTCTCATCTAAATCCTCTAATTTCAAGTGTTTTCGTTGTGGCAATATTGGTCATCTGGCCAATGCCAAAGAGTGTCCTGGATGGAAAACTATTTGTTCCGTTTGCAAAAGGAAGGGTCACTTTTCAAAATGTTGTAGGTCCAGCAAATCTAAAAAAAAAAGTAAGAGGTTGATCTGTATGATCAGAGTGAGGATGAGTCTATTGTATCCCAAGTAAATTTTGTTAAGACAGATGGCCCTATGGAAAAAGTTCTCATTGAAGAGTGTGCTGTGGAAATGTTGTTTGACTCTGGGGCCAAGATCACGATAGTACCCAGAACATTCTTTGAGAAACATTTACGGATTAAGGTCAAGTTACTCAAACCTAATATAATTCCCAGGGGTTACGGTGGACAAATTATAGATTTGTTGGGTTGTTTCTTGGGCTTCATTGATTTTAAAGGTAGGCTTACTGCTGGAAAAATGTATGGGTCTATGAAAAGCGATTCTCTTATTAGCTGGGCACATCAGAAGGACCTTGGCGTCTATCTTGATCCTAATGAAGTTCCTCCTGTGCGTTTAAGAGATCTACCTGGGGTAGCTACTGTCTCTGAGCACAAAGATTGGGCCAAGAAATTTCCTAATGTGTTTAGCAAAGAGCTAGGTTGCCTCAAGAAATATTTGCATCTTATCATACTTAAGAAATACTCTGTTCCCAAGGTTGCAAAAGTCAGAAATGTCCCACTTTTGGTTCGAGGAAAAATGAAAGATGAGTTAGACAAATTGTTAAGTAGTGGTGTCATAGAAGAGGTTGAGGGTTCAGAGTGGGTCTCTCCGGTTGTTATGGTCCGCAAGGCCAATGGCGAGGCAAGATTATGCATCGATTTGAGGGATCTTAATAAAGCTGTGATAGTTGATCATTACCCGCTTCCTAACATAACTGAAATGTTATCTTCTTTGGATGGTGCAACATACTTCTCCTCTCTAGATCTTTCCTCTGCCTATCACCAGGTCAGGTGACACCCTTCTTGTCAAGATTTCACAACTTTCATCACTCCCTTTGGGACTTACAAGTTTCTCAGAATGCCGTTCGGTCTGATTTCAGCCGCGTCGGTTTTCCAGAGAGTGATGAAAAACATTTTGGTGGGTCTTCAAGGGGTTAAGGTATACCAAGATGATGTGTTGGTGCATGGAGTGACGCGTGATGAGCATGATGACAGTGTGTGTGAGGTCTTGAGTAGATTACAAGATGCTGGTCTCACCCTTAGGCTGGACAAATGTAAGTTTAATGTGGAGAACATTGAACATTGAATATCTGGGTCATTTAATATCTGGATCTGGTATTAAACCTAAGCCGTCTTTGGTGGAGGCAATTTCTATGGCTGAGTTTTACAATAAGTTTGTTCCAGGTTTTGCCCAGAAAACTGAGAGAATGAGGTTATTACTAAAAAATGGACAGGAGTTTATTTAGGACAAAGAATGGTCTGCTGAATATGATCATATCAAGAACTGTTTGAACCATGCGCAAGATCTGGCTAGTTTTGATCCTACTAAGGATTCCTATGTTATGACGGATGCCAGTTGCAAGGGAATTGGTGCTGTTCTTCTACAGAAAGGAGAGAAAGTTGATAACACCATTCTATTCATTTCTAGGCCTTTGAGGGGAGCTGAATGTAGCTACTCTGTGGTAGAAAAAGAGGCTCTAGCCGTTTTCTGGGCCATTCGCAAACTCAAAATGTTTTTGTGGGGTAAGACATTCACCCTTATCTCGGATCACAAACCTCTCAAGGAAGTTTTTGAAAAGAAGGGCATAGATTGTGTCTCACATAAAATAAGGAAATGGGTGGTCGCTTTGCAAGATTTTGAATTCAATGTTTCTTATCCTCCTGGATCTTGCAATATACTAGCAGATTGCCTTTCCAGACCTTCTGGTGAGTCTATTTCTGAGGTTGATGAGGATACGTCTTTGTTTAGTGATGACTACTCAGAGGATCTTAAGGTGTGTAATGTGACAGAAGGTGTCATTACAGAAAATGAATGGGTAACTGAATTGGACGCTGATGTTCATCTTCAGCGTGTCTTAGGGTTTGTACGTGATGTTTGGTGTGATAAGAAAGACTGTGATGAGGAAATTAAAAGGTTTTTGGTGTATCTAGGATCAATTGTCTCTACTCAATGGGCTTTTAGTTAGAGGTAGCAGGTTGATTCCTCCGGTTAAGTTGTGATCTAGAATAATTGACAATGCACACTCCAGTCATATGGGGATTGCCAAAACCAAGGAGAGAGTTAGGGAGACATATTGGTGGCCCGCAATGGACACGCTAATTGAGAGGTCTGTTAGAAATTGTGCGCAATGCTCCCTGAGTGACAAGATTCTTAAGTGTAGGTCCTTAGGAAGCAATCTACAGGACCTTGGGTGGACATTTCTATGGATATTTTGGGTCCTATGAAAGTGAGCAGTCAAGACAAGTATGTTCTTGTGTGTGTGGATATGTTTTCCAGATGGCCTTTTATTAAGATGGTCAATCGGGTGGACTCTTCATCCGTGATTTCTTTTCTAGATGAGTTGTTTGCAAATGAAGGTTTGCCAACCTCTGTTCTTACTGATAACTGGGTGCAATTCACTTCGAATGTTGTTGAGGGATTTTTGAGTGAGAGAAGCATTGTTCACAAACGTGCTTCTCTTTATCATCCTGAAAGTAATGGTGGTGTTGAGAGGTTCATCAAAGTTCTCAAGGAAGCTATGCAGTTAGCGTGTGTCTCCAGCTGTGACTGAAAAGAAGCCGTTAAAAAGAAAGTTTGTGAGTACAGATTCACCATACATTCCTCTACCGGTGTTTCTCCGTTTACTTTATTTAGAGGAAAGTCGGCATGCACTCCTCTCAAACCCTCTTGGATTTCTAGAAAACTTTCTGGTTCTGTTGGGCAAGGTGAATAAGTGGTTGGCTGGCAAGAAAGAGTTGGAAAAAATGAATAAAAGAGTTTGTATGATGTGAGAAAAGCGGTTAAGAGAACTGTTGTGCGTGTTGGAGATGTGCTGAGTATAAAGTTACCTGAGAGAAAATGTGGTGTTTCAAAATATAGTCAACCTATAAAAGTTATCAAACTTTTAGGCAATGCTGTTAAGACACAGGGCCATAAAATCTGGAATCTCAACAGGGTTGTTAAATGTGGTTCCAATGTTGTTGAAGAAGATATCACTCTTCCTTCTACGTCTTCTCCTGCTGGTTCGGTGAGGAGATCTTCAAGGGAGAAATTTGTTCCTTCTCATTTAAAAGATTTTGTTAAGTCGTAGCTACTATTTCATATTCTTTGTTTGTTTGGTAGTAAGGGGGAGGTGTTGTGGTATTCTCAGCTAAGCCTGTCTGCTGATGTCATACTGGGGCTTAGGCATGAGCATAGTGTTCTTAGGTAGAATGTACTTCGTTTAGAATGTTTTGCCTCAAGCTGAAGTCAGTTGTATGCTGGTCTTTGGAGGATGAGGTCTCTAGCTTAGAGTTTACAATAAAACTCTTTTCAACTTCATCTCTGCCTTCCTGCCTGTCATTTCATCGACAACACCACAACATGACTATATGTTAATCAGTCTGACCCCGTGCCTCATGGGAACAGTCCAGCCAGAACTGCCAAGCCATGTCTTCCCTGGACCGGAAACAAGCATCCTGGGACCAATATCTGGCTTATCAGCCGTCATCAGCCAGGCTATCTTGAATCCAGTGGCAAAGTGAGCAAGGGACCCACGTCAAGGCATACCCAGCCAAGTTAGGGCGAACAAACCAAAACCAAAGGGAATGATGGACGGACTGTTGAACATTGCAAGCACTCACCCCCAGTCAACTGATCTGGGTTTGATCCATCATCATTCTTTAGCTCACTCTGCCACCCCAGTTTAGACATGGACATATGCAAGTCAGTCTGACCATGTCCTTCATGGGAACAGTCCAGCCCGAACCGCCAAGCCATGTCTTCCCTAGTCTGGAAACAAGCATCTTTCCGGGTTCCTGAATTCTGATAAACTAAGGAATACTGGGATGGGTACTTGGTCTCCACATCACAGTTCATACTCTCATGAGGATGTGGGTGCTGTCCTCTCTTCCTTCAAGGCAAGTCCCTTGCACTGAAATCAAAACGTGGCAGTCACATGTAGCGACTCCATTGACCTCACATAATATATTGCTCTATGGAATTGGCAATAGACCCCTCAGTTCCTAAATAATCATCCACCACTATACACATGCCCCAGGCATCTCATAATGTATTTTAATTATTCTGTGTCCGGCAGAGCAATGGTCGTCTAAACAGCAGATTTACACCAATGAATCAGAGTAAGGGCTGCAATAAATACTGCTTCTTTTTATCAGGCAGTCTCCTTTAGCTATTAACCCGTACAGCTCTTAATCAAAATGTATTCTCTCCTTATAGATTTATAGATAGATAGATAGATAGGTAGATAGATAGATAGATAGATAGATTTATAGATAGATAGATTTATAGATAGATAGATAGATAGATAGATAGATAGATAGATAGATAGATAGATAGATAGATAGATAGACATGAAGTGGAGTGGACAAAGACAAGAAAAATGCAATACGTACTAATGGAGGAGCTGGGGTGTGGATGGTTCATGCATTGTGATTTAGTGTTCTTTACAGAGGTCAGTCTTCAACTCTTCCCTATATTGAAGCAAGTCCTGGTTGATACATAGATTTTGTTCGAGATCCTGGGTGCAGCTCAAAAGTCTCTCTTCCTACACCTTTGGGAATCCAAAACAGACACCATCTTTGTCACTACGGGTCTACATTAAACCGATCTTGGTCTCATGTTGAATGTAAGCCAGTCCCTACCTAACTTGTTAACTCATTGTTACGTTCATCACAGGCACCCACAGACTACTACTGCAAACAGCTGAGGTTTCACACCACAGAGCCACCCTTTATCTTTTCAGGAATAACAATTTCACAGAAGGCATGGGTAGAGAAAAATACAGTAATTTTCTTTCCCACAACAGTGTCCTCATAATGGGCTGATGCCTTACAATAATCTATCATACTGCAATTATCTGAAATTGGGAAGAGGCTCTCAATATAATATAATCAAAATATGAAAATGGAATAAACACATGTTCAGTTTTAACAGGTGCTGTGCCAAGGTGGAACAAAAATGAGAATGAGCTTGTGGGAAAGAAAAAGAAAAAAAATCAGTATCAGGGATCAGCAAGATTCTTAGGGCAGTAGATCAAAACACGAGAGTACTAGGTTGAGAGAGAGAAACATGACTTGTCTGTAATTCTCTGCATGGGGCTGTGCCATGTGGGTCCAGATGCAAATGATTGCCCTGCATAGCTCCGCAAAAACTCAGAGTACGCAGCTGCTGATCTCTGCTGACCATGTGGTCGTTAGAGAATGTCCTCCCAGAAGCCACAGTGTCCTTTTCCGTCTTGTGTAGTCCTGTCACAGCAGAACCCTGATGCTCTTGATCCGCAAATGCAATTTGATGCACCCTCTCACTAATAAGCTTCAGCTTTTCTCAACCTCATCAAATATTCAGACTGGTGCTGGTTCTTATTCATCACTCCGGGACGCCTTATCTGTCTCCTCCTTTACCATTTCTGGTTCACAGTTTCTTGTAGCAGCACCTAGGGAGCCTCCACTTGGCTGGCAGCTGCAGCCCTGTCCTCCAATTCCACCCAGCCCAGCAGCTTCCATTATTGCAGTTTGCAGTCACCGGGCCCCAAATCTGGGCTTCATAGCCCTGTGGCCTGAAGGGAATCCGGGAGCAGATGCTCTGTGAGCCATAACTCGGTGTTGGCATCTAATATAGCACAGATGACATTAGCTGTGTGGTGGAAGATGGTTGTCCATCAAATTCCTCCACCTGCTATGGTGTTGAAAACTGATATATGGTGGGGAGACGCATCGTTGTGTACAGCAGGGGGCCAACCGGATAACAAGCCCCAGGAACCAGCGCGGAGTGACAGCCCCTCCCCTACCAGGCACCTGAAAACTGCTCGCGCCTCCCGGTTCGCAGGAGACGCATTGTTGTGTGCAGCAGGGGGCCAACCGGACAACAAGCCCCTGGAACCAGCGCGGAGTGACAGCCCCTCCCCTACCAGGCACCTGAAAACTGCTCACGCCTCCCGCTTCACGCGCATTGTTGTGTGCAGCAGGGGTCCAACCGGACAACAAGCCCCAGGAACCAACGCGGAGTGACAGCCCCTCCCCTACCAGGCACCATAAAACTGCTCGCGCCTCCGGCTTCGCGGGAGACGCATCGTTGTGTGCAGCAGGGGGCCAACTGGACAACAAGCCCCAGAAACCAGCACGGAGTGACAGCCCCTCCCCTACCAGGCACCTGAAAACTGCTTGTGCCTCCCGCTTTACGGGAGACGCATCGTTGTGTGCAGCAGGGGGCCAACCGGACAACAAACCCCAGGAACCAGCGCGGAGTGACAGCCCCTCACCTACCAGGCAACTGAAAACTGCTCGCGCCTCCCGCTTTGCGGGCGACACATCGTTGTGTGCAGCAGGGGGCCAACCGGACAACAAGCCCCAGGAACCAGCACAGAGAGACAGCCCCTCCCTCGTCGTCATCAGGAGGATTTACCCAAGTAGCTCTTTCCCGCACACGGGACGCGCGCGGGTGCGTGTCAGGCGAAGCCCGGGCAAAGGGCGGGCCCGTCTAAGCCCGTCATAGCCAGGAGGAGGCAGGGTTGGGCCAGGCTCTAACATCATCTGTTACACCCCACGTCCGTACCGTTCCTGTGATTATTTGCCGCTAAAGAGTGGAGGTGAGTTTTTTTTTGTGTGTGACAGTCACCTTTTGGCCAAGGAAGTTTCATTTTTGTGGCTCTTCACCTGGGTTGTACAGAACGGTAAAATTTGAAAAGAACACAAGTGCAAGAACTAAAATACAATTGGGGACTGGTGATTTGGACATATATCATTGTGTAGACAGTAAGGAAGGTGGCTGTTGGTTGTCCCTGGAAGGCTACTGAATAGCTTCTTGTGATGAATAAAGAGCGGATTAAGTCAGATAATGGGGGAGGGAACCTAAAAGGGACACTCAATGCCTTTTTTGTGAGGGCAGAGTCGGTATTGGCCCAAGAAATCTGCTCAGCTGAAAGAAGACTCTCGTTGGACTCAACTATGGCTCAGAAAAGATCTCGGGATTTCAGCCAAGGCAGTTACCCCGAGACATTTAGATGGTGAAAATACCCCTCAGAGGGTGATTGAGATTTGTGATGTTGATACGATAGCAAATGTGTCGTCGCCCAAGGAGAGTTCAGTTGTAGTGGCAAAACAGGGACTGGAGGAGGGAGAGGCGGGCGGACCCACGTATGTAGACACGTTACCATCAAGTGGGGAGGGAGCAGGGGAAGAGGGGTCGGCGAGGGCTGAAGCATCAGAAATTTGTGAACGAGTACAAATGGAAACCGCGGAGGTGGTAACCCGATCCAGAAGGGCGCTCTTAGATAAACACACAACCAACACGGAAGGTGCACCTGTAAGAGTTCCCACAGTCACAGCCTAGTGTTCACAAGGGGGGGGACGAGGTGGGGGGCGCAATATTGCCAATAGTAAAGTGAACAAGAAAGAGTCGAAGGAGGAGAGGACTAAAGGTACTCAGGAGGTGGCAGGTTCTTCCCACTGTATTAAATGTAGAGGGATGGAAACGGGTGATGGAGCAGACTCAGCACTATGGTTAAGGCTGGAAACGTTTCTTATCAGCCAATTAGCACCACTCCATACCAAAATTACTGCGATCGAAGAGAAAGTGACCAGAATGCTAGAGCACAAGATGAGTGCACCTAGTATAGTTACCCCCCAACTTATAGAAGTGCAGGACATGGTGTCCTGATGTACTGATGATATGGGGGGGGTGGGGGGGGGGGGGGGAGTATCACAGCGGGATTTACAACTAAGAGAAAGGAAATCCGATCATATGGATAACGCACGAGTAGGGCTCTTGAGGTCTGATAAAGTTTGGAGAAATAGAGGGGAGGAGAGAGTCTCGACCCAAAGGAAGGAAGGGCAGATAGCGCAACCTCTAAGTCAGCTGATAGGTACGAGGGCACAGGGGGGCACGGGACAGTGCTGGTGCACTGAAACCTGTTGTGCCTGTGGGGGGCGAGCAGGTCAGGAGCACTGGGGATTTTCAGGTCTTGGACCTCCTGACAGCAGCTAGTCCATACACAATAGTGTTGACAGGGGTCCCCCCCCTCATCTGAAATCCGAGAAGAAACTCCCCAAATGTTCATTAATAAGGCAGCCCACTGGTTAAGCATAAATGCCCAATTCAAGCTTGAGCATTACAGGCACATCCTAATGGCAAGAAGGGTGTCCTGGATAGGCCGTAGTAGAAAGTGTTTTGAAGGAGATACAGTGTTTTAAATCTTTGATTTCCGGGGCTGGTACAGGACCTTCTTGCACTTTCCCGGGGTGGCTTTCGGGGGAGAATGGTTCACCCATCCAATTGTTACCGTTGGGTTTCTTTTATCGGGACCCAAGGATAAGATTCCCAAGAGAGGTTGATTGGCAAGAGCACAGTGGCAGTGCTGGAATAGGGCCCTTGCTACTCACAAAAAATCATTATGTCCTACTTGCAAATAGTCAGGGTCTGGAAGACATTGATTGACGCGGAGGGAGCTCTTGCCTTGAGGATGGCCCTACTGAGGCAAATGCTCCACGCAATTACCCAGCGGGAGGCCCCCTAGTAACACCAGAGAGTACTTCAACCTCTGTCCCCTTGGAGAGAGCCCAGGATAGCCATTGTAAAAATGAGAAAGTCCAGTTATTAGTAGCCCAGTTGCCATCTACAGGCGGTCAGATAGTGCCTAGTATATTCACTATGGGCCAAGGCACTATAAAAATTATATCGTGGAACATAGCGGGGCTCCCCGCCAAACTAACAAATAATGACTGGGTGGCTTACATAAAAAACTTCCAGGTCATAGGTCTACAAGAGACCTGGGAATGGAATAGAGACCAGCTAGCCCTGGAAGGTTTCAAAATGTTTTTTGTTCCTGCAAGGAAAGGGCTGGCAGGAAGAGCTAAGGGAGGGTTGATGACGTATGTGGATTTAAGACAGAAAGGGACATGGGAAGACTTGAGCTGGGACTCTGATGTTTTACAGGGGTTAAAATTACGCATGAGGGGTCAGAATATACTATTTGAGAATTTCTATAATGCGATATCACCTGGGTCCCCACTGACCAGATTTAATGAACTGGAAAAAAGGCTGGAGGGAGAGGCTGATCAGGAGGGACGCACGTATCAGTGGGTGCTTGTAGGAGATTTTAATTGTCATCTTTCTCCAAATGTGAAAAATAGACGGGGCGATTGGTCTACTTGTTCAATGGAAAGGGCCCCCACCTAGAGCATACTGTAGAGGGAAAAGAGATCAGCAAGGTGCTGGGAACCTATGCTCTTCAACACACTATGATGTAACGAAAGGAGGGGATTCCAGGCAGGTGTACCCAACTTTTAAAGGCAGAGGCTGTGACTCGGTTATAGATTTTATCTTTGTGTCAAACACACTGAAACAGGAGGCTTTTGGGTTTGAAATACAAATGAGCGCATTTAGTGACCACAATCCCCTGGTTATTGTATTGAGGGACCACAATATGCCTAGAAACCAGGAAAGGTGGGGTGCGAATGGAGAGTTAATAGCGGCTGATCAAGGGAGAAGGCTGAGATGGTACAAGACGGACGTCAACGCCTTTTATAAAGCATTAATGGCAGACAAACATGCACTGTTTGAGGTAGTCAGCAGATGCTCGTGGTCTCTGCTTTCTTGTTGTGGGTCTACTGCTGACTGAGCTTGCATTTTTTTCGGACTGTATGGTGGTAGAGTTGTTAATAATGCCTCTATTACAGGATCTTCTGTATCTTCCTGTTCTAAGGGAGCATTAGGTAGAGTGGGGTAAACATCTGGTATTGGTTTGTGAACTGTGAAGCATTTGTCTATTTCCATTTCTTTTTCCCTACAACTTGTTACACATTTTTCTTGTGCCTTCTCCCTATCATGTGCCATAGCTTTTCCTTTCGTTGTCCTAGGTTCCCTTGACCATCGATTAGCGGCATATGATCGCCATGCATGAATTGCATCCCATTGTAATAAACGTACTTTCTTCTCACGTTCCCTTAAACAATCTTCTAAATAAAGCATTTTAGCTCTATCAAACGTGCCATATTCTGGCCATTGCAAATCAGGATTTTTCCTGGTATAATGAGTCCACTGATCTAGAAGAACAGCTGTAGAGTATCCTTTTCTACGTGCCACGTACCATGCTGGTGTGCCATGAGGAGGTGTCGGTTGAGTGACATCTAAGGCTGCCCTACGCCCTTTGGCGGTACTTAGAAATAGTTTACTGAGCATTTCTTTTTTTGCTTTTTTTTTTACTAGAAAAACACAGTTGTACAACCTATTTTAACCATATGCATATATTTTTAGACGTCTTTCAGAGCTGAATGCATAGGCATGCTCTGTTTGGAGGCAACCACCCTCGGTCCCCCCTGAGGCAACCACCCACAGCTCCTCTTCTGTCCTTGGGATCCTCACGATCTTTCACAGACTGGACAGCCTTCCTCAGGCACCTATGTTAAAGGCACCCTCAGACCTCCCCTAGGGACCCCTAATGAATCCCAGTGTGTACCCTTTGAGGTATCAGAAAAACAACACTCAATTTATAAAATTGAGTTCAGTGCGTTAAGCATTGCCTACCTGATCATCTGACCAGTAACGTCGTTGTATGCGTCCTTCTTGTTGTGGTAAAAATCACCTGATCGCTCGAAGGGAGCAGCTGGTGTCTGATGTCAAAGACTTATCAACGGGAGCCTTCTTGTCTGGGCCTTGCAGGAAACCAGGTCCAATCAGCAGCTGTGCAGCATACACCGAGACTGGAAGGCCCCCGAAGAGTCTTGAGACCGCAGTATTTTAACCCCTGCAGAGACCAACAGTCCCCAGCGAATCCACGGCACCATCTGTTAAAGCACGTTTTTTTTAAGGGTAAGTAAGATGGACACACACAAAGGCTTCAAGAGTGGCTCTTTAATGCCAATGAACTGCAGTTGAGACAATTTGCCAGTAGGACTGCAAAGAGATCTAGTTTTACAGAAAGGAAATCAGTCCTTATATACATTTTACAGAACCTGGATACATTAATCATTAACACCAACATCATGGTGTGAGCATTTTACAAATATGTCCACATGTACATTTACCTTATACAGGACGCACATGACCGCTAATATTTAGCCAATCTCTTACGCTACTGTCTCCTGACCTAGAGCCTAAGTCTGTTATCTTGTTTTTGTCAAACATGCACTGTTTGAGGTAGTCAGCAGATGCTCGTGGTCTCTGCTTTCTATGCACAATTTCCACACACGATATTTGTCCTAAGCAAACACTTTACCCAAGCAGGGGCAGAGCAGATTGACACGTCCCAGTTCAGAGAGCCAGTTCTAGGAATTAACTCTCTGAACCGGCTTCTGTAAACAGGTGAAGGCCAGTGAACCATTACACATGGTTGAGTTACATCAGAAAGGGGCACATACTCTTTCATTTGCAATCCATTTGGTTTTAGCTGATTTTCAGACAATTTAGTTTAACCATTTGTGCATCATGGAGCTGCCTTTCATTATGATTAGTGGGCTCATATTTGTAAGCAGGTGAAACACAGAAATTAATGTAAAACTATGGTTCACTTTAATGTATCCCTTCATCAAAGGGCTAATTAACTTTTCATCTTTCACACTTTCACTATTGCCTTATTTCAAGTCCCTGTTGATGACTTTGTTGCTGCCACGCGCCACTGCCATTTTTCAAAGTGCCTCTCACTCAAACTCACGAGCACCTTCAACGCATTCCTACCTGGCAACCATCTCCATCCTGCACAAGCGTTCTTCCCAGAGCGTTCCGCATTCCATTTCACTCCCTTCTGCCTCAGCTTGTGAAGATGTGCGTGTTGTGTATTTACAGCATCTCCAGGGTGCTGTCCCCACGTCTAGTTGCACACCAGCCGCAATTTTGGAGTGGGACAATTTCGCCCGAGCTCAACCTTATTTTGTTTTCCAAGTTGTGCATCATACGGTGATACACACACCTTTCACTGTTTCAAACAGCGCTTCGCTGCAACGTCAGGTTTCACGTTTATTGTGCCGGTTTCCTCAATAGTTGCCTCATTTTTGCCGCCATCTTGGACTCCGTCATCTTCGCCCGACCTCAACTTGGTTTTGTTTCAAAGTTGTGTATCACACAGTGATACACACACCTATGGCTTTTCAACCAGCTCTTCGCTGCAATGTCAAATTTCAGGTTTATTTTACGATCTTCCCCAAAAGTAGTCCTTTTTTTTGCTCAACATTTCACTCAATAGCAGTTAAGAGAAACCTTATGGTTCTATAATTCAATTCCTTTGGCATAAAAGCGCAATTTTTTTTTTCAACCTATGATGCACACACCATTATTGTTTTGTGTGTACAGCCTCACCTATGGTCATGTTGCTGGTGATACACACCATTTTGACATTTGTAGCAACTATTGCGCACACCTGATCTATAGTGATACACGCACTAATGTTTTAATTCACTTCAATTGACAGTGACTCTGTATTTTCTTCTCTGCCATCACTGTTCATATTTATTTTTCTCTTTAATGTGCACCATGCAAGCGGTCAACCCCCGCCAGCATTTTTAGATTCCCCAGGAGAGCCCACAGTTTGTAGGGAAATTTGGCATGACTCCTCTCGTTTCGCTGCAAAAAGAAAGCAATGCTTACTACTAAATTCATTAGGATTTGAAGGTAGGTCAATCTTCAAACATTTACCACCTTTAACACAATAGGAGTCTCAAGACGTTGACTAATATCATCAAGCTGTGTTGAAACTCAAACACACATTTGACAAACAACCGAGCCTCATGGTTTTGAGAGACAAATTCCAAGACAAAAAAAAAACAGAATTCGAAGATGTTGACTCTTATATTTCAACGTTATGCAACTTCACCGATCAGGGACCAGTTTATCTGCCATTGTAAAGACAAAAATATAAGACAGAAACTCTTGAGCATGGTTGATCCCTCTTTAGAAGAGACCATAAAAATTGCCAAAAGTATTGAAATCTCTATGGTTTCTTTGAAAGAACTAGATGAAAAACTTAATGATGTTGTCAACATTAACAATTTTTCCAAGCAACGTGTTAAGCCCAATGCTGGTCCATCCAACACCTATTCTACATTTAAACCCCAAAACCCCAGTTTCATTAAGGGAAATGTTAATATGTGCTTGAGATGTGGTAAATCTTTGCATCTAAGGGGGGGGGGGAGAAATGTCCTGGTATTGAAAGTAGAAGTCCATAGTAGTAATATTGTGAAAAATTCTTTTAGTTCAATCTTTAAAAGGCCTCAGCCAACGCATTTTGTTCCATGCGGAACTTCGTCAGGGCTTAATAATCTCTTGATAGTCCCAAGTAGCAGTCAAATAGTAAAAAGTAAGAGGCGTCCACAATACGGCTAATTCACCTATAGTTTTAAAAGATGACACTGTCGTATAGGGGTAAAATTATTGACCAAATTGGCGGTCGTTCAGCTTAGATAAACTAGTAGACGGAAGGCAGGGCAAGTATAACCTCGATTTGCATAGAAGTGCTTCTCCACCAGTCTACATTCGCTCCCCCTGGTCGAGCTACACAAATATCCAAAAATCAATGGGCTCGAGCCCGACAGAGTGTTTGTTGGGTTTCTTTGAAGATGAATTGATATTTACGGACAGAAGGCTCAGGGGCAAAATTTATGTTGCGGTTAAAGGTCTTAACATTTTGGGTTGTTTTCACCAGGGACTGTTTGGCATGATACTCAAACCCAGTGCCAAAGAACAGGTCCGGGTGGTTGGGAATGAAGAAAGTCAGGTTTGGAAGGACAAATTTCCAGAAGTCTTTTGGGAACGCATTGGGCAAGATAAAGGGTTTTAAGCATAGGATCATAGTAAAAGATGGAGCTATACCAGTCAAGCATAAGTTCAGAGGCGTTCCATTTAGTCTTAGAGATGAATTGGACAATGAGCTTAAAAGTCTTTGTTTGAGCCCACAGAGTCTTCACTGCGGCTGTCACCTTTGGTCGTTGCGAGAAAGAAGGGGGGGGGGATATCTCCACGTCTGTGTAGACTGGAGATCCTTAAACAAGGAAATCTGGGTAGATTCCCACCCATTGCCTAAGATAAGTGATCTACTCGCTTCCACAAAAGGTGCTTGTAACTTCACCAAGGTAGACTTGGCCAGTGCATACCACCAGGTAGAACTAGACCCAGAATCTTTACACTTGACGGCCTTCATCTTTCTTGGGCCCTTTCCGCTGCTGTCGCATGCCCTTTGGGCTTGCGTCAGCAGCCTCAGTTTTTCAGACGATCATGGTCAACATTCTCAAGGGAGTTGAAGGTGTCTTGGTCTTTCAAGATGTGATGATTTTCGGTAGAGACTTACCTTCTCACAATACGATCCTCAACAATGTTTGAACGCTTTTTAAGAAGAATGGGGTGGTGCTGAAGGAAGAAAAGTGTACATTTTTACGTTCCAAAGTAGAATATTTAGGTCATGTTATTTCTAATGAGGGTGTTAGCCCCAAACCTGGTTCGTTGACAGCAATAGTGGATGTCCCGTCTCCTGTAGACATATCAGGGGCCAAATCTCTGCTGGGTTTGTGCGAGTATTATTCATGATTTGTCCCTAACTTTGCTTCGATTGTGAGACCTATCAGTAGTCTCCTCAAGAAAGGGGTGAAGTTTGAATGGTGCAGTGACTGACGTTGCTCTTAATACTATCAAAGCTTCCTTGAAAAATGGTTCTGCACTGAAACCCTTTGATACCAACCCCCCCTGCTGTGTCACTGTGGACGCCAGTCAGGTAGGTCTGGGTGCCATGTTGACTCAGACCGACAAGGGTATAGAAAATACAGTGTGTTTTGCCTCTAGGGTTCTGAGGTTAGTCGAGGTTCAGTACTCTGTTATAGAGAGAGTTGTTAGCCTGTACATGGGCCAACAACTCTTCGCTCTTACATTTGGAGCAAATGGTTTCTGTTTCAAGCTGACCACAAACCATTGGTCAACATACTCGGAGGGAGCATGAGCAAATGCTCCACTCCTAGGATTTTACAGATAGTCTCAACACTTCTCCAGTATCAATTTGATGTCAAACAGGTCTCTGGGGGGAAGGAATGGACGAGCTGACTTTTTATCTAGATTCCCTGTCAAGTCTGATGAACTTGAAGATGTTAATCTGCATGATTTTTCTAATGGAGATTGCAATGACTGCTTAGAATCAGTTATGGAAATACCCTGTTTGAATCTTTGTTCGGAGAGGGAATGGATGCCAGCCATTGAGACCAATTGTGTGCTCCAAGAAGTGTGCTCTCATGTCGTAGATGGATGGCCTAGAGAGAAAACAGTTACCTCCCTTGTTCAGCCATTCTCGAAGGTGCAAGACAAAGTTTCTCTGAAGGATGGGTTGCTTCTTAGGGTTGATAAGTTTGTAGCACTCCATGCATTCCGCAAAGAGATAATACATAGAGCTCACGAAAGTCATCTTGGCTGTACCCTCACTAAACGTCGTATGTATGTATATGTATGTATAAACTATTTTGTAGCGCGCTCCGTTACTTGAGAGTATCCTGGCGCGAGGATGGACACTGAGATAAAGGATGCGGTCGCAAATTGTTGCATTTGTGGGGCAGCTGATAAATGCTTCAAGGTGTCTGTCCCTCCAATGATGCCGATTGAGTGCCCACAGAGGCCATGGTTGAAACGTGGAATAGACATCATGGGACTCTGACTGCCTGCAAGGGGGTTTTCGCTTCATCCTAGTCCTCATGGATTACGCATCCAAATGGCCCGAGGTCAAGTTGATTAAGGAGGCCAACACCAAGTGCATCATCCAATTTGAGAGAAGTGTGGTTGAGGCAGGGCTGTCCAGAAGTCCTGGTCTCCGACAATGGGACACATTTTGTCAGCCATGAATTCCAAACTTTTCTGTTGGAATCTGGGGTCAAGCATAGTAAGAGTTCTTCATATCATCCCCAGGCAAATGGACTTGTGCAGTGGATGAATCGGGTGATAGGAGAGTGCGTCAGGTGGGCAAGAGCAGGGAACTATGATGTACAAAAAAGCTCTAGACAGCTTAGTTTGGTTCTGTAGGACGATGCCCAATTCTTCCACAAAGGTTTGTCCATTTGAATTGGTGAGAGGGAGAAAGGCCAATACCAGTTTCTGGCCTGATTGGAGGACTAAATGGGTAAAGTCTGAATCTGATGTTTCCAAATTGATGTCCACTGTTATGGAAAACGTCTGATTCTCAGGCAAAACAAAAAATGTGGTACGATGGTAAGAAGGCTGTCAAGGTTTTGCTGAAAAAGCCATAGTTTGTAGAAGAATGTGCGATGGGTCATTCATGGAACATTCTAATATTTTTATTGTGTGCTAAATAGTTCTAATATTCCTGGGAAAAAATCATGCATTTTTCGATGACAAATTGATTGCAAAGGTCTATATTTTAAATGCAATCTCAGAGCGAGAAAATGAAAGTTGCACACATAATCTCAGACAGCAGAGATTTTCATCAAATTGGAATGAACAACTTTAAAAGGCTGAAAGATGTATCCATAATGTAACAGCAATGTAGCAGTCTTTGTTCCCACACATACTGCAGTGAGAATGTCTATTAGGGGTAATCAACATATAATACACAGGAGCGTGCAACCCCTGTACTCAATGCAGGAAGACACAGACTGCACAATATCCTCGCTGAACACCAACCATGGACTGTTCTCGTGCAGACACTGCTGCAGATCCTTCACCATCATCAAAACTCCCACAGCCGCCAAAGGCCCGCGTGATGCACGCACCTCCGAAACCCTGACATGCTGCATCCTCAGCGTGCGCTCACTGCACCGACACGCCGTAGATATGTGAGACCGGATCGACACTCTCTCGCCCGACGTCGCCTTCTTCGCGGAAACCTGGACCAACGGCACCTCTGGCCCCAACATCACCACTGCCATCCCCAATGGCTACAAGATAAAGAGAAAGTCCCACCCGCACCGCCCGTAAGGAGTTCTCGCCATCGCACACAAGACCCCCTCCGACTCTCCACATCCAGCACAAGTGACCCCCACTCCAACACAGAACACCTCCACTTCCAGATCCAGAGCAGCCCCAGCACAAAGCTTCGCTGCACCCTCATCTACAGACCACCAGCACCTCGCACCCAGTCCACTAATACCATCGCCGAGCTCGCTGCACCTCACGCTATCACCTCCACAGACCACATTCTACTCCGGGACCTGAACTTCCACCTCAACAACTGCAACTACCCCGACTCCATCACTCTCCTCGACAACCTCGGACTGAAGCAGCTGGTCAACACAACCCACGCACAGAGCTGGGCACACCCTCGACCTTATCTTCCCGGGAGGAACAAACATCCGATTCAGCCACACCACCCAGCCCCCCTGGATGGCCCACCATTGCGTCCATTTCACCTTCAACACCACCACCGCACCTAAGCCCTCCCCACGCCCACCACAATGGAACTGGAGCAAGATCATGGAGGAACGCCTCAACGCCACCCTCCTCCAAAACTCCCCCAGTGCCTCGACCAACACCAATTCCGCAAACACGCAATTTTACCGCTCAATCTCCTGCTACGCCGACAAGCTTGCACCCCTCCACCACCCCACCAAACTGCGTCTTCTGAAGACCACCTTGTTCACCAGAGAACTTCAAGAAGCCAGACGCTCCTGCAGATGCCTAGTGAAGACCTGGTGAAACCAGAAAACCTCAGCAGCACGGAACAACCACAGAAACGCCCTGAAGGAATATCCCCAGCACATAAGAGACACCAAACGGACCTTCATAAGAGACAAAGTCCAGACCAACGCGACCAACGCCAAGGAACTGTTCAACGTCTTACAGCAGTTCGCAAAACCCACCAGCGAAGCAATGGACGTCACACCCTCCCAGGAACTCTGGGACAAGCTGAGCTCCTACTTCCACCTGAAGATCAAGGTCCTCTACGACAACTTCAGCGAGCCAGCACCAGACACCAACCCCCTACGCACCACAGCCAACAAGCTGACCATCACTACCTGGGATCCCACTCCCAACGAACTCATCACCGCGACAATGAAGAAAACCCACTCAATAGCCCCAACAGACCCCTGCCCTCCGCACATATTCCACAGGGCCGCTGCCGACATCGCACCCGAACTGGGATGGACAATCAACTCCTCCCTCAGATCCGGCATCTGCCCAGACGACGGGAAACGGGCGGAGTTGAAACCCTTCCTCAAGAAACCTACGGCAGAACCTACAGACCTGAAAAACTACTGGCCCATCTCTCCCTTCCCCTTTGCAGCCAAAGTCACTGAGAGACTAGTTAACACCCAGCTGACAGCCTTCATCAAAGAGGACTCCATCCTAGACGCCTCCCAGTCTGGATTCTGCAGCAACCACAGCACCAAGACCTTCCTCTTCGCTGCCACTGACTACATCCGCATGCTACTCAGCCAGGGACACACTGCGGCCCTCAACCTTCTAGAGCTCTTCGCAGCCTTCGACACCGTCTCACATCACACGCTCACAGCCAGACTTCAAGATGTGGGATACAAGAACTGCCCTTGACTGGATCCAATCCTTCCTCTCCAGTAGAACACAGAGGATCCGACTCCATACCTTCCTCTCCAAACCCACGGAAATCAACTGCAGAGTACCCTAGGGGATCATCACTCAGCCCCACGCTCTTCAACATCTACATGGCCCCCCTCTCAGCCATAGTCAGACAGCATGGGCTCAGCATTGTATATTACGCAGACAACACCCAGCTCATCCTCTCACTCACGAAGAGTTCCGAAGACACCAGACTCTGCTTCCAGGAAGGAATGAAGAACGTGGCAGAATGGATGAAAAACAGCTGTCCGAAGCTCAGCTCAGAGAAGACAGAGGTCCTCATTCTCGGACCCTGCACCTCTGCCTTGGACAACACCTGGTGGCCCTCCGCTCTTGGGAACCCTCCCACCCCTACAGACCACTCTCGGAACCTCGGCATCATCCTGGCCTCCTTCCTCTCCATGAACCGCCAGATCAACGCTGTCGCCTCCACCAGTTTCAACTGCCTTCAGATCCTCGGTAAGACCTTCAAATGGACCCCCCCCCCCACGAATGCAGAAGGATCATCACCCACGCACTCATAACCAGCAGACTGGACTACGGCAACGTCCTTTACGCCGGAATCAACAGAACTCTTCTACACAAACTCCAAACCATCCAGAACGCCGCAGCCAGACTCGTCCTCGGGACACCACGTTACGAGCACATGACCCAAACCCCTACGAGCCCTCCACTGGCTCCCCGTCCAAAAGAGGGTCACCTTCAAACTCCTCACCCACGCTTACAAATCCCTAAACATAAGACCCAAATACCTCAACGAGAGACTATCCTTCCACGTACCCAAGAGGAACCTCTGCTCTGCCAACCTCGCTCTGGCAGAGGTCCCCCGCATGCGCGGAAACAGAACTGGCAGGAGAGCTTTTGAATACATCGCAGCCAAGACCTGGAATGAACTCCCTGTGAACATCAGACGCTTCCCGACCCTGCACTTGTTCAGGAAGGACCTCAAGACCTGGCTTTTCGACTGATCCGGAGCCACTTTCCTCCTCGCCCCAGCACCTTAAGACCCTCACAGGAGAGTAGCGCGCTTTATAAACCAAATTGATTGATTGATATAAAAGCCAGTCTCTAATTTCCATATTACAGGCCAGAGCCGGCTGCCAGGGGGAAAGGCAGGTCAAGCAGTACAATTACGGCTGTTGATTAAACAAGCAAAACAGGAAATGCATTAACCTTCTTCTAATATGTTTTTATGAAATGTAATCTTAAAACAGAAAGAAGATATTCATGTAAACATGTATATTTTTTCCAAGTTACAGGTCAGTATAGGTTCATTTTTGTTTAAATTGCAAACATGAAACTGATCTCAACTGATCCACATTGCTGCTGTAAAAAAACTACTGTTTTTTATGTTTAATTTCTGATTTATTCTTCCTGCCTGCAATAAACATAAAAGAGCAAGCCACCAAGTATTAATATACTGAGAAGCAATTATATATGCAGTTTATTTCTTACTAATACTATCATGTTATTGTACGCCCTGTCCAAGGCTAGGCACATAGAACACGATGCCCTGGCATTTACATTGTTTGGTTGGAGACAGCTCTAGTCCTCTAGACCAACCACTGCCTCAGCTCTGCACCTTTGGCATAGTGCGATCGGAACAGTACTTTTATTATATGAACAGCCTCTGTGCTACATTTGGCAGAGGAGCACCTCTGCTGGGATCGTCCTGGATGGCGATACACTGACTAAGATGCAGCCCCACTGACTCTCACCTCTATCATGCAAAGGACTGTAGCCTGCCCTCCATCATAACTGCTTCCACGCAAAATTATACCCAGGTAAGGGGGGTTAGGCTATCCCAACATATCTAGCAGAGGGTACTCCCACGATTCTGTAAATAGTATAGGTAGTATTAGATAGAAGTATAATCACATATTAATGTTATCATGGTCGAATTGTTCATTTTTTTCACCATTCTTGTAATGCTGGATACACTGTTTTGTTTCATCTGCCTAATAATCGCAGCTCACACTTTTTATGCAAGGATATGGTTGTTTCAATAAATGTTTGAAATTACCTTTTTGTGTCTTGTGTTCATGTTGGGCTTGCAGAAGTAACAACAAACGGGTAAATCAGTTTCTACGATTCCCTTGGGTAACATGAATTGTCATGTTTGAGGTTGCTTATAGCATCTGGTACCCTGGAAAGGTTAGGGGTCAGATGGAGCACTGTGAGCTAGATAGGAATTGGGCCTACATTTTCTGATGTGTGAACTGTGTCCACATATTCTGAAGTTCATGTTGTTCAGATATACTGTCCTACTTAATTGGTAGGAACCAAAAGAACTATATCTTTAGCCTAGTTTTCTATATGGTTATAGAACTCCTGGGTGGCTTACAAAATCCTTATTTGTTCGGCCAGGGATACTTTATGCCATGTAAATAAATTGAATCTACATGACTAGTGAACTAATAGCCATTAAAATAAGTGTCCAGTGTTAAGTGAGATCGAATTATCAAACAAATATCAGCTTTAAATATTTTATGGTAATGCAACCATACTGGCCCCAAACATCAACTTGATATTTTCACAATACACTTTGTTCTTAAATACCTGTATTTTATTTGGTTCAATAAATTAACACTCACCTCCCCTGAACAAAAGATTACAAGTATTTACAAATAATTTCAAGCAACAGGTATAGCAAATCCACAAATTGCGTCACTTGTACAAAAAGTGTTCTCTCCATTCATGGATGTTCATAGGGTCCAGTAAAACTATCAGAAGAGGATGAATGGTGTCCGCTCCTTTGTTGCTTCGTGCATCATTGGAGAAAATGTTTTTTACTGCTACTTGTGTGAAAGGGTTTGGCTTGCTATTTCAAAAGCTTATGTGGCATTAGGCCAAGAAAATCCCAGTAGAATTCAATGACTATCCACAAGGGTCATGGCTGCCTCGTAGGCTGAGATTAGTGGGGTTCCTCTCTGTGAAATCTGTACAGCAGTCATCTAGGCCGGTAGCAAAGTTTGGATGCATTGGGTTCTAAAAGAGTTATTTGGTTCTCAAGTGTTGAAATCTGGTTCTCTATTATAGATGCAGGCCAATAAATAGGAATTAAGTACTGCATCCGGAGTTGTGTATTGGTTTAGTGTTCTCAGTTCATGGGGCTTTGTTACATTATCACATATAAAAGGGCTGTGAAGAAGACAGACAAGAAGATAATGTCCCGATTACTTGGTGATCTTCATTACTCCGAATCCTAGTCTTCTTCGTTTGAGTCCTCCTTTCACGCATCTTCCTTTAGTTCTTTTCTCCTTCCTACACATGGTAAGCCAAGATGCTGTGTCTATTGTGACTTAATTAGCTGCATGAGATGATAGGCAGTGGCTGATCCTCCATAATTGCGGAGGAACATCACTCCACTGCTTGACTCCGAGCCCTCAAATAAAAAATAAAACCATGTTCTAGCATCATTTTATTTGCCATTTGCCGGCTCTCAGCCAGTGCTGTGGGGAGGGGTGTGGCCAAAGGCATGACAGAGGGAAGGAGGAGTGCTATGTGCGCTCCCTAATTGCGTACATGCGTTTGGCTGGCCGTCTCAGGCCAGCAAAACACACATGCGCACTTAGATTTTTCCAGCCCAGCTGCATTGAACAGACAGGGTGGAGAAAAACTGCAGACTCCCTGGTCTGAGCGGAACGTCTTTCAAGCCCGCTTATGCCAATCCCTGCACTGCTCTCATAGCATGAAAGCTGCATGGATTGGATGGGAGTCTGTCCCAGGGGATACTAGGACCAGAAAGGAGATAGGAGGTGTGACATTGGAGGTGGCCTGTGGTTTCAGGTAAGTTCTTTTAAAATAAAAATATATTACTAACACCCCCACATGATCACGTTCCCTGTGGAGAAGTGTGGCTCAAGGATTAGAGCAGCAGACCCTGATGCAGAGGTCTAGCCCGGGACCAGGGTTCAATTCCCCGCCTCGGAGGGTCTTGGGCTCAAAAAAATTCCACAGACCTGATAATTCTCGCCTCGGTGCCTATTCCAATCATGGAGTCCCACTCTGCAACTCTGGGCAATATCTTGCTTAATCTCCACAACGGCCCCCATAACGCTAAGGTTGCCTGGCCTCCACCTTGGGGGTGTCCAGGAGTGGATGCCTCGCAGGGAAAGCCAGGATGGGTTCCACAGCGGTATTCGTACCAGCGCCTTGAGACCCTTGCGAGTGAGTAGCGCGCTATACAAGTATCAATTTACATCACCCTTTGTTGGTGGCAGCTGCCACTGAAGATAGTGTGAGTCGCAAAGGGGGAGGAGACACGCAAGAACAAACAGGAAAGAAAGGCGCACTTACCAGTGGAGGGGAGAAGGGTTGGTGGAGGGAGAAACATTCATCCCACCTATAAATACTAGAGTAAACTCACCACCTCACCCTTGAAGGATTTGGACAAGGAAATCTAGTACTTGCAGGAATTAAGGTCCCGGGTAAGTAATCAGGACATTTCTATTTAATAAACATACATATGGCGCTGGCCAGGGAGGCGAAGCTGGACAACATGAGGTTGGGGAGGAACGTCTGCAGAGGGTGGTGCCTCACGTGGACAAAAAAATGCCCGTGGAACAGCAGGGCAACAAGGAGGGGGCGGGCGATTAGCTAACGAAGGAGGGGGCTGGCCATTGGCTGGCAGGGTTTGAACCCACCAATCAGCCCAAGGTCTTGGCAAGGGGCAAGAGTGGTTAGGAAGGGGCAAGGTCAAGGAAGCAGCCTTATTCTCGACTGCTTGAAGTTGGACCACCCACCCACACCAAAGAGTGGGCATTGCAGTCGCGGAAAGGGCAAGCGGATTCAGCACAAAAATAGACAGACAGCTAGCCTAAGTTGACGAGCCGCTAAACGAGAGTCCTTGGTATTCCTTACCGCAGGGGCACTGAGTGAGCAGGCGAAGGGCCCGCATGGGGTCAGCAGCAGCCGGTCACGACACTTGCTGCCTGGGTAGGGCCAGACGTCACACCACACAAATTGGCGGTAGTAAGGTTAACCTGGAGGCCGCAAGCGCTAGACAGCAATGCTGGGAGGCCGTCACACAAGGGGCTGTGCGGAAGTGCTGTAAGGAGTGTAAAGAGCAATGCATCAGTGTGATAAGTTTATGTGATGCAGTGCAGAAATAATGGAACGTACAGATGGCCATGAAATGTGAGGTTTAATGTTTCCAAATAAACTACGGCCGTTACGTACCAGCTCAGTCTCTGTATCTTATTACCAGTTATGGGGAAAGGATGGCTAAGGTGTACAAAGGAGGCCATGGGTGGAGGGGGGCACTTGCACGTTTGGGGGCGGTTTGCTTTCTGTGTCGTCCGTTTTACTCCTTTACTGCCTATTGAGTTTCCTAGATGCAACTGTCGATATATAGTCTATATAACAGTTCCTAATTGGACACCAGAGATTGGACTGAAGTTGACCAAATCTTTAGACTGGGATGATGAAAAGATTTGTTTTTTCTCTTGCCATTACTGGCAAAAAATAATTTTAAATAAAGAAAACACGTTTGCAGAAATAAACTTTATTTTGTATTTATAATACAAACAATCCTTATTCGCGCATAAAGTATCCCAAAAGCAACAATTAGAAATTGTTACGGAGCAAATTAGTTCAGCCCTGTACAATGAAACATCAAATGAGTTTGTCAAGGGCATAAGAGAAATAGGATTCAAGACTCAGTTGCAAATGGGTAAGAATGTAAAGTCCCTTCATGGATAAAAGACTAGAAAAACCACATGTAAACAAAGGCAGCACGTCTACCAGGCAATTGATAAAACAAGCGTTGGGATGTCAAACACAAACGATTTCTTCTAAAATGACTTCATGTAAAATAAATTAGTCATTAAAATAGATATATAAATAAAGGTATGTGTTGAAGGATGATTGATGACAGGTTAGTATTTGCTGTTTCAAAGCGGGGTCTCTGGGCGCCTGGTAATTCGGCTACGGCAATCCTGGCTCAGTTAACATGATAGAAGGGCTTACAGTAGGCGAAATGGCTCTGAAACGTTCATAACAGTCCAGCATTCACGGCAGCTTTGGGTTGCAGCTCCGCCAAAAGAGCATTCGCAATTCTGTCCAGCAGGGGTCAGATTAAACACACATTTAACTCCCTATGTCCGGCAATTAAGTGACTGCATTAGTAACCCCGTAAGCAAAATCAGCTGAGTGCACCTCCCTAACAGATTAGAATGCAGCAGTGCGCGTTTTAAAACTAATCCCAACACAGACTGCATATGACAACACACTGGATCACTTTTCTGAATGTGTTTCTGGGGAAAATATTAATTTGCAATTCTCAGCTTTAGGAGCAGTCTGTTGCAAACATTGTGCAGCAGACACGTCTCTACATAAAATGAAATCAAAGTGCATTATTTTAAGTGCAAGGGAAGAGCAGCAGCAAGGAACGATGTAGTATGGGAATCCAAGGGCGGTTACAAGGTTAGCATTGGAAACGCTCGGCGTGAATAATATTTACACCCGTTCTCATGCCATCTAAAGGAGTGGTTGAGAATATAGATTGTGCATGTTACTGGTTAAAGGGCATGCAAGGAACAGAAAGGAGATCATTAAGCAGACACACACATTCATTATCACACGTTAGCTCAAGGGTCCAGCCTCTATTTTTTGCTAGGAATACAGAATGGTGATTTAAGTAAACACAACCTACCACATACACAGCTCATAGTCATCAAAAGCTTGCTACTCGGTGCCTGGAGGACCTATCAAAAATAGACGGCAAGTCCAGTTTCTAGGATAGCAAGAAAACAATCTTACAATATAGGTCATTCATTTGCTAGCAAATGTTTACACCAAAAGGACAAGTACTTTAATGTTCTTATTCCACCTGGTACGACCTGCACAGTCGTACCAGATTTGTGGTGAACATTTTCTACTCAATTTCCTCTATAGTTAAAGAGCAACTCAGTTGAGTAAGGTGAGGTCACGCATTTCAGCTATTCAGTCTACTGAAAAAGTCTCAACATACAATGCCACCAGTAAAACAAGGAGACCGGGCATTTCCATATTTGACTCAAAAGGCACTAGAGCTGGAGACAGTAAGTGACCTTGTATGTAGAAAGTCTGATTACTCTAAGGAACACTCAAAAGAATTCTCCTTTTATGATATTTTAATAAACTGGTGCCAGCCAAGTTAAATAGACCAGAGTAACAGGTGTTATTTCTGATTAAGTGCATATTATTTTCTAGGATGGGGATTTGATGCATCAACACTTGTTGCAGACACATGTTAGTTTTACATGTACTAGTATGCAACAAGAGCTTAAAAGGCACGAGGGTTCAAAATTTAGGGCACTACCATCCAATCCATGCAATAAATCCCAGATGAGAACATTTAGCAAAAAAAACAGGACTGCCCTCTCTGCACTACTGAAACAGTAGGAAAGCCACCAGCATTTGGATGAAAGTTCACACTTTTTGGAATGATTGAAGTACTAATCCGGCATCTTATGGGCACAGACCCCCCTACCCCCCATACAGACTCCGCTGGTGCAGTCAGCCGGACACAAAAGCCAGACATCTAGATTTCTTTGAATATAGGCTCCATGTATTTAATGACACCTACAAAGTGAGTATGAATGACTGTGGCAAAGAAAGAACATTCTAAACCCCTAGGCAGGAGAGGGGCACGCTGCGGTACAAGTTGGAGGGGTTCTGTAAGATTTGCACTCAAAATGAAAAGGAAGTCAAGCAAATCTCAAAGACTTCTCTGCAGAAAATAGGATATGGCTTTGTGCAAGACATCCGTCGTGCCAAACTCCAATAGTCCCTTCCTACTCCCTCAGCTAGGGTTCAAGTCCCAACAGCTTGTCTTAACCGAGGGTCCTGCTGTTAAAGCTGCAGAGCAGTAATATGATTGCAAGCAGAGTGCCACCCACGTGCTTTGATCGTGTGAATGTAGGCCCCATATTTGAGACTCGGGGCTGTCTGAGATCAGGCTCTTGGCACCCCAGAACTTGAGATCAGATTACATTTGGGCTGTTGCAAAAGGAGACATGGTCCTGAAACCTGCACTCAAACCTTCATTGCCTCTTCACAAACACCGCTGCAATGGGGCATAACAAATGAGCAGCTGAAGTACTGAAGACCCAGTGTCAGGATTTTCAGATGCTGCTAGTTGAATGAAGTGACTTTAGGCAAAGTACTTAAACCGGATGTGAAAACCACTGTTTATTGTCTTTAGTGTTTCGTAATTCGCTGCATAGATTCCATTTTATTTCTCGATTTTACAAGGCACTTATAGGATTGTGTGAGTTCATCCGACTGGTAAACAATTAAAATGATTCAGAATGCCGCTTGCTTCGACAACGTACCATATTGCGATTTCACACCAAGAGCACGTGGGAGGACACTGAGGAACATGAATAAAAGGGAGAGTACTACTATACAAACACGTGTGCGCGGTAGAAGGGAACCTCTACCATCAGATCTTGCATGTCTTTAGGCCATTTCCATGTCAATTTAAAGTAAACTCCATGAGCACATGTAAATGGAGGTGGTCCATGTATGGAGCATAGACGGATGAAGGAAGAAGAGGCTACAGACGTACACACGGCAAAGACTGGTCCCATTCATGTGTCTGTAGAAGGCATGTCAAGGGCATCAAAGGTCATTTCTCCATTCTGGTTCCTCTTGCTGCTGGACAACGCTCTCTCCGCTCGACGTCCCTAGAAATGACATGGACAATAAGAGTGAAGTCGTTTCCCAAACACATTTTGCAACCGAAGATACCTTTAGCAGATCAGATGACATAGCGAATATGTGGAAGTAGTTACTCGTGTAGCATGCATGCTATTTATGTGGACAACCCTTCTAAATGTTCTAATGAGTGTATATGTGGCACTGCTCACCAACTGAGCTATTGCCTAAATGGTAATGTAGATACTTTACTTGTTTAAATATTTTTGAAAACACATTTTGAACCAAATAAAAATGCGTACAATATAACGACTTTGTAAAGATTAGTTAGCCTTTTATGCATTTAAAAGACCCAATAGAAAAAACCTCCAGGTCACCCACACAAAGTAGGTTCTAGGTTTGTGGTTCTTAATCAGCGGTCCACGGACCCCTAGGAGTCCACAACACCTTGTTGTGGCGGGGAGGGAGCCAGTCATACATGAAATACCAGATCAATTAAGTACATACACAAGAGGAAGCAAAGTGTAAAACAGAAAATTTCAGAAGGGTCAGTAAATAAGGAATTTTAAATTGGAATCTAAAACTTAAGTCTTTAGCCATCAATGATGTCATTTGATATGTCATAGAACATGTCATGAGTGATGTCATATGTGAGGTCATAGCGGTACAAAAGGGGGTGGTGATGGACGGAGCATCTGAACCAATCAAACACTCACACCCAGTCAACAGATCTGGGTTTAAACCATCACCGTTCTTTAGCCCACTCTGCCACCCCAGTTCAGACATGGCCATATGCAAATCAGTCTGACCCTGTGCCTCATGGGAACAGTTCAGCCCGAGTTGCCAAGCCATGCCTCCCCTGGACCGGAAACAAGCTTCCTAGGACCGGTTTCGGGCATTACAGCCGTCTTCAGCCAGGCTTGCTGGAATCCAGTGGCAAAGTGAGCAAGGGACTCACGTCTGAGCATACCCTGCCAACTTATGGCGAACAAAGCGGTACAAAAGGGGGTGGTGATGGGCGTGAGTCCCTTGCTCACTTTGCCACTAGCTTCAAGCAAGCCTCACTTGCTTGAATCCCGCTCTAAGGGAAAACTAAGGACTACTTTGGAGAAGGGCTCCTATACATTCAACACAATATCCTAGTTTTTCATTGTGGCAGAGTAACTGCATGAATATGCTACATTCTGCTGGATACATCTGCCTGTGGATTCTTCACCTTTTGAATTACTCTGTGTGCAGCAATCCATGGAAACCTTTCTCCTTAGCTCTCCCACGTCAATGAGGAATAGCTCTGCACATGACTCCGCGTGATGTCATCGGAGAAATTAGAAGACCTCGTTTGTGTGCGGACGTCTGCTACCTTTTTTCTGCGCCATCGACGCATAAGGTTTTTTTCCAAGGTTCTCCATAACTTCTTTGTTGCAAGTCTTCAGGGCTTTGTAGAAGTGACTATGACTACCCAGAGGAATTCCAGATTCAAGCCATGCAGTTAATGTGAGGGTCAGATGTCGATTACTGAACCCCATGAAGATTGTTTTGTGGTCTCTCATCTGACCACGATGTAGGGGATTGTTCATCATGCAGGCGCATGAAACCCAAAGCTTTAAAAGAGAGGGAGGCCAAGCTGTTTATGGCCAAGGCAAAAAAGCAATAAAGAGGTAGAAGGCGGTTGAGGTCCAGTCCAATTCACTGACTCTGCATACTTCGAAGTCATCGAGGAAGCATAAAAAGAAGTGACGCTGGGGGCCTAGATTTCCTGGCTCTCAAGATGGGCACTACCTAGGTGTGCTCAGTAAGCCGTTGAAACTATCCATAAGGAATCCTGCTTCATCCGAACATTAAACTATATGCTCGCTGCCGCCCTATAGAGTACCTGGGAAGCGCTATCTGTTGGTGGGCCCATCGTGTTTGTCCGGATTGCTGATGTACGTGTTGGGGTGTGGCTGCGGGGGGCTTAGTGCAAACTTGCAGTGCAGCTATTATTGGTGGCGGTGCGGCAGCGCAGATTGCTGGGAAGGGTATGCTCAGACGTGAGTCCCGTGCTCTCCACACCACTGGAGTCAAGCTATCTGTCTAAACTGGGGTGGTGTAGAGTGCAAAAAAACCGATGGATTTAGGCCCAGATCTCTGTACTGGGGTGAATGCATGACATTGTTCTGCATTCTGTCCATCAACTGTTATTTTTGCATTTGTCACTCCAAGTGGGAAGGGTATGCTCAGACGTGAGTCTCCACACCACTGGAGTCAAGCTATCCTGGCTGACGTCTGATAGCCAGAAACCGGTCCTAGGAGGCTTGATTCCGATCCAGGGAAGAAATGGCTTGGCAGTTCGGGCTGGACTGTTCGCATGAGGCACAGGGTCAAGGCTGATTTGCATATGGCCATGTCTGAACTGGGGTGGTGTGGAGTGCAAAAGACGATGGATTTAGGCCCAGATCTCTGTACTGGGGTGAATGTATGACATTGTTCTGCATTCTGTCCATCAACTTCTTTTTGCCTTGGTTCCGGAGGCCTGGTCTGACTCCACCGGAGTGAGGAGAATGCCGCTGACTTAATCGGTGGGTTGGGGAGCGAGCAGGGCCTGACTCCTCAGCGGCCAGGCGGGAGGCGGGGGTGGCTCGAGTCCTGGGGCCGGAACCTTGCCCCCATGAGAGAGGGGGTTGAGTTACCGGTCCAGCCAGCAGACAGCGGTAAGATTTGCGCAGCCTTGCCCCGGCCGAGAACGCGTTTGCGAGCAAGCAGGGTGACTGTGGGGCATTATCTGCCGGTGCATTATCTGCCGGGCCGCAACTGTGTCGCCTACCGCGCTTGAAGGGGCAGTGGTGAGAGCCCTGTAGTACTGGCGCCCCTGGCTTGGCAGCGAGTCATGAGGTGAGGCCCGTGCGTCGACCGAGGAACGGTGAGTGTGTATATTGTCTACTAGCGAACAGATACGGGTCATATTTGGACTGCGCTGCTGGATAAGGGGAATTTACTGACTTTCCATACCAAAGGATCACCTGGGGAGTGCCCATATCCATTATTTGCCCAGCCATAAACTGCTGTGTTCTCCTTGCGACCTGTGGGTTGGCCTATCCCCTTTGTTTTCCTGCTTGATCTGTTGGGTCACCACCCGCCAGCCCAGGCTCTATATAGAGGAATCCTGCCTTGCCCTGTGGTTTGAGCTGGAGTGTGGGATGGATCGATCTGGGACCCCTTAATTACGAGCGCTGTGAGTTGCATGACTGAGGTTTGCGGCAGCTGTGGTGCAACCTGATCTTGGAGACCATGGGAAAGGTGAATAAATCACAGCCTAAGCTGCAGTTTGAGCAGCGCAAGTCAAGACCTAAGGAGGAAGGTGCTGACAAAGCAGAATGAAACTGTTGAGGAGTCTAAAGGGGACATTTGCCAAATTTTATAGCAATGCAGAAAAGCTTGTCTACCATTGATGGCAAAATTGACTCTCTGGCCTTTCAGATGGACGGAATGTCCGAGCGAATTGATAAAAACACAGAGCACCTGGATATGGCGGAGAGGCGTGTGTCCAAGGTAGAGGATGCTCAGATGGAGACAGACAACACCCAGAAGCAGATGGGGAGGCTCCTAAGTGTTCAGCAGGACAACGCGGAGGACTTGGAGGCTAGATCGAGGAGATTTAATATCCGCATCATGGGCCTTCCTGAATCTACAGCTATGGGCAATATGGAGGCGTTTGTCGAACAGCTCTTGGTGACACTCCTGGGTCGTGACACATTTTCTGCCATGTTTGTGTTGGAGTTCGCCCATTGCTCCCTCGGTCCCAGGCCCCAGCCGGGCGCTCCGCCGCGTCCTGTGATTGCTAAATGATTAAACTATAGGGACAGGGACGCCGCATTGAGGTGAGCTAAAGAGACACAGGACCTTCAGTTTGAGGCCCTTCTCCCTCGCTTTTCCCTGACTTTACCATGAAGGTGCAGGAGATGAGGCGACAGTTTGCTCCTTTGAAACGTCGACTGCAGGAGCACAGCTTGGACTATGCAATTCTGTTCGCAGCCGTATTGAGGGTCTTCATGAATGGCAAATCAAGGTTATTCATGGACCCCAAGTTCCAACAGAAGACCCTTAAGGAGTACATCAAAACTGATGAGCGGAAAAGAGATACGGAGGAGATGGCTGGGGCGACTAGCGGCTACCTGGAGGAACAAGACTGATATTGTTTTACCTTAGTTCTCTTTCATTTATTTGAATAGGTATGTGGCAAATGGTTTGTTGTTCGAGGTGCACTAGAGGTGAACCAAGGATGCCTGGAGCCTGAGTGGTCGACTCTACATGATTGTTAAATGTTGAGGTCAGTACCGTTTGGGATAGACATTGTGACATTATGCACCACACCATTACTCTCTACTGGTTCACTTCGGGAGTCATTTCAGATGGCAGATGGGAGACTAACTCAACTTCTTTTGGGTCCAGTTATTTGCAACTCTCTGGATGTATAAATTGTGTTCTGATGGCTACGTCTTACTTCTGAGCTTGTGGAAATCTAAGCGGTGAGCTGGTAACATCCGCCCCTGTGTGTTACCCACAGTATGGCGTCATGCCAGAATTTCTTTTTTTGATGCTGTAATGTTTATTGGAGCATTTTTGAATGGGGGGGGGGGGGGGAAATCGACTATGCCAAGTTGGGGATTGCATAGCGTGGGAGGGAGCAGGAGGCATATGGAGTTTTGTTTTGTGATAGCAGTGTGTATGTGGTACCTACATATCTCTCGAACAATGCATCCCTTCCTGAGAGAGGGCAGGAGCAGCAGGACTGATATAGACCTAGGTATTGTAGCTCAGAATGGTGCAGGGTCAGGGCAGTAGAGTGACTTAACATGGAACTTCAGGGTCCTTAATGATTTATGAAAGCTGCAAAAAGTGGTTGCTTATCTTACTCGACACAAGATTGATATTGCTCTTCTGCATGCGACCCATTTGCCCATAGTTAGTAAAATACTCATGCGTAGGCGATTACATGCTTCCTTTCATGCAGCAGGGTTCACTACACTTGCCATGGGGGTGCTCACCTGGGTTAATCTTAGATCAGGATTTACGTTGGAGGCGCTTGAGGTGGACCCAGGGAACAGGTACGTAATTTCCAGATGCAGAGTGCGTGAGTAGACCAGCTTATAGCAAATATTTACGGACCTAACTACGACAATCACAATTTAACCATGATGTGCTTGGACGTTTGAGAGGGGAGATGTCTCTTAATTGCGTGCTGGATCGGACAATGGACATTCTGGGGGCCTGCACGGTGCCAGGGCCGGACTGGGAACCAGAACCGGCCCTGGCAAAGTGCTCGGCCGGCCCCCTTCCCCCCCTCCGGGAGGAGAGGGGAGGGGGGAGAGGTGCGACTGCGCTTTGTGACAGGGCCGGTTTTCGGCCGTTTTTGTTACAGGGCCGTTTTTGCAGCATAACGGCCCTGTAACAAAAACGGCCCCAGGGGCCCAAAACCGGCCCCCAACCATGCGGCCCACCGGGGAATTGCCCGGTGCCCTCAACGGCTAGTCCGGGCCTGCACGGTGCCCTTTGGCTACGACCTGAGCCATTTGTGATGCTGCGACCCAATTAGATTTGCTGGATGTCTGGAGGACGCGCACTTCTGCGGAGGGGGGTTTTACCCATTACTCAGCCCGCATCACCTCCACACCAGAATCGATTATTGGTTTGTCTATAGAGCTCTGTACCCTTAGATTCGCACTTGCTCCATTCTTTTCCACTCTTTTTCCGCCCATTCTCCAATAATGCTGGACATTGAGAACCCACAGAAGAGGCCTGCTCCCTTCACAGGGCGACTTCCGCCATACTCTCTGCTGGGCAGTGTTTTTAACTCTGAGATGGCAGAGGCCAGGGAGATTTTTTTTTAAAACTAATATTGGCTCGGTTTGTCAGTTTTCCATGGTATGGGAGACTTTTAAAGTCTTCATCAGGGGGATAGCGATGGCCAAGCATTCTGGGGTTCTCTGTTCTATAGGAGATTGGCTAGTCTTGAGGTTCACTTGGACGATCTTGGTGATGCCCAGGCTGCAGAAGAAATGAAAAATACATTTGAGGAATATCACAAAACCGCTGTCTGCGAGGTCAAACACATGGGGAAATATGCTGTTACCAAAACATATGGGGAAGCAATAGAGGCCGGGTTCAGTTCTGGCGGCTCTGCTGCAAGATAAGCGGGAATCGGGCTGCGTGATTGCGTTGCGAGCAGCGGGTGGTGAAGTACTGAGGGATCCAACTGTAATAGCTAATAGGCAGCTGCGGTCAGTGCAGGTAACAGTGTTAGGGCAGTGGGGCCGCATGCGGGGGATTTCGAAGGAAGATGTTGTTGGAAAATTAAATAATGAATTTTCCTTCAGCATCGTCCCTCGAAATCCCCCACCCAACCACACTGCTGTTAACTGCATGGACCGCAGCTGCTGATAGGTTTAGTTAGTACTACTCTGCCCTGTATCACTCTAGAGCAGCAGCTGATGAGGCGGAAATCCAAGAATATTTAGAACCCATTCAAATGCCGTGGTTGACTGATGAACACAGGGAGCACCTAATGAGGACGCTGGACTCTAGAGAGGTACTCGCTGAGCTAATTGAAATGTACGTTGGAAGCGCCCCTGTGCAGGATGGCATTACGGTTGCTTTCTATAAGGAATTGCTAATTCCACAACTAATTCCACTTTGAGGAGATGGGGGAGGTTGTGAGGATGCCCCCTCAATGAGAGACGCCTTAATAGCTACATTATTGAAGCCAGGTAAATCCCCTAATGAATGTTCGTCTTTCAGGCTTCTGTCACTTCTTAATGTTGACACCAAGCTTTTTGCTAAAATCTTAGCTAATAGGCTAGCCCCGCTGGATCCGTTCATGGCTGGGCCAGAGCAGTTGTGGTTCGTGCCAGAGCGTAACTTGTCATACAATCTCAGGACTGTGTTTGGAGCAATACAGCATTTCAGGCCTGAGATCAAAGCTGCTGAGGCCTTTCTTCAATGCAGAAAAGGCCTTCGACACTGTTGAGTGGGCCTTTATACAGACATGCTGTGAGGGATGGGTGTAGGAAAAGTTTTCCTACAGTTAGTGGCGGTCTTATACAATTCCCCTAATACAATACCCCTACAGCCATGGTAAGAGTTGGTGACAGTCACTGCCCCAATCAAGATCTCGAGGGGCACTCGTCAGGGCTGCCCATTATCACCTATGCACTAGTGGCGGCGCCCCTGGCATGTGCATTAAGGGAATATCATGGCCAAAGGGGGATCCGCTTTCTAAATACAATCTTATTGTGTCGCGCTTTGCTGATGATACGCTTCTGTATATCAAGGACCCAGTGTCCAATCTGTCCCCGGCGCTGGAAGAGGTGGTGAGATAAGGGGAGCTCTTAGGCCTTAAAATCAACTGGACTAAGTCAACTATTTTCCCATTATCCCCGGTGATGGAGCCTATTGAATTAGATTACCCCCCTCTTGTGGACTTCTGCACTACTTGGGCATGCAAGTTCATACAGATTCTGAGTTGGTCCTTAGCGAGAACTTTGGTAAAGCAATTGCTAAGCTAGAGGAGGATATGGAACGCTGGACCCGCTTGCCCTCGTCTCTATTCGGTCGCATATTCCTCATGAAAATGGTGGTGCTCCTAAGATTTTTATTCTTATTCTTATATGTTCCCATAGTGCTCCCTGCGCACATTTTCACGGTCATTTGTTCCTTACTAGTGAAGCTAGCCTGGACTGGGAATCACCCGCATATCAAATGGGACATTCTCACACTACCTGATTTAGAATTATACTATAGAGTGGCATAAAGTTGACATGCCTACTACTGGGTCCACAAGCAGGCTGGCATCCCACATTTGCAGATTGGGAGGGTTGCGGTGGTGCACTATCCTCTCCCATCGCCGTTTCATGCTCCATCTAGGTGGGCTGGTATTTTGGATGTCGTTAATTCTACAACCCAAGCATGGTAGAATCTGTTAAAGAGGCAGGCGGGCAGGGTCCTATACTCACCCTTGACTCCAGTGGAGTGGTGCCACTGGTTGCCGGCATGCAGAGAAAGGGAAGTGGTCAATGCCCTGAATACAATCAACATTACCAAAATTGAGGATCAGTTCTCTGAAGGCAGGGCTCGCAGGTGGTCTGAGGTGGAGGATAAAGGGCAGTTTCCAGCATTTACAACATATCACAGGATTACCATAGGAATTAGTTCACTAAAGCTAGGTTATAATGGCACAATGAACTTGGGGTGGCTCTCGATGACACCACCTGGTGATATTGTTGTGAGATCACACAGCATGTCTCCTTGAACAGGAGACACCATCTCATACATTTTAAATTCTTTAATAGAGTCTATTATACACTGGAGTGGATGCATCGATATGGCCTGCGAGATACCACAGAATGTAAGCGCTGCAGTGCCAGCCCGGCTGGGTTCTTGCATATCGCCTGGTCGTGCCCAGTGATCGCAAAATACTGGGAAGTAAATTTTCGAACGTTGAGTCAAATTACTGGCCTTCAGTTGCCAATGGACCCGCTCTTGGCGTTGCTGGGTTGCACAAGGCGATTGCAGAAAGATGAACGCCGATTAATAGACATGGGTTTTTTGCTTGCAAAGCGCAGGATTGCGCTGCAATGGGCCCAGGGGCCTGCTCCTTCTGTTGTAGATTGGTCAAAAGATATGGTTTATTGCAATACGTAATCAAACTGTATAGTGTTTTACTACATCCCCAGAATCATCCTAAAAGCTTCTGGGATCGGTATCAGCGCTACTTAGTTGGTAAGGGGACGGGTGAAACTGAGGGTGTTGCCCCTGCTTGATGGTGTTGAATTGGTTGGGGACTTACTCCGCTGTTTGAGCTTCAGATGGACCGGTTAACTACTGCATATTTTGAAATTCTCTATGTACTAAACTCTGCTTGTAGTGGGTCAAAAGCAGACGGTTGTATTTTCATGCACATATGTCCCTGGATGAGTTGATGTACCTCCATTTAACAGACTGGGCTAATACTTTGTATCCACTTCATGACTTTATACATTGCTCAATACAGATGCACCACTGTAATTACCCTTTTTATTGTCGGGGTCTCTGCCTCCTCGGTGTCATTGCTAGGACGAAATCTGGCAAGGTATGCCCAGACGTGGGTCCCTTGCTCACTTTGCCACTGGATTCAAGCTAGCCAGGCTGATGAAGGATGCTCGTTTCCAGTTCAGGGAAGACCTGGCTTGGCAGTTTGGGCTGGACTGTTCCAATGAAGCACAGGGTCAAGACTGCTTTGCATATAGCTGGATCTGAACTGAGGTGGCAAAGTAAGCTAAAGAATGATTATGGATTCAGCCCAGATCTGTGACTAGGGGTGAGTGTCTGAAAAGATTCAGCGCTACGTCCTACGTCCATAGTTACGTGGGTACGGATCCTTTGCACTTCCTCAATGCGATGTTTGCTCTGTTTTCCTGAGCGACTAACCCTGTTGGTGCACCTTTTGGCACCATGGGTCTGCTGGCATACTCCCTGGGAGGCTTGCCACCTCACTTCCCTCAGGTACCTCTCATGCCGTTTATGCCAATGGCTACGGGGAGTTGGCCTCTCCCGATGCAGATGTTCGACGCCAGTGCAGTCTCTTGAGGGGAGAGTGCCGATGGACAGATCTTCTCAGACCTAGTCTGGCTGCGGTCTGGCGCCAGCATGACCTCATCCAACGTAGCCTATCCCGGTGGATCTCCCTTCGACGACGAACCCGAAATCACCGGCGCGACGTCTGGCACCACCAATGGGTCTAGAAGGGAAGCACAAAGGTTGATGGAAGAGGAGGAGTATTAAGAACAGCATGAGGAGACTGAGATTGTTGACCATGATTAAGAATTTGAGGGCCGACAGGAATCTAGTGGCGTGGATACATCTCCTGAATGGGAGCTCTTCTCACCAAAAGGTCTTCCAACGCAAGAGGTGACTTCGTAGCACTCCATCATTAGGAAGGCAATCGATCTGGTAGATATACCATTGCCTACTGCAAAAATGAAGTCTAACATCTTGGCGGAGGTGCTCCATTCTCCATCTGTCTCAGAACCTCTGCTTCCTTTCAGTGAGGCTCTGACTGAGCCTATCTTGGATGTGTGGAAGAAACCGATAACTACTCCTGCGGTGTCCAGGTCTGTGGCGAGGAGGTATAAGGTGGCTCCAGGGGATCCTGCTTTCCTATACACTCGCCTTTCGCTGGAGATTTTAGTGGTCCAAGCGTTGAGCTCCTCTAAGCACTCAGCAGGGTCATTCATGTATACGCCTCCAGATAAGGAATACAAACGTAGGGAGCAATCCGCACAAAAACTATTCTCTCTGGTTAGTATGGCTCTGAAGTCGACGAATATGACATGCCTGTTGGGCAGCTATATCCATGCTCTGATGGACTTCGTGAGCGCAGTGCTCCAGAAGCTTCCTGAAGATGTTCAGGGCCATCTTTCTGAGGTACTTTGATACCCAAGCTGCGGCCCACCAGGTCATACAATAACATTCCCATCCTGAAGTCACATCAGAAGTTTCTACGTTTTACAGTTTGGTCTCAGCATTACCAGTTTGCGGTCCTTCTATTCGGTGTTGCTTCCGCACCTTGGGTCTTCACAAAGGTGATGACTGTGGTAGCAGCACATCTCAGAAGATCAGCGGTTCCTGTTTTCTCCTATCTGGATGACTGGCTGCTTAAAGCAAAGTTGCAAAGGTTCGTGCTGCATCATTTGCAAATAACACAGCTATTATTCGACTTGGGGTTTTCGATAAATGTACCCAAATCTCACCTTAGTGCAACCTGCTCATAGGGGCAATACTGGTCACTACTGTTAGTCATGCCTTTCCACCTCTGCAGAGGATTCAAGACATCCAGGCTATCATTCCACTTTTTCAGAATAGAGTGTTTGTTCCAGTCCTGAAGGTCTGGTGCCTGCTCGGTCTGTTCGCTTCCTGCATACTGTTGGTTAACTATGCACGCTGGCACATGAGGGCCCTCCAGAGGTGCCACAGCCGGCAGTGGTTTTAACACAACGGAATTTAAGGCAGTGTTCAGAATCTACAGAGACACTGCAACGATTCTGTTATGGTGGAGTGTTTCGGACAACCTGTCTCAAGGGAAGCCGTTTCAACCTCCTTATCCGGTGGCCAGTGATAACGGATGCCTCCACTCTGGGGTGGTGAGCTCATCTGGTAGATCTGGAGGTCAAAGGCCTTATGTCTCCTGATGAAAGATTGTTTGACATCAATCTTCTGGAATTGCAGGTGATACGTTTGGCTGTCAGTCGGTTCAGGTTCTGACGTACAACAATACCACGAAGTGGTACATTAAACAAGCAAGGAGGAGTAGGGTTGTATAGTCTTTGCAGAGAGGCTCTGACTGGAACTGGGCTCAGGACCATCAGATTTGCATGATCGCATATCATCTAGCCTGAGAGCTGAATGTTAGTGCGGACAGTCTCAGTCAGCAGTACTCGGCTGTTCACGAGTAGCGTCTCTATTCAGAGGTGGTCCATCACATTTTCAAGACGTAGGGGTTTCCTCAGTTGGACATATTTGCCACTTGAGAATGTACACTGCCGTCATTCTGCAGTCTCCAGTATCCATTGCGGGGGCATTGGGGAACGCGTTTCAGTTAGATTGGGGCTCACAGCTTCTTTACGCGTTTCCTCCCATACCCTCGATTCGGCAAGTTCAGAGGAAGATTCGCCAAGACAGGGCCCAAGTCATATTGATCGCCCCGGATTGGCTCCGAAGGGTGTGGTACACAGACCTCCTTTACCTTTCATCGAACCCTCTGCTTAGTCTCCCTCCCAGGGCAGAACTCCTCTGCGCAATCGCAGGGACAGGTTCTACAACCCCACCTCCAGGGCCTGCACCTTCATGCCTAGATATTGAACGAGACAAACAGAGTTCTCTTCTCGCTCCCACTGGATGTGGTGGATGTTATTTTATCGGCCAGGAGACACTCTACCAAATAGGTCTATTCTGGTAAGTGGAACAAATATGTTAAGTGGTGTGGGGAGAGATCTATTGATCCTTTGCAGGCCCATTTGTCTGATAGTCTGAGCTTCTCTCTTTCTCTTGCTCAACAAGGTTGTGCAGTAGCTACTGTAAAGGCTACTTGTCTGCCTGGTCGGCTTTTCTCTGTTTACCTTCGTTGTTCAAATCTCCCATAGTTATGAGATTTATTAAAGGTGTTACTAATAGGTTTCCTCCCACCCCCTTTACCATGCCTCAGTGGGATTTAAATGTAGTTCTCACTTTCTTGATGGGTTCTCCCTTTGAACCTTTACATAGTTGTCCCATAAGGTTCTTGACATTTAAGACAATATTTCTGGTTGCAATCACTTCTGCTAGGAGGTTGACTGAGTTGCAAGCTCTTAGTTATAAGCCTTCATTTACTTCATTCCATGCGGATAAGATGGTTCTTAGGAACAGAGCTGCTTTCCTAAGGTGGTCACTCCTTTCCACCTAGGGCAATTCATCACTTCGCCAACTTTCTATCCTTGCTCTTCTAAGGAGAAGAGACTTCACTGCCTTACCTTAAGAGGGTAGTCCGCTTCTACCGGGACAGGACTAAGGACTTTGGGTTGAATGACGAAGTTGTCATCGGATATGTGGACAAGATGAAGGACAAGGTTGTCCACAAAAGAATACTGTCCAGGTGGATTATCCTCTGTATCTAGATCTGCTACACCTTGGCCATGAATGAGCCATCAGAAGATATTCGAGCTCATTATACCACAGCAAAGTCTTGTTCTTCGGCATTAGGTAGAAGTGTCCCTTTTGTAGACATCTGCAGGGCGGCAACTTGGGCCTCCCTCCACACTTTTGCAAAGCAATATTGCTTGGACTCTGAGGTGAGGAGGGAAGTCCATTTTGCATGTTATGTGCCGCAGGATTTTTTGATGACGGCCAGAAACCGGTCCTAGGATGCTTGATTCCGGTCTAGGGAAGACATGGCTTGGCAGTTCGGGCTGGACTCTTCCAATGAGGCTCAGGGTCAAGGCTGATTTGCATATGGCCATGTCTGAACTGGGGTGGTGTGGAGTGCAAAAAAACGATGCATTTAGGACCAGATCTCTGTACTGGGGTGAATGTATGACTTTGTTCTGCATTCTGTCCATCAACTGTTTTTACCGGATTTTTTGGGCTAGGTAGACAGGCACACTCCACCAGGAGTGGGACTACTTAAGGATTCAATTCAAAAAGGTGAGAAATCCAGCCAGCAAACAAGCTGAAAGGCTCGTCAAAGACCATGCCTACTAAATATTTTTTTTTAAAAGCATTAGTAAATGCATTCGCTTTAGCCTATGCGATTAATAATATTTTTTTGGGTTGTAATTTGTAGCTTACTGAGTAGTTGTACAATATAATTACAGAACGTCTGATAAAATCTCATGACTTGTTTATGTACAAAAAGGCAATATATTGTGCTGTTACTAGTGCTGTTATAAAGTGGGAAGATTAGGTAAATGGTGGAGGACAAAGATAAAAAACGCATGTACCTGTAGGTTTGAAAGTGGTGCAGCTATGAAAGAATAGGTAAAGGGTGAATGAAAAGAGATACAAGTACTGCGTAAGAGCCGTGTTTGCAATTCAATAAAACAAGATTACAAATGCTAGATGAAAAGGTGGTGTTTGGTTATTGTCCATTGTTAAGATAAACAAATGAAAATTACCTTTAAAATGTTCACATAAGTATCTGAGCCGTTGTGCAATTAAGTTAAAGAATCACACAGACTATTTTATTGAGATGGCCAATTTTGTATTTTTTCTTTTACAGATTTCTCTTACAAAGTTTGTTTTATTATGCACTACACATTTTTTAGGTCAAACTTCGAAACCTCTTGTATATACTTTAGTATATACTTATATGTGTATGTACTTTGTGGGCTCTGGAGCTCAGCCCTAGGACTTGTCTGCTTTCACTTAGGGACTTTTTTTCTGTTCAACTGCCTCTATTTAACGGTTTTGATAGAAAATACCAGTAGAGTAAAATACCAGAATTGCTTTCTGCTGAGGGACATTCTTTTTTTAATTTTTCTGGCATCTGCCTCCATTTAACTTTCTTGATAGAAAACGACCAGCAGAGGTCAGTAAAATACCAGAATCACTTTAGCATTCCCTAGATTCCAGTCCATAGAAATGCTCTTCCACAGGCACCCGTAGACAAGAATATTTTTTTCAAATCTTGTATTTTCAGTGATATGACCACCGAAGGCCCTGATTTTATAAAAAAAACAAAGCTTTGGATTATACCATTTCCCCCTGAAAAGCAATATTTCTTTCCATGTGTTCCCATACCTGGCGTGTCACGCAGTTTGGTGCTTACTTTTGCCTCCATGTAAAAGAACAGTAGATGTTTCAGCACCCAAGCTAACGTGCTGAACAGCTAAATAATGTCATAAAGGCGAGACCGATTTCATTGCATATGCTGGTTTTATTATTGTGAGAAAACTTACATGAACACAAACTCTGAAACAATAATGAGCATCTAGTAAATATTTGTACTGCATTGGCATTTTGTTACTTATGGTTTACAATTTTTCTTTATTTAAACAGTACACTGACTTTTTCAATTATTGTGATATATCCTCTGAATGCTGTAACAAATACTGTCTCTCTCCTCTCCTAGGCATTTGTTAGAATTAGTCCCAGTGCAACTGCACCTGCTGCACCATTGAAATCATGACCCTAGTCCCTGTTTTAATACTGCACTTTGCAGTTGGTGTTCTTAATGTTATATAAAAACGAAAATACAGTAGGTTGTTTAAATTACTTTGGACAACTCAAACCCATTTTTAGCAATTATTAAGCCTAAATACCACACGTTAAAATTATGCAAGTAAATCTATGGAAAGATGGGCAAAAATTCTCATTATTAGAAAATAACTTCTGCTCAGTTAATAGAGTATCGCACAATTACCACGTTGCAAATTCATATGGCCAGCGGAAAATATAGCAAACAATATAACATTTTTGGTACAATATATTCTGCACAGTAAAGGCCAGTTTAAGAGAAAGTCAGTCTTACCACCTACCTGCTTCCTAAGGTATACACTTGGTGTTAAAGTAGAGAACTCACACCAAAGAAGAAACAGTTTTTTTTATGTAAAAGTATTCCAAAATAATAGATACCTTCCGAAAAAAACAGAACAGCAGCACAAATCCCATACAGTCAAAACACACTTGCTTAAAAAGACAAGCTTTGACGCAATGCGACAACAAGGCCCAGCAGCTGGAGTTTTCAAATTCACTGCTCTTGAAACTCTACAGCCTCCCTTCCCGGCCAGTAGAGGGAACAGGCTGCAATCACAAAACTCGAGGAATACTTTAACAGGCAGATGACTATGCTTACAATCCAAGACTCTGTGCCATTAGTCTGGCGCTGGCGCTGTAATGTTATAAAGAACTGTCCCAACGGATAAAGGGAGTTAGAGCACCACAGAGCATGCTCATATAAAGTACTGCAAATACTGCATTCATGTTTATGCTACATAATGTGCCAACAATAAACACATGGCAGAAAAAAAATTAATTTCTTAGTGGAACAAAATCACAAAGAATGTGAAAATTTATTAAAAGTTCCAACTAAAACAGAGGTAAACAAGCATGTTTTAAATTCGTGCAGCCAGGGGCAGACAAGTTATGACAACTTTTGGGCCTGGTGCCAATGCATCTGCTTCACCAATCAAATCATGACCCTAAAGCCTGCAAGATTACCACTTGTGACTGCCTGTTCAGTGGTAAAATACAGCACTAATCAGTGTTCAGTGGAGTGCTTAGAGCTTTTGGTCCCAGTGCTACAGCACCTGATGCACCATTAAAATCATGACCATAGTGCCTGCTAGAGAACTGCAGTTCTGACTGCCTGTTTAGTAGTAACATTTAGCATTAATCTGTGTTTAATGTGGTCCCTGGAGCTTTTGACCACGGTGCCCATTGCACCTGCTACACCTTAAAAATCATGCCCTTTTAACTGCAAGGTGACTGCCTGTTTAGTAGTAAAATATAGCAATATTTGGTGTTCCTAGAGCTTTGGGCCCGGTTTAACTTCACTTGTTGCACCACTGAAATCATGACCCTAGTGCCTGCAAAGAAACTGCACATGTGACTGCATGTAAATACCGCAATATTGGGTGTTTAGTGGTGTACCTAGAGCTTTTGGTCCCGTTGTCACTGCACCTGCTGCACCAATGTAATCCTGACCCTAGTGCCTGCTAAATAACGGCACTCGTGACTGTCTTTTTAGAAGTATCATTTAGCAATGGTCTGCCTTTAGTGGGGTCCCTAGAGCTTTTGGCCCTAGTGCCACTGCATCTGCTGCAGCAGTTAAATCAGGCCCCTTTTAACTGCAAAGTATCTCTGACTGCCTGTTTAGCAGTTAACTATAGTAATACTAGGTGTTTAGAGGGGAAGATAACATCTAAAAAAGAAATGGTAAGCAGCATAAACAAAAAGAAAATAAGTTCTAACCACCAACAAAGTTGGGAGTGAGTAGGTAGGCCACAGGAAACTGATAACACAAAAGGGAGAACAGGCTACAACCAATAGAAACAGAGTAAAGTAATCTAGCAAGCCAAATTACCTTTTAAGATATATTGAAACTATAGATTTCACAAGCACAGCCCAAGAGCTGTGCTGGCGAAACCTAAAAAATGATCACTGCCATTTTTCACATTAGATGGATTCTCTAAAATGGACAATGATCGCCAGAAAGGAAATATTTGTACAAGTATATTTTTTTTGCATGCACTCGGTCATTACTAGAAAGAATATCTCTGCATATATCTACACATTTTTAACTACAGCTTTTTCTTTATCCAACACATTAAACTGATTCAGAAATCTTTTTTTGCAAAAATGATTTTCTGGTTTAATTTTACTCCGCAGATTCTGCTTTCAGTCTTTAGGGCTGAAATCATACTATATCTTTTGTGTGAAAAAAACACAAAGACGTCTGCAGTTAGTGGTTAGAGTGATGGCGTGAACACTTATCAGTTCAGAGTTCCATGATCTTAGACAGGAACTCTGCCTTTGGGCTCATTCCTGTCACAGAACTCCTCTGACTTTCAATATTCCTATAATGTATGCAATAGTTATTTTATCCTACTTATTTCCACACTATTCGTGTGAAAGAAAAATTGATCTTTTATCATTTACCAACATGTTTTCATACATAAGCATTTGAATGTGGGCATCTGCAGCAAGTATGGTTTACATACCAGACGTGGGATAATTTTGTTGTATTATCGATGCGTTCATGGAGTTACTAATTCTTAAATTACACCTGTTAAAAAAGGTACCAGAGCACAACATACCATGCCTTAGAAATATATGCTGCATTTTTAATTGAATGCCAGTGCTTACTACCAATGGATCTCAAATAGGTATCCTTTGACACGTGAGGTTGGGGAAATTTATTTGCATAAAGGGCACAAACTGGAGGACCGCACATCGCCGACCTACAAACTGCTGGCGAAAGCTGAAACCCAAAGTGCAGCCATAAAAGCATTTACTTGCCACATTTCCTGAAATGCGGGTCTGGTAAAAGTGTTGATTTAGCTGAAAGGCTAGTATATTGGCAAAGCAGATGTTCAGCATTTCTCTAAAAGGAGAATGCTTTGGTGGCAGAGGGCTTGAATTAAATCTATTTCATGTTTCGCAAGACACCTTTTGTTTTTCTAATTGGACCACGCATCGCCGTCTTTAGGAAACAGACACCCTGACCAGCAAGAGGTGGAATGGCTTCCCCCGATTTTATTTTCAAGACAACAAACTGCAGATACAGCGACCAGCCCTCCTCCTGTCTCAGGCATGGTAATGCCAGCAGTAAAAATTCATGATTTTTTGGGAAAAAAGTATTGGAATGACTTCATGGGAACACAGATCTAACCCACTTAAACATCACAACAGAATGCAATGAAAGACCCCATGAAAACCAGCCAATGGGACACTCTAAGCCAGATAGCAAAGTCCAAAGTAAAATGATGAGTAGATTAGTTCCAAGCTAACCTTAGTTTTGTCGATGTCAAACAATAGCAACGTTGGACATAGAAATAGGATTTTGCCTTTTGTCATGCCAAGAACAGTCAATGCCCCATGGTTTAGGGTGCAGAGTTACAAGAAAGACACTTGGGTGTGCAGCATCTTGAAGGATCTCCCACCAAAGCAACAGGCCATAGGATTTTCCGGCGTGGTATCTAATTTAATCCAAACAGGGGCATTGTCCAATGGCAGGCCTCCGTTTCATGAGGCCGTCCGATGGCAGAAGGGGCGTGTTTTCATGCCCCTTCTTGTTTACAAGAACTCTCGCCTGCAGCAGCGCATGCGTTGCAACGCAGGCTTCGACCTAAAAAGGCCCCTAATGTAGTTACTTATTTCTGTGGAGGTGTCGGGATTACTACTGTGGTATCATAGGAAGCAAACCATCTTCTGCGCAATACTTGGGTGTTGATCAGATTGCTTCAACTGCTATAGTAGATCATTCGTGAAACAACTAATGCACCGACCTGGTACTATAATATTGACAAAGCTTCCAATTAAATCTTTGGTGACCCTACCACAATGTTGCTGCTCCTGAGTTTCAGAAAGAGAAGGGAAATCCAGAAAGAAAATGACTCTTAAAGGATTTCCCTTCCCCCACAACGCTCCCCTGGCATGACGTCATGCTGTAACTTCTCTACTACTGAGAAGTGAGCAGTGTGAGCAGCGCACATTCATGTGCCTGGTGCTGTCTCGAAACGGGTATCTATCAGGCTTTGTTTTGCTCCATGGCACTGTTTTTCCGGACTGCAGTGACAGCAAACAGCGGTCATTGCAGTCCGGGGGAAAAAACGGGCAGTCTGTGTCAGGGTTCAAAACAGAGCCCGATAGACACCCGTTTCGAGGCCCCCTGAAAAAAACTGCTGGTGCTCAGACCCCTTGAGACCCGGCCCACTTAAAGCCCTGATTTGCACTATGAACAAGGCTGTCAAATGCAAGTTGGCAGTTGCAGAAAGTCAGTCAATGCCAGATCTTCCTGGTACTCACAAACAACATAAACGACTCCCATTTAAATTCAATGTGAATTTCTCCTCTATTGATACTAGGCATTTTCAAGGTTAGTTAACCAACAATCAATACTTCAGTATGAAATAACGTGACGGCATGTTTACTATGTTACAACGCACTAGGTCTTACCTGGTGGCTCTGCATTTAAATTTAGAGAAGTCAATCGTGCTGCAAGATCATCCTCTGCCAGGTCATCTTCCTGGTATGGGAACCCAGCATAACCTCCATTATCGCTGCAGTATTTAAGAAATCTGTTGAAGAAAAGATTCAAAATATGTAATATAACCAACCCATGTTCCTGGCATCCTTACACAAGGAAGGTCCACCTATTTACAGTACTCTGATTGCTGGCAGGAACATGCAAATAAAACTGGCTACATCATACCACAGAAAAGCTCAGTTTTGCTCAACAGCAAATAGAATATATGACATGCCTATAATCAACAATAAACATAAGCTTCATGTTAAGCTTTTACCCCAGTGTGTAGGTACTGACTGATGTAGTCTGTAAGCAAACATGTTGAAGCACCAAAGTTTTATACTCCTGACTTTTTATGAAATCACGATCATCATCAACAAAAGGCCTTGTCAATTTGAATGGTACTTGAGAAATCAAAGATCAATATCTCTCAAAGACCATTTCCATGCTGCATGGGCCTTATTACGGCTTTGGCGTTCTTACAGCAGATGGCGCAATGTGCCGTCCACTGTAGAACCACTGGCAATAATGCCACTGACACAATATAGGGCTCAGAATAGGTCTCAGAAATGTATGCCCATGCTCAACCCTTTGTAGCTTGCAGGCAGGTTTAACTTCAAAGACAGATATGTAAAGCATTTAAAAACACCAATTCAGAAGATAATTAAGACAACACACAATAAAATCCATCAGCAATTTATAAAAATAGGAAATATTTGTAATCTTTAAAATGACACCAAAACGACAAAAATACAATGCAGTTAACCAGAGACATGAATTTTTAAAGATTTAACACTATATAGCACATAGAAACCTATAACGCCTATCAAGTCGAGCTAGACCGGGACAAAGTCAAGTTACAGGCCGACCGCAATGGAGCCCTGCATTGCTACCCCTCGCGGTAGGTCTCGGTCAAAGTTTTTACCTTCTGACTTCGAAACCTTTCTGGAGCTTTTTTGTCTTGGAGTCCCTCAAAGCTCTCAGCCAGTCCGGATTCGGTGAGGGTTCACCGGCTTATGGAAGTTAGACTTGCAGAGCTTTCCAATGGGACGAACCAGGGATCCTGCCCGGCTCGCAGTTGAAGGAGGGTGGCTTGACTCTCGCTGTTGGGTTGGTTCCAGTCACCTTTTCTGCGTTCAGATTTAGAAAGGTTCATGAAGCGGTTTCTCCCAGCCTCTTCACCAGGCTGGATTCAGTGACGTTTAGCCGGCTTGGGTTTCCACCAACTTCCATTCAAACTCTGGAAGTCGGACCTCAGGAGTTTTTAGCGGGACGAACCTGGACGGCAGGCAGGCTCGCAGTTGTGGGTCGACGGGTCAAGTTGGTCCACTTATGGAGCTTTTTTTCAAATTTGCTCCAATCTTCTTCAAACATCTGTAACTTCTTCCTGAAGTTCCTTTGACGATCCCAAAGCGTCCAAAAGGTATGCAGAGGGTCTAAAAGCTCCAAGATGGTCCTTGGGAGTTTGGGACTTCAATTCCCACAATCCACTTGGACAAAACTCTTACAAATGCACTGGTATTACTCCAGGCTAGGGATTCTTGGTGTTGATGGTCCAGGTGAGCTCTGTTAGCATATAGCTTGCAGGGAGTCCACTTTTTAGTCCTTCTGAAGCAGGTTTGATCCACAGGGCTGTAGTTCCAGATTGTGCAGCAGGTGCAGTCAGACTGCAGAGCCTGGTTGGTGCAAATCAACCTCAGGATGGAACATTCTTCCTTTAGTTTTAAGCAGCAGATCTGCGAGGTACTTCCCCTCTCAGATACCTACTATACAGTGTTCTCTGGAGTCACACAGGAGGGCACTCCTGTCCAATGAGGTGCAGGACAACACCCCAGCATGACCATTTCCTCCAAAGTGTGGCACACTGGTCTCCCAGAAAGCACTAATTCTCCAAAATTCAATATAGCTAAAGTCTCAGCAGTGAGGCAAGAGAGATCTAAACCAACCTCCAAGCTGGCTCATTTCTATATTGTGACAGTCCGACCGCCAAAGTCACAATACTGCGGGCGGGGCTGCAGTGTGGAGGTGGTGGTCAGACTGGCACCATGGGTTCAGCAGTCCTATGGACCTCCAAACTCTTAATAAGGCCCCACGTTTGATAGATTAGTGACTTTAAACAAAAAACTATTCAAAAATAAAGTGGACTTTAAAATGGAGCCCCATTTTTATTTTATTCATCAAACATGGATAAGCTTCGATGTTCATAAACGAGCAATAGTCTCTATAGACATGGTCACTTGACCTCTGTTACCCACCACAACTGGCGTGTACTAAAGAAATGATGGATGAAATGCTTGAAGTAATCTCAGCCACTGGTAATTACTCAGGCCACATTCCAGTCCATCGTTATTTTGCACACAATGCCACTTCAGTTTGGACACATCCATATGCATATCAGTCATGTTCCTGCTCCAATCAGAACAGTCCATTCTGAACTGCCAAGCCATTGGTAATTAGCACACCATGCCAAACCTGGCCCATGAACCCTAATAAGAGGGAAACTGGCCCTGGGTTGATTGTGCTTTGCTTCAGGGAGGTCCTGGCCTGAAAGTTCAGGGTGGAGTGTTCCACTGGAGCAGGGTCAATACTGATATGCATGGGGGATGAGCTACGCGAGGATCCAAGATGGACGCGTGAGCACAGGGCTCCCGAGACAATTTCCGCCTTCCGCATCTATCCTGCCACATATCCTGATTTTGACGACGGGTTCTATTAGCTGACGCCCTGCTGGCATGATATCTCTTTTCAGAAATTGATTTGGCCGCTGGGAACCGGACTCTCTGCATCTTGGAACTTTGTGGCCTACACCGATGAATCTCCGCGGCCTCGAGTCTCTGAAGTACCCAGGTGGCAATTGAACAACAACGGTCACTAGGACCCTCCTGTCGCCCCTGGGGTACTTTCGGTTTCGTTTTTTGATCATCATCTACTGTGACTCGCTGTCTGTTGCGACTGCTGGCCTTGCCCTGCTGCTGGCCCTGCACCTCTTCTCCTTTTGCCCTCATCCCTCTCTTTACAGGTCGGTTCTGCGGGGAGCCATTCTCACCAGATCTCGAACGGCCCGACTGGGCTCGTTACCCACCATGACGGGCAGGTCGGATAGTGAGAAGAGAGCCACCAGAGGTGCATTCCGAGGGGGTGTCGCCCAATCCAACACTATTGATCGCTTCGCCCGCCCGAAGGGATCCCCTGGTGGAGCGGGTAAAGTTTCGGATGAGACTGGAGATGGCTCTCCTGTGATGGAAGACTTAACATTGCGGGATGTCATGGGCGCCATTGCCGGTGTTAAGACCTCGATGGGCCAGCAGTATGAGACCTTGGCTTCGAAGATAGACACGGTTGCGATTGAAGTCAACCTTATCAGAACAGACCTCGCAAAGACTAACGAGTGGGTCAAGTCGCTGGACATTAAGACAGCAAGCCTCACGACGGATGTCTCTGATCTACAGACGGAGGTTCGTAATCTTCGATCGTCAAATGACTTGTTCGCCTGTCGGCTGGACGACTTTGAAAGCCGGGCTAGGCGCATCAACGTTCGCATCATCAGTGTTCCGGAAAGTTCCTCGGAGCTCTCCACGGATCTTTTGGTGGAGGATCTTGTGCTGCATCATCTTGCACCTAAGGGACTCAGCAGCTTTTTTACCGTAGAGCATGCCCACAGAGTCCCAGGTGGTAGGCCTAAACTGGGCGCCACACCAAGACCTATAATTGCCAGGATTTTTAATTTTCGAGACAGAGACGCTATCCTGCAAGCCTCACGCACCAATGGACCCACTAAATTTGACAACGCGTCGGTCAGTTTTTACCCAGACTTTACGCAAGCGGTGCAAAAACAACGCATGAGCTTCACCGGTGTGAAAAGGCGTCTGAGAGACATGGGACTAAAGTACGCCATGCTGTTCCCGGCTCGCTTGAGGATCGAATACGCGGAGCGTGTGCTCTTCTTTGATCGCCCGGAGGTTGCCAGTGACTGGATCGATACTTTGCCGGCACACCGTGATCGACAGGAACAATCGGTGGGAGCTGAGGGTGGCCCGGAGGAACGTGCGGAGTGAGTCCCTACCGGCGTGCCACCTATACGGACTTGCAGCGGGGGTTTGATTATTACTATGTACATGACCTGTTGATTACCCGGGGGTGGGAGGGCTCAGGATTCTTCCTCCTCTAGGGGGTCTTTTTCTCTCTTTAGATTAGTTTAATGGGGCGACAGGCACACTGCACGTTGGGGTGGCTTTCGGGTCGAACGCAGGGGTGCAGGGTGGGGGGGGGTGTTTTATGGGTTTTCCTGGGGGTGGGGGGGGGCTTTTTGTTTCTTTATTTCTCCCGAGGTTCTATTTCGCTATGCGCTTTAACCACTGTGCCTGTTTCTCTATGGGGGGAGCACAGCTCATATTCTTGGAATGGGGGGTAGGGGGCTGCGGGTGCTGAGTTGGAATGTCAATGGTCTGGGCGATAGGATCAAGCGGGGGATTGTTTTACAGTATCTGAAACGTCTTTCACCTGATATAGTGTTACTGCAGGAGACACATCTGATAGGAAATGCTTGCCATGCACTGAATAGAAGGGGATACCATTTGGTGGCACATTCAGGAATCACTACTGGGTCAAGGGGGGCGGGTGTCCTGGTCAGGAGTTCCCTCCCCTTGGAGATAGATGGTACTGTGTTAGATGATAGAGGCCGGTACACGGCCATTACGGGTCGCTGGGAGGGGAAGACGATCTCTGTTCTTTCTGTGTATGTCCCACCGGGTTTACAGTCCGTCACATTTTCTGATTTGGGTAGAGTGGTGCTGAACTTCCCTCTGGGCATGTTGGTGGTTGGTGGGGATTTTAACTCAGTTGTTTGTGGTAGTGAGGATCGTCACCCCCCCCCCCCCCCCGGACTCTCTTGAGGTCAGTTATGGATGAGTAACTTCCTGGATGCGCTGGGTTTAGTGGATTGCTGGAGGCACCTGCACCCTAGGCAGGCACAATATACCTTCCACTCGGGAGCACATGGTAGTCTCTCGAGGCTCGATTATATCCTGGTGCCAGTGGTGCAGATGGTCTCTGTGAGAGAAATTCGACACCTTGCTCGGGGGATCTCGGATCACTCTCCTCTCTGGCTCACGATTGATGTCCAACTGGAAGCTGCGGGCCGGGTTGCCCCAATTAACCCCTGGCACCTACGCCATCCAAAAACCAGGGCTGAGGTGGTTAAACGTGTGGACCACTACTTTGTGGAGAATGTTGGGTCTGTGTCCTCTTCAGTTTCCCTGTGGGAGGCCTTTAAGACAGTCGCCCGGGGTCAAGCCCTTTCCCTGATCGCTAGCGCGAGGAAAAGCAAGAATGAGGAAGTGGTGAGATTGGAGACTGAAATGACGTCTCTGGAAGAAGAGCTGAATCTGGGGTCACACCCGAGGGTTTGCATGCTTTGGCCCTTAAGCAGGCCGATTACAAAGCGCTGGTGAAGGATGCGGCGAAGATGATGAGTCGTGAGCAGCAGGGGCGTTTGTATGATGTTGGTGATAAGGCCGGGAAGTTGATTGCGTGGCTGGATAAGAGAGAAAGGTTGAATCGTGTGATGCCTGTTGTGGTAAGAGAGGACTGTGAGCGGGTTGTGGATCCAGGTGAGATAGTCGCGGTGTTCGCACAGCACTTTCAGAAGGTCTACGCGCCGGTCTCGGACAGGCCGGAGGAGGATTCACATTTGCTACTCAGGGATATTGCGCTGCCTAGCCTTTCGGAGTCAGATAGGGAGCTTATGGAGGTGGATTTTTCTACTGATGAAGTAGCGCTTGCTATCCGCTCCCTTCGCTCAGGGAAGGCCTCCGGCCTGAATGGTATCACGATAGAGCTGTACAAATTGTGTCCAGAAAAGATGGCGCCACACATTCGCCAAATGTTTTTGGAATCGCGAGATCTCGGGGTTCTTCCCCGGGATCAGAGATTGGCGTCTATTGTCACCATTCACAAAGATGGGAAGCCTCGTGATCAATGTTCTTCATATAGGCCGATCTCGCTTCTGAACGTCGAGCCCAAAATGTTGGCGAAGCTCTTGGCGAATCGTTTGATCACGTCATCGGTGATTTGATACAACCTGATCAGTCCGGGTTCATTCCTCATCGGAATACAGCTCTCAATCTTCGCCGCCTTCATGGTGTACTGGCAGGGGCGGGGTCACTTCGTGAGTCGGCCATTTTGGTTTCATTAGATGCTTCGATGGCCTTCGACACGATAGAATGGCCGTATTTGTGGGCGGCCCTCGCAAAATTCGGTTTTGGTCCTAATTTTTTTGGCTGGGTCAGACTTCTTTATGAACAACCAACGGCCCAAGTGTTTGTCAATGGTAGGGCCTCGGAGCCTTTCGTCCTAGGAAGAGGCACGCGACAGGGCTGTCCGTTATCACCGCTCCTCTTCGCACTTGCTCTTGAGCCCCTTGCTGCGTGGCTTAGGTGGGAGCCGTCGCTTAAGGGCATTAGTTGGTCCTCTGACTTCGAGGACCGTATATCGTTGTACGCCGATGATATTCTGTTATACCTTACTTCCCCTCGTAAGTCACTAGGAGTGTTGTTTGACGTGTGACGCTCCTTTGGGAGGAACTCGAGTTTGGCCATCAATTGGTCTAAATCCTGCATTTATCCACTCACTGCAGAAATGCCACTGTTGCCCCGTGTCTGTCTGATACCGGTATCGCGCGACGGCTTTAAATACTTAGGGATGTATATTTCCTTGGACTCGATATGAGGGGAATCTGCTCCCGCCTCTCCGCCGGCTTCGGTCCGACGTCACAGCGTGGTGCGGTTTGCCGCTGTCCCCGGTTGGGAGAGCGGCCCTGTATAAGATGATGTCCCTCCCTCGATTTCTGTACGCCCTCCAAAACACGCTTGACTTGGTGCCTGCTAGTTATTTCCGGGAGATCGAGGTCCTCCAGAGAAAGCTGGTATGGGGCGGGCGACCTCGCATTGCACTGGCGAAATTTACTTTGCCCTGGTACGACGGCGGTATAGCATTGCCCGATATAAAACGGTACTATTGGGCGTCGCAACTGAGTGCTATCAACCACGCAATGTATGGTCCGGTCCCGAATCCGGCATTCGAGAGGGATAAATGGCAGCTGCCGGGAGGGGACTACAATAGGGCGCTCTACTCTAGATCGGCGGGGAAAAATCTCACCGGTCCCACTGGGGTTGCGGTACGAGTGTGGGGCGCAGCGACTGCTGCCACGGGATGGACAGACAGGCTGACCAGAGCCACTCCGCTTTATGCGGCGGAAAGACTGGGCTGTCTTTGGACGACGTAGGGATTTGACAAATGGGACCTTATTGGCATTAGTAGGGTAGGAGACCTCTGGGTCAAGGATAGGATCAAATCCTTCGTGGAACTTCAACAAGAGTATAAACTGGGCGATAGAGAGCACTTCCGGTATCTGCAGGTTCGTCGTGCACTTGAATCCGTCTTCCCGATTGGTACCACTATCCCAGAGTCCTCTACCTTGGAAGACAGGGTGCTTGACAGGTATGTCCCTGATAGTACTATCTCCCTCATTTATAAAAAGCTCATCAATGACCGCTCGGATCTTCTTGTGCAGCTTCGTGGAGCCTGGACTGGGGACGGGCTGGATCTGGATGACGAAGATTGGCAGGCCGCGATATCAGGATATAAGGAAGTCGCGATTCCGGCACGTCTCCGGCTGGTGCAATTGAAGATTTTACACCGCGTGTATGTCACGGGTCCACGCCTGATGCGTATGGGTTACTCTATGGATGGGTTGTGTAGGCGCGGCTCTGGTATGCTTGCTACTTTTCTTCATATTTTGTGAGAATGTCCGGACGTGGTGGTGTATTGGAGACGAGTGCATGAGGTTATGGAAGAGGTTACGGGTGTTTCGTTGTTGCCTGAGGCCAGAAGGTGTCTGTTGAACGTGTGGGAGCCGAACGATTATAGTGTAGCGCAGACTCAATGGGCCACCCTCTGCAACATGATTGCGAAACGAGACATAGCCCAGCTGTGGGGGTCTCAAAGGGCACCTCTGGTTTCCACCTGTGAGGAAAACATGGATTGGTGCATGTTCAGAGAAAAAACTGTATACATCGCCCGTGGAAGACCTAAGAAATGGGGGAGGATATGGGGTCAATGGAACTCATATCGTGGAGAGATTTGCACCCCCCCTTTTGTAGAAACCAATGATATTCCTCTGTCCCCATGACCGGACATCCCATACGCCTATATCCTATTCTACTTTACTTGCTTGTTCGCTCCTGGCCTCTTCATTCCCTCCTCGTGTTTCCATATCCTTTTTACATCTGCCTTTAACTGGGTCACTCCCCCTGCTATCTGAGACAGCCACATACATTATAAACGTCACCTCGGAATTTTGTTATGTTTAGTTTTTTCTTTTAAAAAATATAAAATGTGAAACCTTTCATTTATCCTCCCATCATCATAAGAACGCTGCATGGGCATACTGTATCGCTGCTGAACCCCCGGGGTTGTCGGCTGATGAGCTGTGTATTAGTTTTTGATTTCGATATCCACCGTTACTGGCCGGCCCCTGTGGTTGTAGGTCTGTATTTGTCTTACTTTGTTGAAATAAAGGTTTTCAAAAAAAAAAAAATACTGGCTGGTTCTAGACGTTTCGTTTAGATGTGCAATTTGAGGTGACAAATTATTTGTGCAAATTAGTAAATTTAATGATGCATATGGTAGTAAGCAAATGATTTTGCACTCCAAATGATGTCATTATTTCATTTAGAAGGGGGATTAATTATGCAGTATAGTTATGCCACCTTTTTGTGTGAGACACCATTTAAAATAAATGGACGTAGTTTTTGGTGTTCTGCTCATCCTCCACCTGCTAATTTCCCCCTCTCCATCAGTGATCGGCTGTGAGTATTCTCTCCCGACCTTGTCAGCGGAAACACAGATTAGAATTAACTATATAAGCAGTGGTATTAGAAATCATGTAGTGTGAACGAAAGCTTTTGCAGGATTGCCATTTGAATTAGTATGCAGGAGAAAATAATTTTATGAGCTTTTGTTTAAAAAATCTTTCATGTTAGGTCTTACATCTCCAGAGGGTAGTTGCTAAGGACACAAGCAGACAATTTCGCTTACCTGGAGAAATGGGTTAGTACTAAGAATCTTACAATTATGAAGTTGGGATTTTACTATGATTTATAGTTCATTTTTCTGAATCTGAGCCTTCATGGCAAATTATGCATGTTCTCTGTAATGCATGTATTAACAATTTTGCATCAAACATTTTTAAAATTAATTTGGATCTCAAATTTAGCTCCTCTTTAAGGGGTCCCCTGCAATAGGTTGGAGGTTTTGAGCCTTTAATCCACAGATCAAACAAGAAAATACATTCTGGAAATATGCTAGGTTTCGGTCGGTGGATCCTCCTGGGAAGTGACTCGTATTGGCTGTGTGTTCCTGAACAAATTTTGTGTCTTAATATGAATAGGGACAAACTAGGTTTCTGAATGCTTTTTGAAGTAGTTGCGATTATGGATTTCTGTGTTGAATTATTTGGATATGTGATCTTGGGCGCAACTTTGGACTGATTAATATATTTTTCACATTTGTAAACCCATTTGAAGATTTGAGTTGGAAGCCAGATTAGTCACATATTAAAGACGGATATTGATTTTTGTCTGTACCTTAGTGTGTAGAGTGAGGCGCCACTTGCACATTTATAGAGATTGTGAATGAACAGTTTCCTTTTTTTTCTTTTAAGGATTAAAAATGCAACTTGAATCAATGTGCTAACAATGGGTGCACAGGGGGAGGAATATTAACTCAGAGGCAGATTTCTGCTGGTCAGGTTTTGCCTGGCGAAAACGTCTGTGGGTTGTTGCGGTTTATTTTGCTATTCATTTCTGACTTGATTTTTTTTTCATATTGTTCATATTTGAACTTCCATGGTTGGCGATTGAGTTTTACTTAAAAAAATGAATTTTATTCCTTTGTAAATAGACAAATGATTTATTGATTCTAAATGGTTTAAAGTGGTTCCATAATTTCTTTAGTATTCAAAAAAAAGTTGCGCTGTGACTGGTTGTTCAGCCAGGGAGCCACTCTGGGATTGGTGACACAACCACAAAGCCACGTTCTAATTGGTTGGTTGCTGATATAGTCGCGCTGTGATAGGTTCGACCTTTGACAGCGCTGCTATTTGCTGTTGCCAGCCAAGTTTGTTTATAGTTTTTTATTGTGATTTTGAGTTTGTTTTCTGTTTATTTAGTGTAAAACATTAGTGGTGTATTTCCAAAACCTAAATCACAAGGCAATATATCTAAAGAGTCACATTTCAGTGCGAAGCAACTGCAGCATTTATAAAATTATGGTAGGGGTCGGGTATTACACACACGCCTTGATCTCTACGTGGACAATATATATATATATAAATGGATTTAACCTATGGAGAGATCAGAGAAATGGGCATCATAACTTGAAGAACATATATTAAAGATGTATTAGGTAAACCAGAGATTGGGATGCAGTGAAGAAACAAAAATAAAATGAAAGGGATTGATGGAAAGCCAAGGGATATTGCAAGCTTTTCGGAAGTAGGGGTAACTAAAGTGGTAGAATTCCCTTTAACCCCTTCACTGCGGCGGCTATTCCGCCTCAGTGCTAAGGGGGCGGGGCGGACGCGCGGCGGCTGCTTGCTGGTGACGGAACCGCTCCGGCACGAGCGTCGGTTGACCTGAGCTTGTGACGGAGCGGTTCCGTCATGGCCCGCCCTGCTCAATAGAACGTCAGCGCAGGCGCGAAATTCGGGCCGCGCAGGCCCGCCGAGCGGGCCATGACGGAACCGCTCCGTCATCAGCACAGCTCACCCGTAGCTGATGACGGAGCGGTTCCGTCATCAGCACTTAAAGGGTTAAGGTAAGTACATGGAGGGAATTTGGTGCATTTTCCGAGGTCAAGTGCTGATTTGTATCCTTTTAGGCATAATTTTCTAAAGTTGAGAGGTTCCAGCAAAGTGGTATGCAGAAATACATAGGTTGCCACACATTTCCCAATATTATTGACTGATTTGAATGCGTTGTTCGAGATTGTAGTACCTGTAGATTTGTGGTTAGTTTAAGGTTGTTACTGATTTTCCTTTAGGAAATGTTTCAGGTTATATAAATAGAAATGTTGAAGTTAAAACTAATAAAGAGTTGAAACAATTGATCCCAATGCATGAAGAGCATTTAGTCAGTGTTTTTAAGGCTAATGTGTATACTAAAATGATTAGGGAGTATGTAGACATCATGAACATTACCAAGTGCTACATATGTACTTACCTTTCCACATCAGCTAAGGAGGGTTCGACATACATATAATCAGATTTCATACTCATTTTCTTGTAATATTTTCATAGCAATTTTTTATAATAAATAGTTTATTTCTCAATGACAGACTGATTTCAACATGTCTTTAGATAACTTGCTAAGTGATGAGAATGATGGAAGAATTAAATATAGTTAGTATTTGAGTATGATTGCACAAAACAGGCTTACAACCTAGGTTGGAAGAGGATTAGAAAAGCAAAAAGTGAGATATGATAGGCATACTCCTATGGGAAGAAGAGAAAGCGGAATTTGTATGTGTGAAAAATCTTAGGAGTGGAGATCTTTTGTCTGGAGGAGAACTTATTATGAGAGGAATCTACTAGGTTTGTGGAAGAACTGGTTATTTTAACTTGCCGGGACTTTGGGTGGGTTCTAGAACTTATCATATAGATGAGGTGGATGAAGAACATGGCATGGGGAGAGTAAAACGAAGTTTTGGACAGATATTTTAACACTTTTAGGAGCAATTATTCCTCCAATGGGTGCAGCCAAGAATGATATGAATAATAAGACGATTGTCTACAATAGTAGATAGACTTGTAGTAGCTACATAAGGGTCTTTTAGATTAGTAAATTAAAGCAATTAAAGCAATGGTCATGCAGAACAGTCTAACCTTGGATAATCTTTTTGGTGAAAGAGGGCAAACATTGCAATGTAAATAAGGCAAAGAGGTGTTTTACTTTCATACCTGATTAGAGTTGAGTGATTGATTCATTTATTACCAACATAACCAATTTGACTCATGAGATTAGATTGTTGACACAACCAGCATGATGAGAGAGTGAATGTGTAGGAATCGCTTCTTCAATAAAAGAAAGATGTAACCACAAGATTGTAGTTTAAAAAACTGGAAGCTTTATTTCCAATAAAGGAACCCACAACCTATCCAGATGAGCATCAGGTATAATCTGAAACATGCACTCTAAACATTCATAGAATTAAGAATCTCTAAATATTCCTAAATTCTATTAAAGGTATATACTTATTTAACAAACTCTTGAAACAACTCTCTACAGAAGGATAATGGCAAAGGGTAGGATCCTGCGTAAGAGAGTTAGGAAACAGCTTTGTTAAAGTAAGCGAATGGTTAGGCAATAATGGTGGAGGTGTTCTGTAATCATTATTAGCACCTATAATAATTATGATTTGTGCAATTACTCCAATTAACTATAATTATTAGTGTCCAATTAGAAGACATAATCAAGTTAAGAGCAAAAATAAGGCAAACAAATGTCACTGGATGGGGAACCAAAGGACTACTAAGATGAAAGTTTCAATGAACTAATGGCAGATTTTTAAAGCCTATAAATGAGTTTACAATGATTAATAACTAGAGGAAGGTTGTAGATTCTGGATGATAAATTATTTGTCTAAATTAGTAATTTTAATGATACATATGTTTGTAACAGGTGAACTGACGATTTTCCATTTAGAGCGACTTAATGATTCCATTTAGAAGTGTGATTAAAAATGTAGTAAAGTTATGCCACATTTTTGTGAGACAGCATTTATTTTAAATGGATACAGTTTGTTGTTCTGCTCATCTTGCCCCTGCTTATTATCTCCTACCAATCAGCAACCCACTGAGTGGTCCCTTCCAACAATGTCCGTGGATACACAGAGCTCTACGACATAAAAAAATAGGGTATTACAAAACATGTATTGTGAATTAAACTTTCCATCATGCACCCAATGTATAATTTTGAAGGATTTCTGCTGAAGTTTCGATGCAGAGGAACATAAAATTCTATGAGCTATTGTTATGAACACTTTTCATATTATGTTGTACATATCCAGAGTGCAGTTGCTGAGAAAGCAAGCAAAAGACTTCTTACCTTAAATGGGTTTTGTGTAAAAAAAACTTTTCAGAATTGTGAAGTTGTTTTTGATTTGCCAATGCAACCTAACCATGATCATAACATATTGAATTTGCAGTTTTAATTGATATACATAAATTGTGCATAAAACCCCTGGTTTTCAAGGATTGGGAGCGACTCTTTCTCCTACCTTGGGCCACAGCCCGGAACGACCTCCCTCTCCACCTACGGACCTCACCCTCCCTACTGGAATTCAGGAAGGGACTGGCTATTCGACTGAGCCCCGCAGCAAAATCCTCAGCGCCTCAATACCCTCCCGGGGGATTAGTCATGCTATACAAGTCAAGATTGACTTTCCATTTTCCTCCAGAGACTGTCCGATTATTTTGAGACTTTCCTTTCCTCACTTAGGATGCCATCAGTAATATTATCGGTCTAACACTTAAAGTTTAGAGAGATTTAGTTGATTTTGTTATGATTTATGATTCAGTTTTCTGAATCTGAGCCTTCACAGCCAATTATGCATTCTCTCTGTGATGCTTTCATTAACAATTTTGTATTAAACATTTTTAAACTTTTTGATCATGAACTCAGTTTTTGAGTGGTACAAGTTTCTAATTTGACTTTACTCTGCTAAGGTTGTGTCACTGATCAGGAGGGTAGTCTCTTACCCCTAGATCAATGAGAATATTCACAGAGCTTAACTTCCCAAGGTAGACTTTAGGGTTCACATGATATTTTGGAGTTCATGAGATTATTGGGGTTCAGCTCCTACAGTGGGTCCAAACTGAGGTGTCATTGTGTGCAGGACAACAATATGTGGTGTGGTTGTGGTGATTGCCGTCAGATGCCAGGAACCCATTCAATTGCTGCGGCTGCCCGTCCGAGATAAGCAGCTTGTCCCCCTTCCCCTCGTAAGTCCCCCCCGCAAGCCCTGTGAGATGGTGAGCCGGGGGAAGGAGCCGGGGGTAGAGCTCAGGCCGGAGCCAGAGCCGGAGCCGGAGCCGGAGCCAACTGCGGGACTGAATCCCTGTGAGACGGTGAGCCGGGGGCAGAGTTCAGGCCGGAGCGTATCAGCAGGACCAGCGGGACCTCTGGGGGCAGGACGTGGCATGTTATTCAGCCACCCGTAGAAGTTGTATTTTAACCTCCCCGGGCTAAGAGCGGCAATGGCTTTGTAGCCGAGGCCGAGACGGAGCACCTTCAGCATTTGTCCTACACGGCAACATTGCGAGCACTTCACCGCAGCTCCACACAGCTCCCCACTGTGCCGCAATTTGCTTTGTACGGCAGAGTTTGAGAGCCGTGTTTGGTTTGTTTGTTTGTTTCAGCAGAGGGGTAGCGGTGTCGCAGAGCGGCTGGAGCCGTGACCTTTCACCCATAGCGTTCATCTACGGTGGAGAGCCTGGGGAGAGACAAGAGTGACTCACAGCCTCCTCCCCAGTCCCCCACAGGACAGGAGACACATTACAGGAGGTGCCGCAAAATAATTTCACGGCAGTAAGGGGAAGCAGCGGCGTCAGCTGAGGGAAGAGCCGCAGCGGAGATAAGAACATCACAGGGGACATAGAAGTCCTGAGGAGCAACGGCAGCACAGGCAGTGAGTGCGGGCTGCGACAAGGAGAGCTTTGCCACCTTGATCCACCTGTTGTGTTCTGAGGGTGCCAAACACGCGAGGGGTACGAAGTACTTACACTTTTATAAGAAGAGGTAGTGGCTTAGTATAGTCCCTTGGACATTGTGAGCGGTGTGTACAGTGCGAACTGGTGGCATTATCACAGCAAGCACTCAGTCTTAGTGCCGCTGTGCAGACAAGGGAGCAGCACCTGGTCTAGCTGCCATTCAATTCAATTCTATTTTGCCTTAAATTTTGCCCTAAACTTCACCCACATTTTGTCATCAATCCGCAAAGTGTACTGCGGTTACCATAGCCACCACTGTCCCAGTTGCCAGACGGGGGTCGGCGTGTGGCTCAGATTGTGTCACTGTTGAATCGCCCAGGCCTCGGGCAGAGTGGTATGTGAATTCCCGCTGGATATCTGTGGAGTACCGAGGAGTATTTGTGGTGGAGTTATCTTGCCTAAACTCACCTAAGACTGTGTTTTACACTCACTTATACGTATTGTCATCCCCCTCCAACTTTGTTTTACCTACAGCTGGGGGGACTATAAGTTTAAGTTGTATCAAATTGCATATGCAATGGTAATGTCTGTTAGGCGATTGCGCTCACAGTCAAAAGTAAAATCTACAGAATCTCTAGTATCCATCAATCAGAGTGTCAAGAGCAGCTTGAGTCCACTAAAACCTCTGAAAACTATCCGTCGTCGTACAGTCTGTGCACATTTGACATTATTGAAGTCTTACCCATCAATAAAGTCAAGGTTTACTAAAAAGGGAAGGAACTTCAAGTGTGGAACAGGACTAAAAAATGGAGATGAAGGAAATTAAGGGACTGAGGGGAATTTAATGGAGGATTCAATGGACTGAAATATTAGTCCAGAATAGAGTGGAAGGACATGCATTAAGACCAGAGGCGCTTTTCCCCATTGTGACTATATTAAAGATAAATGAGAATGATTGCAATGTAGTACCCCCTTCAATAGAAAGAAGTACAGATGTGCAGCAATTAGAAGGCGAGGATAATAATTCGGAAATGAAGATGGAAATGGCCCAATCCAGGCCTGAGGTACTGGGTTCTCCTGAGAGTAAGGGCAGCGAAAGAAAGGAAGTCATGCCAAACTCTCCACTCGCAGACTTAATTACCCTTATTGAAAATGTAAAAGACAATGTAAACGTGTCTCAGAGGTACATGCTGGACTGCTCATTAATAAAAGTAAATGACCTCACACCCAAAATAGAACGGCAGAAAGAACGAAGCCCACTAAATGGGCAGGCGAAAACAGAGGACTTTACTCTCCCGGACATAGCCATCCCATCAGAAAAGAATGCTGAACGAGTGAAGCAGCTAGAAAAAAGGGGTTTGCAGGGTTTGGACTCCGAGTCTTATTCGAACAAAGAAGTATCGTCATCTCGAACAGGAAATCCGTCACATATGCCTACCATGTATAGTAGTACCCCAACTAAATTATCTTTGACTTCGGACTTACATGATTTATCGGGCGTAGAATTATCAATGACATGTGATAACAGGGTAGGGAATCCCCTGTATTCAGTGTCTGCAAATGAGACTGCAGGGACAGAGGGGTTAATGACTACGTTTTTTTAAATTGGAAAAAGTCCTATTCGCAATTTTGTCTCTGATGGAGAAAAGCACTTCTAACTCTGATCATATTCTTAAAGTCCTCACACCCATTCTAGGAGGGGTCTTAGATCTTAAACATCATAGACCAGTATGTGCGAAATGTGCTACCTCTACATTTAGTAAAGCATGTGAAACGCCTAACGCAATACATAACGCTGATAAAGTCTCTGGGGCAGGGGGGCCAAAAGAACTGCTGGTGGGCTTTGAAAGTTCACCGCCTGTAAGAAATTCAATTTCAAGCCCGTCTAAAGTTAACTTTAATGAGTCCGTAAAGGTCCACACTTTGGGGGAAAAGTTAATTGTAAAAGTTTCCCCAGAATTAGACAGTGCGAGTTTTCCCAATCTTTAACATGAGTAAGTCAAAAAAATCTACACTTCAACAACCAGATGAAATAATTAATATCTTAGAGAGTTCAGCTACAGGGGAAGACTCACCAGTAAGAAAGGGGATCGCTAAAAATGGTAGTAGGAGGAAAAAGACGAGGAAAAATCGCCGGTTCCCAAAACGCAAGCATAGAAAGCTGCGGTTCCAACCCGTAAATGAAAAGGAAAATACTTATATAGCTCCTGTTGATAAAAAGAACACAACGCCTATGGTGCAACTAAAACTGAACAAGAGTCTTAATCATGAGCAGGCTCTTGTTCTTCAGATGAATACTTCGATTGCTAGGCTGAACTCCACTCTGGATAATGATGGTGTGGCTGAAGGCAGGATAGGAAGGGGTCCTAACATGCATAGTAGCACAGGAATTAAAGAGGCCAATTTAAAAAGCTCTGAAACATTCCCGAGAGTTGAATTAAGTGGAGCTGCACATGATTCTGCTGGTCCTGCCTTGTCATCAATGAATCTCGAGCTAAGTAATAGTGGTGGTGTTAGTCGGAGAATGATTATAACTGTTAATAATAACAAAGGGGGGATTTTAAATGATGATCTCCCCAGAAGTGTGCAGGATGTTAATTTAACTAAGCTTCCCGAGACAAGTACTGGGCAAGTGAATAAGGCTTTAGTTTTCATCCCTCTCTTCGATGCAGAGTTATTAACCTTGAATAGAAGCGCCCTCCTAAGAATCATCTCTGAAATAGATGATCTAAAGCTAATTATTAGTTAAGATATCGAACTAGTCCATTTAGATGGGAGGTATAACCTTATGTAACTAAAGCCATTTTTTCATCAGGGGTAGTATCTTCACTTGTCTTATGTGGACGGCTTTAGGAAAAGAGGAATAGATGTCCTTATTAGTTCAATACCGCTTGGTTCCCCGCTCAAAAACCTCGAAGTACCTTGCCACCGGCAAGGGAGAGGATTCGTTTAGCATGAGGGAGAGAGTATACCCAAAAAATGTGAGGACTTGGAAATAACAGTAGGAAGGGTACCAGGTGTAAGAGAAATTAAGTTTTCAGCACCTGAGCTCCAAGAGGTCCTTAGCATAGACAGAGTAGAGGAGGTGTCAAAATGGAGTTGGATTGCAAGTATGTTGAATGGGGCAAACACAACTTTTACAAAACGAATAGTGCGGGGTAGCCTACTGGGGACAATTGTCTCATGGAATATGGCGGGGCTAGGAAAAGAAAATCAGAAGCTTAAATCCTTAGCATACCTAGACCCCAAGATAATTTGCCTCCAGGAGACGTGGGCTAGGGAAGAGTTCCAGTTAGAGAACTATTATGTGTACTGTAGATCGGCAAAAAAATCCATAAAGGGGCGTGCAAGTGGGGGTTTAGCCATTCTGCTAAGTTGCGAGTTAGCATGGGACCCTGTGATATATATACACTCATCAAATTGTTGTATATGCACAAAGTTGAAAATGGAAATAGATTACAGGGGTCACACTACGTTTCTGTTTTTGGTAAACGTGTACATTCCTCCTGGGTAGGCGTCTACCCCATTGATTGATTCCATTTGCTCTTTTGTGCATAACGTATGTAGTAATGAAGAAAGAGTATGTATAATGATGGTAGGGGACTTTAATGCTAAAATAAGTAACAGCTCCATCTCGTCTTTTTCCATTGAGGATTTGGAGGAGGTTTGGTGTATACCCAAGCAAGTAGTCCCGACCAATTTGAAAGCTGACAAACGTGGCCTTTCACTCTTGCAAAATCTTAGGGATCTTGACCTTGTATTATTAAATGGCAGATTCCCAGAGGATTCACCCGCAGTCCTTACCTTTCATGGGACATATGGCCATTCCCTAGTTGATTATATGGCAGTGTCTTTTCAATTGTTTGGGGAATGTTCACAGTTCAAGGTGGTTCCCACTAAGTTGAGTGACCATAACATCTTGGCTGTAAACTTAGTTATACATATCGAGAAGCCTGAACTCTGGAACCAGAGGAATGACAACGTAATTTATTCTCGAAATAATGATCGCACTTGTTGGACATATAAGAACCTCCCGAACTTTCAGTGGGTATTTAAAAATATTGCATTTAGTTTAATCCGGGAGAGCCCGATTGTGAGATATTAAAGAGTCAAGACTGCGATAAAAGATTTGGGAAGAAAGAAGCAAGGTGAAAGAGCCGCCCCATAGTAATACTGCCCAGTGATATTATAAAACTTAAGAAGATAAATGGGCTGATTAGATCCAAATTTAAAGACCCTATGCCCTTAAGACAAAAAGATATATAGATTAAAACAGGTCCGGAAAAGAAAAATAGCAGCTGACCATAGGGCTGCCGAAGATGAAAAATGAGTTAACCTTCGGGAAGTGGCGCTTTCGGGGGACACTAGAAAGTACTGGGCGTTAATAGCCAAATTTTGCGACAGTAGAGAACAATCCCAACCCATGTTGATCCCTGAAGCAGAATGGTGTATTTATATATCCTTATTGTATGCCCCCAATCCACTAGTTGATGAGGTTGAGGGGTTTAGTAAAATGACAGCATTGGCCGGTGACGTTGAAGCACCATCAGTGAGGGAAATTGAAGGATACATTAAGGGGGCGAGATACTCCGGGGCAATGGCGCCGGATGATGTCCCCGTAGCCATCATAAAAAATGACAGTGGCGATTGGGCAAAAGTATTACACCCTCTGTTTGTCCATTGTTACAATCTCGGGGACATCCCTTATTCCTGGAAGGGAAGCATAATAGTCCCACTATATAAAAAGGGCCCTAAAAACTCTCCGGCAAGTTTTAGGCAAATTTCCCTTTTAGACGCAACTGGAAAACTGTTCGCAAAAATTATCCTTGTTAACTTGCAATAATGGGTATTTGGAAATAATTTAATCCCCCTTGAACAACCAGGGTTCCGGAAAAATAGTGGCACTTTAGACAACATCTCTGTTCTGCAAACCCTAACTGATAAATATCCTGTGGGTCGGAGGACTCCGTTGTATACAGCATTTATTGATTTCTACACAGCGTTCGATAGGGTGGATCGAGGGACGCTGTGGAGGAAATTGATTGCTATTGGGATCCCAGGGAACCTGTTAAGAATAATAATTGCCCTTCACTCTTCAACATGGAATCAAGTCTTGTTAGGAGGGACTCAAGGCCTCTCAAAGAAAATATGCCACGCACATGGAAGGTTGGACTGTATCGCGGAGAGCTCTACTGTTAAAAATCCTCAGCCGTATGTACTTTGGAACCTGAATCATGGAGTTCGCAGAGTGATCTTATTATTGAGAATGAACTTGCTGCCTTTGAGGATTGTAACAGGTGCATGGGAGGGTATCCCTAAAAATGAAAGACGCTGTAATTTATGCAATGGCGGTATACAAGATCTTAATCATGTCCTGATTGTGTGTCCTGCACTTCACTTAATACGTCGCAAATACCTAAGGCATGGAATTTTACAGTATAAAATCACAACAGCAGAACAGGCCCGCAACTTTCTTTTGCTCCCCCCATCAGAACTGATGTGTTTTAGAATTTTCCGCTTTTTAAAAGAATTTTTAAATGTTTATTAAAAAACTAATGGGCTTGGGAGAAGCGTAGGTCTTCTTAAGTATTGTGTGAAATTATCCCATGTATTAGCACTTTCTTAAACACTTTAGGCATATTAATCTGTTGCTAAAGATGATAATCAACATTTAACCCTTATTGCGTTGTAGCACATTTGCAGGAGAGTCAATTTACCACGTACATCTCCTTATAAACAAGCTGCTATTTAGTCACTTGTAAGAAAGGTCCTGGAATCGGGTATCTAACGCACTTGCACTTTATTTAATGCATTAGCACTTTAGTTAGTATTTTGTAAAATATCTGCTGCTATTACTATTCCATGTTCATCTCCTTAAAAAAAAAAAAAAAGGTTTTTAACTGTATTTATAAATCGATATTGTACATTGGATGATAACTGTACATTTTTTAACTATTAGCCGCCCAAATGTAGAGTAATTTACTAAACTAGGGTGATAGCCAAAAGGGTTTCCTATCGGATAATAAGTGTTATTGCCCGCAAGTGTACTCTAAGAGGATTCTGTTGTCTACCGAATAAATTAAGGAAAATAGATTACTTACCTCTGGAAGATGTAATTTAGGAAAGTTGAAGTTTTAACTTTCGTGTTTTAGAAACTGATTTTTTCCGTCCACCGTAGTGAAGAGCTTAATGAAGAAAAAGTGATTATGTACCATTGGGTGTAATTTAGGAAAATTGAAGTTGTGACTTGTTGTGTTTTTATTCTTTGACCTGTATGAAATGCTGTTTTATTTTGTATTTTATGTGGGATTCCATGGAATTCCAAAACATAATAAAATAAATTGAATTGACAACAATATGCAATCATCCGGACCCAACACTAGGCGGCGATCTATGCACAGATATGAATTCAGCTGCCCACATGCCTCGAACATAATGATACACAGGGATGCTGCACGAGTAATTGGCATTAGCTTTGAATAATTCAAGCACTGAATCAGTCTCTCTTTTGTATGCTCCACCACAACTCAAGAAGCACTATGTTTAGCAGCACTATGCCTGGAAAAGTTTCCAAGTACTCTGCCTTCAGAGTCAGATGTTTAGTGGCTGTGCTCTATATACTGCTCCTCCTAAAAACTGTCTTCCTGATTAAATCTGACTTGAGGACTGGGATGGAAGTATAATCTAAAATGAAGTATCCCTTTCTTTTGAAAGGTAGTTTACCAAATGTTGTCCAGCTTTTGTCATGTGACATGACATTAACATAGTACTGGACTTTTTGGAAGTGGAACCAGGCTACATTAGCTCAGGTCTCTAACAATTCCTAGGTTTTGGCTTGCTTGCACATGGAGTGGTATTCTGTGTGCCGTACTGGCTGTAAATTTATTATTTTACTGGATGAATTACAGTTTTAGTTCCTCAATGATTGAGCCTAAATTCCATATTATTCCGAAGCGCTTTTGAGGGTCAAAAAGCAAACTCCTGGATGGCGGCCACTCATGTCTAGTACTGCGAGCAATGCCTTCCTGTTACAGTAGGTGTGTGAGAGATCAATACTTCAAAGGCACCCTTGAGGTGGTTTAGATCCATACTGGAAGATTGCATAGTGTTACACTGAAGAACTGCAACTCTTCCCTAGTCTCCATGAATACAACAGGACTCCCCATTGTACCTTATCTTTTTTAATATCCATTTAAGGTTCTTTACAAACTGTCCATGAAACCAGTCTTGGGTTCCAGTCATGTGCCAAAGTCCCACCCATCTGTCATGGTGCATATGGTGACAGGTTGAACAAAGAGTGGCTAAAACGGAACGCTAACAAATATGATGTTACTTTTCCAACTATTTCATTCACTAGCATGCCAAATTTCACCTACAATTCTTTCCCCATAGATTACTGTTGCTAGAGGGGAGGTCATAGTGAGATGCTGATTTTATATGCACATCCCAGGTAAACTGGGCACTTCGTGGAGCGTTTTTCAAGGTCTGCCAGCATTGTAGAGTGCACTCCAACTCCTCCAGCTTGTAATATATTTAACTACATCAAGTGCCTCTATAGAGAAATGTAAGTTTATCAACTTCATCTACAGCTGGTAGACAAAGGCCACAGTCCCTCTAACCTTTTGCTTACAATAGAATGATCCAGAGTTTGAACATCTTGTGGTGAATTTCCAGGTCATTGAGAAATATATTGAACTATGGGTAGATCAGCAAGTGGCAAGCAAAGGTCCGGGAAATGTGACAATTATTTTTCTTACAGGCCCAGTGGCTTATTTAAAACAGATTTATGGCCGGCATGTACACCCATATAGGTGCCTTATAGCTAAGCAAATGTAGTGTACTCTAATGTAAAACATTAAACATAAGCCTTGCTTGTACATTAGGACACAAACAGTGAGAGCATTTTTCCTAATATATTTTCTAAGCTTCAAATAAACCGGAGTAGGTAGGGACTAATCCATTGAGCACAGTTTTCATAGGTTTGCAGATCTTATTTCGTGTTATACAATTTTCTACGCAGAGAAGGTGGACTGGAACATTCCTTTTCCAGTACCATAATGGACAGGGTTGTGAAACTTAAGGAAAGGAAATTCAACAGAAAGACACAGGCCTTCTTGGTTTTAATAAATGATTAAGCCCGTCAATTTATTTGCAGTATGCACTGGCTATGGTACCTTGCATTAGCCATCTTCTCTTTGAGGTAAACAGGCTTGAGCTTCTCAAACTAGAAAAAGAATAATCCCATGGGAGCCAAGGGCAGGGGAGAAGAACCCGAGCCTCATTGGCAGACATTCCCCTCTGTTGCAAAAAGGTGTTCAGGCCTGGCATTGTGTGGAGAACGATTTCTACACCAACACTACCACTTGTAGCAGAATACATCCAGATTTCAATACAGCATTGAACCTGAAGAGCAGGTTGGAGACAGTTATATTTGCGGCAATGGCTCCTCCGCTATGGCAGAGGAGCGTCACCCCTCCTGCCACCCACTTCCCCACCCTCGCCAGCTGCCTCAAACGGCAGGAAAGAAAAAATAAAACAATAGTAAACACGTTTTATTATAGTTTTATTTTTCCTTTGCTGCCGAGTCTTTGAGGGCGTGCCATGCAGATGAAAGGTTGCAGGGGGAGAAGTAAGTGCACTGTGATCAGTGCGCATTACTGTTTGGCCGACTGTCTCAAGCCAGCCAAACCCTTCATACACACTGGAGCAGTCTCCAACCCGAGCTGCATTGACAGGTTGGAGACTGCAGACACATGCTCTCAGTCTCACTCAGTGGCGTAACAAAACTTGAAGGGGCCCCCCTGCAAATTGCATGGAAGGGGCCCTATGCTCTGGTCCCAGTCATGAGCTCTCAGGCCAAGGGCCCGCCGCCCATGCACAGTGCCGGGGGTCCCCGTGGAGCTGGGGCATCCCCACACCATGAGGCAGCAGGGGCTAATTTTACACCACTGACATACCTACATACAGCATGGTTGTCTTTATAACCAATACAGATCTAACACGAAATATGAAAAAACTGTCTCTATATATTTCCTTCCAAAATGCCAAGACATGCAGCTTGTCACCAAGTAAACTTAAGTAAAATTCCCTACTATAAAACTAGTGGGTACTGCAGTGAGTCCCCCAATACGTCCCCCCGCACTAGATAACACTCTGGAATCTCTCCAGACACCCACCTACCTCACAGTACCTCTACCAGCTGGTTGTCACCTTCAAACAAGGTCTCATCATGGTCTTCACATTCAAACAGGGCTCCTCCCCCAAACTACTTCATTGTAATCCTGAGTCGGTAGAAGCCTACTCGCAACCAACACAAACAGAATCTTCCGAACTGCAACCAAACCAGCTAGTGAAGCATCCGGCTCCCGTCCCTTTCAGTTAACAGGGCTACTAAACAGGAACTCTCTTCCAGCCAAAACTTGCTAAATCGCTATTTGTTCTGTACTCCTTTCCTTTGCATGTGCAACACAATATAGCAATGTGGCATTGCGCTAAAAAATTATAAATCTGCCCCAAGGCCATGTTCGCGCTAGAAACACTTTTGCGGCTGCAAATTGTGTATCCACAGACAAGCAACAGCATAGAGTTTGCCAGTTAGTAGGTGTGCAAACCCTGCCCAATTATGCAGGAATAGAGCATAACACATAACAAATTGTTAGTCCTCATTCCTGTATATTCAGGCAACACATGTGCACAATTTGCTCCTGCGATTTACTTCAGTTTTTTTCTGCAACAAATTGTGGGTTCAAACTCCCACAAACTGAGGACAGACAGTATTCATATTTTATGCACAAACATGTTTGCACACAAAATAGAATATTAGTGGCTCATAGTCATTGCTCATAACCACAAAAAGTTCTAAAATAATGCCAAAGAAACATGCTGCCATATATAGGGACTTTACAAGACAAAGCACATTGGCCAGAGTTCCAACACAACAATCGCAACAGCCTCTAGCTGAAAACGGAGTTTGTAGCTAGTGGTAGATAATACATCATCTCAGCTCGTATCACTCAAGCAATTTATACATTTCATGTTCAAGAATGTGAAATAATTGTAAAGAAAGTTACAGGAATACATCTTATATCTTCCATGCAATGCTGCTTCATCATATGGTGCACTAGAGAGGTGATTTAGAGCAGACTTCGTGCCTGATGCATAAAACTGGCTTCTTGCAGGACATTAATTCCACTGAACAGCGACAAGCCACTCCCTTTGTAGAGGGAGTCCCTTGCACCACAGAGGACAATTGTCACAAAAAAAGCATGTCTCCCACCTCACTATTGAGGCAGGAATGAGAGTGTGACTACATGAAAACTGGCAAATGCTTGAATGGAGGCCCAGAGGACACAGCACACCCCTATCCCGGCATTCCAGTTCAGAGTGTCTGAATGACAAACTGGAACCCCTCAGGAGACAAGGGTCACCATTCAAGGATGTGGCTTACTGTGACTGTGACCTCCGAGACAGCATGCAGTGAGTCTGTGGGACCGCTGTCTGCCACCATCTCACAAAGTCTTCAGACATCACAAGCAATTTTGACAGCTTACACACTGCCAAGTTTGCCTGCAGGTAGTTGCTACTCATCTGATGTCATACTTTGCGCGCAGAAACTCGCCACAAATAATGGGTGCATTACATTAAGAATCACAAGGAGGGAGGTGGAGCTAAGTATGCTGTCCCAGATGCTGCTTTTCCTGGACAGCAGTCTGAGGTGCGCCCAATGCCGCTGACCGGTCCCACAATCACAAAGGCCTGGGATGGAGGCCTGCTTCATATGCATCCCTGCAGTTCAATATCGCAAAATGATGCCCTCCTCCCTGCAGAATGTCACGAGGGGCCCAGGCTCTCACAGATCGCACATATTTATTAGTCTTGGGCTCAGTGCCCCTCCCCACCTTGTTGATGGGTTGCCCCATCCCTACGCCCCAGGGGCCTGCATTACGCCTCTGTCATGGGGTACCTTTTGCTGGGCCTCTGCCTGCCAGTGATGTCAGCTGAACAGTGTTTCTTTTCTGAGTATTTTGTTCGGCCTGGGAAAGCAGAGTAGCTTTCCCGAGTGTTTAAATATTTCTTATTTCCATGGCACACCGCACGCATTCTGTCTGGAATGCACTGTCATGCCTAAAGGGCTGAGGGGCCCTCTCCGAAACATGGAACCTTGGGGGCCCCCCGCACCGCGGAGCCTGCGGGGGCCTTCGTTACGCCCCTGGTCTCACTGGAGGCGCAATTCAGAGCACTGCCAATCCTGACACTGCTTCAAGCAGCATGAGAGCAGCATCGGGATTGGCCACAGTGGGGTCTGGGAGCCAAAGAGAACGACGCTGCCTGCTACAGGCAAGTTAATTGTTGTCAATGTATTTTGTCGTCCCGCGATCCATTCCATTCCCCCCAACGCCCTCCCCCTCCCCGACAACACCAGCTGCAACTGTCTGTTTGGCCACCGATCGAAATAGTGTCAGGTACCACAGGAGTGTTAGGCAAGGAGTTAGACAGTTGGAGATTGGAGAAGAGTGAGAAACCAGTAGCTACACTGGATTGCAGTGAAGCCAGGAAAGTAGCTTTGATTAGCTGGTGACGGACTGAAGGGGACCGATTTACCCAAGAGAGAGAGACTTTCAAGTCCTTACCAGATGTGGGGTTTTGATCTTGTGTCTTAAAGACAGATTTAGCCAACTTTAAAATGAGGCCCACAATGTGAGAAAACATGCCATTTTAATTTATTTAGAAAGCCATCCATGCAATGTTCTGAAAGGGTGGCACCATCCATGCATTGTTTTGAAAGGGTGGTGGATTCAAAAGATTGAACACCAGAAAGTGGAAGTTGGAGAGAGTCATTTCAATTCTTGAAAAATTCATCAAAGGCACAAAGGAAAAATTTAAGTTTACCCATGGGTGTAGCGGGCATTCCTATCGTCACTGTCCCAAACAGAACCCAGCCACTTCCTTTTCATGAACATTGGGGTGTCTTTCTATGCCTTATATAAATGAAGTACATTGCTCCCACGCACGCTGCCAACTAGTTTATAGGTCCGAAGCACGGCACTTTTTCTGCCTCTTAAATGTCGGTAGTGACCTGTGCACTCCCACGTAGAAGAATATTGAGAATAATAGACGTTTCTAGTTAAACAGGATTTTACGAGGCCGATGAATGAAAGTTACTATTTAGAATTCCGATTGCGCTGGCAACGTTTTGTTAAACATGAGTAGAGAAGAGATTACGAATTCTTAGTATCATTCTCAAGTTCTTAAGGGAGTGCTGTGAATGCACTATCTCGTTTTTACAACAGAGTGCACATATAGGTCGTTTTTACAACAGAGTGCACATATAGGTCAATGTGTTACAAATGAACAGAGCTGCATTAGAACTTTCCATAGTGGTTCAACATGGCAGAAGTTAGCAAGACTGAATCTACGTTCAAAATTCAAGGCCCGTGATTATATTGCTGGTTTGAGTTGCACAATTTGGATGCAAAGGTTCTGTTTAAGTTCCCAGCATAGGAGATTGATCGTGGTTTTCTTTATGTGATAGAGGCCCGAAGAGAACTACAGAAAAGTGGTCTATTCTTCTTTTCTATTACATATGGTCTTGTGATGTTGCGCATTTCAGTGTAGGATAATTGTAAAATTGTAAAATTTTACTTTTAACTGAGAATAAAATCAGAATCTAATTTGAGATGGTTCGGGTATTCTTCACAGGTAGCACCAAAGAAAGTGTCAAGCTAAAGAAGGTGTGTGCACTGTGGGTAACTTTGATATTTGAATGAACCGTGAGTCATAATTCTTCATTAGGAAATTAAATATATATACATAAATATACTACAACATTAGACTCACAGTGGTCTAATGACATTATCAATATAGAGAGATAAAGAATATCATATAAGAGAAGAAACGATGGGGGAGGAGAGGGGCAAGATAAAAGACAAAGCTAATAATGGAAAAGAAGGGTATTGAACATGATAAACCAGTTACGATCTTTTAAGATTCTTTTTTTTATTATAATCGCAGAATAAGTTGTGAAGCGAGCAAATGTATTTAGAGCCACTAAGTTATTATATGTATAAAATATGTAATATAGTATTTATTGGGAATGACAAAAGATCATAAAGATTAATTAATAAACCAATAACAGATACATAAATCAATAGATAATTGGAAAATAGATGAAGTAGATGAGGAGAAAGATGGGTGAATAAATAGAAGAGTAAATAGATAAGGGAGTGAAAAGTGAAGAAATAAAAGTCAAAGCCATCTTTACCCGGTAAGAAGAGGTCAAATGTGAAAAGAGAGAAGGGGAAAGAATATGAAGAGAAAGGAGGATGGAGAGAAAAAGAAAGAGGAAGGAAATAAACAAAACAAACAAAAGATGAAAATAAAAAAGTGGAAATAAAAAGGTGAAATAAAAAATGGGGAAGATAGTAGACAAGGGGAGATAAGGAAAGTATTTAAGAAGCTCGGAGAAAAGAAGCCCATACTTGTTGGAATATTTCTTCTTGATCCTGAAGTTTATATATTATACGCTCATGTGATGCAGTTTGAATCATCGCAACCATCCAATCCTCCATAGAGGGAGGGCTGGATGATTGCCATTATCGTACAGATTTTGGCTGTAGAGAGTCCAGTATGTAAAAGGTGGCACTGATGACGTGAGATTTATTTCATTTTATTTATTTAAAAGGTTTTATATAGCGCTGGCTAGAACCGAGGGTATCAGAGAGCTTTACAAGGACAGTGATAAAAAAGTTACAAAATAACATTTGTATAAAGAGATAAAAATACAAGACCGTTATAACATTATAAACGCTGCAGATATTACATCTGGTTGTAAATAAAGAATACCATTGGGCAATAACAAAAATTGGATAATAAAACTAGTGAAGGATGGTTAGAGGTGGAGGGGTGGAAGGTGTGAAGGTGGGGGTGGAGCTGAGGAGAATGATGGGAAAGGTGATAGAAGGGGTAACTACAAAAGAAAATAGAGGGGAGGTAGCCGAATATGTATGAATGAGAAGGGGGGGGGGGGAGGAGGAGTGAGACAGGCAATCAGTTGAGGGAACCTCATATGGCCAGGGTTCGATTACAATCTATGTTGGGTGAACAGGATTAAGGCCCCAGAATCTGTTGAGAAGATGCAGCTTGAGGTCCTTTTTGAAGCCGAGGTAATAGGGTTGCAACGTAGGTCTTTATGGAGTGGGTTTCAAAAGGTGGGCGCGTTACCGAAGACTGTGTAGATTTCTTGTTTAACAAGGGGGGGTACAAGGATGAGAGCGTTGATGCTCATCATTGCTCTAAAGCAGCAGCTTTGTGGAGATAAAATGGGGTGTGTTGGTGGAGGGCTTTGTGCGTAAAGCAGGCGTTCTTGTAGATGGATCTGCCTTCGATGGGAAGCCATTTAAGACCCTTGAGGACAGGGGAGATGTGATAAAACCGCTTACAATCCAAAATAAGTCTGGCCGCAAGGTTAAGGACCAATTTAATTGGGGCTAAGTGGACTTTTGGCGTTCCAGAAAGAATGGCATACCAGAGTCCAATCTAGAAAGTATAAGTGATTGCACAACTAGTTTAAAGTCATCAGCAGGAATGAAGGGTTTAATTTTCTTGAGGTGTTGGAGAAGTAAGAGCTCCTTTCGCAGCATTTTTTATGTGGGGAGTACGACTGAGGTTTTGGTCAATGCTTATTTCAAGGGATTTTAAGTAGTTAGAGATGGAAAGAGTGCAGTTGAGAGCTTTAAGGTCAGATATCCAGTGTTGGATGGGGAGCCGGTTGTTTTAGAATGATTTCTGTTTGTTAGGGTTTAGTTTGAGGTTATTGTGATGGAACCAGTGTTGAATTTTAGTCAGGGTATCATTGAGGTTTAGAATGTCAGCCTGAGATTTAATCTTATAGTAAAGTTGGGTATCATCCGTGTACAGGTGGAAATTGATTCCTGCTTGCTTAAGAATGAGGATGAGGGGTTGCGTGAAGAGGTTGAATAGAGCAGGCAAGAGTATAGAACCCTGGGGAACACCCAAAGAGACAGGCATAGGTTTAGAGAGGCAATCATGGAGTTGAATTTATTTATTATTTAAGATGTTTTATATAGCGCTGGCCAGACCCGAAGGTATCCGAGTGCTTTACAGCAGATAGGAAAGAAATCACATAAAAGAGACAAAGGTAAACATAAGTGTTCAGAAGTCCCAGTGTGCTGTGTGTCCGAGGAACGTCATTGAGGTAGAGAGGTCCAGAGGTAGTCTTGATGCGTGCACAAAGTCTTGGGCTAAATCTTCCTCCGAGAGATGGTGCACAAGGAGGGGGTTAGGGAGGGGGGATGAGGTAGGGAGTGGTGGAGCATTGATTGGTGGCTGCAGAGTGCGGGCTTGTGTGTTTCGGATTTCAGTTCGGGAAGGCACGGTTGAGGTCGAGGTATTTTAGGTGTCTTTTGAATTTTATTAAGGAGGGGATAGTCCTGATATCGACGGGGATGAAGTTCCAGATTTTGGGTACATTTCTTGCAAAGGAACGCGACGCAGTTTTTTGTTTGCGTGTTTTCAAAGGGATGAGTAGGAGGGTGTTGGAGCTCCTGAGGTTTCTTGACTGGACAGCTTTCTTGAGTTTGGAGGCCAGGTATTCCGGTTTCCCTGTGTGCAGGGTTTTGTGCCTGAGGCAGGCAGTTCTAAAGCTGGCACGTATTTCCACTGGGAGTCTTTTTAGTTCAGGAGATAAGTGGTCATATTTTTTTACTCCGGTGACCATTCTGGCAGCAGCATTGAGAGTTGTTTTGAGTGGCGCTAAGTGGGAGAGAGCTGTACCGGGGAGGACCGAGTTCCCATTGTCCAGTCTAGATAACACCAGTGATTGGGTGGCTTGTTGGAGGTCCATGGGCGGAATGAAGGATTTAATTTTGGTGAGAAGCTTCAGATTGAGGAAGGCACTCTTCGATGAGATCTTCATTCCTAGTGATTTTACAGAGTTAGCCAGGGTGAGATTACCGTTGAGAGCATCAATTGCTTTCAGCCACTCTACGATTTGAGGGTTTTTGTCTTTGTTGGAGATGAGGAGGATTTTGTTTTTTTCTTGATTGAGTTTAAGGTGGTTTGTTGATAGCCATTGTTGAACTACTCTAAGAGTGTTATTGAGTCTTAGAATGTCGTTAATGGAGGAGCTTTCCAAGTAGATCTGGGTGTCGTCTGCATATCGGTGGAAGGGGATGTTGGCTTTTTTCAGAATGGTGTTGAGGGGTTCCATGTATATGTTGAACAGTTGAGGGGAGAGTACTGAGCCTTGGGGAACACCTCTGTTGAAGGGGAGTACGTTGGACGTAAAGGATTAGATTTTTATCCTTTGGGAGCGATTGTGAAAGAAGGAGGAGAACCATTGAAGGACCACCTCGTCTGCACCTACTCGGTCTTTGAGATCCTTGATGAGAAGATTGTGATATACTGTGTCAAAGGCTGCCGAAAGGTCTAGGAGGATGAGTAGGCAGCATTGACCAGTTTCTAGGGACTTGAGGTCATCCACGATGTTAAGGGTCGCAATTTCAGTGCTACAGCCTTTTCTGAAGCCCGATTGATGGTCTAGCAGGTTGATATTGTCAATGTGCTGATTCAGTTGACAGAGAACGCATTTCTCGAAGATTTTGGCTAGGAAGGGGAGATTGGAAACAGGTCTGAAGTTGTTCAGGTCGTTGGGTGTCTAGGCCTGGGGTTTTCAGTAGTGGTGTGACTGACTTTGAGGCAGTCTGGTATGATGCTGGTTTTTAAGGAGCGGTTTATGATTTTACACCATTGTGGTGCAAGGGAGAGTTTCAGCTTTTTGGTCATTTGGGTGGGTACAGGGTAGAGGATGAGGGCTTGGAGGAGGAGATTAAGCTTCAGGTATGGGGCCGACGGATCTCCAGGCTTTCGTAGGGAGCAAGCTACAGGCGGTATTGAGTGCTGTGGCTACGTTTTTGCAGGAGGGATTGAAGTTTATCTCAAGTGATTGCAAACTTCTTCAACGACAAATTCATCAAGATTGAGCAAAGTTGTCACATAGGTCTTTGGAGGCCTGGACTGGGGTTGCAGAGGACTTGGAAGTTTGTTGCTTGATGATGTTAAAGAGTTCTTTTCGCCTGTTTTTTCGTGTTGTGAAGAGCGGTGCAGAAAAAGTTGTTTTTTTCATTATTGATGGATTAATTTGCTGGGTTTGGTGTTGGAAGAAGGAGGTGAACAATTTGAGTACAGGACCATTGAAGCCGAAACGATCTGAGCGTGTTGAGTAAGGCTGAGTGGTATACAGTATCAAAGGCCGCAGAGAGGTCGAGGAGAATGAGAAGGGAGGTCTACCCCTGTCGAGGGAGTGGTGGATGTCATCCATAATGTTGAGCATGGCAGTTTCTGTACTGCAGCCCTTTCTAAAGCCGGACTGTATTGGGTCCAAAAGGTTGAAAGAGTCGATGTGTTTGTCCAGTTGGAGCTGGGCGCATTTTTCAAGGGCCTTAGATAGAAGAGGAAGGCTGGAGATGGGTCACAGATTGTTGAGGTCATTAGGGTCAGCTGTAGTGTTTTTGAGGGTGAGAGTGATTTGCCCCATTTGGAGGGAACCAGGGACACAGCACGTGGCCAAGGAGACGTTTATGATGGTGTTCCAAAATGGGGCAATGATGTATTTTAAATCTTTAACAATGTTAGCAGGGAGAGGGTCCCTAGTATGACCGGAAGGTTTAAGCTTAGTGATGATGTTGAGGACATCATGCTCAGTAACTGGGCAGAAGTTATGCCAAGATGCACTATTTTTTAGCTGGGGGTTGGCAAAGTAGGGTACAGGCGAGACAACCGCGAGGGGGTGATGAACCGCGTCCGGAGAAGGAGTAGGGGCGAGATGGGATTTGGCAGAAATGTCATAGGCGGGTGAAGAGCAAAGTGGAGGGGGAGATAAGGCAAAGGACTGGTCAATCATAGCGATTTTTTCTGAAAAGAAGTTCGCGATTTCTACCCATCTCTCGCTAAATGCCATCAATTAGGGTGGGGCAGCAGCTGTTTGGTTTTTGATGATGCTGAATAGTTCCCTGGGTCTATTTTTAGCAGGGTCAAGTTGGGCACGAAAGAAGGTGGCCTTTTCATTGAGGATGTGTTTTTGTAATTAGCCTTTGCGGCTCTCAGGAGAGCAGATTAGAGGGGGAAGGGTGTCTCCATGTACGTTGGGTCAGCCTAAACTAAGCCTAAGCCTAAGCATTAAACCAGGATTTAGCGTTTTTTTTTTTATTTGGCTGGGGTTATTTGGTCCAGGACTTCGATGATGGATTTGTTGTAATGTTCGGCAAGGTTGTTTGCGACGCTGAAGTTGCGCATTGATCATAGTCTCTAGATAGCCTGGGGGAATAAGGTGAAGATTTCTGGTTAATTTCCTGTGTTTGATGCTTTTAAGGGAGGGGGAAGTCTTGGAGCAGGAGATCATGAAGAGGATAAGGTGATGGTAGGACCAGTCAATGGGTACAATGCGGGAAAGGGAAGCCAAATCTTTGCTTGTAGTTATGGCATCAAGCATTGCCCATTTGGAATATGTTGGTGAACAGTAGAGTTGTATCAAGTCATTAATGACGAGTAGGTCATTGAGGAGGTTAACCGCAGAATTGAATATGCTACTTACCAGTATGCATCTGTTCTTGGCATGTAGGGCTGCTAACATTCATATCTTAGCATTAGATCGCCGCCTAGTGTTGGGTCCGGATGATCGCACATTGTTGTCCTGGAAGAGTCTTCGAAGTATCCTGAGATAGGTGGCTCCTCCCCTGGACTACAGTGCGCATGGGCATCGGCTCCATCCCCAGATTGTTTTTCGCCATTGTGGCAGAGGATGGAGTAAAAAGTGTAAAGGATGTCCATGCTAATGATTGAATACAATAGTATATCTGCAGCTGCGACAGGCACCGGGGAGGAGGGTGGGCGATATGAATGTTAGCAGCCCTACATGCCAAGAACAGATGCATACTGGTAAGTAGCATATTCAGTTCGAGGCATGTGGGCTGCTAAATTCATATCTTAGCATAGAATACATAGCAGTCCCTCCATCAGCGGCGGTTGCCCGTGCCAGCTGCAGAAACCTGAAAAAGTGTCTTGAGAACAGCCTGTCCTACAGCCGCTTGCTGTTTGGAATGTACATCAACACAGTAGTGTTTTGTAAAGGTATGTGGTGTAATCCACGTGGCTGCTCTGCAAATGTCCTCTAGAGGAATGTTTCCTAGGAAAGCCATGGATGCCCCCAATTTGCGTGTGGAGTGCGCCTTTGGGGGTATTGTTAAAGTGCGCTTGGCTTTTTGATAACAGATTTGAATGCACTTAACAATCCATCTGGCTATTCCTGCTTTGGAAATCGGGTTGCCTTTGCGTTGTGGTGAGAAGGCAACAAAAAGTTGTTTCGTTTTCCTAAAGTGTTGTGTCCTGTCTATGTAGTACATCAATGCCCTCCGTACGTCTAACGTATGGAGCATTCTTTCCGCCACTGTTTGTGGGTTCTGGAAGAATGCCGGCAAATCGATAGTTTGGTTGAGATGAAAATGTGACACCACCTTTGGAAGGAATTTGGGGTTAGTACGTAGCACTACCCTATTTGGATGAATCTGAATGAATGGCTCTTGGATTGTGAGCGCTTGTAGCTCACTAACACGCCTTAGTGACGTAATAGCAATTAGGAAAGCAACTTTCCACGTTAGGAATTGCAGTTCACACGAGTGCAGTGGCTCAAATGGTGGTCCCATCAGTCTGGTGAGGACCACATTGAGGTTCCACACCGGAGCTGGCGGTGTTCTTGGGGGAATGACTCGTTTCAGACCTTCAAGAAACGCTTTAATGGCAGGCACCCTGAAGACCGAGAGATGCTGCCTGTTTTGAAGGTAAGCTGCGATGGCGGATAGATGTATCCGAATAGAAGTGAACGCTAGTTTGCACTTATAAAGGTGTAACAGATAGCAAATGATGTTAGGGATAGATGCATCTAGCGGGTTTATGTCATTGTCTGCACAGTAAATGACAAAACGCTTCCATTTTGCGGCATAGCATGCTCTGGTTCACGGCTTCCTCGCCTCCTTGATGATGTTCATGCATTCAGGAGGTAGGTTGAGGTATCCAAACTCTAAGACTTCAGGAGCCAGATCGCTAGGTTGAGCTGTTGCGGATCTGGATGCTGAATTTCTCCATGGTTCTGCGTCAGAAGTCTGGGCGTGAGGCGCAGTCTTTGATGCGGTACCACTGAGAGTTCGAGGAACGTGGTGTACCAGGCCTGGCGCGCCCACGTTGGAGCAACTAGGATGAGTGTCATCGAGTGTTGCCTTAGTTTTCTCGCCACCAGTGGTATCAGAGGTGTCGGGGGAAAAGCGTACGCAAATTTGCCTGACCAGTTCATCCATATCGCATTGCCCTGCGATTGCGGGTGTGGGAACCTGGCGGCGAAGCTTTGGCATTTTGCGTTTTCCCTTGTGGCGAACAGGTCTATGTCTGGACGACCCCACCTTTGGAAGTACGGCTGGAGTACTGATGGATGTATCTCCCACTCGTGCATTTGATGGCTGTATCTGCTGAGCAGATCCGCCATCTGATTGTCCTTCCCTGGGAGGTGTTCTGCCATGAGGAAGATGTTCCTCTGAATGGCCCACTTCCACATGCTCTGAGCCAGGTGAGACAGCTGCGGTGAGTGGGTGCCCCCCTGCTTTTGGATGTAGTACATCGCGGTCATGTTGTCCGTCCGGACTAACACCACTTTGTTGCACAGATGTACAATGAAGGACTTGAGCGCCATGAAGATCGCCATCAGTTCTAGATAGTTGATGTGCATCTTCTGTTGCTGCGTCGTCCATAGTCCCTGCACCGTGTAAGTGAGCAGATGAGCTCCCCATCCCTGGAGAGATGCGTCCGTTGTCAGGATAACCTGTGGCACTGGCTCCTGGAACAGTCGGCCCTTGCAAAGGTTGTGTGGAGTCCACCAATGCAGAGAGTTGTATGCCCGACTGGTAACCAACACTAGGTCTGTTAATTGTCCCTGAGCCTGTGTCCACTGATTTGCTAAGCACTCCTGGAGCGGGCGCATATGCAACCGTGCGTGAGGGACTATGAAGATGCAGGAGGCCATCATGCCTATCAACTGCATGAACACTCTTGCTGGAAGTGAGTGTCTCGGTCTGAACTTCTGGATTAGAGACTGCATGCTGTCTATCCTGACCTGGTTTGGTTGCGCCTTGGCCGTCAGGGTATTGATTGTCGCACCCAGAAACTGCCGGACATGTGCCGGCTGAAGGTGTGACTTTGGGTAATTCAACGAGAAACCCAGGTCGTGGAGGAGGTGAATGGTAGTCGACATGTCCGTGGCGCACTGTTGTTCCGACCTGGCTTGAACGAGCCAGTCGTCGAGGTAGGGGTAGACATGGATGTTCTGCCTCCTGAGGTGCGCTGCTACTGTCGCCAGGCACTTGGTAAACACCCTTGGGGCTGTTGTGACTCCGGAGGGTAGGACTTTGAACTGATAATGCGTGCCTTGGATAGTGAACCTGAGGTACTTTCTGTGGGACGGGTGTAGTGGAATGTGGAAATAAGCATCCTTGAGGTCTAAGGTTGCTAAGAAGTCTCCTTTGTTTAACATAGGAAGAATCTGTTGCAGTGTAAGCATATGGAAATGCTCTGACAGTATATACAGATTGAGGGGACGGAGATCCAGAATTGGTCTGAGAGATCCGTCCTTCTTTGGAATGAGGAAGTACAGGGAATATACCCCTGTGCCTTCCTCCCCCACTGGCACGAGCTCGATTGCTCCTTTTTGCAGCATCACCACCACTTCCTGCTGCAATAAGTGCAAGTGCTCTGCGGACATAGGTCTTTGCCTTGGTGGAATGTTGGGTGGAGTGGATTTTAACTCTAGACAATAACCGTACTGGATAAGTTGTCGCACCCACCTGTCTGTGGTGATGTTGATCCAGACGGGCAGGAACTGCTGTAGTCTCCCCCCGACAGGTGTTAAGTGGTCGGGGGGCAGTGACAGAGAGTCACTGGTTGCTTGGGGCAGAGGAGCGTGAATTGCTGGTCCCTCTGCCGCGTCCTTTGTTGCTGTTTCCCCTGTAGCCCCTCTTGTTCTGTTTGGGGTACGAGGATTGTGCTCCACCTCTAGGGAACTGTGACTGCTGACCCATCTGTCCTCTGGTGACTCCACGGGCACCTGAGCGACGAAAACTATTGCCACGAAACTGCTGTGATTGTAGGGCCCCCATAGATTTAGCAGTTTCGGTGTCTTTTTTAATTTTTTCCAGGGTGGTGTCAACATCTGGACCAAACAGTCTATCAGGATTGACTGGTTGATTAAGTATGGTTGTTTGAATGTCAGGTTTAAACCCCGATATGCGGAGCCACGCCTGTCGTCTCAGCATGACACTGGTGTTAATGGCCCTAGCGGCTGTGTCCGCGGCATCAAGTGCACACTTTATGGCCGCGTTGGAGATCAGTTGTCCTTCCTGTATAATCATTTTGGTGCCCTCTTGAAACTGCGGAGGCAGGTGTTGCACAATTTGCTCTAGTGTGTCGTAATATGACCTATCATAACGAGCCAGTAGTGCCTGTGTATTTGCAATACGCCAGAAATTGGCAGCTTGCGCAGCCACTCTTTTGCCTCCTGCCTCTAGCACTTTGGACTCCTTATCCGGGGGAGGAGCTTCACCCGTTGTTTGGGAGTTGGCCCTTTTACGGGCATTTGCGACCACAAGGGAGTCAAGCGGCAACTGTCCCCGAATGTATGCAGGGTCTGCAGGCGCTGGTCTGTACTTTTTTTCAATACGTGGGTTGACCACCCTCGCCCTGGTAGGCTCTTTAAAGATGTCCGCAGCATGCTTGAGGACCCCTTTGAGCATAGGCAGTGTCTTTACAGTTCTTTCCGAGACTGAAAAAGTGTCGAATAGAAAGTCTTCTTCAACTGGGTCAGCATGCATGTCCACATCATGATTAGCAGCTGCCCTCTCAATGAGTGCATGGAAACCTGCAGAATCCTCTGTTGGGGATGCACGTGTACTGAAAGCCTGTGGGTCTTGTCCCACATTTTGGGTGCCTTGGTCCCCAATGTCATCATATGAATCCTGCTGTGCATCTGGTTCATTGACCGGGAAAGTGTATTGGTCATCTTCATCATAGCCCTCACTTTCAGAGTGGTCTGGAGACGGTGTTGGGCTCCATCTTGGAGGGGGCTGGATAGGTTCCATGAGGCCTGAGGCGTCCTGTGGAAACTTTTTCTTCTTCAGTGGGATGACATAGGATTCCACCGGCTGTGAAGTGATCTTCCTTTTGTAAAGGGTTAATTTGCCCGTGTCTGCGTCTATGAAGCACTCCGAATCCTCTTCTGAGTCGAGTACTCGCGCTGAAAATGCCCCTGCCGTAGAAGATTCCGACTTCTTTGGCGTCGATTTTGATGAAAAGGCCTTCGGCGCCACTTTTGGCGGCAGAAGGAAGATGAGTTTACTTGCGGGCTTGACCGGGACGTCTGTCGCCTTCTGCGGCGATGGCGCCGGCGCCGACGAAGCAGAGGCCTTCTCCCTAATTCTTTGTAGTGAAGAAGCAATGAGAGATGCGTCGGTGACAGTGGCCTTTGGCACCGACGAGGTGGCCTTGCCTTCGGATCCGACGTTCTGTTGGTCTTTTGGAGGGTTGGACGATGATGCCACGTCCGCCGACCCAGAGTCCTTGGACCGATGCGCAGATGTCCCAGTCGGAGCCGGAGCTGTGTCGCTGGCTTTGGCGGGCTTCGCCGGCGCCGGCGCGCTTGTCTTGTGCGTGCCACCCTTTTTAGAGGATCTCTCCTCCGGCGCCGATTTCGACCCTGTGGAATCGCCAGATTTCTTCGACTTCTGCGGACCGGAGGTCGACGGAGTCGATGAGGCTGCAGGCTTATTCGTTTTTGTTGTTATGATCGCCATCTTAGGGACGCCTGAGTCCTTAAGTTTCGGTTTCGGTTTCGGGTCGGCCATTTTAGGTGTAGTCGATACCGTTGCTTTCAGTTTCGGTTTCGATACCCTCTGCGCAGCAAGTATGTCCGTGGCCGGGCCCGCAGGCGGGGCCGTGGCTTGCGCTACGGGGTCTTGGGTAAGGCCGACAGGCGATCCCGTGACCCGCTCCTTATGTCCGTAAACTTCGGGGCATAGCTCGTCCTCTGAGCTATCTTCCACGGCCCCATAAACCTCTTCGTCGTCCCCTACCTCGTCGACGTATTCAAGGCCTTGACCCACGACTCAGTCGTCGTCTTCCGGATCTGCCTCGACCTCCGTCTCGGGCGGGGAGATTTGAAGATGATGGCTCCGGTCCTCCTCTTCTTGGTCGTCGAAGATGTTTTCTGGATCCGGGGCCGCTTGTTTGGCCACAAGGCGCACCGCGCGCCGAATCGTGAGAGTCTTCTTTGACCTGAAACTCGCACAGGCCCTGCAGCTTCCTTCGTCATGATCTGGCAAAAGGCATTTGTTACAGACCGGGTGCACGTCTATATGTGGGTATTTGGACCCACAGAGCGGACAGAGCTTAAACGGACTCCGCTCCATGTTGGAAAATCGGTGTCGAGTCGCGATGAGAAGGCCTCGATGTCCGAAGAGTTGAAAAACTCCGCTTATTCCGGCTCCGAGAGACGGAAGAACTCGAGACCGCACGCAAACAATACCGACGTAAAGAACACACAGCCTTTTGGCCGTTTAAAGTTATGTTTTCTCGGTTCCGACGGAGAGACGTCGAGACCGCATCCGAACCCAATGGCGGAAAAAAACAATCTGGGGATGGAGCCGATGCCCATGCGCACTGTAGTCCAGGGGAGGAGCCACCTATCTCAGGATACTTCGAAGACTCTTCCAGGACAACAATGTGCGATCATCCGGACCCAACACTAGGCGGCGATCTAATGCTAAGATATGAATTTAGCAGCCCACATGCCTCGAACCATCCTTTTTGTTCCAATGGCGATTAAAGTCTCCAAGGAAGAGGTTTTTGGAGTTGGAAATCGAGGATTGGGTGAGGAGGTCGGACAATTCCTCCACAAAGGGGAGAGGGTCACCAGGGGGATGGTAGATATTATGTAGTCGGATAGGAGGGGAGCCCTGTACTCTAAGTTCAGCACCGATGTATTCAAAAGTAAGATGATCAGGGTTCTGAACAAGTGAGAGTTCGAGTTCATCCTTGTAGATAACGGCAAGGCCCTCTCCAATGTTGTCAAGCCTATCTTTTCTGAGAATGGAGTAACCCGGGGGAGCGAGCAGATCAAGAATAGAAGAGGAGTGGGCATTGAGCCAGGTTTCCGTGAGAAATGCGATGTCTATGGCTTCACTTAGGATGGTTTCAGAGATTTCTGATGCATGTCGGGCAGCCAATCGACAGTTAACCAGCATGCAGTCTTGGAGATAGGGGTGGGGGAGCATTATTGAGTTCCTGGGGGACAGGAGAGGAGAGATGCCTCGGGGCGTGGGATGGTCTAGGACAACAGTTACCATGAGGTGATCCACATGAAGTATCGCAAGCAGTAGAATGACATGTGGACTCCCAGGATTATGCAATAAAATAATAGAAGTGGTAAGATGAAGTCGGAGAGGAATAGTCTCCTTAAGTGTACTTCCTATTTTTGTCCAAAAATATAGTATAAAGGGACATTCACAGAGTATATGGAGAAGGTCGCAGTTCGTTCCAGAACATCTCCAACATCTAGAGCGCGATAGTCCTGTTTGTTGTAATTTCGATGATGTCCAGTACCAGTCATGTAAAGTTTAAAAAATACAACATTTCAGGCACGCCTCAAGTGTTTTTTTCCAGGGCTTCCAATATGTCCGACCAGGCATCTTTGTCTATGGTAATATGTAGGCATGCTTGTCAATGCACGTAAAGAGCTTTAAGAAGTGGCTGCGAGTATAGGTGATTAGTTAAAGTGGAATATTGTCCCGACTTAACTCCCTTAAGCTGACCCCAAGTATGGAGATAATCCAATATCAGTGATATTTCTAATGTCCAGGGAGAAGAACCAAACCATCTCCTCAGGCAATGCTGTAATTGTAGATGTTTTGGAGCCTGAGGCAAGGGAAGGTCAAATTCTTCACAAAGGAGATCAAAGGATTTCAATTCACCATTTAGTATGATCTGATCTAATGTCTGTACTCCGATGAGTCCAGTTAAGCGCACAACCATTGATTCGAATACTTTCATTCCCCCATTATGGAGCTTAGAGTGTAAACAATGAGTAGTCCTTTAAAGGTGATGCGCACGCTGCCATGCTCAATATGTGGCATGAAGTACAGGATGCAAAGGGGTAGTTCAAGGCTTATGAGTCCTGTATAAGAAGTTAAGGCCATCATCACATTTAAGTATTAAGCGTTCCATTGTGCCCCATTGCGGAGGATCATGGACACCTGGAAGTAGGTAAGCCAGTTGTGTGAAGATTTAAGGCTAAGGAGTATTGTTCTAATTATGGTAAGCCTAAAGCTCCATGGTAACAATGAGCAATTAATTTAGCAGCAGCTATACAAGGATGCATAGTTCCCCCAAACAAAGGTCAGTATACTGGAATCTATACGACGAAGTGTGGCCAGAGATACTAGTGACCATTCTAACCACCTTCATTCTTCCTCACATGGAAAAGCCCAAGAGTGACTATTTGGCAAAGTCTGTTTCATTTGCGCTATAAGAGGGGAGAGATTATCCAAAACCATTCCCACTAGACTGCGATTAATCAAAATTCCTAAATATTTTTATTGGGATGATTTCCAGCTAAAGGGAAATCCATCAACTGAAGCTTTTGTTGTACCTGAAGAGAGAGCGGGAGAGCTTCACTTTTGTCTCAATTTAGCTTATACCCAGAAAGGGCTGAGAACTCATTAATAATCTCAAGTAGGGTGGATAAAGAATGAGAGAGATCTTTAAGAGTAAGAATAATATCATCAGTGTATAAGTATAGTTTTGACATTCCTCCCATTATAGGTATAACCTGAGCCTGTGATGATTGACTTATAAATGAAGCAAGGGGTTCCATCGCTAAAAAGAATAAAAGGGGAATAGGGGGCAACCTTGGCGAGTATCTCTCTGAATTGGAAAGGAATCAGAAAGAAAAACTCCACAGGTGACCTGGCCTATGGGATTGTCATATATTAAGCGGACCTTGGAAATAAACTGATCACTTAGGACAAAGCATTTCATGGTGGCGAAAAGATAGACCCAATCAAGCACCTTCTCTGCATCCAGAGAAAGAGCGACTGCATCTTCCGACAGTCCCTTAGCAGACCATAAAGTATGGGCTAGTGTTCGGAGATGATTTCTACAGGAATGACCTGGAACAAAGCCAACCTATGAATGGTGTATAAAGGAAGGGATAACTTTACGGAGCTGTGACGCTAGAATACTTGCAAGAATTTTAATATAGTTGTTTATTAAGGAAATGGGGCGATAGCTACCACAAGCGAGCGGATTTCTGACCGGCTAATGGATAACTGCAATTAATGCTATATTAGAAATGGGTCGAAGAGAGGATGTTTGGACAGCTTCATTGAAAGAAGAATGAAGAGTGTCAATCATTTCTTTTCCAGACCACTTATAATATTCTGCAGGGAATCCATCCTCACCTGGAGATTTATGATACCGTAATTTGGAGATGGCTGTAGTAACTTCTTCCATGGTAATGTCACCATTCAGTAAATGTCTACCCTCCTGTGTCAGATAAGGGACATACATTTTTTCGAGATTTGTAGTTATTTGATCTTCAGGAGTGTAGAGTTCTTTATAAAAGGATGCGAAAATATTTACTATACCTTTCAGTTTAGTTAGAATTTCGCCTGATTCTGTTTGTATTGAGGATATAGCCATGGAGGCTTCATGTTGCTTGAGCTGTGCTGCAATTAAGCGTCCCACTTCCTCTCCTTTTACATAATGTCTACCGTTTAGACGTTAAAGAGCATACTCCGCTTTGAACGTATATAAGTCATTAAGTGTCATTTTAGCCAATTCCAGGCTTTTGCGGTTGGTTACAATAGGACAAGAAGTGTATAAACGAGGCAAATTAATTTGAGTCTCAAGTTCAGTGCTAAGCAAAGATGCTGCCTTATTAGCCAAAGCTTCATCCCTCATTAGGTGTCCGCAGATAGTTGCTTTTGCAGCTGCCCAGGCAGTTCTACAAGAAGTAACTGATGATTTGTTATTAGTTAAGTATTCAGAGAGAAGGGAACGTAATTGGCTTTTACCCTAAGGTGAACGGTATCTTTGAGTGTTCACACGCCACGGTTTTCTACCTGAATAGAATAACCCTACTTACAGAGCGAGTAGAACTGGAGAATGATCAGAAATTACGGATTCTAAGATACTGGATTCATTAGTTAATTGCAACTAAGGAATGAGAGATAAGAAAGTAACCTATCCTAGATTGTGTACCATGAACAGAGGAAAGAAAGGTAAATTCTTGATCTGATGGATGACAAGGGAGCCAATGATCTGATGGTATATCGCCCAGTAGTGCTCTGTCACCAATACTGCATTTGTATAAGAGGCCTGCTCTTTCTAGAATCGCATTCCAGGCTAGGTTCCAGTCACCACCGATGACGTAGCTGTATGGGGAGGCGAGGGCTGTTTAGCGGCCATCTTGGGGGTGTAGGCGCGCCCTCGCGCTCTAGTCGATATAAAAGAGACCCTTGACGCTCCGCGTAGCGGACGCGGTAGCGGATGCGCCGGATGCCCGCCGGAGTCACGCCAGAGTCCAGCCCGTCTGCGCCCGTCCGCGCCAAGGACGCGCTGGACGGCTGGCCCCTGGACTCTGGTAACATGTCATCTCTCCCCTGCAGCTACTCTCTTTGCGAATTGTTGGCTCTCAAACCTCGTAAAAAACGCTGCTCACATTCCTATGAACCGGATGATTTCCTGCTTCCACTACGATGTGGCTGTCATTCCTCGTCCAGACCTCTTAACTCCGCCCCCATCTATCCTACCTCTGAACACCCCGCCACATCCAGTTCTAACACAGTGGGAGTAGAGGGCATCTTGGTTAATGCCCGCTCCCTTATCAAGAACAAGGTTATGTTTAAGGAGATGGTACTGGACAGAACGCCCACTTTAGTGTTTGTAACCGAAACTTGGGCCAAGGATTCTTCCGACCCTGACCTAATAGAGGCTGTCCCTGAAGGGTACTGCCTGGCCAGACTCGATAGGCAGGGACGAGTAGGTGGGGTGATAGCGATCCTTCATAAAGATCACCTACAATGCCACATAGTACCCATAACTGATTTTCCTGACAGTTTTCAAGCACTTTATTTTACAACAAAGGAAGCGCAACGCCCCTTTTTTAACGGTATCTTAATTTATCGACCCCCTGGCTCGAGAACCCATTTCACTCATCACCTCCTCCAGTCTCTTGAACCCTATTTTGGCCGAGACAATTTTTCCATCCTGGGTGACTTTAACTACCACCTAGAACGGCACGACCTTTCTGATACCTCCTGTCTCATTGAGGCCCTAGAATCCTGCAGGCTTACGCAACGTGTTACGGGAGCCACACATCGTGCAGGACACACTTTGGATGGCATCTTCTCCAATGACCCCCGTTTGACTACCAAGGACCCGATCCATCTTTCCTGGTCTGACCATCTGGCGGTCCCCTTCCTTCTGAAACATCATAGGGTGAACTCCTGTAAAATAGGGAACCACACAATAGAGACTACCAGAAACTTCAGGAATATTAATAGCAATTCCTTCGTGCCCTGGGCTGCAAGCCTTGCTACCACTGGCCTAGATAGCGTACAGACTGCAGTCGCTCACTTTGAACAGGTCACTACCGAGGCCTTGAATAAACTGGCCCCAGTGCAATCTCGGCGCCGAGCTAGAAAGAGACCTTCTGCCCCCTGGTTCTCCGACTCCCTTAGGCTTCTTAGGCAAGAAGTGAGGAGAAAGGAGAGGCTATGGCATGCTAGTTGGGACTTCAAGAACAAGGAAGCTCATAGACTTCTTGTTAAAAAATACAAAGCTGAAATTTTGCAGGCTAAACAAGAATACTTTGTCACCGTGACTTCCTCGCTCTCCTCTCCGAAGGAGCTCTTTAAAACTGTTGACTCCCTGGTCAAATTGCAAGCCCCTGACCCTGTCATTCCTTCGCAGGATCTTTGTGATAAGATTGCCTCCTTCTTCCATACTAAAATCCAGGATATCCACCTGGCCCTCGAGGATCAAAGAGCTGTTCTCAGTGCATCTACACCTAGGGTAGAGATGAGCCTGATCACCACAGAAATCTCCCCATCATGCACCCTGGACTCTTTTCCCCCGCTGGCCTTGCAAGATCTTGAGCTACTGCTAGCCAAGACCAAGTCTGGTTCCCCTCTGGATACCTGCCCACTGAAAGTCAACAAGCAGTGCAGGGAGACCCTCTTACCACCGCTGCTAGAGATAATGAATCTAGCCATCAGAGATGGTATTTTCCCTGTAGAGTGGAAGAAGGCGGTAGTAAAACCCCTGTTGAAAAAGGCCTCTCTGGATCCGGGGGTCCTAAAAAACTTCCGGCCTATCTCCCTGCTCCCTGCCCCAGCGAAGATGCTTGAGACACATCTTAACAAGCATCTCGCCGTCTTTCTGGAAAGCTCGGGATGCTTAGACTCCTCCCAGCATGGATTCAGGAGAGAATTCAGCACCGAGTCAGCCCTCACCATCGTGCTCGACAAGATCCGCACGACAGTAGATGAGGGCCAGACCTCTCTCCTGGTCCTGCTAGATCTAACTGCGGCTTTCGATACCCTCTCCCCCTCAGTACTTACATCGCGGCTGAGGGAGGTGGGGGTGAAGAACGCAGCTCTGGATCTTTTGACCTCTTTTCTCACGGGGAGGGAACAAAGAGTCAAGCAGGGGGAGTTCCTATCTCCATCCCGACCTGTGCTATGTGGGGTTCCTCAAGGGTCAGCACTCAGCCCGACCCTTTTCAATATCTATGTTACCCCACTAGCCAAATTAATAAGATCGTTCGGGATGGAGGTAGTCTCGTACGCAGACGACACTCAAATCCTCGTCTCTCTTCCCCATTCAGACGAACTAATCGCCTCCAAGTTTAAATCTTGTATGGAGGCGGTTGGTCAATGGATGATCCAGAACTCTCTGAAACTGAATGGGGAGAAGACTGAGGTGATGGTGTTTGGGGGGAAAGAAAACATCTGGTCAGCCAATTGGTGGCCCGACTCACTTGGAACATGCCCTTCCCCCACATCTTCTGCCAAGAATCTCGGGGTGCTAATAGACCCTGCCCTTGACTTAGGCAGCCAGGTGAGCAGAACTGTCTCCACCTGTTGGGGCCTGATTCACACCCTACGAAGGATCAGGAAATATCTCTCCTTCCAGGCAAGAAAACAAATAGCCGTTGCTCTCATCGGCTCGCGTCTGGACTACTGTAATGCGCTGTATGCTGGACTTAACAAAGGACAGCTGCAGCGCTTACAGGTAGTCCAAAACGCCATAGCCAGATTTGTCCTGGATATTCCCAGACGCTCCTCGGCCACTGCAGCCAGGAAAACGCTGCACTGGCTGCCGGTAGAACACCGAATCCGGTTTAAAGTTCTATGTATGACCTACAGAGCCATTGCCAAAAAGAGCGATACTGGAATAGGATCCATCATCTCCCACTATGTCCCCCGAAGGAACCTGCGTTCCTCTGGGAAATTGCGTCTGGCAGCCCCCCGTGTACGAAGAGCCAAATGGGGTGGAAGAACCTTCTCCACTCTTGCTCCTAAGTGGTGGAATGAACTTCCTCTGGATCTGAGATCTCTCCCGTCCTTACAGAACTTCCGCACTGCTTTAAAAACCCTTCTTTTTCAGCAAGCATATGTGTAGGGTTTCTTGTCTTTTTCCTGATCATTCTCTGATCATTTTGCTAGGCGCCTTGATACCTGCGGGTTATTGTTTTGCGCATTATAAATTTCCTTTCAATTCAATTCAAGTATGCTCCAATCTCTACAAGAAAGCGATTTCAATTGAGACAGTAGGAACGTTTGGCACCTGTTGGGGCATATATTGAACCAACGCAGAAGATCTTTTCACCAATTTTTAGCTTAGCAAAGACATCTACCCTCTGGATCAATCCAAGTTTTGATAGTTGTGATGGGTAGAGATTTGTGTAGGAGGATAGCCTCACCACACTTCCGTGGTTGATTCTTCTCTGACGAGGGTTGTACGGTCAAACCACAATGGATAACTTTTCCCACCCATGCTCGTTGTACTTTAAATGACTCCAAAGCATCTAGATAAGTTTCCTGTAGGAGAGCGATATCAGTTTTTTTCTTTTTTAAGTAAGAAAGTACTTTTTTTGCATTTTATAAAGTGCTCAAGACCATGAACATTCCATGAAATTATATGTATCGGATGAGAGGAAGAGAATGTGTTAATAGCCATTTATGCGTTGGGAATGTAAAGAGATTAGGGATAAGGTGTGTTAAGCTGTGAAGATGGTGTAAATAAAGAAAGGACTAAAATATTGAAAATATAGGAATAGGGAATAAACAAGTATTGGAAGAGTATCAAAGGAAAGAAAAAAATAAGGGATACAAGAGTAGATTGTGTAAAGAGAAGGAGCTGAAGAAAGGAGGGGGAAAACGAAGAAGAGGAATAAGAACGGCATAGAGAGGAAACGGATAAATAGTCTGTTAGAAAAGGCAAAGAAATTAAAGGGTTATGGAGGGATCACTTATGTGTTATATAAAGTAGTAAGTAGGAAGGAAGAGTAGTGAATTTCAGGAAAAAACTAATGAAAATACAAGGGAAAGAGTGATACATGTGCTGTGTGAAGGAAACAGCACCAGGAGAAAGAAACTGCTTACTGCGGGTCTAAACTTTCAGGCTATTCATGCCTGAGCAGACCCATCTGGCGACAGTCAGTAGTGAAAAGTGCATCTATGCAAAAATAATAACAGTTTTCGAACAAGAGAGTAGAATTTGGAGTTATGGTTGAAGGAATTTAGGAAAGATTTATAACTTGAGGGTATAGTGCAAGAGGGGATGAGGGAGTACAATGAGAAGTGAAGGAGAGAGAAAAAGTAAATAAGAGAAAGGACAATATAATATGAAATAGTCAAATATATGGTACAATCAAATAAGCTCTTGTTAGCATAGTAATAATAGTAATTAAATATTAGTATATATAATTGTCACATTTAAATATGATCTCATCTGGATAAGATCATGTAAAGTAGCAATAATATAATTAGATAATTAAATATTAAGAAATTAATTTATTGTCTTATTTATAGGATAGTTAAGAACGAAGAGAAAGATGTATGAAAAATGTATAAAGAAAGAGTATAGTGGTACTTATAATTCATGACAAACCTATAGCAAGTTTATAACAGATGATCGACAATTTATGTATATAATAAAGTATCTTAGCTCTTTATCATATGAGGTTTAACAATACATAACGAAAAGTTCTAAAGACAAGAGAAATGTTCACATGTACATAAATTGAGGAACTGTAGGAAGAGGAATAGGGTCAATGAAGAGAACAATAATTAGGTATTATTCTTGGTTCACGTTTAGAGGAGGAGTAGAGGAGAGAATAAGGGTGAACAAATCAAATTACAAATAATATATAACAAATATGTATAACAAATAAACAGATGTTCAAGTACTCATCCGATCATCTTTTCCAGCGATCATCAATGGGACAAACTCCCATCTGTTGGTTAATGTAGAAAGTCAATCAATCAGTCATAGTTCAAGATACTTCTTCACATGAAGGGGATTTAAGAGCAGAGCGTGATTTTTCCCGATCTCTTTCCTGTGTAAGGGCAGCTACTGTCTGAAGGGCCTGTTCTCGATCTCCCAGGGAATGTATAGGTCGATCCAGGTTTCGTTTTCTACTCTGGGAACGGCATGAATTATGTAGAGTTTCACCCAGAGATATCATAGAATTCAATGATAGAAGTTGGGGTTCAACTTTTGGTAATGATTCCGTATACTCCATGTTTTGGGGGAGAAGATTATCCAGAAAATGACGAAGCTAGTCTGAAATCAAAGAAGTCTTCGGAAATTGTACGAAGTGATTCGTAAGCGTGCAGGCCCGAAAAGACCATATTTGACATCAAGCTGACAAAGACGGGGTTGAAAAGAGAGAAAAGCTGCACGACGTTCATTAGTTTCTTTTGAAAAATCTGTGGCCATTCTGATTTCATGACGTTGGAATATATATGAACCTTGAGTACGAGCTGAAATGATCAGTTGACGGGCTTGTTCATGACGCAGGAAGCAGGTCATGAGCATGCAGGGTCGTAAATATTTGCCCATATTGGGCGATCCAAGATGATGGGCTCTCTGTATTTCTAATGGTGGTTCAAAAGTAAGACCTGTAAGTCTTGTTAGGGTATTTCTGAGAAAGGATTTGACATCTAACCCTTCTATTTTTCACAGGGAGGCCAAAAAAGCAAACATTATCGCGATGGTTTCTGTCTTCTGAGTCAACTACTTTACTCCTAAGAAAGAGAAGTTATTGGTCAGGGTCTGGTATAGCATCAAGCCTGTTCTCAACTGTTTTCATTCGTGCAGATAAACCATCCACCAGATTTTGGAATCCAGCAATATACATGCAAAAAGATATGGTTTCAGTTATAAGAGTGGATATGGAATTTTCCATACCTTTCAATCGTCAGCTTACAGCATCCATTTCTTGGAGATTAAGATCCATAGTGGAAGCTGAGGATGATGACATTGTAGGAGTAGGATGGTTTAATGTCAAGGTAGCAGTACTCCTTACATTTGATGTAGAAAGACCTTGGCTTAGAGCTTCTGAGAAAAGGGACTGTTTTACAGATTTCCCATTTGTCTTACCAGAAGGCATCTTTACCTTCTTAGCGTCAGTTCTTTGATATAGAACTGTGAGGGCGTTTATCTTTTTAAATATACTTCACTCAGAGTAAATAAGTAGTTCGTATGACAAGGAGGATTATTGAAGAACAGCCAACAGTAATTTGTTTTATGGTTTAGAAAGTAGACTCGTCTAAACTTTTATATTTACTTTATATATTAGGGACTTCTTGTGAGACCTTCTCATTCATCCGATATGCTGGTCACATGCTGGTCACATACGGTGGATCTAGACCTGGAAGCAGTAGATGGGTTAGAGGTACACAAGATAGAAAGTAGTATGTTAACTGCTAGTGTATGAGTCAGGCTGTCCCAATCAAGAATGCAGCGGAATTCATTTATCAGAAATCCTAGTTTGTAATAAGCTACATATGTAGGGGATAATTAGTAGATATTAATCTCTACAACTATCTTGAACCAGGATCAGCATTATGTAAATCCAATATTTATCTGAAGTAGAGCAGAGTTAATCTCAGAGGATCAGGCAGTTCTCCTTCGTTGTTTGCGTTTAGTAATGTAAAGTCACTACTGTATATGTTTTGTATTGTTACACCATAGTTCAATAGAATATCAATACATATGAATATGTAGTTTCTATTTTAGGTAGGTCTTCTCATGTTCCCCAGTATGGCAAAACAATAGCTGTAGTATATTGGTAATTATTCAGTAATATAATATTATAGTGTGGGTCCAATAATTTTTGTCAAACTAAAATTCAGAGCTTAGCACATTATGGCGTTGATAAAGTAGCAACAGTAGCAAAAGAACAGGCAGAGGCACTGTTCCGGTGTAGTCTGTACTATTTGCAACAGTGTAGCTAGTAGTGCGCTTAATCTCCCCAATTGGCAGGGATAAAAGTCAGGACAGACCTGCCTGTAGTGAAGAGTGCAAGTCATGACAGCACAACGTCTTGCTGTTGGAAAAGGAAGAAATTCGTCTTAGAGTTGCCAAAAATATCCAGACTGACCAGAGCCACTCGAACTGTGAAGTATGAGGGGGGTTATTGTTCTTTACCGGAAACATCACATCTTAAACCCCGGGCTTTCCGCATTGCTAACAGACGATTTTCTGCTGTTATAGAGCACACAAAAAGCACTCACCGCTGTCCGGGTCTCCTCACAACATGGAGCCCCAGGCTCAAGCAGCCATCTTGTCACGCGCCAGACCACGCCCCCGAATTAACCGGTTTTAAACCCCTAGCTTCACCAATCTTGGTTTAGAAATAAATGGGCAGTTCTTTGCTGCAGTAAAAACCAGAACAATCCCAGATTAAAAAGTACACAAAAAGGGTTGGGGAAAAAATTCCAACTGGGAGAATATTAGATCCACAAGTATATATCTGTGAGTGAATGCCTGCTAGAAAAGAGTGGACTACCAAGAACTGGAAATAAAAGAAAGCCAGAGGGGAAGGTAAAATTAAACCAGCCAGTTTAATCACCCAGCTAGAACAATAATATGCCACTTTGAAACAGATCAAACAGAAAATTCTTGATCTATCCATATCTTACCACATAGCCTTCATACCTTAAATCCTTGCACCTGGCTTTCAAGCCCACAAGCAGCATAGTGCCCGTTGTCACTAGTTCCTTAAAGTTCAATCCGGCTCAGATGTGCCAATTAATGCAATATCAATGCAAAAACCGCACAAATGAAGATGGCAGGTGTGAGTGCGCTATAGTCTTAGATCAGCATGATCGAGGCAGCCAGATTGCAGGGAGGGGGATGGTGTTAATCTCAAGGCAATATGATCCTGGAGACGAGAATCAATATGGCATTTAAAAATACAGTCCGTAAGAAAGGACTTGCCCCATAAAGGGAGTTATAGATCAGAAGTTAAGAAATACATGTAGGTTTATTAAAATTTAGGTACGAAACAGAATATTGAAGAAATATAAATGCAGTAGTAGTCTCATTAAATAAACCAAAGTACATAGAAATGAATTGCGAGAAAGGCAATCGGTTACAGGACTCTGAAATGATGAGCAAAATCAGGAAAATAAGACTAGGTCTTAAATGTGCAGCAAATCAAAAGCAAAACGGACAGCACCCCTAGTAAAAACTGTAAGCCTTATATCTCACCTCCAAATCCAAGGGTTTATAATAGCCAATTCAAACACAGAAAGTTACAGAAACTGGTAAGTCAGCATGGTGGGAGCAAAAGTATACTTTTTGCAGAAAATAAAAAAAACGCATTTAAAAACGTCAAGTAAACCTACCATGTCAACACTATCACACTAAATGACTACTGACAGCCAATTCTAACCGACTGTCATTGGGAGGGGGGGCTGTCATTGGGGAGGGATGATTGAATGCAATATAGTCTGCTAGCAGGAAGAGATTTGGAAAGTAGCAAAAACTTCCTCCAGAGAGTTCTTTGAGAACAACATGTCATCCAAAACAAACAGTGCCTATCTTGGTGTCTTCGCTGTCAATAACAAAATAAATAAAACTCACAATGTTTAAGTCAGCAGCCTGGTTACAAAAATGGATTCGAGGTCTAACTGAGGCAGGGCTAGAATTGGCCAAAAAACATTAAAAAACCGTACCTATTTCCTTTCAATTGTAATAGGTCCATGTTAATGTACAGATTTAATTCAAATGTGGAAAGCTAATGTTGCGAGGGTAAATCCTATTGCTATTGTTCACACACTTAAATGAAGAGTGTAGATTACACAGAAGTGTATGGTAGATCACATTAAGAAGTTGGAAAAAATTATTATTGGTATTTACCTGGACCAGTTGGGATCCTTGTCTAGTATAATGGGATTTCCCACCACTATCAAGAGGGCCTTTGCTCTGGTTATTGCGACATTAAACCTCTGCAATAAGAGAAGGATACAAAAAGACACAGCCATCACGTTCCGGATTGGTGAAAGAATATTTTCCACAAATAGCAGCTCTAGAACTACTCTTCCATTCTGCACGTATTTCACCCTTTACAAGAATCTAGTACACAATATCATACGTTCAAAATTCAGACCTGCAGACACAATCACTGAATGAAGCTCTGACCACTAATCAAATAAGCCAACATCAGCAAGCCATTCTGGTATTCATCATCATCTCCTTAAACTGGTGTCAGAAACTGAACTATGCGATTACCAAAATGTTCTTTCTAAGTGGTTCAATCATGTATCTATTTCACCTTGTAGACCTCTGGCCAACTTCGCTTGCTGGGGAAAGCTCAGAACACAGAAACAAATCTGGTCTCATTGCGATTTACTATGGAATGTGAACATCTTTTCTACATTCGAGTACACTGCAGGACCATGAAATGAAATTTTCCTAAGACTTACCATTAAGGCCACTGAACTGCAGATTTTATTTGTACATTAGACAACTTCCCATGAATGGAAAATTAGAAATGTGGATAGTACTGCAAAAAGCTGGAACTTATTTGCTATTTTTTTAAGGTTTTGCCTACAGACACATTTAGACATACTCTGTAAAAAGAGCAAAACGTATAGCAGACTGTGGGTCAGCCCATTGCTCGCGAATGGTTTGCTTTGTCAATCTCATTTGTTTGCTTCTTGTGTGTGTCTCTCTCCTGAAGCATATCTATAGTACTGTGTTCCTAATTGGATACATTGTATGCTTCTACTGCTTACAATAATGGAGCTACATTCTTCTTTCAGCAGTTTGTGCCATTTCCTGTGTGCTACTTTCTCCTCACATATCAGTGCCACAATGATCTCCATGTTGCTCCCGCAACTCGTCCTTTACCTTCCCCTCCTCTGCCTGTCCTACTCCACTTTTTTGTAATTTTTTATCCTGGCCCTTCAACACCCCCACAGCCCCCCAAGCCCTCCCAATCTCATCTGTTGCGCCTCTCTACCTTGTATTGCTAGGCACGCTCTTCTGAATTGCTCACCTCATTCCAACTCTTGCCGCTCCCCTGCACAACATTTATTTTCCTGGAGGGCCAGCAGATCAAGTTTACTACTAGATGGCGCCTCTCTCTACAATGCCCTTTCACAGCTTCACACTTTATTTACTGCCCAAAGATAGGCATTCCAAAGCGTAAATGATGCATGTGTGCACAATAATGCCAGAGCTGGCTATTTTGACTGTTGTTGCCAATGCTGTTCAGCACGGATAACAAACATTGGTAAAGGCACAAGGTCAACCACTGCCATTCAAAGGGAGGACATATTGGCTTTGACAATGCTGGTTGCTTATTCCACCAGTTCTAGTAAAATTTCCCTACAACAGTAGGTACTTTGGATTTTTTTCCTGTCTAATCCTCAAATACACTACCTCACACTCCTTCTTAAAAACATTTGCAGCCAAGTCCTTAGCAGACGTTCTTTACTCTTTTTCTTTGAGAAACCAGGGCTGACTATATGTCCTCCACTGCATAACCAAAAGAACCAGACTTACTTTGGGGTTTTTCAGAAATCCTAGATTAAAATCTACATCGAGCTTGACATAGTCTGTGCAGCTGCGCACTGTGGAGATAATGATCACCCTCCGTTCTTGACCTTGAAACTCTTCCACTGACCCCACCTGAAAAAAAAGAAAAAAGGACAAGTTAAGACTGGTTAAAAAGAGATGAATAGAAATCCAAAACAACGAGGTGACATTAGGAAAGATGAAGAGGGAAAACTGAAAGCATTTGTACATTTTTTATCAACAACTCTACAACAGGATCATAAACAGCTCCCTGATGACTGGAGTGATGCCAGACTGTCTCAAACTTGGCCAGGTCAGCAACTCCTTAAAAAACCGGGAGCGGACCTGAATGACATTAAAAACTTCAAACCAGTGTCTAACCTTCCCTTCCTAGCCATAGCCCTAGAAAGATGTGTTGTCTCAAAACTAAACCAACACGTCAACGAATACAAACTCCTAGAACCTCATCAGTCGGGCTTCAAAAAGGGCTGCTGCACAGAAACAGCCTTTCTGAACATAGCGGATGACCTACAAAAATCCCTGGACACAGACGGATGCTATCTGCTCCTACATACTCCTAGATCTATTGACAGTCTTCGACATGGTCAATCACAAGCTACTCTTGGATTCCCTCCAAAAAGAGGATTGGAGCGGAAGTGGTCCTTAGCTGGTTCACATCTTTTCTACAAAACTGCTACCAACAAATAAAAATAAGCAATCCGACCTCCCACACAATGCAAATCACCCAGGGTGTCACCCAAGGCTCTGTCCTCTCGCCTACTCTATTCAGTATCTACATGGAGCCCCTCACCATCATTCTCAACCAAGCAAAAATACCCTTTCACCCATACACAGATGAAACAGCTCTATTTAGAAATCTCCTCACTAGACTACATGAACAGACAAAACGCCATTCTCAAAGAAATAAAACACTGGCTATCTCGCAACCACCTAAAACTTAACCAAGGTAAAACAGAAATTATACTCATATCAAAGTCAGAGCAATCCCCCCCCAAATACGGAAATGGATTCTCCACAGACTCTCTTAACTACAATCTTACCCTAACCAACTCTGGCAAAGCCTTAGGAATCACAGACCACAAACTGAATATGAAAGACCATATAAAGAACAGCGTAAAGAGTGCCTTATACAATCTGAAACTTCTAAACAAAATCAAACCCTACCCACAGCCAGAACAACCTCAAAACTGCCACACAAACAATGGCGCTAAGACTACTACGGGAACATCACCCTCAAAGGTACTGCAAAATCTAACCTTGCACCTTTTAAAACTGCGCTCAATGCAGTAGCCAGATTGGTCACAGAGACCAAAAAATATGATCATATCTCCCAAGCACTGACAGAACTGAAATGGCTCCCAGCTGAAGCTCGCTGCAACTTCAGAACTGCCTGTCTCACTCACAAAGCCCTCCACAGCAGGAAACCAGTTTACCTTGCCTCAAAACAAAATAAAGGCAGGCCAGTCAAGAAACACAAGAACCTCAAATGCCTTATTTCTCATCCCACCATAAGCCTACAAACAAAAACCCTAGATAACGCCTTCTCGAGCAGTGCCCCTAAAAGTTCGAACTCCATTCCAGTTCATATCAGGACAAACCATTCCTTCTTGAGCTTAAAGAGACAACTAAAGGATCTCCTCAGACTGCTTAACTAGCAAGAATTCAACCGACCATCAAGGCATGACTTCAATCCCTAGGTTTCCCTGTATACCTCCCCTGCAACCCTTCCTTCCCCTTGCTCAATCTTGGACTAATTTTGATGTTATCTCTAATGTGTGAATTTACTCGCTCTTTGTATTGAGCTAGCACTGATGAAGCACTCCGATATCTTTGGGTTTTGTCAGCACAATATTAAAACTACCTAAATAAATAAACAAGAGAGCAGAAAATTTGAGGGAGGGTAAGCCATAATTTAATAACTGTAGGCTGCCCAGTCTTACAACAGAACAACGTAAAGACCTTAAAAGGCACATAGAAGGATAAATCTGAAATGCTCTAAAAGTTAAAACTGGGGACAGAGCTCAGCCCAGAGGGACTCTCTCAGCAGCAATGTAAAAAACTAATAGGGACCAAGAAAAGCCCTATTTAACATTATTCAGGGCACAAAACGGGTTACCCCAATGATGAGATACCCAACAGAATGTAAATCATATACGCCAATCATCATTCTCAACTTAAACAAAAATCTATGCAAAAATATTAGGTAACAGTCTTGACAAATTCTGCATCTCATGTATGCTAACATGGGGTTAATTAGAGGGAGCCAGAGCAATGACAATATTCATAGAACCCTTCATCTAAGTGAATATCAACAGCAAGAGTATACTGTCGATCGAAGTCGCACTGGACGCCGAGAAGTGCTTGACCGCAGCAGTGGAAATTTCTTGGGGAGAGGACCATGCACACACTGGGCTTTGGAGAACAATTCTGCAGCTGGGTATTAGCCAGAGAAGGACACAAAAGCCAGATGTTTAGTAAATTGCAAAAGACCAGTGGCAAATACATTGCAGAGATGGACCCGAAAAGACTTTCCTTTCTTGTTCACCCCATCTATCTAGCCGATGCTGGCAACAATCTGGTGATCCAGATGTCCATGATGACGGGAATAAATGCACTCCCTCAGTCTTGACTAGGAAAAATTGACAGTAAAAATGAATATCCTACCGCACCTTCTGTATGTCATTGAGGCAAAGCTGACCTAGATATTGACGGAAGAAATAAATGCTCTGCAGAAAAAAACTGCAGCTATTTTATGGGAAGGTAAAAAGGCTGAAATTTTCAGAGAGCTCATGTCAACACCAGAACTAGAGGGGGATTGGATTTCACAGATACATGGCGGTATTACCAAGTCACACATCTGAGACTCTTTTAGGAGTGGTCCTCCCATTAAGCGGAAAACAAATGGGGTATACAGACAGGACAGTGAAGAGCAGCCCTCTGAAGGATGTACTATGGCGCCCTAAATGCAGGTGGCCTAAAACGCATACACAAATGACATCGCAAGTACCTTAGAGAAAACCTGGAGTCACTACACATCCATTCACACCAATTCATTACAATTCCAAATTCATCCCAACCTTACAGGGAGAGGCCTTTCAGAAAAGGAGGAGGGGACTCTCATTAAGGGATTTATTCTACGAGGGAATAATAAAGTTCTTTTAACTAAGAAAGGCAGAGTTTACCCCCTCAAGGAAAACAATAGGTTAACATACGCTCAGACACACAGAGGTGGGAGGTATGGGCAGCAAGAGCTCACAAATTTGAAGCCTCCATTAAAATAAATGCAGGCTCCAAAACGATAATGTTCAACAAGCATGGGCTAATAAAGGAAGGTAAAAAACACAGAGTAAATGGACATTTCAGATAACCTGCGAAAACATACTACAGAGGCCCATATATGACAAAGAAAGGACCAAGCTCTGGGAGGATGTTATTGGCAATAACGAAAATATTATACGTAAGGAACAACCTTGTATAAATGAACAAACAGTTGGTACCACATGCCAAAACCACTGAAAGAAATGTTTCTTAGATCAAGGGTGAATGTTAGAAACGTGGGGATTTGAAAAAGGTTACCTATGCATACCTGGTGCTCCGGTGCCACACAGATATTTGTGGAAGGAGGTGCTAAGTAAACCTAAACGAATAGTTATATCCCAAAACGGACTGTATTGAGTCTAAGTTAAGAAAGAAATTTGTATGTCTAATCAGCAGAGGATACTTATCAGACATCTTTGAGTGTGGCTAAACAATCAACATCCGCTTGTTGGAAATGGTCAGACCCCCATCATCAATACTATATTAAGCTAAGGCTGGTGCTCACTATGGAAACGATCATGTACGATGTAGTTCAACAACATAGAAGTTTCAAGCAATATGGCAAACTTTGACAGAACATCTTACAAGCATTGCATGTATTTCAACTAGCACACACATGAGTGTGTTAGATTTAAATGTCTAAGTTTAATTATTAACTAAAATGACTTTTGAGGTATGGGTGGATAGTGCTACTCGCATTCATGCAAAAGATACTACAGATTGTGTTGAAGAAGGAAAGGATAAAGAAAGGAGCAGGGAGGGATGATGGTGAAAGGTTGTAGCACTAAAGAAATACGCCAAGAATGATGGAGACACTCACATCTTAACCAAGTATTTCTTGTAAAGTAAATGCAAAATGTGAAAATGTGAAAATGTGAATTGTATACACATATTTAGAATACAGTGGAGATCGACTTGGAGATCATATCAAGAGTGAATTGTACTAGGACTGGCACAAATCCAAACCATTTGAAACAAAGTAATTCTCCTAATCTACCACGAGACCTGTGCACTCAATTTGCCAGTAGCAAAGGTTTTGCTGTGGAGAGAACACCAAAATCTTACATCGTGGCATTGGACCTACTAACACAAGAAAAGATTGACAATAAGAAATCATGATGCAATTCACATATGTATCAACTATGAACTGATACATTGTTCCTTGCTCAGTATGCTGTACAGGGTCATGGAATTGGATACTTCAATTGCAGTTTATATAGGAGCCCAGTAATCTGGAATTATCTACTGTGCCGATCGTCCAGACTCCTAGCTATAGATCGTGGCATGCACTGGCAGACACCACACAATCAGTTACATCATTTCCATCAATGAGGTGGCTGTGCCACCAAACACCATAACACCGTATGATTCAGGCTGTCCTTAACAAGCAGCACATAGTAATGAATCAGCATTCCTCCAATCATTGTGTTTCCAAACGTGTAAGTGGCTAGTCTGGGCTGTACAATCAGGTTCCCATTTGCACTTTAAAAGATGGAGAAATAGTACCCAACAGATCCTCCATGCATCCTTGGATGGCAAAGTAGGAAGATCTTGTGCAACCATCCCAATAGGAATTTTGCAAAGAGAATATCTTCATATTTCTGATAATGTACCCGTCAAGGAGGGGAAGAAAAATAGGTTTTTCACCTAAGTATTTACTTCTTAGATTCAGATCGTGAAGGTATAAACCAGTGACTGGAAAAATGGATCCAGAGAGCACGGCTGCAGTGAGACATTGTAAAAAATATTGAGAAAACAAAGATTTCTCTTTTTGTCTGTCTGGAACAATTCCCTGGTCCTTAAGTTCGGTTGCTGTCCAAACAGTCTTAATTTTTCCAGGACCCCTCTCAATTCTGAATATAAAATAGACATGTACGTGTGACCAGAAAATTATTCTTGATACGAAGGGCACCTCAAAGAAATACCAAAAGGGAGGACGGGAATTTCTCAGCCACATTAGAGAAGATGGCCTCATAATAGCTACATACAATCTGTAGTCCTATCGGCAGACATATTGACACATCAATAAATTGGAAATCTGGGGATTCTTTGTAGCAATGGTTTATCATAATAAACATGGTAAACCTTTTACACCCCGGTGGTAACACAGGAACCCAAAGATTGCAATAACTATTATTAAAAATGATCAGATTGAGTCAAAATACTACACAAAAAACTTGGGAAATTGGTAAGATCATTTTCAAGAAGTGGAAACTAAAATAAGGTGGGCCTAAACAATCGGAGCCATCTGTAGTGGTAAATCTGATACAAGTTTGTTTCGAATGAATTTCTGAGTGATGTTTGGGATGAAGGACTGAGTGTGATGGGTCCCATCTTGAATGAAATCTGATCCTAGGTGTAAAAGATTGGTGGAATGTAGGCTAATTTCTGGGCTCGAACAACAAATTAGCTGCCACAAGAGCAATGGACTTGCCAAGTGAGAGATTACTAGGGAAATCTGGCAAGAATATTGTTGCCTCGTTCCATATGAGATAGATAAATATGTCCTCATTCCACAGTCTTCTGCTATAATGAGTCATTTTACTTTGCTCGGGAGATTTACGGTCAAAGAACAGATTTCGAAGTAAGGGCAATGTCAGCTTGAACTGTCGGTTGAAAAGCAAAATATTTGACAATTTAGGGAGAGATTCCAAGATTTCAGCTTCTTTGTGTAACATTATATAACATTAACTGAAGCAATCTGAAATAAAGTTACATAGTTTATCTGAATTCCGAACGTTTAGATCCGCTTAGCGCATGCAAACCAAATGTCCTGTAAAAAAAATACTTTACTCTGTTAATCAGCCAATCTTTTCTAAAGAATTTAGAAAGGGATTTCAGACGAACAGTGTTTTCCTCGTGTCAACAGAGTTGCAACAAGTCATAAGAACAGCACACAGTTGGTTAGACTTTGCACCATTGCCGTGGTTTCCCCCTAACATTTTGCCTTCAACCCTCCTAGTTTACTGACTTACATGTCTCTGATCTGCCATTGCAACCTTCGTGTGCAGTTTTATGTGGCCATTTCGACCTGGCAAATTAAATATTTTGCCAGGCTCAAACATTCCTTTCAAATATATACAGGTCACCTCTAGGACAGGCACTAGACAGCCCAGAGGGCAGGATGCAGTGTATTTAAGACATTGGACATGTACTTTTAACTTTTACATGTCCTGATAGCCACAAACTCCTAAATGTGTTTTTCACTACTGCAAAGCCTAACTCTCCCATAGCAGGACATTAGAGTTACCTTATTTTGTTTAATAAAATGTAACTTTCAAATGGGAACAGGTAATCAGGTCACATTTGGTGTCTTTGGAATTGTAAAGAAAAATCATTTTGTGATTTTGAATTTCAAATTTGAAAATGCCACTTTTAGAAAGTTTTATCAAGCAACAATGTCCCAAATGGCATCAGTTTTTAGAAGATCTAATCTAGTTATTTTTACAATACTGTAAAGCATGCATTGTATGTACAACTGAATTAAAACACAAAGAAAGAAAGAAAAAAACAAGATATAGCCAAACAAAATCTAGGATCAAAATGTATTCAATAGAACTTGTACATAGTTAGAAGCAGCATCAAATATAGTTCAAGTAAGTGCTCAATGTGTAAAGTGAAAACACGGTGCTCATGAGAATCAAGAGGACGGCACAAAATGAAACATATCAATATAATACCATTGCAAAATAAATAGTCTTTTTCAGCCATATGAATGTCGACTGCGTTCCAACCTTACAAAATTTAACAGGTCATCCTCAGGATAGGGAGAGTACAGAGAAAATGAATGCTGCTTGTATCCAAACAAAGGGTACTTAGAGGCTGCTTCCTAGTTTGTCCCAAGAATGTTGATAGAATGACATCCGTAAAGAGGAAGGCAGACATTGAGGATGATTAATGGGAGGCTTTTGTTTCTGGTCAGGCATTCTGGAAGGCGGTGTGAGCTGCCTAATCCCCTGGCTTACCACTTTTATCATCCTCCGATAACGCTACTGTTCATGTTACTGTGGACTCCTTGATAGATCATTTCTCTGCCATTTATTCTACTAATGATGATGTGTTCTACAATGAGGAAGAGTGCAAATTTATTTTTTGGTAACCTTTCTTTTTGTGTTAATGAAGTTGCCAGAGATATTCACAACAGTTCATGCAAGGAGGCTCCAGGCCCAGACGCAGTCCCTCTTGATTGCTTTAAAGTAGACTGTGGGTTCTGATCTCCTGTGCTAACTTGCGTTTTTAATTCAGTCTCTCGGGTGGGGCCCCCACCATCCTGGTGTACGTCCATTGTTGTTCCTGTTTTTAAAAAGGGTTTACCCATGATCCCAGGTGTTACTGCCCAATCGCGTTGCTTGATTAAGAGAATTGGTAGAGTAATCCTGGATCATCTCCTTTCTTGGGCAAAAGAGAACAATGTTCTCTCCCAATCACAATACGATTTCAGGAGGGGCCTTTGGACGATTGAACAGTGCCTCAATCTACATCTTATTGTGGCTAAATACAAAATTGCAAAGGGTGCCCCTATTTATCTTGCATTTATGTACCTATTGAGCGCATTTGATTGCATTAACAGATCCAAATTATGGGCTACCCGGTGTCCCTGGGCCTCAAGGAGGGCTTTCCTTAGACTCCTTCACCAGGATCACTTGGCTTTATTTAGGTTTGGAAATGCCGGAGAGTGTACGTTATTGGTTTGGATACCCTTTGAAATGCACTTTAGCCCAGCGGATAGTATGTTCTTTAACTGATATAATACTGCTCATTATTTGCACTTTATGTACTGGCTTTTATTGCTCCCCACACTATCAGTTGAACAAAATATTGTAGTTCCCGAAAATGTTGGATTCTAAACAAGGTGTTCTACTGTGGTATGCTTTTAATGTTATGTATATGTAATAGTTTTGCATATATTAATTCTTTTTAAATCATGAGATCTTCTGCAATGTGCATCTTTTATGATCTACTTGTTGGGATTGAATAAACCATGATTGAATTGAAATCTTTAAATTATACCAGGTTGAAAGACGCCAGGAGGAACAGCCTATAAGGAAGCAAATTTCTCTTACAGGGTGAGTGGCGCCAAGAGAGGGAGCTTTAAGTTAGCTCCCCTACAGGCTATTTCTTCCTGACTGTTGTGTTGCTGAAATGACTGCCAGTCTGCTGCCTTGCTACCATGTTGCCCTCCTGCCTGGGTCAGAGGAATTGGTCCTGTACCTAAACCTAGGACTCCCAGATTGACTCCAAGAACTAGCCTGCTGGCCTCTTGTTCAGAGCTACAAGGACATAACAGGCGCCCAACCACATGAACCAACACCCAGACCCAGCTGTAGTAAGCCCTTGACCCTTAAGTGGTTCTCCTCAGGTTGTGGACCCTTGGTATGGCCTCAGTTGGGCCCGTTGGTGCCAAAACATTGTTGTTCAAACTACTAGCCAGTGATAAGTTTTGTCAATCTGACTCTTTGCACTACAGCATCAACTGCTCGCAAGGAATGCCACAGCGAACCTCCGGTACAATCACTTGTGATAAGATCGACTCGCTACAGTGACGAACATCCGTGACGTCTGGCCTGCTCTTTGCGCTAAATTAACAACCATCCACAAAGCTTCCCTGCTCTTCCCAGCCAATCCAACCGCAATGCTTACTCTTTGCGCTGGACTGAGAGGTCCTTGTATCTGACTTGAGCTCTATCTCAGTTGGCCTGAACTTGTGACTTTCTCCTGGTCTCACACGACCATAGCCACAAGTAGTGCTTTGGGCTTTTTGGCACCGTTTTCACTCAAGTCTTCGAAATTGCATATCTCCAGTTGTACCAATTGTATTTTTGTTATTTTAGTGTTGACTTATTTAATAAATAGTGGGTTTTTTTCTAAATTGGCGTGGGATTTATTGTGGGGTGTTTTCACTTTATTACTATTTAAGAGCTGCATAAATACTTTACACATTGCCTCAAAGTTAAGCCTGACCGATCTGTGCTAAACTAGCAGAGGGTTGACCACAGGTTAATTTGGGGTTTGCCTGTGCCTCACTCTGACAAGGAGTGTGGTAGCTGCTTGAATAGGGCTTCGCCCCCTTCAGACAGTAACCCAATTTCTTACAGTTGGTCAGTCTTTTACTGGCAAAAACACATTCAATGTGTGGCTAAAAACCACAAAGATAATTTTTTTATTTATCTTAAAAGGAAAATCATGGATGAGGAAAATCCTCAAGTCTCCTGAAACCAAATATTGAATTCTGCATACCAGAGTCTTGGTTACTGCACACTTTTACTACGACTATAGCAGACATCAGCTTTCCCAAAAGACTGACAAAAGATTGGCTGCCTGTTGTCTTACTCATGTAAGACTCATCTTAGTAGCAAGACATCAATGAGGCCTTTAATCTGACTTCCCCCTATCCACAACATCCATCTCCACTCTAATCCCTGAAGGGATCCAGGATTACATATACAATACCGTGCACCATACACAGCCTACTTCAGAATTGGACATGGCTTGATCCAGAGAACAGCCCCGCATTACTTAACTATTGGATACCTCTAAACCAGCTAGCTGCTTAAGGCACGGATCTTTGAAACAGCCTCACAATGACACAGGCTGTGTAATCTGTTTCTTCATCTTCGCGCCAGGATACTCTGGCAGTAATTGAGCGCGTTATAAAACAGCATAACATAACACACTAAGCACATCCAGTTCTAAAAGCTCAGGAAACAAACTATTGAGTGAACTATGACTAAAATCTAAATGTTCAGTTGCATGCTTTTAAAGTTGGAGGATATGTACGAATATTCGCCGATCACATCAACAGCAAGGCTGTATCTCATCTTTGACCTGCTTCTGTATAAAATCCTATCTAGAATTCTTGATTGTGTCAAGTTAAGCAACCAATGCGAAGAACTGCTTTGATCTCAAGGTCACAATTTGCCAATATATCCTTCCATTCTTCCTAGGTTGGGTAACACCATTATATTATATTATGGTGACATTTGTTATTTATCACTTGAATACAGCAAAAGTGCATGCTATATCACATGGCCTCGGTGATGAATGTCAAGTCTGCCTCCACCCTCTGGTCAAATGATCTGAATACGTTAACATACACTAGATCAGGGTTCTTCAATCTGTGGGGCGCGCCCCCCTGGGGGGGCGTGGCGCCATCCCAGGGGGGGCGCGGGCTCCACTTCGATCTTCCCTTTGTGCCCGTTTCTTTGTCTGGGTGATTCTCCCCGGAGGGGGCCACTTCACAGAGTCGTCAGCGTGCGAGGCAGGGGTCTCCTCTGCTAAAAACGAAAGCAAACAGACACGCTTTCAGTTTTAGCAGAGGAGACCCCTTGCCTCCCACTGCAGCTGAAGCTGTCAGCTCTGTGAATTAACCCCCTCCTGGGAGAGTTAGTTCTCCCAGAAGGGAGAGAAGGTTTCGCAGAGGTTTTGAGGCACGGGCAGGGTGGGCTCTGGTCCAGGGCCCCAGCCTTTCAAAGGGGGTGGGAGTGAGGGGGAGTTGGGGGGGAGGGAGTCCTTCAGTTATTTTGGGAAGGGAGGGAGAGGTTGCAATCTGGGTTTGGGGCATGAATCGGGACAGTGGGCTCTGGTCTGCGGTCCTCAACTCATGAGGATCTTTGTGTGGGCACCCGGTGTTCAGGGATGTTGGTCAGCAGATTCGAATTTTAATCATAAAAGGTGTGAGGGTGGAGTGGTGGATGTATGGGTGGGGGGTGGATGGATGAGTGAGGGGATGGATGGTGAGTGAAGGGGTGAATGGATGGTGGGAGAGAGGATGGATGCATGAGTGGAGGGATGGATGGGAGTGGATGATGTGTGTATGGTTGGAAGGGTAGATGGATGGGTGGAGGGGTGGATGGATCAGTGAAATGGTGGATGGATCGATGGGGGGTGGATGGTGGACAAGTCGGTGGGTGGATGGATGAGAGAGGTGATGGATGTATTGATGTATTGATGGGTGAAGGGATGAATGAATGGATGGATGAGTGAAGGGGTGGATGTGGGGATGGATGGGTGATTGAGGAGGGTGGATGGACGGGGAGATGGATGGAGGAGTGAAGGGGTGGATGAGTGGTAAATGGATGGATTCATGAGTGGATGAGTGGATGGATGAGTGGGTGGATGGGTGAAGGGTGGATGGAGGGATGGGTGGCTGGGTGAGGGGGGAATGGAGAGAGAGGGGGAGGATGGATGGATGGATGAGTGATGACATGGATGAATGATTGGCAGAGTGGATGGGCAGATGTGTGCATGGATGGGTGAGGAGAGGAGCATGGAGATGGATGGGTCAGAGAGTGCATGCATGAGTGGGGGGGAGGGTGGAGAGCGGGATGGATGGGTGGATGGATGAGTGGGGGGTTGAGTGGGTGGACGGATGAGTGGGTGGGGGGATGGTTGGATGGGTGAGAGGGTGGGTGGGTGGTTGGACGGATGAGTGGATGGATGGATGGATGGATGGATGGATGGATGGATGGGTGGATGGATGGATGGGTGGGTGGAAGAGTGGATGGATGAGTGGAGGAGTGGATGGATGAGTGGAGGAGTGGATGGATGAGTGGGAGGATAGCTTGGGTGAATGGTTGGATGGAAGAGTGGGTGGATGGATGGGTGGAAGAGTGGATGGATGGATGGGTGGAGGAGTGGATGGATTGGTGAGGGGATAGATTGGGTGAAGGGATGGATGGATGATGGATGGATGGGTGAGGGGGTGGATGGAGGGATGAAGAGGTGAGATGATGGATGGAAGGTGGATGGGTTTGCAAGTGGTTGAAGGGGTTTGGATGTGGATGGGGCTCAGATGGAGGGACGGAATGAATGGTGGGGGAGTTGGTGGATGACAAGGTGTACATGATGGATGGGGAGGGTTGTGATGACTTCCTTTGCTTTCTTGGTGCCATGAGAGCTGTGGTTCAGAGTGGAAGGTATTTGAATTGTTTGGCTGCTCCCTTGCCTATGTGTTACTGTTCTGTATTCTATGTGTGCTCATGTGTGGGATCTATGCATCATGCATGTGACATTTTGCGTGACGTCCAGCTGCTACTTGAATGCGGGGCCCCCTTGGGCAAGGTCGGGTTCCATGTTTTGGGTTCCGCTTGGTGAAGCACCCATGGTGTGTTCCCTATAGTGGGTTCATCACGGCGGTCCTCCCTTTGGTTCACTTGTGCATGGTGCTTTACATCCTACAATGTATTTGTTTATTTGTTGGGGAGTTTGTGAGATTGGGTTCTCAGCACTTGCGGTGTTGAAGACTAGGTACCGTTTAGAACTGGATGTGGAGCACAGCCCGAGGATGGCAGTGGCAGGGATTCACCCACAGATTGAGAGTCTAGGTGTGGCTGGGCACCGGCACACCCGTCACATTCATGTTGGTGGTGGTGTTGTTGATCTGTGTCCTGTGTAAGGCAGGGCATCCTAGTGGCGAGAATTTGCGCACATTTTGTCTTGGAGGATTTTGTTTTGAGCTGTCTGGTACGCCTCTGTCGTTTTGTCACACCCACTCACAGGCCTGCAGTTTGCTAGGCACTCTTGTTGTGTTGAGCATTGTTTGCCGGATATGGCCCGTGGTGTGCGCGTGGCAGTCGATTATGTGGTGTGCCGGATTCCCGAGGTTTCTGTCGGGTGGTGGGGGGGCCCAACATCTGGGGGAATTCAGCTGGGGGGGCTCAACCTGGAAAAGTTTGAAGACCTCTGCACTAGATGATTTACCATGTAAAACAACAAGCTGCGGTTTACCTTCAAATCCTTAATATCATTCATGCCTTTGAGCACTGGATCCAACTTAGTTATGGCTTTCCTGATCTTTTCAACCTGGAAAGATTCAACAGCGCAAATAGGTTAGTTTAGCTTATTAAATCAGACATGATGGCAGACTGTGCTGCTGAATGAATCATTTAAGAAAGGCATTTTCAAATGTATGATTAAACACAATAAGCAACAAATTATATGTATTCCAGAGGCCTATATAAAAATTATCTGTCTCTCCAGTGGTAGACATCCAAAGACAAGCATTCAGGGTTGGAGTATTCCTATAGAAGTTAACTTATGTCCAACCCTATCCCAATGCAGTAGGTTATGAAAAGTGAGACTGGGCTTCCACAGTTTGTTCTCTAGAGGCCACTCTCCCTTACCAGAACAATGGGGCAGCATTATGAAAAAGCCTCCATTTATTGCTGGCAAATGTCTTTATACAAAATTAATTACACTGGCTTGGACAACACTATTTTACAAATGATGATACGCTGCATTAATCAATGTAACACTCTAGTTTTTATTGTCACATTAAGCACTATACAAGGTGGCACAACTATTAAATCAAAACCATACGCCTTACCTGTTTCCGATATGGAGAAATAATGCCAATTTCCTTAGGGGAGAGTTTGGACTTCCCCTTCTTTCCCTGGGCATCCAGCAGTTTCTTGAGGTAAGATACCACAACGTCAACCTCAGTCACATTGAAGAAGGAAGGGCTGTTGCCTTCACGCTGGTCTTCCCCTAGTACCCCATTAAAAATGATTGGAAATCCCTAAAAGTGAAAACAGGATTAACTTTAAAATCTTCCATTCAAGGAAAATGCATTCAAAGATACACATTTACTGGAGAACAATTCCCCAACTATAATGCTTCTAGCATGTGAATTAGTGAATCTTCACGATATGACACCTCTAATAAGACTGGTGGCCGAATAAAACAGGTAAGGAGTAGACAAAACAAATGATCCTGCATACGAATCAAATTAAAGAAAAAAAAAGTTTGCCTACGATTACAAAAATGACTACGGAGGCAGACATCTTTTTAACATCTTTCATGTAGCTTCAAAGGTTGGAAGGGTGACAGCATGCAAGGTCAGAGGAGCAAATATGTGCAAAGAAGTTGTATTCTAGATAGAAGCACATAACATCATAAAGGGGCCTGGAGGAAGGGCAAGACACGTCTTAAACAGAGAACGAGTAGGAAGTGAATCCAAAGGACAGAAGCAGCAGAGAAACAGTGAGCTGAGATGTAAGCAGCACAAAGACATGGACCCTGTACAAAAAGGATCCTTGAGAGGTGCTGTTGACATGATAGGTGGGTATCAGATCACACACCAGACACTATAGGCAATAGAGGATTAACTTTCACTAGCAGATGCAGAAGAGTAGCCATGAGTAGGCACGAAAAAGAGGATCACAGCTCGAGAACAGAAGGACAGAAAAGGCATGTGCAAAAAAAAAAAAAAGTGAGTAAAAAAACAAAAGCAAAAAAATTATAATCGGCAAAAGCAACATCAGTAGCTCAGAAACCTTGATGACTATGCACTCTAGCATTTGTCCTTGCAGGTTGCTTTTTATTAGTTGCTATAACAAATTTAGTTTTGAGTACTCAAAGATATGGACTTCAGAGTTGGGTAAAATAAATACTTCCAAACTGAAAAAATAATCTAGTGTGGAATTTACATGGTACGGAGGCTTGGTACGAGGATAGGTTCCCAAATCCACAATACTTCGAAATGTTGACACCCTTAATGCCCCATTCACTAACGAATTTATCCCAGTTAAACTTAACAATTCAGTGTCTGAAGAAACTGCAAATGAAATGGCAGAGCAAAATGTAGTCAGGACCAAGAATACTTCCAGATTACCGCAAGATTACGGACAAAATATATATATTTTTAAATGAAGAATGCCCTTATGCAGATTCCAGGTTGTACCTCCCGAAGCAAACCCCTAAACAACATTGTTACTGAACAAACTTAACCATGTAAATATTAAATACACGACACAATCCTAAAATAGAACACAGGCATATTGAATACAACCTCATTTAGAAGGAATCGCTTACCTGCTTTGGCAGATGCTCCCAATTGCAGTAAGAATGGCTCAGAAGCTTATCTGCACACTCCTGAAGTTCTCCATCATAAAAAAGCTCATTTGGTATCTCGAGGATAGCTGGATGGGACCTTAATGAGAAACAGCACTGTTAACCTTATTACTGCTAAAGGTCGCCAACTCCTACACACCAGGTAATCTAATCGTTCTTCCAACTAGAATTGTACGCCCTAAATTAACCTGGCACTAATCATTTTCTGTTACAAAAAACGACTCAAAATGTAGAGATTACATCTTTCTACGCTAGGTGGCATACTCCATCGGGTGTTGACCAAACACTGCGTAGGAGTATACATTATCGGGGTATAGATCTGCAACTATGCAAAAAGACTATTGGTTGTCCCAATTTGTAATGTTAAAGATTGAAAGAGTGGGCATTCTCACCACAACAGTAACCTTCCCTAAAACAAATTTTTTTGAAGTCATAGGGGATATTCTCTAGACCACAGTTAAAGATAACCCTTGCCCTCAGATATTGCTGAACTTCTCCGTTACCTTAGGTAGTCAACCAATTACCCTCGTAAGCATACTTCACATGTGACGTCCTTCACTGGCTGGGTGCTACCTTTCCAATCAACATCAGTTTGTTCACATAGGCACACCCAGGTAACAAAAGATCCCCATCACCTGCGGAGTCTCCCAGGGCTCCATACTGTCTTGGGTCAAACATCAATCTATACATTGAACTGCTTGGTGCTCTATTCCAATAACAGCATCAAGATTCACCAATACGTCAACGATGCATAACTCTACTTGGAAATCTCCTTGCTTTAGACATGCAATGCCTCAAACACAGCTTGCACATCATCCAGACCTGGATGTCAAGAACCTACCCGAAGCTCAACCCAACCAAGACAAAATTCCTGTCATTTGTCAAGAATGATATAGATAAAATTAAAATCTGTCTCAACAACATGAACCATCACTGCTTCGAACCTCCACTTTCACCAAATGCCAAGCCACTTGGATTCACCCTGGACACTAACTTCACCCTGAAGGAACACATAGCCAAAATAAAGATGGCCTGGTACCAGCTCTCTCTTGTAAAAAAACAGAGAAACCATTTCTTCCAGAAATCGACGTCAGAACTGCTTTTCAAGCTGTCCAATTCTTGCATCAGGATTGTAGTCATACCATACTCCATTGCCTCCTATGCAACACCGGCACCATTTAGGGGGATCCCACATGCTGCAGCACATGTCATCAATGGCCTGAAGTCATATGATCACATCACCCCCATCCTGATGGAACTCTAGGGGCTTCCAGCTTCCTCCCCACTTAAGCAGTAACGTTATGCTCGACTGACTACGTACATTGCTTCACTGCCTTTCGGCTTGGGTACTGCTATAAAAATACCATATGCACACATGCACATACTGGGCAGCAAAGGATATTCTAATGCTTTAATTGGGGTAGGATGTCCAACTACCTCATGGGATCCACAAGGGCATGCATGGAAGTCGGCTGCAGCTAAGTTGGGAAGGTGTTGTCTAAGGAGACTTCGCTTTGGACAAGTGCATCATCAGAAACCTGTAGTGCTTCCAGAATTGGGAACAAATTGGGATTACTAAACTATAAAACGTTTGGTGGCCCAAAGATCACTTGAGCACCAAAATAAAAATAGCACCTCCTAAAGTATCACAGGAGATGAAGTAGGCAAAGACGACATTGAGGGCAAAGTGCCTTCCTATATTTGGTCTGCAAAACAGCAATCATTCAGTCTGTGTGTGCTCAGTCACCACTGGTGATCCCAGATGTTTAGGAAACCTGCTAGGATCAGTTCTACTTGAAAGGGGTAAGAAAGGCACCTGAGGACTATATTGCCGGTCTATCGGCGTCGAGGAAGAAGAACTGGAGTAACCTGGAGTGCAAGCTGGAGTAATAAGTGTACGCTCAGGTGGTTGGGTGCTGCATTCTCCATACATCTGCCAGCCCCAGTGAAAAGGTCTAGACTGGCGGGGGTAGTTCGGAGGCAGGGGCCTGAAGTATAGACGTCCAATTCTGGGTCAATAATGGCATTGAAGGCCCCTCCTATGACCAATTTACTCACAGGGGGCTCCTGGATCACGGCGGATAGGGTAGTCAATGTCTGTGGGATAAGTACGCTCACAAAGGACCAGGCCTCTCCCTCCAACAGGCACGACACTCCCACATTGCAGTCTAAGGAATCAGTGTATGTGTTGGTGACTGTAAAAGGAATGGTAACATGCAGCAAGATCACCACCCCTCTAGAGCCTGATGTGAACCCTCCATGGTAGACCCTGGAGAAGCAGTGACTACCTAGGAATCCACACTTAGTACCCAGTAGGTAGGTTACCTGCAGTAGGAGTATCCGGGGTCTATGGTTTTTGGGGTACTGCAGGACTGCACCTAGTTTGATCCTGTTCAGTCAGTTAACGTTCCAAGAAATGATTTTGCAATCAGCTGACATGCGTATAAAATGACAGTAATGTGTTGCAAGAGTAGGCATTCTTCCCCGTGGGTTATAAGGCAGTTCTGCTCTAAACTGGTAAAACTAGAACAGCCCCCAAACTCACCCAACTACCCCCATCCCATACTTCCTAATTCAAAGGATCTAAGGCCCCAAAACCCAACTAATTGACTTCAGGTCCCAAACGTGGCCACGTATTCACGTTGATGACCCCCATATAGGTCTCCTCCCCCACCAACCAATCAACATCCTGATCCCCTGCGCCACCGCCCCCCTCGCCACCTCAAGTTCCATCACCACCACTGGAGACAAGAGAACCAGAGTTTGTTTCCAATGTTCCCTTTTGATGCTCAACTGGAGTCTTCGGTAGCACAGGGCGAGCCAAAGGCAAGCCTGTCTGCACAGCGCAAGCCATACTGTCAGGTGAACACAGAGCAGTCAAGACAGAGAACGGATTAAGCTCTCAAGTAAGAAATTAAAACCGTTAAGGTTAGTCTTTACCAAAGACAATGTAAACAGAAAAAAAATCGATTTCAATGAAAAACGAATGGTCACTCAATTTAACACAAAGGTAGGACACGAGCTAATCAGATGCGGGTTAGTAAATGAACGATCAGCCGTAAAGCACTTAGTAAAAATAAATATTCTACTAGAGACTAATGAATTGGGCATGCTATTTGTACTGAGACATGGATCCCCCCTGGAGTCCAACATTGATTTTGGAACAACCTGCCCCCCAGGTTTTAAAGTTATCCACCAACCAATACCAGACATAAGGGGAGGGGGGGTGTGGAGTTTTAAAGAAAAATGGGAAAATGCCACTTTACACATGGATAACATGTCGGGGTAGAGAGGTTAGGCTTTTCTCTAAAGTTGAAAGATGGTAAGTCATTCTTAGGAGTTCTGTGCCAACGACCCTCAGGGGCGGCATTTTCTGAAAATCATCTCAAATCTGGGCAGAGGATAAGACATCCCCTGCTGCAAAGAGTTCTTAGGCTCCTACGAAACAATAGGACTAGAACAACTCAAATGGCCCAACACAGCAATGGGGACATACCCTTGATCTACTACTGCCAAAATACCTAATTACAGTTAAGGAAAAAATCCTTTTAAGTTGGCCAGATCTCACACACACACACACACACACACACACAAAAGTCTCACAACTACAGCTGAAGATAGGCAGTGAGGAAAAATGTCACGTGGCAGAGCATAGACAACAGAAGAGAAAGCTTTTTTAAAAGGATAGACCTGCTTCCAGTCATATGTTGGGTAAGAGACAGCTACCAAAAGCGCCACTATTCCTTTATTGGTAACTACTTCACATTAATGAGCACTTACCAGCACTCACTTTACGCTTTTTTATGCATTTGATCTTTGGGGTGGGTCTGCATCCTGGTGGCTTTGATGATTTGCACCCAAACCTTACGTAATATGCATCTTGTCCTAATCTGTTAATTTCTAGTCTATCGGATTTGTTATTCTTCCCCTAAATTTCTCAGTGGGGATATCTGTCACGGGTGAATAACTATTCTTGGTTTGTTCTTGCACCGGTGGTAAAGGTTCTGATATCTGACAAAACCAACCTAGCACATTCTTTTGTTTCTTCCTTAATTTTGAGTCTGAAAGTTTTGCGGTCATGGGTTTAGACTAATATTTATATTTTCAGCTATCCTACAGTCTACAGGCTACCCTGACGAAGGCACTTTGTGCCAAAAAGCGCATAGATCTCTTGAAGCCTCATCAATAATTTAAACCACGATCTCCGTTCTATAATGATCATGTTGGAGAAATAATATGTCAGGAGGGAGGAGGGGGTCGCTCAAGGAAGGGTGAGGGGGTTACATTTTAATTATTTAAAAAAATAAAAATAAAAAAAGTAAAACTTACCTTAGCAGGCCCGATATGTTCCTGCGTTGTGCCTGCTTCTCAGCTTCTTGCAAAAAGCAGGCAGTCTCCCTCCCCTAAGCCAAACACAACGCTGCAATGGCAGCGTTGTGATTGGTGGGGACGGCGCCAAGCCAGGCACCTATGGAGTGGCCATTTTCTGCATGTAAAAAGAATTGATGGACAGAATGCAGAACAATGTCATACATTCACCCCAGTACAGAGTTCTGGACCTACATCCATCGTTTTTGTTTGCTCACCATTCCATTCCAGTTTGGACCCAGCCATAAGCAAATCAGGTAGACCCTGCGCCCAATAGTCCAGCCCAAAATGCCAGGGCAGGTCCTCCCTGGACTGGAAACAAGCATCCTAGGACCGGTTTCGGGATTTCACCCCTCTTCAGCCAGTATAGCTTGAGTCCAGTGGCATGGAGAGCAGGGTCAAGACTCTTTCCCAAACCTCATGAAGTACAGAATCTCGGTCTGCGTAGTTGAGAAGGCGTGGAAGGGCGCGAGTTGGGGGCTTGGTTACCAGGACCAGGTAGGCATGTTGCAGTATAAAGCAGGGAGAGAGGGATTTAGGGGGCATCCAGGATCTAAACAAGTCAGTCAGGAATGACTTTAGATGTGGGCTCTTCTGACCCTTGGGCAACCCCACCAGTCAGAGGTTGTTTGGGAGTGATCTGGCCTTGGCATCCCCTGCACATAGTTGCAGCTTCTTTATTGTTGATTTGAGTTTAGTGTCGTTGGCCTTGATAGAGCAGAGCTGGTCCTCTGCTAATGAAATACATTCCTTGGCTTCATTGGTGCGGTGTGAAAGGATGCACAGATCTTGTCACAGCAAGGATACAGCCACCGTCACTCCCCCAATTCGATCCTCCAGTGCGGCCTGGAAGGTCCTGATAGCTTGAAGGATCATTTCTAGGGCAACTTGGTTGGGTCCAAGCTCCATTGCCTCTCAGGGTCCACCAGTGGGCGAGGTGAACTTGTCAAATTTTGCAAAACGGCCGGTGCCTACATGCTTGCCCTTAACCATGGGGACTGGGCTGTACAACCCAAGGAGGACCAATGGGAGGGTTGGGGGTGAGGGGGGAGGAGGGAATCAGCAGCAACTCCTCTGGTTCCAGTGCCAGCAGAGAAACATGTCCATGTGGGGGTCATATCCTTAAGCCACAATCTCAGGACTAGAAGTGTCTCCAAGTTTAAGTAAGGGGGAGACTGTCCTGGGCCCATCACAGTGGCCAACTGGACCCTTGCATCCAAACGGTCCATGGATTGCTTCGCACCAATGGGTGGGGGGAGGCACACTGAAAAAGAAGGTGGGAGTGAGAACCATCCGCGCTACCTTCAGCAGCTCCAAGCTGGTGTGTGCAATGAGGCGTGCAGTGTCCACGGGGAGCATGGTTGGAAGTGGAGGGCCAGCTGTGTGGCATCACCCTCTGTCCCTCCTTACTCGGCCATTCAGGCCGAGAAGGTAGCACCCTGCATTCCCGTGGTGCAAAGGGGCACACCATAGCACCAGCCATAGCACTCCTCAGCAGATGTGGGGTCCTTTGTGCCAAGGGGGGTGGGGGAGAGCACACTGTAAGAGGAGGGGGGGGACCATCAGTGTCTGCCTCCCTCAGTAGTTTCAAACGTGTGTACAATGGGACATGCAGCTGAAGGTGCACTGTCCACATGGAGTCTGGCTGGTAGCGTTGTGTTGTTCTCTTCACTTAATCAGTGCCAGCCTCCCAGGCCATGAAGGTGGTGTTTTGCATGTCTCTGGGGCCCTAGCACATCAGGGCACCCCACAGAGAAAGCTAGTGCCCTCTTCTCCTCAGGGGTTGCGACGGCTTAGTCGGCCCTCAGTGGTGATCAGTCGACTCTGCCCCCTCTGGGCTGAAGTCAGCTGCATTCCCAGTTCCAACGAATGCTCCTCTGGTGGCAAGCTCAGCCAGCTGGCAAGGGAAAAACAGTCTGCCCAGCACTGACTGAGACGGAGAGGTGGGGGTGGGGGTGGGAAGGCCCTGGATTTAACCCCCTAATGTCCCCGGGGGAAAAAATGCAAGCCCCAGCAAGTCAGATAGGTACCAGTTGCTGGATGGGTGTTCGGAATATTAAGCGGCCCAGCTGAACGCGAACGGACGCCATTTTGCCTGTGGCAATTGGAACTCGACTCAAAGCTACTTGGCTACTTAAAGTGCTGGGTAGGCATTTAGAGCTCCTCAGGGGTTTGCCTCACATATTCCCAGACTGTATTCACCCAGTAAATGTTGATTCTTTCATGTCCTCAACCTTCAAGATTTCTTGCTGGGTGCCATAAGGCTCTGCCCAATCAAAAATCATGTTGAATATATATTCATATATTTACCACTCCAGCACAGTTTCTAGTTGCTAAGTGATTGACATTCCATATGTAAGCTGACAACACCGAAATAGGTCTTAGACGTGAGAAAGATGGTGGTCACCAAAAGGTTCCAATGACTAGCACATTTGAGGCTGGATGAAACAAAATGTTAAATCCAAAGTGATTTTTTTTGTGCAGCAAGTGGACCAAACCACCTAAATACTAACGTCCATTAATGTGGTCCTAGACACAAAGTGCACCCCCTCCCCCCCCCCCCACACCTGAAAGTTATATTTCCTGGTTATATTGTGTCACAATTTGAATGTATTTACTGGGTCTTTATCTTATTGCTCAAGTTCCACCCCATCCTAATCATGTTAATATGAGCATGCTTGTAGTTTCAGTCGTCAAGTTAAAACTTAATTACTGTAAACGTTCTGACACCAGGCACTCAGTTGTAGCATTTAACAAGTTTAATTTGGTCCACATCTTTCCAACTGGCTTCATCTATGGCTACAGGAGAGTGAAGCTTCTTTGGAAAGAGCCCATACTACAAATAATTGCAAAGAATGTAAAGTGACTAGTGCACCATCATGCCTTGTTTTACAAACTACAAGCATACAATCTTTAAGACCAACCTGTAGTTTTGCAGTAACTTAGTCACAAACACTGAATTAAAACTTCCGTCAGTCTTTTGATAAAGGGAGTTCTGGGTCATGAGTCTTTCCAGTAAGGACATGTCTAAAAGAGAGGAAAGAAGTTGTTTAGCATACTATTGAAGTCAAATAGGAAGAAGACTTCACCTTAGTTTACAAGAACAAACCAAATGGATGGCCTTTTCATAAATAGACTTAAACAATTCCTTATGGTTGCAATACCTTGGGAACCCTTTCAAAATATGCAGTAAATCTTTCTCTTACATTCATGTCTTTCACAGTATGGCACCATCACACATTTGCTTTGATCTTCTGCACAGAACATGGTCAATTAAGTTATGGGTGGAAAGTGGTGGCAGAGTCCATGTTAAGGGGTTGAGTGCGCTACTGGGACGTAGGCGCATCCCTGTGATGGGCACACTTATGTGGTACTGTGTGTTGCGAGACAACACAGTGAATTCCAAAAGAAGTTCAAATAAAGTTCCAATGATTAAAGGTTTCGAAATTTAATTAAAGTTTTCCATTGATATGTTCCATATTTCCTTCATATGAGTTGACAGACAATTTTATCACCGTCAGAAACTGAAAGTAGCTCCAATGCATTTCGGACAGGGTGTCCTTTTTCAAGGAGCACTGCAACAAAGAGTATACAAAAATCCAAATCAATACTCGCGATTTGCAGATAAATGCCACAAAATAATTGTGAGGGTTACATATGTGTCTCCGTGAGTCAACCTCATGCACCCTATTAGAGGAGTAGAAGAAATGTGAAATAGTAAGGTCTCACCAAGGTGAACAGATTGGAAAGGAGTGTGATTAGTGGGGATGGGAAACCTAAAGGGCGGTTGGACGGGGGTCGGTGAAAAGAGTGGTTCAAGGTGATAGGTAAATGCGGAGGTAATGTGCCTAGGGGGTGAAAAGATGTGAAAAGAGTTTTAAGGGGAAGTATCTAACGGTAAAGCCAACGGCTCGAAAAAACATGCGAGGCTTACGTAAACGGTTTGAGAGATCACAGCGGTCCTAGAAGAAAAAGGACCGCAAACTTAAAGAACGGAAGGAGAAATGAGCGTTATTAAAGCGGAGAGATTAGTGAGAGACTTACTGGGTCTGGCGGTTAGGCGTAGATGTGAGAATCAGGTTCCTGTGTTGTGAAACTCCGCGTAGTGAATGCTGAGTTTTGGTGGAGGGTGGGTAATGGAAGTGGAGGAGGGACTGGGAAGGAAGATGGAAATGGTGTGGCCATCTTGAAAGGGGGAGTGAAACGTGGATAGCCGGGGTAAACCATAGAATAGAAGTGAAGTGAAAGAACAACAATTGGGTACAAACAGCAAAACAGAGTTATTATGCATCATGGAATGCCCACTGTCGGCATTATAAATAACAGCTTAATTCAGTCCGGTCGTTAAGACCAAAAGGTTTCTGTGATTGTAACCTATACATCCATGCTGTTTCTCTTTGCAGAAGAGTCTTATTGTTGTCTCTTCCTTCGACTTTAGGAACAATCTCCAGAACCATGTATTTAAGTTGGGCCACGTTGTGGTTGGCCTCATTGAAGTGGATGGCAATATTGGATTTAGTGTTTTTAGTCCTTATGTTAGACTTGTGTTCGTTCAACCTCGTCTTGATTTTCCTGCTCGTTTTGCCCACGTAGGTTACACCGCATGGGCACTTCAGGAGGTAGATCAAATTGGCAGAGTCACATGTGGCGTCCACATTGAGTTTGATGTTAAATCCTCTCATGGGGTGACTGACAGTGTTTCCTTTAATTACATTATTGCAATTACTGCAATGGTGGCACGGCCGTGTGCCAGTGTGATTAGCTGAGGTACGTTCAGTTGAGTTCTTGGGTAGAATTTCTTTGAAGTTCATGGGTCTGGTGTAGGCAAAGATTGGGGGATCCTTGAAGAGGTCCCCGAAATCTGGTTCGGAAGAAAGGATGCGCCAATGTTTCAGTACTATCCTTTTGTAGTTGTTGCTTGAGGTGGAGTACCTAGAGACAAGTACCATTCTCTGATTGTCAGTTTTGGGCTTACTCCGTAGAGCTTCTGTCCGAGGGGTTGCGGAAGTTCGATCAGTAGCCTCCTTAAGGATTGTCTCTGGGTAACCTCTGCTACGAGATCTAGATGCCATGGATGAAATTTGGTTTGTCCTGGTGTCTGGATCAGAGACAATGCGGGTTACTCAACATCTGGCTGTAAGGCAAGTGTCTTTTTAAGGAGTTTTGGTGAAAGCTACTAAAAAGTAGAGCGTTGTTGCGGTCAGTAGTCTTTCGGGAAAGGTCTGTCTGTATTCCTTGAGGAGTAATTTTAATGAGGACGTCCAAAAAAGCTATCTCCTGATGGTTGATATTCCAGGTGAAATCTATTCGATCGTCTTTGGTGTTAAGGTCCGTTAGAGCAAGTTCTAAGCTCTCTTGAGAGTCCTTCCAGATGAAGAACAGGTCGTCAATATAACGTACATAAAGTTTGAGATTGTCCATCCAGGTTTTTTTCTTGTAAATATGGTTAAGTTCGAAATTGCCCATGTATAGATTAGCGTAGGTGGGAGCCGCACAATTGCCCATAGCCATTCCGGACATTTGTAGGTACCAGGTTTCCTCATGTTTGAAATAACTGTGATATAAAGTGTATATCATCAGTTCAAGAATGAATGGTTTCAAAGAATCGCTGATTTCAGATGAAAGTAAGGCCTGTTTCACCGCGTTGATCCCCCCTTCATGGGGGATGGAGGTATATAAGCTTCTCACATCGGCTGTACATAGAATTAGTTTCTCGTTTTCAAGGAATTGTACAGTAGATAGTTTGTTCAACAACTGTGTGGTATCTTTAATGTAGCTGGGTAGGCTTATAACCATTGGTTGCAGGTAACGATCTATGAATTTGCCAGTAGGTTCATGGATTGAGCCTCTGGTCGAGACGATTGGGCGAAACTGGGGATCCATCAGGTTTTTATGAATTTTGGGCAGCATAGTAATAGATGGACTTCGAGGATGTTCTGTGATCAGGTATCTCTTTGTTCTGTCGTCAATGACTCCATCTGTTGTGGCTTTGTCAACAATGGTCAGTAGTTCCGTTTTGTACTCATTGGTGGGATTACCATCTAGCGGTAAGTAAACATTAGAATCCGTGACGTGTTCTATTGTTCTCTGGTTGTACAGTTCCGTATTGAGGATGACAAGGGTGCCTCCTTTATCTGCTTTCAAGCATTTGATGGAAGGATTCCGTGCAATGTTTTTTAGGGTATCCATGTCTTTGTTGGTAATGTTCTTACGAGTCTTTTTGCGGAAATTGATTTTGGAGATGTCATGTTTCACAAGGGTCTCGAAGGTGTTGATGCTTTTGTGGCCGACAGGTGGTACAAAAGTGCTAGAAGGCCGTAAGCCCATAAGTTGGTCAGGTTTTGGATCAATGGGAGGATCTAGGATATTCTCAAAGAAGTGTTTAAGTCTTAGTTTCCTTGTGAGTTTGAACGTACTCACGTCTAGTTCAAGTAAGTTAGTGTCGCTGGTGGGAACGAATGAGATGCCTTTTTGGAGGATCCTTGTTTCATGATCAGTGAGGTGGACATTCGAGATATTAATTACTAGCGATGCTTCCTGGTTTTCTTGTTGGGCTTCAGGGGTTGTTGGGTGTCTGCGTTGTTTTTTGCCGGCCCTTTTGCCCCGTCTGGGTCTGCGGTTTTGTCTGAGCCTTCCTCTAAAAAAGACTCGGCGGTAGTCAAATCAATGTTTTGTGTTAGAGGTGTTTCACTGGATGGAGGAGTAGATGTTGATGCTCCTGTGGAGGTTCTTTTCGGTGGACGGTTGGTGCTATCACTCCCTGAGGATGAGGTGTCTGTGTTGGGGTTGAAGGGTTTGTTCCTACGACGTTGGGCGTAGACATCCGCCCATGTATACACCTCTCCTAGTTTGTAATCCAAGGTGTCCCGACGAAATTTGCGTATCTTACGTTCATTTATTTCTTTTGTGTGCTTGTCCAGTTGTACATTGATTTCTTCGAGTGTAGCGGTCAATTCTTCAGGGAGGGGTGCTTAGTTCCTTTAGCTCACTTTCAATGGTAGTGATTTCAGCTAACTTTTTCAAATATCAACGCTGTGCGCCGTGCCTAATTACCTCAGTCTATTTTCACCCCTACTGTTCTCGGGGTGGGCAGCACGCACTTTCTCAACATGCAGTACGAAGAAATTTCCAAATCGCCGGAAGCCCGAGCTGAAACCCTAGCTTTTGACACTGATGCAACAGAGAGAATATACGCCCTTATCAACGAAGACCTAACCCAGACTGCAACCAGCAGAACAAAGGAACAATGCATCAAGCAACTTTTATACCTATCAAGACGCCGCATTAACCAAAAATTACATGCCAACACCTTGATAAAGTACCACAAGGTACTCCGCATTCCCCGTGGCCTACGGATTGCCCTGAAACCGTCCCTTTGTAAGAACTCCAAAACATTCATTGAGAGATGGAATGCCATCCTCAACAAGTGTAGTCTGGACCTAATCTTATTAATTGTGGAGGAACTGTCTGGTATCCTAACTGAACTCACCCATGAAATCACTACCATTGAAAGTGAGCTAAAGGAACTAAGCACCCCTGAAGAATTGACCGCTACACTCGAAGAAATCAATGTACAACTGGACAAGCACACAAAAGAAATAAATGAACGTAAGATACGCAAATTTCGTCTGGACACCTTGGATTACAAACTAGGAGAGGTGTATACATGGGCGGATGTCTACGCCCAACGTCGTAGGAACAAACCCTTCAACCCCAACACAGACACCTCATCCTCAGGGAGTGATAGCACCAACCGTCCACCAAAAAGAACCTCCACAGGAGCATCAACATCTACTCCTCCATCCAGTGAAACACCTCTAACACAAAACATTGATTTGACTACCGCCGAGTCTTTTTTAGAGGAAGGCCCAGACAAAACCGCAGACCCAGACGGGGCAAAAGGGCCGGCAAAAAACAACGCAGACACCCAACAACCCCTGAAGCCCAACAAGAAAACCAGGAAGCATCGCTAGTAATTAATATCTCGAATGTCCACCTCACTGATCATGAAACAAGGATCCTCCAAAAAGGCATGTCATTCGTTCCCACCAGCGACACTAACTTACTTGAACTAGACGTGAGTACGTTCAAACTCACAAGGAAACTAAGACTTAAACACTTCTTTGAGAATATCCTAGATCCTCCCATTGATCCAAAACCTGACCAACTTATGGGCTTACGGCCTTCTAGCACTTTTGTACCACCTGTCAGCCACAAAAGCATCGACACCTTCGAGACCCTTGTGAAACAGGACATCTCCAAAATCACTTTCCGCAAAAAGACTCGTAAGAACATTACCAACAAAGACATGGATACCCTAAAAAACATTGCACGGAATCCTTCCATCAAATGCTTGAAAGCAGATAAAGGAGGCGCCCTTGTCATCCTCAATACGGAACTGTACAACCAGAGAACAATAGAACAAGTCACGGATTCTAATGTTTACTTACCGCTAGATGGTAATCCCACCAATGAGTACAAAACGGAACTACTGACCATTGTTGACAAAGCCACAACAGATGGAGTCATTGACGACAGAACAAAGAGATACCTGATCACAGAACATCCTCGAAGTCCATCTATTACTATGCTGCCCAAAATTCATAAAAACCTGATGGATCCCCCGTTTTGCCCAATCGTCTCGACCAGAGGCTCAATCCATGAACCTACTGGCAAATTCATAGATCGTTACCTGCAACCAATGGTTATAAGCCTACCCAGCTACATTAAAGATACCACACAGTTGTTGAACAAACTATCTACTGTACAATTCCTTGAAAACGAGAAACTAATTCTATGTACAGCCGATGTGAGAAGCTTATATACCTCCATCCCCCATGAAGGGGGGGATCAACGCGGTGGAACAGGCCTTACTTTCATCTGAAATCAGCGATTCTTTGAAACCATTCATTCTTGAACTGATGATATACACTTTATATCACAGTTATTTCAAACATGAGGAAACCTGGTACCTACAAATGTCCGGAATGGCTATGGGCAATTGAGCGGCTCCCACCTACGCTAATCTATACATGGGCAATTTCGAACTTAACCATATTTACAAGAACAAAACCTGGATGGACAATCTCAAACTTTATGTACGTTATATTGACGACCTGTTCTTCATCTGGAAGGACTCTCAAGAGAGCTTAGAACTTGCCCTAACGGACCTTAACACCAAAGACGATCGAATAGATTTCACCTGGAATATCAACCATCAGGAGATGGCTTTTTTGGACGTCCTCATTAAAATTACTCCTCAAGGAATACAGACAGACCTTTTCCGAAAGACTACTGACCGCAACAACGCTCTACTTTTTAGTACCTTTCACCAAAACTCCTTAAAAAGACACTTGCCTTACAGCCAGATGTTGAGAGTAACCCGCATTGTCTCTGATCCAGACACCAGGACAAACCAAATTTCATCCATGGCATCTAGATTTCGTAGCAGAGGTTACCCAGAGACAATCCTTAAGGAGGCTATTGATCGAACTTCCGCAACCCCTCGGACAGAAGCTCTACGGAGTAAGCCCAAAACTGACAATCAGAGAATGGTACTTGTCTCTAGGTACTCCACCTCAAGCAACAACTACAAAAGGATAATACTGAAACATTGGCGCATCCTTTCTTCCGAACCAGATTTCGGGGACCTCTTCAAGGATCCCCCAATCTTTGCCTACACCAGACCCATGAACTTCAAATAAATTCTATCCAAGAACTCAACTGAACGTACCTCAGCTAATCACACTGGCACACGGCTGTGCCACCATTGCAGTAATTGCAATAATGTAATTAAAGGAAACTCTGTCAGTCACCCCATGAGAGGATTTAACATCAAACTCAATGTGGACGCCACATGCGACTCTGCCAATTTGATCTACCTCCTGAAGTGCCCATGCGGTAAAACCTACGTGGGCAAAACGAGCAGGAAAATCAAGACGAGGTTGAACGAACACAAGTCTAACAAAGACTAAAAACACTAAATCCAATATTGCCATCCACTTCAATGAGGCCAACCACAACGTGGCCCAACTTAAATACATGGTTCTGGAGATTGTTCCTAAAGTCGAAGGAAGAGACAACAATAAGACTCTTCTGCAAAGAGAAACAGCATGGATGTATAGGTTACAATCACAGAAACCTTTTGGTCTTAACGACCGGACTGAATTAAGCTGTTATTTATAATGCCGACAGTGGGCATTCCATGATGCATAATAACTCTGTTTTGCTGTTTGTACCCAATTGTTGTTCTTTCACTTCACTTCTATTCTATGGTTTACCCCGGCTATCCACGTTTCACTCCCCCTTTCAAGATGGCCACACCATTTCCATCTTCCTTCCCAGTCCCTCCTCCACTTCCATTACCCACCCTCCACCAAAACTCCGCATTCACTACGTGGAGTTTCACAACACAGGAACCTGATTCTCACATCTACGCCTAACCGCCAGACCCAGTAAGTCTCTCACTAATCTCTCCGCTTTAATAACACTCATTTCTCCTTCCGTTCTTTAAGTTTGCGGTCCTTTTTCTTCTAGGACCGCTGTGATCTCTCAAACCGTTTACGTAAGCCTTGCATGTTTTTTCGAGCCGTTGGCTTTACCGTTAGATACTTCCCCTTAAAACTCTTTTCACATCTTTTCACCCCCTAGGCACATTACCTCCGCATTTACCTATCACCTTGAACCACTCTTTTCACCGACCCCCGTCCAACCGCCCTTTAGGTTTCCCATCCCCACTAATCACACTCCTTTCCAATCTGTTCACCTTGGTGAGACCTTACTATTTCACATTTCTTCTACTCCTCTAATAGGGTGCATGAGGTTGACTCACGGAGACACATATGTAACCCTCACAATTATTTTGTGGCATTTATCTGCAAATCGCGAGTATTGATTTGGATTTTTGTATACTCTTTGTTGCAGTGCTCCTTGAAAAAGGACACCCTGTCCGAAATGCATTGGAGCTACTTTCAGTTTCTGACGGTGATAAAATTGATTGTCTGTCAACTCATATGAAGGAAATATGAAACATATCAATGGAAAACTTTAATTAAATTTCGAAAACTTTAATCATTGGAACTTTATTTGAACTTCTTTTGGAATTCACTGTGTTGTCTCGCAACACACAGTACCACATAAGTGTGCCCATCACAGGGATGCGCCTACGTCCCAGTAGCGCACTCAACCCCTCAATCCTTTAGGACGCACCAGCGAACAGTTACGTCACCTGTAGGAGCACCTTAAATTGATTACTCTATCCACTCTTTCAGCTATCTTTTTCAAATACCAACGCTGTGCGCCGTGCCTAATTACCTCAGAGTCCATGTTAATTCATCTTGTAGCACAGATGTAAGGTTCTATTTGAGTCAAACACTTAGTAGCACATAATAATTAAACATTTATTTATGATTACATACATATATACATATACATATACACACATATACATATACATATATATACATATACATACATATACATATACATATACATATACATATATATACATACATACATACATATATATATTTTTTTTATCCGGCCCGGGTGGTGGCGAGACTTGTGAGCCAATGGCGAGCATTAGTGGTTGGGCAACCTGAGATATCTGGTAACACATTCACTGATATGAATGGGGGTGCACATGAATCTAGATGTTCTAATGCAAAACAAGACTACCATCCAGTAGATGAATAATTGAAAGGATCTATCAGAATAATAATCCCACACAATGTGGCTGGAGACCATTTGTAATCCCCTGCACCCACAAAGACTGGACTTCATGAATTAATTCAAACAAAAACCCAACTTCAAGCAAAAGGTTCAAGAAGACACAACCTCAGAAAATGTTTAATACCCACAAAGTTCTCAAAACAGAATTCTTAAAGCACCACTGCCTTGTCAATTCAAGATCAGAGGCCACTACATGGAGATGATCAAGACAAACCTCCAGTACAACCTTTCTCATAATGGTCTACCTTTTTCCAATTCTGGTTCCTATATGCAGACATCAATATAATCGCATAATTCACAAGCAAATATCCCACTTAAGAGAGGGCACACTTTTCTAAAGGCTTTCAAGAAATACCTACTCTAAATATTTCAGTTTTCAGAAATTTCCTGAAATGCAACTTACTGTGTTCATAGTCAACAAATTATAATGGAGGCCTTTTCATCAATCACATCCTTTAACTTGCAAGGACTTGCCTCAGTGTTCCTTCTTAGTACAAGTTCAATGAATGATCAGAAAAGGAGACGCAAAGTGAAGGTTCCTAGTAGGTAAGCAAATAGACGTCACATAGCGATGTATGAAACAAAAGAATATAGATAAGCCCTCCTTTTCACTGCGTTGAACCATAAAAGCGTAAAAGGCTCGGCTGAGCGCCAGTGATTGAACAGGGTCCTAATCCCTAGCTCGCGGCATGTGTTAGTCATCCTCACAAGACTGACGCTTCACCACAGCTCATTAAAATGTGGTTTTATCCCTACTCATGTCAATGCTTGAAGGGTAAGTGAAAATTTGTACAAGTACATTTTGTGCTTCATAGTTTCAACACAGTTAACAGGAAGCATCACCAAGTTTCTTTTGTTTCATGCTGCACTTACTGGTCTCACCACCCTCAAGTGAGTATTACTTTTTTTCACCTCCACATAGGAGGTCACACTTTTACACCAAAATTGGTGAGTTTCACTTTCATGCCCCTTTCATAATTGCTCTGAGCAACTAGATTATTTGCAATCCCATTAAATACATGTATTGTTTTTAACCACAGATCAGATTTTGTTTAGTATTGGAATTCAAATCCACGCCTCTGTACCATCTGACAGCAGGTAATATACTTGAGCTACATCTAGTTCTTTCTCAATTATCCAGGGTTGATTTTAGCGGGATCCTATTCCTTCTCCCGCTAGGTGACCCTGTTATCTATACATCCTAATGAGAGCGCCACAATACATACGAGTTCAAACTGCAGTCGACAACCTAACACACATGTAATTGGGCTTAAAGTGCTCTCATTGCATTGTAATTGTGTGCACTAAGAAAACACATTTGGAAAGCTTCTCTCGCTTTTAATTATACAGATGTGTCTGCTTCTAGGTTTTTAACTATGGAACACAGCACACATCTGTTTTGTTTACTGTTTGTACAGTTCATTTTGTGTGCATTTCATGCCTGTAGTAACTACTGATTAAATTCACTTAAAAAGGTCTAGCGTGCATGAACGTAATTTTTTACAACAAATGTATGTAGGATTATTTTCCTCCTGCAAAGTAAAAGTCAATTGTAAGTGAATTCCAAGTGAACCACTGTATAATATAGACATTACATTCCGAGGTTCCTACTAGTGTAAAACCTGTTTTGTTCATTTATAAAACATGTTAAACGGTAAACATGATCCTTGAAGCACACTTTAAAACAGGGTGTGCTGATGATTGACAGACCCGGATACTAGTATTCCGACTGCAGATAAGAAGCAACTGTATCGTTGAGACAGCGGGTCTGGTTACATATGCCCATGGTTCCAGCCTTTCTAGTAGAATATTGTGGTTGATTTTGCCTTAAGCCATGGATACGTCAAGGACTACTAAGGATGTCCTTCTCCTCGTCCATAGATATGACGAGTGTCCCCCACTCATGTTGTCAAACAATAAATCATTCCTGAGTGAGGTGAGGACAGATTGTAAAAGTGGAGGGGAGGTTAAGAAGATGGAGAGAATAAACTGAAGCATTGGAGATGGTCGCTTGGAGATTTTCACTTCAAAGAAATTGAGGAGGTATTTTGTGTTGGGTCACGAAAGGGCAGCTTTTTAGCCCCTCTGATTTAGAAAACTTATGAGAGAGAATGAATATTTCATATGTTTGATTTGGTGGTCTATGTAACAGTTAAATATACAAAGCTTAGTTCAAACTATTGATGGCTTTGAGGTGTTCTGTTCTATGCATCTTGTTTCACTTTTGTCTGTTGTGGCCTAAGCAAGGTCTCGTGGGAACATTTTGTTCATAGCTATGCTACCAGCCTTAAGGTTTCTGATATTGGCTGTGGCTAAAATCTCAAGGGCAGAAGGTATGCTTTGATGCATACCTGCAAGGGTGCAGGGTCTGTGGAGTGTGGAAGGAGACTTTTGATTGTTTTATTTGTTAACTCAAAGTCCTCTTTGCTTAGGTTTAAGTTCCTGGAAGGATTTGGTGTTATTGGTAATCGTTTTGTAAATTAATTGGGTCACAATCATAGAGTCAAAGAAGTAGGCTGAGCTAATTCCCAGATGTGTAACCTGGCTCAATGTTTTATGTTTATAAGAGAGTAAGGAGTCAAGCATGTGGTTGACCACATTGGGCCCACTCCCTTCCTGACAGTCCATGATGAGTCTGTAACAGGGGTGAGACAAATCCTAGGTTGCTTATGTTCCGGTTCAGGGAGGTTCGGGCTTGGCAGTTCAGGCTGGACAGCTCCCATTAAGCAGGGTGAAGACTGACTTGCATTTAGCTGGGTCCAAACTAAGGTGACATGGTGTATAAATGATAGGTTGAAATGTGCCACACGTAATTACCCATGGCTGAGATTAATTCAAGTATTCAATCCATTACTTTTTGTATAATGGAATCAAATGAAGTGCAGGGTTTCGAGTATGGCCTTTCAAACCAATGATTACAGTCTCCAGTGATTGGTACTTTGCTAGTTTTAGAATCTAAGTGAAGTGTAGAATATGAGTGAAGTGTCAGGTCAAGGAATTCCTCTCAACATTTCTACTTGTGTTCAGGGTATGTCATATGACAGCTAAAATTAGAAGTGCTGTGGGTGATGGAGCAGCTGGTTGCTATGCACTCGAATGAGGGGTATGTTATGTTGGATATATCCATGCATCTAAAGAGAGGTGCCTGCTAAACCAAATGCCTCCCCTGCTTTCCTTTCCAATTCTCAAGCCTGTGAGATAAGGTTTGAGAGAGAGGCTACAACTGCCCAACCCCCAACTTTTATCAATCAGTAAGGCTGCTTAAATTATAGCTGGATTCAGGAATTAGGGTATTCAAGTCTTGTGTGCTTCAGGGCAGACTTGGCATTAATAAGGCCGAGTTTCACATCAGTTATAAGGGTTTAAAGGAAGAGGTTGAAGGAGATGGACATGAATTAACCTATGGTGGTTAAGGGAAATAGGTCAATATACATTGTTCAGGAGGAGGCTAACGAAAGTGGTGAGGTGCACTATGGTTTGGAGTAAGTAGGATTTGGAGTTTCATGGATATGCTGCTTTAACTGTGAGATTCTCAGAGATCTCTTTGAAAGCCTGAAGTTTTATGTGTTATCCCGAATCATGATAATATCCATACTTTAAACATTGGTGGTTTGTTACGTCTTGGCTCAGTGGACAGCACAACACAGAGTTTGTGTCTCACTTAGAGTTGAGAGTGCTTTGAATTTAGACTGGATTACAACTTGCTAAGAAAAAGGTTAGTCTTTTTTATTTATTTAAGAGTTTTATACAGCGGGAAACTGCCCAAAAGGTTTTAGAGCGCTTTACATGAGCACCAGTTACGTTACAGCTGGACACATTCCATTCATTTCTGGTAGGCACAAATAGATTAAGTGATTTGCCCAGAATCACAGGATGTTGAGTGTCCCTGCAGAGACTCACAGACTCGAACCTGGTTCTCCAGCTTTAATGTCGTCCCCGCTAGCCGTTAAGCCACATCCTCGCCCCTGACTTGGAGATAGTGTAGCCTTCTGCTATAATAGTTTCAGAGACTATTCTTACGGCTATTTTCCCCTCAGCCGCATCAGAAAAGAGGGTCAACATAGGTGAAATTTCTGGTATATCTCTGGTGATCACCAGGCACTGGCCTCCACTTTTGGGTGCCCACACTTGCTCTTGAAAAGGAATTAAAAGTTGTCTGCTGATGGTTGTACCCCCAAAATGCTGACCTACGTGCTGAGCTCCCTGTCCAGAGTGGCCAGCATAAGACCACACCAATATTCTGACCAATGTATGGTTGTATTGCTTCTGCACAGAGTTCACCATCACATGTCAATGCCCTAGTAATCTCTTTAGAGTCACCAATGCATACTTCAGGGTGAAATCATTAAATATATCCCAGCACCACTTGCCCTACACCAGTTCTGTACAGCCAGTGAGCAAATTGCCTGCTTTGCTCACCTTGTGGATTCATTCATGCCAAAAAGGTGAGCGTTACTGACAGAATGAGTCATCAGTGAGTATAACATATTTTATATTTTGCTGCTGATTGTTCACATTTGTAATTTCCAAAGTTTCCTGAACCTAATGAAGCATTGAGCATATAAAGCTAAAATCATTCCAAAAATCAAACTATCGCTGGTTGATGTTTTTAAGTTTGTTGGACGACTGCTGCAAGTACCCTTGTATTCACAGTACCAAAATCCTATAGATGTTTTTCATGCATGCCAATACCTAGCTTCTCTTATAAATTACACCTTCAATCCATCTGGTCCAGTTCTGCTCTCATGGAGTCTGGTATGTTACTATTCATGACTAATCATTAGCATCTTTTGTATGATACTGAGCACTGGGTTAACACTGCACAGTTATTTGGGAGAAACGCATGTGTGATGCATGCTGTTGCAGTGTTTTTCCACCAATTCATAAAGACGTACCTTTAGCATTATCTCCTTTCCATTTAGAAATCATTAGGAGTCTATAGGCTATTCCTGCGCAATGCAGTCCTGAAGATGGTCTCGTTGACTTAATGCTCCAGAGACCAAACCATAGATTGTGGTTCCATCTTCTAGCCCAAAATTTTCAAATAAGAAAAATATAACCCACAACTCGAATGTTATATTCCTGATAAGAGTTTATGAAAGGCTGTCACCAGATTCATGTATATATCATTTATCTGTACACAATGAATGTATGCTTTTTGCTAGTTTAAGTACCTCATGTCAAATGATTTGACTCCACCATAAAGCACATATAATACATGTCTATATTTTTGCGTGTCCTCTTTGTTGTGTGTTTTTTTGACAAATTCCACTACTGACATAAGCTATTGATTCATTCATATATTGATTCCATAGGTCTTTTTGTACAGACAAAAATAATGTAGTTATAAATTATTTTCTACTATGTTAGTAAATGAGGCCCTTGTTATCCATTTGCTTCAGTATGCAGAAAGAATCTGGGCAGCCTTACAGGTGTCTCTGGGGTAGTCCAGACAATGGAGGCAGATTGATGGTGAACATCGGGTGACCCCCAGGTAGTTTGGTTTGAGATAAAACACATTAGCATTCACCCCTTGACCAGGTGCTTTAAATATTAATGCATGCGACTTATTTCACGGTCTATTTTCCTAGCAACATTTGAAACTCAACTTTGTGACTATGATTTTAGGTCACTAAATGAGCTTTACTTAATCTGTCATGGAGCCAAACCGAGTGCCACCAAGATGCCAAACGACCTCGGAACAATGTCAGTGGCCTAAGCAAGGGTGTTAGCAATTTTAAATGCACTCATTTTGTGATTATTCTTTCACTATGTCAACACTATCTCACTACTCAATAGTCTGCCCATCTCAGCTACAGCAACCCAGGATTAAAGAGACAATTTTAAGTCTACACTTTATTAAGCTGCATTTGAATAGGCCTTTCATCTTCAAGTTTTATCAAATTCGAATAGCCAAAAGTGTACAGTTCAAAGGTTTCTTGTAAACCCAAATTTATAGGTCAAGCACCTTTGGACTCACCCAAACCATGTTTGATGGCGACAGGTGACCTCAAGATTGGTCCGAGCTGCTTCGGGTCACCTGCTAGAACTAGCTGTCCTCCTTCTTTGTTGGTCAGGGGATCCATTGCATCCATTATTCCTATGGAAAAATGAAACTGTTAAACTGCAGATTTCTGCTGACGGCTTCTCTTGGATCTTTATCAATACTGAGAAGCACTATCAATGATTTATAAAGTCTTGAAGTGCTTCATGAGATGCTGCAAAAAGTTACGGCATTGACAAAGAAATCACCTGTTAAAAAGGTCCTCAAAGGGGTGAACCTCTTCAAACAGAATATTGTTTTAGGTTCACGCAGTAGATCAGACCCTCTCAAAGTTTGACCTCCCAGAAGGTGTATTCAGGGATTGAGCAGAATAAAATATTCATTCTAATGAACAGTACTTTCTGCTCCTTCATCGCAATGGTGCTCTAAGACCTCTGGCTCCCATAATTGCATCAAAATGAGAGGAAACTTCACAATTGAAAATGCTAGGAGTTAAAGATGTAGAAATGTAAAGATATCAACAGCACAACTATTGTTTTCAAAGCATAATGCCCATACCTGCTATTGCAATAACACATTCAGGCTCCACGGCATGCCCGGATTCGTCAATGAATACATGGGAAAAGTGACCATGAGGGAAGTTTGCAGAAACAAGTCTAAAGTGAAAATAGAGTCAAAGTAAGACAATTATTAACATAGCTGTATCTACTCATATCTCTGAACTAAAGACCTATGGCAGAAATGCAGAACATGAAGGAAAATATAAATTCTGGCATATGCAGTCACAGTAAGGTGTAAAATGCTCACTAAAGAATAAAGGATTTTCTTAAGATTCTCTCCCCCGTCTTACATTCATTCAAACATACTAAAAAAAACAACATCTGTTTAGGTCAAAGAATCTTGGTCAAAGCTTGCAAATCTGGAAATAATCCTAAAGGACATGCTACCTCAGAAGGCTGCCAAGCCCAACCATCTTTTGTTTCTTTCTGCCACATGTATCCTGAGAACTGAAATCTAAAACAGCATCTAGCTAAACTACCTTAAATGCTTGCATTCCCAGGCAGTTCCATTGCTAGGGATACAGAGATTGGTTTAATTGTTTCAGTTTTTCTTGAAAATTCAGATGGAAATCGAGTAAATGATTTAATTTTCAGGGGCACAACCCTCTTCTCCCCTGTGGATTAGGCCCTTAAATTAATATTCTCCTTTCATTCTTGTCTGTTACCTTTTTTATTATTCTCAGCCTCTCGCTGCCCAACACCCCAAAGTATGCTAAACTTTGCCCAACCAATTCCTCTTTTCCATTTTAAGCAGACCCTTTCCTGATGCTACACTTTTCCCTAAAACCACGCTTTTTTTTTACTTCTCTGCAACATATTCTGTTTGCTTCCTTCATTAATTTTGCTTTTCCTATTTAATTACCCAAAATATTGTAGGCAGAGGTAATTAAATTGAGTAAGTCACGTTAACGTCCCAGACACAGTATCCAGACTTCATTTTCAATGCACCCTTCATTCCTCCTCTGCAACAAATGCAGTGAAGCTACTCCCTTCAGGAAATCGTCCTATATGTAAAGGGAAGTTACCATACTAGATTCAAAAAGCAGGTTTGGCTTTTTCATGACGTACATTTCTATCAAATTTGTCCTGTGGCCTTAATGCAATGCCTAAGACTTCCAAACCCACCAGACCAAGTCACAAGGATCCTTCACTTGGCAATGCGGAATAGGAGCTTGTTTATAAACCTTGAGAAGATCAAAGCACGGAAACCTAAAGCTTTGCATTCCTGTTCCTAAATTTTGGCTGTGAAGAACCATTACTGACGCACATTTCTTAGCCAGTCTCAGTAATACATGGACACCATCAATCAGTGGTTAAAAAGATTTCTTAGGATCCAAATAAAAGCTTTTTTCAAGATTTCTTATGTTTCATGCAGTAGTCCATGTTTAGCCCAGAAACAGTTTTTGCTTTAATTATTTATTTTGCTACGGTCTTGCTTGGCTTCAATATTGTGGACTTAGCTTCTCACCCTTAAAGAGGTCGTTGATTGCAAGCCACTGCCATCAGACAATAATATCAAAGTGGTATCACAGAGAACGAGATCACGTAACCATGCTACGTGCTCCAAAGCTCTTCAGAAGTGGGCAGCCAGGCAGGAACGGAAGAGGTGGGGGTTTAAATGTCTGTTCCACCTGGCTAATGCTTGCGGTGGGTGGGGGGTGGGGGGGGGGGGGGGGGGATATCAGGGGTAGGACCGATTTCTAGAACTGCACCACCGTGTTTTAGGACTACATGATTTTTTGCTGGCATTGGTTGAACACAGGTAATTTGTTAATGTGTAAAATGTTAAAGTTTCTAAAAAAAAACATACTACGTGCTCAGCTTATCCTACTAGGACTGCCACTTAACTTCTGTCTGCGAAATGCAGTTTGCACAGGCCTTCAAAACTGCATCAGAATACATGAGTGACAACGTATACAGCCACCACAATAAACCAAAGACAAACATTGCGGAGTGTACACCCTTACCTTCCAGCTGTCACCAGGGTTGTAATAATAACCCTGTAGGTCTCCAGCTTCTCCTTCCCAGGGTACACATGGCACTGCTTATTTTCGTCCCAATTGCAGCATGGCTAGATTCAATTGAAAAATAAATGACCACTCAAGTTCAATTCAAAATTGTTACATCTTGAACAGGATTAATATACTTCCAAGTGAGTGGAGCAAACTTCCAAGGCAAAAGCTTAATTTCAGTTTGTTCAGAAATAAAAATGTGTAGTTCTTCAAAGTGGTAGCTCTACCTAAGGCAGGGGTTTTTCTTCCTTTGAAAGAAAACGCAAGTCCCCCTTTTTTACAAACTTACATCCTCCTTGATCAGCCTGACTCCTTGTGAAGCGGTCGCTCCAGCCTGCCTCCCGACCTCTTAGCGCTGTAGTGTTATCGTAGCGCTGCTTCTCCCCACTGCCATACTTTTAATTGATTCTGCACCCGGTCTCCGGCGTAGCGCTCCGCATTGCTTTCATTGTTTAGAATATTTTAATTTGCCTGTGTGCATAGCGCTCTGCATTGCTTTCATTGTTTATAATATTTTAATTTGCCTGTGTGCATAGCGCTGCTTCTTCCCACTGCCATACTTATTAATTGATCTCTGGTCTCTGGCGTAGCTCTCCGCATTGCTTTCATTGTGCATAATAATTAAATGTGCCTGTGTGCGTAGCGCTGCTTCTCCCCCACTGCCATAACTTTAATTTAATTGATTTGGAACCCGGTCTGTGGCATAGTGCTCCGCATTGCTTTGCTTAGTGATTTCATTTATATTGTGCCTGTGTGCTCCACCGCTAGATCGCATTACTCGCATTGGCCCCTAAGCACAATTGCTGCCTGATTGATTGCGCCCATAGCGTCCTGTTATCCTTGTTGTTGCTTCCACCATTTTGTTGTGCTTGCAGCCCGTCCCTCCCCCTACGCTCCCGCCTCCCAGCTCCCCCTCCCACGCTCCGCCCCCTCCACTTCTCCACTTATGACAGATGCATCAACGCGCAACGTCCACGCGCAGCGGTCGCGCCCCATGCGCCTGGACCGCGCCCAGCGCCTATCCGCCTGGACCGCGCCCAGCGCCTATCCCCCTGGTCCCCGCCATTCCCAACCCACTAAAATCACATATGATGCCGCAACTTTCCTCGCCCTCAACCCCGGACGCACACCACAATGCTGCGAAACCACTCCTGGACGTACCCACGGCCCATTCGCCTGCCTCTCCTGCAAGTTCAACTGCTTCAGGACACTCACCAAACCCACTTCCTCCACACAGCTCCGACTCTAACCACCTGAAGTACATCCTGCTTAACACCCGCCCGGTCCACAGACACGCAACTGAACTCTGGGACCTACTCGACACTGCGTCACCGGACATCACCTTCCTCACAGAAACATGGATGAACACATCATCAGCTCCCGACATCGCCATAGCCATACCGGACGCTTACAAGATTATCCGAAAAGACCGCGCCAATCAAACAGGAGGAGGCATCGCCATCATCCACAGGAACACCATCAAAATCACGACCAGCTTGGACGATAATCTTGCAACCGCCGAACATCTCCACTTCCAGATCCACACCGACCCCAGGACCACACTTAGAGGCACCCTCATCTACAGGCCTCCAGGTACCCGCACTCAATTCAGCGAGGACATCACGGACTTTGTCAGCCCACATGCCCTCGCCTCCGAGAACTACATTCTTTTAGGAGACCTTAACTACCACCTTGAAAACAAACACGACAGCAACACCACCACCCTTCTGGACAACCTGGCCAACCTCGGACTCAAACAACTTGTTGACACCCCCACCCACTTAGCCGGACACACACTCGACCCTATCTTCACTTCCAGCAAGCATATCTCCTTCGATCGCACCACAGCTCTCCATTGGACGGACCACAGCTGTGTTCACTTCAGCTACAAATCCACCCTGAACCACAACCGCCCACAACCTATTCCTCTGAGAAACTGGAACAAAATCACCTCCGACCAACTCCTCACATCACTAAACCAAAACCCTCCCACCCTCTCACTGGACCCAAACCAAGCGGCCACCAATCTCAAGCAATGGATCACCCACAGTGCTGACGAATTAGCACCCCTGAAAAAGCACCAGATCAAATCAGCCAGCAAAAAGGCTCCCTGGTTCAACGATGACCTTAAAAAATCCAAGAAGCTATGCCGCACCCTGGAGAAAACATGGAGAAAAACCCAGCCACCGACAAAATGGCCACCCTCAAGGCAGCCACCTGCAAACACCACCAACTGATTCGATCCGCCAAGAAATCAGCATTCAAGGATCGCCTCGACAACAACTCTCACAACAGCAAGGAACTCTTCAGCATCGTCAAAGAATTCACCAACCCCACCGCAGCATCCAACGACATCACTCCCTCCCAAGACCTCTGCGATGCGCTATCCTCCTTCTACAACAAAATCGCCGACATCCACAACAGCTTCGAGAATACCCCTAGCGATCAGCCCTCCCCACCCCCCTCTGATCCTACTCCGCCAACTAACAACCTTAGCAACTGGAACCCAATCACCACTGAAGACACCACCCGCCTAATGAACTCAATCCACTCTGGCTCGCCAACCGACCCCTGCCCCCACTACATCTTCAACAAAGCGGACTCCATCGCACCCCATCTCCGTGAAGTCATCAACTGCTCGTTCAACTCTGCCACCTTTCCAGATAGCTGGAAACACGCCAAACTCTGCGCCCTTCTGAAGAAACCCACAGCAGACCCCTCGGAACTTAAAAACTACCGACCCATATCCCTCCTCCCATTCCCGGCCAAAGTCATTGAGAAAGCCGTCAATAGCCAACTCGCCGCCTTCCTTGAATCCAACAACTCCCTCGATCCATCTCAATCCGGGTTTCGAGCCAAACACAGCACCGAAACCGCCCTCATCGCAGAGACTGACATCCGAACACTACTAGACAACGGAGAAACTGTGGCCCTCATTCTACTCGACCTCTCCGCCGCTTTCGACACAGTCTGCCACAGCACCCTTATACAACGCCTCAGCAACATCGGCATACAAGGAAAAGCCTTGGACTGGATCATCTCATTCCTCGCTGGGAGAACTCAAAGAGTTCGACTTCCCCCATTCAACTCAGAGGCCACTGAAGTCATCTGTGGCGTACCACAAGGATCTTCACTCAGTCCCACCCTCTTCAACGTTTACATGAGACCTCTCGCCTCCATCGCGCGTCAACACAACCTCAACATCATCTCTTACGCCGACGACACCCAGTTAATCCTTTCCCTCACCAAAGACCCCAACACCGCCAAAACCAATCTTCACGAAGGCATGAAAGATGTAGCCGAATGGATGAAACATAGCCGCCTAAAACTCAACTCAGACAAAACCCAGGTGCTCATCCTAGGATCTTCCCCCTCTGCGTGGTACGACTCTTGGTGGCCCTCCAATCTGGGCACAGCACCCACTCCCACAGACCATGCACGTAACCTTGGCTTCATCCTAGACTCCTCTCTCTCGATGTCCAGACAAGTCAACGCTGTCTCATCCTCCTGCTTCAACGTACTTCGCATTCTCAAAAAGATCTTCCGCTGGATCCCCCTCGAGACAAGAAAGACTGTCACCCACGCACTGGTCACGAGTCGACTGGATTATGGGAACACCCTCTACGGCGGAATCACAGCAAAATTACAGAAAAAACTCCAACGCATCCAACACACATCAGCGAGACTCATATTAGACATCCCTCGCCAAGATCACATCACCGGACACTTAAAAGACCTCCACTGGCTTCCCGTCAACAAAATAATTACTTTCCGCCTTCTCACCCACGCACACAAAGCCCTCTACAATCTAGGACCCGAATGCCTCAACACTCGACAGTCCTTCTACAAACCCACCCGCCAACTAAGATCGTTTAATCAAGCCCTCGCCGCAGTCCCGCGCATCCGAAAATCCACCATGGGTGGCAGATCATTCTCCTTCCTTGCTGCCAAGACCTGGAACTCACTCCCCACTCACCTCCGCCTTACTCAAAACCACATCTCCTTCAGAAAAGAACTTAAAACCTGGCTATTCGACAAATAATGAACCCCTTCCCCAAGGGCCTTGAGACCCTCTGGGTGAGTAGTGCGCTATACAAATGCCCGAACTTTAACTATGGTGCACTCCCTGTGAGAGGCTGTCCTGGTATATGCTGTCCACTAATGTAAGTGAACACCTTGCACCAGTCCAGACAACCTTATGGTGATTTAAGAGGTCTCAGACAACCTTAGACAGCTATCTAAGTGGTAGCTGTGGAGTGCAGCCTTCAGGTTTAGTCTTGAAGGAAAATAAGGCCGCTTGTTTTACCAGAATGCAATCTCACAGTAAAGACTAAATGAAAAGAGATTCACACAGTAGTTCTTAAAAAAAAATATGTATTTATTATATCACACTATCTAGTATGTTACAGAATCTTCTACACGGAGATCGACACAAAGCACACAATACTTATGCAATGAAATCACAGTAAATAGCACTAAAACACAGTGGGCCCCGGGGGGAACCAAAACATATACTAAAAAAGTGGTATACGTACGACTCCTCGAGACAAGACAGTGTCGGGAAGACGTAGAATTGCTGGGACCCCAAGGAACCACCCAAGGTGAGTAGATCGGGACCCCAAGGAGTGCGTGTGCAGGGTGGGAACAAGTTGGAAAATTTAAAGATTATGGACCCTTCCCCGTGGACTACGAAGAATTCCCCATGGAAGACATGAGGTTGGAGAGCCACCCCAAACGTGGATACTGAAGTTCCCAAGTTACCAAACACTGGGAAGCTGGGTGCATGGGTGTGAATTGGCATCTTAAACGGCAGTCTAACCCAATGGAGGACTTCAAAGAAGAGACACTGCCGGAGGGGGAGAAAGGGTCTGTTGGAATCCAAATGTGGATTCTTATCACGGAGTACCTGAAAGCAGAGGGGACAGAGTCTGGGTCACTTAAGGGGGACCAGGGGCTCGGTAGACGAATGCCCACCGATGTCATCTTCTTCAGGATAGTTGAAGGGCACCTTGACTCTGCAGCTGCTGGGACCAGGCAAAGTAGAGGACGACCAGGAGCCGAATACGAGCTGTCCCACCACGAAAGATGTCGAGTGCTGAGGGGTCGGTGTCTGGGGGGAGAACCAGCAGGACTAGGCAGCGGCAACCCACGCAGAAGGTCAAGGAAGTGTATGGTTCGGACCAGCAAGGTCCTGGAGAATCACCACACACAGGGGAGTCAAGGCAGGCCCCGAGCAATCAGGTGAGCCCACGAAAAACAAAGAGGACCCTCAATTGGACTCATAGGAGTTGCAAGAGGACCTCTGGAAGCTTTACAAAACAGGCCACGGGGTTCACAGTGCGAGGTGGTTGAAGATATTTGTAGGAAAGGTTGCCAGATGTTGGGGCTACTTGGAGCCCAATGCACTTGTGCAGGATTGCCAACATGCACTTTCAAAAGTACGCAGTACACAGGGGCACGGGAATTGCAGAGGGCACGGGAATTGCAGACCCCACAAGGGATTCTGGCCTCAAACTGAGTAAGAGGGCAGCTCAAGCCTCGAGGGACGTAGGAACTAACCTCCTGTGTTGCTGAGCCTCGGAGTCCGTAGGAGCTTGGGATCAGCAGACCGGTCAGCAGTGTTTCGGTGCCTGCAAATGCAGGGGAGTGACTTCTTCACTCCAAGGGAGATCATCTTCAGGTATCTTGGATGCTACACAGGTCTTGCACGGATCTGGTGTGGTGCACAGACACAGACGATGCAGCAGACTGACAGGGAGACAGTGTCAGGCCCAAACGAAGTCCAGAGTGCCCAGACGGTCTAAGTGCAGTAGTTTCAGTTCTGAATATTGTCGACGACTAATCTAAGGTCCTACAGCCAGGTAAGCCCATAAGTACCCATGGGAGAGGTTTGGAAAGATTCAGGGGGTCTGGAAATGGGGGAGGTTACTTCCAAGTTCTTTGTCCAGTTTTGTGCCAGAGCTGGAGCCAACGGCTCCCAGGACTGGTTTGAACTGCACTATGCAAAGGGACACCAAATGTGCCCCTCACCAGATTGTCACTGGCAAGCGCACCCACGCAGCCCTAATACACTAAATCATGTCTGGGAGGTGGTCACACCTCCCTGTGACAGGATGCCTATTGTTCTGCCTTCCCCTGCTCGAGCTTGCTCAGCAGCAGGAGGAGGGCAGAAATGTGTCTCCGGTCGGGGGCAACCATTTTGTGCTGTCCGGAGCTAGATGGCTGGTACCAGGAACACAAGAGGCCCCACGAAAGACGCACCTGAGGGGTGTAATCATACCTCCCACACCAGTTACGGTGTGGGGGTATGATTCTACCATGATTGACACCAAACACAATAGGATTTGTTTCAGCCGTTTTAGAGTTGGTGATCACGCGGTCGCGTAATGCCCCTCTTTATATAGTGTATGGCTGCTCCACTGACAACTCGGGAGAATGGACTTCGTAGGCAGCAGGAGTGTCTTGCTCATGCAGGGGCACCCTCTAACTTATAACCAAGCACCCTGCCCTCAGGATTGTAAAGGCCTGCTAGATGGGTGACTTATAGGTTTTAAGTGCTGTGACCCTTAGATATAGTAAACCTATATCTTAAGTAAATAGTGCATGCACCAACTATCTTAAGTAAATAGTGCATGCACCAACTTACACAGACTGCAATGGCAGCCCTGTAGTTTCATTTTGCATGGTCTCTCAAGGGTGGCATAATACATGTTTCCGCCCATGGGAGGCCTCTGGGGTACCTATGCTCCGGGCACATGGGTACCATACACTAGGGACTGACCAGGGTACCCTAGTATCCAATCTGGTATGTACCTAAGTACATAGCATAACAGTTTAGGGATAAAGCAGATAGACTAAGGGCCTGATTAGCGGGATCCCAGTCAGACTAGTCAAAAATAGTATTACATCTAGCAAAAAGTGTAAATAACCATAAGAAGCAGACCCTACTTTCCCTACACTCCCTAAAATATTGTTATACTTCAGGTAGTTAAAAGAGCATTAAAAGGAGGCATATATTGTGGATTGATGGAATTCTTAACACCCTGAGCCTTATGAGTCATGAATGTCTACTAAAGCCCGTGTTAGCCCACGTGTCACACACTACCAGAGGGGTAGGCTGACTTGTGGGATAACAATTGTATACATAAATACTTAGGCAACTGAAGAATGTATGGGCATATACGTATAAGCACAGAAACCAAGATCGTAATTAATATTGAAAACTATTAGTATCAAAAAAGGAGATGCAATGGCATAATCAATATACATTAAGTGAATGACTTACCAGAAATTTCATTTTTTTATTAAAAATTGTGCTTCCATCCGATATATAATGGAACAAGCCTATTTACTCAGTCACACTCCAACAATCATCCTTCTAATAGGTATTCATATTATTCAATAATTTATGTGCAAAAACACGCCCAGGGAATGTTCATGTTCAAATATTGCATTAAAAAATATCTTCTATATATGTGCAAATAATTGTATATACATTATTCTAATTGCAATAGTCAATCTTTTTATGGCCTACGTAGAATCATTTATTATGCAAAGAAAGTCTTTGAGCTGAACATTCTTATTCCGTATGGCTTGCAGCAAAGAGATGAGGTGGACAAAGACTGGACATTCATGTGCATTAAAGCTTATAACATTAGCATATATACATGTACAACATGGCTTATGGATTAGGACCTACGCTCGTTTCAGCTAGACAGCCTTCCTCAGGAAGCCATGGTAACTGAATACCTTGTGTATATGGGCATTTTCAAGGCAAGGGTGAGCATAGGTAACGTTGCTGTGTCCCTCTACGTGAAGTTCCACAGAAGTGGTCGTCAGGAAATGATCGAAATGGGATATGCTATCCAGTGTTCTTAGCCCTTCCGATAGTAGTTTTATTTAATTTAAAAAATTCTCCTGTTGTGTCCAGGCAAAGTTAAATCCAAACGTATTGATAACGAGCCCAAAATGGAGGCAATGTTCCAGTGTCTTTACTCAGTCTTGTTGAGGGCAGCCAAAGAAGTTTGCAGTCTGGGCTTCGCAGAACTGGGGTGACTATCGAGGGCAGGATGTCCGGGGTCGATTTAAGTGGTCATGCTCTCAGAGCCGTAGTTACGGTGGAGGACCAACTCGCTGAAAATCCTCGTGCCGGAAAGGAAAGTCTAACATTTTTAATGTAGGTGGTACACAACTGTCCTAGGCTAAATCACAAACCAGTCTTTTTTTTACCTTATGTCAAAATCTAGGGTTTACTGATCAGCCTATACAATATTGCGGTCTGAAACATACATTTGAATGCAGTCTATTCTTCAAATGTTAATTTCAGGATACTGTTGGTTTTAAGTCTTTACTACTATAACTGATTTAAGTGGCGTGAGCTGGGAGACTATCTGCAATCATGCACCTGCTATAGATCACAGAGTGGCGAATAAGCTGTAGACCCAACAAGCAAATGCCTGCGGTTAGTGAAATATACGGGATGTGTACTCCAAGAGGGACCACTGACAGTGTATTGTGGGATGTAAGAAACTGGGTTCCTTGGTGATGACACAGGACTCCCCAAAGTAGTAAGGCCTAACTTGAAGGCAATGTGTAAAGTATTTATGCAGTACTTCAAGCGGTAATAACATAAAAACAACGCAAGATTAATCAAATAGAGTAAACTTTTATAAATTGAGATCAAAACAACAACAATCCAATCAGTAGCACCTGAGATACGCAATCAAGTTTAAAGTAAAAATAGTGCCTGTCTCCAACTGTGGTTTTCTGGTCGCAACAGACTGGGACAAAGTCACAAGTTGAGGCCCACTGCAATGAGGCACATCCTGGATACATGGACAGTTAGACCGGTCGGCCTTAGGGTGGTCTTCCCCCAAACATTTTGCCTCACTCCTTCATAAGTTACGGATCTCGTTTTTGTTGGCCTTAGGACTCTATGAACTTTACCACTGCTAACCAGTGCTAAGTTGTGTGTGCTCACTCCTTAGAACATGGTATTCTTGGCTTATTTACTTTACTAATAATTCAACAGTAAAGTGGTACTACATGTATCCAGGGCCTGTAGATTAAATTCAACTAGAAGGCATGTAGCACTTATTGTACCACCCACTTAAGTTGCCTTGCAAACCTGTCTTAGGCCTGCAAATGCAGCCTGTATGTGCAGTTTTAAACTGCCATTTCGACCTGGCAAATCAACCGTTTGCATGCCTAAACCTTCCTTCATAATACATGCAAGTCGCCCCTAGGGTGGACACTAAACAGTACCACAGGGCAGGGTGCAGTGTATTTAAAAAGTAGGCCATGTACTTTTAATAGTTACATGTCCCAATAGTGAAAACATTTAAATTCGATTCTCTATTGCAAGACCCACCTCTCCCATAGGATAACATTGGGGTTACCTTATTACATTTAATAAGGGATTGCATACCCCCTGTAGTTAGTCTGGAGCCCGGGCAGGGGGAACAGGAAATCGGAGCACCTAAATGGGAATTCTCTGAGTTTCTCCAACTTCAAAGATGGCAAGAGGTATGAATATTGGACCTTAGACCAACTCGTCAGTACACTTCTACACCAGTGGAAGACTGACAGGAAGGATTGCTGTGCTGTTGAAAGGACTGCCACTTTGTTGGACTGCTGGGCTGACCTGCTGCCCTCTTGCCTGAGTGAGAAGGACTGAACCCTGCAAACTGTACCTAGGACCATCAGAGTGACTCCAAGGCTAGGTTCTTGTAACTAGCACCTGGACTCTGCAACTCTGAGTCTAACCCTGCCAAGGGGAGCCACGCCGACCCTTGGAAATGGGCTAGAAGGTGCTCTGTCAGCCCATCTGTGGAAGCAGAAAAACTGACACATTTACTCTGCTGTACAGCGCAACCCTAAGTAGAACCAACTGACAGTCTCTGCTGTGTGGACTTCCCCACACTCTGTGGACCCTAAGACTTTGCATCCCCCTTGCAGCCTCATCGGAACTACTGCTGCATGACTCATCCTCGCATGTCAAGCCCCACATCGACAACAGCCTCAACAATGATGCAGGACTCGACATTACAAGTCTTGCAGCTTCTTCATGATGCAACCTCGACGAAGACCTTTGCATCGAATGCCCCTGTTTTGAAGGCTTCCTTGATGGGAAGCAGGATCCGGCATTGCAGCCTTACAGCTTTCCTTGAACAGAAGCTATGTGACGCATCTATGACCCGGGCCTCACATCGCCTGCTCAATACATCCTCAACGTGGGTCCTCGCAGCACTCCAACTGGGATTTAAGGTACTCTTGTTCAGCAGGGTCACTGTAGCAGGCCTGCGCTTCATAGCACTTAGCCCAGAATTTGTGACTTTGTCCTGATGCACCGTGACAAGATAACCACAGTTGGCATTTCCTGCTTTTTGGAGCTATATTAGCTGAAATCTTTAAAATTGCACAGTTCCAGTTCTATTGATTGGATTTTTGTTGTCTTGGTATTATTTTAATTATTAAAGCATACTCTATTTTTCTAATTTTGTGTGGGATTTTTCTTGTGTTTTCACTTTATTTCTGCTTGAAGGTGTGGATAAATGCTTTACACATTGCCTCTAATGTAAGCCTGAATGCTCTGTGCCAAGCTACCAGAAGGTTTAACACAGGTAAATTGGGGGTGGCATGTGACCATGACCAGGATTGTGGTTGGTTGCTGCTTGATATGGGTTTCAGCCCCTCAATTAGTAACTCAATTTCTTACAGGTACCATGTTAGGCCTGCTGAACACAGTACCTTAAATCCTGGTTTGCTGATGTTACGAGATCCTGAGTCAAGGATGCGTCATGCAACGGCGGTTCTGAAAAAGCCACACGGCTGCAATGCGGAGTTACATTTAGTCATCGAGCAATCTGTTGATAAGGTGCTTGCTCTGCGAAGGCTTGCGCCACGTAGCCCCAGTTTCTAGGGTAATGTAATGCGAGTTTCAGTATCTGGGATGCATTCGTGCTGCATTGGTTCCACCCACAGAATCACAGCTGGGCTGGCAGAGCACCAAGAGGCCCAATTCCAACGGCCCAGGACTGGGGTGGAGCCACTTGGGGGTCACAACAGGCAGAGGCCAGGTGCTGGCTCAAGGTGGTTGGAGCCTTATCTATCTCAGAGGCTATGTTCAGGGGACCAGCCAACTAGCCATTGGAGTTACTCTGGTGGTCCTGGGATCAAGATGCAGGTCGTGTTCTTCTTACACCAGCACCAGGGCAATAGAGTAGCAGTCCTACTTGTACATCAGCACAGCAGTCCTTCTGAGTCTTTTACAGGTCCAGAGGCATATTGAATAGTTGGGTCCGAGGGTCCAATATTTATACCTGGTGCCCACTTTGAAGTAGAAAAAGGTTCGGGAGATTTCCAACCCCAGAGGTGCTAGCAATTTCCTACCTCCCTGCCCAAGCTTGTCTGGGGTCACAAATGACTTGAGTCTAAACCTTTGTGTGTGCTCAGGCAGAGACTTTGTGATGTGCAGTAGTGGTAGGTGACAGCTTGCCCTCCTCATCAAATCAGAGAGGACACATCGTACCAACACCCATTTCCCCTTTGCCTCACTGAGTGGGAGCAATACACAAAGACCAACTACCAGCTACATTTAGTCATGTGGCCCAAGATGCAGGCTGCAAACATCAAACTGTTAGGGCAAGAAAAGGCCAACTTTCTGAAAGAAACACTTTCAGTAATGGGACTTCAAATTCACACTTCGCATTAAAGAGGGTTTTAAATTACCATTCCATAGACAAACTCTACACTCCTATCTGATCCCTACTGAAAGTTTTCCTGTATTCAATGTAATGAGTTAACCCAATGTCATTCTATGGGACAGGGAGGCCTCACAGTATTGAAAGACACATTTAGGAGTACTTCACTGCCAGGGCTTGTAAGATATAAAATGTACATGTCTAACTTTTATAAATCAATGCACCCAGCCCTATGGGCTGTTTGGGGCTCACCTTAGGGGTGACTTCTATGTATTAAAAATGAAGGTTTTGGCCTGGCAAGTGGTTTAATGACAGTTTAAAACTGCACACAGACTACAGTGGCAGGCCTGAGACATACTTAACGGTCTACTTAAGTGTGTCTTAAGTGTGTCGCACATGTGATGCAGGCCAATTAGTAGGATTTTATTTACAGGCCCCGGGTACATGTACTACCAGGGGCGTAGCTTGGTCAGTAAGATGGGGGAGGCGAGCTTCAGATTTTCCAACAATCATGCTGGCTTATAATGCTGAAATATATTATACAACAAGCAGGATACATGAGAGAAGCTCAAATGGCAGAGGAATGGGAGAGGAATGCGATTGGTTGACGTACAAAGTGAGAGAACACAATGTTTTGTAAAATAACAAAAACATTAAGACTTTTTAAGCTAGAGGGAGAGATTGTGTGTGCGTTTTTGGCCGTGTGAATGTAAAACTTCCTGGTGAATTCTGACAGACACCTCACCATACTCGACTGAAAGCACCTGTACCAAACTACTTATCAGAAAATGTATTATTGGGGTGTAACACCCCAACACCACCCCCTGAAGCTAGGCCTCTGTGTAGTACCACTTTACCAGGGACTGACAAGGTCATTAAATATGGCAATTGGGTGTAAGCCGACTTTACCATGTTTAAGGGAGATATCTCAAGCACTTTAACACTGGTTAGCAGTGGCAAAGTCAGGCGCGGTGCGTCCATTGGGGCGTGGGGGCGTAGCCCCCCGGCCGCAGCCGCCCGCATCTCCCTCGACGTTTCTAAACGCAAGTTCAAAGACGGGAGAACTGACAATCATGTCAGTCAGAATGACGTCAGACAGCCCACCCCCTTCAGTGTCTGAAGGGGGTGGGCGGTCTGGCGTCATGTTGACTGACATGATTGTCAGACGTCACCAGGGGCATGCAGCAGCACAAGTGCGCATGAGTGGGGACGGAGGGCGAATTTTCGCACCGTGCCCACTCATGCGCACTTGTGTTTTGAATTTTTTGCGCATGCCCATTAGGATACCGAAGGGCTCCTAATGGGCGTGCTGCGGGCAAAGAGTAACCTGTGCCCCAAGCCAATCCTGACGCTGCAACAGCCCCAGGATTGGCTGAGAAGGGCTGCCAGTCACGACCAGTGCCATTCGTGACATGAAGGCGGTGGCGCCAAGCGGACTACGGAGCAGAGGTGGCGCGGACCCGGAGGGGACTGGCGGTCAGGTAAGTTTTGTTTTATTATATTTAATACCACCCCCCCCCCCCCCGATCTTCCCCCACGCGACATCACCCTCCCCTGTGAGCCGCGACTGCTCGGCAATAATGAGAACATTGCTGTGTAACCATTGCGGAGAAAATGCGGATATGTTCTTTCCTACGGTGTTTCATGCTGCACTCTGGCGGGTTCTAAGCGCTGCACATTAGTTGGACCAAAGGTGGTGTTTTTTTCTCAAAACAAATAAACTAACAGTGGTGGAGGGCCTAAGGGGAAGAGTATTTATAGACCTCCCCCTCGGCTCAGTTCTGAAACCGAGGCAACGACGGAGAGTGCGTGGCCTCCTTTATCCTGAGCAGTTGCCAGGTGAGGTTTTTCCTCCCTTCAACTAGGGAGAAGATACACCAATTTTCATTGAGAATTGGATATGGTCTGTAGATTCTCAATCACAGCACAATAAGTAAGTGTTGCAGTAGTGCATCATCGGTCCTGACGAAAGCCTATAAAGGCTGAAACATGTTGACCAAATAACACTCAAGGTGAATAGCAATTCCTTGCATGCTATTTTTTCACTCTGCTTTTAACCATACCACCTTGATGGACAGACGTAATAAAGTTTTCTTATGACATCAAGATAGGTATTTTTAACCACTTGGATTATGTTTCTTTCCTTTTCTTTATTCACAAATTTTGAGCACTGCAACTTTGCCCCTCTAGCCTATACTCTGTCAACCTGCTCGGTTGAAGGCTCAACCATTGGGTCCAAGATCTGCTAGCCTCAGGTTTGCCCTGAGGAAGGGCATATTGGACACCATTTTACAAACAAAAAACCCAGATGACGAAGTTCCACTAATGAGTGGGCTGATGGGTACATTCTCTATTTCTATATTCTGTATCCTCTCTCCTGGCCTTCTCTACAATTATATTTTTCTTTTGGATTAACCTTGTTGGTCTTATCATCCACATTGGGATACTATATAGGTCCCAATGAATTCAGACTTCTGGTATCTTCCGTGTGTTTAGGTGTTTTTTTCTCACCAGTAAGATTCAATGTGGGCTTGTGCAGGGATCCTAATCTGTAGTGCAGCGCGCTGCCGATTTTAAGCACTTGAAATGGAAGGGCCTACTATTACCTAAGTTAGTGATATTTAACCTACGAGCTCGGAAGGGTGCATGGCCGAGTCTGGCCTTAGTTGCAAGTGTGGGCACTGTGACCTTTAGATCACTGTGGGTGTCAGCAGCAAGCGTTCATCGTTAACTCGCCATGTCACCTTGCCAGAATGTAGCATACACTTATTTTGCCTGTAATTCATTTAATCTGTCCCTCAGACTAACTATCACACACAGGGCAATGAACAGCGATTACAAAAATTAAAAATATGCAAAGCAAACTGATATTGCACTTTTTCTTTGGAACTCGTGCAATAACACGAGCTTTGTCTGACAGATACTACTGACAGTGAGCCCTGAAAGCTAATCAGAAATGAATATAAATTCTGAGAGAAACTGGGAGCATCAGGGAACAAATATTAATTGTACACCACTACAACGTAGGTTATAATTTTTAATTATTAAGGAATACGCCGATGGAGCATAGATTGTTTGAAGGGGTGTGATATGCGCAGTTTTTAGAAACAGGTCTTTTAAACTGCATGTTGTTTGGAGCGTTCGCCTGGGTAATTTATATAGATTAATATTGATCTTCTTGAAGCAAATCTAATTTTAGCTGATCGCTTTTCAATTGAAAAAATGTCATTCTGTCTATGTTTGTTTTGGTTTTCTTGGCTCTAACAGATGGTGGTTGAATGATGGCAGTACTCGGGGGCGGGCACAAGGCCGGGGGCAATTGCTGAACGTCTTCGCATGCAGTGACTTACAGCCTACAATAACGCCAGTGTCTGTGGGGAGGTTGCTTGCATTCTCGGGTCTGTGCTGCTGAGCACCCCCACCTGCTCAGAGGCCCCAGCAGACGTGGTGTTATCTACTGTAGTCTGTCACCAGGCAATGTCAGGCTTAGACAGGCTGTAATAAAGGAAACCTATTGAGTGCAGTGCAGTGAAGGGTGAGTGATGTCTGTGTGAGTGCAGGGTGAGCTGTGAGCCTGTGTGAGTCCAGGGTGAGTGATGCCTGTGTGAGTCCAGAGTGAGCAATGTGCCTGCCTGAGTCCAGGGTGAGCAATGTGCCTGCCTGAGTCCAGGGTGAGCAATGTGCCTGCCTGAGTCCAGGGTGAGCAATGTGCCTGCCCGAGTCCAGGGTGAGCAATGTGCCTGCCCGAGTCCAGGGTGAGCGATGTGCCTGCCCGAGTCCAGGGTGAGCGATGTGCCTGCCCGAGTCCAGGGTGAGCGATGTGCCTGCGGGAGTCCAGGGTGAGCGATGTGCCTGCGTGAGTCCAGGGTGAGCGATGTGCCTGCGTGAGTCCAGGGTGAGCGATGTGCCTGCGTGAGTCCAGGGTGAGCGATGTGCCTGCGTGAGTCCAGGGTGAGCGATGTGCCTGCGTGAGTCCAGGGTGAGCGATGTGCCTGCGTGAGTCCAGGGTGAGCGATGTGCCTGCGTGAGTCCAGGGTGAGCGATGTGCCTGCGTGAGTCCAGGGTGAGCGATGTGACTGCAGGTTGAGCAGTGTGCCTGTGTGAGTCCAGGGTGAGTGATGGCTGTGTGAGTCCAGGGTGAGCGATGTGCCTGTGTGAGTCCAGGGTGAGCAATGTGCCTGCCCGAGTCCAGGGTGAGCGATGTGCCTGCGGGAGTCCAGGGTGAGCGATGTGCCTGCGGGAGTCCAGGGTGAGCGATGTGCCTGCCCGAGTCCAGGGTGAGCGATGTGCCTGCGGGAGTCCAGGGTGAGCGATGTGCCTGCGTGAGTCCAGGGTGAGCGATGTGCCTGCGTGAGTCCAGGGTGAGCGATGTGCCTGCGTGAGTCCAGGGTGAGCGATGTGCCTGCGTGAGTCCAGGGTGAGCGATGTGCCTGCGTGAGTCCAGGGTGAGCGATGTGCCTGCGTGAGTCCAGGGTGAGCGATGTGACTGCAGGTTGAGCAGTGTGCCTGTGTGAGTCCAGGGTGAGTGATGGCTGTGTGAGTCCAGGGTGAGCGATGTGCCTGCGTGAGTCCAGGGTGAGCGATGTGCCTGTGTGAGTCCAGGGTGAGCAATGTGCCTGTGTGAGTCCAGGGTGAGCAATGTGCCTGTGTGAGTCCAGGGTGAGCAATGTGCCTGTGTGAGTCCAGGGTGAGCAATGTGCCTGTGTGAGTCCAGGGTGAGCAATGTGCCTGTGTGAGTCCAGGGTGAGCAATGTGCCTGTGTGAGTCCAGGGTGAGCAATGTGCCTGTGTGAGTCCAGGGTGAGCAATGTGCCTGTGTGAGTCCAGGGTGAGCAATGTGCCTGTGTGAGTCCAGGGTGAGCAATGTGCCTGTGTGAGTCCAGGGTGAGCAATGTGCCTGCCCGAGTCCAGGGTGAGCGATGTGCCTGCGGGAGTCCAGGGTGAGCGATGTGCCTGCCCGAGTCCAGGGTGAGCGATGTGCCTGCCCGAGTCCAGGGTGAGCGATGTGCCTGCGGGAGTCCAGGGTGAGCGATGTGCCTGCGTGAGTCCAGGGTGAGCGATGTGCCTGCGTGAGTCCAGGGTGAGCGATGTGCCTGCGTGAGTCCAGGGTGAGCGATGTGCCTGCGTGAGTCCAGGGTGAGCGATGTACCTGCGTGAGTCCAGGGTGAGCGATGTGCCTGCGTGAGTCCAGGGTGAGCGATGTGACTGCAGGTTGAGCAGTGTGCCTGTGTGAGTCCAGGGTGAGTGATGGCTGTGTGAGTCCAGGGTGAGCGATGTGCCTGCGTGAGTCCAGGGTGAGCGATGTGCCTGCGTGAGTCCAGGGTGAGCGATGTGCCTGCGTGAGTCCAGGGTGAGCGATGTGCCTGCGTGAGTCCAGGGTGAGCGATGTGCCTGCAGGTTGAGCAGTGTGCCTGTGTGAGTCCAGGGTGAGTGATGGCTGTGTGAGTCCAGGGTGAGCGATGTGCCTGTGTGAGTCCAGGGTGAGCGATGTGCCTGTGTGAGTCCAGGGTGAGCGATGTGCCTGTGTGAGTCCAGGGTGAGCGATGTGCCTGTGTGAGTCCAGGGTGAGCGATGTGCCCGTGTGAGTCCAGGGTGAGCAATGTGCCTGCCCGAGTCCAGGGTGAGCGATGTGCCTGCCCGAGTCCAGGGTGAGCGATGTGCCTGTGTGAGTCCAGGGTGAGCAATGTGCCTGCCCGAGTCCAGGGTGAGCGATGTGCCTGCCCGAGTCCAGGGTGAGCAATGCGCCTGCCCGAGTCCAGGGTGAGCAATGCGCCTGCCCGAGTCCAGGGTGAGCGATGTGCCTGCCCGAGTCCAGGGTGAGCAATGCGCCTGCCCGAGTCCAGGGTGAGCAATGCGCCTGCCCGAGTCCAGGGTGAGCGATGTGCCTGCCCGAGTCCAGGGTGAGCGATGTGCCTGTGTGAGTCCAGGGTGAGCGATGTGCCTGCCCGAGTCCAGGGTGAGCGATGTGCCTGCGTGAGTCCAGGGTGAGCGATGTGCCTGCGTGAGTCCAGGGTGAGCGATGTGCCTGCGTGAGTCCAGGGTGAGCGATGTGCCTGTGTGAGTCCAGGGTGAGCAATGTGCCTGCCCGAGTCCAGGGTGAGCGATGTGCCTGCCCGAGTCCAGGGTGAGCAATGCGCCTGCCCGAGTCCAGGGTGAGCAATGCGCCTGCCCGAGTCCAGGGTGAGCGATGTGCCTGCCCGAGTCCAGGGTGAGCAATGCGCCTGCCCGAGTCCAGGGTGAGCGATGTGCCTGCCCGAGTCCAGGGTGAGCGATGTGCCTGTGTGAGTCCAGGGTGAGCGATGTGCCTGCCCGAGTCCAGGGTGAGCGATGTGCCTGCGTGAGTCCAGGGTGAGCGATGTGCCTGCGTGAGTCCAGGGTGAGCGATGTGCCTGCGTGAGTCCAGGGTGAGCGATGTGCCTGCGTGAGTCCAGGGTGAGCGATGTGCCTGCGTGAGTCCAGGGTGAGCGATGTGCCTGCGTGAGTCCAGGGTGAGCGATGTGCCTGCGTGAGTCCAGGGTGAGCGATGTGACTGCAGGTTGAGCAGTGTGCCTGTGTGAGTCCAGGGTGAGTGATGGCTGTGTGAGTCCAGGGTGAGCGATGTGCCTGTGTGAGTCCAGGGTGAGCGATGTGCCTGTGTGAGTCCAGGGTGAGCGATGTGCCTGCCCGAGTCCAGGGTGAGCGATGTGCCTGCCCGAGTCCAGGGTGAGCGATGTGCCTGTGTGAGTCCAGGGTGAGCAATGTGCCTGCCCGAGTCCAGGGTGAGCGATGTGCCTGCCCGAGTCCAGGGTGAGCAATGCGCCTGCCCGAGTCCAGGGTGAGCAATGCGCCTGCCCGAGTCCAGGGTGAGCGATGTGCCTGCCCGAGTCCAGGGTGAGCAATGCGCCTGCCCGAGTCCAGGGTGAGCGATGTGCCTGCCCGAGTCCAGGGTGAGCGATGTGCCTGTGTGAGTCCAGGGTGAGCGATGTGCCTGCCCGAGTCCAGGGTGAGCGATGTGCCTGCGTGAGTCCAGGGTGAGCGATGTGCCTGCGTGAGTCCAGGGTGAGCGATGTGCCTGCGTGAGTCCAGGGTGAGCGATGTGCCTGTGTGAGTCCAGGGTGAGCAATGTGCCTGCCCGAGTCCAGGGTGAGCGATGTGCCTGCCCGAGTCCAGGGTGAGCAATGCGCCTGCCCGAGTCCAGGGTGAGCAATGCGCCTGCCCGAGTCCAGGGTGAGCGATGTGCCTGCCCGAGTCCAGGGTGAGCAATGCGCCTGCCCGAGTCCAGGGTGAGCGATGTGCCTGCCCGAGTCCAGGGTGAGCGATGTGCCTGCCCGAGTCCAGGGTGAGCGATGTGCCTGCCCGAGTCCAGGGTGAGCGATGTGCCTGCGTGAGTCCAGGGTGAGCGATGTGCCTGCGTGAGTCCAGGGTGAGCGATGTGCCTGCGTGAGTCCAGGGTGAGCGATGTGCCTGCGTGAGTCCAGGGTGAGCGATGTGACTGCAGGTTGAGCAGTGTGCCTGTGTGAGTCCAGGGTGAGTGATGGCTGTGTGAGTCCAGGGTGAGCGATGTGCCTGTGTGAGTCCAGGGTGAGCGATGTGCCTGTGTGAGTCCAGGGTGAGCGATGTGCCTGTGTGAGTCCAGGGTGAGCGATGTGCCTGTGTGAGTCCAGGGTGAGCAATGTGCCTGTGTGAGTCCAGGGTGAGCAATGTGCCTGCCCGAGTCCAGGGTGAGCGATGTGCCTGCCCGAGTCCAGGGTGAGCGATGTGCCTGTGTGAGTCCAGGGTGAGCAATGTGCCTGCCCGAGTCCAGGGTGAGCAATGTGCCTGCCCGAGTCCAGGGTGAGCAATGCGCCTGCCCGAGTCCAGGGTGAGCAATGCGCCTGCCCGAGTCCAGGGTGAGCAATGCGCCTGCCCGAGTCCAGGGTGAGCAATGCGCCTGCCCGAGTCCAGGGTGAGCGATGTGCCTGCCCGAGTCCAGGGTGAGCAATGCGCCTGCCCGAGTCCAGGGTGAGCGATGTGCCTGCCCGAGTCCAGGGTGAGCGATGTGCCTGTGTGAGTCCAGGGTGAGCGATGTGCCTGCCCGAGTCCAGGGTGAGCGATGTGCCTGCCCGAGTCCAGGGTGAGCAATGCGCCTGCCCGAGTCCAGGGTGAGCAATGCGCCTGCCCGAGTCCAGGGTGAGCGATGTGCCTGTGTGAGTCCAGGGTGAGCGATGTGCCTGTGTGAGTCCAGGGTGAGCGATGTGCCTGTGTGAGTCCAGGGTGAGCGATGTGCCTGTGTGAGTCCAGGGTGAGCGATGTGCCTGTGTGAGTCCAGGGTGAGCGATGTGCCTGTGTGAGTCCAGGGTGAGCGATGTGCCTGTGTGAGTCCAGGGTGAGCGATGCCTATGTGACTGCAGGGTGAGCAGTGTGCTTGTGTGAGTCCATGGTGAGTGATGTGGATGGGTGAATGCAAGCTTAGTGATGTGTCAGGGAAGGGTGAGTAATGGGTCTATGAGTGCAGGGTGACTGTGCCTTTGTGAATGCAGGGAGAGAGATGTATCTGTGCAAGTGCAAAGAGATTTGTCTGGCTACTCCCAGAGATGTATTCGCCAAGCCACCTCTTTCTCAAATGTGCTTGAGAATGCACCATTTGCCCACTCTTTTTTTCAAAATGTTCTTGTGGGAGAACCCCCCGAACTTCCCATAGGAAGTTCGGCCTAGCTCGCTCCGCTCGCTACAATGCAGTATGTACGCCCTACCACTTTCAAATGTCACTAGCCGCCCCTGGGCAAAGTGTGCAGTCCCAAGGCCAGCAAAAACAGGAGTGGAAGGCAAAAACAGGAGGAAAACCACACCAAGGAAAGTCTGGTCCAACATGGGGTTATGTGCAGGAAAGTTGGATGGAGGCAGTTTATGCTTGTATGTTAAAATCAAATGTAACGTTCAAAGATGGCTTGTCAAGACCAAGTACTTCTTCCATTTCGCCAACCACATACATACATTTCCAGGAAGTCAGTCAATTAAATAAATCATTTTCAAAACACATTTTAGGGCAATGAAGATCCCATGTACATGCATAAGGAAAAATACAGAGCTCTAACGTGGCTACAAAGTCGACTGGGGAACTTTAAAAGGAATATGTTACTTACCAGTATGCATCTGTTCTTGGCATGTAGGGCTGCTGACATTCATATCTGTGCATAGATCGCCGCCTAGTGTTGGGTCCGTATGATTGCACATTGTTGTCCTGGAAGAGTCTTCGAAGTATCACGAGATAGGTGATTCCTCCCCCGGACTACAGTGCGCATGGGCATCCTCAGATTGTTTTTCGCCATTGTGGCAGAGATGGAGTATGATACACTAAGTGATGTCCATGCTAGAGATAAATTCCGAGTGCTACAGCTGTGACAGGCACCGGGGAGGAGGGCAGGCGATATGAATGTCAGCAGCCCTACATGCCAAGAACAGATGCATACTGGTAAGTAGCATATTCCGTTCGAGGCATGTGGGCTGCTGAATTCATATCTGTGCATAGAATGTATAGCAGTGTCCCTCTTAGCGGTGGCTACCTGTGCCAGCTGTAGCAGTCTGAAATAGAGTTGCTGTTTGGAGTGTACATCTACACAGTAGTGTTTGGTAAATGCATGTATTGTTGTCCATGTGGCTGCTCTACATAGGTCTTCTAGAGGAATGTTCCCTAGGAAAGCCATGGATGCCACTAACTTGCGTGTTGATTGCGCTAGTGGGGGAACTGTTAACGTGCGTTTATCTGTATGCACTTAGCAATCCATCTGGCTATACCTGATTTGGAAATGGGGTTGCCTTTGTGCTGTGGTGAAAAGGCAACAAACAGTTGGTTAGTTGTCCTGGTCTGGGAAAGATATGGCTGTTGTAGTTCGGACTGGACTGTTCCCATGGGGCACAGGGTCAGAGCTGATTTGCATAAAGCCATTATCTGACCCAGGGTGGTGTGGAGTGCAAAATACGATGGATTTAGGCCCAGATCCTTGTACTGGGGTGAATGTAAGACATTGGTCTACATTCTGTCCATCAAATTATTTTTTGTAATTTTCTCCCTGAGTGTACTGGGGTAGCTCAGACGTGGGTCCCAGAGCCTCCACACCACTGGAGTCAAGCTAGCCGGGCTGATGAGGTGTTACCTCGAAACCGGTCCGGTCCTCGGATGCTTGATTCCGGTCTGGGAAAGATATGGCTGTTGTAGTTCGGACTGGACTGTTCCCATGGGGCACAGGGTCAGAGCTGATTTGCATAAAGCCATTATCTGACCCAGGGTGGTGTGGAGTGCAAAAAACGATGGATTTAGGCCCAGATCCTTGTACTGGGGTGAATGTAAGACATTGATCTACATTCTGTCCATCAAATTGTTTTTTGTAATTTTCTGTCTATATAGTACAGCAGAGCTCTCTTAACGTCTAGTGTATGTAGAGCGCTTTCTGCCACTGAATCTGGATTTGGGAAGAACACTGGCAGTTCTATTGTTTGGTTGATGTGAAACTGAGTTACTACCTTGGCATACATTTAGGGTTAGTAGGTAGCACTACCCTATTCGCGTGAATTTGGATGAATGGCTCTTGAATAGTTAGGGCTTGCAGTTCACTAACTCTTCTAAGTGATGTAATCGCCACTAAAAAAGCCACTTTCCACGTTAAAAATTGTATTTCGCACGAGTGTAGAGGTTCAAAAGGTGGTCCCATTAGTCTGGTTAGAACCACGTTTAGGTTCCAGACAGGTGAAGGTGGGTGTCGCGGAGGAATCACTCGTTTGAGTCCCTCCATGAAAGCCTTAATAGCAGGCACTCTGAAGAGTGAAAGGTGTTGCCTGTTCTGAAGATAAGCTGCCACCGCAGCTAAATGTATACGTATGGAACTGTAGGCAAGATTGCATCTGTGTAAATGTAACAGATAACATAGGATGTTTTGAGTTGATGCATCTAGTGGATTTATGTCATTGTTACAGTAAATGAGAAATCGTTTCCACTTTGCCGCATAGCATGCTCTGGTAGTAGGTCTTCTAGCCTCCTTGATAATATTTATACAGTCAGGAGGCAAGTTTAGGTAACCAAACTCGATGACTTCAGGAGCCAGATCACAAGGTTCAACTGTTGCGGATATGGGTGCTGAATGTCTCCATGGCTCTGTGTTAAAAGACTGGGTGTTGGGGCGTGGCCATGATGGCGACAGATTAAGACGTGCCTGCGAGCTCCTCCGGCACCCGAGCCCTTCATCACCTTGTGTAGCTGAACTGGGGCGATCCTTGCTCCGGAATCGACTCTCTTGGGGTCGCTGAGGTGGCCTGAATGCTTTTGAGCCTTTTCCCGACGAGCTACGACCAAGAACGGCGGACTTAGCCGAGGTGTCGAGGCGATTACGCACGTGCGCTGGTGCGGCCTACACTGCATCGCCTGGAGAGCATCGGCTCATAGCCCGGGGGACCCTGGGTCACAGCGAGTTGCGGTGAGGAACGATCGCACTGCAGGACCCCCTGACTGGGGCCATCACGAACTTAATCTCCACCCCTGTGGTTCATCTTGGCTGTCGTCGCCCGGACGGAGGTGGCGAGGAGGCGCCAACCTGTCTGGCGGCTGCTGGACAGCGCAGAGGAACGGGAGGAGAAGAGGTGCTGATCCGTCCCTCCCCTTATAACCCGGGGGCAACCCAGCGGACATTGAGTGTGCACGGCAATTGCTATCTTCTGATTGCCCCGGCCTCCCAGTGACGGCGGAGCGGAGACCTCGGGGGGTGCGAGGGAGCGCGGCCTGATATCCCGGGACGCTCCTAGTGATCGCGGAGTGCGCAGGGGCTAGCAGAGGCTCCTCATCATGACGACGAGAAACCGCATGAACAGGACTGGGAAGGACGGCCCTGGGAAGGGTCCATCCGGATCGCCCCCCGGCTCCAGCAAGTCCCCTGCAAAGGACGTCGAAGATGGCCCAGTCACGAAGGCCTTCCTGATTGAACTTTTTGCGTCCATCAGGGACGACATCACGGAGCTGAAGTCGCAGCTGGCCTCCGATCTGCGCGAGGTCCGCAGAGATGTGGATGTATCGGAGAACGGGTGGCGACCCTGGAGGAGCACGATCTAGGCCTCACTGGTGACGTCCACCAGTTACAGCAGGACATGCTCAGGCTTCGAGAGCAAAATTTAGACCTTCAGACCCACTGCGAAGATTTGGAAAACCGGTCCCCCCGCAATAACATTCGAATCCGAGTTGTACCCTGGGAAGGGGAAGGTGAAAACTTGCGGAAATACGTGGAGGCACTGTTCCTGCAGGTTCTGGCAGAGGCGGACCTCTCGGAGATCCGCATGGACAGAGTGCATCGAGTTGGGCTGCCACGTGGCGCGCGCTCGCCACCGCCGGACATTTTAGTCTGTGTCCACGACTTTCAATTAAAAGAAGATCCTACGAAAAGCCAGGGATACCAACAACCTACAATTTCGGGGACACAGCTCCCAGCTCTTTCAAGACTTAGCGGCCTCCACATTGCAGAAGCGGCGGGACTTCCGCCCGGTCACGGCTTTCCTGTGGGACTACGGGGTGTCCTACTCCTGGGGCCACCCCTTTCGGCTCATCTTTAGGTGGCAGAACAGGCTGGTGCAGGTGAGATCTCTGGCGGCTGCCAGGGAACTTCTGGGCATGGAGGAGGGGGCCGCGTCGGCTGGTGCCAGCGCCTCCCCAAGAAGACAACGCCGTTCCCGCTCCCCGGCTTGGCAGAGAGTGGGCCAGTATGGTATGGCGGAGGGCCGACTCCTTCGGCGAGCCAAAGTGAGAGGGGAGAGGTTCTGGCTTTGGTGGCCTTGGTGACTGATTCGGGCCGGATGGACAGCTCTTCGGCAGCCTAGGCTCCCCAAACAGCGGCCCGTGGGGCCGGGGAGGCTCTACCACCTCAGGTATTTTGAGGGACTGTGCTCCATTGGAGGGTTACCCCGACCCTGAACTCGAGGGGGGCATTACCCGGGTCTTCTACCCCCGACCCTTATGGTCATGTCCAGCTTTCTTTGTTCTCTTTCTGGTTCTGGAATTGTTTTCTCTGTATGTTGCTTTTGGGCTCCTTTGGACTGGGGGAGGATTGCTTTGGAACGGGCTCAGTGGTGGTAGCAGTGGTCCTGGTATGATTGCAGGTGTGGTCGGTTTGTTTATGGCACTTCGGGGGGCACTATGTGGAGCGGGGTGGGGGAGGGTAACGTCTAAATGATGCCTGTTACGATAGGTTCATGGAATGTTAAAGGCCTTAATTCCCCTCAAAAGCGTCAGAAGGTGTGGAAATACATTATAGATCATCATCTGGATGTGGTGGGACTGCAAGAAACTCATTTGGCCTGTAGGGACGAAACCAGGCTTAAGAATAGGCAATACCCACTAATTTACAAATCCTCAGCCACTACTAAGCACCGGGGGGTGGCACTCCTGTTCCGCTCTACACTTCAATTTCAACCCATGGGGGTGCGAAGCGACGTAGATGGCTGATGGTGAAGGGGATGCTCCTTGGCAAGCTCTGCACGTGGGTGCTTCTCTATGCGCCGAACACGGGCCAAAATGGGTTCCTTGAGGCTTTCATGAGGGAGGTGGGGGATTTCGGGGAGGGTGCATTGATAGTAATGGGGGATTTCAATTTAGTTTGGGACAAAGGCCTTGATTGCTCGCACCAACAGAGGACAGAGGCAGGCCTCTTCTCCCCTGAGTTGCGTGATGCTATAGACAGTCTGGGTCTCATTGATAGCTGGCGCTCCCTCCACCCCCACGCTAGGCACTACACGTTCTTTTCCCATGTTCACCACACGTATTCGCGTCTTGACCACATCTTTCTGAATCAGTCGTTACAGGGGGACTTGCGGGAAAGTAGGATATTTCCGCTCTCTGTATCAGATCATAGTCTTTTGGCAGTATGCCTGACTTGGGCCCCGGGTACGTCCCCCCACCGCAAATGGTATTTCCCTATCTCCCTTACACGTGATCAGGAGTCGTGCAAGAAACTCAGGGCGGCCATTGGTGAATTCTTTGAGTTTAACAAAGAAGGGGACACCTCGGTTTTCACCCAATGGGACGCCTTTAAGGCGACGACACGGGGCACGTGCATCGCGTTGAACTCCGCCCTGAACAAACTTAGGCGCGAGGAAAGGGAGGCGTTGGAGGCGGAGCTGGCGACACTTGAAACTGCGCACAAGCAGAATCCTTCTCGAAGGACGCTCCGTCCACTTGCAGCAGTGCGGGGTAAACTCAGGGCCCACTATAATAATCGGGCGGAGTATACCCTCCTGCGCTTACAGCGTCTTTCTTACACACAAGGCAACAAAGTGGGGAAACAGCTGGCTCGACAGCTTCGCGATAAGCGTGAGAGGGAATATGTAGGCGACATCCAGGCGCCCTCGGGCGCCTTGGAGCATAAAGACGCGGCCAAGGCGGAGCTTTTCGGCAAATTCTATGCCGCCCTGTACTCGGCGGATAACCTGGAGCCGGAAAAATCAGTTGGAATACCTGGGGGCTCATCCACTTCCGCAGGTTTCCAAGGAATGGAACGACCTTCTGGAAGCCCCCTTTACTAGGGAGGAGGTGTTGACCGCAATCAAGTCCCTTAAACCGCTTAAGGCGCCTGGCCCAGACGGCTTCACAGCACTCTTCTATCAGACCTTTGCCTCTGAACTGGGGGACTTTCTGGTGACACTTTTTAATGGCATGAGGGAGGTGGGCCAGACTACGGGCACTATGGCAGAAGCGATGATTACGATTATCCCCAAAGCCGGGAAGGACCCCTCGAAGTGTGAGTCATACCGGCCCATAGCTCTACTGAATGTAGATGCTAAATTATACTCCTCTATCTTGGCTGCACGGCTCCAGGACCTTATGCCTGCTCTTATCCATCCCGACCAATCGGGATTCATAAAAGGTCGCCAGACCCATGATAACACCAGGAGGCTGATTCATCTGATCGAGAAGACTAATCGCTTCAAGATCCCGGCGGTCTTGGTGGGCCTTGACGCTGAAAAGGCGTTCGATTGGGTGGACTGGAACTTTCTCTTTGGTACGCTGGAGGCCTTTGGTTTTTCCCCCAAATTCATAGATATGCTTCGGGCCAACTACCATAGTCCTCGATCGAGGGTCATGGTTAATGGCCATGTTTCACCCTTCCTTGCACACTCCTGGGGTACGCGGCTGGGCTGTCCCCTATCCCCCCTACTCTTTGCGCTCAGCATTGAACCTCTAGCCCTTAGGGTGCGGGAGGACCCGGACATTGTTGGTCTCCCCTTTTCGGGAGAGCAACATAAAATTTCCCTTTTTGCTGATGACATTCTATTGTCACTAGCGGACCCAGGAAGCTCCCTTCCACGGGTGCAGGAAGTACTCTCTCAGTTTGAAGCAGTGGCGGGTTTCCGGGTTAACCCCGGCAAGTCATACATCCTTAACCTCACGCTACCATCTGCTGAGGTGGATCGCATCCGGCCGCTCACGCCCCTGTCGTGGGCCAGCTCCTCTATACAGTACCTTGGGGTCCGGCTGACCTCATCTGTTACCACCTTGTATGCGGCCAACTTTCCACCCCTCCTGGCCCAGATACAGACCGAGCTTAATCGGTGGAAGCCCATGTTCATTTCTTGGCTGGGCCGCGTCCATGCTGTCAAAATGACGATGCTCCCCAAGCTCCTGTACCTGTTTCAAGCACTCCCTATTGCTTTCGACGGGGGCTTTTTCAGGCGTGTTAAGACCATGAACCTGCGCTATATTTGGCAAGGGGGCCGCGCTAGACTTTCCTTTCTCATGCTGCGACGGCCTTTGAAGAAGGGTGGGGTCGGCCTCCCAGAAATTAACCTCTATTATAAGGCGGCGCAACTCCGAGTGCTGGTCGAGTGGACCCAGATGGAATCGGAGAAGCACTGGTTGCATATGGACAGGAGTGTGGCGGGGAGATCGATATGGGACCTGGTCTGGAAGGTGAAGGGGGATCGCCCTCGTAACGCCTATATTAGCACCCCTACGAGTACCACCCTGAGGGACTGGGACTCGGTTTCTGGCGATGAGGTGGACCTCCTTCCCGTCCCCCTTCACCCCTATCCATTTTAACCCGGCCCTTCCACCGGCTCTCGTGGAGGGCCCCTTTGACGGGTGGAGAAAGGGGGGTTGCCACGCGCTCACACACTTGTTTCATGGTTATGAGCCGCTCACCTTCCATAATTGCATGCGTGACTATGCGGTGTTACCGTCCGAGCGTTACCGGCACGCCCAAATGCTACACTGGGCATTGTCACCGGAGGTGCGAGATGCAGCGACAAGGCCTCCCACAGACTTCGAATCCTTCATCACCCGCGCAACGTCCATGAGGGGGGTGATCTCATTCCTCTATGGCCTTCTACTTACCACGGCTATCTCGCCTCGCCCTAGATACATGAGTTTGAGGGAAGAGCACCTGGGACGAAATTAGACAAATTAGACTGATCGAATGAGCCCCTGGCTTGGATGGCTTCTGACTGGTGCCACTGTGAACCGAAGCCCTTCTAAGGACTTCCTGTTGGGGACAATGTTGTTGGCTGGCGAACTTTGAGAGTCATCCTGGCTAGGGTGGCCGCGTTGTACAATCTTTAGCAATATTACCGCTCCTTGGCCAAGCAGAGTGAGCTCCTGCGAGGGCTCTTGGTGCACTTTTAGTGTTTCTATCTTTCTCTTACTTCCTTTCCTCTTCCTTCTTGTACTTTCAATATAAAATATCAATTGTAAAAATATCTTTAACAAAAAAGACTGGGTGTTAGTCGCAGCCTTTGATGAGGCACTACGGAAAGTTCTAGGAACGTGGTGTACCATGGTTGCCTCTCCCATGTTGGAGCAACTAGGATAAGTGTCATTGAGTGTTGTCGCAGTTTGCGTGCCACTAGTGGTATGAGCAGGGCTGGGGGAAAAGCGTATGCAAACCTGCCTGACCAGTTCATCCATATCGTATTGCCCTGAGACTGCGGATGTGGAAACCTGGCGGTGAAGCTTTTGCATTTTGCGTTTTCCCTGATGGCGAACAGGTCTATATCTGGGAGACCCCACTGCTGGAAGCACGGTTGCAGCACTGAGGGATGTATCTCCCACTCGTGCATCTGGTGGCTGTGTCTGCTGAGCAGATCCGCCATCTGATTGTCCCTGCCTAGGAGGTGTTCCGCCATGAGGAATATGTTTCTCTGAATGGCCCACTTCCACATGCTTTACGCTAGATGTGACATCTGCAGAGTGTGTCCCTCCCTGCTTTCGTATGTAGTGCATGGCAGTCATGTTGTCCGTCCGGATCAACACGACTTTGTTGCACAAATGTACTTTGAACTCCTTCATTGCCATTAAGATTGCCATCAGTTCCAGCAGGTTAATGTGCATCTTCTTTTGCTGTGTTGTCCATAGTCCCTGCACTGTGTAATGGAGGACATGCGCTCCCCATCCCAGGAGAGATGCGTCCGTCGTAAGCACTATTTGTGGAACAGGCTCTTGGAACAGTCGTCCCTTGCAAAGGTTTTGTGGGTTCCACCAATGCAGAGAGCTGTATGCACGACCGGTCACCAACACTAGGTCTTTCAATTGTCCTTGAGCCTAGTTCCACTGCCGTGCTAAGCACTCCTGAAGCGGACGCATGTGTAGTCTTGCATGAGGGACTATGAAGATGCAGGAGGCCATCATGCCTATCAACTGCATAAACACCCGTGCTGGGAGCCAGTGTTGAGGTCTGAATTTTTGAATCAGTAATTGAATGCTGTTGATTCTTGCTGAATTTGGCTGTGCCTTTGCTGCCAGAGTGTCTATTGTCGCTCCCAGGTACTGTTGTACGTGGGCGGGTTGAAGATGAGACTTTGGGTAGTTTAATGAGAATAAGAGGCTGTGTAGGATGTGAATAGTGCGGGACATGTGGCTGGCACATTGCTGGGCTGACTTTGCTTGGATAAGCCAGTCGTATACATATGGGTAGACGTGAATATGCTGTCTCCGTAGGTGTGCAGCTACTGTCTCCAGGCACTTGGTAAACACCCTGGGTGCTGTTGTCACCCCGAAAGGCAGGACCTTGAACTGGTAGTGCTGATTTTGTAGGGTAAACCTGAGATATTTCCTGTGTGCCGGATGTATTGGTATGTGGAAATATGCGTCCTTTAGGTCTAGTGTTGCGAGGAAATCTCCCTGACTGAGTAATGGTAGAACCTGCTGTAATGTGAGCATGTGAAAATGTTCTGACAAGATTTATTGGTTTAGGGGCCTGAGGTCCAGTATCGGCCTGAGAGATCCGTCTTTTTTGGGAATTAAGAAGTACAGCAAGTATACCCCTGTACCCTGTTCTATAGGTACGAGTTCTATGGCCCCTTTTTGCAGCATGCTGATGACCTCTTGCTGCAATAAGAGCATGTGCTCTGCGGACATAGGACGGTGTCTTGGGGGTATGTTGGGTGGGGTGGAGGTTAGCTCTAGCCTTTGTTGCTGTTGCCACGGTATCCACCTCTATTGTTTTTATTGTAGGTGGTTTGCGTGCTCCCTTTATTGTATGGAGTCTGCTGAGATGCCTGGCCTCGTGTAGCTCCTCTGTTACCGGAGCGACGAAAGGAGCCTCCTCTGAATTATTGGGACTGCAAGGCACCCATAGATTTGGCTGTTTCGTGTCCTTTTTAATCTTTTCTAAGATTGTGTCCACATCAGGACCAAATAAATAATTAGGGTTCACGGGTTGATTTAATAATGTGGTTTGAATCTCAGGTTTGAACCTAGAGATGCGTAACCACGCATGTCTCCTAAGCATGACCCTTGTATTGATGGTCCTGGCTGCGGTGTCTGCTGCGTCTAACACACATTTGATGGATGCGTTGGATATGAGTTTTCCCTCTTGTATCAGTGTTTCTGCTCCCTCCTTGTAGACATCAGGCAAGTGTTGTAGCAGTTGCTCTAGTGTGTCATAATGAGCCCTATCGTATCTGGCTAATAGGGCTTGTGTATTAGAAATCCTCCCTATATTAACACTTGAGCAGCCACCCTTTTTCCAGAAGCTTCTAATATCTTAGACTCCTTGTTTGGAGGAGGAGCATCACCAGTGGTTTGTGAGTTGGCACGCTTACGAGCATTTGATACCACCAAAGAGTCTAATGGCAGCTGTCCCTTAATATATGTAGGGTCCACAGGTGCTGGTCTGTATTTTTTTTTGATTCTGGGGTTGGCAACCCTTGCTCTTGTGGTTTCCTTGAAAATATCTCCTGCGTGTTTAAGGACACCTTTCAACATTGGCAATGTCTTGACTGATTTCTCGGAAGTGGAGAAAGTGTCAAACAGGAAGTCCTCTTCAATTGGGTCAGCATGCATTTCTACATTATGATTGTGTGCTGCCCTTTCAATTAATGCGTTAAATGCAGCTGTATCCTCTGTGGGTGAAGTCTTGACAGGATAAGAAGGAGTGTCAGGAATAGTTTGTGACTCCAACTGGTCAACAGGGTCTGCCCAGGCTTGGGTCTGGTCATCCTGATCCGTGTCCACAGGGTAACTAAATTGTTCATTGTAGTCATACTCCATATCCTTATTAGTGCGTGTGGGTGAGTATGCAGAAGTGTCCTGGCCATGGTACCTTACAGTCTCAAAAAGGACAGGTGATGTGAAAGAATCCCTTTTCTTTTTGAGTGGAATTTTATATGATTCAAGAGGATTTTCTGACCTGATCTTCCTCTGATAAATAGTAAGCCTGCCATAGTCGGCGTCGATATGTAGCTTTGACTGCTCATCATAGGAGGGCTCTTGGTACATAATGTCGTCTTCTAAAGAATGACTCGTTTTCCCCATGGACACCTTCTTGGACGTTTCGATCCCAGGATTCGGATCGAACGCTTTAGGCCGTGCAGTCGGGGGCAGCCCGTATTTTATCGGTGGCATATGCTTTGTAGACAGACTGACCTTCTTCGTGGCCGGCGTCGTTACTGGTCCGACCGATTTTGTCTTTTCGCCAATATGTTTTTGGCCTTGCGTCGACATAGGCGCCTGTTGCGTTGGAGGCGCGCTCTTCTGCCTCGACTCGACGTGCTCCTTCGAGCCGCTCTTGGACTTTGGCTCTCGGCTCGAGGCCTATGACGAGCGGTGGCCTGTCGACTCGTTGCTTCGGATCGAGAACCTTCCGAGACTCAAGTCCTCTATTTGTGTCGCTGTCCGTAGACGTTGACCTTGTCGGTTCGACGTGCTTGACTTTAATGATGGACTTTAGCACACCGATCTTCGGTTCGACACCCTTTGTTTGTGACCCCGCAGGGTCGTCGACACCTTTCTATTTTGTTGAATCCGACGGATTCGAACCCTTCGATCCGAAGACTGTCTACAGCAGTTTTCGTTTGTTTTCAACTCCATGGCTTTCGGTTTCGATTTAAGCAGTGACTGGTAATGTTCAACCGATGGCTCGTGTGATATATTCTTAGCCGGGCCGGGACGCGGGGCTATAGAATGTTCAACATGATCTTGGCTGAGGCCTTCCGGCGATGCCTTGACCTGAGCCCTTGGAAATCTTTCAGTGTCTGTTTCCGGCCCCGTACTCACAATTGGGCCTGGTTCATCGCTCGAGTCGTCATCGACGGCTCCGATGGCTGATGAGTCGTCCCTTACCTAGACGACGTTTTCATCCTCAACGTTTTTTTCATCGTCTTCATAATAGTTGGAATCATGCTCCGAACGGGGATCCGACTGCTGTTCTGGATCCTCAGTCTCGACGACCTCTTCCTCTTCTTCACCGAAGATATTCACCGGGTCGGGCGCTGGTTTCGTCATCGTTTGCCTCGCCGCGCATCGAAGTGTCTTCTTCGACCTGAACTGAGCACAAGCTAGACAGTTGGCCTCATTGTGCTCCGTAGATAGGCACTTGTTGCACACCGGGTGTACATTGATGTGTGGGTACTTTGAATTGCAAAGGGGGCATCGTCTGAACGGGCTCCGTTCCATTGATGATCGGGCCTTTGGAGTCGAAAAGGCCAGGCGGCTCTCTTAGACGTCCTGCTGGAAAAGAACTGGAACAAAGTACTCGGCACCGATCGAAATAACAATACAGACGACCCCGAAGGCCTTTAGAAAAGTTTCTGAACTTGAGTAAGAAAAAGACATCCGAACCCAATGGCGGAAAAAAACAATCTGAGGATGGAGAGGATGCCCATGCGCACTGTAGTCCGGGGGAGGAGCCACCTATCTCATGAAACTTGGAAGACTCTTCCAGGACAACAATCATCCGGACCCAACACTAGGCGGCGATCTATGCACAGATATGAATTCAGCAGCCCACATGCCTCGAACATAAAATTATAAAATAGCATCTCCCTTTGCATCAATTCCCTGACCTCCCTAAATTAAGAGTACCTAGAGAAGAATTCAGTTTGGGATACGGAGAGGCAAAAAATTTACCCATTTCTATCTGAAACAGATTTGCTCACTCAATTCTGTACAGAGGTTCACATACAGGAACTGAGATGAAGTTTCCCACTGACTTCTGTGTATCTTGACGTACTTTTGTAAGGGAGAAAAGTTATTTTAGCACAATTGTCTGCCTCCTGCTGGTTATGGATTTCCGATCTACACAGCTTCAAAGAAAACAATGGAGCACTTTAAGTGTCTTAGAATAAAAAAAACTATTTTCAGTTGCATACCTTAATCACCTCTGGGATAAGGCGGTAGTCTCTGCTGCTCGCATTTATCCTGTACAATTCCCTCTTGTCTCTGTGTTTCAAAAGGCGCTCACACAGCAGGTCAGCTGCACTGTTTGAGGGTGCACATGCAAGGATATGGGATGTAGGAATGCGTTCCAAAACCTGGATAAAAGATCAATGGGACTTAATAGCCAAAACAGAAAAACACAGTAGCCGAGACATTCATAGGATTACATACTCCACACTTCTGAAAATAATACAGACGCATGAATTCACATATTGCAGGACTTGTGTATAGTGCTTCATAATAAATGTGCTAACACTGAGCAGGCCAGGTTGAGACTGAATATCTTAATTGGTTAAGGTTAAGCTGCAGTGGAAGATATCAAGGATATGCCTCTTTGGCATGGTGTGTGGCAGACAAATCCACAGATAATTCTAAACAGTCATAAACATGGGCATTGCCCATTATTTTATTCAGGCAGCTTCCCTAACCGATATGTTCATTTTATTACGGTTGGAGCTTCTCAGTGACCCGACTAGTATACTGAGAAGGATGGTGGAAATACCCAGCACACATGGAATATTTGTTGAAACCATGAAAGCTCCAGAAAAGATTGCTCATGCCAAAATCTCATACAAATCTAGGGGATTTTTAAAGTCTAATTACATTTTACATATAATGTAGAGAATTAAAACACCACCTAAATAAAGCAAATGAAAGAGCACAATATTGAAAGAAAATTAATCATCAATTTCCAGTAATGTGTCTAACCAAATTTGAGATTTCTTAGCACAACAGAGCGCCACTTACTCTAAGGATACTAATTTTAGTTCAGAATTCTAGTACACCATTTTCAAATTTTACATGCTTTTCAAGCTGCACAGAACAAGTCTTGGAAGAAATGTTTTGTAGTAACGAGATAGGGGACTCCTCCCTTGGACAATAGTACGCATGGGCATCGACTCCATCTTCAGATTGTTTTCCGCCATGAAGGGAAATTATGGAGTTTGTAAGAAATAGAATAGATGTTCATGTAAGTGTATCTAATTAAGATAAAACTGAAACAGATACAGGTCCCGGGAAGGCGAGTGGGCGTGTACTGCTATGCAGCTCTACATGCCAAGAACAGATGCATACTGGTAAGTAGCATTTTCCGTTAAAGGCATACGAGCTGTAGATAGTACACTTTTGCATAGACTGTACAGCAGTATCTCCCTTAGCGGTGGTCACCTGCATTTGTTGCAGTAGTTTGAAAAAGTGTCTTAAGAACAACTTGGCCCACAGAAGCTTGTTGCTTGGCCTGCACGTCAACACAATAGTGTTTGGTGAAGGTGTGTGTGTAGTAGACCAAGTTGCTGCCTTACAAATGTCTTTTAGGGGAATGTTCCCTAAGAAGGTCATGGAAGCCCCTAGTTTGCCTGTTGAATGCGCTCTAGGGGTAATCGTTAAAGTGCGTTTTGCTTATTGATAGAATATTTGAATACATTCCACTATCCACCTGGCAATTCCAGCTTTGGAGATGGGGTTGCCTTTATGAGATGGAGAGAAAGCGATCAACAGATACTTAATAGAATATATGCGGTGTGCCCCAGGTGCACAGAGGTGGGCGCCGACATAATACACATGCTGTGGAGCTGCCCCCATATTGGCGCATATTGGTGCACAGTGGCCTACCAACTGCACACCTGCACAGGGCACGAGCTACCCTTCACCTGGCCAGTATACCTACTACACAAGTTACAGAGAACAGCAGCCACCAAAGTGACTTCCAGGTTTCTAGACCTGGGAATAGTAGTAGCTAAGAGACTACTCACAAAAAGATGGAAGGCAGCAGATCCACTACATGCGTAGGCATGGTGGCATTCCATTCTTGAATGGGCTAAAGCAGAGGGTATTGCTATCAGGCGAGAGGAAACTTTGGGTTTAAGACAAACCATAGCTGCACAATGGAACACATGCTTAGCCGAACTACAGCAGCACACTAGCGAGGACTCGGGGGACCCCGCAAACCAAGAGACGCAAGGGTTGTAGCCGAACGCAGGCGTAGTTCTTGTGAATATTCACACATTAGTCAATAAATACCTTTCGTGATCCACACTGAACACCACGTCACAGCAGGGTATATAGGGAGCGGGTGTTAACAGAACAGCTCAACAAGAGTACGTACATAGAGAGGTGGAGGGGGATGTTGATTTTTCTTTTCATTAAAGTTTGTTTTACTCTTTTCTGATATTCGCTAACACTCAAAACGTATACCATAATCTGTAATTGGCTGTACACATACCTATAAGTGCTGATCTGTAAATGGAATACGAAATGAACAACAACTAATAGTTATGCAAATCTATGATCTCAACTCTATAGTTGATGTTATGGCAACTGAAACGCCAGAAACAGAGACTAAGCTGTTCACTACAATCCAGTGCTACATGAATGTTCAGTTGAATTGTTGACATGTTCTTTCCTACATTTGTAATTACTGTGACATCATGTAAGCATGTAACAGACAAAAATGCAAAAAATGTAATAAAAGATTTTATTTTTAAAAACATTAGGTGGAGAGAAAGCTACAAACAGTTGCTTTGTTTTTCTAAAGGGTTTAGTCCGGTCTATGTAATAAAGTAAAGCTCTTGACGTCAAGCGTGTGAAGACTCTTTCTGCTACTGAATCAGGGTTTTAGAAAACACTGGTAACTCTATTGATTGATTAAGATGGAAAGCAGAAATTTACCTTTGGAATAAATGTTGGATTTGTTCTAAGAACCACTTTGTTTGGCTGTATTTGTAAAACTGGTTCTTGTATGGTTAAAGCCGGGATCTCACTTACTCTCCTAAGAAAGGTGATTGCGACAAGGAATGCTACTTTCCATGTAAGGAAATGTAATTTGCATTTGTGTAAAGGCTCAAATGGGGACCCATGAGTCTAGTAAGAACAATGTTTAGGTTCCACACTGGAGATGGTGGGAGTCTGGGTGGAATTATCCTTTTAAGGCCTCCCATGAAGGTTTTGATAGCAGGTACTCGAAACAATGACAATTGTCTATTTTGTAAATAGGCGGCAAATGCAGCCAGATGCAATCTGATTGAGGAGTATGCAAGATTGCACCTTCGTACATGTAGCAAATAATGTCTTGTATTGAGGCATCTAATGGGTCAATTTTGTTGTTTTTGCCATAAATAGCGAATCTTTTCCATTTGGCTGCATAGCAAGCTCTAGTAGTGGGGCGTCTGGCTTCCTTAATATTCATACGGTCCTGTGGGAGGTTCAGGTAACCAAACTATAAGACTTCAGAAGCCAGATCGCTAGATTCAGTTGCGCTCGATCTGGGTGCCTTATTTCTCCATGGTTCTGCATCAGAAGCTTTGGGGAGAGCCGTCATTTTTGATGAGGGACTAGTGATAGTTCGAGTAGTGTTGTGGACCATGGTTGCCGTGCCCATGTGGGAGCAACTAGGATCATTTTGAGATTGTTGTTTCAGCTTGCGTACTACTAATGCAATCAGTGGGAGGGACGGAAAAGCGTACGCAAATCTGCCTGACCAGTTCATCCATATCGCATTGCCCTTGGACAACGGGTGTGGGAACCTGGCGGTAAAGGTTGGGCATTTTGCATTTACAGTGAACAGATCTAGGTCTAGGTTTGGAAGAAAGGTTGAAGAACTTGTGGATGAAGTTCCTATACATGTATTTGTTGAGTCTGACGACTTAACAGATCTGCTATCCGATTGCTTACTTCTGGGAGATGTTCCGCCAGGAGATATACGTTTTGTGGAATGGCCCATCTTCATATACTTTGCCCTAGGTGAGCGAGCTGCAGAGAATGTGTTCTTCCTTGGTTTTGTATGTAATGCATTGCTGTCATATTGTCCATCCGGACTAAGACAGTCTTGTCGAGAAGATGTAGCTGGAATGACTTTAAGGCTAGAAATATTGCCAGTAGTTCTAGATGATTGATGTGATGCACTTTTTGTGAGTGGTCCACCTTCCCTGAATTGTATGGTTTAGGAGATGGGTTCCCCAGCCGGTGAGTAATGAGTGTTAGCACTACCTGTGGAACTGGCTCTAGGAACAGCCGCCCTATGGAAAGGTTTTGTGTGTTCCACCACTGCAACGAGCGATGTGTGCGGCTGTCACCAAACACCAGATCTGCAAGTTGTCCTTGAGCCTGGTTCCACTGATGTGCTAAACATTCTTGTAAAGGGCGCATCTGAAGTCTTGTGTGAGGTACAATGAAAATGCAAAAGGCCATCATTCCTATCAGCTGCATAAACACTCGTGCTTGGAGAGAGTATTGGGGCTGAAACCTGTTGATAAGGGTTTGCATGCTGGCTATCCTGGATGGATTCGGCTATGCTAGAGGTTTGCAAGTGTCTATTGTGGCTCCTAGATACTGATGTATGTAGGAGGGTTGAAGGTGTGGCCTGGTGTAGTTCAGTGCGAACCCTAAGTCGTGTAACAGCTGAATTGTTTGATAAATGTGAGCACACTGGTTGTATGAGTTGGCTTTTATCAGCCATTCGTCCAGGAATGGAAATACATGTATTTGCTGTCTCCTCAAGTGTGCTGCTACTACTGCAAGGCAGTTTGTGAACACCCTGGGTGCTGTGGTCACCCCAAATGGAAGGACCTTGAACGAATAGTGACGGCCGTCTACTGTGAACCTGAGGTACTTTCTGTGAGTAGGGTGTATGGGAATGTGGAAGTAGGCGTTCTTGAGATCTCGTGTGGCAAGGAAGTCGCCTTGTTGAGGAAGTGAAAGAACCTGCTGAAGAGTGATCATGTGAAAATGATCTGATTATATGTACAAATTGAGAGGTCTGAGGGCCAGTATTGGCCTTAGAGTCCCGTCTTTTTTGGGGATTAGGAAAAACAGAGAGTAAACCCTTGTTCCCTGATGCTGCACGGGAACTGGTTCCATTGCATGCTTTTGAAACAGTGAAAGAACCTCTCGTTTGAGGAGTGTTAGATGTTCCTCTGACATTGCGCGCTTTTTGGGTGGTATGTTGGGTGGAGTAGCAGTAAGTTCCAAGCAGTAACCAACCTGGATAATTTGTCTTACCCACTTGTCTGTAGTGATGGAATTCCAGACAGGTAGGAAGTGTGATAGTCTCCCTCTGACGGGAGCGGAATGGTCTGGAGGGAGTTGAGGGAAGTCATTGCTTATTAATGGTGGCGGTGCGAGTGTTGTTACCTCGGCCTCTCCCTTTGTTATTTCCCCCGTATCCACCTCTAAAATATCCCCAGTTGAGGGATTTTTGTGTGGTGTTTTTGATGGAAGCAGTGTCTGCGTTGATGTTTTTGGATGCTCCCCTATAGAAGGAGCGTCAAGAGGAACCACGTGGGGATGGAGACTGCAATGCTCCCATGGATTTAGCAGTCACTGTGTCCTTTTTCATTTTTTCTAGAGCTGTGTCTACAGCCGGGCCAAAAAGTGGTTGCCGATTCAACGGCTGTTTGAGGATAGTTGTTTGTACCTCCTGTTTTGAAATCAGAGGTGCGAAACCAGGCATGTCGTCCGAATAACACGCTAGTGTTAACTGCCCTAGAGGCGGTGTCTGCCGCATCAAGGGCACATTTGATTGATGCATTAGTTATTAATTTACCATCTTGAATTAAATAATTGGCCTTGGTCTTATATTGATCAGGTAAATGTTGCAATAGGGTTTCTAGTTGGTCATAGTGACCCCTATCATACCTAGCAAGTAATGGTGTATATTGGCTATCCGCCAGTTATTAGCTGCTTTGGCAGCAACTCGTTTGCCAGAAGCATCTAATAATTTAGACTCCTTGTCCAGAGGTGGCGCATCACTGGAGGTTTGAGAGTTGGCCCGTTTTCTAGTATTAGGGAATCTAAAAGGAGTTGACCTTTGATGTAGGCGGGATAACTGGTAGCGAGTTTATATTTTTTGTCAATTCTTGGATTCAGAATTCTAGTCCTAACAGGGTCCTTGAATATGTCGGGGCATGTTTAATGACACATTTTAACATTGGCAGTGTTTGTACAGTCTTTAGTGACGGTTCAACGTTGTCTAGCAGAAAGTCCTCCTCTGCGGGTTCCAAATGTATTGGGACACCATGGTACTGAGCCGCCCCATTTACAAGTTGGTTAAAACCAATATTGTCATCCGGGGGAGATGGCTTTGTTGGGTATGCATGAGGATTAGGGAGTACTGGAGGATCTACTGGGTCATCATAATTGTCCCAATCGCCCTGTGGTATATCTGTATCATCATCAGGGTGTTCAAAAGGGTCAGTGTCTCCCTCATCCCCTAAATCATCATCATCACCCAGTGCTAGTGGTGAGTTTGGTGGAAGTATAGGAGAGTGTGGAGGAGAGACAGGCTTATTAGGAAGAACAGAAGAGGGTTGTAAAGGTGAAGTAGCACAGTCCTTTACAGGTACTGCAGGAAGGCCTGGGGTGTCCAATTTACTTTTGTTGTGTGGAACAGTAGACATATGTCCTGTTTTAGGGTCTATGTGGAGTGTTTTCGGTTTCGGATCGATATGATCCGGTAGAAAAAGTTCTTCCTCTTCGGTAGATACCGTCGGCGCCGATTTTTTCGGGTTCGAGCGAGGTTTGGAATTCTGCTCCAGAGTTCGAAGGTAGTTTTGGGTCCTTCGCTTCGGTGTGGAGGCAGAAATCTTTTTTGCTTCTGAATGTTCGGTTTTGGATCGGAGGCCTTTTACTTCAGCACGAGGGTGGTCGGTGTGGAGGTCTTTTTAGGAGTAGGTTGCCCCCCCGTGCTTCAGTGCACATGCCACCTGTGGGACATTGATGTGAAGTTAGCTCGGTCCTGAGCTACCAGAATGCTTGTCCTTTATATTCAGAGCCGGGCTCAAGGGGGACGGGGATGCTTTAGAAGTTTGTTTTTGGTCGTGACTGGGGCCAGCAGGCGAAGTCTTGACCAGGGCCTTCTTTTTTGGAAGTGGGATTGGGGCAGTTGTTATCACTCGTTGCCCTGGAGTGATGGGGTGGTCTGAGTTGGAGTCGTCTGCTTCAGATACGATTTCCAGATCCTCAGAATCCTCTTCCGGGATATCGAGGCCCTCATCGAAGATGTCCACCGGTATCGGAGCTGCCTGTGCACCATAATGTGTCATCACAGATCGTCCTTTTTGGATGAAAAGTAGGCGCAGGCCTGGCAATTATTCTGGTCGTGCTCGGGCGAGAGACACAGGATACAAACCTTGTGATGGTCACTGTGTGGAAATTTAGCTCCACACTTGGGGTATTTTTTTTAAATGAAGTCCTTTCCATGAGCCGTAGGCCCGAACGGTGTCGATAGGCCTGGCAATCCGTGTCGATGCCGGAATGGAATATTTGAGGAGCGCGTCAAAGATCACGCGATCGAAAACAATACCGTTGAGTTTTTATGATGATTTGCGCGTCAAAAAGGTTTGGAGAATATGGTGCCGAACCGGAGAGCAGAAGTTACATCCAAACCCGATCCAACGGAGGAGTCATCGATCTCGTGACTACAAAAGGCGTCTTCCAAGACAACAACAAGGTGCAAGCATCCGACCACAACACCAGATTGCGATCTATGCAAAAGTGTACTATCTGTAACTTATATGCCTCGAACATGGACTTTCCCTGTCTTTTGGGGCACAAAACATCTCTTTTCTTCAACTGTACCACTTTTGCTTGCTTTATCATTTGCAATTTTTATGTGCATTCTCAATGTCATTTTTAAATACCTCCAATGACCAGTTAAGCTTGTTTGGACTTCATTTAACCTTGACTAGCTTTGCTGAATGTGTCCTTAGACTGCATGATGCTGAATGGACTGTAATGGTGGGGGTGGTGCAATACATCCAAATCATCTTCTTGATCTCCATCTTTCTAGAAGACAACCAGTCAGAAGTTTTATTTCAGACAGAAACCTGGCTAAAAGAGGATTGTCTGCCTGACATTCCAGTATCGCTGCCCCATGGAGATGTTAAAACAGGCCATTGACTTAATGCTGCCCGATGTCTCAAGTTAAACGGTGACAAAACTGAGGATTTGGCAGTCGGCAAAAACCACTTTGAGACCAGCTAACCTGGCCTTCTTACCTGGGTGACCGACCGTTCTCGAAGCCAAATGTGAAAAGTCTGGGTGTCACACTGGACAGTAAACTTAGCATGGTTGCGTTAGCATAGAGGCTGGCATTCAGCTGCTATGGCCTTCAGAGAGCTCTTCGGAAGATGCATGTTTGGCTATCAGCTATAGTCCGTAGAACGGTGGTTCAAAGTTCAATACTGTTCAGCCTTGACTAAGGGAAACCTATCTGGGAAGCCTGCTCTCTATTACTAACAAACTTCAAGGTTCTACAGAATGCGGCTGCCTGAATACTATTGACATTCCCAAATTTGAATTGGTCTCCCAGGTGCTTGCTGCACTTCACTGGCTGCCAAAATGGAATGGGATTGATTTTAAAGCACTCTGCATAACACACCAGGCGAGGCACAAAGTAGGTATACGTATCTTTCATCACTTGATTAGCTCATATTATGCCAACAGAGAGTTACGATGATCTAATCTAAATCTCCTTTTCATTCCCAGAGTAAAAAGAGCCAGATGCAAGGGCATTCTTTTGCCTCTTGCCCCCAAACTCTGGAATAGTTTAAGGCTAACCGTTAGACAGATCCACAACCTATGCAGCTTTAGAAAACAACTCGAAACTGTTTAAGCTCTTGAGATCAGCACTGGAAAGCGCATTCAGGTAGCCAAGTGTTGAACACAATCTAAATTCACAGATAGATTTAATTCTTCATGTTTTGTTAAGACTGCTCACTATTCTTGAAGAACTAGTCTTACCTGCAGCTCTACTAAAAACCAGCCTCCATTATCAAGATTCAGTGTCGAAACCAGGGTACTCTGATTATATGTACCTTCTTTTCCCTACTATTTTTGCTACAAATCTTTTGAAAGCATCCTTTAATTCCACATGCTCTGCATCCTTGATTTATTGCTAGATAATGTTTGGTAATAGCTAAATGCTCGAAATTGCCACACCTATAACATCTCTTAATGCCACTTTTTCCAGTATCCTTCCAACCTGGTTTGCTTTTAACTGAGTTGGTCAGTTTCCTTTTTTTACTCCTTATCATACACAGTACGTTTTTGCGTGATCTTCACAATTCTAAATGCTGCTCTAGCAAATTTTTTTTAAATCTTAGCTTTCCTCACTATTACAATTACAACCGCTAGAGGGGAATCACCACAAGTCCATAACTTTCCCAGAATATATTCATTGGTAACCTGCATAATGATTTGGTCCCTTAGGAGATCATCATGTAACAGGCAAAATCTACATGTATGTAACTTTATTTTCTCAACACATGCATCTATAGGTTCTGTTCTCCCTTGTTTTCTGTGGAAGAAAATAAATTAGTGAACGCCCATGAATACAGAAGGCGTATAGTAGTCATCTAATGCCTTTAGAAAAAAATCACCTTCAGTAGGTGACCTGGGTATCTTTTCAGTACAGTTTACTTTGAGACAGTAGGGCCCCAAGGAGACAAGGCATTTCTCCATCTATAGCCGACTCCTCATCCTTTATGGAGTCAATGTAATGCAAAAAATAATCCCTCTTCTCTTGACACTTTATGGAAGATTTCCTGATGTAGCCAAAGATGGTTGTGGTGGCGTTGGTGGTAAAATAGTGAAGCACACATTAGGTCTTTTTGCAATATTCATTTAATAATCCAAAATGCAATTCAAAATGCGCATAGGTTGCTGAAAATCCAGAGCTTGGGAGTTAGTGTGAAGTAGTGTTTGCGGAAAACATGCACCACATTGTTTACTTGATAATTCCTCCATGCATGGCAGTTGAAGTGGTGTAGAAAGACAGTTGATTATCCCATGTAAACAAGTGCTAATATTAACTGCATACATATGATACGGCATAGCTGTAAGCCTTGTATGTCAAATGGTGTGTTAACCGATTCAAGTTAGCCATTGCGGCTGTTCACATCATGTGACCTTATTGTGGTGTGATGTAACGCGTTAGGGAATGCACAATCGTGCACATTCCTATCTGCATTTGGTAACATACAAGCACTCACACAGGTAACTGCTCTCAAAGGTAATCCTAGAGCTGTTGTCAGTTAAGGTTTGTAAGAAAAAGTTGCTCACCAATAGTTGCCAGACTAGAGCAGTTCTTCAAATACTGAACAAACACTGGACTACAGGCTGCCTCTACCATCAACTCTCCTTAATTTAACTGGCATGTATTATGAACAATGGTTTTGAGAATGTGAGCAAAGATGTGATGCAACTACTAATGCCATAAAATGAAAAAGGGCCATTATAACACCACAAGTTAATGTACAAAACTGTGGCCCATAACATCCAACTTACAATCAAGCAAGGAAAGCAACTTTATAAAAAGCTAAAAAAGAAAAGTATAAAAGACAGATTAGTCGGGAATGGGTAAACAGCAGGGACTCAGTAGCAAGTGAATGAGAGCATGAGTGAAGTCTCACACTGCACACCACATTGGTCAGGATGGAGTGGGACTAGAGACTTGGAGGGAAAGGTGTGATATGGCTGCTTGTGCAAAGAATGATGCTGAACCACAGAGTGATGTTGAGCACGGGGGGGGGGGAGGGGGGTTGGGGGGTTGGGAGTGAATGATCCACCACACAGTCACCCCGTCACAATGGCCGCACACCCCCCAATAGCAATGGCAATCTTGTGTTGGATGCTCGCATACTAAACATGATAGTTCCTAGTTGAAACCCGACGCACTCATGTTAAGTTTGGAAGGGTTTCCTTGATTTTAGTGGTGTGCACCAACAATATGCAGGATGTAGGAGGTATCGTTCATTACCCTATATGTGCACAGAAAATTATATATCTCTTCTGTTGTGGTCAGTATTTTATAACAGGAGAGTATAAATAAATTGCTATGCTTTATCATTACAGAATGCCTGTAAGACCAGCTTTTGAGAGCACTGGGTTATTATTCTGATTTTCAGAATTGTTTTTACCTTATAACTTGACATGATTTAGGTGTAGGTAGATAAGCAGAAGAAAACTAAATCCTGACTGGAATGAAAGCGGACATTGGTCCCGGAGAGTTGAGCAAAGCTTCTATGCTGAAAACTTCTGGTAAGTAAATTCTAAATTCTTAATTGCTTGTGCTTTACTTTTCAGGGTACTTTGTTTCACTACACAGTGAACTGAACTAGCTATGTGTTGATTTCAGTCAGAAAAAATGCCTTGTTCTGCATTGTAACTTGACATGTTAAGCAACCTGGAGTTGACCGTGACAGAGGAAGTGACACACATTTTGAAATCAATGGCAAGCGGTAAGACACCTGCTATTTATTATTTGGATATTGAATTCTACATTTAGCATTAACTTTCTGGTTCCTAAGCACGAAAAGTATTTGGGGGAAACTCTTACTGAAGGGTCTATTGGCGACACAATGAAAGACACAATTACAGTATTGTAGCACAAATCAGATGATTGTAGAAAGTAAAGACAAAGGATATTAATCAGTGTTTACTTCTTGAAAAGCACTGCTTCCCATTTGGCCCCAGTAATGCAGAAGCTGCCCTATTCAGGCCAGGAGGGCTTCAAACAAGCAGGAATATTATGGCTAACCTAAGGCGACTATTTACACTGTTGGATACACAGGCAAACTGATGGTCATAAAGGTGTGGCCAATCTGGATACACAAAAGGTGTTCAACATTTTATGCTAGCAATATAGGACTTGATGCTTTCAGCCTCATGCAGTCATAGAAGGAATATGCTACTTACCAGTATGCATCTGTTCTTGGCATGTGGGGCTACTGACATTCATATCTGTGCATAGATCTCCGCCTAGTGTTGGGTCCGGATGATTGCACCTTGTTGTCCTGGAAGAGTCTTCGAAGTATCACGAGATAGGTGACTCCTCCCCTGGACTACAGTGCGCCTGGGCATTTTCTCCATCCTCAGATTGTTTTTCGCCATTGTAGCAGAGATGGAGATAGTAAAGTAAGAGCTGGCCATGCAAAAGATAATGGTGCAGCTGTGACAGGCGCCGGGGAGGAGTTCGGGCGATATGAATGTTAGCAGCCCTACATGCCAAGAACAGATGCATACTGGTAAGTAGCATATTCCGTTCGAGGCATGTGGGCTGCTGAATTCATATCTGTGCATAGACTCTATAGCAGTATCTCCTCTAGCGGTTGTTACCTGTGCCAGCTGCAGCAGTTTGAAAAAGAGTTTTGAGGACAGCCTGGCCTACTGCAGCTTGCTGCTTTGCTTGCACGTCTACACAGTAGTGTTTTGTGAAAGTGTGGAGAAGTGTGGCTCACTGGTTAGAGCAGGCAGACCCTGAAGCAGAGGTCAGACCCGGGACCAGGGTTCAATTCCCGACGCGGCAGGGTCTTGAGCTCAAATATCACGGACTCGATCATTCTCGCTTCGGTGCTTGACCTAATCATGGGTTCACACTCTGCAACTCTGGGCATTAAGCTTGCTTAATCTCCACAACGGCCCCCCGCGGCGGGATGCCTGGCTTTCACCTTGGGGATGCCCTGTAGGGGCTATCTCACAGGGAAAAGCCAGGACGGGTTCCCAAGGCAATCGCTTAGAGACCCCTGGGTGATAAGCGCTATATAAATCCAACATACAATACAATACAAAGTGAGTATGGTAGTCCATGTGCTCTACATATGTCTTCAAGAGGAATATTCCCTAGGAAAGCCATGGATGCCCCCATTTTTCGCGTAGTGTGTGCTCTTGGGGGGACAGTTAAAGTGCATTTAGCCTTTTGATAACATATTTGAATCCATTTAACGATCCATCTGGCTATTCCTGACTTTGATATTGGATTTCCTTTATGTTGTGGTGAAAAAGCAACAAATAATTGCTTTGTTTTCCTAAATGATTTCGTTCTGTCCACATAATAAAGCAGAGCTCTCTTTACATCCAGTGTGTGTAGGGCTCTTTCAGCTACTGACTGGATTTTGGAAGAATACTGGCAGTTCTATTGATTGTGCCAAAAGTCATATCCAATTTCCATATTAATCAAACTTAGGGTTTGTTCTAAGAACTACCCTGTTAGCACGAACTTGCATGAAGGGTTCTTGAATTGTTAGTGCTTGTAACTCGCCTGAGTGAGGTAATGGCAATCAAAAATGCCACCTTCCACGTTAAGAATTGCAGTTCCCATGAGTGTAGAGGTTCGAAAAGAGGTCCCATAAGTCTGGTAAGTACTATATTTAGATTCCAGACTGGGGAAGGTGGGTGTCTTGGAGGGATCATCCTTTTAAAACCCTCCATAAAATCCTTTATTGCTGGTACTCTAAACAGTGAAGGGTGTTGCCTGTTTTGAAGGTATGCTGCTATAGCAGCGAGGTGTAGTCTTATGGAAGAGTATGCTAGGTTGCATCTTTGAAGATGCAGCAGGTAACATATAATGTTCTGTATGGAAGCATCTAAAGGTTTGATTTGGTTATTGTTGCAGTAAATAACATCTCTTCCATTTAGCTGCATAGCACGCTCTCGTAGTTGGTCGTCTTGCCTCTTTAATGATGTTCATGCAGTCTGGAGGCAAGTTAAGGTATCCAAATTCTAAGACTTCAGGAGCCAGATCGCTAGGTTCATCTGATTGGGATCTGGGTGTCTGATTTCTCCATGGTTCTGAGTTAGAAGATGGGGTGCGAGGCACAGCCTTTGATGAGGAACTACTGAAAGTTCCAGGAACGTTGTGTACCATGGCTGTCTTGCCCATGTGGGAGCAACTAGGATCAGTGTGAGTGACTGCTGCCGCAGTTTGCGTGCCACCAGCGGAATCAGTGGTGCTGGGGGAAAAGCATACGCAAATCTTCCGGACCAGTTCATCCATATCGCATTGCGTTGTGACGACAGATGTGGAAACTTGGCGGGCAAAGTACTGGCATTTTGAGTTTTCGTTTGTGGAAAACAGGTCTATCTCCGGGTGCCCCCACTGCCTGAAGAATGGTTGGAGAACTTGGGGGTGAACCTCCCATTCGTGTAGTTGCTGGCTGTGCCTGCTGAGCAGGTCTGCCATTTGATTGTCTTTCCCTGGGAGGTGTTCTGCCAGGAGAAAGATATCTTTTGGAATTGCCCACTTCCATATGCTCTGTGCTAAGTGGGACAGCGGTGGAGAGTGTGTTCCTCCCTGTTTCTGGATATAGTACATTGCTGTCATGTTGTCCATCCGGTTCAACACAGTCTTGCTGTACAAATATTTTTGGAATGCTTTCAGGGCTAGGAATATCGCTAGCAACTCTAGTTGGTTGATATGCAGTTTCTTTTGCTTGATTGTCCAGAGCCCTTGTACTGTGTAGTGAAGGAGGTGGGCTCCCCAGCCTGTCAGTGATGCGTCCGCTGTTAGTACTAGTTGTGGAACCGGCTCTTGGAACAGTTGCCCCTTGGAAAGGTTTTGTGGGTTCCACCACTGCAGAGAGTTGTGAGCGCGACTGTCTACCAACACTAGGTCTTTTAGTTGTCCTTGAGCTTGGTTCCACTGCCGTGCTAGGCATTCTTGCAATGGACGCATTTGAAGTCTGGCATGGGGGACAATGAATATGCAGGAGGCCATCATGCCTATGAGCTGCATGAAGACTCGAGCTGGAAGAGTGTGTTGTGGCAGAAATTTGCGAATGAGCATCTGCATGCTGGCTATCCTCACTGAGTTTGGGTATGCCTTTGCCACTGAGGTATCTATAGTAGCTCCCAGATATTGTTGTGTGTGGGACGGTTGTAGATGAGATTTTGGGTAGTTTATGGAAAACCCTAGGCTGTGTAGCAGCTGAAGTGTTTGAGACGTGTCTCTTGCACACTGTTGGTACGATTTTGCTTGTATCAGCCAATCGTCTAGGTACGGGAACACATGGATGTGTTGCCTCCTGAGATGTGCAGCTACTGTCGCTAAGCATTTTGTAAACACTCTTGGAGCCGTGGTCACCCCGAAGGGGAGAACCTTTAATTGGTAGTGTTGACCTTCTATTGTGAACCTGAGATATTTTCTGTGAGCTGGATGGATGGGTATGTGAAAATACACGTCCTTGAGGTCCAATGTTGCTAGGAAGTCTCCTTGCTGTAGCAACAGGAGCACTTGCTGTAATGTGATCATATGGAAGTGTTCCGACAATATGTATTGATTTAGGGGTCTGAGGTCCAATATTGGTCTGAGTGAACCGTCATTCTTGGGAATAAGGAAGTATAGGGAGTATACTCCTGTCCCTTGGTATTGGAAAGGGACTGGCTCTATGGCCCCCTTTTCCAGCATGCATTTCACCTCTTGTTGTAGCAGGGTGATGTGTTCTTTGGACATAGGACAGTGTCTAGGTGGTATGTTTGGTGGGGTAGAGGTGAGTTCTAGGCAATAACCATACTGGATAATTTGTCTTACCCACCTGTCCGTGGTAATTGCGTTCCAGACAGGTAGGCATTGTTGGAGTCTGCCTCCGACCGGTGTTAGGTGGTCTGGAGGTAGCGTGATGAAGTCACTGTTTTGTGGCAGTGGAGGCTCTGGTGTTATTGCCTCCACGTCCTCTTCCCTGGTTATTGGTGCCCCTATAACCTCCTCTGTTGGAGTTCTTGTTAGGAACCTTGGGTGTTGCCTTTGTATGTAGATGAGGTCTGTGAAGTATTGCCTCTTGTAGCTGCTCTGTATGAGGAGCGTCGAAAGGAACCTCTGTGTTCCTGAAACTGCAATGCACCCATTGATTTTGCAGTTTGTGTCTTTCTTCATTTTGTCTAAAATGGTGTCGACTGTAGGGCCAAAAAGGAAGTTTTGATTGACTGGTTGGTTAAGAATGGTGGACTGCACCTCGTTCTTAAAGCCCGAAATACGCAGCCATGCAGGTCGTCGTAGTAAAACGCTAGTGTTAATAGACCTGGCTGCAGTGTCGGCTGCGTCAAGCGCACATTTGATGGAGGCGTTTGTAATACATTTTCCCTCCTGTATGAGGTCATTAGCTTGGGCTTTAAAAGACTCAGGCAGGTGTTGCATTAAGCTTTCAAGATGGTCATAGTGTGCTCTGTCGTAACGAGCTAGCAGAGCTTGTGTATTCGCAATTCTCCATGAATTGGAGTCCTGTGGTGCTACCCTTTTACCGAGGCCTCTAGTATTTTGAACTCTATCAGGAGGAGGAGCCTCCCCTGTTGTCTGTGAGTTGGCCCTTTTGCGTGCATTAGCCACTATCAGTGAGTCTAATGGTAACTGACCTGATTTTGATAGGATCTGTAGGGGCTGCTCTATATTTCTTTTCAATCCTGGGATTGATTACGTGTGCCCTGGCTGTATCTTTAAATATATCAGGCGCGTGTTTTAATACCACCTTTAGCATAGGAAGTGTTCTGACGTTTTACTCCGAAGTAGGGAAAATGTCAAATAAGAAGTCTTCGTCTGTGCGCAGCACTTCCAACCTGCTAGCTTTTAGGAAGGGCCTTAAAACTTGGCTTTTTGCTCTCTAGATTTGCTCTTCTTTTTGATTTCTGGTCTCTTTTTCTTTTGCCCCGTTGTGTTCTCTGTTACAGGTTAAAAATAAAAGCGCCGGGACACTCCTTGGAGTAGCCGAGCGCTATAAAAGACACAGATAACAAAACATAACATATAGGGTCATTGTGCATGTCTACGTTGTGGTACTGCGCTGCCCTGTCTATTAGTTGGTTGAAGACAATGGTGTCGTCAGTAGGTGACGGCTTTGTTGGGTATGAGGAGACGTCAGGGATGGGATGGGTGTCATATGGGTCAGTTGGCTCTCCCCATGGTTCATTTTGGGGGTTAGGATCCTCTGGATAGTCCTAATCATGCTGAGGATCTTCCCCCGTGTCGCACTCATTGTCCGCATAGTGAGAAGGAGAGTAAGGAGCAAATGGCATACGAGGCATAGTGGGATAGAAAGGAATGAAGGGTCTAGAAGGAGAAGTCCCAAAGTCCTCCTTCTTTAGAGGAATGGGGGAATGAGAGTCCGTGTCCAGTAGTCTCCTCTTCCTGTGTAGGATTGAGACTTTACCAGTCTCAGGATTAATATATATTTTAGCCTGGTCGTTTGATGGATCCGGCAGGAAGAGTTCTTCTTCCACTGTCCGTGGTGTGTCTTTGATTTCTTCGGCTTAGTCTGTTTTGGATCGACTATTTCCTCTGGGTCAATACTCCCTTCTGTTTCGACGACTTTCGGTGCCTTATTGCTTTTTCTCGGCTCGGACCCTTTGTTCGAGTCGACGAATGATTTCGGATTGACCGGGTTTTTCGGTTCGACACGCTTCTTGTGCTCAACAGGTTTTTTCGGTTCACTGTCCTTTGTCGAGTCGATGGCTTTTTTCGGATCGACCGGTGTTTTTGGAGCACTTGTCTTTGGTTCGATAGCCTTCTCTGGCTCGATCACAGGCTTCGATACGGCACCCTTTACGTGGGCGACCTTCTTTGGTTCGGCGACCTTCGGCACAGCGGGCTTTTCTGGCTCGACGGCCTTCTTCGGGTCGGGGCCCTTCGGCTCGGTGGCCTTCTTGGGTTCTAGAACCTTCTTTGGGATCACGTTACTTGGCCCTGGGTCTCTGAAGGCTTAGTTTTTGGTTTCGGAGCCGAGCCGGACGGCGGGGCTGGCAAATTGTTTCTTCGGATCTTGGCTAAGGCATTTTGGCGATGCCTCGACCGGAGCCTTTGGTAACAGGGTAAGCTGTGTCGGTGGCAGTGTACTCACGATTTGCCCCGGTGGGATCTCTTCGTCGGAGTCCCAGTAGTCCTCGACGGTGACTATCGCTAGGTCCGAATCTTCAGCTTCTGGAAGTTCTTGGTCATCATCGAAGAGGTTGTCTGGTTCCGGTGCCTGTCGCTGCATCTCTTGCCTAGCGGCCCGTCGAATCCGGATGTTTTTCTTCTAACGGAATTGGGCACAGGCTGGGCAGGTTTCTTCCTTATAGTCTGGTAATAGGCACTTGTTGCATACTGAGTGTTTGTCAGTATGCGGGAACTTGGAGTGGCATTGTGGGCACCTTTTGAACGGGCTTCTTTCGATCGACAGCAGGCCCACGTGACGTCGAATAGGCCCAACGGCCTGCGTCGATGACGGGTTCGAGATGGAAAGTTCGATAGAGTCAATAAGTACCGAGCGAAAAAAATACCGAAGTCGAAGGCCTTTTGGCCTTTAGAAAAGTTTTGTTTCGATTCCGAAGTTGGAGTATAGGAATAACATCCGAAGCCAATGGCGGAAAAAAACAATCTGAGGATGGAGAAGATACCCATGCGCACTGTAGTACAGGGGAGGAGTCACCTATCTCATGATACTTCGAAGACTCTTCCAGGACAACAAGGTGCAATCATCCGAACCCAACACTAGGCGGCGATCTATGCACAGATATGAATTCAACAGCCCACATGCCTCGAACATAGTTGTTATATACTCAACCTGTTTCACAAATATAAATGAATAAAAGGATAGTGGCACTTTCAGCTATAAAAAGGGGCAACCATCAAGGATGTTCACTTTCTTCGGAAGCCAAAGCATTAATTAGCAAACTTTGATGGCACCAAGCTTGCCATCTCTCTATCCGTATGGTGAATTATTCTACGTATTAGAGTGATGCAGATGTCACAAAAATCAGAATGGCAATCTGCAAACAGTTGACCAATTATATGCGTGGGTGCTGGAACCTTGAAAAACAGGTGACATTTCCTTAAGAACCTTATTGCCAACACAACACTAAGATCATTGGTCTCTGTTGGTAAGATACTTATGGCTCTAAGAGGCTCCTAGGCCCTGCGGCCCCAAGATGGTGCTGAACATGAACACTAATCAGGATGACTAAGGTATACACTGAGAACAGAGTGTGAGGGTTGAGAGGAGCTTCATGCCAAAAGACCAAGACAGACCATGCTGAATCACAACCTACTTTTGCTTAAGGCTAGTTTGAGTGACACTTAGCCTTCATTGCTTGGCTTATCAGCCTGCCTGGCAATGTAGACAAGAATAGTTGGCAATGCCATTACATTTCAAATTAGACTCATAGTTCATAACAGGTATACAGGTGTGATCTATCTTGGAGACTTGCACTAGGACCAAAGGGAGGAGTAGGACTGCAAATATCAACATAAACAAAGGTTTAAGCATTAACCAATATGTTGCAATATTTTTGCTGTTCATGTTGCTCATAAGCATTGCAGCTACTATTCTGTTTTTTTCCAAAGTTACTACTCACATTGTGTGCACTAGGACAGGATTTTATTTTTAAAATAAATATTTAAAATATATCTATTGCTTCTTACTGTTCTTGAGGGTGCTTTTCTGTTATAAAAGCGGGTATTGAGTCCGCTACTCAGCCCTTTGATATCACCCAGAACTAATCATTAACAGAAACACATTTCAATCAGATACTGGTCATTGTTTTGTGGGGAGGTTGCAGCCCAACTAACTTTGTCTCAGTTTGGCACACTGACAGTGCCAGTGTGAAGAGATGGCTCATAACTGGCATTCTCCAGTTTCAAGGCTCATAAGCTTAGTATGACGGTAATAAAAGATTAAACAAAAAAAAGACTTGATCTTAAAAATAGTAAAGCTGATATCTTGCGTTAGTCAAAATCATGCCATTAGTTTTTTCATCCCTAGATGGTAGACCTGTCGCATGTCTCCCCAGTCTTACGTGTGCGCCTGTCCCAGGGCTAGTAATGTTATCAAAGAAAATCCAGGTGCGAAAAAATGTCATTTGATGTGAACAACAATCATGCAGAAGGATGAATTCCTGCAAGCCGGTCGCCAGAAAAAAAAAAACTAAAAAAAACTCCAAATATGATTACCTTGCTTTAAAATTTTACAGGGACCAATACAAAGCATTTCTTGGTCATGGCTAGCAACAAAGACCTTATGGATCATACCATAACACTTACAGTGGGCTTACAGCCAACTCAAGGATTATCATTAGCTAGCTTTATTGTCACATATTTGCTTGCTTCTCATTCCATTACCTTTCTTCCTCTATATTGAGCCTACTAACAGCACATACTGGCTTGTTGTAAAAGACACAATGTGGGCTTACCAAGAACGTACAGGGGCTTATAGCCAGCCCATTGCTTTCCTATGGTTTCCCAGTTGCTTGCTTCTTATAGAAAGGCATTTCATATCCTAAATTGTACATCTTGTGTTTGCCACCCTCTGGAGCATAGTCTGTTTACAATCTCTTATTGGCTGGCTTCTGTCTTTCCACTGCCCACTATTAGGAAGTTACTTTTTTCTTTTCACTTAAGCCCTCCACAAGAGCGCTTTTTATGGTGTATTTCTTTCCCTCCCCAATTTGCTCTTTTGGGTACTGCTTTTTCCCCTCTACCGGCACGCCCTGTGGCTTCCCTCCACCCGTTCCTCTATTGTCCCAAACACCCACTTTCCTTTTGGACAGAAAATTAATGCCAACTCATCCACCCTAAAAACAAACAAAAAAGCAACACAAAAAAAACTCTGGTGCTACAGCTTTTTCATTCATTTTTAGGTCTTGCCTGCGCAGCGCGCATGCGCTGCTTAGGAGTACCTTGCTTGTGGCAGCATCCACCTAATGGGAGCAAGCGGGGCCGCACCACAAGCAGGAGTGCAGTGCTTGAAAATGAGCAGCCTGTGTGCGCACGCACGCAGCACTGCTGGGCTTGTGTTAAACAGCGGTGTGCGCAGGGGCCATTTTTTGTTCAAAATACTTGTTCTCCGGCTCTCTTATTCATCTTTTCACTGGCCCGCTGCCTCTCTCTCTCTAGTTGTACTACTTTCTTCTGGTTTCTTTTTGTCTTTTCACCCTCTATCCTATTTCCATTCACTTACTTGCTACCTTTCCGTCTGTCGGTCTTTCTTTCTCTCCCTCTCTTCTCTCATTCTCTCTTCCTTCCGCCTTTCCTTTCTCTATCTTCCTCATTTTTTTTTTCCTTGCTTGGTCTCTATGACTCATTCCGTTTGTCCTCACTTCTCTTGCTCCCTCTTGTTTTACTGCCATCTCTTCCAGCTCTCTTTAGTTCCTGCTTTCTGCATTTTGCTGCCTTCTAACCGTAGCTTTCGCTTTCCGCCAGAATTTGCATTCCGGCCATGAGTCTGAGGGGGGTCCTTCTCCGAGAACAGCGGGGGGCAGGCTGCTTGGGTTTGATTTTTGAACGTAATCACTCAGCTGCTAACTATGGTTTGGTGATTTGTTGCCAATTTGATTTCACTGTTGTTTAAATACTGATATGTGATTTACACAAAAGTTCTTTATCAGAATTATTCACTTGCACCAGCATAGACATAGGGCATAAGAACCCCCCTGTAACTTGACCATTTGCCAAGTTGTGAAAATAGTGCTTGTGTGTTTCAGGGAACACTGGTTTGCAAGGAAATTTCTCATGCCCTTCTATAATCAGACGGTTTATAATTGGTTGCACAGAATGCCTGGCGATGAAGGATGGCTGCCCTGAACTATTTACTGTATGCCGTCTGCAGGGTATTTTTAGGTCCCATCTGGGACGCCCAGACTTTGACCCGCCAAGCAGCCCTTTTATTGCACACACCGGCATCAGGAAAAGCTGGTAGCTTTCGCTTTCCGCCGGAGTTTGCATTCCGGGCATGAGTCTGAGGGGGGTCCTTCTCCGAGAACAGCACGGGGCTGGCTTGTTTGTTGCAGAGCCTCCCTGGGACCTTTGACTCCAGTTCTCTACTCCTCTCTCTTATCCCCCTCCTACTGCTCAACACTCTTGCCCCCCGTATTCTGAGCCAGGAATAACACTGGGGCACTGATTACCTCCACTGCACACATGGCGCTAATTGCTTCGCATCACATATACTTTCTTTTCATTCTTAAAATCCAGAAAACAACAGAAGGGGTTTGGGACAAGACCAGGCAAGCCTCTAACTATAAACTATAAGTAAATAGTAATCAGTGATGCACCATGCATCAGCATTAATACAGCATGCCCCCTTTTATACAGCCACCCTCTTATTATATCATAATAATGCCACCAAGGTTAATAGTCACACATGCGTGCTTGTCACCATTACACCAGCCACGACCCGCCTTGGCACCCATACTCAAGGCATGCTGCCCATTCATCTCGGCTAATTTCAAATTGACTTTAAATAAAAAGTGTACGATTGTTCGAAAATGTTGTATGTGGGCGTGCTAATAGGGGATAATCTGCTGCATCGCTAAATTTATAAGTTCCCAAAGGCGAGACCTATTGGCTATGCCAATAATTGTTTATTTTATGTGCGGATCCATCACGTATCAGTAACAAAAAAAATAGTGCATATTTTATTTTTTGCTTTTGGTCATGCTATGCACAGTATAATGCGGAAGCTCTACACCATCACGTCACTTTTCCTTTACAAGTACTTTGTGATGGTGTACGTTTCTTTGATAGCATCCTAAATACGGACTCTGCATGGCCACCCCAACATCTGCATTGGCATGCTATGTATCTCTCTCTTCGACCCCACCCGACCATTTCTCCCCCCCCAACCTGTATTTGTTTAAATCAAAAATTATTACCTCCTTTAGCCTCAGGTTCATTTATTTCTCCTCTGTCCATTCCCACTGCTTCCTCCACCCTCTTTGTTGCGTCCTTACCCCTCATTATCCTTTAAATATTTTGAGTGTCTAGTGCCTGCCATTTCTTCCAGGCTGCCCAGTTTCCCAAAAACTAGTTTTTCACGAGCAATATTTTTATTTTGTTTTAGTTTACTGCTCTATGTGGCATCCTCAGTCAATAAAAGAAAAAATGGCACCCATGCCATTTCAAAGGCACATGCTTAGAGAAGGATGCAGCAGCTAGCGGCATCCTAAGGTGCATGTATGTATCCAGGTCAATGCTTTTTTTTGGTATAGAATTGGCAACAATTTTTTTTTGCTGATGCTGCACAGTTCCAGCAAAGCCAAAAGGCCAAAAAGGTTTTAGCAAATATCGGTTAAGTTGGGTGGTGTACTAAAATCCAGATACAAATATGTCTCTTACCACATGCGCAAAGGCGTAGCAACAATTACAATCCTTCAGAAGAAGAGTCACTTCTAAACTAAAATGATTTAACTGCAAGGACACAAAGTGCAAGAGAATGTAACACATATAGTTACCTGCTTAATTGATTCAACAAGGGTGACTGTTTTACCAGTTCCAGGTGGCCCAAAAATCAGGTATGGAGCAGGCCTGGAGGATCCAGTCACTATCTGATGAACAGCATTGAACTGTTCCTTGTTACTCTCCAGGTTGCGATCGAAGAGTCTAAATAAATTCAGAACAGAGACAGGAAAGGTAATATCCTGAATGGGATCCACCAGCCATCAGTACCAATCAATAGAAGTAAACATTTACTGGTAGTTAACTTTCCTTAATGTGGACACTGAATAATCTTAAATTCCCCAAACAATCAAAAAGAGAAATCCTAAGCAAATAACTGTTCGTGCCTTAGATCCGATTGTGCAAACATAAGAGTCTCTTTTAGCCATGCGGTCGCCCAGTGTTAAGCTATAGCTCTGCATATTTTAAAAACATAACTTGTATAAAGACAATAGTACATTCACGTTTCCAAAGTAAATTTGAAGCTGAATGACACAGGTATCCCAACCATCAATCAATAGACATTACATGTCATGTTAACCAAATTAATATCCATGATTAGCATCCAGGGTGAGAATTCCAAACCCCAGTTTGCAGGAGACTAAAACTGAAGATGCGACTCACCGGAAATACCATTAATCGCAACACAAGGGTGAAGCTTCCAGTCAGCTTTTTTAGATTTTCCCAGAAAGCTAAAAATTAAGTTTGTGTGATGTGGGCTTTAATTTTTATTTATTTTTTATAAATCCTGCACCAGCCAATGTCCTCCAGCCACTCCAATGTTGAATACAGTAAACCTTTTGAAGGTTATATATTCAGAGAAAACATACAAGTCAGTTGTGAAGTCCAGTGTGATGTCAGTATGCTGTTGGTCCTTATGATACACTAGTGAGTTGCCTAGAAGACAATTTATTGTATTTTTATTTAAAGAGTTTTATAACAGGAAAATGTTATCCAAAGGTTTCAGAGTGCTGTGAAAAGCAAACCCCACAATGTGTTACATAACATAGTATCTCATATACACAAACTATAATAATCACAAGAGAGTTTGTGGTTCAAGATAGGGCTTCTGGCGTGGTCCAATAGATCCAGGTATATGTGCATCTAAGTGAACACAATGACCCTGCAGTAAGTGTCTCCGAGTTGAGCTAGGTTAGTACCTTGCATTATGTTAAGAATCTGTCTTGAAAAATCCTTTTAACCTATTTCTTGAAACAGTTTGTTGATGAATTCAACCAAACCTCTGACGGGCGAGAGTTCCATATTATTGGAATGATCTGGTGAAGTGCGGACCTAGGTCTTTTTTCTGAATCTCAGTTGTTCCAGCAAGAGAAAGTTGGCACATTGTAGAGATTAACTACCACCTGAAATCTTGAGCTTGTTTTTTCAAGGTACTCCAGTGTATCATGGTGTAAGGCGTTATGCATCATCCACACTATCTCCAGCTGGATCTTGCTTAGACTGGTAGCCTGTTGAGACTGGACAGCAGGTGTGATATGGTCAAAGTGTCTAGTATCAGTTATTAGTCTCACCGTGGCATTCACGGACACCTTGAGTGATGCTGTGCTTGATGTCGGTAAACCGGTTAGTGTTGCACACCCATATTCCAGTCTGGATACAACTAAGGATTGGACTGCGAACCTGAGCTCTAGTGGTGGGATTAAAAGTTTCACCTTCTTGAGAAGTTTAAGGTGGAGAAATGCACTGCATGTGGATGATCTGATGTCTGCCCGCATGCTGAGATTTTTATCCAGGGTTATCTCAAGGGATTTCATTTTTGTACATTTCCAAATAGCCCCGTTCTGCATTCAAGTAACTCTAGAAGGCAGTTGTGGTTAACTGTGTAGAACGCCACAGATAGGTAGAGTGGGAGAATGGCAGGAGTCATTCTGGTCCGTTATGTTAAGTGTCATCCATGATGATTAAGATAACCGATTCAGTGCTGTGACCTGGTCTGAAACCAGACTTGAATTGGTCTAGAAGACTGAACTGTTTAATATCTTGACATAATTTGTTAAGTATTCGGCGATCTTTGCACGGATGGCGCGCGGACATCTTTTGGCATTCTATCTCACGAATACGACTTGTCGGCTGGTCAATTCCTTTTACATAATTTGATTGTCCAATCCCTTACGTCAGCATGGGGAGACATGAACGCTGAACCGGAAATGCATCTACTTTTACAGTATTTGCATGTAATGGGCAATGGAAGTCACATAATACATTGGCTGACTGAAGCTCTATTAAATCACACCCTACAGACTTTGACATCGCTCCGTACCCGGTGGGAGGAGGACAGGGGATATCCATGGACTGACAGCGAATGGGACACAATCCTGGCCACTCCTACGTAAATACCACGGAATGCCAAATCACGAATTATTCAGACCTATATCATAAATGGGCATACTATCCCCTGGAAATGGAAATTATTTAGATCTGTAGTATCAGCTATTTTTAAGGAGAGGTGCCACTTTTGCCATCTTCAAACATTCTAGTATGATTCCTTGAATTGATGAGGAATTTACTATTTTCAGCCTTAGTGGAAACAAATTGAATGATGTTTTATGATTGAGGGGGAGGCGGATTAAATGATGGAAATCAGATATTGGTTTCATAGACGCTAGGTTCTTGTTCATCTCATCTTCAGTGAGGGTTTTGAACTCGCTGCATGTGGCCTCATTCTAGGTCTCAGTGGGCTGAATGTGGATTTGGGGTTTGCCCACTAATGTGATTTCTCTGTGATCGTGGAGTATGTTGTTAAGCAATGCGGCTGTTTGTTAAATTTTCAGTATGTTCTCCTTGAAGATTGGAAGGCTTTACAGTTTTCCTTGCAGGTACTCTTGATCACTGTGGGATGGCAAGATCCTGTCTGCTGCTTGACACTTTTTAAAATGCTCATTGGCTTATTTTTGGCTCTGTCTAGTTGGGATTTGAAAAAAGATGCTTTTGCATTCCCTATTGTCTTATTGTTGGGGTTTCTTACCTACCATAGCGGTTTGCATTCCCAAATTAGGGTTCTTGCCTCCATATTTTCTCTAATGATTTAGAAAAGGGGGTGGTGATGAACAGAGTGTCTGAATTAAGCAGACCACTCTTACCCAGTCCAAAGATCAGGGCTTGATCCATCACCGTTTTTTAGCTCACTGCACCATCCCAGCTCAGAACTTGGCTATATGCAAATTAGTCTGACCCTGGCCCAGTGCATCATGGGAACAGGGCAGACCAAACTACCAAGCCAATTCTTTTTTTTTTTCACAACCAATTTTATTGAGCAAATGAGCATCAAGAATGTGGCATCTCCACACACCAAGAACACCACAACAATATCAATATAGTAATTACATAGGCAGCAAATGATAGAGCAGACTCAGAATAGGCTCAGTATAAAAACTCCCCAGCAACCTACCCTAACCCACAACGCTACCCCCCCCGCTCTGAATACCCCCCCAACCCCACGTGTATAGAAAGCAATAGAGAAAAAATATATAGGCAGGTGTAATGCCACCGGGGCGTTGCTGCATCAGGCCAAAATTGTCACTGTAATCAAATGTCCTCCTCCTGCTCCGCCAGGGGGTCCAAGGACAGACCACGATAGTCGGCCCATCGCTTCCAGATTTTGTGGTGTTTGCGCGGGCAGCCCCTCGCTTCAAAGATCGGCCTCTCCAGACCCATAAAATAATCCAGCCCAGCCTTCCATGCAGACAGGGGGGGAGCCCTCACTGACTTCCACGCCCGGGCCAGGTCCCGCTTAGCCACGACCAGCCCCAGGAGCAACAAGTGGCGCTTATATACATTGCCCCCAATCCCTTCCATAATATGCAGTAGGCCCAGCTGGTGGGTACGAGGAAGGTCCCAGCCCAGGACCTCAGCCAGGCAACTCCACACACCCCTCCAGAACCCAGTCAGCCGGCCACACGACCACACCGTGTGCATCAAGGAGCCAAGCACCGCCCCACAGCGCAGGCATTCCGGGGATGCAATCAAACCAGCCTTCCACAACCGTTCATGCGTATAATAAGCGCGATGCAAGTATTTGAATTGGATTAGCCGGAGCCGGACCGCAATGGCGGTTCCACGTGGGGATTCCAGCGCCTCCCTCCAATCGTCCTCATCCAGGGGGCCCACATCCTCTTCCCACGCCTCCCGAAGGGAGTGTAGGGTGGAGGAGCAATGAATAACAAGTGTCTGGTAAATCCTAGAGACCTTCCTGTCCCCCAGGTCTCCCATAAACACTTTAGCCTCGACTGGGCTAAACTCCGGCAAGGAGTCGAGACCGGTGATGCTCGGGGTGAGGGCATGCCGCAGCTGGAGGTAGCGGAAGAACTGGGACTGAGGCATTTGGAACTCTGTGCGGAGCTCCTCGAAGGATTTGAGGGTGGTGCCGGACATGACCTGGCCCAGTTGTGTAATCCCAATGGCTTCCCAACCCTCAAACCCGGTCAGGGCCGCCAGCTTCGGGAGCAGGCCGTTATGCCAAAGCAGCGTCTCAGCCGTCAATCTGCCCCACCATCCCATGCGGCGCAGTGACTGTCGCCACACCGCAAAGACCACACCGGTGACCGATGGCAACCCACGGCGCAGGCGAGCTGAATAAAGAATGGTGTGGAGCGTGCGATCACCCATGAGCAATCGTTCCAGAGCATAAGCCGGATCGCCCCTATCACCATACCACCATTCATTAAGGACAAGTAGTTGGGAAGCTTGGTAGTAGGAGAGGAGGTCCGAGGTCGGCCAGGCCACCACAATATGTGGACAGAAAGCACGTCTTCAAGGCCACTCTGGCCGCACCGCCACCCCACAGGAAGCGGCCCAACACTGAATTAACCTGACGGAACCACTCCAGGCCAATGGGGTGTGGGAAATTCTGGATTTGGTATAGGAGCCGCGGAAGCGCCACCATCTTGAAGATGTCCGATCTCCCAAAGATAGTGAGCGGCATTCTGGACCAAGTCTTGACATCAGCCTGGACCCGTTCCCACACCGGCAAGACTCCACGCGCCCAGGCCACCGCCCGCGACTCTGAGAGAAAAACGCCCAGGTATTTTAAGCCATCCGACGCCACTCGCAACTCAGCAGCCCAGGGGTCGGCAACCACTCCGCCACCCAGCACCCACAGGGTCGATTTATTCAGGTTAAGATGAAGACCCGAGACCTCGCCAAACGCCCGCATGATCTCCAGAACCCGGGGACCCGATCGCCGTAGATCAGTAAGGAAGAGGAGGACGTCATCCGCATACAGTGCAATCCTATCCACCAGGTCCTCATTCCAGACGAAACCACGCAACTGGGCATCTGCTCGTATCCGCGACGCCAGGGGTTCCATGGCGAGGGCAAACAGGTATGGGGACAGCGGGCAACCCTGCCGAGTACCGCGACCTATACGGAAGCGCCCAGAGGTAGCACCGGCCACACGGACCGAGGCCGTTAAGTTAGTGTAGAGGAGGCGAACGTACGACAAGAAAACCGGCCCCAGGTTGAGGCGGGCCAACAGTGTGAACAGATATGCCCAACTCACCGAATCAAAGGCTCGGTCCATGTCCGCCAGGAGGAGTGCCGCCTGTTCATCTCTAGCACCCATGGCATCCACCGCTGCCTGCGCCCGCCGAATATTATGCCGGGTGGCCCTGCGAGGCATAAATCCAGCCTGGTCGGGGTGGACTAGGTCAGCAATGTGGGGCAAGAGGCGGTTCGCCAAGGCCTTAGCCAGAATCTTGGCCTCGATGTTAAGAAGGGAAATCGGCCTGTAAGAGTCGTGCCTGTCCGGTGCCCTGCCCGGCTTCAAAAAGACCACGATTTCAGCATGACGCCAATCTGGTGGCAGCTCTCCCTGAGCCCGTGCCGCCTCCAGGGCGCAGCGATAGTGGGGCCCCAGCTGGACGTGAAACTTTTTATAGAATTCGCTTGGGTAGCCACTCGGGCCGGGCGCCTTACCAGTATTTAGTTGACCAAGGGCTTCCCCGAGTTCCTCAGCCGTAAGCGGGGCATCTAGGGCGGTCCTGGTCTCATCAGGGATGGCCTGCGGTAGCAGGTCATCAAGATACGTGGATATCTCGCCCGTCTCCAAGTGATCACGAGGAGCGTATTGCACCTCGTAATAACGGGCAAAACTAGCCGCCAGCAAATCCGGGTCGGTCATGACCGAGCCGTCATCCGCCGTAAGGCCCGGCAACACCAGGGGCTGGAAGGTCGCCTGGCATAACCTATGCAGCATAGAACAGGACTTGTCGCCCCACTGATACACCCTGCTGCGCGTGGCGAGCCACGCCTGCCGGGCTTCCTCGTAAAGGACGGAGGCGTACGACTGTTGGGCCTGCAGGAGCTGCCTCACACTACCTTCGTCGCCCCCGAGCCGACCACGCTGCTCCAGCTCTACCAAGCCAATTCTTATACTGGGAAGGAAACAAGCTATCGGGGACCGGTTTCTGGCATTTCAGCCGTCTTCGGCCCGGCTTGCTTGAATCCTGATGGTGCAATGAGCTAGGGACTCACATCTGAGTATACCCTTCCACGCTTATGGTGGACAAAAATGATTCAGAAAAGGGGGTGGTGATGAACAGAGTGTCTGAATTAAGCAGACCACTCTTACCCAGTCCAAAGATCAGGGCATGATCCATCACCGTTTTTTAGCTCACTGCACCATCCCAGCTCAGAACTTGGCTATATGCAAATTAGTCTGACCCTGGCCCAGTGCATCATGGGAACAGGGCAGACCAAACTACCAAGCCAATTCTTATACTGGGAAGGAAACAAGCTACCGGGGACCGGTTTCTGGCATTTCAGCCGTCTTCGGCCCGGCTTGCTTGAATCCTGATGGTGCAATGAGTTAGGGACTCACATCTGAGTATACCCTTCCATGCTTATGGTGGACAAAAATTATTCAGAAAAGGGGGGCCGAAGACGGCTGAAATGCCAGAAACCGGTCCCCGGTAGCTTGTCTCCTTTCTGGTGAAGAATTGGCTTGGTAGTTTAGTCTGCCCTGTTCCCATGATGCACTGGGCCAGGGACAGACTGATTTGCATATAGCCAGGTTCTGAGCTGGGATGGGGCAGTGAGATAAATAACGGTGATGGATCAAGCCCTGATCTTTGGACTGGGTAAGAGTGGTCTGCTTAATTCAGACACTCTGTTCATCACCACCCCCTTTTCTGTATCCATATTTTCTCTAAGCACGTCTGAGTCTCTTACTTTTTAGGTTGTGCTTACACAGAGCATCCAGTGAGCAGCAAGATGGATTGTTCACACTTCAATGGGCTTACAATGCGCCAACAGTATACCATTAGTTGTTTTTGTTGTCACTCTTTTGCATTCTTTAGATTGCTTGCCCATAGGCTTACCTTCCTTCCTTGTCTTAGGTCCACCTTGGAGAATGGAATAAGTATCTGTTCCTCCTCATCTTTGTTCTTCCTTATCTTTTTTGTAAAACGCTTTTTATATTTTATAGGCGGTCCAGTATTATTCCTGGACATGCAATGTGCCTACTTTTAACACAGACATATGGCTTCCTTTTTTTGTTGCTTTCAAACTATCTGCTGTCTCTATTGACAATATAGTTACTTACACCCACAACTGTACTACTCTACACCACTCTATTCTACGCCACTCCACAGAATGCAACTCCAAACCACCCCACTCTTTGCCATTGTACTATAGGTCACTTCACCCTTCTCTATGCCACTCCACGGTTGTATGACAGAAGCACGCGTGGTTAAACCACGCCTGCCTATACCAAGCTGCCCCAACAAGAAATGAGTCTTAACACATTGCTTGTAAAGGGATATGCATGGTAAAGTTCATATCCCAGCCCCCTCACCCCAAAACACTGCCCCATCTACAGTCCCGCCCTAAGCCCTAAAACTGTCCACATTCCAAAAAACTGTCCCTTCGTCCTTCTGCCTTGAACCTCAAAACACACCCCCATGTCCTAAAAACGTCCAACCGAGCCCCCGTGCCCCGGCCCTAACACTGCCCCCAGCCATGAAAACTGTCCTTCCTCCCCCCGCCCTAAGCACTAAAAACAGACTCCCATGTCCTAAAACTTACCCCAGCCCTCCCGCCATTTGCCCCATATACTACCCCCCAGCCCGGAAAATTACCACAACCACCCCCTTCCCTGAGCCATAAAACCCAGCCCCCTGCCCTATAAACAAACAATCCTGACCCTCCTGGAGCCCTAAAAACTACCCCACCCCTAAAAACTACCCCCACTCCCCAACAACCAGCCCTACTTAACCAATCCTTCCTCTTCCTGTGCCCGGCCATCTGAGCATCTAGACATGGCACTGCCTTAACTAGGCATATGTGTGGTTAAGGCATATGCGTGGTTAAGGCACATGCATGGCTCAGCCCGCGTTGTAAAGGCTGCTTCGCCCCACTCCACGAAAATATATTCTACTCCACACCACTCCACGCTACTCCCCTCCTTTATACCATGCCACTAACTTTTAGCCATTATGAACAGCAGCCACACTGCTGTACAACATGGCTATATGACGTTGGCACAGCCAATAGCTCTCACAGAGGCAAGGTCTATTGGCTTTGCCACTGCTTGCTTCGTAAAAGTCTTTGTTGAACCAAGGAGGGGAGAATTTGTTTTGTGTCTTTTGAGGTAGACCATAGCTACCACCTCTAATGTATCTGACATTATTTGGTTGTAGTGTTCAGTAAGCTCATGTATGCTCCTTATTTTGTTTAGTGGGGGAAGGTTTCTCTAGCACCGGGAAGTCTGGTCATCCCAGTTAATGTTTCTAGTGTCTCTCATACAGTGTTTTTGTTTGATCTCTTGACATTTTGGTGTGGGTGTCAATATAGAATATGATTTAGTGATTAACTGACCAGTCAGTTGAGATGTTGGCATCTGTGGTAATGGCACCTCTTTGTTATGATTAGATCAAGCATAGCCCCTTTTGGGGAGTGTCACACCTGTGCACACTTGTACCAGTTTATGATTGCTAAGTTTTTCAGGAGTAGTGACCTGTATGTCTTCCTCATTGTTCCAGTGGAGACTGAAGCCTCTTAGAAAGATGGATTTTGAGTGTAATAGGCAGTGTTCCATAGTGGTTTCCAATAGTTGTTAGAGGAACAATAGGTTGTCCCCTGCCGCATGGTAGAGAAGTTGAACTGCCTTCTGTGTGTATTTCAACGCCCATGTATTTGCAGGAAGATTCCTTTTCCACCACGAATGGCCTAATGTGTAGAGTGTCCGTACATAACTGCAATCCATCCGACCAGTCGTTGAGGAATATTTGAGTTGTTTGATGGTACAATTAGGAGGTGCCAGGATATCCATCAATGGAGTGGACGACTGATTTACCTTGGTTCAGAATATCATGTCAATCTCATGAAACAAGATGGATTTGGCAATGTCTGTGCTAGGTTTATCCACCGATCTGTACTCACTTTAGTGTTGTCTCTGATTTCTAGTGCTTGTTCTTGTGGTACTGGATAAGCACGTCTATACCTTCCAGCGTGATATTTGTGTGTTGCTCATTGAAACGATCGGTATCTCATAGGTTGGTTAAGTGAGTGTCTGAGCTACATCTTGATAGGATTGTAATAGGTCTATCGTGTCTGCCTCAGATAGATTTGGTCAGTGGGGTTTTTTAGCTAGTGGTATGGCTGGTTGTGTGGTATCATAAGGGTGTGTGAAGGATAACTTTCATATGTGTGCGACTAATGCATATGTTTTTACCTCCAGTATGACTAGTGAGGTCATATTTAAGTTAGTAACAATACCATTTAGATCTTCACTAAGAAAGTTGATTTTGTGTTCCAGCTTATGGAAACTGCATCCACAATAGATAGGGTTATACTTACCTCACAATGCTACACTCCCTTCTGTAGACTACTTTAAAAGGACAGTAAGGGATTCCCTCAAATCTTGTTAAGAAGAAACAAACTGAGGGGGGCGCTAGAGGGCGCGCTTGCGGAATGGCTGCCTGAAACCGCAGCTCCCGCTCCTTGGTCATTGATCCTGCTTAGATCCTTCGCCACGGGGTGCCACATCGATCCCAGACGACCGGATTCTGCATCGGAGGGGTGCCCTCTGCACTCGTTTCAAGTTTGGAGTGCCTGCGAGCCCTAGCGTGGAAGTTACAGGCTGCTGAAAAGTGCCCGGTAATTGCTCTGGAGCTCCTTGAGGCGGCCACACGGACACTGCCGCTACGCGATCCCGAGGCCTGCCACGAGGCTCCCAGGCCGCACCGAGACCTTGCCACCCTGATCCTTGCTGGGACGACGTGCGGAGGGGGATGTGAGGGTAGGCGGACGCTGCGGACACTCGCCTTGGGTCTCCCCCCCCCCCTCTCCCCCCAGCCGTCACCTTGCTGGGTCCGTGAGATGACTGCTACTGTTGTGGCGCCTGCTGCCATCGCTCCTCAAGTCCACCATACCTGCTGCCCATAGCGCTGCGGACCTGGGATTGCACAGCGCTGTCTGCCAGGAATATCGACTGGGGGCTGGGATTGCCCCCTGGTGTGCGGAGTCCCGCAGTCGCCACCCGCAGCACCCGCCTGGGAAGTGCTGGGAAGTGCTGTGCACGATTGGGAGCCGAGTGCGCTGGGGGCCACACACGCGCAACACAGCCGCCAATCCGAGTGGCGCCAACCGGTGAGTCGTGAAGCCCCACCGCTGTGCTGGTACTCTGCTCCCTTGGATTTGACCCTGCGGCCGGCCCTGACTGCCGGTACTTTTGACCCGTATATTGCTTGGCATCCACGCAGCGAGTGCATGACATTGCAGCCGGTTGTCCAGGCCTGGACATACTGCCATTGCCACTAAGCGTGTTTCCACCACGCAGCGCCACTGCTGACCACGACCATATTGCAATACCTAGGGACGCACCAAGCTCGACACTTACCTGCCTGCTGCTGGCTGGTACATACCTGCAGTGCGCTACCGTCCCTCAGTCTCACCTGACTCCGGTCACTGCCATGGGGCGACCTGAGACTCGCCAGCCTAAGCTGAGCTTCGACAACACCCGCAAAAGCGCCACGTCGACACAGATGAACCCGGGACCCAGTGTACCGCCTCCGCAGCCTGCGCCATCTTCTGCTCCTGCTGCAGACCTTACCAGCCTGATACAGGAGATGCGTCAAGGCTTCGCCACTGTAGTGGAGAAGGTAGATGGCGTCACGGCTCGACTGGACGCCCTGGTTCACAAGGTGGATCGCCATGAGGAGCGTCTCACAACTGCGGAACAGAGAATCTCCGACAACACCGATGCCGCCACGGTCCACACAACGCAGCTGGCAAGGATGGACAATCTCCTCCGCATCATAGCGGCAAAGAACGAGGACTTGGAAGCGCGCAGCCGCCGGAATAACATTCGCATTACCAATGTGCCAGAGTCCACTGCCACGGGCAGGATGGAGTTATATGTGGAAAAATTGCTCAAGGGCTCAATTGGAGAGGAAGCTTTCTCGTCCCAGTTCATAGTGGAGAGGGCCCACCGCTCCCTGGCACCTATGCCCCAGCCTGGCCTGCCACCGAGACCTATAATCGCTCGACTTCTGAATTATCGCGATCGCGATACGGCCCTCAGAGCTGCCCGGACTCAGAAATCACTGCGGTATGAAGGTATCACATTCTCCATTTATCCCGACTTCACGCCGATGGTCCAGGATGAGCGGCGCAAGTTCCTTCCAGTGAAAAAAAAACTGCGGGAAGCCCAAATAGACTATGCCCTTTTATATCCTGCGAAGCTTAGAGTTACCCACCAAGGCAAACAGCGCTTCTTCACCAACCCGCAAAAAGCTGAAGACTTCCTGAAGTCGATCCGAAGAGCGCGCAGGGATGATCATGTGCCCGCGGACGATCAAGAGAATGCTGATCTACCTCCGGAGCACCGTGAAAACTGATGGACCTATCGTGCTTTGAACTACATAAGCATCATACCAACCTACAAGCTGACAACGGCTCACCGCCTGTGGGCTGGGGAGATACAGAAGCGGCGGACTGTCTGGACCTTGCACCCCACTGGTAACGTATACCAAGGACCACTCTTTCGGCCCTAGACTCCACCGAGGGCGGTATAGTTCTGGAGCTATGGGCCGGATAGTGGCGGTGCGTACTTTCTGATGTACCCCTGTCGGGTATTCCCCATTGACTTGTCGTTTGTTTGGCTGTTTGCCACACTGCAGTTGGGGGGGGGTTGGGGGGGATGGGGGGGGAGTCACGTTAGGGGGATCCATGGCTACTGGCATGATTGGGATGCTGGGATGGGTGGGGGGGGGTTGGATTTCGAGAGGTTGCAACTGCATAGACTGTGTACTTATTTGCAAACTTGGTGTATGGTTTGGGCCTGCGGAGGCGGATGTGGTTTCAAGATTGGGCGCCTTTGGGCATTTCCGCCTCTACTGTCGCTATGTCCATGGCTGCTATGAACACAACTGCGCGACTGACATGTTTGTCGTGGAATGTCCGGGGGCTGAACGATGCCAAAAAACGCAGGAATGTTATTGCCTACTTAAACAGGCATCATGTACAAATTGCCATGCTGCAGGAGACACATATGCCCATGGGCAGGGACACGTCATTTGCATCGAAATGGGCTGGTACCCGCGTGTTTTCCTCCTATTCGTCTTATGCGAGAGGTGTGACGATTCTCATTGCCCGTGGCGTACCTTTCCACCGCTTTGGGGAGGAGGTGGATGGGGAGGGGCGGTATGCTTTGCTATGGGGTAGGGTGGGGCATGACACCTATTTATTTGTCTCAATGTATGCACCGAATGTTGACTCACCTGCCTTTTTTTCCACACTGTGGGGTAGGATTGTCTCCGTTGGGGCGCGGCACATCGTCTGGGGTGGTGATTTTAATCTGGCGCTGGCGCCCCACCTTGACAGAGCTGATGGTGTCAGTTCCTACAAACCTCGTGCCAGGGAAGCCTTGGAGGGTGTGGTAGAGGAGGGTGGACTTCTCGATGCCTGGAGACACCTGCATCCCTTAGGACGAGAGGGCACACATTTCACATCACACACCGGGACATGGGCGCGCTTAGATTATTTTCTGGTCACCCGAGATATTACCAGAGGACTGTTAGGAGTTGACCACTTGCCCAGAACCTACTCAGACCACAGCCCTGTTAGGTTGCAGTTCCAGACCCCTGGGTGGGACAGTCAGAGACCACAGTGGAGGTTAGGCCCCGAAGTGCTCCTTGACGATCTCTTCCGCACCGAGTTGGGAGAGGAAATCAGGGACTTCTTCCCTAGGAATAAAGGCTCGGTCGAGTCGGTTGAGCACATATGGGAGGCCTTCAAGGTCACTATCAGGGGGTTTTGCATTTCCAAAAGCCACGGGGTACTACGAGACATCTTGCGTACCATCACCACACTAGAGAGGGAGCTGCGGGACCTAGAGCTACAAATGGTAGGGAATACTGACCCACGCCTACAGGTAACCTTTCGGGAGACATTATCCAGATACGAGGAAGAGGCTGCCAGGGAAGCAAAGTACCGGGGCAAACACTGGGTTGCCCGGAGATATTGTGAGGGGGATAGGCCTGGAAAAGTACTAGCTGCACTCACACGTGTACCACGAGAACACAACACTATATTAGAACTTACTGATGCGACTGGTGCCACCATTAGAGACTCAGATGCGATACTCACTGCTTTCACAGCACACTACTCGACACTATACACATCCACAGCAGCAGCGGACGCACCATATGCCGAATATCTAAACGACGTGGCACTTTGCTGGCTTAGCGATGGGGATAGGGAGTTCCTAGCGGCACCTTTCGAGCTGGACGAGGTCCGTGAGGCCATCATGTCCCTCAAAAACGGTAAGGCTCCGGGGCTTGATGGCATTCCGGCTGAATTTTACAAAGCCTATATCGATATAATGGCGCCCGTGCTTAATGAAGTCTTTACCGAATCCCTCACTGATGGGAGACTGCCCTGCTCTATGCGCGAGGTAGCTGTCACCTCCCTCCTGAAGCCAGGTAAGGAGCCCACCTCCTGTGACTCCTACCGTCCACTTTCCCTTCTAAACTGCGACGTCAAGATCCTTGCCAAGATTCTAGCTACACGACTCTCGCTGCTCATGGCCAGAATTGTCCTACCCGACCAGTCTGGATTTGTAGCGGGCAGATCCACGTCCCATAATCTCCGCACCCTTTTCTCCCTGCTCCGTACGGTCCACCCTGACGTCCCAGTAGCGGCGGTGTTCCTAGACGCCACCAAGGCGTTCGACTCTGTTGAATGGCCCTACCTCTTCTCGGTCTTGGCCAGTATGGGATTCCCTAAGATGTTCTTGGCCTGGGTGCGCCTCCTGTATACGGACCCTACGGCAAAAGTACTAATAAATGGAAAACTGTCACAGCCCATTAACCTTACAAGAGGCACCCGTCAAGGATGCCCGCTCTCGCCTCTACTATTTGCTATCGCGGTCGAGCCTCTGGCCTGTCGCCTGCGTCAACTACACCGAGCTGGAGCGGTACAATGCCTGCAGCGGCAAATTGACGTGTCCCTCTATGCGGACGACATCACGCTGTACGTTAAATACCCGTCCCTACACCTCAATCCCCTGCTTCGTGAATTCGTCCTGTTCGGGGGGCTGTCTGGTGTTCACATCAATTGGTCCAAATCGCAATTCTTTCCTCTTACAGACGCGGTGCACGACTTCCCCCTTGATTATCCACTGGTGTGGTGCCGAGATGATCTCCGCTATCTAGGGATCCGTATTGCTCGGGGCAAGGACGAGACACTCCGATCTAACTATGGAGTAGCCATGACCAAATTGACTGCCTCCGTCGATAGGTGGATCACGTTGCCACTCTCCATGGCTGGAAGGGCCTCCCTCATAAAAATGGTGATACTGCCCCGTTTCCTGTACCTTTTCCTAAACATCCCCTATTACCCCGGTGCCTTCTTCTTCAAGACACTCCACACAGAACTGCGCAGACTCGTTTGGGGTGGCAAATCTCCCCGATTAAAGTGGTCAACGCTGACCCTTCCCTATGACCAGGGAGGGTTCGATGTCCCCGATTTTGAAACATACTATTTGAGTGCACAGGCGCATTTTGCCTATCACTGGATGGCTCCCACTCCCTTCATGCCACATATAGCGGTGGAAGACTGGATAGTACACCCGCTCCCGCTGAATGGCCTGCTACACTGTCCCGAGTCTTCCATCGACACTGCGGATACCTCGGTATCCTGCACGTTGGATGCATGGCGCCGCATCGCTCGGCGATTACTATGCACACTGCCCTACTCCCCCAGGCTACCGCTTACCTATCACCCGCGGCTTTCCCTGTTGTCGGAGCTGGGGTTCCAGCGGCTCTGTGGCAAGCTTCTTATCACCCGCTGGGGAGATCTGTTCCAAGACGGTCATTTTAAATCGGCTGACCTTTTCTTTAGAACGCACGAACATACACCCCTTGAACTCTTCTACTATGTTCGGCTACGAGCCGGGATGCGGGACATCCTACCCGACTACCCTGATGAGCCAGCGACCCTACCGCCACTGCACTTCCTTTTAGGGTCTCAAGATGGGACCCATTTGGTCTCTGGGCTCTACCGCCAAATCCGGAGTGCTGCCCCAATGCAGGCCTCTGCTGCCCGCCTGCACTGGTCTGCGGAGCTTGGACTGGAGCTTTCGGACAACCAATGGCAGCACTGCTGTGCATTAACCTCCCGCATTTCTGCCAGTTGCAGATTAAAAATTATACATTACAAATTTCTTCAGAGAATATATTACACGCCGGTTCGGAAGCACAGATTTGGGCTAGCCGATAGTGATCGCTGTGAGCGTTGTCGTGCAGAACATGCTGGTTTTCTTCACCTGGCGTGGTCCTGCCCCCAGATCGCCGACTACTGGCGACAGGTCATCGAAGCCGTTACGGAGATGGTAGACGAGGAAATTCCTGCTGACCCACTGGTAGCCGTCCTCGGATACACCAAGCAGTTGCCCAGAGAATACAGAAAATTCATTGACATAGCATTGCTTCTGGCCAAGCGTCGTGTTGCTTGCCGTTGGAGCAGGGGCAGAGCGCCCAAGTTCAAGGACTGGTTGACTGATTTAACATACTGCCAGGACCAGCATACCACCTTTGCTGAACTGCTGCCTCTTTCGTGCCGACCCAGGGACGTTTGGGATCCACTGGTACACTACTTGCTTAAACACTCAAACGATGATGTGCAATCAGATGACGTGCCTGCCACCCCCCAGCGCCACTGACACTCTTCCCATACATGTCCTGTGATCATGGGATGGCTTCATGGCCTTCCCTCATTGGACATAAGGCACTGCCCCCGCAGAGTCCCCGTAGAGAGAGCTGCCCCGCCTGGGCGGGAATACCCTATCTCCCCTCTCCGTGCCTACACGTTCCCATCGCCACCACGACGCGAACTCACCTCCTCTGGCGAGCTGTGGCTTTCGTGCCCCATGGCTTCTAACACTGACACCCCACGGACGCCAACGTCCCTTGAGCACTAGCACTGGACACATCACTACCCACACCGCGCCTCCTGCTGAGACCGCCAAAATACACCATTGACACACATTTCCACTACGCAGTCATACACTGCCTCTTAGTTGTAACCTGGTTGGGGAGTTTTTTGGTTCCTGTTATGCAATCTACAAAACAGCAGTGAGAGATTTCTCTCGCTCAAAAAAACCTGTTCGACTGCTGCTCATCCTAGCTTGGCCCACATCATCGGACATGGAGACTATGCTGTTTCAATCTGTAATGTGCCGTCGGGCCCCCGGGATGCCGACAAACGGGCTGTGTATTGCATCTCCTATCTCGCTGCCGGCCTCCGGGTTGTAGGCGCTCCAAGCTGTGTATTTTACTATGCCTCTTTTTCTCAATAAAGCAGATTTGAACCCCAAAAAAAAAAAAAAAAAAAAAAAAGAAGAAACAAACTGAATCAATTGTGACAGAACGAAACAAATTCATAGATGGTTATTGTTAGATTATATTTAAAGAGCGCCAATCACCAAAGGTCTCTAGGCGCTAGTAGCGTGGACCAGAGTCCCTTGGTCCCAAGTATAGTCAGTGCCCTGAAGGAGGATTTAGCCGAATGCCTCCGTAAACAGAATGGTTTCAAGTTTTTTCCTAAACGGAAGTAGCATGGGTTCCCTATGCATATTATGCAGAAGCTTATTCCAGATCTGGGGGATCCAGACGGAAAAAGCCTGCCCCCCCCCCCCCCCCCCCAAAAGTAGTTCTATTAAAGTGCAGGCAGGCTGGCCTCAGATGACCGGCGGTGGCGTCTAAGCACATAGGGCTTCAGGCGATCTTGGATATATTTGGGCGCCACTCCAGGTTTAGCTTTATGCGCAATACGCAGACTTTTGAACCTGACCCTCTGCTTGACAGGGAGCCGGTGTAACTGTATTAGCAGGGGGGGTAGCATGTGCTCTTCTCTGTAATTTAAAAATCAGCCTAGCTGCATAATTTAAAACCACCTGGAGTTTCCCCAGGAGTTTGTCAGGGAGCCCTGTGTATACTGCGTTGCCATAGTCATAACATGACAGTATTAGGACCGTCCCGATAATACGCATGGTAGAGAATGACAGCAGGGTACCGAGCTTTTGGAGTTGCTGCAACAAACTTGTGAAGCTCCCCACCAACGCTGAAACCGGATTGTTTAAAGTTAATTTGGTGTCTAATTTGATCCCAAGGCTCTTTACAACTGGTACTGGTGTCGGGGTGGTACTGAGCTCTTGGGGCCAGAAAAGATTTTACCAGGGTGAGGCCTCTGTGATTAGAGCCAGCACCTCTGTCTTATCCGGGTTCACTTACAATGAATTAGAGGTCATCCAGTTCATGGTGAACCAGAGGATGTTCTGGACATTGAGCTGTGCTTGGGGACCATTATTAACTCTGACAATTAGCTGGGTGTCAGCAGCATGGTTGATTACCTAGAAGTCTAATTTTGCAAGGGCTTACTCCAGCGGCTGGAGATAAATATAGAATAGCACACCAAGTCTTCAACAAAGCCGACGCCACCATCGCACCCCATCTCCGAGACACCATCAACTCCTCCTTCCACACCGCCACCTTCCCGGAGAGCTGGAAGCACGCCGAGCTGAACGCCCTCCTGAAGAAACCAACGGCGGACCCCACCGACCTCAAGAACTACCGTCCCATCTCGCTCCTTCCTTTACCGGCCAAAGTCATCGAGAAGACCGTCAACAAACAGCTGGCCGCCTTCCTTGAGACGAACGGATCCCTCGACCCCTCGCAGTCCGGGTTTCGGGCCAACCACAGCACCGCCCTGATCGCAGCCACCGACGACATCAGAACCCTGATCGACAACAGGGAAACAGCGGCCCTCATCCTCCTGGACCGCTCTGCGGCATTCGACACCGTCTGCCACCGAACTCTAGTGAAGCGCCTTAGCAACATCGGAATTCGAGAAAAAGCGCTGGAGTGGATCATCTCGTTCCTCACCGGAAGAACCCAGAGAGTCCGCCTCCCTCCGTTCAGATCCGAGGCCACCGAAGTCATCTGCGGCGTACCACAAGGATCTTCACTCAGCCCAACCCTCTTCAACGTCTACATGAGCCCCCTCGCAGCCATCGCACGCCAGCACAACCTCAACATCATCTCCTACGCCGACACCCAGCTCATCCTCTCGCTCACCAGCGACCCCACCACCGCCAGAGCCAACCTACAAGAAGGGATGAAAGACGTCGCCGACTGGATGAGGTACAGCCGCCTTAAACTGAACTCGGACAAGACGGAAGTCCTCATCCTGGGATCATCACCCTCCGCCTGGGACGACTCCTGGTGGCCCCCGGCCCTGGGCACCGCTCCCAAACCGACGGACCACGCACGCAACCTGGGCTTCATCCTGGACTCCTCCCTGTCAATGACCAGACAAGTCAACGCCGTCTCATCCTCGTGCTTCAACACCCTGCGCATGCTCCGCAAGATCTTCAGATGGATCCCCACGGAAACCAGGAAGACCGTCACCCAGGCACTCGTCACCAGCTGACTGGACTACGGGAACACCCTCTACGCCGGAACCACAGAGAAACTTCAAAAAATACTCCAACGCATCCAAAAAGCCTCCGCACGACTCATCCTCGACATCCCCCGACACAGCCACATCACCGGACACCTGAGAGACCTGCACTGGCTCCCCGTCAGCAAGAGAATCACGTTCAGACTCCTCACCCACAAGGCTCTCCACGACCTGGGCCCCAAGTACCTCAACGACCGCATGACCTTCTACACGCCCACCCGCCAGCTACGATCGACCAGCCATGCACTCACCACAGTACCACGCATTCGCAGAGCCACCTCCGGAGGAAGATTCTTCTCCTACCTGGCAGCCAAGACGTGGAACACCCTCCCCACCCACCTTCGGCGAACCCAAGACCATCTTGCCTTCAGGAAGCAGCTCAAGACCTGGCTGTTCGAGCAGTAACTTTCCCCTCCCCCAGCGCCTTGAGACCCTCCCGGGTGAGTAGTGCGCTATACAAATGACGTGATTGATTGATTGATTGACAGCACGGAGCCTTGTGGGACCCCCCAACAAAGGACACCCTGCCTAGACCTACATTCCCAGTTGAGACCGATTTTCAGGAAATTCCCAGCCGCCGGACACGGGCCAGCAGGTGTGCATGGTCCACCGTGTCAAACGCGGCTGAGAGATCGAATAAGATCAGTGCAGAGGGAATCTTCTTGTCAGCTGCTAGCTTCAATTCATCCAGCACTGAGAACATCACCAATTCAGTGCTGTTGTGGGCCCTGAATCCTGCATGTCATGTGCGTAGCAGCTGGTGTTGTTCCAAGAAGGTCAAGAGAGTTTTGAGCACATGTTGCTCAAGAACGTTGGCCAAGAAAGGTAGCTGGGAGATTGGTTGAACTTTTTCAAGTTGTTCAGATCTGACAGTCAAAAAGTCCAAATCACTCTTGCGGTTGTAGCATAAAAATGCAATCAAAAGGCAAACTGCTGAAGATCCCATTGTGGAAATCTCAGTTATAAAAACGAAAACACTATTACAGGCCCTCCCCTCTCAGGCCTCTAACACATCAGAGAAGAAAACATGGTGAACTGAATGATTCCAATGGTTTAAAGCAGTTACCAACATCTCCCATACAAAAGCACACAATGCAGAGGCAATTTGGGGTGTTTCCTCACTGTTAACAGATCGGTGACCTTTCTTACAAGAAAATAGTGCTTATAAACTATACCCAGCTAGTTTGTAAACTAGAAACAAAGTGATTGCAAGGCTTTCTTCAATCAATCTGCAGCAAAGTTGTAGTTGAGAAAGCATTCTTAAATTGCAATTAAATTCCTAATAGGACCTACTGGACCCCATACCTTGGAAGAACACAAACATTGTTTTTTAGTGCACTATTATCTGACCTTACCGCAGTTTTGTTCCAGGAGGTAGGATGCACTTTCCGTAGGACACAGAAGGAAAGAGGACATCTTTCAGGTGGTTCTGTACCGCAAGCTCCACTGCTCTATGCTGCACTCTCAGAGGCAGACGATTAAATGTGAAGGTGACATCAAACTTCAAGTGGTCAACAAACTTGCCTAAAAGGCTGCAAAACACAAAAAGATTTAAAACGATCCACCAGCATGATAAACTAACAACTTTTGAAATAAGACCAAACATTCTCGACTGCAATCTCTAGTTTTCTCGTCACCATCATCTTCACAAACAAATATGTTTTATTGTTTCTACATGTTCCTCCTTCTAGTCCTAAATGTTATGAATTTTATCCCAAGTTTCAGTCACAGAAAGCAGGCTTCTGTTTGAGCTGGATAATCAGAAGAGTGAATGCAGTAATTTTTAAAGCTATGTTTTGGTTGTTTTCTCAAGGCAAGTGTTTGTTGCTGGAGATCTTTACCAATTTGAGCATGTGCCATTTGAAGGACTGATGGGTGTACTTCCTGGAGTGAGGAACATGTAAGATGAAGCAGACTATTGTGTCTTGTTGCAGTCCACAATATGGTATGAGTTTGGTTATTTTATAATATATTTGGTGGCTTATATCACACAAAAATTATACAGAGTTTGCATCTCTCTTGACACAGTTGCAAAAAAGCCTAGCTAACACAATCACATAAGCAGCTATCACATAAATCCCAAAATCCCCAAATTAGATAAGTAATAGCACATGAACAGTTAAACTAAATGTTAGCCGTAGGAGACCCAAACTATAAAATAAGAATATAACTTAAGTAAATATACAACAAATTGTTTTATGAAGAGAGGAGTGCTGTTCTGAACTAATGTTAAAAACTGCTACATGTACAATGTAAAGTATACAAGACTGTACATTTTCCACATTCCCCCACATCGTTTCTGGAATTAATGCATACACCCTCATAACCATTTCAAATGAATCCATTTTTTATTAAGTCAAATACCTAGACTGACTTATTCTTACACAATTAAAAAGATTATTATGCATTAAATGTAATAATGAGTGCACCTAGAATTTTACATACAAGTATGTAGTACCATTGTCAGAAATGGGGCTATTAATTTGGGAGGGTGGTACTCATACTAAATCAAACCCTTTATTTAAGTCAAAACACATTTCTGGGGGAATTTCTGCTCAACCCCTGGTAACTATAGCACACGTAGCAGGCAATCATAAGACTAGTATGCAGTAAGTTCAAGCATTACCTACAATTTTTAAGAAAAGAACACAACAATAAGATCTCAAACCAATTAAGAATGAAATGGAGGAAGATTGAGCAAAAACATAAGATTAAATTAGTTTAGGGGAACTAGAGGTATATTGTTTATTGTTTAGGTCAAACAGCACCAAGAAAAACTAAAGCACCAATCAAAAGTCACTGTTTTCTATGGAGGTGCAATTTCAGGTCCTCTGCAATAGAGCGGAGGTTGGATATACCAATTGGGTTGCCCTGGTAACATCCTTTTTTTTTTACCTTCAGACCTTTTTTTTTATGAAAGTCAAAAACCTCCAGTAGGGCAAGGTCCAAGGCAGTGGACAGTATGGGCCCCCACTAACTTAGATATGTAGTTGTTGCTGAATCCGTTGGCTTTGGCACCTAAATCTATATATTGGACTAACCTGGGTAATACTTCACACTTACAAACTTAAGCCAAATCTTATAACCAACGTACTCCAATGGGTTGTGGTACAAGACAAGTAGGATGACAAAGACAGATCAACAGAGCTAGTGCAAAATCTCCTGAGGGTTTGTCAAAGTCATGAGGCTCTGGTAGCTTGCACCCATGATCTGGGGATAGAGTATGGGTACAACCACAACAAACCAGTCTTCGGCGTTAGTAAAAAATGATGTTTTACTTGCCACCACGCCAATCCAGGAGTCCTCTCATTAAAATCTTGTCTCTTTACTTCAAAGAAGGGAACAGTGAAAGGTTTCAATTCTACAGCTGACGGACAAGGAACAGAAAGGAGCATGTATTAACAAGAAGTGATGATCAAGTAAAGCCCGACACGGTTTGTGAGGGGTCCAACGCCAGCAGATTTCCTTTGAACAATCGGTCTGAATGTAATTTAAGAAAGAGAAGGCATGTGTCAACGATGGGATATATGGCATCAAAAAGTGCTGTATTTTAATAATTGAATGGACCACTGTCCTAGTTAATGGCTCACGCCTTTTATTTCGTTGCGTTTTTGGCTTTTTTTTATTCAGTCATGTTAAACACTTTGGGCGGTTATATCCTCAACTTGGCACATGCTGCAAGAGTTAGGTTGACGCCAACAAACTACAGAGGAGCACAAACAAAGCAAACAGGTAGTAGCTATGCAATAACAAGAAAATCTAAAATTGCAGAAAGTTGAACTATGCCAGTTTATCTACATTCCTCACCTCAAACCCGACATGGCTTCAGTGACACACCCAGTACAAAGTAAAATTATTCATGATTGAGAAAACACCAGCAGTCTTACTTTTGAGAGAACCCCAACTTCACTTGTTCAAGTTCCACAGCGTGCACATAGCCTTTGTACCGAATGATATTTTGCCCTCCGTGTTGGTTGGCATGGGTTACAAAGAGATGATCTCCTCGGAGCACTGAAGGTCTATTTTCAGCAACACCAGGTACCTGTAGTACAAGAGGAATATCAGGCAAACCCACAAACAAATGTAGCTGGTCTACTATAGCTTCAAATCAACCTTATGCAACTCCTGCTAAAATCAAGAACTGAAAACAGAACCTAAATCTTATATCTAATATTACACTTAGTACCACTTTACTATGAAAAACTGATGCCACTGCAATGTACAAATGGCAATAAGAAGCCCATTATAAATATTTACGTGCCTGTCATGTTGGGCCTTAGACCCACATGGTGCTGCAATGAGGGACAGACACGAGATTGTGGGTTAGTAAGACTGGCCAAGAGCAAGTGCGCTCCGCCCCATTTATTGACTGGGTCACTTGACTCGTGACACCAGTGGTGGGTGGGTGTAAAGTATAGATGACATCATTAGAACAACTAGACCGTGTCCAGCAGGACACTACATTCCTCCCAAACTTTAATAAAAGTGGAGACAAAACAAAGTCCGAACTTGTGGGAGGAAAAACACAAAACATGCAAACTCATAATTTTTGAAAAAGTCTCTCCAGCCGCTTGCTAGATGACGCCGGTGGAACTTGACGCTGAAGTGTTAGTTTTCTTGGGCTCAACGTCCTGGTTCTCGGTGGGCGTGCTCTTCTGGGCTGGCGCCATGGCAGTGTGTTCTTCAGTCCATTGAAATCTTGATTTTGGGGTGATGCCGAACAGGATGACCAGATGGTAGGTTTGATGGAGGTTGTCTTTTACTAATCCGTCGGGTTTCTTCACTGTAGGCAGCTTGGCTTCACATTGCAAAGGAGGGAGTGGTTGAAGGGTATCCCTCCCACTGGGATGCCCCTCTTGTGGGTGTTCTCCTGCCACGAGATGTCCCGGAGGCCCTCTTCTTCAGGTTTCCGCTGGGCATGGTGTTCTCTGCAGCGTTGCTCCAACTCCACAAGCCGGTGTGAATGGAGGAGGTGATGAGATTACTACCATGCATCCGTAGCTCTGCCTGGAGGGTGGTTGTGGACTCGTTCCTTTGTGCACAATTTCCTCCTCTGCCTAGGACGTGCAGGGTAGACGGCGACGGATCCATCTCTCATGTCGGGACCCTCTGCCACCGGTGTCCCTGAGGCCTTTGCCCTTTGGATCGCCACGGGTTTGTGTGGAGTGGTCAGTGCTCCTTCTGCCAGACGTCTGAACATTCTCCGCATCCAGGCTTCCGATCAATCCCAAAGTTGGGTGTTGCCAATGGTCCAGCCTGTTCATTCCTGCAGTCGACGGGTTGTTCGGGGAACTTATAAGTAGATGCCTGTTCGGTTTCTAGTGCCATCAATGTTTTCCTGGACAAGTGGGTCACTGTACGCGGTGTTGTGGTGAGTGTCACCTCTTCTTCTGGTGGGTGTGTAAGCTTGTCACACCTCTCCTCACCTTTCTGGATGTTGTCGTGCGACATGACTTTCTTCTTCTCCTTTCTTCATGGCGGCGTGCCCTTCTTCTCAGTTTTCCTTTTCCAGATGACAGGTGTTGGTGACTTGCTGGGATTGTTGGATGTTTGGCAGCCATGTGCCTCCGCTTTGTTGACGTTGACCTTGGGTGGCGGCTTGACACAGAGTGTACGGTTCCTCTCTTGCTTGTTGTGGGGCCACTGCCGACTCCATCTTGAGGCGGTGAGAGGGCGGCCGCTCAGTGCTGATCTTCGCCCGTGGCATCTGCGGACAGGAGCAGGGATGCCAACTGGCTCAGACTGCCGACGCTCGGGGATGGACGGTCGCCTGGGGAAGCGTTGGGATGAGACGTGGACTGCGCTTGCTGCGGCTTATGTTTGGTTCATCCGTGGGGCTGTATCCTGGGACGTCGGGTCACCTTGGTGGCTGTCTGGCGTGTCAGAGTGTGCTTCTTGGCTGGCTGTGAGTCCTCGGTCTTCTCCCTTTGTTGGCTTGTTCAGCCCACCTGTGCTCATCCGGACATCGGGATGACAGTTCTCACTCTTCTTTTCTTCGAGGGCGTTGCGTTTGGACCTCGAGGCGGCGCTGTCGTGGCGCCGGCTTCTGCTTTTGCTCTGGCATGCTTGTCTGGACTAGTCACTTGGTGACGTGTTTCTTGCTTGCTGGGCGACGTGACGTTCGGTCTTGTGTCGCTGGTTGTTGGAGCACATGGTGCTGTGGCGACCTGCCACGTGGGGTGTGAACTCCTCTCTTGCCGATCTTGGATCGCGGCCGACTCCATCTTAAGGCAGTGTGAGGGAGGACACCGTGGGTGGTCTTCGGCCTACTGTAGGGCTTCGCTGTGGCGGTGGAGACGTGTGTGTGCTCTCCGACCTGTGTTCAGCAGTGTTTCTGTGTGGAGAGGTTTTCCTGGGTGCTGACTGGGCTGTCAGGTTCACAGGCGTGACCTCCTGCGCGCTCCTGGCTTTGCGTGGTCTTGCATCTTCATGCCGTCCGTGATCCCTGGGATCGTCACTTGATTCCATTGCAGTGCTTCTGCGTTGGCGCGCTTTTGTCTGCGCTCTTCATGCGTTTCGTTGGGTGTGGAGGGTTACGTCACCATTCCTTCTTGCCTCCTCGTGCTCAGGGCGCTCCCGTTACCTCACGGGGTGTGCTTGCTTTCTTCCTGGGACCCTGGAGCAGTGTTGGCGGTAGTCGCGCTTCCTCAATCTCGCACTTGGCTGGTTGGGAGTCTTGGAACCACTGTACCTTCTTGTGGTGGTGCTCCTGTCACTGTCTTCCGGCAACGAGGACAGCTTGTGGCCACTTGGCGTCACTGCACTTTCCGTCTGTGTGGCTTCAGTGCTTGTGGTAGACTGCGCCGCTGCTCCGTTGACCTTCTTGTGCGTGGAGTTCCTTCACTCCTTGCGTAGTGCTGTACTGTGTGTGGAGTTCCTTCACTCCTGGCGCGTTCCTGCGCACTCACTTGTTGATGGCTTGGCGCCTCTCTGACTGTGTGTGCGTCTGTGCGCCAGTCTTGCGCAGCTGCATGACGTTGCTGTGCCAGTCTTGTGCTGCTGTGTGTCCGGTGTCACTGTGTAGTGTCTCTTTGGTGGCAAAGTTCTCCGGTGACTTGGCACCTGTTCCCACTGTTTGCCGCTTTGTTCATCTTGGGGAGCTCGGTCGCTCCTGCACATGTGCTGTGTGTAGCCGGTCTTTTTTTCATGCACACTTCCCTTGGCTTGCCGTGCGCTTGTTTGTGCCTTTTGACCTGCAGTGTTGCCTTCTGGCCACTAGGTGGCAGTGTTGCCTTCTGTTAGCCTGCTTCCTCGGCTCTCCAGGGGGCTGGAGCCCTTGCTAACCCCAAAGATTAGGAGCAGGGACTTCCCTTCATCTCCAGGTGAGTTTTCCTCTGTTTTCGGGAGGCAGGAGGGAACAGGCATTTCCCTCTTGTGATGCCAAACGGGGGTGAGGCATTTCTGTGAGCGCGCACGGAGGGGGGGCGCACTAGCAGCCAGTGTCCTCTCGCGCACAGCATGGGTTCATTTCGGCAGAGCTGGCCGCTTGCAGGCTTCCATTGCTCTTACAGGGGGAAGGGAACTCAGGAGGTGGGGGCGGCCCTGTTCCTTTGCCCTCCCTGCCCACGGCGGCTTTTCTCCAGTCCTCGTGCGGGCAGGTGGGTGGGTGGGTTTGCTGGGGTTGTGCGTCTAGTGGCTGCGGGTGGGCTTCGCTTGTGCACTAGCGCCCGGCAGCTCTTTACACGCTGCCGGTTGCGCTCTGACTACTCACATCTTCGTCACGGGGTAGGCAGCGGCGGCTGGCGTCGTTGCAGTTTGGCCCCGCTTCCTTCCGCTTTCTCTCCACCACTTCGGCCAGTCGATGGCCATACGCTTCCTTCACTCTCCTCCACCCCACCGCTGCAGCCTCGTGCTTTGCCTGCTGCGCGGCGGTGGGGGCTGTTGTCGCTGTTCTCGGGGCAGAAGTGTCTCCTCTACTGCGGGTGGGCTCCGCGGTGATCGCTTCCCGTTGAGGTTCACTCACCCTTGCCGCCGCAGCCTCCCAACTCACATGCTGCACGGCGGGGGACAGGAGACGCTGCAGGAAGGCCGCGGGTGGGCTCTGCTGGCCCTGCTTCACCTAATGTTTATTCTCAGCTGCATCGCACCTGGCCAGGCGGCATGGCCATGCAGGTGGGCTCCGCTTAGTGTTCAGTCATCAGGGGGTCGATCCTGGCTTGGGCGGCCCCCGGCTCATCTCCAGACTGGGGGCCTCGTCCCGGCGGGGGGTCACGCTGCTGCGGCAGACTCGGGTAGGCTCCAGTCGGTCCGCTTCAATATGGGGCACAGTTGCGGCCTGTGCATGTGGGCTCTGTCCAGTCCGCTTTCTCCTTTGTGGTGCTCCCACGGCGGGCAGCACTCGGCAGGGTTTGAGAGGTGCGGGGTGGGCTCCCGGTCACATCCTCATGAACATGTCGGGCTGGGGCTAAGCGTATGCCCCACAGGCCTCTCTGCGTCCGGCGCTGATCCACAGGGAGTGCCCTCTATGCAGGCAGCTCTCTCCCCCCTTATCTCTCCACCGACTGGCAGTGGCTATACACGTGGGCAGGACCCACCTCGTCGCCAATGTCGTGTTGGGCCTTAGGCCCACATGGTGCTGCAATGAGGGACGCAGACACGAGATTGTGGATTAGTAAGACTAGCCAAGAGCATGTGCGCTCCGCCCCATTTATTGTCTGGGTCACCTGACTCGTGACACCAGTGGTGGTTGGGTGTAAAGTATGGATGACATTAGAACAACTAGACCGTGTCCAGCAGGACACTACAGTGCCGAAGGCTGGCTGCTTGCTAATGATTATTCCCCAAGGAATGCCGCACCTCAGTAAGCAAATCGGACAGCACAGAAAGCAAACACAAGCATGTGTTGCAGCAATACTAATGGCTAACCTCCATATATTCAAAGGATGATTAGCTTTTCCTTGTAAAGTTGTAGTTGCGAGCATATATATTAAGTATTCAAAAAACGATTGGGCCCACACCTGGGGAAATAGGTCTCTCTATTTAACAAATGAACAGAGCTACTTTTAATGGCACCGGAAGGATTAAAAGCGGAGTTCGCTCTGCCGATATTAGACCTTGGATACACAACTATCTCTGAAGCGCACACACACACAAGGCATTTTCTGTACTTGATTTTCTTGGCACACAGCTACTTTATGTAAATACCTTTAAAATACAATAAATAGTACGATGCACACCTTCCCCGCCCTCTCCCCCCATGACAATAAAACCTCAAACACACCTGTAAGAGGGAACAAAGTGGGATCATATTATAACCAAGTCTTGCAGAAAGGTCCACTTATTGACTTCACTTGAACAGAGGGTTCCCCTTAGAACTCAATATCACAAAAATGATTCAAATGTTAGAATTCTGGAGACACGTCCTAACAAGGTAGGTTATTTATATATCCAGAATATGAATTTAAGAAAATAAGACTTCAATAAGCGCTTGACCTGCAAGAAAATTCTAATATCACATACAAACTGATGGAAACATTTAAAACTTCACCCACTAGAGGCAAAACATTCTTACAGACAAGATGAGAAGCTTTCTGTTGGTAGGATCCTGGATCATGCTCATGTCCTTTTGATCATATCTTCTGATGTCCACCTCCATCTGGATCTCCTCCAGCTGCAGCAAGAGCTGGAAGCGGCCCTTGTAATTTGAAAACTGCAGATCTGCAGAAAGCAATGACCTGGAAGCACAGCGAGAAATGCAGATTAGGTGAAGTTGTCAGCACTCCCCTTTCAACATGGAACAGGGTCTTTGATGGCATTGCTAAAACAAAGTGCACAAGAGAACGCTTCTCCTGGTCCAGGCTTAGGCAGTTTAAGCTGGGGTTCCCACTGGGCCTGTTGAGCAGGTGAACCGAGTCCTACTAAAACATGAATCGTTTGAGCCTTCTGTCTGCAGATCTGCTCATCATTTATACTGATGGGGGATAGAATGAAAGAAGGGTGTGGATGGAGACACAGTTAAGGATGAAGAATGGACAGAAGGGAAGAATAAAGTAAAATTGATATGAAAAGGGATTGTGTATATACTGATGGATGGATTCATAGAAGGGTCAAATAATGGATGGATGACTGGAAGGAGGATGAAAGGGCAAAGAGAATCCTCCTAAGAAGGGCTGGGTTTGCTTATTTTGCCTTCTTGGTGTTATTAAAGATGTGGTTCAAATGTGGGTATTTTAATTTGATGTGGTTCAAATGGGGATATTTTAATTTGCTGGCTATTCCCTTTATGTCAGTCTATTCCAATACCAAAACTCCTATGACCGCATTTATTTTATTCCTCAATTTCTGCTCCTAAGGTACAGATGTACTTATCCTTAGCAAAGCTAGAACTCTTCATTTCCTCAGCTGGGTAAAAGCTCTCTATACATCCACAACAGTGGTCTGGCCACAAGACTATTGCATTCAACCTAACGGTCCCTTCCCTGGCACAAAGTAAGATACTAGATTCTGATCCTACTTCACATTTTCTTTGGTCCAAAACCTATTTATCTACCTTACAACAATTTCTTTCTCATGCGGAGCACGCTTTAGAGCCAGATCCAAAGCAGGCCACCGAAAGATAAACATTGGCTTAACACATCCATTTCCAAATCTGTACCCAAAAAATGTGGAGGCCCCCATAAATCCAAACAAATCGGTCACCTTGGTTCTATGAAACTCTCCATCAGAAAAAACAAAACTGCAGAAGACTTGAAAGAAAATGGAGAGCTAAATACAACTTCTTCGATAGAGTTGTCTAAAAGTAGTCCTTGGATAGCTATAAGGTTGCCATCAAGAAGGAAAAAATCAGCTTACTTTTTACACCAAATTGAAACTTCTAAACATCCCTCTAAAGATCTCTTTCAAGTCATAAACAAACTCACCAAATCTCCCGCAGATAAAGGAAGCAATTACACTCTAGCTTTCTTTGAGAACATGGCCTCTCATTTCTGTACTAAGGAAGAACAAATCTATAATCTGTTCTTCTGTCTCATTATTACAGGTCTTAACATCTGCTCTACCTCAATACCAGATTCCTCCTATGAACCGATGTCTTTGGATAAAATGCCTCAACCTAAACTCAGCCGATTCTCTCCTGTGTTGGAAGCAGAGGTGCTCAAACTTTTCATATCTACCAAATCAGGATCACCCCAAGATCCCATTCACCCTTAAATTCTCCAAAAAGTCCCTAATCCAATTGCTTCCTGTCTCGCCAATATTTTTAATGGGATGTTTAGATCAGGGATATTTCCTAAACTGTGGAAAAAGGCCTCCATTCTGCCAGTTGTAAAAAAAAAAACAAATTTAGTCGTTGATAATCCAGCAAATTATTGCCCTATTTCTAGGCTGCCATTTCCAACGAAAAAAGTTGAAAAATGTGTTAATTCTCAATTGACGTTCATCCAGGACAACGAGATACTGGACCCTGCCAAATTCGATTTTAGGGCCGAGCATAGTACTGAGACAGCCCAAATTAAAACTACTGATGACATAAAACCTATTTTGGATACAGGAGGGTCTGCAGCACTTATCCTCCTTGAATTGTCGGCGGCATTCGATACGGTAGACCATGCCACCCTCATAGACCGCCTTGAAAAATTGGGTATCACCGGCAAGCTGCTGACTTACTTAAGTCATTCTTAACAGATAGGGAGTACTCAGTAGGATGGGAAACCTTACATCCAAGCCTTACTCTGAAGCAAAGCATGTTGGCCTACGGAGTTGGAAACACTTCCCATCTGGTCCAAAAAGTAAAAAATCTGGGCATAGTTATTTATTTATTTTAAATCTTTTTATTATTTTAAAACAAGAAAAAACGAAATAGACATATCTGGTGCCATACACTGCAACATAATAGGGCGGACAGGTACAAAGGCAGGATATACTTGCAGTAACAGAAGAATTGCTGAGATGCCTGCGCTAATAAGTACGAAGCAAGATTAGTAGCATTACAATCGACAAACAATTTAAGCGCCGGCCCTCAAAACCCGCCCACCCATAAAATCAGAATAGTAGACAAAGCATGGCAACCAGACACTGGAAGGTAAACAAAATCAGGATATTTCGCCAATATTGCTATTAGGGGAGAAACCAAAGAGAAGATTGAAGAAAAGAAAACCCTAAGAATGTGAACCGAAATAAAATAATAAACCCATCCCCCCACCCTGCACCCCTGCATATGGCTATCGCCTAACCCCAACTAGCAGTGTGCCTGTCGCCCAGACTAACTAGATTCTAAAAATAGAAAAGAGAAAAACATAGGGGAGGGCATTTTCGTATGGGCTCCCGGTCCCCTTCCCCCCCCCGGCCTGAGAAAAGCACCCCCTATGATGAAAATACAATGTTACAGAAATCACAAAAACAGTAAATTAGGGGGAGCTATGATACACCGCCCAGCCTTCTGTTAGATCAACAGTCTCGATTCTCACATCCATTAAGCCCATAGTACCAACCCCGGTCAATCGAACTCAGCCTTGGCCCTTCCGAACCATCATGCGAACCCCTCCCGGTAGGATAACCACTTCTACAGGATAATCAAAACGCAGAAAGAGTCCAAAAAAATTCAGTCCAACAAATATCAAAGTCAGTGATTCCTCAAGGACTCCATCAGCACAGAAACGCTCCCTCACAGACGGATAGTTCCAATGTTGTTTTCTCCACAATCGCGTGGTCATCAAAGAGGGAAAGGATGAAACGGAAGTCCAAAAACAATTACCGACAGGAATCTCTGGGAAGGGAACGCCAATCGATTCTCCCAAAGTCAGCAGTGATGGTAGACGTAGTAAAATGTTCGAAACACCGGGTTCAGGATTCTCCAGAATACCGACGAGGGCTTCGGCGCTTCTTGTCGCACAGGGTCCTTGTACAAAGCCAAGATGGTCGCCTTGTAAATCGCAGCTGGCAGCAGTTCTTGCAGTAGAGTAGGGTCCGGTTTCACACACTCCTTCTCAGATATGCCCGAAATCATTTTGTGAATTCGGGCATCCATATTTAAATGAAATGCCCCGATGGCTGCCAATACGGTCCTTAGAGACTGCTCACGCTCCGTCCGGTCCATTTCTCCCCGCACAGTACAGATCATTTTCACTTCCCCCAGAGAGCCCAGTTTCTCCGGGGGAACAGACAGGGGGGGAATGGACAGCGTCAGAGGGTGACTGGTCTGTTCCTGCAGCAGCAACCTGCACTTCGCTGCCGCGAGCGAAGACCCCGACCCATCGAGCCCCGGCGAGGGGGAAACCGGGTCCGCGGGACAGGGGCCCCCATCCACAGCCACTGTTGTGTCACGTCACTCCTCCCTCGATGTTAGTCACACAGAATGACCGCCGTCAAAATCGGGCAAAAAAAGAACTCCACTGTGGTAGACCGAACCCTGCTTGGTTCTCACGGCTGATGTTGTTCAACTGCAACCCGGCTGGGTCAAAACTCGAGGCCCCGGCTCTCCTGTTGGACTAGGCCGCAAACTTCAATTCGCCACAACTCAGTCAATGAAGCCAATTAAGTTTTTGGGATTGCACCTTCGGAGTGCGCATCAGTTCATCCACACGGAGGTCGGGCGTAAAAACAGGATTAACGACAGGATCATCTGGCAGGATACGGAGGTCGGCGGAGCCGGGAGCCTAAGCAGCCATCTTGTTTGCTAGCGTGGCTCCTCCTGTGCATAGGTATTGATGAGAAATTGAATCTCAAAAAACACATCTGCTCGGTCATTTCACTTTGAGAATCATTAAGAAAATTCTCCTGTTCATTCCCCTTGCCACCAGAGAACAGTTATTTCTCTACTAATCCTTTCCACGTTGGATTACTGTAATGGTATATACGTTAAGGGCCAAAAAAAGTTTATTAGGAAATTACAAAGTATCCAAAATGCAGCAGCTAGGCTCATACTAGACTTATCTAAATTTAACCCGGTCTCAGCTTGTATCAAAAAGCTATACTGGCTTACAGTGGATAAACGAATTTAAGGTTTTGTGCCTCACTTATAAATCTGCACAAGATTCTGGAACCAGGTTCCTTAAACAATTCCTCTCTTGGTATATACCTAAACTAGATCTAAGGTCTAAAAATACTTATCTTGCGCCCTAGATTTAAGAGACTTATAATGGGAGGGTGGAGGGTTTGTTTCTCCTCTAAAGCAGCATCGTGCAGCATCGCTTTGGAATAACCAACCCATAAATATCAAAGCAGCTCCCACGTTATTGAGTTTTAGGAAAAGTGCTACAACGTGGCTTTTTAATGCCTAGCCACCTTCGTTCCCTCAACACTTTAAACACCCCAACTCAGCGCCAAGACACCCTTGGGTAATCGTGCACTTTCGAAGTTTCTGTAACATAACATACGTCAGTTAATCAACAAAAGTAGCGTATGTGAACCTCACTTTAAGAATTTTCTTACATGTGTTAGTCATGTATGCCTTTGCTATTTTTACACAGGCCATGCCCCAACAACTTCTTTAAACATGTTTTTATGGAAGCCCACTATGGCAACCCTGAAAACGTAGACATTGACCAGACTAAACTACAATCTGACATTTCTCCTCTCAATTTCTCCCACTACTACTTATACCAAGACAGGATTACAGTTTAAGCCGATTTGGAGAAACATCAACTTTCCTTAACAGGTTGTACTGTTCGCTTCGCACATGAGCATCCAACTGAATTATTGTACTAGACAAGAAATATAATGTGTCCGTTTTCGGAGACGGATTGGTCCATTCATCTTGTGGCAGATCTAAGTAGTCCTACATAATTTCATGAATAAAATGATACAGGCCAAACAGTGGCACCAGACAACTTGGCCACTGATGATGAATTTTCAGAAATTCATCAAATGGCACCTGGACATGGCAAGCATTAGTGCCACACAAATTGTGGGACATGCCTTATTGGCAAAGCCCAATCTCATTTGAAGATCATTTGATCTGCTCGGTGTACCAGCCACAGACATTTAGCGGATACGCGTCATCTTTCACTGCTTGATTTTCTTCTCTGCAGCCACCTCACAGCTGCTTTTTATCTAATCACCATCTCCTCGCACTTGCCATTTCCTGGAAATTAAGGACTAACCTTTTATTATTATTATTTTTACCCACTGTAAGTTACCTAATTTTCCCTTCCTTACTCTTTTCTGCTACATGTAATCCAATATTTCGTTTTATTTGTAGAATATTTTTATGCCGTTTTATATTGTGTTTAAGGTCCCTTGCTCCCCCCCTAATCAATTGCCTTCGAAACGAAGTAAGGAGTAGTTTCTTACCTGTAACTCCAGTTCTGTAGTAGGGGTATCTCTCTTATAGTCATAATCACGTGAATAGTCCCGCCCATGTGCGTGGACCCCAGAGCAATCGAAATAGTCTCTTAAATTGTCCTCTTCTGCAGTCCTGCAAGACACTTAAGAGAAAATCAAAGACAAATAATGCAGCCTGAAATTAACAAGGCTACTCTAGCCAGTACTTCATCCTGAAGTGAAAAAAAGAAAGCCAGATAACACTGAAATTTAACGTTTTGCTAAGTTTCACACACAGAAACTCCCCTTCACAAAAATCCTTTGTCATGATAGAGAGGAAGGGTTGGACAGACAATCCCCATAGGCTGCCATTATGTGTCTGTAAATGGATACCGTGCCTTTAAGGAACTCTCCAGAGACCCTCGGTATCCCATGATGCATAGCCAAAGGCTAGTTACTTTCAGTTCTGTTTGAAGGTGTATAAAGCCAGGCCTGTAGCATTCAAGGTAATACAGTTTCATTCACCGGGGAGGAAGGCGGGTTGCTTAGGACTATAACAGAGATACCCCTACTACAGAACTGGAGTTACAGGTAAGAAACTACTCCTTCTGTAGTAGGGGACCTCTGTGTTCATGTGAATAGAATGGCAAGCCCATCCCCACAAACCGAACCCAGCGGTGGAGGAAATAGACAGAACCACTACTGTGCAAATAAATTTCTCAGCAAAGCCTGCCCAACCTGAGCATCTGCCTTGGCATCAGAGTCCAGGCAGTAGTGTTTAGCAAAGGTATGGACTGACTTCCAATTGGCAGCCCTACAGATGTCTGCAATGGGAACATTACGCAATAAAGCCGCAGTAGCAGCTTTACCTCTGGTAGAGTGAGCCTTAGGCTTACCCCGTAGAGTCTGGTTAGCTTTCTGGTAACACAGCTGAATACAGGACACAATCCACTGAGAGATAGGCTGTTTAGAGGTGGCAAGACCAGTCCTGACCAATCCATAATTAACAAATAATTGATCAGATCTACGCATCTCCTTGGTCTTATCCAAGTAAAATTTCAACACCCCTCTCACATCAAGGGAATGAAGGGACCGAAGGGACCTCCCCACCGAAGAGGAAGGATGCTGAAAAAATGTGGGTAAGGTGATTGGTTGGTTCACATGGAAATCTGACACCACCTTAGGAAGGAACTTCGGGTGAGTTCTCATCACAACCTTAGATGCATGAAATACAGTATAGGGCTCTTGGCAGCAGAGAGCCTGGATCTCACTCACCCTGTGAGCCGATGTTATAGCCACAAGGAAAGCTGCCTTCCAGGACAGATGCTGTAGAGAAGCCTTATGAATAGGCTCAAAAGGCTCCTTCATTAGTCTAGACAGCAACACAATAAGCTCCCACAGAGGCGAAGGACGCCTAATGGGAGGAAACACCTTCCAGAAATATTTTGATGAATGGGATTTGGAAAAAGGAAGTTTGTGAAGGGCATTTCCTATACGCAGTTAAAGCTGCTAGGTGAACCTTAATGGAATTAAAGTTAAGGCCAGATTGAGCCAAATGCAGTAAGTATGAGAGGATGACATCCTCCTTGCAGGATGTAGGGTCTGCACCCTTAGAGGTGCACCAAATGCAGAATCTCTTCCATTTGTATGCATAGAAAGCCCTTGTAGATTGTCTTTTTGCCTCTTTTAGTATCTCCATGCAGTTCTGAGGCAGATTTAAATGTCCATACTGCACTAGCTCAGGAGCCATGCTGTCAAACTCAACGACGAGAGGTTGGCATGCACCATCAGCCCTCCGAACTTCGTGAGAAGGTCCGGCCGACACGGAAGTCGAAAATGCGGCAGGAGAGACCAGTGTAGGAGGTCAGTGAACCAAAAACAAGAAAGGAACTCCCTCTCGACCTATATCCACTTTATCATTGGGGAAAGCCTCCAATAACACGGGCATACATAAAACACATCTTCAACTTTATAAATTATTTATTCATTTTTATTTTTAGGGTTTTTTTGTGCAGCCGGTATGCTGGTGTAGCTCTGGGACGTATGTGAACACTGTCAAACAGGCATTCCATTTGATGAATACACCCTATAAAAATTCTTACCAGAGCTACAGTGTCTGTAGAGAAGTATCAGACAACTGCAGGATTCGTACAGCAATACATTACATTTGCTCAGCGGGAATAAGAAGTATATCGGGATCTCCTTTGAAACATATATGAAAGGTGTTCTGCTCGTAAGAGAAAGTGCATTCTGTTGAAATCTTCTTAAAGCCGATACTCTACAGGAGCCTATAGCACTGTCTTCACTGGCTCCATTACAGTCTTTTGTATGGGAAGTTGTGGTGCCTCTGTCCTTGGGCAGCTAATGAAAATGGCCTAAAATCCTTGGCTTTTAGTCAAGGAGTGAAGGTGCAGCATATTGGCACGTTGGAACATTACATTTTAATAAAGAGACACTAACTCCAGGTTGCGAGACACTCTGTTGCAATTGCCCCTGGCTGGCCCTGATAAAGGTGGTTTCCATTGCAGTTCCTCCACCGAAACGCGTTGGCCCTCTCTTCTAATTAGATCCAACCTTTGGTTGTACAGTGGACAAACTGGTGTAAAACAACGGGGTGTTTTTTCGGTTGTAGTAGAGTGATGTATGACTAGGGTGTGTGATTGAGTGGATGTGTTGTGTTTGTGGTTCTCGACCTGGGTTGTAATTACTGTCTCACTATTTTTAAAAAGAGATATGTCTATATATTCTGACTTTGTAATTATAATATGAATTTTTGTATATGTATTTAAAGAAAATCACATGAAATACAGTGAATAACTACCTGTTTTCAAATAAGAAAAAAGAAAAATATGAATTTCTGAATGACAAAAAAACCCTAAAAATAAAAATGAATAAATAATTTATAAAGTTGAAGATATATTTTATGTATGCCCGTGTTATTGGAGGCTTTCCCCAATGATAAAGTGGATATAGGTCAAGAGGGAGTTCCTTTCTTGTTTTTGGTTATTTCACCCCTCAACTCTCTGACCTTAAAGTACATTTGGGTGGGGGTCCCTACTCTTATTCATGGGAGGTCAGTGAACCACCACTGCTGAGGCCATTCCGGAGCAATGAGGATCTTCCTGACTCTGGACTGTGACAGTTTGATCAACACTGCCGGGACCAGGAGGATGGGTGGAAAAGCGTAGAGAAAGCTGTTCGACCAGTTGATCCACAGTGCATTCCCTAGCGTCCCCGGTTGGTAAGACGTGGTGGCGAAGTCTCGGCATTTGTTGTTTTCTGCGGTGGCAAACAGATCGACGTCTGGAGTGCCACACCTTGCCAAGATGCCTCTTAACACCTCGTCGTTTAAGACCCATTCGTGATTTTCTTGAACAAGCCTGCTGAGCATGTCTGCCTGAGCATTCTGCACACCTGGCAGATGAGTCACCGTGATCGGCAGGCCCCTGGCCAGCAGCCAGTTACAGATAGACTGCACCTCCCAAGACGGTGTGCGCGATCTTAAGACCCCCCCTGCTTGTTGAGGTTATACATTGTTGTTGTGTTGTCCATCTGTACAAGCAGGGAACTGGTGTGGAATGATGGTTGGATGGCTTTCAGCGCCAAGTGAATTGCTCAGAGTTCCAGAAAGTTGATGTGATACGCAGACTCCGTCTGGGACCATATACCCTGTATTTGAAGGTGTTCCGAATGTGCTCCCCAGCCGTGGAGAGACGCATCTGTCACAATGGTCTGAGTTGGTATCACTTTGTGGAGCGGAATCCCTCTGAGGAGATTGTGAGGTGAACACCACCACTTCAGGGACTGGACAGCGTGTTAAGACAGTTGGATCCTGTCCTCCCACCTCCATCATTTCTGGTCCCACTGATCCTAAAGACATTCCTGCAAGGGCCTCATGTGGAGGCGTGCATGTGGCGTGTGAAAGATGCAAGAAGCCATCGAATCCAGGAGAGAGAGCACAGTCCTCACCGTCGCAGAAGGAATGGACATGAGAGTCTGAGCCTTCCGAAGGATCGATAAGCGTCGCTCCTCCGAAGGACTCACGCTTGCCTGGAGTGTATCGATGGTGGCTCCCAGGTACTGCAGACACTGAACAGCAGTCGGGACAGACTTCGATATGTTGATGTGAAGGCCCAATTGGTTCAACAGAACAGCTGTCCTGTTGAAATGTAGCTGTGCTTTCTGAAACATGGAGGATTTCGTCCAGGTACGGATAGACTAACACCTTGTTCTTACTCAGGTGTGCTGCAATCACCGCCATGCACTTTGAGAAAGTTCTGGGCGCAGACTTAAGGCCGAACGGAAGCACTGCATATTGTTAGTGATTGGTGCCAACTAGGAACTGCAGGAACTTCCGATGCTTCCTTGCAATGGGTACATGAAAGTACGCGTCTTGCAGATCTATGGCGCACAGCCAGTCACTTGATGTAGTCAAGGATATATCTGGTGCAGGGACAGCATCCAGAACTTTTATCTGCGAATCCATGTGTTCGCTTGCCGCAAATCGAGAATGGGTCTGAATTAGTTTCTGCCCTTTTTGCGTACCAGAAAGAACCTGGAGTATAGGCCTTTTCCCCTTTGAAGAGGAGGAACCAGTTCGATCTGCCTTTTTCTTAACTGGGTATCTGCCTCCACTTGAAGTTCGTGCAACAGGTATTGTGAACGAACTGGTGGAATCGATGGAGGAGGGCTGGTGAAACGTAGACAGTATCCATTGCGAACAATATTCAGCACCCAATTGTCCCGGGTTATTTTTCCTCATCTCTGCCAGGTAATTCGGAATGCTTCCCCCCCCACCGGAGTGGGTAACAGAAGAAGGGGAAATCATTCCTCAGGGCTTAGAACCAGCGGGGCCCGTGTTCCCTGATGTGGACTGTAGGTTATCCCTGCCTCTCCGACGTCTCTGAAAAAGCTGCTGCTGCAGTTGTCCAGCCTGACCTCCTTGTCCGCGTTGAAAACGCTGGGAAGAGTATCGCTGTTGGTAGGGGCGGAAACTCTTACGCTGTTCTTTAGGCTTCTCCAAGCCCACAGCCTTGAGGGTCTCAACCTCCACTTTCATGCAAGCCATTTCCTCGTCCGCATGGGAACTGAAGAGGGTGGAACCTGAGAATGGCAGGTTAGTAATCTGTTGTTGGGCCTTCGGTTTCAGGGAGGTGAGACAACCATGAATGGCGCCGCAGGGTCACACCATAACAATAACCATGGGCTGCCAGGAGAGAGGTGTCCACAGCCGCCCTGATGATCTGATTGGAGACCATCAGACCCTCATTGAGAACCTCCTGAAAATCCTCTTGTTTGTCTCTAGACAGGAGTTCACAAACTGTTGGAGAGACTCCCACAAGGAGCGGTCATCACGGCCCAAGAGAGCAGTCGAGCTCGCTGCTTCCATTGAAGTAGCTGCTGTGCTACAGACTGTTCTCTCTGGAGAATCAAGCCCACGGCTTCCCTTGTCCGGTGGAACTGTGGTCGAAGGGGCCGTAGGGTGCTGCTTCATCATTGCCACCACTATGGTGGAATCCGGGGGAGGGTCCACCCGCAGGAAAGCAGGGTCTGAGTCCGGGGGCCTGTATTTCTTTCGAAGCCGTGATGGCGCCGACTTCACTGAGGCAGGCGTCAGGCATAACTCCATCGCCGGCTCCTCCAAACCAGCTACCAAAGGCAGCAGAGGACGAGAGACTTGCTTCCTTTGTAGTGTCTCAAAGATCACAGACGTGGAGGGGACAGGTAAGGACAGTGCAATGCCCAGTTTGGCCGCTCCCCTTACCAGAACCTTTGGAATGTGGTAATGTCATCCAACTGTGACATCCTTGGAGACGGGGAATCCGACCGGGTCGGCGAATATCTTCATGCTCTAGAGGACTCTGTGTCCCTGGTATATCTGGAGCGTTACCGCTGATGGCGATGACGACGGCGTGATCTGGTAGAAGACCTACGCCGGCTGCGAGAGCGATGTCTCGGCCGGGATCGAGACCTTGACCTTCTTGGCACCACTGGTACAGGTGGAGCCACCGGAAGCGGCTGAGGCAGAGGAGGTAGCGGTGGAGGTGTTGGCAGTCGTGGTGGAGGAGGAGGAGTTTGAGCAGGCGGAGTGGGCGTCCAAGACCGCAGCTGCGACTGATTAGGAGCCAGAGGCTGAGCTGATTCCGGTGACCTGGTTGGAGAATAGGTCCTGGAGTACTCAGAGTCCGATGTATGAATCACCCTCCTCGGCTTTCGGGCCGGCCTTGCAGAGGAAGCTCTGGAAGTAGTGCCCCTTAACTGGGAACGTCGATGCAGTCTTGACCTTGAACTCCCAGACGTGGAGATGCTGACCACAGAGGGAGACAGGATTCTCGATGATGAGCTCCGATGACATTTTGAAGTCTACTTTCGCCTCGACGTCGGCTTCCCCATCGACGTAGACTTTCACCTCAACGGTGTTGATCTTATCATCGACGGCGACCTGCTGTCGACGGCAAACGGCGTGTCACCTCGACGGCAAGTGCCGATGTCTCCTGGACTCAGATCGATGGCGATTATGTGTCGACATCGTCTGTGAAGTCCTCAACGTCGACCTCATCCGAAGTCTCAACGTCCTTACCCTCAACGTTGATCTTAGACGTCGTATAGACCCAGAGCCCTGGGTGGACAGGGAGCATATGGTAGTCATACCGGGCCTCGACGTAGTCGCCTTCGACGTCGACCGGGACCTGCATCTTTTCTGAGCCTGCTGTTGACTGGGGAATCCCGCAGATGCAGACGCATGGGTTGTGGAAGAGGAAAGGTTCTCTCCATGACCAGATGGCCCACCTGCAGCCTGTTGTCTTCTCTGATTCAGGCCTTGAAGACTAATCTTCTCCCTGTCACGCAGGGTTCTCCTGGAGAATGACTTGCAGATGACACAGGAGTCAGGAACATGAGTTGAAGGAAGACTAAGTATACAAACCCTGTGAGAGTCCGATTTGGTCGTCTTCCTGCCACATTCAGGGCACTTGTCAAATAAAGAGGTAATTTTGACAAAGAAAGAGTGGCTAAACTGCCCCAAAAAGACAGCAAAAGGAGAGTAAAGGCCTCAGACGTCGAGTGAAACACTCAAAAAAGCTACCAAAATTGGATATACCGCTAAATGTAGAGCTCAATGCTCCAGGGTCCTGCTAGAAGGAGCTGGAAAAAAGAACTGAAAGTAACTAGACTTTGGCTGTGCATCATGGGATACCGAGGGTCTCTGGAGGGTTCCTTAAAGGCACGGTATCTATTTACAGACATATAATGGCAGCATATGATGCTTGTCTGTCCAACCCTTCCTCTCTATCATGACAAAGGATTTTTGTGAAGGGGAGTTTCTCTATGTGTGAAACTTAGCAAAATGTTAAATTTCAGTGTTATCTGGCTTTCCTTTTTCACTTCAGGATGAAGTACTGGCCAGAGTAGCCTTGTTAATTTCAGGCTGCATTATTTGTCTTGGATTGTCTCTTAGGTGTCTATGCAGGACTGCAGAGGAGGACAACTTAAGAGACTATTTCGATTGCTCAGGGGTCCACGCACATGGGCGCGACTATTAACATGATTATGACTATACACAGAGATCCCCTACTACAGAACTTTAGTATTTCCCTTTTAATTCAGTTTATTTATACAATTAGCGCGCTTTTCAAATAAATGTATGCCACTCACTGTCCTTAATTATCTATGAACTTAGTGCAGGTAGAAGATTATAAGAACCTGCAACATTACTCCGTATTTAAGTTTTAAATTGTTCTCTTTAAATAATTTCTTTTAACTCAAAGAAATATACACATTTTATTAATGTATCCTGCTTCATTTAGGAATATTTTGACATAATATTCCAACATTAAAGTGAATCAGGATATGTTAGGTACTCACATTAAATGATGACTCAGCAAAGGGCCAACAATGAGATGGCAAGCAACAACAACAAAAAATAATGATGAAATATTATGAAAAAGAATGCCTACCCATCTTGCTGAAATCATAGGCTGGACCTCATACATTACTTTTTAGGTCGAGCCTACTACCAGCGCGCAAGAGGTGTTCTAGGTAAGATCTGGGGTAGTTCAGTACAGGAGGGAAGCCCCGCCCACTACCCCACCCATATTTTTCATTGGCTTGTCTCTTTGTCCTTTCTAAATGCCGTCTTCTGGTTCATTAGGAGGCTTGTTAGTCCCTCCTTATTATGGCAGTGTGGTCATTTGTATCTTCCCATGGCTACTGGCCTCTTTACTTGGTTGTTACATGGTACATGCCTGCGCTCGCTTTCTCTATTGGCAAAAGCGCCCTCCTTCTCTCATGAGGGGCTGGGGCTTAAGGTCAATGAACATTGCGGAGCAACCGCTTCCTGGCTCAGCGGCTCAGGTGAACAGGAGCGTGCCTGTGCTGTTCTTCTTCTCGGTCTTCTCCCAGGCTTCTGCCGTGCATACCTCCGGATATTTACTGCTGATCCAGAAGTTCCTCGACTTGTACGGACTTGTACGGAGACCAGATCGTCATGCAGCTCTTTGCCAAGGAGTGGGGCCAGTACATCGACCTGCCAAACTGCTTCCAAGTGAACGAGAGGTGCAAAGCGCAGCTTGCGTCCCTGCAGATCCAGGTGAGCGCCTGCCTTGTCCTAGCGATGTCTTTGTGGGGCCTGACGATCCACCTTAGTGCCCCTAGTGTTCAGGTCTGTCCAGCACCCATGATCAAATTGTCCTATAGAGTCCACAATGCTTTCTGATAACCACCTCTTTCACTTAAATGTTATAGCTTGCATCCTGAAAAATATGACACTGTCATCTTATGTATGGTACTTTACACGGTGCAGCATGTTACGGTGATGTGAACCTGGGCACTAGAAAATTTAATGTAGGGTAGTATAGGCCCATTACATTTCAATGCTGACCCTCAATCCTGGAAAGTAAAGCACATCAAAATGTCTAGGATTCATAAAAGGAAAGCAGTTGGAAATCTGAATTTGGTTTCCATAGAAACACAAAGCACAGCACGCTGCCTGTTTTTATCTGTCACACACTTCACAATCAATTTGCTGCAAACAAGATGCTTTGCTTTGATTGAGCGGACAGCCTTTAACATTTCGAAGCCTTTACAAGTTTTAGCCATCATTGCTTAGATGAAGGGGGGAAAGGGATGACAATAGTGCAAATGGCAACAATATGAATGACAGGATCAATATTCCCAATAATGATAATGAGGCTTGTTAGTCCCTCCTTGTTACCGCCCTGTCGGCATTTGTTACCTCCCATGAGGACTGGGTTTTTTACTTGTGGTATTACAACGGTCTCCTTCGTAAGTCAGTTAGCACAATTATTTTTTCTATTCTCTACGCATTGATGCAAAACTGATCGGTGCAGCTTTTTTTTTTACCGGTTTGTGCATTTTTATCATAATTTCGTGGTCGCTGGTAGTAGCAGACTGCGTAAAAACAAGCGCTATTTTCACTTTTTTATTTTGCAGATTTATATTACGCAAACTCGACCTGAAGGTACAATCTATGCGTAATCTTCGCTGTTCAAATAACTTGCACAAAAAAGATCTGTGCCCCTTTGTAGCTCTGCACCTACAGGGGCCTTAGGATTCGGGTCATGCCCTTCACTCGCAGAGGAGTCTCCCTTGCAACCCGCACCATCCGGGTCTGTGTTTTTATTAGTGTTCCTTAACCACATCTTGTTAATTTGTAGAACAAATAAACAGGCCTTTTAATTTAAACATCTCATATCTTGAACAAGTGATTATAAACTTCATGAAAAAAAGAAGAGGGTTCAGAGTGAAGCATCTCCTATTGCAGTTCTAGACAACATGCTACAACAAAACAACAATTTTATTTTCAAAAAAACAGTGGTCCTTAGACAGAGGAGAGAATATTTAAGGGAATAAATATAGACTAGATAGAACTATATTCTTTTAAGACGTGTCCAGCCGGACAGTTTTAATGTCTTAATAAAAAATAATCACAACGAAATTTTTACACAGGGTGTGATGGAAGTGGGACACCAGCCGATGTCCGACTAACCCACTAGACAAACGTACAAAACATACACAAATAATAGGCAAAGAAAGGTCATCTGAATATCATAAATTATAAGCAGATGATCCACAATATACACATATGCATGAACAGTTATTGTCAACTATGCAATTAGTGCATTTCTGGTCGACGACGTTTCGATCCGTACAACATTTTGGTTCATCCTCAGGACAGACAATGATTGCCTAAAGAAATAACAATTTCAATTTGGTCCCACTATGAGAAAATACATATGCCATACAATAACAAAAATTAGATGGGGAGAGAAGACATAAAAAGATACAACATGTCAGTTGATTAACCGCTTATCACAACTGATATTGCTGTGCCAGACTCATACCATGCCATGGTGACAACGGCGGCTGTGTGGGGTGCACGCTAATTACATGCAGTGCGCTCAGAAGTGTCTATATTTGGCGCGGCAGAGCGGCACGAGAGGAGCTCAAGGTGAATGTGTCTTACAAGCAATCGTGAAAATTATCACTAAAGAGGAATCATGCCACGAGGATGGAAGCGAATCATGTATAACAGGGTGATGGGCTGGAGGACGTGCGGGGTGAACAGTCTCGAATGAGCGTGACTATCGGGTTCAGCAGGGAGTAACAAAGCAAGAGGGGGGACCTTCGTGAGCAAGCTTACCGATGGGGCGAAGCTGATATTGGGTTCACACGGAGTGGAGAAACTATGGAAAAAAGGAATTAAACAATGAGAGGGTTGCTTCGGAGCCCTCAATCGAAAACACACAGTAGCGGGAAAAACTTACTGCGGGCGAAGTCCGCTGGGGGTGCAGAATTGATCTGGGTGAAAAAAGGGGGGGGGGGGGGGTTAGTGAGCCGGGGATTGAAATGGTGTCACCTTAACATCCACGAGCGACAGTGAATATGCTTACCAGCTGGGTCGAGGCCCTAGACGAATAATCTATGGGGGAAAAAAACCATCAGGAAAATAATAAGGGCCAGTCCAGAAGTAACGTGCCGGCGAGCAACGGTAATTCGCATAACAGCGAGAGCTTACCAAAAGATGAACAATGCAGGTCCACAATGGGGGTCCTAGCGTGGCGAGAAGGATCTTCACGACTCGCACTGGCGGCGTGTTGACAGGAAAAGGTGAGGTTTCTGGTCACGTTGGTGCTAGCGCCCAATGGGGACACAGTGGAAAGGGTCGGCCATTTTGGGTTGGGCGATTGGGAATTGAGGATAGACACAAACGACGGGTGCCAAGAGTGCTCGGGGCAAACCACTTCTGTGTGCTAATGACGAAGTGGTCGATATTCTAGATACAGGCATGCAGTGCATTTAAGGATAAAATAAGTGCACAATCACACAGTGACCATTTCATAGTAAGCCACACAACAAGTAAACAATGTCGTGCTGCTCTCATGCTTGTGAAAAAGTGGGACAATTCACATTTCGGTGAAGGAAATAACAGTGGTGGTGGAGAAGACCGGTCAAAGACACAAGCTGTTATGCAAAAGGTCAGAAGTTATCAAGTTGCACCGAGGTCATAAAAAAGAGTTCCTTTAGAAATGAAAGTACAGTAGTCTAGATCAAAGAAGTCCAATCCTCCGTACGGTTCAAGCCAGTGTGCAGGCTCTTGGTCTTCAGTATCCAACGCAGTTCTTCCTTATTAAGTAGCTGCTTTAAATTACCACCACGGGTAGGGGGTTTAATTACTGAAATGACAGTCCAGGTGAAGTCCATTTCAGTGTGTAACAGTTCCATGAAGTGATGCACAAGCGGAGCATTAGGAGTCTTGCAACGTATTCTGCTCCTGTGTTGGCACATTCGTGTGCGTACTTTGTGTTGTTTGCCCTATATAAATCATAGAACATGGACAAACAATAGCATAGATCACATTTACACTATTACAGTTCGAAGATTCCCTGCGAGCATACTTGATATTCTTATGTGTGAATTCTTTACCTTCTACAGTGCTGTCACACATGGAGCAATTGCCACACTTCGCATGCCCAGTGAGTCTCGGCAGTCCCCAGAGCGTATCAATTGTAGGCATTTGATCAGGGACAGGTAATGCAGCTCGCACCAAATGATCTTTCAAATTTTTTGATTTCTTAAAGGCAAACAGTGGTTTGTCTAATTGGAGTTCTCCTGCATTTAACACTGGCCAGTGTTTTTTTATACACTTAGTCACTTCAGACATAGCCATATGCAAATCAGCCTTGACCCGGTGCCTCATGGGAACAGTCCAGCCCGAACTGCCAAGCCATGGCTTTCCTGGACCGGAATCAAGCATCCTAGGACCGGTTTCTGGCCTGTTCCCATGAGGCACAGGGTCAAGGCTGATTTGCACATGGCCATGTCTGAACTGGGGTGGTGTGGAGTGCAAAAAAACGATGATTTAGGCCCAGATCTCTGTACTGGGGTGAATGTATGACATTGTTCTGCATTCTGTCCATCAATTGTTGTTTTTGCATTTGTCACCCCAAGTGGGATGGGTATGCTCAGACGTGAGTCCCATGCTCTCCACACCACTGGAGTCAAGCTATCCTGGGTGAAGACGGCTGATAGCCAGAAACCAGTCCTAGGATGCTTGATTCCGGTCCAGGGAAGGCATGGCTTGGCAGTTCGGGCTGGACTGTTCCCATGAGGCACAGGGTCAAGGCTGATTTGCATATGGCCATGTCTGAACTGGGGTGGTGTGGAGTGCAAAAAAACGATGGATTTAGGCCCAGATCTCTGTACTGGGGTGAGTGTATGAAATTTTTCTGCAATCTGTCCATCAATTGTTGTTATGCCATTAGCGAGGTCGGACAGTGTTCGGATTCAATCATCCGAGTGATGCATAAAAACTATCTCGCAGTATTGATCCAGGTCATTTTGTGATGAGATTATTTTGATGTCTCCACAATATATTTTGGGTAAGTAGCCACACACGTGAGGCACCATTTTTATCGGGAGACCTGGGGGAACGCTGGGTGGTAGGAAATTTATGTCAGCCCAGTGATCCAAAAATTTGATTTCTTTAGCTAAATTTGAGGTGTGCTGGGGATTCTGGGTAGGAAAACTGAGGAATCCACACAAGCCACACCTCCGGGTGTCTAGTTTTAACACTGTCTGGGTATGATAGGTTTCCCTACTTGGCTGCTGAGCCCAGGAGTAAAAAACAGGAACATCCAATGCAAAAAAGTGTTATTTTTCCCCCCCACATTCCCCCACAATTTCCCCCCCCCACATTCCATTCACGAAAAGGAACCATTCCTTTTCAAACCTCTCATCCCTCCCAGATCCCAGTTCCCAGAACCTCGGTCCAACACGAAGGTGATCAACAAGCGTCCTAAAGACCCAGAAGAACAACATCCCCACTTTCCGCTCAGGAAGTGACACACTTAGTCACATCCTACGACCCCCCTGCAATTGCCTCCCCCAAATCCAAGATAGAAATAATCACGGGATTTAGAAATAACCACCCTCCCCAGAGAATACCCAGACCCCCAGCTCACCTAGCCAGCTTTCCGAGAGCACATCCCACGGAGAACAGGAACATAGAAGGGCCCCCACATCAACTGCATGCTCCTTAACTGCAGATCTGCCATCAAACATGCAACTGAACTTGCAGAAACCTTCCTCTCCCATGATATTGACATTGCCTTCATCACAGAGACCTGGCTCAACAATGTCTCTTACCCCAGTTTCGACCTGCTGGTGCCTCCTGGATTCTCATTGATCAATAAAGACAGACCAGGGAACAGGGGTGGAGGTATAGTAATCATCCACAAGAGCAACATCACTATCTCGGAAACTACCTCATGCTCTTACAGCTCCTTTGAATGTCTCTCAGTCATCATTAAAACCCTTGATGCCAGGCCCTCCCTGGCTCATCTTCTGTACCACCCCCCAGGTAACTCCTCGGAATTGGGGATGCAACTTTCCGACTTAATTGCCCATTGCGCTCTAGGAAACTCGAACAACATAATCCTGGGTGACCTCAATCTTAGATGGAACGAAACACAAAACCCGCTCATACAATCCCTAAACAACCTACTAACTGAAAACAATCTGACCCAACATTGCCTAGAAGAAACTCACCAGAGGGGAGCAATCCTCGATGCAATTATCGCTGAAAGCAATGCAACCATCCTCCCCATAGACTAGTCCGATCACCACCTAGTTCTATTTCATATTAACCAAGTGAGTCAAACTCAACATCCCAAGCGTGACCCCCCCAAATGGATCAGAAACATAGCCCAGATTCCCCGAGCTGACCTTGAAGAACATAGCTCTCTCCACCGATCACCTCTCAACCAATGAACTCACCTCTCTGTATCACTCCAATCTGTCACTCACCCTGGACCAGCTTGCCCCATTGAAACAAAAAAAAAACACAGGGTTACTCCTTCCAGATCTTGGTTCACATTCGACATCAATTAAGAAAGAAGTCTTCTAAGAACTGCAGAAAGACCCTGTAGGTACAATTCCTCCATCGAGACCAAATCCTAGAAGCCCGCAGGTCTTACAAAAACAAATTAAAAATAAAAAGACAGCTTACTTCAGCTCGGCTCTAGACAATGGGAAAAATCGACCCAAAGAGCTTTTCAATATATATCATCAGGAACCAAACCTCAAAACCTTTGACATCCTCAACACTAGCTTCCAAAGAACGTTGCGACAACTTTGCCAACTTTTTCAATGAGAAAATTGCCAGGATAGATCTCTCGCTTGGCTCAAAGCTCTCCCCCTCCATTGTGAACTTAGCGTCTAATAGCCAGTAGAGTGATGCCTTGATGCCCACAAAATACTGGTCCTCCTTCATCCCCATCCAGGAAGAAGACAGTTAAATTAATCTCAAATGTTAAATCCTCATCACACGCTCTCAAACAGCTTCCCACGCATCTGGTCAAAGACCTGAAGCTTGTCCTAGCCCCAGTATGGTGCAAGATCATGAACAGCTCTCTGAGCTCTGGAAGCGTTCCAGACTACCTCAAAGTAGGCCAAGTCACTCCTCTGTTGAAAAAGCAGGGGCTAGACACTGAGGACCTGAACAACTTCAGACCAGTCTCGAATCTACCCCTCCTTTCCAAAATCCTGGAAAGATGTCTACTCCCTCAGCTGACCCAACACCTCGACAATATCAATCTCCTTGACCCTCATCAATCAGGCTTCAGAAAAGGCTGTAGCACTGAAACCACAATACTCAATGTCATAGATGACCTCCTCAAATCACTGGACTCAGATCATTGCTGTCTTCTCATCCTTCTAGACCTATCGGCGGCATTCGATATAGTTGACCACAAATTGCTCAACAAGGCTCTGCAAGAAAGGGCTGGCCTATAGGAGACGGTCCTACATTGGTTCTCTTCCTTCCTCCACAACCGTTCACAAAAAATCTAAATTAAAAACTTTGAGTCCGACCTCCACCCAGTCATCAGAGGTGTCCCCCAAGGATCTGTGCTTTCCCCTCAGCTTTTCAACATTTACATGGAACCCCTCACCTCTCTACTCAGGAAATCCAACATCCCTTTTTACTTATATGCTGATGACATACAACTTTACCTGGAAACCACTTCCATTGATGACATCTAAAGACTTAACAATACGCTCAAGGAGGTGCAACTTTGGCTCACAAACAATCACCTGAAACTCACTCAAGAGAAAATGGAAGTGCTCCTCATCGCCAACAAAAACGACAACCCCCAAATTAAAGAATGGCTCAAAGCCATTGACGCCCTCAACGGCAACCTCGCCCTGGCGGATTCAGTAAAATCGCTTGGCATCACCCTAGACCCGAAACTGGACATGAAACATCATATTTTAAGATCGGCCAAAAGTGCCCTTCTCAACCCGAAACTACTTTACAAAAATCAAACCCTTCCTTCCCTCCAAGGACCTTCAACAAGCAACCCAAGCTCTGGTACTCTCTAGAATGGACTATGGGATTGCAACCCTAACTGGGACAGCAGTATCACACCTCGCCCCCTGAAGAAAACCTTCAACGCAGCAGTGAGGATGGTCACTGGAACCAGGAAATTCGAACACATCACTCCCGCCATCATAGAACTTAATTGGCTCCCAACTGAGCTGCGAGCTAGCTTCAGAACAGCCTGCATCACACACAAAGCCCTGCACCCAGGCAAACCCGAATACTTAGCTGCCAAACTCAAAAGGGCCGGCCAGTCCAGAAGCCTCAGGAGCTCCAACACCATGCTACTCATCCCGCTGAAAACACATAAGAAAAAAAACGCAACCAAAACATTTGCTGGAAACGCTCCTAAAATCTGGAACTCCATTACCCCACATCAGGACGACCCCCTCGTTTCCAAAATTCAAGATCTTACTCAAAGCCCTCTTCCTCGAACGATCACATGGGAACAGATGAACAATAGTTACTTACCTGTAATCTGTGGTTCTCCAGTATTGTTGTCTTTCATAGATTCACATGCCCGAATCATTCCCCGTGGGAGTTCCACGGTACATAAAAAAGCAATAATATGCCATAATAACATAGAAAAAAACAGCTAATAACCAACCAGGAAGTAACGTAGCCCAAGCTACAGGAGAAAAAATTTCCACACTCATGACTATCCTAGTCATTTTGTATAGTCCAAACTGCAGCCAATCAGGCGACAGCACCCACCAGAAAGTTCTCCCCAGAGGCTCAGGCTCTCAGATTTTCTCGCACAGGAGTGATGGTAAACCAATCTAGCCTCTGAGGGGAGGTGGGCGAGTTGCATGTGAATCTATGAAAGACACCAATACTGGAGAACCACAGATTACAGGTAAGTAACAAATGGAATATGCTACTTACCAGTATGCATCTGTTCTTGGCATAGAGGGCTGCAGAGTGGTACATTTATGAATAGATCGCCATCTGGTGTTGGGCTCGAATGATTGCACTTGCTTTTCTCTTGGAGAAGTCTTTTGTCGTCACAAGACTGGTGACTCCTCCTTTGGGTGCTAGTGCGCATGGGCATCGGCTCCATCCTTAAATTATTTTGCCATAGTAGGGTTAAATGGAGTAGTATGATAGAATACAGATAGAAATGCCCATGTAAGTGTATCTAAATAAGATAGTGTTGGAACAGACACAGGTTTCCGGGGAGGCTGGGAGGGTATGTACCACTCTGCAGCCCTCTATGCCAAGAACAGATGCATACTGTTAAGTAGCATATTCAGTTCGAGGCATATGGGCTGCAGATTTTACATTTATGAATAGACTATACAGCAGTTATCTCCCTAGCGGTGGTCACCAGGGTCTGTTGCAACAGTCTGAAATAAAGTTTTTAGTACAGCTTGTCCCACTCTAGCCTGCTGTGTTGCCTGCACATCGACACAGTAGTGTTTGGTGAAGGTATGCGGTGTAACCCAGGTAGCTGCTTTGCATATGTCATCTAGAGGAATGTTTCCTAAGAATGCCATAGATGCTCCTAGTTTACGTGTAGAGTGAGCTCTAGGAGGAACAGTTAATGTCCTTTTAGCTTTTAAGTAGCATATTTGTATACATTTTACAATCCACCTGGCAATGCGATAGAGATAGAGATAGGATTGCCCTTATGTGTAGGAGAAAACGCTACAAATAGTTGTTTTGTCTTTCTGAAAGTTTGTGTTCTTTCTATGTAGTATAATATCGCCCTTTTGACATCTAATGTATGTAGGGCCCTTTCTGCTACCGTCTGTGGTTTTGGAAAGAAGACTGGTAGGTCCACTGGCTGATTGATGTGGAATGCTGAAATTACTTTAGGCAAGAATTTTGGGTTTGTTCTAAGAACCACTTTATTTTGGTGTAACTGCAGGAATGGTTCTTGTATAGTGAATGCTTGCAATTCACTTACTCTTCTGAGTGAAGTAATAGCTATAAGAAAAGCCACCTTCCATGTGAGGAATTGTATTTCACACCTATGCATAGGTTCGAAAGGTGGTCCCATTAGTCTGGTAAGTACTATGTTGAGATTCCAAACTGGGGAAGGAGGTAGTCTTGGTGGAAGGACTCTTGAGGCCTTCCATGAAAGCTTTTATTGCTGGCACTTTAAACAGGGAAAGATGTTGTCTGTTTTGCATGTACGCTGCTATAGCTGCAAGATATACTCTAATAGAGGTGTAAGCAAGGTTACATTGCTGCAAGTGTAGTAAATAGCAAATAATCTCTTTAGTGGATGCGTTTAGAGGGTTGATGTTGTTACTGTTACAGTATACAGCAAACATTTTCCACTTTGCTGCATAGCATGCTCTGGTGGTAGGACCTCTTGCTTGCTTAATGATTTCCATACAGTTTGGAGGTAAATCTAAGTATCCAAATTCTATGACCTCAGGAGCCAGATCGCTAGGTTCAATTGTTTGGGATCTGGGTGCATTATTTCTCCATGGTTCTGTGTAAGGTGAATGGGTAATATTTTTAACTTTTGATGTGGCACCTGTGAGAGTTGCAGTAGCGTGGTGAACCACGGCTGTCTTGCCCACGTGGGTGCTACTAGTATCATTGTCATTGAATGTTGTTGCAGTTTTCGAACCACTAATGGAATTAGTGGGAGAGGGGGGAAAGCGTAAGCAAATTTGTTGGACCAATTTATCCATAACGCATTGCCCTGGGACAGGTGGTGTGGGCACCTGGATGCGAAGTTTTGGCATTTTGCGTTCTGATGAGTGGCAAAGAGATCTATCTCTGGTTGTCCCCATCTTTGGAAAAATGGCTGCAGTATTTGGCTGTGCAGTTCCCGTTTGTGTATTTGTTCTGTCTGCTTAGGATGTCTGCTATCTGATTTTGAACTCCTGGTAGGTGTTCGACTAACAGATAGATCTTTTGAGGAATGGCCCATCTCCAAATGTCCTGCGCTAGTCTGGATAGTTGGAGAGAGTGTGTCCCCCCCTGTTTTTGAATATAACACATTGCAGTCATGTTGTCGGTTCTGATCAGGACTGCTTTGTTGAGGATTTGCATTTGAAAAGCTTTTAATGCTAGAAACACTGCTAGTAGTTCCAGATAATTGATGTGCAGTCTTTTTTGCTGTACACTCCATTTTCCCTGCACTGTATATTTCTCCACATGCGCTCCCCATCCGGTGAGCGTTGCATCCGCTGTTAGTATCACTTGTGGAATCGGTTCTAGGAACGACCGCCCCTTGGAAATGTTTGTTGTGTTCCACCACTTCAGAGAGCGATGTGTGCGGTCGTCTACCAACACCAGATCTGTAATCTGACCTTGAGCCCGATTCCACTGTGTTGCTAGGCATTCTTGCAGTGGACGCATTTGTAGTCTGGCATATGGTATTAGCAGTATGCAGGAGGACATCATCCCTAACAACTGCATGAACACTCGAGCTATTAGTGAGTGTTGTGGTTGAAATCTTTGGATCAACGTGATCATTGTTTGTATCCTGATTGGATTGGGGTATACTTTGGCTCTTTCTGTGTCTATAGTAGCCCCTAGATATTGTTGAACTTTGTTTGGTTGCAGGTAGGATTTTGTGTAGTTCACCGTGAACCCTAGCTGGTGCAGCAAGTGAATGGACTTTTGTGTGTTTTGAAGACATTCTTCTTGTGACTTGGCTTTTATTAGCCAATCGTCCAAGTAAGGGAAGACATGTATTTGTGGTCTTCTTAGGTGTGCTGCCACCACAGCTAGGCATTTTGTGAACACCCTTGGTGCTGTTGTGACCCCAAACGGAATGACTTTGAACTGATAATGTTGTCCTTCTACTACAAACCTGAGGTATTTTCTGTGGGCTTTGTGAATTGGGATGTGAAGGTAAGCGTCTTTCAGATCCAGTGTAGAAAGAAAGTCCCCTTTCTTCAGTAAAGGAAGTACTTGTTGGAGCGTGACCATGTGGAAATGTTCCGAATTTATGTAAGCATTGAGAGGTCTGAGGTCTAAAATTGGTCTTAGAGACCAGTCTTTTTTGGGAATTAGGAAGTATAGAGAGTATACTCCTGTCCCTTGCTGATGTTTTGGAACCTTCTCTATAGCATGCTTTTGTAGCAGTGATAGTACTTCTTGTTTTAACAATGTTAGATGATCTTGACTCATTGGACGCTGTCTGGGGGGGGATGTTTGGTGGGGTAGCTGTGAGTTCTAGGCAATAACCATGTTGGATAATTTGTCTCACCCACTTGTCTAATGTGATGTTTTCCCAGACAGGTAGGAACTGTGATAGACGTCCCCCGACTGGTGTTATATGGTCTGGGGGGAGCTGTATGAAGTCACTGTTTTGGGGTTGGGGAGTTGCGGTTGTTACTTCCGCGACCTTTAACCTGGTTGTTGTTACCTCTGTAACTGCCTCTTGAATTGCCTCTGGGTGATGTTGGCGTAAAAGAGGTAGATTGCTGGCTTGTGCCTGTATTCTTTGACCCGCCTCTATAGGTGGACCTACGAAAGGAACCCCTTTGAGTTGGCTGTTGTAATGCTCCCATTGATTTAGCCGTTTGTGTCTTTTTTCATCTTTTCTAAAGTCTCATCTGTACCCGAGCTGAAAAGTGTTTTTTGATCAAAAGGTTGGTTCAATAAGGATGTTTGTACTTCTTGTTTTAACCCCGAGACCCTAAGCCATGCATGTCTTCTTAACATGTTACTGGTGTTGATGGATCTTGCTGCAGTGTCTGCCGTGTCTAAGGCGCATTTAATGGAAGTGTTTGTTATTATCTTCCCTTCTTGTATGAGCTGGTCTGCCCTCTTTTGATGTTCCTTAGGGAGATGTGTAATGAGTTTTTCTAACTCATCATAATGCGCTCTATCATAGTGTGCAAGTAGCGCTTGTGTATTAGCTATGCGCCAGCTGTTTGCTGCTTGGGATGCTACTCTTTTACCCGATGCATCTATTAACTTGGACTCCTTATCAGGAGGAGGAGCTTCTCCTGTAGATAATGAGTTTGCTCTTTTACGAGCGTTTGTGACTACAAGCTAGTCCAGAGGTACCTGTCCCTTGATAAATATTGGGTCATTTGGGGCTGCCTTATATTTTTTATCAATTCTTGGGTTTAATACCCTAGCCCTCACAGGGTCTTTGAATATGTCTGCTGTGTGATTGAGAAGACCCTTCAGCAAAGGTAGTGTTCCTGATGTTCTTTGTGCAGCCGGTAGCATTTCTAAAAGGAAATCCTCTATTTGAGGTTCTGCGTGTAAATCTTAACCCTTTGGTATTTTGCTTCCCTATTAATCAGCTGTGCAAACCCTGTATTATCATCAGGTGGTGAAGGTTTTGAGGGGTATAATTCTGGGTCGTTATCCTCATCTGACCCTGCATTATAATTCTCCCATGGGTCTGCTTCATCTGTGACAGTGTTGTCATCCCCATGAAGTTCTCCCTCCCCTGTATCACTGTCTACATCTGTTTGAGGTGTAGATGGTCTTGGTGTAGAAGGTGGCATAGTGTGAGGAAGAGGAGAAGAGGGTGTGTCTCTAGGTCGAGGAGAAAGGGGAGGAGCTTTATTTGTCCCCATTGCTCTCTTTTTAGAAGGAAGAGTTTTGTCATCTAGCTGTTCATTCTTCCTCATTTTAGGTAATTGTCACCACTTTGCCAGTTTGCGGATCGATAAAACAGAGTCTTTTGTTTTGGATCTGTCTGCTGCTCCTGTGTCGGTACCGAAGTCTTTGGTTCCGAAAGGTGCCTTTGCTTCTGACCGTCAATGTTCTGTGTTTTCGGCACCGAGAATTTGCTCGATTCCGATTTTTTCGGTGTCGAGTGAGTCTTCGACGTCGAAGCATGTTTCGGTTTCGACATGGAATGTTTCGACTGAGAGCTTTCCTTTGTATGGAGCTTCGGTGTCGATGTCGATGTCGACCGTTTCTCAGATCCGACATGGTGGGAGGCAGAGTGTTTCGGTTTCGTTGCCGGGCCGGAAGGCTAGGCGTCGGAAACTTTCTTAGATAGTCTGACCGGGCTCGAAGGCGGGGTCGGTACCACACTGGGTCGGTTTTTTGGCAAGGGGACGTCGTCACTCACGGTTTGTTGAGCGTCGATTTCTTCGACATCAGACTCGTCCACTTCAGACCCCGAATCGTCCTCATATTCCTCTTCTTCTTCGGGGTGCTGGGCCTCGAACAGCTCCGGGATTGCCTCCAACTGCATTCTCAATACCTCGTGTCTTCGGGCTCGACGGTTTCTAATCGTCGACTTGGAGGAGAATGCTGCGCAGGCTTCGCAGTCCCTGGATTCGTGTTCAGGTGATAGGCAAAGATTGCACACCTCGTGTAGGTCCTTGTGTGGGAACTTAGCACCACACGTTGGACATTTTATAAATGGAGTCCTTTCCATGGACTCCGGGCTGGACTACGTCGAGAAAGGCCTCCCGGTCTCGTCGACATAGAAGAAAATGTTTATTGTTGGAGTCGAAACGCGTCGGAATGGAAATGAAATCGCGTTCAATAACAATACCGTCGAATTGGAAAGGGAATACGCGCCGAAATATCACTTTTTCTCGAAGTCGATCCGGAGCGCTTCGATCCTCATCCGAACCCGATGGCGGAAAAAAACAATCTAAGGATGGAGCCGATGCCCATGCGCACTAGCACCCAAAGGAGGAGTCACCAGTCTTGTGACGACAAAAGACTTCTCCAAGAGAAAAACAAGTGCAATCATCCGAGCCCAACACCAGATGGCGATCTATTCATAAATGTACCATCTGCAGCCCATATGCCTCGAGCATGCTACTTACCAGTATGCATCTGTTCTTGGCATGTAGGGCTGCTGACATTCATATCTTGTGCATAGATCGCCGCCTAGTGTTGGGTTCGGATGATTGCACATTGGTGTCCTGGAAGAGTCTTTGAAGTATCACGAGATAGGTGGCTCCTCCCCTGGACTACAGTGCGCATGGGCATCCCCTCCATCCTCAGACTGTTTTTCGCCATTGTGGCAGAGATGGAGTGTAATGCAGTGAGCGATGTCCATGCTACAGAGTAATTCTGAATGCTACAGCTGCTACAAGCGCCGGGGAGGAGGGTGGGCGATATGAATGTCAGCAGCCCTACATGCCAAGAACAGATGCATACTGGTAAGTAGCGTAATCGGTTCGAGGCATGTGGGCTGCTGAATTCATATCTTGTGCATAGATTACATAGCAGTCCCTCCAGTTAGCGGTGGCTGCCCGTGCCAGCTGCAGCAGTCTGAAAAAGAGTTCTGAGAACAGCCTGTCCTACAGTTGCCTGCTGTTTAGAATGCACATCTACGCAGTAGTGTTTCATAAATGTATGTGTGGTGGACCATGTGGCTGCCTTACATATCTCTTCTAAAGGAATATTCCCTAGGAAAGCCATGGACGCTCCTAACTTACGTGTGGGGTGTGCTCTTGGTGGAATGGTTAGTGTGCGTTTAGCCTTAGCATAGCAAATCTGTATACACTTAATGATCCACCTGGCTATTCCTGCTTTGGAAATGGGGTTGCCTTTGTGTGGAGGAGAAAAGGCAACAAAAAGCTGTTTTGTGTTTCTAAAATCCTTTGTCCTATCTATATAGTACATTAGAGCCCTTTTGACATCTAACGTGTGTAGGGATCTTTCTGCGACATTTTCTGGATTAGGAAAGAAAACTGGCAGTTCTATGGTTTGGTTCATGTGGAACTGCGAAATCACCTTAGGCATAAATGTAGGGTTGGTGCGTAGCACAACTCTATTTGCGTGGACCTGTATGAACGGCTCTTGAATGGTTAGTGCCTGGAGTTCACTAACTCTCCTCAATGAGGTAATGGCTACTAGGAAAGCACCCTTCCAGGTTAGAAATTGAATGTCACAAGAGTGTAGAGGTTCAAAGGGTGGTCCCATCAATCTGGTGAGGACCACATTCAGGTTCCAGACTGGTGAAGGTGGGTGTCTGGGAGGGATTACTCTTTTTAGCCCCTCCAGAAAAGCTTTAATGGCAGGCACTCTGAATAGTGAGAGGTGCTGCCTGTTCTGAAGATAAGCTGCTATGGCGGATAAATGTATACAAATGGAACTGTACGCTAGATTACATCTGTATAAATGCAACAAATAACAGATAATGTTTTGAATAGATGCATCCAGTGGGTTAATGTCATTGTTGTTACAGTATATGACAAACCTTTTCCATTTAGCCGCATAGCATGCTCTGGTTGTGGGCCGTCTTGCGTCCTTGATGATATTCATACATTCTGGCGGCAAGTTGAGGTAGCCAAATTCTAGGACTTCAGGAGCCAGATCGCCAGGTTGAGCTGGTGCGGATCCGGATGCTGAATGTCGCCATGGCTCTGCGTCAAAAGCCTGGGTGCGAGGTGTAGCCTTTGATGCGGTACCACGGATAGTTCTAGAAACGTGGTGTACCATGGTTGGCGTGCCCACATTGGCGCAACCAGGATGAGTGTCATCGAGTGTTGTCTCAGTTTGCGTGCCACCAGCGGTATTAAAGGTGCTGGAGGAAAAGCGTACGCATATTTGCCTGACCAGTTCATCCATATCGCATTGCCCTGCGACAGTGGATGTGGGAACCTGCTGGCGAAGCTTTGGCATTTTGCTTTTTCCCTTGTGGCGAATAGGTCTATCTCTGGATGACCCCACTGTTGGAAGTACGGGTGGAGTACTGATGGATGCATCTCCCACTTGTGCATCTGGTGGCTGTGTCTGCTGAGCAGATCCGCCATCTGGTTGTCCTTGCCCGGGAGGTGTTCCGCCATGAGGAAGATGTTCCTCTGAATGGCCCACTTCCACATGCTCTGAGCCAGATGAGACAACTGTGGAGAGTGTTCCTCCCTGCTTCTGTATGTAGTACATGGCAGTCATGTTGTCCGTCCGGATCAACACGACCTTGTTGCACATGTGTACCTTGAAAGCTTTCATTGCCATGAAGATTGCCATCAGTTCCAGAAGGTTGATGTGCATCTTCTTTTGCTGAGCTGTCCATAGTCCCTGCACTGTGTAGTGGAGTACATGAGCTCCCCATCCCTGGAGAGATGCGTCTGCCGTCAGTATAATATGTGGCACAGGCTCCTGGAACGGTCAGCCCTTGCAAAGGTTTTGTGGGTTCCACCAATGCAGAGAGTTGTATGCCCGACCGCTCACCAACACTAGGTCTTTCAACTGTCCTTGAGCCTGATTACACTGACGTGCTAAGCACTCCTGAAGCGGACGCATGTGTAGTCTCGCGTGCGGGACTATGAAGATGCAGGAGGCCATCATGCCTATCAACTGCATGAACACTTTCGCTGGAAGCGAGTGTTGAGGTCTGAACTTTTGAATCAGCAATTGCATGCTGTGTATTCTCGCTGAATTTGGCGGAGCTTTGGCTGCCAGAGTGTTTATTGTTGCGCCCAGGTACTGTCGCACGTGGGCGGGCTTGAAGATGTGATTTTGGATAATTCAGTGAGAATCCCAGACTGTGAAGGAGATGAATGGTGTGGGACATGTTGCTGGCACACTGCTGGGCCGTCTTTGCTTGAATAAGCCAGTCGTCCAGATAAGGGTAGACATGTATGTGCTGTCTTTTGAGGTGTGCTGCTACCGTCGCCAGGCACTTTGTGAACACTCTGGGTGCTGTGGTTACTCCGAAAGGGAGAACTTTGAACTGATAATGTTGATGTTGAATAGTGAACCTGAGAAGCTGTCTGTGTGATGGGTGTATGGGTATATGGAAATACGCATCTTTTAGATCCAGTGTTGCGAGGAAGTCTCCCTGACTGAGTAACGGAAGAACCTGCTGTAAGGTGAGCATATGAAAGTGCTCTGACAGAATGTAACTGTTTAGAGGTCTGAGGTCCAGTATAGGTCTGAGAGACCCGTCCTCTTTGGGTATTAAAAAGTACAGAGAGTACACCCCTGACCCCTGCTCTTTTACAGGCACGAGCTCTATGGCCCCTTTTTGCAGCATGCTGATGACCTCCTGCTGCAATAAGTGTAAGTGCCCTGCGGACATAGGACGGTGTCTTGGTGGGATGTTGGGTGGAGTGGACGTTAATTCCAGGCAATACCCGTACTGTACAATGTCTCTCACCCACCTGTCTGTGGTGATGGACTTCCAGACTGGCAGGAATTGTTGTAGTCTCTCCCCTCCCCCCCCCCCCCTGACAGGTGTTATATGGTCAGGGGCAGTGACAGGGTGTCACTGTTTGGTATTGGCAGAGGATCTGGAACTGTTGTTACCTCTGCCTTTGATTTTTCCACGATATCCACCCCGGTTATTTTTATTGTAGGTGGATTGTGTCCCTCCCTTATTGTATTTTGTCTGTTGTGTTGACTGGCCTCTTGAGGGGTCTCTAGTATTGGAGCGACGAAAGGAGCCACCCCGAAACTGCTGTGACTGCAGAGCCCCCATAGACTTTGCAGTCTGTGTGTCTTTCTTAATTTTTTCAAGGGTGGTGTCAACCTCCGGTCCGAATAAGAAGTCTGGGTTAACTGGCTGATTGAGGATAGAAGTTTGTATTTCAGGTTTGAATCCTGAGATTCTTAGCCAGGCGTGTCTCCTTAACATAACGCTAGTGTTGATGGCCCTGGCTGCACTATCAGCTGCGTCTAAAGTGCACTTGATGGAAGCATTGGTTATTAGTTTCCCTTCCTGGATGAGTAGTTCTGCCCCTTCCTTATACTGATCAGGTAGGTGTTGCAACAGTGTCTCAAGGGTGTCATAATGGGACCTGTCGTATCTGGCCAAGAGTGCTTGAGTGTTGGCAATGCGCCAGATGTTAGCCACCTGCGCAGCCACTCTCTTTCCTGAAGTCTCCATAACTTTTGACTCTGTCAGGGGGAGGAGCATCACCTGTAGTCTGGGAGTTTGCTCTCTTACGTGCATTAGAAACAACTAATGAGTCCAATGGCAAATGTCCCCTTATATAAGTAGGGTCCGCAGGGGCTGGTCTATATTTTTTCTCACTCCTTGGGTTTAGCACCCTGGCTCTAGTGGGGTCTTTAAAAATGTCAGTAGCATGCTTAAGGACCCCTTTTAGCATGGGTAGGGTTTTGACTGTTCTTTCTGAAGTGGAAAAGGTGTCTACCAGAAAGTCCTCATCCACAGGGTCAGCATGTAGCTCGACATCATGATTACTGGCTGCCCTTTCAATAAGGGCGTTAAAGACAGTTGTGTCCTCAGTAGGAGATGTCTTCACACTGTACACATGAGTGTCAGGGCCAGTTTGCGGATCCCTAGGGTCAGAAGGGTCCGCCCATGGTTGGGCTTGATCATCGGGATCAGTGTCCACATGATAGAGGTCCTCCTCATGTTAATCATCCCCCGCATCAACATCTGAGTATGTTGGGGACAAAGTTTGAGGTTCCTGTCCATAGTGATGGAGGGGCTCCACAAGAGCTGGAGATGTGGGTGAAACCCTCTTTTTCTTCAGGGGAATCTTATATGATTCCATGGGTGTTTCTGGCATCAGTTTTCATTTGTATATGGACAGTCGACCAGTTTCTGAGTCGATGAATTGCCTCGGCTCCTGGCTTTCAGGCTCTTCTCCAGCCTCCATTTCCGTCGACACGTGTTTATTGGCGCCGAGAGCTTGTTTTGGCTCGAACATCTCCGGACGCACCGAGGGTGGCAACCCAAATTTGATAGGTGTTGACGCGGTCTGAACTTGTCCGACCAGCTTTGGCGTCGGGGCCTTCTTCGGCCCGCCTGCTGAAGCTTTATCCTTAATGCTTTGGAGAGACTCCGACACTTCCTTGGTTATGAATGGACTGGGGCGCGTCGACTCGACAGGGTCCTTGGAGCCAGTCTTCGACTTGTCCGTAGGCCTCGACCGAGGATCGATCCTGTCTTTCGGTTCGAGCCTTTTGAGTGAATCGACTCCCTTCGGCGCCGGCTTTGGTGGTTCGATGGCCTTGACCTTGGTCTTCGGCGCCCCAACCATCGGCTCGACGACCTTCTTGAGCTTTTCGGCATAGACAGCCATTTTCTTTTTCTTCGGCTCCGAGGCGTTTGAGGCCTTGGAGCCGACCAGAGGCACTTTCACTTTCAGTTGTGACAATGATGCTGTCGGTTTCGATTTCTTTGTATCGACCGATCGTGGTTTCGAAACCGAAGGCTCTTTAGAAATGTTAGAAGCCGGGCCTGTATGCGGGGCTGGAGAACGAGATTGTTGATCTTGGGTAAGGCCTAGTGGCGATCCCTCGACCCGAGCCTTATTGAGTGAGTCATCGACGGCCCCCGTATAGGTTGGGCCTAGCTCCTCGCCTGAGCTATCTTCTACGGCCCTTAAAGGCCTCCACGTCGTCTCCTACCTCATCGATGAAGTTTTCTTCCTCTTCTTGCACCTCTTAGTCTTTGGCATCGTACTCAGAGTCATGTTCCAAAGCCAGAGCGGAGCAGTATTCCTGATCCTCCAGATCAACGACCTCTTAGTCTTCGGTCCCGAAGATGTTCACCGGAACAGGCGCTGACTTCTTCGACTCCAATCTAGCCGCGCGTCGAATCTTAAGAGTGTTCTTCGATCTGAACCGGAAGCAGGCCATGCAGTTGGCCTAGTTGTGGTCTGGGGACAGGCACTTATTGCACACCGGGTGGACATCGATGTGCGGGTATTTTGCATTGCAAAGGGGACACCTCTTGAACGGACTTCTTTCCATTTGAGATCGAAGTTCGGGTCGATTTGGAAAGAAAGAGTTGTAGAGTCCTCAATGTCCTCTCGAAACAAAGTAACCGATACCGAACGAAACGATACCGACGCTGTCGAAAGCCTTTTGGCTTTGTAGAAAGTTTCCCTAACTTGAGCTCAGATAGTAACATCCGAACCCAATGGCGGAAAAAAACAATCTGAGTATGGCGGGGATGCCCATGCGCACTGTAGTCCAGGGGAGGAGCCACCTATCTCGTGATACTTCGATGACTCTTCCAGGACAACAATGTGCAATCATCCGGACCCAACACTAGGCGGCTATCTATGCACAAGATATGAATTCAGCAGCCCACATGCCTCGAACGTATTGTTCTTGTCCAGTATTGGGGTGTCTTTCATAGATTCACATGCCTGAATCAGAGTAGATAGCAGTAAACATTCATGCTTGGAAGACGCTATTTGTACCATCAGTTTGTACATATGAAAAACACAATCATGTAATAAATGTCTCATTTCTAAGCCTAAAAATTTGCAGTTACATGAGAATGCACATAATCAGCATGAATAAGCGTCTGAAAAGCAGTAAGAGGAGGAGGGAAACAGAGGCTCACCTTATCTGAAAAGATTACGCAGAACTGCTTGACCCACTGAAGCATCAGTCTCGCTGGCTGCATCCAAACAATAGTGCTTGGTGAAAGTATGCCTGCTGGCCCAGGTTGCTGCTCTGCAGATGTGCTGCAGAGGAACCCCAGCGAGAAGAGCAGTTGAGGAAGACATGGCTCTCGTAGAGTGAGCCCTTGGAGCTGCCTGCAAAGGTCTTCCTGCTTGTATATGGCAAAAGTCAATAGCTGCAGAGATCCATCTTGCTATTGTTGGTTTAGACACTGCATGCCCTTGTCAAATTTTTCCATAAGCGACAAACAATTGATCAGATTTGCGTATTGTAGAGGTCCTTTGTAAATAGAACTTTAAACACCTCTTGATGTCTAGTGTATGAAATACCCTTTCCGCAGGGGATTGTGGGTTAGGAAAAAATTTCCTTAAGATGACTGGCTCGTTTACGTGAAAGTCCGAAGGCACCTTAGGCATGAATTTTGGGTTTGTGCGGAGCACTACTGAATTAGACGTTAACTGCAAGAAAGGTGGATGGACCGTGAAAGCCTGGACATCACAGACTCTTCTAGATGAAGTCAAAGCCAACAAAAGCGATACTTTCCAATTCTGTGAATTGGTTCAAAAGGGTGGAGCATGAGCTGCGCTAACACTATATTGAGATGCCACAATGGCGGTGGATGACGTACCGGAGGAAACATTCTGAATAATCCTTTAAAGAATTGCTGTATTATTCTTGCAGAGTAAAGTGAAGTGGACCCATCCTGACGATACCTTGAAATGGCTGCTAGGAAAACCTTTAGAGTTGCGTGAGATAATCCCGATTTTGCCAGATGTAAGAAAAAAGGCAATATCTGATCTGGCCTTGCTTGAAAAAGGATGAATCCCAGCCGAGGGAACCCAGATACAGAATCTCTTCCATTTAAGTCTGTATGTTTTTATTAGTAGCAGGTGCTCTTGCTTTGGCTAGTATCTCCTTGCATTCTGCAGAGATATTCAGATGGGCGAATTCAAGGTACTCCGGCACAAAGCTGCTAATTTCAGAGAAGCCGGATCCGGACGGTAAATCTGACCATCCTGGATGGAGAAGAGATCCGGTATTGGTCGAAACTGAATTGGTTCGCACTCCGATAGGAGGAGGAGCTCGGTGAACCAGTATTGGGGAGGCCACCTGGGGGCAATGAGAATCGGGCGACTGTTCTTTTTTCATCTTCCGGAAAACGGTATCGGAGGAAAGGCGTAAGCATATATTTGAGACCAGTTGATCGAAAACGCATTCCCCCGAGAGTCCTTGTGGGGACGCCAGCTTGCAAAGAACAAACATTTGCTGTTCTTCTTGGTCGCAAAGAGGTCTAGATCTGGATGGCCCCACTGTTGAAAAATGCGATCCACCGTTGGTTGATGAAATTCCCATTTGTGGGTGGACACCGTTGTCCTGCTGAGAGTGTCCGCAAGAACGTTTGCCATTCCCGGTACATGGACCGCCAAAAGATTGATTCTGTGTCGTATTGCCCATGCCCATATATCTTGGGCTTCCTGAGACAGAAGAGCCGACCTTGTTTCTCCCTGTTTGTTCAAATAATGCATGCTTGTAGTATTGTCTGTGCGAACCACTGGGGCCCTTGAACGATTGCGCGAAAGGACTTGAGGGCTAGGAAGATAGCTCTTAGCTCCAATAGATTGATGTGCCAGACCTTCTGTTGAGGGCTCCATCTCCCGCTGACCGTCAGCCCTTGAAGATGTGCTCCCCAACCTTCTAGGAATGAGTCTGCGGCGATTGTGAAGTTTGGTTCGTCTTGGAGGAACGCACAAACCCTGTTGTACATTTCTCTTTTGAATCCACCAGAGAAGACCACCTCGGATGCGAGGAGTGATTCGGATGAGATCTTGGAATGAGCCGGAGACCTGCAGCCATTGCAGGTTGAGTTCTTCTTGAAGAGGCCTCATCCTGAGACAGCAATTCGGTATCAAAGGAATGCAAGAAGAAATCATCCCCAGAAAAGACTTGAACTGTCGGACTGAAACTGACTTTCTTGAGTGTAAAATCCGAGCCATGTCCTGTATTCTTTCTTGTCTCTCGTCCGATACGAAAGCTCGGACCAGTTGTGTGGCCAAGGTTGCTCCCAAGAAAGCTTCTCTTTGGGACGGTTCTAGCTGTGACTTGCTGAAATTGATGGAGACCCAGTGATTGGAAGAGAGACAGACACCTTTGGATAAAGCAATCGTCTAAGTAGGGAAATATTTGTATTCCCTCCAGCCGAAGGTGTGCTGCTACTGGAGCCAGGCCCTTCGTAAACACCCTGGGTGCCGTAGCAGCCCAAAGGGGAGGACCTTGAACTGAAAATCCCTGCCAACCACCCTGAAACGCAGGAACTTCCTGTGACGGGGTAAAATGGGGATGTGGAAATACGCATCTTGGAGGTCCAAGGTGGCCATGTATTCTCCCGCCGAAAGATGCAGCAGTATTTCTTGGAGTGATAGCATCTAAAACGTTAGCTTTCTCAAGTACTTGTTGAGGGCACGAAGATCCAGAATTGGACGCCATTCCCCAGACTTTTTTATTAGATATTATCAGGAGTAAAATCCTGCTCCTCTCTGAACCTGAGGGACTATTTTGATTGCTCCTTTTTTTAACATCAAATTAATCTGGGAAAACAACTCTTTCAGATGAGCTGGGCCCCTTGTGGGAACATTTGGATTAAACTTTTCGAATTCAAGGGCATGGCCTTTGACCACAATGTCCAAGACCCACCTGTCTGACGTTATGCAGGACCATTTTGAGATCTTTCCTCCAATTTTTATGTGAGACTGCGGCAGTAGCAGTGGCAGGTGATGAAACTCATTGTCTTTTATCCTTTCCGTGGTAGGCAAGCTTTCTTTTGTTTTGGGAATAATTAGTATTGCACTGGCCTTCAGATTTGTAACGTTGGGTCTGGTAACGTTGATTCCCTTGCCGGTTGGAGGATTGCTGATTATCACGTCCTCTCGCACCTCGGAAGGGCGGCTTCTGAAATTGTAAGGTGCCAAGGGACCTGGCTGTCTGTGTCCTTTTTGATTGTCTGCAAGGCTTCCTCTACTTGCGGGCCAAACAAAAATTCCCCGTCGTAAGGCATGTCTAATACCTTAGGTTGTACCTCCTGGCAGAACGAAGTCGCTCTTAGCCATCCTTTCCTGCGCATAACAGCAGCTTCTGCTAACTGCCTGAATCCAGTCGAAGCCACATCAACTGCAGAGTCAATCATCTCAGCCGAGATTCTCTCACCCTCCTGCAGTATTTTCAGAGCTTCTGTCTTGGGGGGTCTGGAAGCATGTTGATATATATTGCGAGATGTCAGACCACATTTGCCGGTCATATCTGCCCAGAATAGCTAATGAGTTAGCAGCCCGGACTGTAGTTGCTGCCATTGTAGACACAGGCTTCCCAATAGCATCTAGACACCTGCCGTCTTATCCGGCGGGGCTGCAATTGGAGAGGAAGGATTCCTAGATCGCTTCTGTGCAGCCTGTATGATCACCGAATCCAATTTCGGGTGTCCTATAAGGCAAGCTGGGGACTTTTCAGGAGCCTTATATTTTTTATCTATCCTCTGCAGTTCTGGAGGGATAGAAGCAGCAGTGGGCATCACTTTAATTCCCTCTTTCCAGATGATATCAATGATAGGTATTGACTTAGTCTGCTTCCTTGGCTGGTCCTTGAAATCATAGAGGGAGCATTCCTGCTGTGTAGTCTCCATGTCAATATGGAAGTGTTTTGTAGCTCTTTCCATAAGAAGATAGAATCCTCCAACATCTACTGGAGGTGAATCAGCGGTAACCGGAGGTGAAGGTGAAGGTGTTTGGACCCGATAATCGTCCCACTCCAACATCAAGGATCTGTCATCTACTTCACCTTTTTCTCTCTCTTCTTCGTCAGAAGATTGGTGTTCTTCAGGCTGATGGGAAGCTACAGGCAGAGGAGACCTTGGAGAACTGAAATCCAAGGTGTAGGAGGCACAGAGTCCGCTGGCTCAGACGGTGGAAAATGCCTGTAATAGTCATTTAGCATGTGCTGTAGATTTGTTAGCAATGCTACTGGCATCTGAGCTGAGGGGACATTAGTAACGGTTGATGTTACATGCTCAGGCGAATGTTGGCCCTCTTGATAGTCTTCTTCTTGGTATTTGATGTGCAATTCCAAAGGACTTGTAGCTGTCCCAAACCTTTCATCCAGGTCAGAATCCTCCTCACTATCCTCAGAGTCCAGCAACTTGTCAGGGACCTGTAGGGGTACTGTTTGAGGTGACAGGCGTAGAGGAGAAAAAGGTTCTAGAACAGAACCGCATCTCTGAAGCAAGGATAGCTTTGGTGTTGACGTGAAAGCCTCAGACTGTGACCAAATCTGCATGGTGGTACATGTAGACAATTGCGGGGGCTTGGATCCTGACAATGATAAGGTAGTCATCGGCGACTGAGTGGTCTTCGTCGACGACGGTGTCGACGACGGTGTCTTAGTCGACGACGATGTCGTCGAAGGTGCAGGAGTCGACGACGGGATGTTCGTCGACGACAATGGAGCAACCGTCGACGGTGGCGTCGACGAAGCTATTGTTGAAGGAATCGTCTTCAGCTTGGCCGCCGACGGGGAGCTGACTATGGCAGATGAAGATTCTCTCGTCAATGAGATAGGCCTGACAGAGACATAGACCATCGTCGACGGAGAAGACGCGGTCGACATTATCATCTCAGGCTTAGGCGAAGAGAAAGTTACAGTAGACGTAGATGTTGCGTCGACGGGAATCTTAGTCGACGACAGGGTCTTCTTCTGAGGTAAAGTCTTCTTAGAAGTTGTCTTTTGAGGTAAAGTTTTGGTTGTTCTTCTCAGGGGTGTGGATGGCACAAGTTTGCTCTTAGTAGGGGGAGTAGCCTTAGAAGTGGAAGGCCTCTCAGACCCCTTAGAAGATTGTTGCTTCTTTACAATCTTGTCCCCAGGAGAAGATAACACCTCTTCAGCAGCTCTCTTCCTAGAAACTGCAGTAGATCCAGAGGCAATACTGCCTACCTCAGAAGCAGGATTATCTTGATCCTTGAGCTTTTGTAGCCACAAAAGCAAGTGGACCTCTCTGTCCCGGAGCGTCTTCTGAGTGAAGGTCCTACATATCTTGCAGTCCTTCACCTGATGGTCAGGGTACAGGCAGTAAATGCACTTCTTGTGGGGATCTTCTTTGAAAAGACGGAGCTTACCACAAGAGTCACAAGGCCTGAATAAAGATTTCTTAGATGAAGACATCTTCAAATCCAGATTCTTGAAGGAAAAAAAGAGAAGTACTGAGCAGAGCTCAGGTAGACTCCCTTCACACGACGTGCGGTAGAAAATCTGAGAGCCTGAGCCTCTGGGGAGAACTTTCTGGTGGGTGCTGTCGCCTAATTGGCTGCAGTTTGGACTATACAAAATGACTAGAATAGTTATGAGTGTGGAAGTTTTTTCTCCTGTAGCTTGGGCTACTTTACTTCCCGGTTGGTTATTAGCTGTTTTTTTCTATGTTATTATGGCATATTATTGCTTTTTTATGTACTGTGGGACTCCCACTCCGATGACGGGAAAAGATTGTTTTCTTTTAAAATATTTCTAAATCATGTTTTGTAAAATGTTTTACTTTTATGATTCTTCTCTGAATCGAATAAAGTTTTTGAATCGAATCGATTCAGGCATGTGAATCTATGAAAGACACCCCAATACTGGAGAAAGCAGATGACACCGTCCCGAACCAAGAAACCATTCTGAACATTGAATCCGCTCAGAGACTTGTTCGATTTGTTCTACCCCCTCCCCACTTCCCACTTCCCCCTTCCCTTCTATGTGCGTTCGTTACACAGCCACAACCCTCATGTTATTTCAATTATCTGTACCTCTTTTTGCTCTCAATGTACTTGTTGTGAAGCTCTCTGATACTCTTGGGTCCAGTTAGTATATATATGTATAATAAATAGGTTAGATTATGGTAACTCTCTTCTGCTTGCCATAAATGAGTGCCATATCAGGAAATTACAAGTTGTTCAAAACACTGCTGCTCGTCTGATTCTGGGCCTACCAAGACAATCCCCTTCCCTGCCATGCCTAAACAGTCTACATTGGCTCCCTGTAAAAAAAAAAAAAGAGCCAATTTTAAAACCATGTGTTAGGTTCATAAACATATGTACGGCACAGGACCAAAATACTGGAACCGAAAATTGACATGGTACCGGCCTGGTCGAGAATTGAGATCAAGCTCTAAGTTCCAGCTCACGCCATTTAGAGTTCAAACAGCTAGAAATGGCGGATGTGCTTTCTTCTACATGGCACCATCTTTGTGGAACAAACTTCCTTTAAACATACGTACAACCATCGAACACATGAGTTTCCGAAAGTTGTTGAAAACATGGCACTTTTAGTTAGGCCCCCACTTCCAGGATCATTTACTTTCCTTTCTGGGATTGTCCGCATGTGCCATGAGACTCCCTCTTGGGATGTGATATGTCTGCGCAATATAAATATCCAGACTAGACTAGAGCTATACAAACTCCTAAAATAAAATAAATAAAAGGTTTGGCGGCAAGCTAGGCAAACCTACCAAACCCAGACATTTCTAAAACTAGACCCCCGGGAGAGTCCAGGGAGGTGTGGTCTGCATGGATCCCCCAATGTTTTCTAACCCAGAATCCCCTGCAAACCTCAAATTTAGCACAAACAAAATGGATCACATGTTTCTAACATTTGTGTGTGGTTTCAGCATGCCAGCACAAATTTCTTCACACTCAGCATTCCACTCTGTTGCTCGATAAAAATTATACCTCACTTGTCTGGGTGCTCAAATTGGAGTCAGCCTAAAAACTTATAATGGGCTTTCTGGGGCCCCTTGAGGCAGATCTGGGGTAAAAACCTCCACCTTCCTCCCCGGGGGGTGGCGGGGAAGGAAGACTGTCCTTTGTGGATTTTTGGAGAGTGGGGCATTTGCATGCCCATTTTGGGCAGCTCCCACCCCTTTCTTTACAAAACAAATAATCCCTGTGGCCTACTGGGTTTTCTGCCTCTCTGAGGCTGAGATCAGGGGGCTATTGCCCCCATATGCCCCCAAGGAGGGGCAGAAAGACCAATCTGGATAAAGGATATGGGGGTAAGGGGGCAAAAGCCCTTGACCAAGGGTAAGATTCCCCCCCTCCCTAGTGCCTAACAGAGTGAATCTCTGCTCGGGGTTCGCCCTCCTATGGTGATCGCCAAGCAGGGATCCACTAGGGAAGGTTACCATTGGAAAGGGGTGATGCTCCCCATTTAAATGGTACCTCTCCCATCTGCCTAGGTTCTCGGGTGAGATAGCCCCACGAGCATGTAGGCAATGAAGGTGAAAGGAACCAATCATCTCATTTCACTTTCAGTGTAATGATGTTGGCGCGCATTGTGCACCTTTCGTCATTACACTAAAAAAAATGCCTACGGAGGTTGGGGAAAGCTTTTCCCTAGCTCCGAGGGATTTGGCGGTCAGGTGCAGAGGACGGAATGGTTCCGTCCTCAGCACACAAGCACTGTGGCGCATTATGGAATCATTTAGTCATGCACACACAAGAGGTTTAATCTCATAGTTGCAAGGGAAACCCTGCCACTCACCATCGAGAACTGGGGCCAACATGTAATTAACTACACAGCCATTGAAATGGTAATTAAAAAGAAACTGTACCTCCACTAACTTGTACTGGCTATGGAGCTCTCCAGGCAAGGGCCTTCCATGATTCCCTAATAACATCTCAAATAAATCAATCAAGCAAACCTCATCTTCAAGAAGTCTTGGGAAAACACTCTATAAATATTATGGGCAAGTCAGGGGCCACTCCCAATTAGAAACCTGAACCCGGCCTGGAAAATAACTGAAATCATCACATGCTGCAGGAAACAAATATCTATTACAAAAATTAGGGGTCCTATTAAAATAGGAGGAAAAAAAAATCTTTTAAACTATTGATATTTTTCTAGGGTTTTTACAGCCAGTATAAATTTCACTCTCTTGTATCAGCTTTTCCTTACCTTTTCTGATCCCTTCATTGGGAGAGCTTTGTTCCATAAGAAATCATAAGCGCTACGGATGGCTGGTCAGTTACTTACATAACTTCTTTGGTGTCCTCCATAGCAGGACTGCGAGGGTTAGGTCTGTCTAATCCCAACTGGATAACTTCTTGGACAATATCCTTCAACTTCATGGGATACTTGTACTGACCCAGAGAGATGGACCGCTCAAGTTCATAATCCAAGAAACTGTAAAGACAAATGGCAAAGAAATTGTGTTGTGATTCAAATATCCAGGTGCAATGTGCCCCTTGACAGAGTTTCTGCAGATTGTTTCTATATAAAATGTCAATGATTGTATGTGGTAAAAACACATTGGGATATCCTATTGACATATGATATGTCCTCCGTCCCACCTCCTTAAATGCGCTAGGTTGTTCAAATTTTCGTTCGAATTTTACAATGATCATGTAAAAAGTCAAGTCAAGTTTAAATTTGTATAGCGCACTACTCACCCAGAGGGTCTCAAGGCGCTTGAGGGAGGGGGGGGGGGGAGCTTTACTTATCAAATATCCAAGTTTTTAGTTGTTTCCTGAAGGAGAGGTGGTTCTTTGTGAGGCGGAGGTGGGTGGGGAGGGAATTCCAGGTCTTGGCCGCTAAGTAGGAGAAGGATCTTCCTCCCATGGTGGATCTTTGGATGCGTGGAATTGCGGCGAGGGCTTGATTGGACGATCGAAGTTGGCGGGTGGGGGTGTAGAAGGACAGGCGCGTGTTGAGGTATTCGGGTCGTAGAGGGCTTTGTGTGCGTGGGTGAGGAGGCGGAACGTTATTCTCTTGTTGACGGGGAGCCAGTGGAGGTCTCTCAGGTGACCGGAAATGTGAGCTTGGCGGGGGCTGTCTAGGATGAGTCTGGCTGAGGCGTTTTGGATGCGTTGGAGTTTTTTCTGTCGTTTGGCTGTGGTTTCGGCGTAAAGGGTGTTTCCGTAGTCTAGTCGGCTTGTGACCAGTGCATGGGTGACCGTCTTTCTTGTTTCGGTAGGGATCCAAAGGAAGATTTTGTTGAGCATACGTAGGATGTTGAAGCATGATGATGAGACGGCGTTGACTTGTCAGGTCATCGAGAGGGAGGAGTCCAGGATGAAGCCCAGGTTACGTGCGTGGTCTGTTGGTATGGGTGTGGTTCCCAGGGCCGGTGGCCACCATGAATCGTCCCAGGCGGAGGGGGATGATCCTAAGATGAGGACTTCCGGTTTGTCTGAGTTAAGTTTTAAACGGCTGTTCTTCATCCACTCGGCTACTTCTTTCATCCCTTCGTGTAGGTTGGTTTTAGCGGTGTTTGGGTCTTTGGTGAGGGATAGGATCAGCTGAGTGTCGTCTGCGTAGGAGATAATGTTGAGGTTGTGTTGGCGCGCAATGGATGCGAGGGGACTCATGTATACGTTGAAGAGGGTGGGACTGAGTGAAGATCCTTGGGGTACGCCGCAGATGACTGATCTAAAAGGGGGGAGGCGGACTCTCTGGGTTCTTCCGGCGAGGAACGAGATTATCCAGTCCAATGCTTTTCCTTGTATTCCGACGTTGCTGAGGCGTTGTATGAGGGTGCTATGACAGACCGTGTCGAAGGCTGCGGAGAGGTCCAGTAGGATGAGGGCAGCAGTTTCTCCGTTGTGCAGTTGAGTTCGAATGTTGTCTGTTGCTGCGATGAGGGCGGTCTCGGTTCTGTGTTTGGCTCGGAAGCCGGACTGTGAAGGGTCGAGGGATTTGTTGGATTCGAGGAAGGCGGCGAGTTGACTGTTGACGGCTTTCTCAATGACTTTGGCAGGGAAAGGGAGGAGCGAAATGGGGCGGTAGTTCTTAAGTTCAGTGGGGTCTGCTGTAGGTTTCTTCAAGAGGGCGCAGAGTTCGGCGTGTTTCCAGCTTTCCAGGAAGGTGGCGGAGTTAAGGGAGCAGTTGATGACGTCACGGAGATGGGGTGCGATAATGGAGTCTGCTTTGTTGAAAATGTGGTGGGGACATGGGTCGGTTGGCGATCCTGAGTGAATGGTGTTCATCAGGCGGATGGTGTCTTCAGTGGTGATTGGGTTCCAGGCGTAAAGGTTGTTGGAGGGGGGTTTTAGATCCAAGGTACGTGGGGTGGGCTGGTCTCCAAAGCTGTTATGTAAGTCGGTGATTTTGTTGTGTAAGAACGAGGCTAGAGAGTCGCAGAGGTCTTGGGATGGAGTCTAGACCCTGGGCAAAACTTGACGTTGCCAAATGGACACAACTCCTTGAGGAGTCAGTCCCCAACCTTAGCTCATCCATTGAACTCGCAGATAGGGAATTCTCCTCCTGGATCACCAACTCCTTAGACCTGGCCCTTCCAAAAAAATCTCACCGTAAACTAAGGAAAAAAGCAACTTCCCCATGGTTCACCCAGGAACTTCGCCTTTTGAAAAAAGCCTGCAAGAGAGCAGAAAGAGTCTGGAGAAAAGACTTCAACTCCACCGACAAAAACGACTACAGATTGATGATCCTGAATTATAAAAAAGCTTTGAAAAACGCACAAACCTCTTTTTATAGCGAGAAAATCAGCCAGGCAGCAAACTCATCAAGGGAGACGTTCCTCACTTTGAAAAAGCTTCTCAAACCCCCTACCCCCCCAGATGCACGAGTCCCTACTATAGAACACTGCAATGAGTTAGCAAACTTCTTTGACTCTAAAATTCAAAACATACTTAAACAACTTCCGCCACTCTCCCCTTCAGACCCACTCCCCCTCCCCTCCTCCCATCAGCAAAGAAATGGCGTTGAACTTAGTAAATTCCAACCTATCAACGCGGAAACTCTGGGCTCTATACTACAAGCCCTCAAAAGCGGATCGCCTCACGACCCTGCCCCGCTGAGACATCTTAAACTTGTAGCCCCGAGCATTCTTCCTCTCATAATCAACCTCTTAAACACCTCTTTTGACTCCGGACTAGTGCCCACTAACTGGAAAAAAGCGGTAGTGAAAGCACTCATAAAAAAACCTAACCTTGACCCGGATAATTTGGCCAACTACAGACCTATATCTCTCCTCCCGGCCATTAGTAAACTAGCGGAAAAATACATAAACTCCCAGCTCTCTCTCTATCTGGAGTCCAATGAACTGCTTAAAACCTCGCAAACGGGCTTCCGCCCGGGCCAAGGGACAGAAACAGCTATGGTGGCGGTGGTCGAAGAAGCCAGGAAGATCATCGATGCAGGAGGATCAGTGGCAGTGATCCTCCTGGACCTTAGCGCAGCTTTCGACACCGTCAACCATAGCATTCTTGCCCAACGCCTAGCAGATCTTGCCATTAAAGGGACAGCCCTTGAGTGGCTAAAATCCTTCCTTCACAATCGCTCCTTCCAGGTAGCAGACGGAGACTGCATCTCCAAGGAAACCCCGATACGTTGCGGAGTGCCTCAGGGCTCCTCTCTGAGCCCGACACTCTTCAACGTATATATGGCACCTCTGGAACAAATTGTCGTCCCCTATGGCATCAAACTCCTGACCTACGCGGACGACACACAGTTGGTCGTTTCCCTAAGCCAGTCAGAACCCCCCTCCATAGATCTGTATTCCTGCCTGGAGGACATCGTCAGTTGGATGAGCAGCTCCCATTTAAAGCTCAATGGGGAAAAAACAGAGCTTATGGTTTTAGGCAACCAGTCCCTTTTTCGCCCGGAATCCTTATGGCCGCCCAGCATGGGCCCACCTCCAACCCCTAAAACCGATATCAAAAGCTTAGGGATCTGGCTGGATAATAAACTCACTCTCAGCACCCAGGCCAAGAAAACTGCGGGAACTTGCTTCGGCTTGATCCGGTCCATCCGCAAAATCCTCCCTATCCTTCCCTTCCAGTCTAGAAAACTGGTCATCCAGGGCCTCATACTGTCCAGATTGGACTACGGAAATGCCCTATACCTTGGATCCCCAAAAAAAGTCATCTCCAAACTCCAGGTGGTGCAAAATGCTGCGGCACGAATTCTTACCGGCACCAAAAAGCGCTGCTCTGCCAAGCCCGCACTCAAAGAACTACATTGGCTCCCGGTGGAACAGAGAGTGCACTTCAAGGCTATGTGCCTAACCCATAAAATCCTGCACGGAAAAGGTCCCCCGGTTCTGAAAAATCTCATAACCCCCCACACAACAACCAGAACCCTACGCTCTACCAATGCCCACCTGACTAAAATACCCAAAACCAAAAAATCACGTTTCGGAGATCGGCAATTCTCCTACTTGGCATCCAAGATGTGGAACACTCTTCCACCAGCCCTCCGGGCCCAACCTAATCTCTTAACATTCCGTAAATCCCTGAAGACATGGCTGTTCCCCTGATCCATGCCACCCCCCGGCCCATCCTTTTTGAGAACTTAGTGGATTCTGTCAGCGCTGGGACGCTCCCGGGCAGCCATGCGCTCTACAAATCTCCTAAATAAATAAATAAATAAAATAAATGGAGTGATGTCGTTGGTGCCGGCAGTGGGGTTGGTAAACTCTTTGACGATGTTGAATAATTCTTTGCTGTTGTGGGCGTTGTTGTCGAGTCGATCCTTGAATGCTGATTTCTTGATGGATCGGATCAGTTGGTGTTTGCGGGTGGCGTTCTTGAAGGTTGTCAGTGGTTGGGTTTTTTCGCCAGGCTTTCTCAAGGGTGCGACAGATCTTCTTTGATTTCTTAAGGTCATCATTAAACCAGGGGGCTTTTTTGCTGCCTTGTTTGATTTGATGGTATTTCAGGGGTGCTAATTCGTCAGCGCTGTGGGCGTGAGGGCTGATGAAGTCAGTGATGTCTTCGCTGAATTGTGTGCGGGGTCCGGGTGGTCTATAGATGAGGGTGCCTCTAAGTGTGGTCTTAGGGTCGGTGTGAACCTGGAAGTGAAGGTGTTCGGCGGTTGTGAGGTGGTCATCGGAACTGGTCGTGATGCGGATGGTGTTCTTATGAACGATGGCGATTCCTCCTCCTGTTTGGTTGATGCGGTCCTTTCGGATGATCTTGTAGCAGTCTGGGATGGCTATGGCGATGTCGGGCGCTGATGAGGCGTTCATCCAGGTTTCTGTGAGAAAGGCGACGTCCGGCGATGTGGTGTCGAGTAGGTTCCAAAGTTCAATGGCGTGTCTGTGGGCCGAGCGGGTGTTGAGTAGGAGGCACTTCAGGTGGTTAGTGTCGGAGCTCTGTTTGGAGTCTTTGGATTTGGTGTGGGTCCTGATGCAGTCGAACTTGCATGAGTGGCAGGTGAAGGGTCCATGGGTGTGTCCTGGGGCGGCTTGGTAGCAGTTAGGGAGTCGGCCGGGGTTGAGTGCTGAGAGGGTAGCGGTGTCGTACGTTATGCAGGTGGAGAGGAGGTTGCGGGGGCCAGGGGGTCTGGCGCTGGGCGCGGTCCAGGCGCGGACGGGCGTAGACGGGCTTACATTTGGAGCACCTTCGGCGCGCATGGTGCGCGCCCGCTGCGCGTCTGTTGCATTGACATATGTAGATAGTGGAGGGGGGCGGAGCGAGGGAGGAGCAGCTAGGAGGCGGGAGCGGGGTGGAGAGGCTGGCTACGAGGCACAACAACAAATATGGCGGCGAAAGCAAAACCGAAACAGGACGAGATTGGGGCAGAAAGTTAGATGTCGCTATGGGCAGTGGCACCGGCACAATCAGGCAATAAATGGTCATTTTAAAATCAGGCAATGCGAGCGCTCCAATAAAATGAATTTGCACAGATTAAAATGTGAGCAGCAGCAGTGAGCAATAGCAGGCAGCAATTCTTGATTGAATTTCACCACAATATAACAGGAAAGGTATTGAGGTCCTCAAAACCAGACCTAGAAGTAAAACATGCAACACAATTACTCACAGCCAGCCAACCCATAGGAAACCTTGCCCAGATTTCAAGCAAGGCTTCTCAAAATAATGGATTACATCAGTTGGCATAGGTCTTGATCAGTGTCTTTGTTCAGATCACACAAAGATCATCAAGATATCAACACAAGTCAAAACAAATAGAAACAAATGGAAGTGGAATGCTGATAATTTCCTTAGTTATCAAACTATTATCTGGCTCTCAACCTTGGTTAATGCCCTAACCTTGCACAGGTGACCTGAAGTTTGGTACTATTGCATGAGCAATTGCTGCCCAACGAACCACAGGTGACCCTGGTACTAAAGGTTGGCTATTTCTATCTGTGGTCATTTTGGAATTTGTTCCCATAAGTCTATTGTCCACAGCAGTTGAATCGAATCCCTATGGTCTGATTTGAAGAGAAAAAGTCTATGTAAAGTGCTCCGACAAATTAGCCTGGCCCAGCCAGATTTCCTGGTTAGGTCCATCAAAGTGTGCATCGGTACCCAGGGCAGTAGTATACCTGTATACCGTGGCCAAACATGGCGAACACACACATCTATTATAAAACCTTAAGCAATCAAGTGAGTTGGAAACTTTTCTGGACATTCATAAATTGATCACATGGAATAGGTCGAGAGTACAATGTTCTGCTACACAGCCACTTTGGCCCTTCAACACACAATCTGCAGTAGCTAGAATTTTTGGGGATCTCCAAGTGTTCTCAAAAGCCTGTCCATGGATGACCCTTAAGGAAAATGCAAAACAAAAACAAGATACAAATGTAGTAATAAATTATGGAAGCAGATGTAATGAATGATTCAAACGGTCAGCCCAATCACCAACAAGCCATGTCAGACTCATTGTAAGAGATCGGTTATACATTCAGAGATTTAAAGATCCCCTCACCCTCCTCACCCACAGAAACACAAATTCAGCGACATACCCTCTCCTCTGCCCAAAGAGGAAATCAGCAAAGTGAACATGGACTCAATATTGCAAAACAAATTCTATGGATAAAGAAAGCGGTTTGGTTTTCTTTTTGCAGGCACTCATGATTGCACAGGTTTAGTTTGGGGGTTCAAACTCTCCACTACCTCCGGGTGTTTTTCAGGATAAAACAGTGTCTTGCGATAACACCCTACATGTACAGGTTGATTAGATGCAAAGATGTTCTACTGCCTGCAACCAACATTAACTATATTTCAAAGTGATCCATCAAAACCCACTCCAGTTTGATATTTTACATACATTGTTCCGAGTCACCAGCGCATTTATCTGCCATTTGGGCGAGTACATACTCATTCCTGAGGTTTTTACGGTAGAAACTAGACATCCTCAAGACTTCACCATCAGTCACTTTTATTTCATCTAAAATAGATTTAGTTGGGGAGGGGGGCAAAGGAGCACTGTCCATCACGTCCCATTTATGTACCTGTCTACAGAGACCAAAGTCTACATTGTGGATTCTTTTTTAAATGATCCCAATAACCGGACTACCATGCTCAACCACAACCAAAATAGTTATTGTACTTTTGCAAAAAAAAATTCCATTCATAAACATGTAAATAACACGTTTTTCTGTCACCTAACTACCTAAATGAAAGGCAGAGTTGCACACTTGGTTGCGACCTCCAAATCACCCCAACAGTCGGCAGTGGGCATTTAACTCAATGAGCCTTTTTAAAAGTGGGACCTGTTAGACATGGGGCACTGGGTGTACTGCTGGTTTTTAATTTATCTGGCTAACTACTTTAACCTCCTCACAATCCCAAAAAATACTTTATGTTGGGAAAAACTGAAAGAGTATTCTTAGCGAGTGAAATGAAAAATGTTCTCAGTGATCAGGTTTGGCAGGTATACATCACACAGAACCCATTATAAACTCCGTCAGTACATCATCTAAGCCATCATCTGCATCATTCTTTAAAACATAGCGACAAAAAGCTTACTTCTCCGGTGGAACGCCTTCATCGTCCAGATATGTTATTGGTCTTTGGATGGCAGCTTGGTAGGGCTTATATGGAGAAGTAGGACCCAGTTCTTCAGCAAGACTGCCATTTGACACAGCGGACAAGAACCGACCAATACAAAAATTCCCAGAGCCTGTGCATGAAAACTCAAACACCACAGTGATGGGGAAATAGCCATAGTATTTTGTCAGGCAATGTACTCGGACCTCATAGGTAGCTCCTGCAAGACGAACAAAGAGCAGCAATTAATACCAGGTTTTATGTAATTTTTTGCAGAAAAAGTGTTTGCCACTGTAATCAATTAAGGTAACAAGCATGTTAATGTTGCTTAAATGTATGGTTGCCTTGAATAGTATTTGAATGCTTACATTGTTAAATATAGAATAAAACTAAACAGTCAACCTTAAAAATATAATTTCAGTCAAAATCGTGCTCTATCGTTCACCATAAAATGCCTTGAAGAGATCTGGATCATTCTACCACACCATATGGGGCTGCAAAGCCATTACTGAATTCTGGAATTGTATACATTCAGAAGATCCGATTTTTCCACGGGTCCAGATAAGTCTCGACTCGCCTACAAATACTCTTAGGATGCAGTGACTGACGACTTCTCAAAACACAGACACTGTACGCAATGGGCACAGAAAGATCACACAAAGCTGGGGTAACCTCTTGACCTCAAATGTGGATTTTTGGAGAATGGAATGTTTGGGGCATGAGAGGTCGAGTAAAGTGGGAAGCGGTTGTCCAAAGTGAGAGAGCGCAAATTTGAATAGAAATTTTGTATGGGGCGTATTTACAAGCACATCGTATAATGTAGGAAGGAAACGTATATCGTAATGTGAAATTGACATTTATGGCATATAGATAACGGATGTAACCAAAGTAATATAGGAAATGTAACTGTATTCACTTTAGAACATGTATTAGATTTAGAAGGCCCGTATACGTAGAGGGCTGATGTAGAGATGATATGTAGAAATGCTTATGAAATGTAGAATGTGCAAGGTAGAATTCATGTACGTGTGAAAACGTTAAATGGAGAAGCGGCGAGAAATGTAACGTGTAGAAGTGCGCAGAAAGCATACATACGACGATGTAACGAATAAGCATATAACCTCGTACTCTATGTAGTTATATTCTATGTAAAATGTATTCGAGTAAAATCAAGACTTTAGTTAAATACGAATATATAAATGTGTGTTAGAGGTTATACTGTGTAGAAGGGTTTTTTTAGTAGAAATGTTAGAAAGGTTTAGGTCATTTGTGATTCTAACCTGACTGACCAAGGGTTAGCAGGAGCACAGTCCAATGTATATAATTTAGCGGACTTACAGGAGTCGTAAATAGTTTGATGTGGACGTGAGAGCCAAGAAGTCTAGCACTTGTTAGATTTAAGGTGACAACGCTGGACAAAGTTTATGGCCTGAACGTGATGAGAAGCGCTAAGAATTTGAAACTTGTTTTGAATGACCATTCACAGGACCTAGAAGGTCAAAGAATAGCAGTTGTAAGTTAAAGTCTTGTTTAAGTTCATATGATTTCTGATCTGAAAGTGTCAATTGAAATTGCCAATAAGAAGATGAAGATGACATCTAAAGAAGAAAGGTCAACTTAACGGACGGCGAAAGAGATGAAGCAATGGAAGAAGCCAGAAGCTGACATCATCGGGGAAAGTCCGTGGTGGGCGTCAAGGGGCGTTCCACCCACACTGTGATTGTGTATTTTAGGGACAGCACCCCGGGGAGGAGGTAGCAATTGGAGATTAGGAACAGCGAGGGAATTGCTCAAGAGAGAAGGCAAGGGTAGATGCCTTGAGCAGATGCGCTGAGAGAGATCAGAGCGCAAAAGAGCAGTAGGCCGAGGACCCTTAAGAAGAGCGGATGGGTAGGCAGAGAGGGTACTGCTTCTTAAACTTAAGTTACCTTTAGAGGCTAAGAGAGTTTGATCTTCTTTGGAAGTCAAACTGCTGACACCTTTTTAGGTCAGGAACTAACGAAGTAGGGATGTCACATAGCATAGAGTAGGGACAGATTTAACGTGATACTTTTCTCTTTCTGTAGATGACGCCAAGGAACCACTTCACATCGAAGCTTTAAATTGCCGAATGTGGAATTGATTTTGTATACTTTAATTCCAAGAGAATTGTAATTCGCATTTCAATTTGACTTTTATATAAAACTTTTAAACTTTATCAGTTGTAAGTGGTTCTTCCGAGTGGCGTCAGTTAATGGGGTTTGTCTAACCTATACAGGGGTTGTCTTTTACTCAATGACAGATACTAGCGGTCCAAAATAGATGAATGCGATAAGTTATTAAATTGATCATAAATTGATATCAAAATCTCATTCCCCGCAAAAGTAATAATCGAAGTTCTGGGATCCGTGAAGATACTCATAACATGACAATTAATAGTGGAAGTTATCAAGCGGCAACAGCCAATAAGATCCTGGTTGGAAACAGCGGTGGTTGGGGATGGGTGGGTGGTTGATCAGCGATTACTACACATAAAAGTAGCAAGTGACATTGTATCTCCGGGACAGGTTGGAGAGATGCGCTGGAGTGTGATTCTATGCACAAACTGAACAATTATTTTCCGCATTCTATGCTGCATTGTTAAAACTGAAACATAATAAAGAAAGCCTTAAAAAAAAAAAGAGAATGGCCCAATTGACTTTAAAGCCAGTGTGAATAGCTAAATTTAGTCAATCGACGTTAAAAAGGGGCATCCCTTAGTGATACCTGCTTTGAGATCTTGTAACCTCTCTAATAAAGCCTGGATTGAGACATGAAGCCTCAAAAAGTCTGGGCCACAAATCTTATAAACGAAGATTCTCACTTTATTTCCTTAGACATTTGAAAAGTCCGTGTTGTTGCACTATGAGCTTTTAGATGCCGAAACGATGCTAAAAATGATCACAGATGCCACAACAAGCACTAATTAATACGTCAGAGGCCCTTAAGTGTGGGCCAGATATGATACGCATTCTGGAGAGTTCCTTCAGAACTGGAGGGGTGGATGCTCAGACCCACAGTGCAAGGTCGCAGTTCAGTGCACGTGCTGAGTTAGAGCAGCCCCGAGGGCCGCAGCACAGCAAAAACACACCTAGCTATTAGTTGCGCAGGCAGTGTTTTCAGGTTGCATACGAGCAGTTCCGTTATACAGTTTCAGGGACACGGTGGATTGCATAAACAATCATTTCGTCTTGCAGAAAACACACAAACTTTGCATTAATTAATTATGACTTGTAGTTTTAAAACTTTATTTTGAAAGCCTTAATCTTGTGCAGATAAAATGCATGTCAAAACAGGAGAACAACATTGCAGTTACGATTGTCATTAATGAAAACAATAAGAACATTTCAAACATTTTGCGTGTTCAGATGGCATCCTAGACCCTAGTGCTATTAGTAAAACTCATGCTAATTTAGTAGGCTAAAACATCATATATCTGCATGTCGAGTATTTGGAATGACGCACAGCATAGCCTTGGAAAACACCAAAGGGCGGCTGTTTGTTATTAGAGTTCTCTCAGGGAAGAACAGGCTCCTACTGTGCCCAGTCTCTCCTGAGGCATCTGTCTGACGGAGAGTGAGTCTGGATTAGGAACCAGCAAATAGTGTCGCAACATCTGCCGATAATCTCTCTGGCAAACTCTTCTCCTAATTAATGGGCGAAACCAGAGTTTTGTTTGGGGGTTACTGCGACCATGGTTTCAAAATACATCTATCTAGTCAAAACTATCACATCCTTATTTACGTAAACTGAACTCCACTTTTAAATTAATGGGCAGCGCCATGTTGGCCGTGAAATTTTCAGGGGGCTGCCAAATTGATAAGTGTGTAATAAGAAAAATGTCAGAGTACAGTGGGGAGGCATCCATTATGAAGACAAGATGTCAACTTACCCTGGATGTGCCCATGTTTGAACAGTAGTTGACATAGAAAGTGTAAAATTCCTCTAATACAGATGACATTTTAATGAGTGGAAAGCTGGCCTTATAAAACAGCTGACCTGAGATGGGAACTAGCTTAGTGTTAACAGCAATAATAAGTACACGTCAATGCACAGACACATCAAGATGGTGCCACCCTATGTCTAGGTGAACAGTTTTGAAAACGAGCTTTGGAAGATATTTACTTTGACTAAAATTGACAAAAATTGTTGTGAATGTTCACTGCCAAAGTAACCATGTAAAAGCAGAAAATAAAAAATAATGTGATAAAATAAACAGATGTAGCGGCAACTGAAGTGTTTCAAATTAAAAGTTGCATAAAACCCGGTGACTGGCCCAGGGTGAGAACCAGACTTTCTTCAACTCCAATTAAACAAATTACTTACCTTTGATAAGGATTGTGTTGACTTTGTTCTGCCCCGGAAGTGACGAAGCAGGCTGTGGTACCAAAGTCAGTTTGCTTGACTCTTTCTGCACCCTCAGGAACAGATCACAAAATAATTGGAGGTACTAGGGTGGGACCTTATTAGACGGCAAAAAGAGATAATTTCATAGAATGAGGTGTGAGGACCGCAAGTATTTTGCGGTTACATCCATTAACCCCAGATAGATTGTTCCAGAGTGTTCTTCTGCTGCATACTTCTAACCACAGAGTTCTCCCCTTTAGAATGGATATCAAAGCAGTACTTCCCCAAGGTGGAGGGTATGGGAAGTGAGCTCAGACCAGAGTCATGCAGGAACAAACACACAAAATACCCTTCCAGTCACAGCTGGCTAACAAGGCAGTAGCGCTTCATCAACGTGTGCACTGATTCCCATGGCATAGCCTGGCAGATGTCAGGAACAGACACTTTATGTGACAATAGAGTGGTAACAGCCTTAGCCCTTTTGGAATGAACCATTAGTCCCTCCGGATACGGATTCCCAGCACCTTCACAAAGTTCTTTTCTGCACAGCTTTACTGCTCTTTGCCCCAAACAACCCCACAAAACGCTATCAATGGTATTTGGCGCAATGGATGTAATGCAAGCTCTTTTAGAGTCCAGCTGATGGAGTGTCTTTTCTTTCGAGGGATGAAGCAGGGCAAAGAACGTTGGGAGGGTAATGGACTGCCCAACATCAAAAAGTATCCCAACTTTAGGCAAACAGCTGCCAGGTCCCTAGCAGAGGGTTGTCTGGAAAAGTTTGTTTACAGAGGCTGCGTTGAGAAAGCTTAGAGCTTACTCACACAACAAGCTGAAGCAATCACAATCGGTAAAAGGGTTTCAAGATTCAGTAGGAGCAACAAGAAGTGGGGAGCAGCTCGAAGGGGGTACACATGAGGAACATCAGGACCACATTAAGATCCAACTGTGGCATCACAAAGGGTTTAGGAGAGGAGGTGTGCGTCATCTTTAACAATGTGCATCACAACAGGTGGTTTAAACAAATGACTGGGCCTGTAAATGCAAAAAAACAACAAATAACCTCTTAAGGTGACCCCTGCAACACCTTGCTGGGCAAAACATAAAATTAACAAAACATATGACAGTTTAGCTTGTACGGGGTATGAGTTCTGAATTTCAGACCAGGCCACAAATTTGTCCCAGCTCTCTTCATAATTAGATTTTGTAGAGCCCACGAATATGACATCTCCAAACTTAGAAGCTTTATTGAATTCAGTCAACTGCAGCTGCTCACTCTTTACACATTAAGATGTAGATTGTGCAGCTTCGGGTGGAAAACTTTGCCCTGCTGCTGTGATAGTCAATCCTCCTGAAGCAGTAGCCTGATAGTAGGAGCAGCTATTCATGTCCATAAGTTCTAGATACCATACTCTCCTAGCCTACTCTGAAGTCACAAGGATGGCTTGGGTCTAATAGTTCCTGATCTTCAGAACAAGGGAAAGGAGCTGCAGGTGCGGAAAGGCGCACAGAAGTTCTGTGCTCCTCGCTAGCCGTGATGAGTCTCCTAGAGAGAGCCTGCTTTAGAAATCCAATGCGCAGACATTTTGCCACTGCTTGTTCTTAGCAGTAACAAAGATCGAGCCCGGGCTCTTTCCACTGTTGGAAGACGCCCTGTGCCGCCTCTCGAAGCACCTCCATTCATGATTAGCCAGGCATCACTGACTGAGCACTTCCATCCTGGTATGTAAAGATCCCACCAGGTGGTTCATAATCAGGGCGATGCCACAACGCCCCCGCCAACTCCAGAGGTGCAGCGCCTGTTGGCTAGGACCCATGACGCACTCCACCCTCCTTTTTGCTTGTTGTTCATGGGAGCCTGCAACAACGTTCACTTGATGAACGTCTGGAAGGCCTTTAACACCAGGCAGATGGCACGCAGCTCCAAGAGATTTGTGAGAAGCTTGGTCTCAGAGTTTCTTGCAGAATCTTTACTTCTCCAGTACCTATCCAAGATGACCTTTGCAGCCCAGAAGGGAAGCATCCATCACCAAAATCAGCTCTTGATGGGGGAAAGAATAGGTTTCTGCCACTGGCCTTGTGGCAGTTAAGCAGCCACCACTGCAGATCCTATGCGTTCTCCTCTGAAACCTGGGTGACAGCCGACAGATTTCCTTAGAGACGGGTCCAGAGACTTCAGATCCCAGTGCTAAGTCCGCATATACCACCTAGCGAAGTGAACAAATAGGATGCTTGAGGCCAGCGGGTCAAGAAGCCTCAAGGCTGCTCTGACTCGGATATAGGACTGGGGCTGAAACATCGGATCATATTCTGAATGCCTTGGACTCATTGTGAGGGGGTTGAGGACCAGAACAAGACTGTGGCCAAAAGAGCTGTGATAAGTGGAAGATTCTGTGAAGGAGTCAGATGTGATTTGGGCTTGAGAACCCCAAAGACATCCAAAGGTTCACCAGAGTCTGCAGGGGTTTATGACTGTCTGTAGAGAAATCACCATCAAAAGCCAGTCTTTGAGGAAGGGAAAAACTGGTATTCCTCCATCTGAGGATGGGCAGTAGACCACTGCCATCACTTTAGTGAATGCTCAAGGACACCGACAAGGCAGACAAGAAGTACAGCAAATTGAAATTCTCCTGGCCTACCATGAACTACAGGTAACTGCATGATGGGCACATGATACTGTTAGTCCTGTAAGTCAAAGGCAATCATCCAGCTGCTATGATCCAGCGCAGACAGAACTTGGGCCAGTGTGAGCATTTTGAATGTGTCCTTCTGCAGGACAGCATTCAGATGGTGATAATCTAAAATAGGGTGAAGATCTAAAATAGACTGGATATTTAAAATAGGATGAAGGCCTCCGTCCTCATTTGGCACAAAGAAAAAGTGGGAGTAACAACCTGCCTCCTCTTCCAAGGCTGGCACCGTTTCAATGGTCCCTTTTGCCCATAGGTTTGAAGCAAGATTGAGAAGTGCTCATCTGGAAGATGCTTTGATGTGGGAGGAAGGTGTGGTGGGTCAGTGAGAAACAGAAGGGCCTAACCCTGCGAAACTATTTAGAAGATACACCTGCCTGGTGTGATGGATTGCTACCCTAGAAGAAAATGTCTGATTCTGCCTCCTAGAATGTGGTTGTGCACTGCTAAGGGCAAACTAAAGCAGTCTGGAGGCTGATGCCACAGAGGGGGGGGGGGGGAGAGACAGATAAGCATTACCCCTGGTGACCTGTGCAATGGCTGCTTGATCACTGTCTTCAGTCACAAAAGCATTGGGGTGACTGCTGCGGGAGTGGTGGGGACATGCTTTTTATACACCAGTCCTCTAGACTAATCTCAGAAGAAGTAAAATTGATGGAGAAGCCGGTAGGCAGAGGTGGAAAGGCCCAAGGAACGGGACATGGCTTGGCTTTCCTTAAAGAATTTGAGGGCAGAGTGAGACTTCTAGCCAAATAGGCAGGAACCATCAAAAGACATCTACAAGGGATGCCGTCACATTTATCAAATAAAAAATAAATTGAAAAAAGCAAGCACATTGGCAAAGGACCACTAGTACTACTCGCTCACACCCCAAACAATCTGTAGTGTCACAGCCAGCACTAATTACATAGTTGGTGGTATCCTGGTCGTCTTGAATAATTTGAGCCAAAGAGGACTGAAACGCCTTGGGGACCACAGGTAAGTTCGCGCTGGCAGTGTCCCAGAGGGCACGCATACAACGGTGTATCATGGAGACCGCAATAACAGACCTCAATGCCAAGCTGCCAAGAAGAGAACATTAACTTCCAGAATGCCTCAGTACTTTTTGAATTCCTATCTACAGGAGTTGTATGAAACCTGTTCAGATTAACTTTGCAAGTAGAGGCTTGAACCACCAAACTCATGAGTAGGATACTGCAGAAATTCTGTGTCACCAGGAGCCAGTCAGTTGAATCTGGCTACTTGCCTGGTGCCTGGTTATTAAAAGAAAGCTTAGCCTAAGTGCCCCTAATGGTGCCAGCCATGAGTTAGTAAACTGGAAGTATTAAGCTCAGATGAGGCTGACCCAGGGTATTAAACCTCAGTAAGACATTTGTCTCGACTTCAACTGAAGGTAGCTGTAGGTCCAGGGCCTCACCTGCACACCTAATCACTGTGACAAACTTGATTTAATAGAAAAATATATCAAGCGTAAATTGCCGGCAGGCCTCTCGCATCTGGTCCTCCCACCTGAAACCAGATTATTTAATTCCACAAGGGTAGCCATAGCTATGGTGTAATGAAAACAGCTAGGTTTTTAATTCTTTACGAAAGCAAAGAAAATTGGCCTGACTTAAGACAAAAGGGCAGAGCATTCCAATAAATGAATTTGAATTGTACAAAACTACAACCCCCCCAGGTCAGGTCGCTTTCTTAATTCTTGAGACCATCCCAGATCTAGCAGTAGGTGATCTCAGTGTTTTTGGAGAGTAGCACCAGACTCCATGCAACACTTTATGTGCCAAGCATATTGCTTATTAAAGGCAATTCTTTTTCAGACGGGGAGCTTGTGGAGCTTGTGAAGCTCCATCAGTACAGCAGACAGACTTTAATTTGGGGTTTTCTTGAGCAGACGGCAAGCTGAATTCTGCAGCATCTGGAGCTTATTAAGAAGTCTCCGTTTGATACCCAAGTAATAGTAGCAATTGTCAAACCAGACCATAGATTTTTGCAGAGTATGTGGAATAAAGGATAACAACCTTCCTTAATGTTTTTTTGGCAAAAAAGGTTGTAAATGTTAATGTATTAACTTGTTCCACAAATTAGAACATCTTCAAATATTATCCCTAAATTTCTTAGCTAGAAACTGGCAGAGGAAGAGGATCGAGGGGCAGTGGCCGCCAGGAGTAATTCCAGAATGTGACCTTTCCCCAAAAGGAGGAACTCCATTTTTTGAGTGTTTAGTTTTAAACAGTTATTCCTCATCCAGTTTACAATGACCAGCATACAATTGTTGAATCTATCTGCATCTTCTTCTGCGTTACTTGAGATTCACACCACTATCAGGGTGTCATCAGCATACACAATAGTGGCAAAGCCGAAAGCATGGATGGGTTTGGCTAGAGGGGCCACATAAATATTAAATAGAGTAGGGTTGAAGACGACCCCTGGGGAACTCCGCCAGGCAGAGTAAAGGGTTTTGAATTAAATTCCCTGAGGGTCACCCTTTGCTTGCGATCTCCAAAAATTGAAGTCAGGCTCACTGTATCGAAGGCTGCAAAAAGGCCTAAAAACCCAAAACAGCCCTCAAGTCATTATCCAAGGGGAGTCTATGCTCTTCTAAGAAAGCAACCAAGGCGGTCTCAGTACTGTGGCAGGATCTAAAGCCATACTGTGTTTTACTGAGGACCTTTTTACTCTTTAAGTATTCAAACAGGGTTCTAGTGAAATGTTTCTCGATGACTTTAGCAGGAAATGATAAACGAGATATCATTGCCTTCTTTCAGCGGATCTACAGATAATATTTTCTAAAGTGGTAAGACCAGAGCTTTTTTTTTCCCCACTTGCCAGGAAAGCATCCTTCCCTTATCACTGAATAGCAATGTGGGGGTTGGCGCTATTTTACAGACCAATTTATGCATTACCTTGGGTGGGATGGAATCTGAATGGGCCCCTGATTGTGTGTACTTAATTAGTTTGATCACTTGCTTATCTATAAGCAGAGAAAAATCGGTAAGCTTAGCTCTTTTGAGTTCTTGAGTGGGAGACTGGACCCTTGAATCCTGCGGGGATCTCATGGAATCGGATTCGCAGTAAACTGCTTTGACTTTCTCTTTAAAATGTGATGCCGGTTTGTCACAGAAAGAATGGCTCAGGGAAGGGCCAGGCTGACGACTGAGACCAGCTGATGTCTAAACAGTATTAAAGAGTTCTCTTCATGAATTAGCAGCATTCTTAATTTTCTCTGTATAGTAGCTTTTTCCTCTTTACTTTTTTTATATTCCTGAGCAATACTTCTGTATTTAGCTTTTTCATTTTCCCCTATAGCTGGATAGCCAGATATTTTCTTGTCTGCGAGATTTCTGTTTAATTTCTCTTAACTTATGATTAAACCAAAGAGCAGATGAGCTATTTCTAAATGTTTTAACGGTTTTCTCTGGGACCACAATAGAGACTGCGTCAAGTCACCACTTATACGATCCCACTGCATCATTTACATTTTCTGGGATAAATGGCCTTGAGACTTTGAGGTGCTCTTCCAAGTCTTCAAGATTCGACATATTTTGGCACAATATTACTTAAGCATCCTGGCCAGATTTTCTGAGGGCTTTTGTACAGTTAAGTTTAATCTAAAGTGAATTGCGCTGTGATCAGACTAGGTTATCGGAAGAGCAGCTTCCACCTTCAAGGTAGAATAGTTGGAAAAAATGCAGTCTATAATATGTCCTGCGTTATGTGTAGCGGAGTGTAACAGAGTAAATCGACCCAGTGTCCAGAGAATTATCAAGCCCACTGGCTTCCTGCAAATCCTTGTTACACACTGTGTTAATGGTAATGTGGGAGTAAATCGCCATCATCGTCAACATAATCATCATCATCATCATCATAAAGTGATGGCAAACTCACTATCCGAGCCAAAAAGATGGAGCTACTTAATTTAGCACCAAATATTATTCCTAGATAAAGGAAACTTAATTTTGCAGCCAGGAGCTCCCCCCTATAAAATGGGACCACACCTCTATGTTTTTTGGGTCCACTGGTCAGAATAAATGACTTGGTTCCAAATACAAATCTTACCATGTCCTTCATGAAGTGTGTGAAAGAGTATAGCAGGTCTTGTTCGCCATTCGCTGTCCTCGTGACAAAGACCGCTTCATCTGCATTTAGCACGACTGGCATAGGACATTTCCCAATTGTGCAATGTCTTGCTTGTTTTTGAACAAATGTCTTGTTAGAAATGGGGGCCTCTAGTTGGCAGAGGTAGGTACCTTTGCCAACTAGAGACCCCCATTTCAAACATTGGTGGTCAGCAGTGAGGATTTGAACCTTTATTTGTACTTGACCCACAGTGATTGGTGTGCATCCCTAGTTTAGTGCAGACCACTACGCAGCTATATCTACCTACGGTTATTGTTTTTTAGTTCTATTTTTTTTTTCCCTTAAAGTATCCACGCATCATGTCTCTGAAGAGTAAACCAGCTAGTGAGAGGGCAGAACTGGAGTTTGATATTGAGGTTTTGCATACCTACAGAGTAGATCAGCTCAAGCTATTTTGCAAAGATTTTGGACGCCCCGTGAAAAGGAGCTCCAGTAAGGAGAAGCTACAGAGGGCCTGACGGGCCTTGTGGGAGGCCAAAGAGGCTGCGGAGACAGGTGATGCAGAGGTGGATGAGGATGTACAAGGGAATGGTTTCTGGTAACAGGTTCCGCCTGTGTCAAGAGCAGCCTCCAGGGCTGGCAGCCACCATTCCGCTAGGAGCTTTTCCCCCAGAGGAGCTGGAAGAAAACCAAAGTGCCAGAGATCATGAAGTTCAGCTCTTAAGCTTAAAGATGAAGTAATTAGAAATGGAGAACCAAAAGGCTGCCATAGAGAAAGAGAAGATGGCAGAGGAGAGAAAGAACGCTCTCGCTTTGGAGGAAAATAGATTGCTTTTGGCTCATGAATTGAGCATGAGGGAACTGGACATTAAGGCCAAGCAAGCGGAGTCCAGTTCCAATGGTGGCAGCGTGCAGCCAGTGCAAGGGGGGACGGTTTACATACCCAAGGACCTAGTGCAGAATTACTGGAGGGGCGATGATATTTATGCATGGTTTACAGAGTACAAGATAGCCATGAGAATGAATGAGGTTACTGAGAAGCATGGGGGGGCGGGCCTGTGGAAACACTGAGGCCTCTGGGAGGGACATGCTACCACCTTTAGAGCAGGCGGGTACCCTGACCTATGCCCATATAAAGGAGGCTTTATGCCTCCGGTATGGGCTCACCCCAGAACAATACAGAGAGAAGTTCAGGAACTTTAAGAAGCTTGATTTGCATACTTGGATTGACTGTGAAAACGTGTTTAACAGTGCACTGGAAGGTCGGGTGAAGGGCAGCAAGGTAACGGATTACCAAGCGTTGTACAACTTAACTGGTTGAGAGCACTTGAGTAGTCTGGGTGTTCCAGAGCTGCGCCAGCATCTATTAGATAGTAAGCTAACTGATCCCAGAGAGCTTCTTAAGGAGGCGGACCGCTGGACTAGCTCCAGGGTCCACAAGGAGACTTTGGTTAACCCAGCCATGGGTGGACAGGATCCCCAGTAGAAGAGTGGGGGGACAAGGGTAAAAAAAAAAAAAAAGGACCCCAGAACAGTTCCCAGGGAAAGGAGTCCCAGCACCACAAGCTTAAAGTGTCCTGACCCCCTAAGGGCAGGCACAACAACTGGGGTCCCCCCAGGTGTTCTTCCCGTAATCAGGTAGGCCACATTGCAAGAGATCCTAAGTGCCCCAACTCCCGCCCAGCAACCACTGGTGCACCGTCACGGGGGTAAGTGAGTGTAGTGCTGGGGGAAGAATTGGTTCATAGTGAAGGGGGGGAGCAAGCAGTTATGATACTAGTTTCATTAGGAGACAGAGAGACGGTCCAGGGATCCTATCTGCCTAAGAACACCAAGAAGTACAGGCAGAGGGTGACCATCAATGGAGAAGGTTGAAGGCTCCGAGAGATACAGGAGCCAGTGTGACATCTGTCAGGTGTCAATGGGTGTCTGAAGAGCAACTTATTCCCAATGTACTTCACCCTGTAGTTGCAGTAGACAACTACAAGCGCTTATGTAAGGTGGCGCTAGTTCCCTTTGGGGTGGGGGAGGGGCTCAGGTTCCTTGAAGGTCGTTGTTAGTCCATCCATGCCTGTAGACTGTCTGCTTGGAAATTACCTGGAGATAACCCCATGGAAGGAGGTGGAAAGCCAGGCTCATGTGGAGAGGTTGGGTCTGCCTGAGTGGGTCTGTGTGACCACTCGGTTAATCGCAGCTAGTTGGGGTAATAAAGAGGACCTGGAGCCTGAAACAGTGGCCCAGGTGCCTGCCAGGAAGAGGAGGGGTTCGGGCATGGGAAATCAGCCCCAGAAGTTGCCACGGTCCAGGAAGAAGCAGACCTTGAAGGTGATGTGCTGAAACCCACACGGGAGCCGATAGCCGAACTGGGAGACCTACCAAAGCTGACCCATTGGCAGCAGGAGGGGGGGTCTGTCCAGGGAGGAGTTCTGCATAGCGCAGATGAAGTGCCCTACTCTTATTGGTTTGGGGCAATCGGCTGCAAACCAGGTGGCAGGTGATCAGTCCGGATCACATCCGATTCACTGGGAAGATGGATTGTTGTATAGTGAGCCCAAGGTTGTTAAGTGCAGCCCGTGTGCTGGTGGTACCAGAGTGCTTCAGGACCTTCCTACTGGGTCTGGCTCATGACGTGCCTCTCGCAGGAGATTTGGGGTGCGACAAGACCTTTCAGAGACTTGTCACCAACTTTTACCAGCCCCAAATGAGAAGGCACGTTGGCACACACTGTAGATCTTGCCAACTTGCCAGGCAAGTGGCAAGAGTGGAGGAAAGAGTAAAGCTCCCCTCAGACCCTTTCCTGTGATGAGCACCCCTTTTGAGTGGATGGGCACCAACATTGTGGGGCCACTGGAACCCAAGACAGCCTTAAGCAACAAGTTTATCTTGGTCTTGGTGGCTCATGCCAACTGGTACTCAGAAGCTATCCCCCTCTAGACAATCACAGCCCCATGGTGGGCAGTGCTTTGATTGGGATCTTTTCCTGTGTGGGGTTACCTAAAGAGGTAGTTTCTGACCATGGTACAAACTTCATTTAAAAGTACATGGCATCTATGTTGGACGAGTGAGTGTGGCACACAAGTTCCATAACTCCTTACCCTCCTCAAGGGAATGGGTTGGTTGAGAGATTCAACTGGACCTTGAAGGGCATTATCAAAGGTCTTGCAGAACCCTTGAGACGGAAGTAGGACATCTTTTTGTCATGCCTGCTGATTGCATACAGGGAGGTATCAGAGACGTCCTTATGGTTTAGTCCCTTTGAACTACTGCATGGTCACCCTGTGAGAACCTCAGAGTCTGGTGGAGGAGGGTTGGGAGAGAACTCCTGGTAAGACCCCACAAGATGTGTACAGCTGTGAGCTGGCCTTCAGAAACCAGACTGAACGCTTCAGGAAACTCGCTCAGGAGAACCTGGAAGCTAGCCAGGAAGAAATGAAAAGATGGTATGACCAGAATGAAACTCTGATCGAATTTCAGTGAGGCCCGAAAGTGTGGGTGATGGCACCAGTTGAGCCTTGTACGCTGCAAAATAATTAAACTGGTCCATATGAGGTGGTGCAGCGCAAGAGTGAGGTGACCCATCTGGTTGACTTGCAGACTCCTGCGAACCCTTTGAGGGTCCTGCATGTAAACCGCCTCAAGCCACATTTTGTGAGGTCTGAAATAACGATGCTCCTTGCAAAAGATGATGGAATGGAAGAGGAGAGTGAGCCTCTTTCTGACCTCCTGTCAGCAAAGGAACATGATGGGTCAGTGAATGGGGTAAAACTCTCTTACCCTGACCCCAGAAGAGCAGAGGGACAGTCGCCAGATGCTGGGACAGTTTGCCTCCCTGTTCTCTGTGACACCAGGAGTCACCAACTGGCGAGTCCATGATGTGGATACTGGGGACCGTTTACCTGCAAAGCAGAAATTTTACAGGGTAGCTGACAAAGTCAGGGCCAGCATCCAGGTAGAAGCTTCCAAGATGTTGGTGTTAGGGGCGATAGAGCCGTCTATCAGCCCCTGGGCTAGCCCAGTGGTCTTGGTGCCAAAAGCTGCTGCACCCATTGCCACTCCAGAACTGCAGTTCTGTGTGGACTACCATGGGGTCAAAGCGGTCACCAAGATTGACGCACACCCCATCCCCAGAACTGATGAGCTCGTTGATTGGTTAGGAGTTGCCCAGTACATTAGTACATTTGATTTAATGTCTGGGTACTGGTGATTGTCCTAACCGATTGGGCCAAAGAGAGGTCAGTGTTTTCAACACCAGAGGGGCACGACCAGCTCCAGGTTATGCCCTTTGGGTTGAAGAACGCCCCTACCACCTTTCAGAGACTGATTAACCAGGTACTGTCCAGGCTGGAGGAATTCAGCGCCGCCTACGTGATGGCATTGCTGTGTTCAGCTTCAGTTGGGAGGAACATTTGCAACACCTCTGCGAAGTGTTGAAGACTCTGCAAAGGGCAGGCCTCACTATCAAGGTAAGTAAGTGCCAGATAGAGCAGGGATTAGTGGTGTACTTGAGACACCAGGTAGGGAGCGGCCAGGTGGTGCCCCTACAAGCGAAGATTGATGCCATTCTGGCTTGGGAACCTCCCCCCCCAGACCAAGACAGAGGTGAGAGCCTTTTTAGGTCTCACCGGGTACTACAGACAGTTTGTCAGGGTTATGGCACCACTGTTGCCCCCTTGACAGAGCTGGCTTCAAGGAAGCAGCCAAGGAAGGTGATCTGGACTGATACCTGCCAGATCGCTTTTGATGGCCTGAATTCTGCCACATGCATGGCGCCCGGGCCTAAGGCACCTGACTTATCCAAATAATTTGTTCTGTAGACAGAAGCTTCAGAGCATGGTGTGGTAGCAGTACTATCACAATTGAATGACGAGGGTTTGGACCGACCTGTAGCTTTCATCAGTAGGAGGCTACTTCCCAGGGAACAGAGGTGGAGTGCAATTGAAAGGGAAGCTTTTGATGTGGTCTGGACGCTGAAGAAGTTAAGGCCCTACTTGTTTTGGACTCACTTCCATGTTCAAACAGACCACAGGCCCCTCAGATGGTTGATGCAGATGAGGAGTGAGAATCCAAATCGGTTGAGGTGGTCCATCTCCCTACAGGGAATGGACTTTACAGTGGAACACCGCCTTGGTACAGAACACGCCATTGCTGATGGTCTGTCAAGATTCTTCCGCCTTAGTGAGGAGAACTCCCAAGAGGGTGGATAGTTTTCCCCACTTTTCAGCTGGAGGGGACACGGGTTAGACCTGGCCTCCTTGGCGTGATTTTCCCAGACTTTTTGCCTCTACCTCCTGTGTTTTTAATGTGGAGCTGATTTTGTGTTTGCTGGCTTAGATGCTTTGGCACCTTGCCACTGCGGATCAGTATCAAAGTGCAAGTGCTCCCCGTGTAAATTGATATTGTGATAAGTTCTCCCTGATTGGCATATTTGTTTGATCTGTAGGTCCCTAGCAAAGTGCACGGAGTGTGCCAAGGCTGGTAAATCAAATGCTACTAGAGGGCTTGCTGCGCCGATTGTGCCACCCACACGAGTAGCCCTGTAAAGAGGTCTCCGATCTGCAACCGCAGTGCCTGTGCGCAGTTTGTTAACTGCCATGTCAACTTGGCATGTGCACCCACTTGCCAGGCCCCACCCTTCCCTGGTCTTACACACAGGATACCCCCAAGGTAGGCCCAAAGTATCCCCTGGGTAGGGTGCAGTGTATGTGAAAGGTAGGACATGTACTGGTGTGTGTACCATGTCCTGATAGTAAAATGCTGCCAATTTCGTTTATCACTATTGAAAGGCTAGCTTGTCCCATAGGACAGAATGGGGAATGCTTTGTAATATTTTACAAGCATATCTTCCCATAGGGATAAGATGGACAAATGGAGTTTAGTATCCCTGCACACAGGATTTAATAACATCTTTTAGTAAAGATGGTTTTTAAATTGTGTGTTTGAAAATACCACTTTTAGAAAGTGGCTATATTCTTGTTTAACCATCCTGTGTGCCTCTGCCTGTTTGTGGACTGACTTGCTGGTTTCAGGAGTGACAAGACAGAGGATGTGCATTCCCTGAAGACAGCCTCTGTGGGGGCAGGGGGGTGAGTTTTGCCTGGCCCTTCCTGGATGACTCCTGAGCTGAATAGAGACTGTCGGCATATATAGTGGTGGGAGGAGATTTACCTTGCACCTGAATGGAACCGATCTCCCTTGAACAATGATGTCTCCACCTCCTGTGGTCATGCTGCACCAGTGAAGGCAGAATTGGTTTGAACTGGGATCAAAGCCCCCTGCACAAAGAGAACTAAGAAATTTCCGGGTATAAGTATTAGAACTAAAACCCCTGAACTTTAGATCATCTCTGGGATTCAAGGGGACCCTTTGCAAAGTAGAAGAGCTGGAGAGACTGAGGAGAAGTGCTGCTCATTTGTTGAGTGAGGTTGGACTGCAGTTGCTGTTTCTGCCAAGAAAAGGAGAAGGACTTTGCTATGTGCTGTGTTCCCTGCTTGAAGGAGATCTAAGGGCCTGGTTTGCTGGCCTCCTGTTCTAAAGTCTCAGGGACACAAAGGCTTCACCCCAAGTTCTCCTGAACAATACTGCTGCGAGTTCCGACATGCCAGGAGGTGCCTGTGGCAGTATTGGACCATTGAAGGTTGTTGCTGCTGTTTGGGAGCTGGAAGAGAGAGGAACTTGAAGAACTAAAAAAACAATGCATTGCTCTTCTTGAGGCTGTTTTTCTAACGCTATCCACGGCACGAGAAGAATTTCCATGCATTGCTGTGCCGCTATAAAAACCAATGCAGCGCCTGTCGCTGCTATAAGAATAGACGCATCGAGGGATTGCGGCTGAAGAAAACCGACGCAGAGCAGCTCGCCGCCACTGCATTGATTACCAACGCATCCTCGATTTCAACTCTTCGCACCTGTGTGACAAGTTTAACCGACACATCAGCTGCAGACAGGAACCGTCAGGAAGAATCTACACATCACTTACCCCCCAAAAAACCAGATTCAACGCATCACTTCCCCTGCATGCAGCAGAACTGTTGCATCGCATTCTCAGGAACTAACACATCTCTTTGTTTGACCACTCTGCGGCTGTTTGGCCTTGTGAATTTTGACGCAATTACAGGTACTTTGTGTAAAAGTCACGCATCCATAGTTTTCTATGGCACCAGTTCTTGAAACCTTTTGAAAGTCATATTTTTAACTGTGTATTTTGGATTTTTGTCGTTTTAAGTTTAGATAAAGATATTTTATTTTTCTAAACTGGTGTGTTACAATATGTGGTGTTTTTCCTATGTTACTGTTAGTGATGGTACAAATACTTTACAGATTGCCTTTGGGATAACCCGGTCTGCTCGTGCCAAGCTACCAAGGGGGTGAGCAGGGGTTATCTAAGGAGTGTATCCCCCTTACTCCGACTAGAAACAAGGGCCCCTATTTGGACAAAGGTATCTACTTCTTCCAACTAGAGACCCCCATTTCTAACATCTCTCTTACCCATTAATGAAGATGCTTAACAAGTATGGGGCCAATGCACATTCCTGGTGAACCCTTCTATTTGCTTCAAATGGGTCTGAACATTCGCCATCTCTCATAGTGGACACATGCAGGCATTGCTCCAATGCAAGCATCTAAACAGGGTAACTAATAGTGCCCCTCGACTGTAATCTCCACGATTAAGCACAGTTTCGAGCAGTTTAGGGTGTCAAACGCACAAATGAGGTCCGCAAGTACTAAATGGATAGATCTTCTCCAGCTTTGACATATTTCCCGATTAAGAGATATGGTTTTAAAGATTTGTCTAGGGTTTTAGTATTGAATCTCAGAAAGCTTATTATTTTACTCTACCCAGGCCTCCAATCTTGTCAGCAACACTCTAACCATGATTTTAGTGGTGGAATCAAGTAAAGAAGTTGGATGACAGTAGCTAGGTGAGTTTCTTTCCCCATTTAAAAAAAAAAAAAAAACTGCACTAAGCATCTTTTTGACACCAGTAGATTCACTATTATAGGTAGTGATGCGTCTGACTATACATGGGTCATTCTCTTCTCTTTTTCTTTCTTCAGTGGTCACTAGCGCTAGTGACAAGGGAAAGCCTACTTGTTAAAAGAAAGAAGAGCAGGGCGCATATATAGTTAGACTCATCACTACCTATAATAGGAAATCCAGTGTTGTCAAAAAGATGCTTAATAGGCACTGGCATTCGGTTAGAGCCATCCGTTATAGGGAACATAATGCTACCTCCACATCCTTTGGTCACATATCGCAAATCTAAATCACTGCGGGACATTCTATTACACACCTACACAGACACACCTGACAGTACAGGAGGTTGGTTTCATGAACAGCGAAGTTTCTACAAATGTGGCTGGTGCCAAGCCTGTAAAGGGAGCCGCAGTAATCAAAAAACGTATAAGCTACGCATGGGCAAGATCTGCGTCATCAATAAGTGGAAGTGATTATTGTGTTTATGTCCTACAATGTCCATGTGGGTACATGTATATTGGCAGCAAGATCTCCCCTGTGACAAAAAGAGAATTTTGGCGCATTACAGAGCCATAACAAAAACTTGATGTTAGCACACAGCTGCCAGTCACTGGGACAGAGAACAATGCTGATTTGATATCATTTTTGGGAATTGACAGGATCATGAACTGTGCACAAGGACAAGACAGGGAGAAAAGGCTCAGACTTTTGAATTTCTGAATATATTTTTCTGCTTGGGAACAAGTCCCCAGAAGATCTCAATGAGGATGTTCACATCGGCTGATGTGGTACTATGGTGTATTCTATTGCAGAACTGTTTGAAGTCCTGGAGTAACAGTGATGTCTGATTTTAGTGTTGAATTTATTAATTTGAAACTTTGATTTCTAGGAGAATTGCGCTAGGATAATGTTGCCCTCTACAGTGAAATAGGATACTTTAAGGACTGCTCTCCCTTTCCCCGATCTCCTTTGTCAAGCAACACTCTACCTTATTTTATTTCAGGAGACTTTTGGTACCTTGTAAGATCACTGCAGCATCACATTTTCCTATTGTGCTGTTGAGGAGGTTATGGTTTGTATGTAAAATTGTTTTTTTTTTTTACATCACTGCTTGCGAGTAATATGCGGTCTGAAAGAGTGTTTGCTACGTTGATTTTTCATATATGAGGGGACAAGAGATCTGGCAATATGAAGGTACAGTCTAACCACTAGGTTGTACATGTTCTCTTTGCCTTTTAATGATGACTGACAAGATGGACTGGTGATAGTTACCTCTATTGCCATAACAAGAGTGTTAAGCTGGTTGGCCAGCACACATTTCTTACTATAAATGCAGGACATGCACCAGTGACTGGTTCTCTCAGTGTCACATTAAGAGTATGTTGTTCAATTTGCCTATACTTTATCCAATGTATTTAGTTTGGTAAATTTTAAGCCAAACACAGGGCAAGTATCAGTTGTACTATGAGTCACTTGGCACATTATATATGTATTCTTTGCACTTGTTGAAAAAATGAAGGTCCCTCAGGGTAAATAATGTCGTAGAGTAGCCTCAATGTTCACACATCACACTTTCTTATATACTTTGTCTCATATTTCACCCATACTACAATTGGACCGTATATAATAGGGAAAGCAGCATAAACACTTATCACATATATTTATTGTTTGTTTGTATAAAAAGTATCACATTTTTAAAAGAACACATCAATCCGTACAGTTCAAAACACAACAAATTCATAAAATTACAACATTAAAAAAGTTTCACGGTAAGCATGAAAACATCAAGAGTAGAGCACCAAAAGCTAGACAAAAAGAAATTGACCTTAACGTTTTACACCTCCATCATAACAAAATTGTACAAGCATGGAAATATGCCATATACATTTTGCCTTCTTTCACCAATGCTCAGTGACAGGATTGTGTATCTAAATGTAGCGTTGACGCGTTTCGATGGGTTTTTGTCTTATAAGTCAATCTTTATCAAGACCTCCATTGTGTGCACTTTGTCTTATATTGAACGTTTTCATACAGTCACCTGCTTTAATAAGCGAGCTCTCCCTGATAGCACCCATTTATGGTCTGACATATTAAAACATATTTTAAAATGGCGGAAACCTCAATGGGTGAAAATCCAATCTTCAATAAGGGATGGCTCTGTTCTATTATGGAGAGTCTCTTTGGCTGAAGACATACTTGTCATTTGCTAGTAATCTTAGCTCTTGATAAAACCATCTAGGGCGCTTTGCGGTTATTTGGAGTAGAGTATTCGTTCTCCTCGGCCCTTTAATAATTAAGGTCAGATATAGGCTGTCTTATAGAAATCCGACCGACCGTCAAGACGGAATTCTACCCGAGGGTGCGGACGGTCGGTCGGAAACAATTCTTTACATTTGAGCAGGAATAACCTATGAGGAGGAGTTAATATACATGTACTTTTAGATCCTTTCGAAACCAGCAAGAGGCACTTACAGTAAGATAGAGCTTGCGGCGTGGCATAAATTCACTCATGATATATGTGGGAAAGTGTTTTTTTTTTGCAGCCGCCCCCCCCCCCACACACACTTTTTACTGGGCTTTTAATGCAACTTTGACTGTAAGTGTACCGACACCCTACTGTCCAGGTTCCAACTACCAGTGTTCTTTGCCTAAAACCTGTCACAATTGGCTACTTCAGACCCCCCCCTGTAAGTCACTAGTAAATAGTACTTACCTAGGGCATGGGGTCTGACGAGGGTCCCCTAGGGACAACTCACCAGGGACTAGGGACCCCTCACCAGAGCCATGTTAAAGGCCACAGCAGTCAGCATGCCTTGGTGCAGACAATTCGACAAAGTCGACATGGTACGCTGCCTGTGTACCATGACAAATTAGAACTACCTAAGGTGTAAGTAAGTCAACTCTCTAGCAGGCCATACAATCCCTAAGTAAGGGTGCACTATATCACAGGTATAGGCATATCTGCATGAGCAAATATGGTCTTACAACATTTAAGTCTATTCTTAATATTGTAAGTGACAGGGAAGCCATGGAGTACATGGGCTGGAAACAAGACAGCTCGAGTTCCTCAGCACCATGATGGCTTCACTGAACCAAGAAGTGTTTGGTACCAAACTCCTCCCCCTAATAAACCCACAAAGATGCCAGTGTTGCATTTATTAAACATGTACTCAAGGGCCACCTCCGAGTCGCACCATGAAAACCTATAAACTCTGATGTCGTTTCTGAATGGCTTTAGGCACTAGACATGATTTTAAACCTCTAGGTTGAGAGCCCCTGCTCTCCGAGGCCAGAAACAAAGCCTATCCTGGGCAGAGGGGCCAGACCTCCTACCCCACGATGAACACAGTGCTTAAGAGGGTAGCTTGACAGACCTTGCCGCCTTTGTAATGTGACCCCAGCCTCCGCTGCTAGCAGGAGATGTTAACCCCCAGTTCAAACCTCCACTTTTTGCAGAAGAACAGATGGGAAAAAAATCTAAGTGAGAACAGAAGGGTCCCCCCCCACCTTCGCCAACTACACCTCTCAAGTGATATAAGTGAAGCACATTTTTCTGTGTCCCTACCGGTCACTCCCCTGTAATGACTGTAAATCTAGTATTTAGGTGGCTCCAAACAAACCGGACTTCTGATTCGACCGACACAAGAAGACGAAAGAAGATGACTGCTTTGGTTCAAGAACGGAGATCCGACGCAGAAGAAACTGGAGCAAACACCCACCACTGCTCAAGAATCTATCTCTGCAACCTGCTGTCCTTCCTGACAGCTGTGAGGCCTCCGCAAAACCCCAGAGCCCTCCAGCCTTCTGCAAATTGCCAAGTGCCTAGTCCCCGGCAACCGTTATTCAAGAGCCACAGTGGTTGAGGATCGGCACTTGTGTCAACGAGACTCACCACTGTAAAAGAACCTTCGCAGCATGCCTCCATTACCTCCCAGGATCCTTTCAGCACATCGATAGACGCTGGAAACAGCCCCTCTCCTGCGAGCCCTTACCCTCCTGTTAGAGGCAAAGATGACAGAAGCAGCAACTTTGCCACGAATACCTCTCCTCAGCAACGGACGGCCCTGCAGTCCACCTGCGACCCAACCGCAGCGGGTAAATTCAGATATCCAGCACCCACAACTTCTGGTACTCCTGCTCAAAGTACACTGCAACTCCTGCTGTACCAGAGTCCTGGGCCTCCAAAGACCTTCACCCAGCCGGTAAAGAAGATCTCAGACCGTCGAAGGTAGTGTGGTCCTCCGAAACTCCTTGGCGAGGTCCTCTTTCCAACGACTGCTACTGCATACCGGGCTTCCACTGCTGGCCGCGACGGTAAATATTTGACGGTAATAACGGTTGTGTGCCTAGATACAGAAAGTACTGCATACTTTGAACTGCATTGCCTTTTATTCCGACTACCAGAGTCTACACAGAATTTATTGAAGAATTTTAAAACTGTACAAACTATAGCTCCGATTAGAAGTCTTGCTTCTCAAAACATATTAAGAAACTTGTTATTTTTATACAAAATTGGTCTCAGGTTTATTCTTGAGTGGGTCTCATTTATTGCCTCTGTGAGCACAACAAATGCTTAACACGGTCTTCTGATAAGCCTAACTGCTCGCCCCCACTACCACAAAAAGAGTTAGTATGATATTCTTGCTGCCTCTATCTTCCTTTGGGGATATCTAGTACGCTCTTCACAGTGTACTTCCTTTTAGTACACAGTACAGAGAGGTGGTAAGCCTCGAAACGCGATGGCATACTAATAAAAGGATTCCAGGTTTACCGGGCTCGTTTTCGTGTATTAATGCCTGCAAAGGTACGTTTGCTGGGAGCGCGACCTCAAAAGCTTTTGGGCATTTGGACAAACAATTAATTTCACGGCCCCCTGTCTTGGAGGTTGCACCATCTCTAAACAGACTTGAAAGAGTGAGAGGCTGGGCAACCCTGCACTGAGTTTGTTGGGATGAGCACAGCAAATATGGATTCATTGAACCTACCTGGCATCGGGAGCCCACTGGAGGGCTTTCAAATGAGACAATGCTGCATGAATTAAAATACGGACTTAGAACTCACTGAGGGAAATTAATGTATTCAAAAGGACCACAAGTCCCTGCATGAACCAATAAATAACAGCAGTGAATACGGCCCACTGGGGGCGGTTTAAAACCGGTACAAGCAATGGAAATCTTACCCGCTTTCAGCAGCTGCCTAGGAAGAAGAGGCTGTAAGCCTCGAAATGCGTTGGCGTACTGATAAAAGGATTCCTGGTATGCCGGGCTAGTTTTCGCGTATTAATGCCTGCAAAGGTACGTTTGCTGGGAGTAAGTAAAGTAAATGAAGTAAGTAAATACAGTATTTGTAAAGCGCACAGCTACCCATAGGCCTCCCGGCGCTGGGGGCCGTCGGGAAGATGAAGCGAGCTATTGCCCAGAGTCACATGGTGCTGGGCAGACCCTGCCCCCGGTGCCAGGGATCGAACCATGATCCCTGGCGTCAGTCGACCTGGCCACTGCGCCACACCTCTTCCCTATGGCGAGTGCGACCTCAAAAGCTTTTGGAATATATATTCACTGAAAAAAACATAGGTTTCAGACATGTTTAGTTAGGAATTAGCATTTAAAAAACCTTCGAAATTCACTGAAAAAAAACCATAGGTTTTAGGGGTGTTCTAGTTAGCTGGACATTTCACTCGTACGAAAGCATTGAAATCCCTCCGTTATAGTTAGTTGTACTAACTCTCGCGCCCGCAATCCACTGCTGATGATGTTACTTATTACATCATTCATGACATGGTCAGTGACATCACTGATGACATCATCCAGTGAATGTGGTTTGGTTCGATATTTAAATAAGTATTATATATATATATAGCAATCTGCATTGAAGACTGAGTGATGTATAAGTGTGTGGATGGAGGATTTAGTAGCACTGTGATTGACTGTCGAAGTGACTAATTTAAAGTGTCTCACTAAATCTATGGGATAGTGATTAAACTGTGTGAATATCTGTATCACTTTATCTAACTTTTGTTTGATGACCCCTTTAATCATGAGAAGAATTTGAACAGACCTTTGCGATTTTTCAAATTTGTCTAACAGACAATCTTCCTCTGCCTCATCAGAATGCATAGTGACCCCATGGTAAATGGCAGCTCTGTTCAGCAGGTGACCAAAACCGATGTTATCTTCTGGGGGAGAAGGTTTTGATGGGTGTGACTGTGGGTCAGGAATGTCTGGCACATCCTGTGGGTTTGGGTACTCCCAGTCTGTCATCTACAGGGTATGGGAAGGGCTCATCTGGGTCTATCCCCTTCCCTAAACTATACTCATCATTTTGAGCAGATGGTGAAGACAAAAGAGGAGAATGTTAAGGAGAAATCTGTGGTGAATTGTTAAGAGGAACAGGAGAGGAAGGAGAAGGAAGTAAAGGAGAAGAAGGATGCATAGGAGCTGTGGCAGAGTCCTTCTTCTTGGCAGGTACTACAGGTGTGGGTGTTGCATCTGCCTTCCTTTTCTTGTGTGGTATAGTGGATACATGACCTGTGTTTGGGTCAATGTAGATCTTCTTTTGCAGAGGATATGGTTGGAAAAGATCTTCTCCTTGTGAAACCTTTGTAGGCGCCAATTTTCTCGGTTCCCGATGAGGTTGCGGTCTGTCTTTAGCCTTAGGAGGTGTTAGAATGTCCTTTGGCATAGTTTTCAACATCGAAGGTGTGGTTTTCGGTGTTGTAGGCTTGTTCGAGGGCTTGGAGGCATAAGAACCAGGCCTTGTCGGTTTCAGTACCGAAGACGATGGCTTCGGAGTGGAAGCTGGCCTCGTCGGCTTCGGACGCTGGCTACATAGCTTTGTGTTTAGAAGTAGACGGTTTCGGAGCCGGGACTTCTTTTGGTTTTGGCGCCGAGGGAGCTTGTGGGATCGGCACGTGTGGCTTGCTCTGTACAGAGCCGCCGGAAGGCTTAGTTACTTTCTTCGGAGTCGGGCTCGATGGCAGGGCTTTCGAAGTGGTTTTTCGGTCGCGACTGGGCCCCGGAGGAAGAGTGTTGACCTTTGCCTTCGATCTGGGTGCTGTGTGTGGTGCAGGGGCAGTAGTACTCACGCGCTGACCCGATGGTATCGAGTAATCGGAGTCGTCTGCCTCTGATACGATTTGGAGATCATCTGAATCTTCTTCGGGAACGAGTGGAACCTCCTCGTCGAAGATATCCCCCGGTTCCGGAGCTGATCTCTGCATGTCGTGTCGACGGGCCCTCCGATCTCGGATGGTTTTCTTGGATCGAAAGGACGCACAGGCTGTACAGCTGGATTCGTCGTGTTCTGGCGATAGGCACAGGTTGCAGACCTTGTGGTGGTCACTGTGTGGAAACTTTGCTCCACACTCGGGACATCTCTTGAATGGCGTCCTTTCCATGAGTTGTAAACCTCACGGCGTGGATAGGCCCAACGGCCCGAATCGACAGCCCGAATCGATCTGATGGAGCTGAAGAGGATATTAGTGGTTATCGAAAGTGGTTCGGTAAAGTTTTAATACGTTTTTGTGCTCGAAGTACTTGAAAAGTCTATTTCTAGCGGGAGCGGAAAAAGTTCATCCGAACCCAGTGGCGGAAAAAAACAATCTAAGGATGGAGCCGATGCCCATGTGCACTATCGTCCAAGGGAAGAGTCGCCTATCTCGTGACTACAAAAGACTTCTTCCATGACGACAACAACATGCAATCATCCGAGCCCAACACCAGGTGGCGATCTAATGCAAAGTGTAGTATCTGCAGATCATATGCCTTGAACAGTGGTGTTATCTTTACTTTTTCTTACTCAGTGGTGGATCCTGGATCCAGCACCGGTGCATCTCCTGTAAACAGTTGAAAGAATGCATTTAAGTCATACAGGCGATTTTTAAGGAATATTTGTAGTTTGTGAAAATCGACACTTACAAACTTTTGTGATGAAAACCACACAATGGATTCCTATGGAAAGAAATACACCATACTGGTAAGTACAGTTAGAATTACTTTTCAGGGTCAGTGCTGGGTTAAAAGATGCAGCACTGTGGTCTCTCCTGATAACAGGTGAGTAAATCGGAATTCGTAGTTCGGCTGATTTTAGAGGAATATTTTAAAGTTACAAAACTCCACATTCAGAAGAATTTCCAAGTGAAACCAGTCAATGTTAGCCTATGGAAGGAAATTCAAGTTACTGGTAAGTACGGTTAAAATTACTTTTCAGGATCAGTACTGGACTCAAAGATGCAGCACTGAGGTGAGTAAAATCGGAAATCGTAGTTCGACTGATTTAACTTTGGTCCAGTATATATAAAGCCACTTTCCTACACCATCCCCTCCCTTCACCACTGTGTAAATGTGCCCTGTGTCCGTTTTAATTTGGGATATTAAGTCCCCTTGAATCCTGAGGGTCCCTGGGGTCCAAGTAGCCCACTAGGTAACTCCAGTAAGCACCACAGAGCTGCGTTGCAGAGAGGTGTAAAAAGGGGCATGGCCTGGGCCACCTCTCTGCAACGCAGCGCAGTTGCACTTACTGGAAGCACCTGGTGGGCTAGTTAGCCCCCAGGGGCCCTCAGGATTGAAGAGAAATTATTTCCCCAACTTAAAACGCGCCACAGGGCGTGTTTGCACACGTCACGTCAGGCCCGTCCCCTCCCTTCACCCCTGTCCTTTTTAAGTTGGGAGATTAAGTCCCCTTGAATCCGGAGGGTCCCTAGGGTCCAACTAGCCCACTAGGTACCGCTAGTAAGCACCACAGAGCTGCATTGCAGAGAGGTGTAAAAAGGGGCATGGCCTCAGAACACCTCTCTGCAACGCAGCACCCTGGCGCATACTGGAGGTTCCAGGTGGGCTAGTTGGCCTCCAGGGACCCCCAGTACTCGGGAATTCGTTCCCCATCTTTAAACACGCCAGGGGGCGCGGATGCAGAGTAGTGCAAGGAGGGGCGTGGACTCCGGCACAATCCCGTTTAAAAAAAAAAGAAAAAGATTTTAAGAAGGGGGCTGTGTAGCCCCCTTCCGTTTCTAATTTAATGGCCCCGGGGACCCCATCCCCCAGGGCCTGCCCCCAATTTCTTTTTAAAACAAAGAATTCGGGAAGGGGGCCGCGGTTATTTAAAAACAAAATTAATGCCCCGTTCGCCCCCCGCCATTCATTCTTTAAAGCAACAGGAGTGGCGGTCCCCGGGGCTGGGGGGGTGGGGAGGCCTGAGAGCCGCCCCACACCAAATTGTAAGAAGCTCCAGGGGTGGCGGTCCCTAAGGCTGGGGGGGCCCGAGAGTCCCCCCGCCTATATTATGTTAATGCCCCAGGGGTGGCGGTCCCCGGGGCAGTATGGGGGGCGATTGCCCCCCCCCCCGGGGATTTTGAAGCGCTTAGTTTTTTTTTTTTTTGATCGGCAAGATCCGCGCATCCTGATTTTGCTGATTGGGTGTCCGGGTGTTTCTACCCTGCCCCCTTTTCACTTTTTTTAATAGGTTCCTTGTGTCTTGGTTCTACCGAGGCACAAGATGGCTGCCAACACTTCTTGATTTGGAGTGTTGACAGCCATTTAGCATGCAGCTTGTGCACGGCACGGTGCGCTTAGGATGCGCGTATCCTGCGCGGCCATAGATATATATGTACTTTTAAGGAAAATGCTACATACCAGTATGCATCTGTTCTTAGCTTGTAGGGCTGCAGAACCACACACTATTGCATTGATCACCATCTGGTGGTGGGCCTGGATGATTACACTTTGTTGTTCTCTTGGAAGAGTCTTTGTCTGTTGGATGACTCCTCATTAGACCGTAGTGCGCATGGGCATCGACTCCATCTTCAGATAGTTTTCGCCATTGGGCAAATGATGGAGTTGTATGATTACATGTACATTTACATTTAAGAAGGATGTACATGTGTTGTGTATCTAATTAAGATATTACTGGAACAGATCTAGGTAGTCAGGGAGGCGTGGGCGGTTCTGCAGCCCTAAATGCCAAGAACAAATGCATACTGGTAAGTAGCATTTTCTGTTTAAGGCATATGGGCTGCAGACCACACTTGCATCGATTGCACAGCAGTTTCCTCCCTTAGCGGCGACCACCCGTATCTGTTGCAGTAGTTTGAAATAATGTTTTGAGTACAGCCTGGCCCACACTAGCTTGTTCTGCCTGCATATCTACACAGTAGTGTTTTGTAAATGTATGCAGTGTAGACCATGTAGCTGCTTTACAGATACCATCTAATGGTATATTTCCTAGGAATGCCATAGATGCCCCTAATTTATGGGTAGAATGAGCCCTAGGGGGAAAAAATGGTAGAGTGCGTTTTGCTTTTTGGTAACCCATTTTAATGCACTTAATCCACCTTGCAATACCTGATTTTGAAATAGGATTGCCTTTGTGTGTAGGAGAAAAGTACACAAACAGTTTTGCTTTACAAAACGGTTTTGTACTATCAATGTAGTAGAGGAGCACTCTTTTTACATCATGTGTGTCGAGCTCTTTCTGCAACTGTTTGTGGTTAAGAAAAGAATACGGGCAACTCAATAGATTGGTTGAGGTGCAATGGAGAAATGACTTTTGGCAGGAATTTCGGGTTTGTTTTAAGAACCACTTCGTTGTGATGGATTTGTATAAATGGTTCTTGAATGGTTAATGCTTGGATTTTACTTACTCTTGTAAGTGAGGTAATAGCAACTAAAAAAGCAACTTTCCATGTAAGCAACTGTAACTCAACACTTATGTAAAGGTTCAAATGGAGGACCCATAAGCCTAGTGAGAACAATATTTAAATTCCATACCGGAGAGGGTGGTATTCTGGGAGGAATTATTCTTTTGAGTCCTTCCATAAACGCTTTGATGTCAGGTACTCTAAACAATGGCAAATGTCTGTTTTGAAAATATGCTGCTATAGCAGCAAAATGTAACCTGATTGAGGAGTATGCTAAATTTTTGTAGATGGAGCTGGTAGCATATGATGTTTTGTATGGAAACATCAAATGGGTTAATTTTGTTATTTGTGCAATACACAACAAACCTTTTCCACTTGGCCGCATAGCATGCTCTAGTGGTGGGGCGTCTTGCTTCTTTTATGACACGCATGCAATCAGGGCGAAGATTGAGGTATCCAAAATCTAAGACCTCAGAAGCCAAATCGCTAGATTGAGCTGCATTGGGTCTGGATGCATGATCTCTCCATGGTTCTGTGTCAGTAGATGTGGCGAGTTTGAATTTTTGGTGTGGTACTACTGAAAGTTCTAGTAGTGTGGTGTACCACGATTGTCTTGCCCACGTTGGTGCTATGAGAATCAATGTGAGGGAATGTTGCTGTAGCTTGCGTACCACTAACGGAATTAGTGGGTTAGGTGGAAAAGCGAATGCAAATTTGTTTGACCAACTCATCCATACCGCATTGCCTTTGGACAATGGGTGTGGGTATCTGGCAGCGAGGCTTGGGCATTTTCAGCTGCAGTGTGTGGCGAACAGATCTATCTCTGGTTGACCCCTCTTGTGAAAGAAAGGTTGAAGAATTTGAGGATGAAGATCCCACTCGTATATCTGTTATCTTTGACGACTTAACAGATCTGCAACTTGATTGTGAACTCTTGGTAGATGCTCTGCTAATAGAAAGATGTTTGAGGAATGGCCCACCTCCATATGCTCTGCGCCAGCAGGGAGTGTGTTCCTCCTTGTTTTTGGATGTAATACAAGGCCGTCATATTGTCTGTACGGACTAGTACAGCCTTGCTTGAAAGGTAACGTTGAAAAGATTTTAGAACTAGAAAAATTGCCAACAACTTCAGAGGATTTATGTGGAGTAACTTGTTGCGATGTCCATGTACCCTGTACTGTGTGTTCTTCTAAATGCGCTCCCCATCCTGTGAGAGAGGAGTCTGTGGTTAGCACCACTTGTGGAACAGGCTCTATGAACGGCCGGCCCACTGCAGAGAGAGATATGTCCGGTCATCTACCACCACCAGATCTGTGATTTGTTGCTAATCCCGATTCCACTGACTTGCCACATATTCTTGTATGGGGAAAATTTGTAGTCTTGCGTATGGTACTATGAAAATGCAAGATGCCATCATTCCTATTAATCTATTTAAACAACAAGGGGACCCCAATTGGTATCAGCGAGGGACCTCGGGGAAGTTAATCATGTAAAAACAACAATGGTCCCTGGCAGGGAAATGAATGATTGAAAGATGAATATAGACTCAGTCAGTTCTATATTGATGAAGACATACCCAGCCGGGCAGTGGTCTTCCAAGTTTTATATTTTAAATGAGGACATACAAAACAGAATAACACCTTCAACAGTTCACGTACGTGGGGCACAAGCCTGTACCCAACCACGACCGTGCACAGACAGAGACATACACAAAAGGGCTTTTTGTGTATGGCTCTTAACATGGAGACGCTATATAGATGACGTCTTCATGATATGGGGGAGTGACACCAATGCCTTCCCAGCCCTGATGCACTGGCTGAACAACAATTGCAGTGGCCTAACATTCACATTGACTCATAGCAAGACCTCCATTCCTTTTCTTGATTTGACTATCCAACATGAGAATGGCCTACTCTATACCTCTTTATATCATAAACCCACTGAGAGAAACACGCTCTTAAGCTATGATAGTTGCCACCCCAGAGCCCTAAAAGATAGCTTACCATATTCACAGTTTCTTCGGTTGCGAAGGAACAACTTCCATAAAGAAAATTATTTTCTTGAAGCTGGTTTACTGGCAACCAAATTGAGACAAAGAGGTTATCCTCGCCGCCTAATAAAGAATTCTATGAAGCGCGCCTGGTACTGCCCACGTGAGACCCTCCTGACGAATAAACCAAAACCCACCTCAAACAAACTGGTGTGTGTCACAACCTTCTCCAGCGTGTCCAATAAAGTCACTAAAACCATTAAACATAACTGGCACATTCTAAACTCAGGTCAATTGAACTGGGAACGTCCATTGTTTGCTTTCAGGAAAAACAAGATCAAAGATCATTTAGTGAGGGCTGCATTACCGTCCCCTACCCCACTCAAAAGAACGATCAATGATCATTGGACTGGAACACCCCTCAGAGGTCATGCGAAATGTGGAACGTGTGTGGTATGTGAATACACTATTGAAAGTAAGGAATTTGTTTATAAAGAATCCAAAAATGTTTTGAAGACCTTTACAAACTGTAATAGTTGTAATGTTGTGTATGCGATTCTATGTCCATGTGACCTCCTTTATGTTGGTCAAACCAAACAAAAGGTTAAGTTGCGGATTTCCCAGCACAGGAGCAGAATACGCTGCAAGACCCCCAATGCTCCGTTGGTTGAACATTTCATTTCCAAACAACATACGGAAAATGATATTCGCTGGACCATCATTAATCAAGTGACACTACCACCAAGAGGAGGCGATTTGAGTCTTCTTCTCAATAAAGAGGAATTGAAATGGATAATAAGGACAGATAGCCTGAATTCTGGTCTTAACCTACAGGAGGACTGGACTACACTAATCTGACCTTTATCCCAAGAGAAAAGACTTGAAATACTGTGGCCTTCATATATATTCTTATGAGTAATTTATGTACTCTAATTTTTAATAATGTGTTCCAAAAAATGTCTCTGTAAATTTCACACCGGTATGCCTCACAAATGTCACTGCGCCGCAACCCTCCCTGTTTGGGCTGTCGATAAAACTTCACTCACTCTCCTCACTCCACATGGCCACCAACATGGTCCTTCCTCTATGCCTATGGCCCCCCTTCAACCAATAGCTGAACACAATAAAACTGATGTGTTCACGTGAGACGCCGAACCAGGAGCTCAATGCCTGACGACTGATCCGGTAAGCCCCATTTCTCTCCCCCGCTCGTTTTCTTATTATTTTAACATAACCAACCTGAATGCGCCCTTGATATATACCCTTATTACTGACAGGCCCCCTGGTTTCAGGACCCCAGCGCGACTCGGCGCTTCCGATATTACTCTGCTCCAAAGGTAAGCCCTGATTTTCAGGACCGCGCCTCTGACCAACTCCCTCAGAACTCCAGTTTAAAACACTGTTTCTGCATACAGGTACAAGCGGACAAAGACACTACTCGTCTGCCGCCACTGCACCCTCGAGAAACTCTGATTAATGTACACTGGTAAGCCTACTTCTTATTCTTACAATACGCCAATGACCTAGATCTAGATCCCCATTTTAAAACGCCAACTTTTTATACAGGTTGAAGCGGACTCGAGATATTTACTCCTTCCCGCCTTGGACCCTTAAGAACCCTTTACTTATTTACTGGTAAGCCTAGCTTCCCTCCGCAATTGCGCTCATGACCTAGTCCCTGTACCATGTCTTAAAACATTAACTCTGTATACAGGTACAAGTGGACACAAGAAATTAATCCTTTCCCGCCCCCTTACCTCCAGAACTCGAATTGGAATTCCGGTAAGCCTCTCAGTCATTTAAATGACCACCTAAAGTAATTAATAGGCTGCCTTCGTCTCAAACCCTGTACTTTCCCTCTCTCCCTTAGAAAAATTTCGAAATTTCTAAAAACACGGAATAGATTATTCTACTGTTCCGGTTTTTATCCTTTACCTGCTCGCTCTTATTTGAACTTGCTAACTGCCTCCCTGGTGAGCTCCCCTGCAACTTTGATCACATTTCATATCACTGCGCCGTTCTTTTATCTGAATATAATGTCCTCTGTACATAGTATGAATACCACGTATCACACCACTGCGCCTTTCTTTTACCTTTCATTATGATGCCATCTTTGTACCTCAGCACCCCAAACCACCTGGTTTTTTCATCACTGCGTCGCTCCTTATTTTAATTTTGATGTCACACTTAGCACCTACCCAGTCACCAATAATATGTGCGCCTGCACTTAGTCACATGCCTGTCACTCGCTGTCTCCACCAGGACACAAGCGAAATGTATGTAATGTATATGTAATGTATAGGCATTTATATAGCGCACTACTTACCCGTAGGGTCCCAAGGCGCTTCGACCGCTGCGAAACCCTTCCTGGCTTCCCTGAGAGATGGTCCCTTAATGGGTATCTCCAGGGTGAGACCAGGCATCCCCGGCGGTCTGGTGGGGCCGTTAGTGAAGATGAGGCAAGCTAATGCCCAGAGTTGCCGAGTGTGATCGCTGATCAGAGTGGGCACCGAGGCGAGAGAATTATCGAGTCCGCTGACCCTGGTCCAGAAACCTGCCGCGCCGGGAATCGAACCCTGGTCCCGGGCCGTCCTCTGCTCTCGGGTCTACCACGGCACAATGTCACCTTCATTATGCATGTGAGCAAAATTAATGTACCTCCTTTCCTCCCCTTAGGCTAAAGAGGCTAATAACTAAAAAGGCAACCATTTCCTTGTCCTGAAGATGGACCCCATTATTTAACAAGGGGGTCCGAAACGTCGTCGACCCAGTGTGTACCATATACCTGTGAAAATGTACAAAATGAAACATTGTAATGGTACCTATAAGTAATCTCTCCGTCCAAAAACTGGAACCCTATAGAGATTGTTGATTTTGCCTTGTAAAAGCCCTTTTGTGTATGTCTCTGTCTGTGCACGGTCGTGGTTGGGTACAGGCTTGTGCCCCACGTACGTGAACTGTTGAAGGTGTTATTCTGTTTTGTATGTCCTCATTTAAAATATAAAACTTGGAAGACCAATGCCCGGCTGGGTATGTCTTCATCAATATAGAACTGAGTCTATATTCATCTTTCAATCATTCATTTCCCTGCCAGGGACCATTGTTGTTTTTACATCATTCCTATTAATTGCATGAACACTCAAGCTGGTAGTGAGTGTTGTGGCTGGAATTTTTTGCATAAGAGCTTGCATACTTTGTATCCTTCTTAGATTGGGGTATGTAATTGCTTTGGAGGTATCTATTGTGGCACCTAGATACTGTTGAGATGGGGATGGTTGGAGGTGTGACTTCTTTTGATTTACTGATAATCCTAGCTTGGGCAACAGGCAGATGGTCTGATGCGTTGCTGAACACATTGGTGGTATGACTTGGATTTTATTAACCAGTCGTATAGGTATGGGAAGACCTGAATATTGTCCCTTCTTAAGTGTGCTGCTACTACTGCTAGACACTTTGTGAACTCGAGGTGCTGTAGTTACTCCGAAAGGGAGTACTTTCAAATGATAATGTTGACCTTCTAGTACAAATCGTAGGTACTTTCTGTGAGATTGATGGATAGGAATGTGGAAGTAGGCGTCCTTGAGATGTGGCAAGGAAGTCGCCTTGTTTTAACAGCGTTAGAACCTGTTGTAGTGTAAGCATATGGAAATGGTCGGATTGTATGTACAGGTTTAGGGGCCTTAGATCGGTATGAGAAAGTATAGGGAGTAAACTCCTGTGTTTTGATGGTGTTTTGGGACTGGTGCTATTGGATTATTTTGCAGTACAGATGCAACCTCTTGTCTTAGGAGTGTGAGATGTTCTTGTGACATGGGACGTTGTCTGGGAGGTATTGTTGGAGGAGTGGAAGTGAGCTCCCGGCAATAACCTGGCTGAACTATTTGTCTCACCCACCTGTCTGTGGTGGAGTTCCAGACAGGTAGGAACTGTTGTAATCTCCCCCCGGCAGGAGTGGAATGGTCTGGGGGGATGGAAGGGAAGTCACTGTTTGGGGGTAGAGGCATTGCGGTTGTTGCCTCTGCCCTTATTGTTATTACCTCTATATCCTCCTCTAGAATACCCTCTACTGGGCGAGGTTTGGGTGGGTGCTTCATAAGAAGAGGTGATGTTGTCAGTTTGGAAACCCTTAGAGGCACCCCTATATGAGGAGTGATGAAAGGACGCTCTATGGGTCCGAGTTTGTAAGGTTCCAATAGATTTTGCCGTATCTGTGTCTTTTTTCATTTTCTCTAGTGCATTATCCAGTGTTGGACCAAAGAGATGATGCTGGTCAAAGGGTTGATTTAAGATACTAGCCTGTACTTCTGGCTTGAACCCAGAGATGCATAGCTATGCATGTCTATGCAACAGTACTCCCGTATTTATTGCTCTAGAGGCTGTGTCTGCAGTGTCTAATGCACAACGGATTGAGGTATTTGTAATAACCTTGCCTTCTTGTATTAAATCAGAAGCCCTGGTCTTATATTGCTCAGGCAAATGTTGCATGAGTGATTCTAACTCATCATAATGAGCTCGATCATATCTCGCTAACAAAGCTCGATTGTTAGCAATTCTCCAAACATTAGCAGCTTGTGAGATGGTGAGTTTCCCTGAAGCATCTAAAAGCTTGGACTCTTTATCAGGGGGTGGAGCATCCCCGGTTGTCTGCGAGTTAGCTCTTTTTCTCGCATTTGATACCACTAAAGAGTTTAATGGCAGCGGACCTTTGATGTATGTTGGGTCATTTGGAGCCACTTTATACTTTTCTTCTAGTCTGGGGTTAATTACCCTAGCTCGGACAGGGTCTTTGAATACCTCTGGTGCAAGTCTCACCATTCCACTAAGTATTGGTAATGTGGTTGTGGTTTTATGTAATGACACTAGTATATCCATAAGGAAGTCCTCTTCCACTGGATCTGTATGCAAGTCTACCCCATTAAAAGTGGCTGCTCTATGAATGAGCTGTGTAAACCCAATAGTGTCATCTGGGGGAGATGGTCTAGAAGGGTATGCGTCATCTTGTGGCATATCTGGTGCATCGGGTGCATTATAATCCTCCCAGGGATCATCTGATGGCCCAGGAATATTGTCTGGGTCATCTGTGTCTTCTATATGATGCTCACTTTCTACCCCGTTGAGTAATTGTCTTCTTCATCATCATCATCATCATCATCATCATCATCATCATCCTGTGGTAAAAGGCTATGTGTGCTGGATGGTGAGTGTACAGGTGAAATATCTGTTATCTCGATTAATGGTGAAGGAATTCTTATGGGGGAAGTTTCAGCATGTTTTTTGAGAGGAACTGGAGGTGGGTTGGGAGAGTCCATTTTCCTCTTTTCAGGCACTGTAATGACATGTCCAGTCTTTGGATTAATACGAAGAGTCTTTTGCTTTGGGTCTGGACGGGAAAGCTCTTCTGCTGAAAAGTCCTTTTTGGGTGCGGATTTATCCTGTTTGGGACAGAAATGCTTAGGTTTGACAGTGTCTCTTGTCTTTCGAGCGGATTTTGGCTTTGGTTCCTGTCTTGGTATCCTATTTCTTTCTCGGATCTGAGCTTTTTGGATCCGGAATTGTTGTTCCCGAAGTGTGTTTGGAATCGTCGACCTTCGGCGCCGAAGTGTGTTTCAGTGTCAAAGCAGGCTTCGGGTCGGCTTTTTTAGGAACCGGAGTGGTCTTCGTTTTGGTAGACTTAGAAATGTCTTTCGGTGCTGAGCTTGGTTTCGGCTCGACCGGTTTTGATACCGATGGCTGCCTCGGTTCCGGGGTTAATTTTGGTTTGAGGACCTTTGTTTCAGAAACGATGTCGTCCTGTTGCTGTTCTTCGGACTCTACCTCGATCGGAGCCTCGTCTATGATGAGGTCTGGTGTCGATGAAGATGACTGCGCCATGACTCTTCAAGCTCGGCGGTCCCTGATGGTCTCTTCTTGGACCGGAACGAAGCGCAGTTCTCACAGTCTCGGCTCTCGTGCTCAGGAGACAAGCACAGATAGCAAACCTCATGAAGATCAGTGTGAGGGAATTTGTGTCCACACTGAGGGCTCTTCTTGAAGTGTGTTCTTTCCATAAGCCAAAGGCCCAATGGCACAGTTGGGCATGACAGCCCCGACGAACGCTGGAATGGAGAAGCGCAAGCCTTTCTTCGACACGGGTAACCGGAATTACTGTCGAAGACGATACCGATGGTATGATGTAGGACTGGAAGTCGAAAAGAGATCGGTAACAGGACCGAACGATAAACATATCCGAGCCCAATTGTGGAAAAAAACAATCTGAAGATGGAGTCGATGCCCATGCGCACTACGGTCTACATGAGTCGTCATCCAACAGACAGACTCTTCCAAGACAACAACAAAGTGTAATCATCCAGGCCCACCACCAGATGGGATCTATGCAATAGTGTGTAGTCTGCAGCCCATATGCCTCGAACATGTGATTTTCTCAGGAACTACCGAACAGATTTACACCATTTGAGCAAAAGGCACGAGTCTGAATTAAGGACTACCTCTTTGCCTAAGTTGGTGTAATTCCGTTCAGCCATGCAGGCTGTAGCCGCGATGAACGGTTCCTATGGAAAATGGCATGGGGGAAGCACGTTTTGGGACCCCCTTTTATCTCTGCCCCTGCTTGACAAATCACCCCGAGACTTAGGATAGGAGCAGACTGGAGCACCCCACCAGTTTTGAAAATCTGGCGAAGATTCGTCAACCAGCAGTAGAGAATATATATTTTTTCTCTACTGCCGGTTGACGAATCTTCGCGTATATATATATCAGCAGAATTCCGGTAAGCAAAAGAATTCAGACGAGCCTGTAGTCCTTTCAGATGGTTTATTCAGGCACAGCAAGCGATCGAGGACAACGCGTTTCGAACAACCCTGGTTGTTCTTGGTCACATGACCCGCGTTCCTCCCACACCACCTTTTAAAGGTGTATCCACATTTTTTCATCATTTTTAACTTTATTGTTCACAAACATTGAAAAAATCACGTACTTAAAGTCAGTACTCTTAGATTTCATGTTAAAAATTCATGAATTATTATAATCAATTAACAGTCATTGCTTATGTGTGCAAATATTTTACATTTCTAGTGAAAAAGTGCAAATAACCAGCTTTTTTTGGTGTTCATTAGTTTAAGTACAGTGGGCCATCGTTTATCTCTAATTCGGGTTTAGTACCAATATACATGTATTTCTAAATATATATAATATATGGAATATGCTACTTACCAGTATGCATCTGTTCTTGGCATAGAGGGCTGCAGAGTGGTACATTATGAATAGATCGCCATCTGGTGTTGGGCTCGGATGATTGCACTTGTTTTTCTCTTGGAGAGTCTTTTGTATCTTGGTGACTCCTCCTTTGGTTGCTAGTGTGCATGGGCATCGGCTCCATCCTTAGACTGTTTTGCCATAGTAGGGTTAGATGGAGTAGTATGATAGAATACAGATAGAAATGCCCATGTAAGTGTATCTGAATAAGATATTGTTGGAACAGACACAGGTTTCCGGGGAGGCTGGGAGGGCATGTACCACTCTGCAGCCCTCTATGCCAAGAACGGATGCATACTGGTAAGTAGCATATTCTGTTCGAGGCATATGGGCTGCAGATGGTACATTATGAATAGACTATACAGCAGTTCTCTCCCTAGCGGTGGTCGCCCGTGTCTGTTGCAACAGTCTGAAATAAAGTCTCTAGTACAGCTTGTCCCACTCTAGCTTGTTGTGTTGTGTGCACATCTACACAATAGTGCTTTGTGAAGGTATGCGGTGTAACCCAGGTAGCTGCTTTGCATATGTCATCTAGTGGAATGTTTCCCAAGAATGCCATAGATGCTCCTAGTTTACGTGTAGAGTGAGCTCTAGGAGGAACAGTTAATGTCCTCTTTGCCTTTAAGTCGCATATTTGTATACATTGTACAATCCATCTGGCAATGCCTGCTTTAGAGATGGGATTGCCCTTGTGTGTAGGAGAAAACACTACAAATAGCTGTTTTGTCTTTCTGAAAGTTTGTGTTCTTTCTATATAATACAATATTGCCCTTCTGACATCTAATGTGTGTAGGGCCCTTTCCGCTACCGTCTGTGGTTTTGGAAAGAAGACCGGTAGTTCCACTGACTTATTGATGTGGAATGCTGAAATTACTTTAGGCAAGAATTTTGGGTTTGTTCTAAGAACCACCTTGTTTTGGTGTAACTGCATGAATGGTTCTTGGATTGTAAACGCTTGTAACTCACTTACTCTTCTGAGTAAAGTGATAGCTATGAGGAAGGCCAGCTTCCATGTGAGGAATTGTATTTCACACCTATGCATAGGTTCAAAGGGTGGTCCCATTAGTCTGGTAAGTACTATGTTGAGATTCCAGACTGGGGAAGGTGGCAGTCTTGGTGGAATGACTCTTTTGAGTCCTTCCATGAAAGCTTTAATTGATGGTACTTTAAACAGGGAAAGATGTTGCCTGTTTTGTAGGTATGCTGCTATAGCTGCGAGATGAACTCTGATAGAGATATATGCTAAGTTACATTGCTGCAAGTGTAGTAAATAGCAAATAATCTGTTTAGTAGATGCGTCCAGAGGGTTGATGTGGTTACTGTTACAGTGTACAGCAAACCTTTTCCATTTTGCTGCATAGCATGCTCTGGTGGTAGGACGTCTTGCTTGTTTAATGATTTCCATACATTCTGGAGGTAAATCTAAGTATCCAAACTCTATGACCTCAGGAACCAGATCGCTAGGTTCAATTGTTTGGGATCAGGGTGCATTATTTCTCCATGGTTCTGTGTAAGGTGTATGGGTAATAATCTTAGCTTTTGATGTGGCACCTGTGAGAGTTGTAGTAGCGTGGTGAACCACGGCTGTCTTGCCCATGTGGGTGCTACTAGTATCATTGTCATTGAGTGCTGTTGCAGTTTCCGAACCACTAACGGAATTAGTGGGAGAGGGGGAAAAGCGTAAGCAAATTTGTTGGACCAATTTATCCATAGTGCATTGCCCTGGGACCGGTGGTGTGGGTACCTGGATGCGAAGTTTTGGCATTTTGCGTTCTGATGAGTGGCAAACAGATCTATCTCTGGTTGTCCCCATCTTTGGAAGAATGGCTGCAGTATTTGGTTGTGCAGCTCTCATTCGTGTACTTGTTCTGACTCTCTGCTTAGGATGTCTGCTATCGGATTTTGAACTCCTGGTAGGTGTTCTGCTAACAGATAGATCTTTTGAGGAATGGCCCATCTCCAAATATCCTGTGCTAGTCTGGACAGTTGGAGAGAGTGTGTCCCCCCCTGTTTTTGAATATAATACATTGCAGTCATGTTGTCTGTTCTGATCAGGACTGCCTTGTTTGTTATCTGCATTTGGAAAGCTTTTAGTGCTAGAAATACTGCTAGTAGTTCCAAGTAGCTGATGTGCAGTTACTTTTGCTGCACACTCCATTTCCCCTGCACTGTGTATTTGTCCATGTGCGCTCCCCATCCTGAGAGCGATGTGTCCGCTGTGAGTATCGCTTGTGGAATCTGTTCTAGGAACGACCGTCCTTTGGAAATGTTTGTTGTGTTCCACCACTTCAGAGAGCGATGCGTACGGTCGTCTACCAACACCAGATCTGTAATCTGACCTGGAGCCCGATTCCACTGTGTCGCTAGACACTCCTGTAGTGGACGCATTTGTAGTCTGGCATTTGGTATTAGTAGTATGCAGGAGGACATCATGCCTAACAGCTGTATAAACACTTGTGCTGGTAGTGAGTGTTGTGGTTGAAATCTTTGTATTAACTTGACCATTGTCTGTATCCTGATTGGATTGGGGTATGCTTTGGCTCTTTCTGCGTCTATAGTAGCCCCCAGGTATTGTTGAATTTTGTTTGGTTGTAGGTGTGATTTTTTGTAGTTCACCGTAAACCCTAGGTGGTGCAGCAATTGAATGGTCTTCTGTGTGTTGTGAAGGCATTCATTTTGTGACTTGACCTTTATTAACCAATCGTCCAAGTAAGGGAAGACATGTATTTGTTGTCTTCTTAGGTGTGCTGCCACCACAGCTAGGCATTTTGTGAACACTCTTGGTGCCGTTGTGACACCGAACGGAAGGACTTTGAATTGATAATGTTGTCCTTCCACTACAAACCTTAGGTATTTTCTGTGGGCTTTGTGAATTGGGATGTGAAAGAAAGCGTCTTTTAGATCCAGTGTAGAAAGAAAGTCCCCTTTCTTCAGTAAAGGAAGTACTTGTTGGAGCGTGACCATGTGGAAATGTTCCGAATTTATGTATGCATTGAGAGGTCGGAGGTCCAAGATTGGTCTTAGGGACCAGTCTTTTTTGGGGATTAGGAAGTATAGAGAGTATACTCCTGTCCCTTGTTGATGTTTTGGAACCTTCTCTATGGCATGCTTTTGTAGTAGTGATAGTACTTCTTCCTTTAACAATGTCAGATGGTCTTGACTCATTGGACGCTGTTTGGGGGGGATGTTTGGTGGGGTAGCAGTGAGTTCTAGGCAATAACCATGTTGGATAATTTGTCTCACCCACTTGTCTGATGTGATGTTTTCCCAGACAGGTAGGAACTGTGCTAGACGTCCCCCGACCGGTGTTATGTGGTCTGGGGGAAGTTGTATTAAGTCACTGTTTTGGGGTTGGGGAGTTGCGGTTGTTATTATTTCCGCGACCTCTACCCTTGTTGTTGTTACCTCTGTAACTACCTGTTGAATTACCTCTGGGTGACGTTGGCGTAAAAGAGGTGGATTGCTGACTTGTTCCTGTACTTTGAGCCCCCTCTATAGGTGGATCTACGAAAGGAACCCCTTTGTGTTGGCTGTTGTAATGCTCCCATTGACTTAGCCGTTTCTGTGTCCTCTTTCATCTTTTCTAAAGTCTCATCTGTGCTTGAGCCAAAATGTGTCTTCTGATCAAAGGGTTGGTTCAATAAAGATGTTTGTACTTCTTGTTTAAACCCTAAGACTCTAAGCCATGCATGTCTCCTTAGCATGACACTGGTGTTGATGGATCTTGCTGCAGTGTCTGCCGCGTCTAGGGCGCACTTAATGGAAGTGTTAGTTATTATCTTTCCTTCCTGTATTAGCTGATCTGCTCTCTTCTGATGTTGTTTGGGGAGATGTGTGATGAGTTTTTCTAACTCATCATAATGTGCCCTGTCATAACGTGCAAGTAGCGCTTGTGTATTGGCCATACGCCAGCTATTTGCCGCTTGTGATGCTACTCTTTTGCCTGATGTATCTATTAATTTTGACTCTTTATCAGGCGGAGGGGCCTCTCCTGTAGATAATGAGTTCGCGAGCGTTTGAAACTACAAGCGAGTCCAGAGGTACCTGCCCTTTGATAAATATTGGATCCTTTGGAGCTGCCTTATATTTTTTATCAATTCTTGGATTTAACACCCTAGCCCTCACTGGGTCTTTGAATATGTCTGCTGTGTGACTGAGAAGACCCTTCAGCATAGGTAGAGTACCTGATGTTCTTTGTGCAGTAGGTAGTGTCTCTAATAGGAAATCCTCGACCCGAGGTTCTGTATGTAGATCTACCTTATGATATTTTGCTGCCCTATTAATGAGCTGTACAAACCCTGTGTTATCATCAGGTGGTGAAGGCTTTGAGGGATATAACTTTGGGTCGTTGTCATCATCTGACCCTGCGTCATAATTTTCCCATGGGTCATCCTCATCTGGGATAGTGTCATCATCCCCCTGAGGTTCTCCCTCCCCTGTATCACTGTCTACATCTGACTGAGGTGTAGATGGTCTTGGTGTAGAAGGTGGAGGAATATTTGGCATAGTGTGAGGAATAGGAGAAGAGGGTGTGACTCTAGGTCGAGGAGAAGTAGGAGGAGTTGTATGTGTCCCCAGTGTTCTCTTTTTAGAAGGAAGAGGTTTGTCTTCTAGCTGTTCATTCTTCCTTTTCTTCGTCACTACTTTGCCAGTTTGTGGATCGATAAACAAAATCTTTTGTTTGGGATCTGTTTGCTGCTCCTGTGTCGGTACCGAAGCTTTTGGTTCCGAAAGGTGCCTTTGCTTTCGATCGTCAATGTTCGGTGTTTTCGGCACCGAGGGTTTGCTCGATTCAGATTTTTTCGGTGTCGAGTGAGTCTTCGACGTCGAATCATGTTTCGGTTTTGACATGGAATGTTTCAATGCCGAGTTTTCCCTTGCATGAAGCTTCGGCGTCGAAGTCTATGTCGACCGCTTCTCGGATCCGACATGGTGGGAGACCGAGAGTTTCGGTTTCAGTTTCGGTTTCGTTGCCGGGCCCGAAGGCGGGGCATCGGAAACTTTCTTCTGCGGTTTAACCGGGCTCGAAGGCGGGGTCGTTACCACACGGGGTCGTTTTTTTGGTAAGGGGACGTCGTCACTCACGGTTTGTTGCACGTCGAGTTCCTCGACATCTGAATCGTCCCCTTCCGACCCCGACTGATCTTAATGATCCTCTTCTTCATCGAGGTGCTGGTCTTCGAACAGCTCCGGGATCGCCTCCGACTGCATTCTGGAAACCTCGGGTCTTCGAGCTGTACGGTTTCTTATCGTCGACTTGGAGGAGAATGCTGCGCAGGCTTCGCAGTCCCTGGATTCGTGTTCAGGCGATAGGCAGAGGTTGCACACCTCGTGTAGGTCCTTGTGTGGGAACTTAGCACCACACGTTGGACATTTCTTAAATGGAGTCCTTTCCATGGACTCCGGGCTTGACCACGTCGGGAAAGGCCTCCTGTTCGTCGACGTAGATCAAAGTTTTTCTTCGATGTTGGAGTCGAAATGCATCGGAATGGAAATAAAATCGCGTTCGATAACAATACCGTCGAATTGGAAAGGGAATACTCGCCGAAAAGTCACTTCTTTCGAAGTCGATCTGGAGCGTTTCAATCCTCATCCGAACCCGATGGCGGAAAAAAACAATCTAAGGATGGAGCCAATGCCCATGCGCACTAGCAACCAAAGGAGGAGTCACCACGATACAAAAGACTCTCCAAGAGAAAAACAAGTGCAATCATCCGAGCCCAACACCAGATGGCGATCTATTCATAATGTACCATCTGCAGCCCATATGCCTCGAACATATATATAAATAAACTGCTAACCTGAGCGAGTGGGCTCGTGTGATTTCTTCCTACGAAAATCGCTTTCATGTGGAATATGAAAATATATATAAATATATATTTTTTTTATATCCTCAATATGATGCTCATGTGAATTAGACATAATGTGGGCCACAGCTGAAAACTTCTGAAATACTCGAGGACTGCTAGCACTTTTTGAAATGTTTTTTAAGTCTATTGATCCAGTAAGTTTGTCTTAAAGGGGTGCTTGGGCACATTATGATTTGATCAGGCTGTGACGAAGCTCCTGTGTGGGTGAAACGCATAGCAGAATAAACACTGGTGGAGCTGGAATCTTTAAGTGAGTCTTCCTGGGGTGGTATCCTAGACTCTGGTCCTTTCCAGATATATATACACACACAAATGGTAACCCCAGGTAGATCAAATCAGACCTACTGTACGTGACTACATATTGCTCATAGGTACCTTTCTTCAGCTGCTTTATAAAATAATACATTTTGTCAATTTTCTATCAAAGCTTCATACCTGGTGCCAGAATGAGAGGACTGCTCGCAGACACTTTCCTTTCATCTTCAAAGCCAAATACCCGCAGTCTACGCAGAACTTTGTACTGCCTGAACGTCACCTCCTCATCACCCTTATTTTCAATACAGATGACGATTATTTTAGACTCATCTTGGGCAAGAGGAAATCGAATCCTTCCATTTGTAAGGTCATGTGCAGAGGAAATATGGATCCCTTTTTTCCCACCGATAAACTCCGACCTGAGAAGAAATTATATGGTCAGCATTTTCATCCTTTAAACAGATGCATTCATGGCAGGATTCAGGGAATTTCAGACCTTAGTGCTGGAGACATACATTTTATTTGGTTGCTTGATGACTCCTCTTTAACACAGTGATACACACTGGTAAACCGAACTTCAAAACAATGAATAGAAAAATCAATGTGCGAAGTGTTATTCAATATTCTATGGATATTTAAACTAGCCGTAGTAGTGCTACTTGAACACTTTCATGTGAATGTCAAATATATAGAGTATGGTCCAAAGAATTAGCAAATTCTACAGCTGCCTTTAACAGAACAACAGCTAAGAACGCCCAGACCTGCGATGTTTATGTTAATCAGCCTTTCCTAGCGACTGTACACCTTCCCTAAACACAGTGCTCCATTAACAAAATAGAGACTATCATGCAAACACATGAAAAATAAGTTATCTATAGAAATGTTGCCCTATTACCATATGGTGATGAAAAGCAATAGATGCTAAAATGAGAAACGACCCTGGCTCCACTAACTTTAAGTCACTTGAGGGAAACACCTGCACCACTCTCTCATGAATTTAACTCACCTCCTAGCAGAGCAATATTTTACTATTCCACACAACTCTCTGTCCAGATATCTCGTAGGCTGAGGTATGACTATGTCCAAACAACATTGTTCGACAGTCTAAGTATAAAACACTTTTAATACTCTGCAGTAAAATACCTGTTGTTCTTGAACCACTGAATAAACTTTTTTGCTTGACCTCTTGTATATTTTTGACCGCCCTCAGTCAGTGGATTTAGGATTGGTTCCTCCTGTTGAGAAGTCGGGGGTCTTCTGTACTGATCTGCAGGGTCCCAACGATTCTTCTTCATTACCTAAAGAAAAATAATAATATACAAAAATCATTCTGAGGCACAACTGAACAGTAGATGCCGGAGAAAGTCAGTTTCTCTTTAGGTGACTTTATTATCCTGGCTGCATGCTTCCGATAGGTGTTTTATCTACTACTTATTGGAGGAATCAAGGCTTCTAGATGACCCAGAAGAAACTGTACACTCGTATTCTTTTCCGATATCCTTAAATTTACCTACAGCTGGGAATGTATTACTTTCTGTAAAAAGGACATTATAAAACTAAGTGATTATTTTCAACCAACGTTGGTTACCAATGGGGTGGAGTGGAAGCAGTGTCTGTACATCATAAAATATACCTCACAAAGTACCTCTTGCTGTACATCAAGTATATTGCAGATCACCATGGAGATCCATAACCATATAGAGGAAAAAGGGAAAAGGCAGAGTTCCTTTATAAGGTAATTGAACTCTGAGATGACTTGCAATATCCTGATGAAGTATGGCAGAGAATACTTTATTCTTTATAATACATGACCACACAATACCCATCCCACAAAATACTTAAATCTTTGGTGTGTCAGTCTTTCATGTGAAAGACATAGGATGTTTGTAAACATGAATAATAAAATTAGAATGTGCTATCAGTCGCACTTCTTTAATGTCATGATGTGCATTGGTATATTTGACATGCTAATGTCTAAACACTAATCTATAAGAACCGTTTACTTTACATGACCAACACTTGGTTGCATTTTGAAAATATTAAAATTAGTTTAAGAAACTTAATAACAATCTCTATTTTCCACCTCGCAAAATTAAACACAAAAAGCAATTCGTTATTTGTTGCAAAAAGACATTCGAATCCATTTATTACAAGTCAGATTAAAATAAACTGTTGCTCGGGGTCAGCAGAAACATGCAGAATGATTCTATATTTCCTATAGTTACCTAAAGCATGGGAAAATAATCATGCTGCCATAAATATCTTTTCTACTTATTACTGCTCCTGGAGAAAAACAGGAGAATGAAAAGCCACTTTCGTTTTTTAAATTGCAGCTTTAATTATGCTCTGTGCCTTGTCTTTCTCCTTGGCAGCTGACGCTGACAGCAGCCACTGTGACATCAGAAAGTAACTAATATGTTGTTACAGTTGAGGAGCTCCATCAGTTCTTTATTACAGGTGACTAGGTGCATTACAAGTCACATGTAATAAAGAAATTAGGGACTGCCTTTAATACAGGGATAGCAGGTTCCCATGTATTATAAATTGATATTGTAACAGGGGCCATAAATTTCACACAGTTTGAAAACTGTAACAAGGGCAAATATGTTTTATTTTGCAGAATTTAGTTGCCATGCTGGCCAGTCAGGGATGGGGAAGAGGACTAAAAAGAGACCAGTTATAAACAGTCTTAAGAAGACAACCTGTTTTTGGAGACTATCAAAACGCTAAATGTCCCTCATATTTTTCAAATTGGGAAGCCCATCCCAAATACTTGAGAAGGCTGGAGTAAAAGCCCAGAAACCTATGATTACCCTAGAGGATTTCTGTACATGCTCTTTAAGCCCTCCTCCTCCAGATAAAGTGATGCATTGGTTGTGATGAACTTCTCTTAACAATGAAGAGGTACTGGTCAACTCCTGATAGTGATCTTCAGGAATAGACACTTTTCCATGAGGCAGGAAAGCTCCAGCATATTAAGATCCATAGCAATAGCCACAAAAGAGCATTGTCCTGAGCGTCGGGAATGTCCAATTGGGTCAGCATCCGAATATGTTTTTTCAACTCTAAAATCCCATGTGGGTTACACGAAAAACAAGATTTTAGTTGATTCTTATAGGATGGTCAAGCTAACTGAAAGCCACATATTACAAGAGGCTGGTGATTTAACCACAAAGTATACATGAGGTTACCAGTCTGCCACATTTTCAACACATCATCAAAAGTGATGAGAATAAATTCATAAACACTGAACGCAGACTTTATGTGTTACTTAAATGCAATAAAGACAGTAAGAAGGGTTTCTGTTGATTACATGATTCTATAAAGGTGTATTTGGAATGAAATTGCTCGAGTAGGAATATATTTAATTTTTACAGGTTAATATATGTAATGTAATTCTCATGGTGAAAGGTCCATCTGGAAACGAATAGCGTTGAGTATTTCAGAATTGAATTTACTACAATTCATAAGAAATATTGCACTAGTGCATATATCTGTGGATTAAAATAAACCGTTTTGGATAGCATTTTCTTATGAAGAGAAACCCATTTAAACAGTGGTTCTGAACTTGTGATCTACGAAACTCTGGTAGTCCACAACACCGCCTAAGAGGAATATCACAGTAAGCTGACACGTGTTTCGTCGTGTGCCGTTGAGTCAACACGACTCTTCAGGGCTGGTGGTACAAAAAGTAACGTACACAAATTCAGTACTGCGTCATATCACTGAATACTGCATATGGTGACATACGGTGCATCACACATGCAGTGGGGATGTGCGTATCCTTTCGCACGTAGTGGAAGAGAATGGTGATGACGCTCGAGATACTGGGAGTGTGCCACTGCAAGGGTGTGAGTGGAGTACCCTGAGTGGTAGTGACATGAAAGTGAGGTATGGTGAAAGTGACGTTTAGGTAGTGACAAGCGTTGGCGCACACCCGGTGGTCGTGCATTACGAGGGTTGTACAGTATCAGGAAGTTCTGGTGAGAGCGATCTTAAGTGAAGTGTGGGTGTGAGTTTGTGATAGACAAGTTAAAACGAGCACGTGTGTGTATAATTAATTATTTGAAAAAGCTCGGCGGTGTTGGACGTAAGATTACGGAAAACATGCTCTCTCTAAAAGATGGGGTATTTACCTTTAGACTCGACTCAAGATTGTGATTTGGGAATGGTCTGGAACTAGTAGTTGTGTTCTACGTAGGTAGATTTAGAGAGAGACTGAAGGATGAAAGAAAAATACTTGTCAGGAAGACATTGGAAAGAGGCAATGTCCGAGGACGTTTATCTGAATGGGTGGGCTTCAAGGTGTGAGAAAGAAGAAGGGGACTAAGTGGAAACTATTCTTACCAATGAGTTTATTGGAATCGGATTGATAGGTAAGTAGGAATGGAATTTCCAATGGAGTCAGATGCAAGATGTTGTTCTTGCCGCTGTGATCCGTCCTATTGGGTGTGTAATTGGTTGTCCTTTACGTAAAATTCTAGATCTAAAAACTCCATGTTAGTGAGGCTGTGTCGCATGGTGAAGCTCATTTCCCATGTATTGTTATTCAAATGTTCAAAAAAGGATTGGAGTAGTTCTTTAGAGCCCGACCATAAGAGAAAACAGTCGTCGATGTATCGACCCCAAAAGACTATGGAGTCGACATATTGGATTCCTTTGGTGCCCCAAATCAGCAGGTACCACGGTCATCAGGCTGGAGGTTACAAGTATTGCGTTATTCTACATTAGAATCGTGGTAGGTTTAGGTGGAAAACATGGGTGGGTAACGAGAAAATGCTAAACCTGAAACAGAAGTACCAGGGTCATCTGGCTGAAAGTTACAAGTAACGCGTAATTCTGCATTATATTCGTAGTGAGTTAGGTGGAAAACACCAACATGCTACTACACATGATGAGGATCATTCTAGAGAACAACTTCTTTATTTTTGATCGAAAATGGTATCGACAGAAAAAGGGAGTAGCCATGGGCTCCAAATTCTCACCCTCCTTCGCTAATCTCTTTATGGGGGCTTTGGAGGCTGACTTGATTTGGGGCACCAAAGGAATCCAATATGTCGACTCCATAGTCTTTTGGGGTCGATACATCGACGACTGTTTTCTCTTATGGTCGGGCTCTAAAGAACTACTCCAATCCTTTTTTGAACATTTGAATAACAATACATGGGAAATGAGCTTCACCATGCGACACAGCCTCACTAACATGGAGTTTTTAGATCTAGAATTTTACGTAAAGGACAACCAATTACACTCTAAATTGTTCAGGAAACCTACTTCCTGTAACTCTATACTCCATGCCTCTAGTTTTCACCCTGAGCACCAGTTACGTTCCATCCCATTTGGGGAATTCCTAAGAGCTAAACGCAACTGCAGTGAACCCAGTGAATTTGAAAACTGCATCTCTAATATGAAAGACAGATTCCGAAAGAGAGGGTACTCTAACCCATCCCTCAGGACAGCAGAACAAAGAACCAGAACCATCCAGAGACCAGATTGTCTAAAGACACGCACGGAGACAGAGTCCTCCGGCCAGCAAGTCAGACTAATAACAGAATTCAATGCACTCAACCACACCACCAAAAAGAGCTTTAATAAACATTGGAAACTCTTAACAGAGGATCCTGTTCTCAAGGCTTTCCTTCCAGACAGACCTTCCATCATGTACAGAAAGGGCTTTACTCTGAGGAATAAATTAAGCCCCACAGTTCCCCCTAACACTACAGCTCGTGACTGGCTATCCACACGAGGCCTGGGATTCCACAAATGTGGTTTCTGTTCGATGTGTATTTGGGGCAAACATGGCACAACAAGTTTTAAGGGTCCGGAAGGGACAGTGTACAAAATTAAACATAACATCACTTGCCTAACCAAATTCGTAGTTTACATAATTGAATGCCAATGTGGCAAAATTTATGTAGGCAGCACAATCAGGGCACTCAAAGAAAGAATTGCAGAACACATGAGAGCAATTCAGAAAAGAGATCCAAGGTACCCAGTAGCTCTACACATAGCTGAATGTCAACCTCTTGAGGATGACATCAAAGTGCGTGTCTTTGGGATTGACATGATTCCCCTCAATATCAGAGGGGGCAACCGAGAATTGACGCTCAGACGCAGAGAAGCCACATGGATCATGCGTCTACAAAGCGTGGAACATGGGCTAAACTACGACCCTGAGCTTCAATATTTTCTGGGTGATTAATAGTTACCCTTTGGGATCCTCTATTCAGAACACTCACTGTAGTATTGTTCCAAGAACTGATCATGGATTCACTAATAAGGAATGACCATAGACACTTCCAGGAATGTCTATATCTTTTGGAATGAGAATAATACCACAAACTACATATTCTGTATTGTGTAAAATGCGTGTGAAATTGTTGTTTTTAACATGTAATTTATATTGTGGTTTTCTGTTGTATGATCGATCACATTGTGTGCCAAATGATATAGAAATGAAATACTGTTGAAAATATGACAGATAAAATCACGAATGCGCAGTGACGTTGGTGCACTTTCACCCGTTGGATCACCATCCCATATAATTGCCTTTTACAAACTTCACCACACTTATAGGCACCGGGCCACATTATTAGACTATGATTACAATTTTTATAACTGTTCACCACCAGCCGATCAACAGAACACAGAGAAATACTTTTTATCATTCGAATTAATGATTCGGATACTTGACCGCTATAGCCAGGGATACTAATTTTCCACCTAGCAATATTCAGATTAACACTGCCAATGCTTCGTTTCTGGCTATTCGCCTTCTTCTCTTTCCAACAGATATGGCACGAACACATACCTCTATTCTTTTAAACGCTATTGCGCGAATACCTACTATTCCACCTCATCAACTCACCTCTCAAATATGGCGGCCACGCTTTGTGAAACAAACGAATAGACATCTTCTATGTTTAAACGCCTCTACAAAGCGATACCTCCCCTCCGGTCACGTGTCCGTTCATGGTAGACGGCGACCGGGAACTAACAGAGGAGGGATACCGCACTACCGGTAAGTTGTTGGGCTGTCCTCTAAACAACCGAATCCCCAGTGCAATTGACTTGAGAAGCCCACACGACCGCACTCTCGCATTTCTAATGCGTGTCCATTTTATTTTAACCTCCTCAGCATACCGCTAAAACAAGAAAACGAACCCGTTTTCTGGAGTATTTCGATTGATGGATCCCCTCCCGGTTAATGCCTGAAACATACCCGTATTCAGGTATAGCATTTTCTTGTTATCCAACCATGTTTTCCACCTAACTCACTACGAATATAATGCAGAATTACGCGTTACTTGTAACTTTCAGCCAGATGACCCTGGTACTTCTGTTTCAGGTTTAGCATTCTCTCGTTACCCACCCATGTTTTCCACCTAAACCTACCATGATTCTAATGTAGAATAACGCGATACTTGTAACCTCCAGCCTGATGACCGTGGTACCATATGTTTTCCTTTTACCATAGCGCCTTAATTTTGAAGACTGTAACACACCCAATAAGACGGATCACAGCGGCAAGAACAACATCTTGCATCTGACTCCATTGGAAATTCCATTCCTACTTACCTATCAATCCGATTCCAATAAACTCATTGGTAAGAATAGTTTCCACTTAGTCCCCTTCTTCTTTCTCACACCTTGAAGCCCACCCATTCAGATAAACGTCCTCGGACATTGCCTCTTTCCAATGTCTTCCTGACAAGTATTTTTCTTTCATCCTTCAGTCTCTCTCTAAATCTACCTACGTAGAACACAACTACTAGTTCCAGACCATTCCCAAATCACAATCTTGAGTCGAGTCTAAAGGTAAATACCCCATCTTTTAGAGAGAGCATGTTTTCCGTAATCTTACGTCCAACACCGCCGAGCTTTTTCAAATAATTAATTATACACACACGTGCTCGTTTTAACTTGTCTATCACAAACTCACACCCACACTTCACTTAAGATCGCTCACACCATAACTTCCTGATACTGTACAACCCTCCTAATGCACGACCACCGGGTGTGCGCCAACGCTTGTCACTACCTAAACGTCACTTTCACCATACCTCACTTCCATGTCACTACCACTCAGGGTACTCCACTCACACCCTTGCAGTGGCACACTCCCAGTATCTCGAGCGTCATCACCATTCACTTCCACTACGTGCGAAAGGATACGCACATCCCCACTGCATGTGTGATGCACCGTATGTCACCATATGCAGTATTCACAGTGATATGACGCAGTACTGAATTTGTGTACGTTACTTTTTGTACCACCAGCCCTGAAGAGTCGTGTTGACTCAACGGCACACGACGAAACACGTGTCGGCTTACTGTGATATTCCTCACGTCTGGACACAATAAATCATCATCTTGCTGGGACAAGAAACACACTAAAGAATCTGCTTTTGTTTATTTGTTTACTTTTTGTCATTGTACTTACATTTATGATACCTTGTTGTAGTTGCGAGAGCACAGCTGTGTAATTATTGTATGGTCTTTGACTCATTAGGCGGTTAAGGGTGTTTTCCGCCTGCTCTTTACGCACTACAAATCGATTATCCTAACGACACACTTTAACGTAGAAATTGAGGCAGTGCGCCCCTGATATCTGAGTTTTGCCAAAAAAAAAACCCCTGAGCAGTTTTCACCTCCTAAGAGGGTTAACATATGTTTATAAATTTAAATATTAGTGAATTAATAAAGTATGAACAATAAAAAGCGCAAAATGTAAAATTAAACATTTTAAAATGCTTTGTAAATGTTAAGGAGTTAGAAGATAAAGGCGGAAAATGAATTTGGTATTCATAGTCTGATTTGTGGGAGCAGCGCATGTCAGAATCTTGTATTAGCGATTGCTGGCCTCAATTCAATTCAAAGAAGGAACTCAGTAAGTCAGGAAGAGGACAATGATACAATTGTGAACATCAGAGGGGAGAGAATGTTGTTAATTTAGATGCTGGTTAGAGGAATGATTATGGTGGGCTACATGGGAGGGAGTTGAAAAAGACAGCAATGCCAACCTAAACTGAACAATAACACTCCTCAACACACGTCAAATAGAAGTAAAATTATTCAATTAAGCAATGTACATAGTCAACAAACAATGGTGTGTAATAAACACGCTGCTTTTCTTTTTCTTCTTGGTTGTTTTTAATTTCGTAGCTCTTCAAATAGCTCCCAACAGCCAACATGTGTTACGTCGTATTTTAGATGACGCTTTGTGTTAGCGTACTCGGCTACACATGGATTTGGCGGCGTGGTTTATTCAAGAAGGAACCTAAACTCTGCTGTTTGAAGACTGGGTATACTAAAGACCTGGGATATTGATAGGGATACTGATTTGACGTCGCTTGGACAGGAACTCTTGGAAGTATCACCACAAATCGAAGGATTTTACAGAGGAGACATAGCCTTGAGAAAGTCACGGGATAACTTCCCTGGTTGTGACGAAACACGTGTTGGCTGTTGAGAGGGATCACATACCCTTCTCCCACTGCACTACCAGTAATCAATTTAAACAAGAATGATAAAGTGAATGCAATACCTTTCCGAAAATAACATCATCTTTCCTCCCCACTTCAGCTTTACCAACTTGAACCAAGGAATAGAGTATAGACGAAAAATTTGGTCTTCTTTGCCCATCCCTTAGAGATATAATGGAAAAAAGAATTTACACACACAACATTTAAAGTCACATGTATAAATAGAAACAAATATCGTGGCATGCAATTAAGATTCTGGACTTGTGTATCATATATATATTTTGGCTCAAGATACAAGTTCTAAGCATGTACAGAGCAAATAAATCAAATTCACAGATACAGTATAGTACGTGTTGTGGTCTTACATGTCCTATAGTTGAATTAAAAAACGTAAGCATTTTTTGTAGTTTTAAAAGCATAAACACAGATTAATAAGCATTAGAAAAGGGAAGTAACAATGAGGGGAGGAACATTTACATATACATTTCATTGAGTGACACCCAAAGCCAGAAACCTTTCGCTGTGGTTCAGAAGGATATTTAAGACAGGTTTAAGTGACTGCCTAAGAGTATGGTAAAATAATGTAGTAACAGTAAATTTGTACAAAGGCAACAAGTACAGACCATAACTAGAATCAGTCATTTTTACAACCAGACCCTTTTAGTCAATACTTGGCTGGGTTTATATACGTTCATACTACTAGGCTACCATTTATTGGGGATGCAATAGGCGTTCCGGTGACATAATTTAATGTTGCTCAAATTTAGGAGTAGAATGCTCAGGCAGTCTTCTCAGGATTCAAACTTGTGACTTCCAGATCACTATATATTTCAGTAAGGGGTGTGTAGTACCAAGATATGCTACTATTTATCCTCACTTTAAATAGTTTATTTAAAAAGAATTTTAAACGTAAACATTGTTTCATGCATATGCAGCTTATACAATAATACAAAGTCTCATTATGCAGGAACATTTCTATTTTCCCTAACAGGGGACCCCAATGTTCCTCGGTTAATCATTGAAAGAACTGTTAATAAAGTCACTAACCTTTAAGGTCAGGTCAAATGTTTCAGCAATTTAAACCCGAGCTGAGTCCCTGGTAGCTATGGCACAATACAATGCAGGTAGGCTTAACCAAGAGAAAATGTGTAAAGCATTTAGACGTTTGAAAACAGTTAAAAAGTCAAAAACTATCCCGCTCCAATTTATAAAATTCAGAAAAATGTAAAAAGCAAAATGGCACCAAAATTCTAAAACTCCAATTAGGAGACCAGGAGATATAATTTTTAAGATTTAAGTAGAAAAAGCTCCCAAAAAAAATAACATGCCTAAATAGAGTCTGGAAGTCAGAAAGTCAAAAATATTTCTAAGGCTCACTACAGAAAAACACTGTACGTTTGTGAGGAAAAATCCTCTCAGCACTGTTCACCACTAACACTGTAGCTACAGCTATAGCTACAGCTGTGGTACTGCTGGAGCTTCGGAGACTTCTCTCGGGAAATGTTTGAGTCCCACTGCAGAATGGGGTTGTCATTGTTACGCCTGCTCCCCCTGAGGTCCGGATATCTGCATGCAGGACGAGCTGAAATTAATTTCAACACTGTGGAACTGCCAGTCAGATTCTTATCCTGGCAGGTCCTGCAGAAGCACTGCAGGAAACGTTTTAAAAGTTTCCCCAAAACTTTTTTCTGGTGATAACACAACCACAGGAGTAGTACACTTATAAGACCCCCAGAACCTTAGGAGAGGCACTTGGAGGCTGACAGTGTGTCAGGCAGAGGCAAACAGCATGGGCCAGTTCAAGTCCAGTTGCCTCTGGCCAGCTAGGCATTTCACAATAAAGGTCTTCTGCAGCTTGTTGTGTCTCTGTAGCCACACAGGAGGTCAGCCAACTGACCCTTTAAGTCCACTTCTTTGAACTGGGGTCAAGTGGGAGCAGCTCCAGCCTTTTGGGTCTCCTCATAGATTGCAGCTGCTGTTCTTCTACAGGTCCACAAAGTTTTCTGAGGAGTTTTAGGGTGGCAGGGTGACTCCTAGCTCTTCCCTAACCAATTGGGAAAAAGTTCCTATGGGGAAACCTGCCAACATTGTTGCAGGACAAACGGGAACTGCTGCAAAACAATCCCACACTGCATCTTAATCCCAAACTCCAAACTGGGGAGACCATTCTCCACTTATGCAGAACCTTTGTGCCGACCCAGAGGAATGGCCAAAGAAATGGACAACTCCCAACTACAAAGTTACTCAAAACCAGTTCTAGGGTAACTTTCCTCCCATTGCTTTGTTGGTAACCTGACTAAGGAGACAAAAGTCTGCTTTCTTGAGGTCAACACATATTTATTTGTGAAAGGGCAGATCTCTCAAAAAATTAAGTTCCAGGGTGAATACTAATTGGTCTTCCTGCAAGGTGAAGAAAATCACCTCTTCATTCCCAAGCCATTGTCTCTGCTTTGAGGCATATACCACACATCTATAACACCTCAATCAGGCCAAGCACATCGTGTGTAGTTACTGGATAGCTAATGCAAATCAACCTCAGCAGATTCAGGCAGGGGAAAGGTAACTTTCTGAAAGTTACATCTGCAATACATTTAATCAAAATCTGACCTCACCACTGGATTATATTTTTTATTAAATATAAAAATAAGCCTGTCAATGGAGTCTGTTGCTGGTTTGTTTTTAAAGAGTATAAGCTATATTTTCCCTATGTGCCAGCTACTGCCTGACCAATGACAATGTCGTTTTGGGCTAAGTCACTGCAGGAACATGCCATTTCGAATGTCACATGTGCCTCTCTTCAATAATATGTACCATACCTTGTTGGAAAGAATGTGCGCTTAGGGGTGACTTAATATTTAAAAAGGAGTGTTCCTACCTCTTAAAAGGGTGATTTTCACAAGTCTTCTCAGGAGGGTTCAAACTGCTGCTGTTAGGATACACAAGGCAGGCCTGAAGTCATGTTTTCAATGACACTTTTGCTAACGAGACGATAGACACATGCAGCGTTTAACTTTCCTTGCCAGGAATGTCATTTTTCTAAACCTTATAGAGGAGTTAAATAAGGCAGTCAATTATTAGATAATGTCTACATGTTTTCAAGGTTGGAGCACACACAGTGTGCACTGGGCAGAAGTGTCCTGGTGTGCAGAGTCTACAAACCAAAAATAAAATTCAGCAAAAAATGGGGGTGACCATGCAAAGAGGGGCAATTGAGAAGTATATGCTTAATCTAAGTAATTACCACACACGACGCCAGTTACCAATCTGGTCCAAAAAAGATAACTGGTTCTGAGAGAAAAAGCATCAGTATTGAATGATCAAAGTCCACTGAATCTACACAATACTTAGGTAGAGAAATACAATCTAGTAACTCTAAAATCCTATGGTAGGGAAATCTTCAACTATACATAACTAATTTCTTGTGTCGACCAATGATCAAGAGTTATTTTAAGCTGGCTGTGACAAAGGAGTTTTTAAATAGACCCACAACCCCAGTAATTACGCTCGAGTCAACCTCAATATTTTAGTTGGATGTTTTCTGTGTAGGAGTGAAAGGTTACCAGGCTGATCCTTTAAACTTTACTACATTAGCAGATTGTTGAATGGGAGTTTTTTTCTTTAATTAAGTGCAATCCTAGTTCTAACTTTAGAGCTTGGAGGAGGATAGATTTTTGTAAATGAATGGCTCCCTTCAATAAATTACCTTCTACTTTATCAAACCAATAATTTTCATATGAAAGAGACAGTGTAACCATACACTAACATGGAAACAATGTTAGCGCTGTGTGCTACAATTAAATTAGAGACTTGTCCCTTAATACAGGTTAAATCTCATCCATGACTAATATTGCCCTAGGTTTTTTTCACATTTAATGATTAATGTCATTGCAGCAAGCCATTAATTATAAGCACAAATGAATTACATGTGCAACAATCTGACAAGCCATACTTTTTCATCAATATGTTAGCAACCCTACCAGATCTTATAATACTACACAATTAGCAGAAAGCTGTGTTTATCATAATGCAACACCATACAGTTAAGTATGGTTCTGTGGCTCATGACATCTGCATAAAAAAATAAATGACAATGACGTAAATACTACTTAGTGTAGGAGAAACTTAATATGCTAAAGGTTTCATATGTAGGTCTGCTACAGCAATCTTGAATAATAAACGTGCTAGCACGCAACCTACCATCTATTCAGAGCGTCTAGAGGCTAGCTGCAATAAAGGGTGCAGAAAACTGGACTGGTAGCACTATATTTTGACAGCGTAAGATAAATTCTGTAAGCGTATCAATGTAAATAAATATGGGTCTTAATTTGTCTGCTTTAACAAACACGTTATTAAGATTATGCAACAGTACAACTAAACGTTAATGTTTAAATTATTTTAATGCATATCTAATATGAAAGAATTCACAGACCAAATTAATGAACCATTACCCTATAGCAAAATACAGTTTAACAAACTATAGATTATGTATACATTTAACTACAGATAGGAATATATATATATATATATATATATATATATATATAAAAAATTAAAAGCGTGAGCTACTGAGACAATCTTAACCAATGGGTAAAATAAAACTTTTCTATAGGTAGATTTGCAATAGAGTCATCCAAAGGATTCCAAAAGAATAGTTGGTTAGAGAAGATTCTAGGACTGCGAGCAAGATATAAACCAGTGACTCTTCTAGTAAAGATAATCTAAGTTAACCATGTATCAAATTTTTCCGATTGCAATAAACACATTTGAACAAGGCACCGATCTAGGTGATGGCTCGGTAGGCTGGGCCAGTGTGGTAGGGCTAATTGTAAATGCAACAGACGATAAGGTGGACAGAAAGAGTAAATATGGTCTGAGATTTGCATACGCTATGGTGATATGAGGACTAAAAAAAAATAAAGAGGAAAAAATAAGCATATGCAATGTGGCAGTTTGCCTACTTATTACTCTGCTAATTGGGAGATTCATTGCTGTAAACCTACCCATCAGTTTACATATATTGCCTTGTACCTGTGCTCAAGTTCTTGACTGTTCTTCATACATCGATCACTTATTATTTACGTTTTTCACCGTGATCGATTCAAGTTTTTTATAACCGATTGGTCTTGCAGCTGTCAGTTGACGTCTTTCTGTCATCTCCTCCAATTTACCCGTTATTGGGGCGGGAGGGGGGGGGGGCAGGGGGGAGTTGAAGGGAGGGGGGGGGGGATGTCCAGGGTCTTTTTGGGTGGGTTTTTATTATTTTTCTTACCTCATGTTTATTCACTGCATTTGGTTTTTAATCTCTTCACATTGCACTAAGGATTGTGTGAATGTTGACTTATGGCTCATCTCACACATTTATCCACCAGAACACTACACTCATGCCCTGTTTGAACATGCACCAGATCTTTATAAATCTTGGGTATCCCACAGTATACCATGCTTTATTAGTGACACCGTTTCCTTCTCCCAACAGTCATCCGGGTTCTACGCAAAGTACCAGGACATTTACAAAATCAGACCAACAAGGCAACATCGCCCACGCAGAATAAATAATATTGATAAGGCAAAAAGGGCGCACCGCAAGAGTCACAGTAGCTCTGGCATGAGGCGGGAGACCGCTGAATCTGTGTGGCTATCAAAAAAGTCTACACCATTGAAAGGCAGATCCCTAAGAGCATGCCACACATTGTCCTGGAAACGACTGTCGCGTAGACAAGCATGGCGGCGCAAAGCCACCAAGCCAGCAAGAGCTCGTCCCACCGAGTCAGTGGCGTCAAGAGACTAGGGGAGGGAGAATGGTGCCATTCCCCTGCCAACATGCAGACAGTGGATTACTTCAACCCACAGGCCTTCTGGAATTGAAGGTAGAAGAGCCTCGACCAAGTCCCAAAGAGAAGAGGATGCACGTCCGAACACGCCAGCTGTATTCAAGGCGCAGATGCCAGTACTGGGATTGGCGAAAAGCTGGCAACGACATGCGACTCACTGGTGGGAGGCAACAGAGGCAGGGCGGAGGAAGACTAAGTCGAAGGCTGCCTGAACTACTAGGCCATGAGCCCTAGGATGAAGGGACAGACAGAGTGGCTCATTAGGGGCAGGACGATGTCGACGAGCTATGAACTGATAAACAGGGTCACCCGAGGAAGGCCTTGCCCATATGCCCAGCATGATGTCAAACAAGGATGTCCCAAGGAGCAGCAAAGGCTCCACTTCAACCGGCTCCATATGGAGAAGATCCAACAAATGATCAGAAGGCAGAGGAACCACAGGGGGCTGAAAAAAAAAAAAAAAAGAATAGCTGCTGCCCTGTGAATAGCCCGTGCGTAGGCAGCACTAGCTTAAACTGCTATCTGGGAAGGTGATAACCCATCTGTAGGGTAGGGCTGGAGAATAACCCCTACCCTAGACAGCAACAGTGGAGGAGCCCGAATCCACGCCACACAAGGTGCCTGCACCATGGGCCGAAACTGCTGCAGATCAGGGGAGTCTAGAAGAGCGTCAGCGTGTGGAATAAGGGGAGGTGTAGGCGCCGACGTCAACCAACGGCACGTGGGAGTCGCATGGACTTCCAAGGAGCCGGGAATATCAACCTCCCAAAATAGAAGAGATGTGGGCGCCGGCACCGATGTCTGCGGCATCTGTATGAGCGTCAACGGATATCGAGCAGGAGTCGTCTGGATGTCGACGGCATCCAAAGGGGACTCGGGCTGGGCGTCCTCCGACGTCGACCCCACTGCAACATGTGGGGAACAGGACATCGAGCCCTGTGCCGCCTCAAGCGTCAACACAGGGAGCCTCTGAGGGCTGTGCAGAGACTGACGGGGTAGGCTAGACGGATGACAGAGTTCCCACTAGGCCATATCCCGTCGGCGTCGAATCAGCTCCGGAATTGGAGTCGATGCACACAGCCGGTGCTGAGGATGAATCCGCCGGCAAAGAACAGACATGAGTGCCTTCCACCTCTATGGGACCCGAAGGCACACCAGGGAGAGTTGACCCAAAATAAGAGCTAAGTGCTTCAGAATAAGCCTCCATTTGGGCTTGTGTCACTCCAGCACCCGGAAAGGGGGGGTACGGAGGAGACGACCGCCGGACACCCGTCCCCGGCAGGGAGCGAGAAGAGCAAGCGCAGCATCACAGGTCGGGGAGGAAGATCTCCTGGACTTACGTTTGTGTTTACCCTCTGAATGACGTCTGCGGGAACGACCTCGGGAGTGTGCTCGATCCCGAGAGGAAGAGCGGCAACTCAAAGATGCAGGACCGGACATCCACGCGGCCAGCAATTTCACCAGACGCTCCCGTATGGACTTTGGTTTCATCCGCTGACAACTGTCGCACTCTTTGGAGTCGTGGTGCACCCGAGGAACCATATACAGACGGTGTGCAGGTCCGTCACGGACATCTGACATGCACAGGTCTCAGGCCTTCAAACCCGAAGGCATCACACACTGTTCCGGGACAACCAAGGCATCAAAAAGACCGGAAAAACAGGTCAAGGAACCGCTGGTTTTTCAGGATCCGCATTGGGAGGCGTAAAAGAAGAAAACGGATGTCAGCGTGCCGGGAGGGGTATATATGGCTCTGCTGATGTCACGTCCGTGGAAGTCAGGGCGGAGCTGTGCCGAGACGCCCTCGGCGCGCAGAGGTACTGCTACGTAAAGTTTTCCAGAGCCAGTCTGACGCCTGGGGATATTCGAAGTTAAGGAATCTACGGCTAGAAGTCTCTAACAGATCAGCCTGTCAAGCGTAAAAGAACTGAGAACTAACTGTTTAAACTTAAGGCTGACCTCATACTCCAAGAAACCAAAATTGGCCAGAAAGAAGCTGCTTCTCTTAGCAACAGATGGACAAGCAAATTCAGCTGTTCCACTACTGTGAATAAAAAGAAGAGTCAGAACGATAACCTCAAAGAAATCAAACCTCAGACTAATGTTTCACACCACTAATGACAAGGGTAGGCTAGCAATCACAAAACGTTGCGAGAATGATTAACATATTCATCTTATTAATCTGTATGGCCCAACAGCTGAGGTTCTCAACTTTTGGAAATCCCTGAGCGACAAACATAAAACGTCCCTGGGGATGAATTGATGATAGTGGGCAGAGATTTCATCCCCTTGATCTAACTCTGGGCAGACAATGGAAATCCTGCCTCCACTCTTCAAAGTCTCACAAGGCCTTACTGAATATCTGGACAAATATTGAACTTGAAGAATTATTGAATGTTACAACACCCTGACACCAAGGATTAGACAGTTTTTTCATATCTCCATTCCTCAGAGAATGGACTATCTTCGCAGATCAACGCCTTTCCCACCTGAATGACAAAACAGAATTTTTTTTCTCGAATAGTGTTTGATGCATATGCTTGACTATTGCAGAAACTAATACAAAACCCAAAAACAAAATATGGTGCTTTAATGACTAATCGATAAAAAAGGACATAGTCAGATCTAGCAAAAATTAACTATCCTTAATTACATCAATGAAAAGGAGTCACCTAATATCTCGGCACCCAAATTTAGGGCTGAATTAAAAGTAACAATCAGGGGCACTTTAATAGAATTAAGGTAAATAAAGAGAATAGCAGCACTCCACATCACAAACCTCGACTCCACCCTCACACTCTTAATGAACACAAAATATGAATACAATAAACTGCTAAGTGAGAAGACAGGGGTCTGGATCAACAATTTCAAATGCCTGAAACTCTATGGAGGCGAACAGAGCAGGGAAAAATACTTGCGTCCTATCTTAAACACAAGCAAAACCAAAAATATTAATTCAATCAGAGATAAACTTGACAGCATACAAACGAACCCTCAAAATATTCTAGAAGTGTTCAAAGAGTTTTAGGAGTCATTATACCAGTATGATTGGGGACCCTTGGCCATTTCCTGTAAAGCCTACCTAGATAAACTAAACCTACTACAGCTATCTCAAGAAGATAAACAGACTTAACTCTGCCCTTTGTGAAGAGGAAATACAGATAGCAATTAAATCTCTCAAGTCACATAAAGCCCCAGGACCCGATGGCTTTACAGCCAAATTTAGAAAACTTTTGAACCCTCACTAATCCCTTCAATGGTAAACCTATTTCGAACACTTTGCAGAAGCTGGCTCTCCTACCAGTAAAAACAAGTGAAGCCACCACAATAGTTACTCCCAAGGATGGTAAAGACCTAACCTTAGCAAAAAACGACAGGCCTATTTCCCTAATTTAGATGCCAAGATATATGCTAAGATTTTAACCAAACAAGTAGAACCACTTCTGCCTAAACTAGTAGATCACAAGTAGGGTTCATGAAAGGCAGCATGTCCAATAATAACACTCGATTGCATGTACTAGAAAAAGCCAAGAATACATCCTCCGAAATTGTGGCCATCACGCTGGATGCCGAAAAGGCATTTGATATAGCGCTGTGTATTTTCCTCAAAGAAACCCTAAAAAAATATAATCTTAGCGAAGACTTCATCAAAAGGATTATGGCCCTCTACAGTAACCCCAGCGCTAGGGTGAGAGCAGGAAACCTTATTTCTTAATCTTTTAAAGTTGGAGAAGGGGAAAAGGCAGGAGTGTGTTTTTTTCTCTCTTTCTAGACGATATGCTGATTGTGTCCAGAAAAAAAAAACACCATCTATTAAAGCACGTATTGACGCTATACTGTGATCTGGTAGCTGGCTACAGCCTCAATATAGATAAATCTTAAGTTAAAGGCCTAAATATCAACATCTGCTCTAACTCTAAAGACCTACTAGAAGACTCTGTACTAGCATAGCAAACTGGCTACATTAAATATTAAGGAATAGAATTTGGATTAGACATAATAGACACCTTAACAAATAACGAAAAAAATACCCTACAGAAAGTACAAAATCTTCTGGACAGCTGGAACCCCATATTCATTACCCTGTAGGAATGCTTCAAAACAAAGTTGATAGTCGCATCTATAGTAAAATTACCTCCTATACATGGTCAAACTCACTCTCTCAGATTCCTTCCACCACAAACTAGACAAACTACAATGCAATTTTTCTCTGCAAAATAGACACCCTAGGATCTCCATCAAGAAACGTTGACCCCCTGTAAGCTTTGGTGGGGTAAACTTGGCAAATTTTAGAATGTCAATCTGCTTTCCTTGTGAACCAGGGTTCCATGTGGTTCTCTCTAATATTTGAGTGCACGCCAGCCTGGCTCAGTCAAATGAGCAATCCTGGAACACTCTCACCCCATCATGCACAGTCACGCTTAATAAAATATTTAACATAACAGCTTTCCACACCTGATCTTTCATTGCACCACTGTTAGTGCATTTATGGGGGGTTTCAGACTGTCAACTAGGTTTCTCCAATAAAGCATTACTTCTAGACATTCCACTAACTGCTGCATGCGGTTTCATACATACCAATTGGAATTAAACTGCTTCCACCTCCGTCACGTCATGGCTGAACAATATTCCACATGTGAAAGGTGCAGATAATGCATTGAAACACACCACATGGAAACCACAGCATAGGCCCTCGTGGGGAGCCGTTGACTCTTATTTAGGCAACAGAAAAACCCCATGAGGCCTGAGACTTAATAAATTCCCTACCGATCCTACAGCCTGTTAGACAATCATTCCCAAATTAGCCGCTTGCAATACTTTTCACAGTGCGCATATAACCAGCTTTTGCTCCCATGAACCCCCAGCGAACTGAAACATACCAAGAGAAAAAAATTAGTCTTTGCCTTCAGACATGGTCCTCAAATATCTGATGAAAATGTAGATAGATCTCATATTAAGCTATATACACACTGAATGTACATCTCACTGCTAGTGCTTTAACCCTGTATGTACCATAACATTGCTTCCCTACCTATAGTGTACCTCAAACACAAAGCGGCTATCAAAAGGTAGAGGCACCTCACTGTCGGTTGCATAAAAATATATCAAGCATAAAATAACCGGCCCCAATCTTATTCTTCTACTCTAAGTGCTTTGAGCAAGGCTTTTACCTACAATCACCTATGATAGTGAATCGATAAGAGGGAGAGAGGAGATCATTTCGGATTAGGTGGTCTCTAAGGCCATGAGAATAATATTCAATCTCCCACAGTATACATCGCCAGCACAAATAAGGCTAGAGTTTGGCCTCCAAAAGCAGCAAATTTCACAAAAGGGTTCCTACTCAAAGTGCTGGCAGAAAATAAAGAGAGCCGAGTTTGGTACATTCAACTCACCCTTATGGAAGGAGATGACAAGGAAAAAAGGCAGGCCTGCCGTCAATCAGCAATAAGTTTGCTTGCTTTACAGGACCCTTGGGAAACCAGTGTGCCCCACAAAAGCTTCAAGGACTTGGTAAATCAATCAGTAAAGATTCTATAACAAGAAGAAGAAAGCAGCACTAAGCAGGAGGGCCCACAGATGGTTTGTAATTCAGAATCTCACGAGGTGCACGCCACAAACATACCTAGGAATAGGTTTCTTGAGAATCAGTAAGGAAAGTTTTTTGCTTCTGAGATTGGCACCTTCCGCCTTGGAAACGCACAGACTCAGCAAATCAATGCAGACTAAGTAGTGACACCAAAGAAGATGTTTTACACTTACTATGCATTTGCAAGGATTTAAACGAAGAACGAAGACAGCTATTTAAACCACGCCTGATTGAAAGAAAGATTCGAACATGTAGACAGGCAGTGAAAGCTTGCTTCAAAGGAGGTGACATTTGGTTAGCCTGCAGCTTCGTCCACTTTACGTGTGCAGTAAAAACAAAGGGAACCCGGTAGTACTCCGACAAATTGGTCATCATCCCAGCCGCAATGACTTTTAAGTGATTCATTGGAATCTTTTTAATAGAGATCTATTGTGGTACTCGTGGGTTACAACTACTATTCCTTTGGGGATTTATATAGTCTTTTAAGGTTTGTGGGTCAGTAACAGCAGCATAACATTTCAAAATCCATGGTGGTATCCCAGACTTAGTAACTGGGGCTAGGAACCAGTGTACTTTCCGTCATGGGAGTTACTCGACAAGGGTTGTTAGGAACCGTGCACACAAGTTATACGTGACACTGCATTTGTTAATTGCAATTGGGCAAATATGCACTTTTTGAATGACCACTTTCAGACTTCCATGCTAGTTCGGTCATGGCTCTTAAAGCCAACTTTATAGAAACCTGCATTGCCCTAGGACCTTTTAGGAGAATGGACTCTAAATTTGACATCTCGCGCTTTTTCATGACACCCATTGCACCTTACTGTTCGTACTGTCGCCAGTTTTTATATTCCTTTTGTAGTATTATGAAAGCATCGTAATTTTTAAATGAGTTTTATCCAACTCTATCATTACAAAATGTTTTTTTTCATGTCCTTTGTATAGGGGTTTACTATGTAGCTGATTGTAAAGGTTTTTATTAATCAAGCAGTAAAGAGATTACTTTCTTACCTACAGGATTAGGATTCCTCACAATCCTGTTTCACTCATTTTCTTTTGTCAGTTATGTATTCCCTAAAGTATGATTTTCTGTTTGTAGTCTTATTTTCCTTAGTTGCTCGTGCAAATGTTATCTTATTTGAATTTCCTTATGTTTGGACATGCAAAAATCTCAATAAAATCTCTGAGATAAAAGTAATGTTACACTTTCAAGTAATTGGTGAATGGCTCAAAATTTGGGGACATACAGCACAACCGAAGCAAGGAAAGCAGGTTAGCAGCAATGAAAATCTCTAAAACCAAAGTGATGCATCAATATGAAAATGGGACATCAAGGCCCCAATCTGTTCACATGAAAGCCAGAAATATATGGCCCAAGATCCGACAAACATTACTTTCACTAAGCTCATTCCAAAAAATAAACAGTCTCTAGGTGCTCGGATCCAAAAATTAACATATTGTGGACCACAATGATCAAGACCATCCATATGTGACAGAATTATTTGGTTAACAAATGTGTTATGGCTTGTCCGAATCTTGGTAAACAGGGTCAATGCTTAGATCAGGCATGAAATTCCCATTTGTGGCCTCAGACTGGACGATGTGGAGTATCCCTTCCATCACAACTTGGTTCTTGGAATCTCAAAGGCCGCATTTAATGATTCTGAGCAATTTTATGCCTCAAGTATGAAGGACCACCACACAACCGGCATCTATATACTAAGCATGAAAGCTTAAAAGTGATGTGTTTAGCTACAGGCCGTCTAAGTAGGGTTGGTAGCCCTTTCTAAAGCTGTTGAACTTGGTTTTGAGCACCATCCTAATTGCGGCATTCTGGACTCTTTGGCTCTGCCTAATCTGACCCATGGGTAACCCGAACCTAGAACGTCAAAGGCATCATCCTGTTTACCATTGCAAAGGAAACCTACAACTAATTTGTGATGGGTTCATTCTATGAAAGTCGATTTGTTTCAATTGCTGGAAGCAGAAAAATGGTAGCCAAATCATTAACTATGTGTGAATTGAAGAGGAGGTTGAAATCTCAAGCCAAACACAAGTTTCTCGCTGTTTTAGCATAATCATAGAAAAGCTCAATTATCCTACATGAGGATTTTAATTCCAGCGTCAATCACTTTTAGCCTACAAAGAAAGTTGTGTTACCATATTCTGCAAAATCAAGAATGCAACCAAGTAGCTTTACTGGTACGGTCTGTCCAAATCCTGACCACAAAGGATTGCTAACTTGAAGATTACAAAAAGACCTGTAGTGGTGAAGTAAATACCTTCTCCAGAATTTTGGAAAGCCAAGGTAGGTCTGTAATGGATAATGTAGTTCTCAATTGTCCTAACATAGGGAAGTTTTAAAAAAAGAAGAAAAAAAAGTAATGACTGGTTGTTTCAACTGCATAGCGCTTCAACTGTTCAGAGGAATTAGTTTACCATTCTAGATATACAGGGTGCACGCAAAGGTACCATTTGACTTGCAACTAGTCCCAGCAGGGAGCAGTAGTAATGGCAGGTTGTTTTTTTTATTTTTTAGAAATAGCAACAAAGAAACTCTCCTTATCAACTAATACCCATGTAGTATATCCTAACTCAAAAATACATTGTCCGCCTATAACATTGATCATTCATATTTTATTTATCAAAAATATATATTTTTTAAATATATTTATTTACAAAATTTATCTTGTACATCATTTTTTTCTTTTTATTTTTTTTAAATGGAGCCCCATGAGCATGTTATAGAAACTTGTCAAAACATAGAAATACCACAAAGCATACAGCCAACAGTCATACAAAACACAATTATGCCCAATAACATAAACGTACTAAACACATTATTATGTGACAAAATTAATTTCATAGATAAGTTAGCAGAAGAGAAAGCGCCGAAGCGCGTTTCGGAGAGGAATAAGAACCCACAATTCCTTAGTCAGGGCCCAGCAGATAGGTTACTCGTTAGGTGATCAACCGACATCCAAGCGCCAAGAACATTTCTTAAATGTGGTGCAGAGGGCTCTATATGACAATTAGTTTATAAGTTTAAAAACAATCTGTGGGAACAAGGAAAACTAATATAAGCTATATATATATATATATATATATATATATACACACACACACACACACACACACATTACAATTAACATGGAGCATTGGCAAGAAACCCTAGATGAACCCAAAATAGAGTGCTTAATATGATCGATATTTATAGGCCCAGTGGTGTGAAAAGTAGTGCATATGCCAATCACAAGAACCAGTCACCCGGGGCTTTATGGCGGTCTGGGCCTGGAGAAATCTAGATGAGCAGGCTGCCTTGTTCCTGGAAGACATGGACCGTGCTTTTGATTCCCTAAGTTGGACCTACCTGTTTGCCCTGCTACCCTGCCTTAATATAGGTCCTCGCTTTCTGGCCTACGTGCAGCTGTTGTACACCGGCTTCACAGCCTCTGTGCGAGTTGGGGGGGGCTGTGTCCCGGCCCTTTCCGGTTCCGAGGAGTACGCGACAGGGGTGTCCCCTCTCCCCATACCTCTTTGCGCTGGCCATGGAGCCTTTAGCCGCGTGGGTGCGCATAGACGCCCAGCTCAAGGGCTTTCGCTGGTCCCCGGGCCTTACGGACAAGAGAGCACTATACGCTGATGACGTGTTGTTCTTCCTAACAGATCTTGATAGGTCGGGGCCACGGCTGCTGCGCATCTTGCAGATCTTCAGGGAGTCCTCCGGCGTCTATGTGAACCTGGGTAAATCCACCTTGTGGTTGCTGGGCGGCGGGCGGCGGGCGACCGGCGGGTGACTGGGCAGCGGGCTTATAGTTGGCCCCCGGAGGAATGAAGTTCCTGGGAGTCTTTCTGTCCGAGGATGCAGGTGTCTCTCCCGCTCGTAACCTTGCCCCGCTGTGGGAGCCTTTAGCCGCGTGGGTGCGCATAGACGCCCAGCTCAAGGGCTTTTGCTGGTCCCGGGCCTTACGGACAAGAGAGCACTATACGCTGACGACGTGTTGTTCTTCCAAACAGATCTTGATCAGTCGGGGCCACGGCTGCTGCGCATCTTGCAGATCTACGGGGAGTCCTCCGGCCTCTATGTGAACCTGGGTAAATCCACCTTGTGGGTGCTGGGCGGCGGGCGACCGGCGGGTGACTGGGCAGAGGGCTTACAGTTGGCCCCCGGAGGAATTAAGTACCTGGGAGTCTTTCTGTCCGAGGATGCAGGTGTCTCTCACGCTCGTAACCTTGCCCCGCTGTGGGATCGCACGCGGGAGGATATGAAGGCATGGGGTCGCATGCCACTGTCCATATTTGGGAGGTCGGCCATATTTAAAATGGTGGAGCTCCCACGACTTGTGTATCAATTACAGAATAATCCATACCCCGTTCCGCCTCGCTGGTTTCAACAAGTTAATTCGGCACTGGGGGGATTCCTGTGGGAGGGTGGGACTGTCAGGGATGCGCTACGGACATGCTTTCAGTCCAAGTACGTGGGGGGCCTCGCTACATCTGATATACTCTCCTACTATCAAGCCGCGCATCTTTTGGTCCTCAATGACTGGTGGTACGGGGACAGGGGGGGATCCAGCATATGCTGTTGAGCGACACCTGATGGGCTCGTCGTCCATCCATGCCCTTCTGTACTCTGCACCGCTTCAGCGGAATCTTCCATCCACCAAGCAAGTGGTCTTCTCCGTCTGGCGGCAGGAGCTGCGCCGGATGGGATGGTGGAACGTCCTTACTCGGGAGACCCCCCTTTGGCACAATTGTCGCTTGCCCCAATTGCTGACCCTCAAGGGTTTCGTCGGGTGGGATGCCATAGGAATCTCCTCTTTGGGGGACGTGATGTCAGGCGATACCTTGAAGTCGTTCTAAGATCTGCAGAATGACTTTGGGATGCCCCGTTCTCAATTCTTTCGCTTTCTCCAACTTCGACATGCACTGACACCATACCTGACGGACATGGACAACCTTCCAGACTTTAGCCCACTTGAAGCCCAGCTGTTTATGGGGGAACTGCCAGACAAAAAACCGTCCCGTAAATACCAATCCCTGGTGCGGCACTGTTCCCCGGACCTACAGAGGTTGCGGGAGGCGTGGGTGGGCGATGTTGGGGAATTAGAGGAGGAAGACTGGATGGAGGCCCTGGCGAGTCCCGGGGGGCAGCAATTTCCACACGTCTGAGACTTGTACAATTCAAATACCTCCACCGCACATACTTCACCAGGGAGCGCCTGTGGAAGGCGGGTATGATAGGGTCCCCTGAATGCCTGCGATGTGGCTCTGAGGTAGGCACACTTCTGCACACAACATGGGATTGCCCGGCGCTGCAAAGGTTCTGGACCGGGGTCTTTCGATGTCTATAAGAAGTACTGGCATGTGAACTGACTAGAGAACCGAAATTGGCCTTGTTGCATGTTATGGAGGGGGTTGGAGGCAATCAATACAAACGTCACCTATTGTTGCTTGGTTTGACCTTGGCCAAACGTGACATAGCTAGAGCTTGAAAGGCGCCTCTGGCCCCGCCCCTGGCCGCCTGGAGGAACGGCATGGACTTTTGCATGGGGCTGGAGCAGCCTATCTTCCTAGCCAGGGGTTGCCCCCGTAAGCACTTTGGGATTTGGAAAAGTTGGGTGGACTACAGGGGGCTGGACCTTGCCCCCCTTGCCCCCCGGAAAACGACTTCACTCTGACATTTTAATCACTCAGGAGTGCTGGAGCACGTTGGTAGTGCTCTGATGGTTTTGGCATGTGATCATCGTTTCTCTTATTGTTCTCAGTAAACTGGTACATGGTAGCAGCGCAACCTGGGGGGTGGTGAGGGAGGGGGTGTTTGTATTGTATGTAAATCTCTGACACTGCTGTTCTTGTTTCGCTGACGTGTGCAACAAAACCCGGTGATCGGGGCTTTGCATATATATTTGTGCAGACTGATAAAATGTGTTTTGGAAGAAAAAAAACAGTCACCCACCAAAGAACAAGTGCAGAGAGAAAGATGGATAGGAAACTGATAAAATTGCCAGTAGACCTACATTCTGAACATGGCATAATGATCGACTTCGCAGGATCCGCGAATTAGAACATCAACCAACGGAGATTATTTCTTGCCTGGCAAGAGAGATGATGTAACAGAATAGAGGGTATTATGCGCATTAAAAACCTGAACTGTTAGTAGTAATTAGGTGCGCTTTCATTGAAGAACTAATATTGTTCGTATCCAGCTCAAAACTTTGAGCCACGCTTGCGTGCTAGGTGCCATTATCCTTTAATTAAGGCTTATTAGCAATACCTTGTTTGTTTTACTATTACAGGAATCTCAAATTGAGAACTTCGTACAAACCTTTGAAAACTACACTAATAGTGTGAGTACTTTCTATGTCCTTTTTTTGTGTTTTGTCCTGACGAAAGCTCCATAGACCTTCTGGCCCTAGGTGAGCTGAAACATGTCGACCTGTCTTTAAGAGTTATATGGTAATCCGGTAACTCAATTACTTAATATAACCATTACTTTTTTAACAGTACTCACCTTCTTTGAATAAATATTATTGTTACGGGGAACTACCGTTTTTTACAATTCCTCAAACCCCCCCCTTGTTTTATTCATCACCTCCTGAGATCTGTCCCCCTATCTCTGGACACTTCTACACTAACTGGAGGTTGCCTCGGGTGAGGCAGGCATACAGCACGTTATTTTGACAACCCAATGACTATGCCCTGACGCTTGACTAAGGGGCGGACCAAAAGATATACCGCACGTTTTCAACAACCGATTGTGTCAGCGTCTATGAGGGTTGTCAAAGAATAACCAATGGTTATTGTAGAGACTAGTGTCCATTCCCACTGTTGATTAATTAATGACTTCCTAAGGGGAACTGAATGGACTACAATTCCTCTTCCCTCCCTTTTGATGAAAGTAATTTATGTATGTGTCAGGTCTCCGGACAGGCGTTGTTAGATCCAATATTGAGGGACCTTTATAATTTCTTTATTCGTATAATCTCTTGCTTTTTAGTATCAGGACTGGGCTTCAACCTATACAGCATATTGTTTGATATCCATATAGAGCTATGGAGACCATACTTCGATAGATTCTCATAGGTAGGTACCATAGATGCTGTGCAAATAGGTCGCAATAGGACACTTTCTCTATATATTGACTGAAGGACTTATCTAGGTTTGACTTACTTCCTCCACAGAAATTTCCTTGGCTTACGATTTTATTCTTTCAAACCAGCTATGATAACCAAGTGGGATTGAGACACATAATTAGGTAAGAGCCAGCGGGTATCGCATTTTTGAGTGATTGTCACCGCCTAGAGTACTAGATGGACAAGGCATTTGCTACATCTAGCACGGTTTAGTGGTCGGTACATTGGATAGTATGACCTGCATTTAAAATTACTGGGTCCATGCCATCAGACAGCTTATCAGAGGAGGGTTCTTCCCTCTTCATTTCTAGATTTGTGTTTCCATCTCTTTTGATTTGTTTTTTGGCAAAGTATGATAACTGGACTAGATAAATTGTAGACAGTACAGGACTATAACAGATGTACCTTACCTAGTTTTACTACTGACAGTTCAGGTTTTTATTGTGCATAATACCCTCCATTCTGTTCCATTGTCTCTCTTGCCAGGCAGTACACCTAGGAGGATAGAAATAATCTCCGTTGGTTGACGTTCTAATTCGCTGAATCTGCTGAGTCTATCTTTATGCCACGTTCAGAATGTAGGTCTTCTAGCAATTTTATCTGTTTCCTATCCATCTTTCTCTAAGCACTTGTTCTTTGGTGGGTGACTGTGTTTTGTTCTTGGTATATGCACGGCTTTTCATACCACTCGGTCTATAAATATTGATCATATTGAGCACTCTATTTTGGGTTCATCTAGGGTTTCTTGCGAATGCTCCGTGCTAATTGTAATGTAATATATATGTTTATATTAGTTTTCATTGTTCCCACAGATTGTTTTTAAACTTATCAACCAATTGTCATACAGAGCCCTCTGCACCACGTTTAAAAAATGTTCTTTACATTTGGATGTCGGTTGATCACCTAATGAGTTACCGATCTGCTGAGCCCCGACGAAGGAATTGTGGGTTTTTACTCCACTCTGAAACGCGTGTCGGCGCTCTGTCTTCTGCTAACTTATCTATGAAATGAATTATGCCACATAATAATGTGTTTAGTCTGTTTATGTTATTGGGTATGATTGTGTTTTGTATGACTGTTGGTTTCATGCTTTGAGGTGTTTGACTGCATTTTGAAATGTTTCTATAACATGCTCATGGTGCTCCATTTTTTTTTAATTATGTACAAGATACATTTTTTAAGTAAATAAGTATATTTAGAAAAAAAAAGATTTTTGATACATAAAATATGAATAATCAATGTATTAATGGATTGTTAAGGAGAGGTTCTTTGTTGCTATTTTTGACTTGTTCCCTGGTTTGCACTCCTTATATCCATGGTTTCAGGGACCCTCTTATGTTTTGGATTTTTTTTTAGAACTTAAAAAAAGAGGGAACTTTGATGGCTCTGGTTTCTCAATGAATTGAAATTCTTCTTGGACACATCAGCAGGCCAAGAGCACAAAGGAGACAAAAGTGCATCTGGCCATGAGATAAAAACTTCTAACACCATCATTACTATATAGGTGAAACATCTGTAATGTCATATCTTCGTTGAACTTGTGACCTGTTCGATAGTGCGCTTTCATCTTTTCCCTTGTCCCAAAAGGGCCTGATGGTGGTCTATCATTGCTGACGAGGTGAGGGATCAGGTTTCGTTGGGTAGGGAGGGTCCTATTGAGTCAACAACTATTTGACCCAGAGGTTCCTACCATGACACCTAGTCAGTGGGTTAGCAGATACCTAGAAAATTAGATAATACTAACAGATCAATAAGGGGTCTATAAATAGAGAAGCAAAATGTAAAAATGAACATTTGAAAAACTTCTGTAAATGTGAAGGAGCTTGAAATTGAAAGATGAAAATGAAGTTGGTATCCTCAGATTGATTCATGGGAGTAGTGCATGTGCATCCAACATAATATAGTATGTACAATGGGTGACCTACATTGAATTTGGAGAAACTACAAATTTAGAAATGAACAAGCAATGGCAGCAAGGGACCCAGATTGCCGCACCACAACTAATCCCCGGAGATTGCCCACCTCTCAAGGCCAGCAACGAATAACGGCCTTCAACGATTCAATATATATACACATGTAACGAGAGGCAACATTCACAGGAATTTAGACAAATGACATAGACAATGCTATATCTATAGAAAAGATTGAGAGGTTTTTAATCTTTATACTCGCTTTCTTTCCAAATGACACGTATAATGCAGCACAGGCAACGCGTTTCGCCCACACTTCAGGCTTCTTTAGGGCATGGAAAGAAACAGTGGTTCGACCAAGCGTCAAATGCAAGAGGTAATCCTGTCTTTTTCTGCATAGAGCTCAGCTGCATCATATAGTCTTTTCCTTATTCCATTGATTAACCTCTTATAAGCATGTTCCGTAAATCCGAGATTCAAATGTTTTAAGCCAAGAATATATGGCTGTGTAAGGCCATCGCTGGATACACAATATCCACGGTTTCTTCACTTCAGCCCAAAAACTCAAAATTTCCCATAACGATGTTGATTTTTTAAATATATTTGTGAATGAAACATTATTTCATCATTTGTGTGTTTCTTTGATTAATGCTTGCTTCTGTACTTTTGTGCATTGTTTTGAGGTTCAAATCATTTAAATTGCATAGGCCAGGGTCCCCAGATTCCAATAGTTATTCAGTGTGGGTTCTTGGATTGAAGTATGATTAAGTGGTGGTCCACAGAAGTCAAAAGGTTAAGAACCATTGTTCTAGACCTTACTGTATCAGAGACCGACCTAAAAATCCTGCTAAGACATAGATGCTTAAAGAAAGTTCTAAGTCAGTTTTCAGGGAGAACTTCTCCCCCACTGCAAACTTAGACCATGACTGGTACATTTTAAAATATGGGCTCCCAAGGTTAAAGCGCCCTATCAAGCACCACAGAGAGTGCTGTCCCTATTTCAAGATGAAAAGTGGAGTCCTTAAATGTCCTTTGCACTCCTTTATACGATCTGCTAAGTGGGCACCAGTGATAGAGTCCTTGTCAGCACTGACTGTGAATACTGGAACTCGGAATATGCTGAGTCAGCTAAGTCAGGGGCTGGGTCCCATGTTCTTCAAGTGGAGGGTTAAGGGTTCTCTGGCAGGTCAGAGCTTCGAAATGGGAGACGCTTAGGCAGGTTGGTGATTGGCTGAAGAGCAGCAACTGACAGTCCACAAATAAAGTAGGAGATGGGGAGAACCAAGTCCACTGGAGGGAGTGCTCAGGAGATTACAGGCTAACATGGGAATCCATTGTAGAGCATACAGCCAAAATAATGGCTGCTATTAAAGACACCACAGCTGCTCTCGAAACACAAATAGGAGCAGTGGCCTTCAAGGTCAGTATCCTGGTGGAAAAGCATAAAAAGCCAGCAGATAGAGTCAGAAAACGAATCGCTATTAGCAAGTGTCCAGCCAATCGTTAAGGAGCTCCAATTAAAAGCTCACAATCGGTCTAAAGACCTCTGTCATGACGGAAAGACTGGATGGGTCCCTCCAAGGTTATTGGAGTGAGGTTGCTGCAGTCCTGATGCATTGCACCGATACCTCCTTTTCGCCCTCATGGGAAATCTGCATTTTAGGGGTGTATGCCAGAACTAAAAAAAAAAAAAATAGTGTCACATCTAGATTCAGAGACCTAGATTTAATAACTTCCAAGCGCTTAATCACAAAACGGTGGAAGCAGGCTGACCCCCCCCAGATATAAACAGGTTGAAGAGTTCACTTAAAATATGGGCACAGGCAGAAAGTACGGCGCTACACAGGGAGGAGACAGCTGGGCTCCGCAAGTACCCCATAGCGCAATAATGGGACGTCATGCGGCATTCAGGAATGAAGTAAACGGGGAGGGCAGTGACACTTAGTGACTAAATGGTATGCTACTTGAAAGTCCCAGGGGGCAGGGAGAGGGATAGAGGTGGATATCGGTCATAGTTCACTGGACGATACCTCTTGGGGGCAGTTTGAGATACTGAGGACCCTGTTCTTTCCTGCCCCGACGCCTAGTGCTGCGGCATTAACCTCCCGCATCCGCATGAGTCCGAGTTGAGTCCCAATGAGCCTCCAAGTAGTTATTTAGGCTATAACCGGTCCCACACTCAGTAAGGCAATAGCTAACATATTTTTCCCAGATAGCAGCCTTTTAGTGTTGTTGTTTAGTACGTTAATTTAGATAAAATATGCTTTATTGATGTAACTGTGGTTATAATCATTTGTCATCACTATTCCTCTTCAGCAAAGCCCGCTCTGTTGTAATATCGAATAGGTCACATGTATGGATCTCCAGCGACTGGTAATGTCGAGCCCATTAGACGCAAAGGACTTAAATACTGTGGGCAATGTTAGCATGTGAAGTTAGCAATATGTCCCTTTGCTCTCTTGCTAGGAGGCTGTTGAGATACGTAGTGGGCAGGCGGTTGCAACAATATATGGGAAACTGTTTATTAGATATAAGCGGATATGAGAGTGTGCATGTGAAATCGTGCTCAGTAGGAGGAGGAGCTGTTTTCTTATAATGAGGATTTGATGCCGATTGCATGCGGATATTTTTACTGTATTCTTCACCATTTTTGCTTTGCCATGTATTGTAAGGGACTGGAATAATATGAAAAAGGCCAATAAAGATATATTTTTTTAAATAATAAAATGACGGAAAGACTGGATGTGGACAAGGGTAGATCCCAGTGCAATAATGTACTACTTATGGAGATGGCAAAAGACTGGAACATAGAGAACTTTGTGGAGAACTGGTAACTAAAAACGGTTCTGCTGGACAACCCTTCGAAATTTTTCTCTGTAGAACTTTGCCTATAGTATCCAAGTCTGAGGAACGGGTGCTCTGCTGTGAAGAAAGTAACATAAACCATGGCAAAAGGTACATCCAACGCAAGAGAGGACCTTCAGTGACATAATACTTTTCATATCTATCAATAAGACTTGACTTTTTTGTTAACATATTGGAGATATTCATTGGATCACATAATTCCTATGATTTAGATTGTGGGGCATTAAACCCTAGTATGTGTCAACCAACAGTTTTTAAGGCCACAGGATCGTTTGGACGGAGTTTAAGAAACACCCATAGATTACTAAATCACACCAGAACAATAACGTTTACAAACTCAATTTAAAATATCACTCCCAACAAAACAAGGGCTAGGGCATAGATGTCCGTAGTGCAGCATGTGCAAGTCACCAGGGCCCAGAGAAGTGAAGGGCCCAACTACTTCAACTTGAATAGTCTTTTACTACCAAACTAGAGTCGTTTCTTTGCTTTATTAGGCCCCATTGTACTCTTGCTAGGTCCGTGCAAAAAAGCTTTGGTCACAAAGCAATTGTCAAAACTGTCTGGGTGAAATAAAACCACCCATGACAGAAACCACAATTTGCCAGCCCTTCCAATAACAAAAGTAGAGGTGTGTGTGCCAACCAACCGGGCGAGTCGAGCCAAGGGTCTGGCCAGGCTTGAGAGCCCACACGAACCGAGCCCTGAAAATGGAAAGAAATTTAATCATACAATAAACATTGCGTAAACTATATAAAGTCTATTCAAAACGTTAAAAGGTGCATTCCTTTAACATGTAGATGCTCTGACATTAATAGATTACAGCACCGTACTGACAAGTATTTTTTTAAGTGGTAGTTTCTGAACACGAATTTACAGATAGGGCAACATTTTCTATGTCTATTAAATCAAACACAAAGTGTTTGAACAACTGGTATTCGGACCTCACATATTTGAAGGGGATTTCCTATGTGATAGTGAAGAAAAAGGAGAATCAGTAAAACAAAACATTTGCTTAAAATCACACAATTTAGTTAAGCAGGGAAGTCGCGATTAATCCTGGGGTTCTGGTTTCACTTTGAGCACTTTGAGCAAATAAACCACTAAATGGGTTTCTAAATATGTATGCTTTGTTTTTATCGTTTTGTGCACGAGAGTAGAGCGAGAGAGGCCGGCAGAAGCCTCAATTGTTATGGGCTTGAGGTTTCAAGGAGACGGCGAGCTGAGCTAGAGCCAGGCTCTAGTCTGGCTCGAGCTTCCACTGGCCCGCCCACCTCTATGCAAAAGCACATATGCTTAACTAATTACAAGTTGTTTAAAATCGATCCAGTGAATGAACAAAGTTATTTTATGGGAAAACGGGTGAAAAGTTTTAAGCTCGGAGTTGAATTGGCATCAAAATTGGCCCGGCAGCCTAAAAAGTGGCCCACATTGCAGATTGAGCCTTTTCGTAAGTCACTGCTTCAGTGTTTTAAGTGTTATAAAAAGAAGGAGTGGGATTGGGCCGATGACCGCATCTGACCGGCACGGACCGTGAAATCGGCCATCACTCTGGTAAAAAAAAAAAGTCACAGTTTTACCTCGAACACCGGCTCATTGCCCGAGTGCCCGCCTTACCCACCCCTGCCTAGTACTACCTCCACTTGCAAACTACTTCTCATTTTACAGTACCGCTTCGGTAAAGGGAACGTTATGCCGAAAAAACAAGAAATGCTTATTAACAACATGAACCTATCAAATTCTGACCAAGAACAAAAAAAACTAATTACATACACGAGGTCACCCCAAGGTAAACCATCAATTGATGCCATTATAAAAAAAAAAACACTAAATAACCTTTATTGCTTAACAAATGTTTTGGATAAATAACCCTCAATGTCAAATTAAACACAAACTTAAATACAGACATCGCAAACAAATGCTGCGTCCTCAACAGATCCTCGTGTGATTATGAGCACCCACCAATTTTCTTCAAAAAAGTATTTTGTTTTCAACATACAGAATTTCACCTTTTCCGTAGACAAATTGGGAAATTAATGATACGTTTCGTTAGTCGTTAAAACAGCCACTAACTTTGGGGTCGGTGTGTAGACAAAATAGTATGGAAACTCAAGTGAAGTTACCTCTTTCAGAAAGCGTAATCCAAAAGAACAGCAAAATACTATATTCGACTGCTTGAACATGAAGTAATTGGGAACAAAGAAGGGATAGCTGCTTTTTAGATGGAGGGCATACGATGTTGGACAACAAGTTACTAGACAGCATGACACGGCATTCATTGTTACTGTTTCATTTCACGCGCACGTAGTGAATTACCTGTATCTTTCAGAGTACATGGTGAAGCAGGACTAAAGGGTCAACAAACTGTTGCTAAACTTGAGACCCACCGCCGCAACCCAACCTTTTCAGACCTATCACTAATTAACGTCACGTGACTGGAAAGCTCCCGTGACGCATTTGTTAGGTTCGCACCTGTGAACTCTGTCTACGTCACCCACGGCTTCCTCTCCCCTCACCCTCCACCCAGCCACCAACAGAGCAGAGCAAAGAAACAGACGTTACATGTAACATAGCGGTAACGTCATGTTTATGGACGTTGAGACAAACTCAGTTTTGACTGCCTGAGGGAGTGGGACCCATGTCGAGGGAGCTACTTCTCTTTAGTCCTGCATTTTCACCAATGCACCTCTGTTCTGGGGTGTGAGTTCCAGTGAAAGAGTGGCAGCCTAAAAAGTCAGGATTGAATGAAGACAAAGTATACCTTCATAGCCACCAAGAGCCCCCTTGTTTCGCCTTGAGGATACCGTCAGCCAGTCCTGGCCTTTCAGCCATCAGCACTTTGCATTATGGGACATGTAGTTTCACTTAAAATTGTGTAAGTCTGAGCTCAAAAATAGCAGCATAAAAACTGACAGTGAATTCGTCCTATGCCGAACTGTTTGCTTGAGAAGTGGGTGCTCACAATCGGCTGCCCTCCTTTTCTATCAAATTAATTGCTCAACAAGTTTCAAAATATTCGAAAACACTGCTCCTTGACAAGAATTGCAGCTGCCGTTGTGTGCCCAGAAGTAAACGCCATGGCGGACGACATTGACAAGGGTTACAGTAACTGCAGCTTTATTTCACAGCTGTAGAACACCATTCTTCTTGTGTGATGGTACACATTGAAAAGTACGTCTGCCTTTCAAAAGACGTGCAGTCTCACATACCAAGCGCAGGTCCTGTCGATTCCTATTTGCATACCTTGCAGAAGGTGACCTTCTACAGTAGAACCTAGGCTGCCGAACACTCCTCCCTTGGTCCACACTGCCGGGCTCCGGGGGAAGCAAAGTCGCAGACTGGTCTTCCCCCGGGGTCATTCGCGTGCGAGAGGACCAGGTAGGGGGTAGGGGTGGAGTTAGGGGGTGGGTATAAGAGCATAGGGGAGGAAGGCAACTTAATCTCCCTGTGCCTAGCAAAAATGAATGTGTCCTCATGTAATGCAACTGGTGCTATGTAAAGCGCTCTGATACCTGATTCGGGTCAAGTTCGAACTATATAAAACTCTGTAAAATAAAGTGTGTGTATGCATTAATGTCTGTATGTGTAAGCAGAAGGTGTGTGTGAAAGTGATAGCGTGGAAGGAAAATAAAATAGTCACAGACAGATGAATTTCAAAGGCAATTTTATACGTGTAAACAGGAACAGATGACACGGAAAAACCAAATGTCCAAATTGCAGAAGTTCAGCACAGTCTTTTATGCCCCCAAACCACAAAAGGCGTTTCTTTATATGTCACAAGAATAAGAGAGTTTCTTGGCAGATATGGACTAATACATCATGTGTCCATGCTATAGGCAGTTCAAGTTACACAATTATTAGCCACAGAGCCAATCAGAAGAAGATAATATTGTGTGCTACATGCATGTTACAAGGTGGTGGTGTTCACATCCTTCCCACGTGTCCAGATTGAGACATTAGGGTTTCTTCAAAGCTTAAGCAAAGCACTAGTACAGGTAAATGCTGCCTGAAAGATTTGTAATACTTGTTCAGGGACATATAAGCTTTGCCACTTATAAATATGGTGTGGCCAAATGCCTGTTGATCATCTAGCATCATGTGCCGTGACGATGATGTCCGTGAGCAAGCCTTGGGATGCCAGCTTACGTACAGTAGAGTACATCAGCTCACAAAAGATCAAAATATAAGCTATGCACGTTCTACAGGCCTTATCATCACTGAATATCACAGGACTCAGCAAGACAAAATGGATTCTATGCATAACAGAAAAACATGATTCCACAAAGGGCATATGATGTCACTTCCACCATTTTGGTAAATTAACGTCCATGCTCCCCAACCTCCGTGCTCCCCTCCGGTATGCTGAAATTCATTTTTGTTCACTTTAGGACTTTGTGCACCTTACTGCTGCTAACAGGTGCTAAAGTGCTTGTGTTCACTCCTTAAGATGATGGAACTGTCACACTCAATTGGCACGTTTAATTTACTTGTACGCTTCTAGTAAGGTGGTAGTACTTGTAGCCAGGGCCTGTAAATTAAATGCTACTAGTGGGCCTGCAGCGCTTATCGTGCCACGCAGTTAAGTAATCCTATAAAACATTTAAAATATATATATAATTCAGATGGGTAGTTCCGAAAGGATAGCTTAGGTATGTTGGATTGAAACTGAAGGACCGGGTTTTAGAACCCAGCGGCGTCAGGGAGAACGCCCGATACCTTTGAGTTCCCCTGTCTTGGCAAACAGAGACACGGGATACTTCTTGATGACGTCAAAGACCAACGTTTATTGGCTGCAACCAGGAACAGAGATCTACGAAGCACACACGGATGGTTCGCTAGAGACTGCACAAATTTAATGAGCGGAGCATGGTCTTTTATGCCAAAAATCAAGCCTCAGGCAACATTCAAAATTAGCATCAAGTTCATACAAATTGACCAATGACAGTGTGACAATTTAAAAGTAGCGTATGACGACAATCCCACTTTCCGTTGTCCAGCCCACCAGAAATGACCAAGCACATTCCAGGTTTCTTGTCGGATCAGGCCGGACAAACCCATCATAAAACCCTCAACCCAAATCAGTGATTATGTCGTAAAGGAAAGGCAGAAACAGATTGGAAGTGAGATAGAAAGGTGGGAGCAGTGTATCATAAAACTCGGGCACGTCCTACTGTTTGATCTTTATCTGACCCGCTCCTTAACAAGGAACTGGCTCAGCGAGGTCAGCCTCGGGCAAGGAGTCAGTTCGCCCAGGTCATTCAGAAGTCAGCTAAGGCATACGTGTCTCAAGGACTCGTTCGGCCGCAGTCAGGGCCTATGTGAGGGCAACCACTCAAAATGGCTGCCGTACACAAAATGGAACCCGAAGGTTCGAACGAAATCCCTAAATGCATAGTGTTCTCATAGATCGATTCATGCGAAATCACTCAGACACACTGCACTCGCCATTTGCGGTCTGCTGACACCAAAATCGTCCATTTCCGACGACCTTAATTCTACGGGTTCGGAACCACCGAACCAGACCCAAAAACTCACCGAACTACAAAACCCAGTGGAGCGAGTTAAAATGGGCTCAGGTTCTCAAGAGAAATGTACAAAAACTAAAGGACCATATTTTATAGGCATAGGTTTATGCTAGCTGTGAGACCTTCCCACATAAGAAGTTACCTCGGGAAGCTGCCTCGATTTTGACTAATTGGAAAGAGAAGGAGTATCAGTCTCAGAAACTATCAATCCAAATGACAGTATCCTTCTTGGGTAAGACAGATTTATGTCCATTTCTCTATTAGCTGCCAGATCCTTTACTTCGTTTAGATATTAAAAAAATTAGAATAGACCTAAATCCTTTTAAGGCTATTTTCATATTTGACTGGAAAAATATAGGAAATAAGGGATATTGTATATGCACTTTACAAAGAAAATTTACTATCATTCATATATTAATTGATTGTCATCTTCTGTTATCCAGGTATTAAAAATTTCCAAGACCATTGTTTTAAAAATATGGTGTATTGTGTTGCCTCCTTGCGACTGATGTTTTAGTGAGTTTCTGCTTTTTACATGTGATTATAGGCTTGGGGCACATTTTACAATCTTTGAGAAAAATGGATTGTCATGAATCAATGTTTTAAGTGATTCCTAATTTATTTATTTTCATGTAAATTGATATTTTTAACCAGTATGCATGTGTTCTGAAGAAATTAAGGGTTTAGGATGCTTTTTGCGCTTCATGAGAAATACGGATAGTTATGAAACAAATATTATAAGCAGTAATATGGTTATTTTACTACAGTTAATTAAAGAATGTGGTGTTAATTTGTATTGTAGTTGAACTAATGTCCTGCCTGTGTGCAGTTTCATACTATCAATGTACTTTTCAAAATGAACCTTTCGCAAGGCCGAAATCCCCTTTGTTAGTACATACAAGTTACCCCTAAGATAGGCCCTAAACATCACATAGGGCAGAATGCATTTTATTTAAATTGTAGGACATGTATTTTTGAGTTTTACATGTCCTGGTCGTGAAAAAATCCCAAATCCGTTTTTCATTACCTTGAGGCTTGTCACTCCCACAGTATAACATTGGATTACCTTATTACATGAACAGATAAAAATGTCATGTTTTATCTTAAAATAATTGTAGTTTAAAATCCTCTTTAATGGTTCAGTAGAATTTTAAGTCACAATTCTGCAAATGCCACTTTTAGAAAATTGGCATTTTTTTGTCCTAACCATTTGGTGCCTGGAGCCTGTGATCTGAGTCACATGACTGTAAATAATTGGCAGCTTGCCTTTGTGTATTCCTCCCAGACAGTGAGACAAAAGAGGACTAGGTGTTTGCAGGAAGGACGGAGCAGAGCTGTTCACTGCCGCACTTACATTTCAAAGGGCTGCCTCCAGCACACTCACAAAGAAACTTGACACCACTCCATTGCCACCCTAGACTACTTGAAGCCTGGGAAGGGGAAGGAAATTTTCAGAACGAGATGTGGGGTAGTCTAGAAGATTCTCCCACTTCAAAGGTTGGCACCAGGTATAAATATTGGACCCTCAGACCAACTCTTCAGTATACTGCTGGACCTGCGGAAGACCCACAAAAGTACTGCCTTGTACTTCAGAGGACTTCTCTGCTGCTTGAGACCTGCTTTGTACCTCAGAGGACTGCCCTGCTGCTACCATAGGACTGCCCTGGTGTTTGAAGCTTGCCTTGTACCCTCAAAGGGCTGTCTTGCTGCTGGAGGCCTGCTTTGCTGCTTGATCCTGAGACTATCAAAGTGACTCCAAGGCCTAGTGGCTGGTCTCCTATTTGAGCTACAGAGAAATAACAAGCTCCAGAAACCTTAAGCCCTGCTCTTGACCTCTGCCTTGGAAGTGATGTTAAAGGTGCTTCTCCATACAAAACCTGAAAGTTGGGACTGAAAAACAAAATGTTCACCAAAAAGTAGCCTGAGAACCAACAGGAGATCGGTCCCTAGCTACTCACCGATCCGCCCGAGGTGCATCGCCGGTTGGCCTGACTTCTCCATAGCTCCTGCTATTTTCTTCTCCTTAGCACCATATCCTGTTTAGCAGATCCTCTCAGAAAGGGTATCTGGCCTCATGGAGTCATTGTCGTCTACAACTAGCAGCTTCGTCCTATTGGAGATTTGATCTTTTAGGGTCTATTTTTCACTTAAAACTTTGGAAATTCCTAAAACCGGTTCTATTGATTGGATTTATTTTTGTTTTTATTAATTACATTTTCCTCCATTTTTCGAAATTATTGTGTTTTTTGTGTGATGCGTTTTCACTTTACTACTGTTTGTGTGTTGCATAAATAATAAACTAATTGCTTCTAAGTTAAGCCTACCTGTTTTTGTGCCAAGTTACCAGAGGGTTAAGCACAGAGTAATTTAGTGACTTTTGTGTTTCACCCAACAAGGGTTGTGGTTGTGCTCGAGAAGAATCTTCACCCCCAAATCAAAAAACAAACTTCTTACAGTTTAATGAACACTTCTATAAGCCACACAGCTGAGACAATCAATATAATTCTACAGTACCCCTGATCAGTTGGGAGCCAATCTGTCACTGAATTGGAAAATGTTAGGAGAACTTATATATCACTGAGTTTTGTGTAAGTAGTAGGTGGCAGACATGCATGGTAAAAGGAAGGTTTTATGTTAGCTGGTAGCACCGTTCATAGCTTTTAAGGGCATATACATCACAGACCGAATGACACAAGTCGAAATCCCAATTTAATCAATGATTTAGGCTGTAGATGCAATTGTATGATTTCTTTTTCGGCTGATGATTAAATATCGAGAAATCCCTTCCTTAGAATGTTTCTGCTGCATGGAGGTAAGCAGGTTAACACAGATGTTTAACAGAGAGTTAGATAAGTTTGTCACCCTAACAGTGACATTTCAAGTCTGAACCATTGACATCCTTACCCTAGAGATAAATTAACTGATCCAAACTCTACGGCACATATCTTCATTGCTCCCAAGTGGCTGTAACAAATCGAAAACCACTAAAAGCCCTCAGTAGAGCTCTCTCTTCCGCCCAAATCCAGCTCCTCCTCATTAAGTTTTCTTAGACTCGCAAGGCTTTTTCATATGACTAGCTATCTCCTCCAATAGCGCATGTATCCACCTGAAGTAATTAATGGTGTTGAAAAATGTACCCCTCACACACCAACAGGCCCCTTGGTGTCATGCTTCATCATCGGGGTCTTCGCACCCCACTAGAGGGATGCGGCGTGCTACGACCAGCGGCTGCGCGGGAGCACTAGAGTGGTTGACTATGTGTGGTGTGTGTTATGTGCTTGTGCTGGGGTATATGGGAGAATGTGAGTGAAGGGTGTGGTGAGGATTAAAAAGACACCTGGCCAGTAGGTTGTAAGAAAAATTTATTCGAAAACTCCGGCTGGTGCTATTAAAATAAGTGCAAGGCGAGGTTAGTAGTCTTGATTATGGACTTTACCTCTGGTGTGCGTCAACATGTTTCGGAACTTAGTGTTCCTTCTTCAGGACGGGTGCACAACTTCCCAACCCTACTCACGTGTGTTTTTTAGTAAAAAAATGTTGTTTACTAAATTTTTAGAAAAAAGTGAAAATTATTTACAGTGAGAGACTAGGCTATAGTGTGCCTACAGCGGTTTGTCGGGATCATGCAGTTGCATGTCCTGAAAAAGAAAAGAAAAAAGTTTTTTAAGTTTGGTTACCACTCGGGAATGGCTCAAACAAGTGCAGTCACTTGGAGCCCCAAACGGTTGAATAAACCTGTAAAAGAAACACAGACACAAAGGATACATAAAAGACACACTTTTTGTTACTAATAGTTCTGAACTCATACTCATTTGGACTGTCATGTTCTGCCTTACGAGCATGTCCAGAAAGCCAGGGTAGGTAGGTGGACTCCTAATCTGTAAAAGGTTTGAGAAAAAGGGGGATTTAGTCCTTTCCTCACTATTCTCAGTATGTTCAGTGGATTTTCGTTGTAAAGGAAGTTTCTTTCTTTTCTCATACTCACAAAGTCCGCCAAAATAGGCCTCTTTCCTCCCTGCTATACTCCGCTGCTAATGTTTAGCGCGCAGGGTTTGTGGTATATATGGGGCCTATGGCGCTCTATGATTCGTTAATTAACGGATGTGATTTTTAAGACCATATATGGAACATCCGTCTTTGTGCCTATCATGATCATTGACCTGTTGGAGAGGGTGACGTGTGTCGATCTGGGCATGTAAAATGGGTTAGTGACTCACTTACTTATCGCGCATGCGCATGTCAGGTTGTCTTGATGGGTTTTGACTGTTATGCGCATGTGTAAAAGGTTGCGTGTGATTTAGGTACACTACTCCTCTGTTTACATAGATCTGGCACGGTTCATGATCTGGGCATATGTTTACCTGTGAGTATTATTAAAAAGAACCACTTGTACTTGATAAAGTGGGGGGCGGACAAAGGGAGATGTGAGCACGGCTACCATTATTTTGCGGAATCAGAAGACAATTTCTGTTACTTCTCTGTTGTTCTATCCGGATAATTGACCCCAAGGAATATCATCATTCAGGCTGTCCAGATGAGTGCCCAAACGGAAAACCCAGCGCTGTTCTTTTTGAAGTAGGCCATTTTCAGAAGGCAAGCGTTCAATTACAGTCCAGTGCAAGTCATTGACACAGTGTTGTTTGTCCAAAAAATGCGTTGCCATTTTTGTAGTTGTTTTTTTGCATCGCACATTACTTTTGTGTTCTCCAATTCTTACTTTCACTGGTCGGGATGTCATGCCTATGTATTCAAGGCCACAAGGGCAGGTAATCATATAGACAACATTTTTTGTGTTGCAGTTCGAGAATTGTCTTTGCTCCCATGAAGTGCCATTTCTGAAGTGTATTTCTTTGCTTTTGCGTGTGAGGTGGCAGCTGCTGCAATCTCCGCAGGGGAAATGTCCTTGTACTCCAATGTTGGTTTGTCTGCCCGTGGGGTTCTGGCGAGGTCTTGTATGGACCAAAATGTCTTTGATATTTCTACCTCTACGGTGTGCATACATCGGTTTTTCAAAGTTTAGCTGGCCACAATTCAATATTCTCCAATGTTTGTCGATTACTTTCGACACTTCATTCGACAGGGTCGAGTATGTTGTGACACATATTGGTCTGTTCTCTCCTTCCTTTGACTTGGGGTTGTCTTCTAGGAGTGCTTCCCTGTGATTATTCTTTGCCCTCTTCAATGCCTTGTTTATTGTTTTCACTGGGTATTGCCTCTGTATCAATTTCTTCTTGAGGTCCTTTGCCTGGTTGTTGAACTGGTTCAGTTCCGTACAGTTTCGTCTGAGGCGTAAGAACTGCCCATAGGGCAGGTTCTCCCTTAGGTGCCTGGGGTGGAAACTGTCGTATCTCAGTAGGCAGTTCCTCGAGGTGGGTTTGAAGTGAGTTCGACTTTTCAATCTACCTCCCTCGCTGTATATGTTCAGGTCCAGGAATACCATGCTGGTGTTTGATATTGTGCTCGTGAATTTTAGAAATCGATTTTGATCATTCAGCCATGTTACGAACTCTTGGGCACTCTCCATATTTCCATCCCAGATAATAAAGATATCGTCAATGTACCTCTTCCATGTGTTGATCTGGGAATGGTATGGATTGTCGATGTTGAGGATTTTTGTATGTTCAAGATGGTACACATACAGGCCAGCCAGACTCGGCGCAAAAGTGCTGCCCATGCTTGTCCCATGGGTTTGTAGGTATAGCGTTTGGTCATATTGGAAAAAGTTCTCTTGTAAGGCTATGGAGATGCATTCCATGACCAAATTACGTGGGGTCTGATATTTCCATCTCTCGCTGAAAAGTACTTCTTCAATGATTTGTAGTGTTTCGTCATGCGGGAGGCTTGTGTACAGGCTCTCTACATCGAGGCTTAGTAGGAACTGTCTAGCCGGGTCGAATTGTTTGTCTTCGAGGAGTTGTAATACGGCTTTGGTGTCCTTGAGGTAGGTGCTAGTGGATTGAACCAGAGGGCGCAAGAATGCGTCAGCAAACTTAGATAGTGGTTCGAGAATCGACCCTATCCCGGAGACGATAGGTCTCCCCGGTGGATTGCTGATGTTCTTGTGAATTTTGGGTATGCAGTAAAAGTACGGTATCTTCGGTGATGGTTGTTGTAGGAAGTCTGCCTCTTTCTTACTAAGCCAGTTATGGGTTAGACCTTCCTCTACCATACCTCCGATCTTTATCCGTAGTCTCTCCGTAGGGTCTTCTTGGAGGATTCTGTAATTGCGCTCGTCAGCTAATAGACGCTTGCATTCTATGTCATAGGTCTCAAGGGTTTGTAGGACAATGGCTCCCCCTTTGTCCGCTGGTTTTATTATCAGTTCGTTGTTACTTGTTAATTCCCTCAGGGCTCGATGTTCTTCACCGCTGGTGTTGTGAAAAGTGCTCCGGTCATGGTGGTTCATCTGATTCACCTCCGTAATGACTGCTTTTTCAAATGTTAATATTTCCACCGGTATTGCTGAGTCTGGTGGGCTAAACGTTGATTTTAACCTCAAACCGGTGTCTGTGTTGTCCTCCGGTGGTGGTTTATCCTTGAAAAAGGCTTGGAGCTTCAGTTTCCGAAAGAACTCCTGTAGTTCCATGTTCAGTTTGAATAAGTCCGGTTTGTGGGTAGGTACGAACCCCAAACCCTTGTTTAACACACTCTCTTGTGTTGTTGTCAGACTCAACGGTGTTAAGTTGACTATTAGGTTCCTCTCTTGCTTGTCGATGGCTGGTTGGGGAGGGACCCGGTCATGCTCCTGGTTGTACGTGTGTTGGGCTGTTCCTGGTCCTGCCATGCCACGTTGTTGCCTTTCCGGTTTCTCCCTCGGGATATTTGGCGTGTGCCTAAAAAAGGCTGCTGTTGACCTCCGAAAGCCTGTTGTTGGCCGTAGAAACCTTCATTATATTCTTGGTTCCACTGTGGGTAGTTCATTGCCATTGGAGTTGGTCCAAACTGGTAGGGGTTGAATTGAGGGTGGCCCATATATTGTGGATACTGGTTTTGAGGCTGGTAACCTCTCCATCCCCTTTGCTTTGGGAATTGTTGTCTGCGTTGTCTCCATCCACCTCGTCTTTGTCTTGATCCTTTGTTGCCACTTGAGCTTGATCCTGACGAGCTGTTATCTGAGACGTCGCTATCAGCATCACTGTTAGTATTCCTGGAGACATAGTCCGCTTTGGTATACGGATATGCGGTCTCTGGAGAGAATTTAGCTACATCTTTTGCCAATTTGTTTGTTTTGCTTTGTTTCAAAGTACACTCGAATTCTGTCATCTGCTGGTTCAGTTCCTCCAGTCTGGTTTTTAGTTCATCTGTACTTATGTATGTGTTGAGTTGGACCTCAATTTTATTGATTTCAATTTTCAGTTCATGTGTTATCCTTGCGGCAGTTTTTACTATAAGTACCAACCAGTCTCTCGAGCAGTGCCAGGAAATCAGCGACCATTCTTTTTTAAAAACCATGTCGTTCTGAAAAATAAAGGGCTCGTTTTTCACAATTAGTCCTGGTGGGGCCATTTTGTTGCGCAGGTACTCGGTCATGAAAAGGCCATGAAGGGCAGCTTTTATTTGGCTGCGTCTCAAGTTCAACAGTTCATTCCAGTCGTTGGTGTTAGGACCAGTTTCTTGGTTGCTCAAACCCTCGAAGAGGTTAGAGTCTGATAGGATTTTGTCAATTTCATCCTCAGGAAAGGTAAGTCCATGCTCGTCCTCCATTTGCGAGATAGGAGATGGACCGCTGGCTTCTATTGAATACGGTGTGTGTCTTTTATGTGTGTGTCTCAGTGTAGTCGGAGTAAAAAGGACTCCCGCAGCTCTGCGCTGCCTAGAACAACAAGTATCAACAGAGGGAGGTAGAGTATGGAGATAGGATTCTCACTCCACGGGCACTGATATTTAAACAAGAGGATTCTTCTTGTTTAAATATCAGTGCCCGTGGAGTGAGAATCCTATCTCCATACTCTACCTCCCTCTGTTGATACTTGTTGTTCTAGGCAGCGCAGAGCTGCGGGAGTCCTTTTTACTCCGACTACACTGAGACACACACATAAAAGACACACACCGTATTCAATAGAAGCCAGCGGTCCATCTCCTATCTCGCAAATGGAGGACGAGCATGGACTTACCTTTCCTGAGGATGAAATTGACAAAATCCTATCAGACTCTAACCTCTTCGAGGGTTTGAGCAACCAAGAAACTGGTCCTAACACCAACGACTGGAATGAACTGAGTAGGATTCTTCTTGTTTAAATATCAGTGCCCGTGGAGTGAGAATCCTATCTCCATACTCTACCTCCCTCTGTTGATACTTGTTGTTCTAGGCAGCGCAGAGCTGCGGGAGTCCTTTTTACTCCGACTACACTGAGACACACACATAAAAGACACACACCGTATTCAATAGAAGCCAGCGGTCCATCTCCTATCTCGCAAATGGAGGACGAGCATGGACTTACCTTTCCTGAGGATGAAATTGACAAAATCCTATCAGACTCTAACCTCTTCGAGGGTTTGAGCAACCAAGAAACTGGTCCTAACACCAACGACTGGAATGAACTGTTGAACTTGAGACGCAGCCAAATAAAAGCTGCCCTTCATGGCCTTTTCATGACCGAGTACCTGCGCAACAAAATGGCCCCACCAGGACTAATTGTGAAAAACGAGCCCTTTATTTTTCAGAACGACATGGTTTTTAAAAAAGAATGGTCGCTGATTTCCTGGCACTGCTCGAGAGACTGGTTGGTACTTATAGTAAAAACTGCCGCAAGGATAACACATGAACTGAAAATTGAAATCAATAAAATTGAGGTCCAACTCAACACATACATAAGTACAGATGAACTAAAAACCAGACTGGAGGAACTGAACCAGCAGATGACAGAATTCGAGTGTACTTTGAAACAAAGCAAAACAAACAAATTGGCAAAAGATGTAGCTAAATTCTCTCCAGAGACCGCATATCCGTATACCAAAGCGGACTATGTCTCCAGGAATACTAACAGTGATGCTGATAGCGACGTCTCAGATAACAGCTCGTCAGGATCAAGCTCAAGTGGCAACAAAGGATCAAGACAAAGACGAGGTGGATGGAGACAACGCAGACAACAATTCCCAAAGCAAAGGGGATGGAGAGGTTACCAGCCTCAAAACCAGTATCCACAATATATGGGCCACCCTCAATTCAACCCCTACCAGTTTGGACCAACTCCAATGGCAATGAACTACCCACAGTGGAACCAAGAATATAATGAAGGTTTCTACGGCCAACAACAGGCTTTCGGAGGTCAACAGCAGCCTTTTTTAGGCACACGCCAAATATCCCGAGGGAGAAACCGGAAAGGCAACAACGTGGCATGGCAGGACCAGGAACAGCCCAACACACGTACAACCAGGAGCATGACCGGGTCCCTCCCCAACCAGCCATCGACAAGCAAGAGAGGAACCTAATAGTCAACTTAACACCGTTGAGTCTGACAACAACACAAGAGAGTGTGTTAAACAAGGGTTTGGGGTTCGTACCTACCCGCAAACCGGACTTATTCAAACTGAACATGGAACTACAGGAGTTCTTTCGGAAACTGAAGCTCCAAGCCTTTTTCAAGGATAAACCACCACCGGAGGACAACACAGACACCGGTTTGAGGTTAAAATCAACGTTTAGCCCACCAGACTCAGCGATACCGGTGGAAATATTAACATTTGAAAAAGCAGTCATTACGGAGGTGAATCAGATGAACCACCATGACCGGAGCACTTTTCACAACACCAGCGGTGAAGAACATCGAGCCCTGAGGGAATTAACAAGTAACAACGAACTGATAATAAAACCAGCGGACAAAGGGGGAGCCATTGTCCTACAAACCCTTGAGACCTATGACATAGAATGCAAGCGTCTATTAGCTGACGAGCGCAATTACAGAATCCTCCAAGAAGACCCTACGGAGAGACTACGGATAAAGATCGGAGGTATGGTAGAGGAAGGTCTAACCCATAACTGGCTTAGTAAGAAAGAGGCAGACTTCCTACAACAACCATCACCGAAGATACCGTACTTTTACTGCATACCCAAAATTCACAAGAACATCAGCAATCCACCGGGGAGACCTATCGTCTCCGGGATAGGGTCGATTCTCGAACCACTATCTAAGTTTGCTGACGCATTCTTGCGCCCTCTGGTTCAATCCACTAGCACCTACCTCAAGGACACCAAAGCCGTATTACAACTCCTCGAAGACAAACAATTCGACCCGGCTAGACAGTTCCTACTAAGCCTCGATGTAGAGAGCCTGTACACAAGCCTCCCGCATGACGAAACACTACAAATCATTGAAGAAGTACTTTTCAGCGAGAGATGGAAATATCAGACCCCACGTAATTTGGTCATGGAATGCATCTCCATAGCCTTACAAGAGAACTTTTTCCAATATGACCAAACGCTATACCTACAAACCCATGGGACAAGCATGGGCAGCACTTTTGCGCCGAGTCTGGCTGGCCTGTATGTGTACCATCTTGAACATACAAAAATCCTCAACATCGACAATCCATACCATTCCCAGATCAACACATGGAAGAGGTACATTGACGATATCTTTATTATCTGGGATGGAAATATGGAGAGTGCCCAAGAGTTCGTAACATGGCTGAATGATCAAAATCGATTTCTAAAATTCACGAGCACAATATCAAACACCAGCATGGTATTCCTGGACCTGAACATATACAGCGAGGGAGGTAGATTGAAAAGTCGAACTCACTTCAAACCCACCTCGAGGAACTGCCTACTGAGATACGACAGTTTCCACCCCAGGCACCTAAGGGAGAACCTGCCCTATGGGCAGTTCTTACGCCTCAGACGAAACTGTACGGAACTGAACCAGTTCAACAACCAGGCAAAGGACCTCAAGAAGAAATTGATACAGAGGCAATACCCAGTGAAAACAATAAACAAGGCATTGAAGAGGGCAAAGAATAATCACAGGGAAGCACTCCTAGAAGACAACCCCAAGTCAAAGGAAGGAGAGAACAGACCAATATGTGTCACAACATACTCGACCCTGTCGAATGAAGTGTCGAAAGTAATCGACAAACATTGGAGAATATTGAATTGTGGCCAGCTAAACTTTGAAAAACCGATGTATGCACACCGTAGAGGTAGAAATATCAAAGACATTTTGGTCCATACAAGACCTCGCCAGAACCCCACGGGCAGACAAACCAACATTGGAGTACAAGGACATTTCCCCTGCGGAGATTGCAGCAGCTGCCACCTCACACGCAAAAGCAAAGAAATACACTTCAGAAATGGCACTTTATGGGAGCAAAGACAATTCTCGAACTGCAACACAAAAAATGTTGTCTATATGATTACCTGCCCTTGTGGCCTTGAATACATAGGCATGACATCCCGACCAGTGAAAGTAAGAATTGGAGAACACAAAAGTAATGTGCGATGCAAAAAAACAACTACAAAAATGGCAACGCATTTTTTGGACAAACAACACTGTGTCAATGACTTGCACTGGACTGTAATTGAACGCTTGCCTTCTGAAAATGGCCTACTTCAAAAAGAACAGCGCTGGGTTTTCCGTTTGGGCACTCATCTGGACGGCCTGAATGATGATATTCCTTGGGGTCAATTATCCGGATAGAACAACAGAGAAGTAACAGAAATTGTCTTCTGATTCCGCAAAATAATGGTAGCCGTGCTCACATCTCCCTTTGTCCGCCCCCCACTTTATCAAGTACAAGTGGTTCTTTTTAATAATACTCACAGGTAAACATATGCCCAGATCATGAACCGTGCCAGATCTATGTAAACAGAGGAGTAGTGTACCTAAATCACACGCAACCTTTTACACATGCGCATAACAGTCAAAACCCATCAAGACAACCTGACATGCGCATGCGCGATAAGTAAGTGAGTCACTAACCCATTTTACATGCCCAGATCGACACACGTCACCCTCTCCAACAGGTCAATGATCATGATAGGCACAAAGACGGATGTTCCATATATGGTCTTAAAAATCACATCCGTTAATTAACGAATCATAGAGCGCCATAGGCCCCATATATACCACAAACCCTGCGCGCTAAACATTAGCAGCGGAGTATAGCAGGGAGGAAAGAGGCCTATTTTGGCGGACTTTGTGAGTATGAGAAAAGAAAGAAACTTCCTTTACAACGAAAATCCACTGAACATACTGAGAATAGTGAGGAAAGGACTAAATCCCCCTTTTTCTCAAACCTTTTACAGATTAGGAGTCCACCTACCTACCCTGGCTTTCTGGACATGCTCGTAAGGCAGAACATGACAGTCCAAATGAGTATGAGTTCAGAACTATTAGTAACAAAAAGTGTGTCTTTTATGTATCCTTTGTGTCTGTGTTTCTTTTACAGGTTTATTCAACCGTTTGGGGCTCCAAGTGACTGCACTTGTTTGAGCCATTCCCGAGTGGTAACCAAACTTAAAAAACTTTTTTCTTTTCTTTTTCAGGACATGCAACTGCATGATCCCGACAAACCGCTGTAGGCACACTATAGCCTAGTCTCTCACTGTAAATAATTTTCACTTTTTTCTAAAAATTTAGTAAACAACATTTTTTTACTAAAAAACACACGTGAGTAGGGTTGGGAAGTTGTGCACCCGTCCTGAAGAAGGAACACTAAGTTCCGAAACATGTTGACGCACACCAGAGGTAAAGTCCATAATCAAGACTACTAACCTCGCCTTGCACTTATTTTAATAGCACCAGCCGGAGTTTTCGAATAAATTTTTCTTACAACCTACTGGCCAGGTGTCTTTTTAATCCTCACCACACCCTTCACTCACATTCTCCCATATACCCCAGCACAAGCACATAACACACACCACACATAGTCAACCACTCTAGTGCTCCCGCGCAGCCGCTGGTCGTAGCACGCCGCATCCCTCTAGTGGGGTGCGAAGACCCCGATGATGAAGCATGACACCAAGGGGCCTGTTGGTGTGTGAGGGGTATTAAACACAACACTGGGTGTCCCCCATTCCCTAAGGTGTACACCCTGAGTAGGATTCTTCTTGTTTAAATATCAGTGCTCGTGGAGTGAGAATCCTATCTCCATACTCTACCTCCCTCTGTTGATACTTGTTGAAAAATGTATCCCACTGATACAGCATCATTCGTTTCTCCGGCTTCTTTATCACTGTTTATCAAATCCACCACTCATCCTCCCTCACCATGCTTAATCTCTCCTCTGCTGTTTGAGACACAGTGGGACAAAATATCCCACTGTCCTCTGTAGTTGATTTAGGCATATTTATTCTCTTTCTGTTCTGTTTTTTCTCAGGCTGAATAAACAAGGTTCTTTTTCTTTTCTCTTTCTCTTTGACCGATTTTACTGGATATAGTAAAGTTTAATTTTGGCCTTTTCTGTTATCAATCATACTCCACCTCCTCATACAGGTCCTCCTACTATTTCCCTATTTACACCCAAATAGTATTTTCTTTCTCCTGCCTCAACCTTTCAACTCTGATTAACATCACTGACTGTTTTGTTCATCTCCACGCTGTATGAACCTCTGCTGATGTTCTTTCTACCTAGCGAAAAAACACAATTATTAATTTCCTCTCAACGACAGATTAGCATAAACCATCTCCCCACACCACTGCACACCACCCTCTTTCCAGTCCACTTTGACAGCACAGTACATCACTCCTCATTTATTACATCGACCACCACTGCTGCCCCTCTCAATCACTTCAAGATCCACTGAATCTGATTTCCCACTCATCCACTCAACTAAAACCCTGTCGCACTTAGATGTTTATAGCAAAAAAGGTCACTTTTTATTTAAGACAGTCAAAAACAGATAACCCATTTCTTTGCATTTATTACGATAGAAAGAACACACATTGATACATTTTCCCCCAAACATTTTCATAATAATGTAAAACCAACAAACATTCCCAAAAAAGCTTATCAATCAATACCCCCAATACTGTACAATCCCAACAATTGTTTCTCTCCTCATTATCTCTCCATAACCATTTTTTCTCCTACCCTCCCCCCACCCCCAGAGGGAAAGGATAAGCCCGCTCTAGACTATCCAGACCCCCTCAGAGCACCTAATGAGATTAGAAACCAAGAAAGGATAAAACTGTAACAACTGTTTTAACGTGATTTTTTTTTTAACAAGTAAAGAAAAAATAAATTACATTAAAAAGGAGGGAAGGGAGGGTGGGACAAATAATCTGCGCCACACACCTCCCGCCTTCCGATGACGTCACTCCCGCCCACACCTCCTCACACAGCCTACCTACGCCTGACCCCTTTCCTCCCATCTGCCTAATCACGCTAGGTGGATTGTTCCACCGTGCAAATCCTCCCAGGGGGACATCAGCTCGCGCCAAGGTCCCCCTGGGTCCCTATTCAATGCACTAGGTAGCATTGAATTCCACTTCTCCTGTAGACTACTCTTAGATTTCGCCGCTTACACTTCAGGTATGTTATGCCCAATAATGCTGTCTAGTATGTACAGGACAATATTGCTAATCGTGCATAATTATGTTGCATGGTCCTCCTAGAGCACAAGATGCTTCAATGCTACTAAACTTAAATGTAATGCTGGGCAGACACCCCTGCATTCATATCAACGTTTTGCAGGTTGAGGACCATGATGCCAGTGGAAGTGTACCTCTTGTTGATATGTTGGTTTATAAGGTAATTATACACTGGTTAACGCCTCTATACACCCACTTTCAAAAAATTATTATCACATAAGCATGATACACGCTTCCAGTGCTTCCATAAGGTATGGACTGCTTACTCGCTACACCATTGGCTTCTAGTGTGTAGTTTATTGGTGAGGATTTTTAGTTTTTTTTTTTAATTGACACTCAAATCCTCCACTTTGAAGATACAGCCTATCACAATGGAAAGCATTTCCAAACGGTCAGTTGAACCCAGGATATTTAATTATTTTTTTATATTTGTATACTTTTTTTGACCATTTTTTATTTTTATTGGCACAGGCTCTGCAACCAGCCACTTTGAGTAGCCTGTATATTTTTCAGATTTGTAATGTGAAATTGTTACACACTGTAACTGATTGACCACTCACCAGGATTCATATGACCTAAAGATCCGACAAGTCAACTCATTCATCCACTTTGAACACTCACTGAAAGACCACCTCTTGCTCAAACACCTAGGTTAATCCAGAACAATTACCGCTCCAACTATATGCCCTAAGATCTACTTGCCCTCCAACCCGTGACAAGGATGTAAACATTTTCCTTTTTTCTCTCCAACCAACTCCTTGTCTCAACCTAGGTCATCATGAATATTTTCAATATAAGCAAAGGATCATTACTTCATGCTGTAGAACTTGGTTTCTTTATACACATTTTGATCTGACTATAATTACCAAAATGTGGCCATTGTTCCTGCTATTGCTAATCATATTGCGAATAAATATATAATATAAAGAGCACTGACGCCATGATTTTGAGCTTTGCCAGCATTGGTATAAAACTGCAAAGATAAAATAAATAACTATAACATGTACAGCCGAGAATTGTCAAGTGGAAGTTCCCCACTTTGCTTTCTCAAGGATTGGGTAGCATCCAACACTGATAGAATTCTCTTCCCCTCCTTTTGGAATTAGGGATTCTGGTGAACATTAAAAGATAAGATTTTTGGAAGAAATCTGCAGTCTTCGGACCAAGAATACATAGTTCCACTCCCTCCAGAGGAAAGAGGACAGCAGGCATGCCCGATCAGTTATCGTGACTAGAAGATACCAAGGGGCTTTCAGGTTGCCCCTCAAGAGTTTGAAGTTGTATTCCAAGGGCCTACATTTCAAACTCGGAATCTCGAAAAGCATTCTGCTTGTCTCTACTGAATGCTGCACGGCATTTCTGGATCAGATATTTGAGTTCATCCTGAAGAGTGCAGCGAGAGAGGAAAGACATTTCCAGTTTTTATGTCAGAAAAAGTTGTCTCACATGAACACACACAAACCTGCCAGTCACACATGAACTTGCTCCTATCTGTTAGATCACAACCCTCTTCCAGGAATGTTCTCTTCCCTCTGTTATGTGTATATGTGCATGTTTGGGACCATCAATGGCTCAGGTTTCCTTATACAGTGTCATGCTAGGCTAGCCAACAGTCAGCACTTTCACGTATTTTGGATTCAGAACTACATGTCCCAGGACTCGCACCATGGAGGGCAACTTGTTTTGACAGTGCCCATATAAAGATGCCACAGCAAATGTATGCTATTTAAGTATTGAGACCAGAGCTTAGCTTGCATTACAGCTGGTTATCACCAGCTAGATTCTGCTTTGTGCATCATTGTGGCTTTATTACTCATCGTCCTTTGGCTTAAGGGCTTCGCTGGAGCTTTACAGGACTTTTGTAGCCATCAGATCCAGTGCGAGGTACACTCCCCGTGCCTCCCATTTGCCGGTACTTTCTAATACAGAAACTTTTGACTTGGCAAAGACTCACCGTACTTTGGGTAAAAGGTGGGGCCTTACCCATAGACAATAAAGTACTATATTGCGGTGTTGAAATAGTTCTGAAGACATTCCGTTTTGCCTAAATTTTGCCGTAACGTTGAAGGGGAACATTCCAGAAACTGCTAGAACCTGCCACTGAATTATTTATAGATCTTGTTAATGGTGAAAGGAGCATTCTGAAACTACTAGGACAAAACGTTTTAATTTTTCTGAATCTTGGTTCAGAGTTGAAGGGAATATTATTGAAACTTACAGAACATGTAGTTGACTTATCTAAAATCAACGAGGAGCAAAATAAATTGAGAAATGTGCTCCTATGGTGGCATATTAATGTTGGTTTGTGAGTGCAAATTGTTTGGCTAATCATTTTTAGCATATACACGAGTACTATACTTGCATGACAGGCTGTTGTTCCTAACTAATGCTCTTTGGCATTGAGTGACACGGAGTGGAGTGATACAGAGTAGAGTGGTGTAGAGTGGAGTGACAACGAATACAGTGGTGCAGAGTAGGGTGGCATAGAGTACAGTGTTGAAGAGTATAGTGTTCTAGAGTCCAGAGGCATGGAGTGGATTTCTGCAGAGTGAAGTGGTGCAGAGTGGAGCGATGTGGCATAGAGTTCAGAGGGAAATAATGTAGTAGTGCAGAGTATTGTGTCGTAGAGTGCAGTGCCATAGAGTAGAGTGATGCGGTGTAGAGTGCAATAGCATGGGATAACAGTGGGGTGGAGTGGAGCAGAGTATAGTGGGGTAGAGTGCAGTGGAATAGATTTCAGCTGTGTACAATGCAGAGTCATTGAAAGCTGTGGCGTAGATTAGTGGTGCATAGTAGAGTGCAGTGGTGCAGAGCAGAGATGCACAGAGTGTAGTGGAGTTGAATGCAGTGGTGCAGAATAGAATGGCATTGAGTGAAGTGGCATAGAAAGCAGTGGTGCAGAGTAGAGTGGCAAAGAGTGCAATAGTGTAGAGTTGCGCAGAGTAGAGTACAATGACGAAGAATTTAGTGGCGCGGATTGGAGTGCTGCAGCGGTGTAGAGTCCAGTAATGCAGAGTTGAGGGCAGTGGAGTTTAGTGTCCTAGAATGTCATGCTGTAGAGTAGAGTGGTGCAGACTACAGTTGTGCAGAGTAGAGTGCAATGGTGCAGAGTGCAGTGGCGTAGAATTGATTGATTCAGAGTAGAGTGAAGTGGTGTGGAGTAATGGTGTAGAAGTGCAGTGGCTTAAAGTAGAGTTGTGCCTTGAAAAGTGGAGTGGCCTAGACTAGAGTGGTTTAGGTTTTAGTGTGCAGTGGTGTAGAGTAGTGTGATGTGAAGAGCATTAGCAAAGAGTAGAGTTGTGCAGAGCAGAGAGGCGTAGAGTGGAGTAGAGTGAGGTGGCGCAGAGTGCAGTGGTGTGGAGTGTTGCAGAGTAAAGTGCAGTGGAGTGGCGTAGAGTGAAATCTGCATAGTGTGGTAGCACGCTTCCATTACAGACAACACATCTTCAATTGGTAAATCACCATTACATTTTTAAAAAAATGTTTCACTTCTAAAACTATACAGGGCACAAAAGATAATATTTGGCATTGTCATCACCTAGTATTTTGATTTGTTTGATCACACTTCAGAACTACCAAAAATGTGCTTTATTTGGGGATTTTCTCATTCTGAAATATCTTCACAGTTCCTTTACAGACATGTACATTTTGTTGTGTGCTAGAAAAATAATATTGTACAGCCTTCCTTGAGCACTCTCCCAGAGACGGAATGATTGTCACATAAATCCTCACACTTTGAAATCAGAGAAAGAAAAGTAAATGTCACGCTCCCTGGAAGAGGCAGATTGACGTTTGGCCTCTATCTCTGAATGCAGAGCAAATGTGAACAAGATTTAAAGGCCGGTTTTAGGAAATCCAGTACTGGTAGACGAATGCAATATATAGGGTTTGGGCAGGGAAGGGACGAATTTGAGTTGGGCAGCCTAAAATAAGAACAACCAGCAAATAAAAAGCAAGCAAATGTGAATTTTCATGAAAAGCACCATTTTACAATAACAGATCCATTTTATTTGTTTCACACTTCCGAATGCCCCTACTACTTCATTGGGGGCAGGCACTCTTATTGGGACACCCCAATTGATCTAGAGCATGGGTACACACAAACTTTCTGTCGGGGGCCAAATTAACAGGGGTTTGTGGGCGAGGGCCGCACCAATGGAGGGCCGTCAGTGGGAGGGTGGGGCTAGAGCAAAAAAACGGTGACCAAGCGGTTGAAAACAGGCCACTGCAGCGAAAGCATTAGTCCACTGAGCCACCAGACCCGGCATATACACGTCTGTCTGTCTGACCATCTGTCAGTCTGTCTGTGTGTCTGTCTGTCTGTGTCTGTGTGACTCTGTCTGTTTGTCTCTGTCTGTGTGTGTCTGCATGTCTCTGTGTGTCTCTGTCTCTGCCTGTGTGTCTGTCTCTGTCTGTCTGTCTGTGTGTCTCTGTCTATGTGTCGCTGTCTGTGTCTCTGTCTGTGTGTCTATGTCTCTGTATGTGTCTCTGTCTGTGTGTCTCTGTGACTCTGTCTGTGTGTCTCTGTGTGTGTCTCTCTGTGTGTGTCTCTGCGTCTCTGTCTGTGTGTCTTGTATTTGTGAGTCTGTGTCTGTCTGTGTGTCTTGGTCTGTGTGTCTGTGTGTCTCTGTCAGTGTGTCTCTGTGTGTCTCTGTCTGTGTGTCTGCCTGTCTCTGTGTCTCTGTCTGTCTGTGTCTGTCTCTGTGTATCTGTCAGTTTGCTTCTGTCTGTCTCTGTGTGTCTCTGTCTGTGTGTTGTGTGTCTTTGTCTGTGTGTCTCTGTCCGTGTGTCTCTGTGTCTCTAGCTGAGTGTCTGTGTCTCTGTGTCAAAACAGGAAGCTTCCCAAACGGCCCTTTAAAAGTCAGCTGTGAAAGCGCTAACAGCTGACTTTGAAAGGGCCTTTTGGGAAGCTTTCTGATGGTGTCATAACCTCACAGAGGCCGGCAGTAAACCCAGAAGATAGCCGCAGGAGCATACGTAGGGAATATCTATTTAATACGTTTTCACAACGTATGCTCCTGCGGTCATCTGTGTTTACTGCCGGTCTTACTTGAAACGTAGAAACTGCAAGGCAAGGTCCACGGGCCGCCAAGGAAGGCCTGCCACCCACGGGCTGTACTATGAGTACCACGGTGCTAGAATCTAGTTTACACAATAAGAAAGGCAGTGTAGTGAAGAGTGAGCAGAGAATTCTCCTGCTAATGTACCGCACTATAGGAGACATCACAGGCCGAGATTATTCTGAAGGCTGAGACATTGAGGACACATAGGGGTCTATTTCGATGGCGCCGCTGTACCCCCCGCCATTGTAATATGGCAGGGGGGTAATTGAAGGGCAGGGGGGAAAGATGTCGGGCAGATCGCTACCGCCGGTCGAGTGGTGGCGATCCTCCCGACATCATAGTGGCCCCCCTTAGTATGGACGGACAATGATTATCTAATGGATTAATTGAGACATTATTTGGAGACACACAGACAATGTACCAGGGGCGGATTGGCAAGGCGGGCATTCGGGAAAGGGCCGAAGAGCCGGTGCCTCAGTGCCCTCTGTGGGCCTTTTTTCTTCTCCCCTGTCCCAGTTCACAGAGAGTGGACTTGGAAAGGGGAGAAAAAAAACCGGCCCACAGAGTGCACGGAGACAGAGACTGAGAAAATGAAAGCAGTTTCGCTGTGCGGCCAGACAGCGATTGTCAGCTGCGGCCTCTCCTTCACCCCTACCCTGCCAAGCAATCAAGCTGAGGCTGGGCTGGGGAGGGGTGATTGTTTGCAATAATCGGCCTCCCTGGGGGCCAGGTATTTCTCAGGCCTTTGAGCCATTTGCACCTCGGCCCCCCTGGAGCCCATGCAGCCCAGAAACGGTGTTAGTCTTAACACCTCGCCCACAGCCCTTCACATTCAGGGCATAGTGGGCGAGGAAGAATGGGTCTTGCTGTGGGGGCCTGGTGAGTTTTGGAATTTTTTTCTTTTATTTATTTATTTATGCGATTTTATATAGCGCGGACTTTACCCGAAGGTGTCAGAGCGCTTCACACTAGGAACAGCAATAATACATGAGGAGAAAATTATAAGTGGACAAATTACAAAAGCAAACGTTAAGTTACATGAATCAAAAGTGACAATAGTGAGCAACCAAAATACAAGAGGAGCAAACGATACATTACAGGAGGAAAAAGTGATATGTGTGCAGGTTACAAAAGCGTACAAAATACAAGTAGAGGTATAATACTGCAATTAATGGCAGACACTCCAGCACAAGAACAAACGTTATGTAGGTAATGGTGGTACCTGTGCAAGTATCTAAAGCAAACAAAAGTGAGAGGTAGCAAACAGTGTGTTACAAGAGAAAAGTGACGTGTGCAAGTTACAAAAGGGTACCATACACAGGTACAAGGGTAATACTACAGTAAATGGTAAATACTCAAACTGCCAGAAAACACTGGGAAAGCACTTCCCATGCACCAGCTTCACCTCAGCCTCCCCCTGGCTACCTGGCTACCTTGGATGACCCAGAAAGCTGTGTTTTGTGCTCCCCTGCCAGGACATTTTCCCAAGGCCTGGAGGGTTGATTCATTTATTAATTGCAGGGGCCTTACCTCTGTTCATGTGCTCCTGAGCTGAAGGTCTTGGGAGGGCTGAGTAGGTTAGTAATAGCAGGGGCTTCACTGCTTTTCAGGTGCTCCTGTGCTGGAGGGCTGGAATAATTTTGTGACAAAAAGGGGCCTTGCTATTTTTTTTAGTTGCTCAGCATTTAGGCCATTGTCACCTTGGCCCTGTGTCGTGTGCAAGAACAGTATCCTCCCACTTTCATTCCTTGTCTGTGTAGGAGAGTAGGGTCTGCAATCCTATGATCACCCAGATTTTTTGCTTTTGTTTCACTGGTTTACGACTTTCTCGGGCTGTGGGCCTGCCAATCAGACCCACAGCCTAGCTGTTCTCTCGCTAAATTGATGTGTACCGCAGGTGCATTACCCAATTTGAACTGGGCCACCTTGTCAGACCCTGTAACTCAGGGCATCGGTGTACCCAGGGCCTACCAGGGGCTGAAGCATGTATTATGCCACCCCTGGATGGCCATCTAAATCTGACACAACTGGCTGCGCGACAGCTGGGGCAACGTGGCGTACTCGCCCGTTGCTTTAGGTATAGTATCCCTATATCTAACCCTAAAATGGACACCCGAGTTCCTATCAGTCACTCCTGTGGCAGGCCTTGACAATCCTGAAGGCAGAGTGCGTGGAATCGTGTGAATTGGGCTCTGGCACGAGCCGAGCCCGGTTGCAGCTTGCGGAACCAAGACCCAATGGCTGTTCCATGATAACGTGTACCATATTGGTAACTTCGGTATCGCGTTATCAAGACATGTCGAGTAAGGTGTCATACGAATCGGGATGCTGACCCCTCACCAATGCTGGCGACGAGGTTAGCATTCCGCCCTTCTAGAGGGACACGACATGTACGTAACTGTGAACCCCGGTTAAAGTTAACTGAAGCCTCAGCTCCACAAAATGGATGCTGCCACCACAGACACGAGTCTGACCTCCTGCTGCTGGGAGTCCTTCCAGCGAGGAGAGCTTGGACAAAGGGTTTCCTGTCCGGGGCGGTGTTCGCACCATCCCAGACAGGGTTTTGTGTATCCTGGGTAGGCAGGGCTTTACAAGAAGGTGACTGCGGAGTGGCACCCCGGTGCTCACTACGCATCTGCCGGCTAGAACCAGTTCCAGGGGCGCCAGCGCCTGACCTGGGGAAAGTCCGGCAGGGGAGAGGGGTGTAACTACCCCCCTTCCTGGTCCCACCCTTAGGGCAGAACCTAGTCACGTACCCACCCCTTTCTTTAGAATAAAGGCAGGACTGGGGACCCTTCCAAATTAGATCATCTTTGAATCAAGAATACTTTCTACGAAAGGACCTCTCGACTCTTCTCAAGATTTCTCCCTTGTGGCTAAGGAGTAGTCACCCTGCATCCGCAGGCACCATCTAAGAACTCTGCGGTTTGCTGCAAGTCCTTCCTCAGGAATCCGACTGCCCAGCTCGACGAGAACCGGCTTCCCTGGCACCTCTGACCTCTACCCACATCGTCAGCTCAGCTGAGATCTGTGGGTGCGACGAGACCTCGAGGGACCGGCCATCATCAAAACCTGCACGCTTTCTTAAACCAGCACGACCACTGAGGGATCCTCTGGTGAGTGCTCTGGGGTCCGAGAAGCCCCGACCCTGAGCAGCTCCAGCATCGAAGCGCAGCCTCCCAGCATCTCCACGATCTGCGTGGGGCCCTTCTGCTCTTTGCTGTTCAGCACGTTGTCTGGTCACTAGCCGCTGGCTTGTGACCTTCTTGACGACATCCGACAGCCAACGCTGCTGGTCTGGTTGCTCCAGACTGGCCTTTGCTCCCTTCTGAGAGAGGAGCACCCCGGACCCTCCTGGTCCACTCAAGACGCCATTTTAGGCCCACCACGTGGCCCTGAAATTTGCCAAGGCTTGTTGCCCCAATCCTGGGCCCAGCGACGCCGACAGCATCAACCTTCGTGGGACAGCTCGCACCTCCATCCTGGTCGCCGACAACGCCTCCTGGTCCGTGAGACTGCAGAGCCTAGCGTCGCCCACTCACCTAGTCGAGGTGACGATCATCCGGTGCCCTCCTGGTACCCTCTGACTACTGGCTAGTAGTACGAACTTGGTCCCCTCTGCTTTCAGGTGTCATCCATCTCTGATCCAGGCTTGGATCTCTACGAACTATCTCCACTGGTCGCCAGCCAGCAACTCCTTCCTTACGGCTCCTGGCTCGTCAGCGAAGACTCTCGACGTCTGTAAAGACTGGTGCAGCCGCAGCCCTTGGGGCTAGGTAACTTCGGCATTTCGGTGCCCGCATAGCCTCTTTATTTAACCCCTTCAGTGCTGATGACAAAGCCAGCTCGTCATGGGTGTTACCTGCCCTGCGCTTATGACGAGCTGGCTTTGTCATGAACAATGGGATTTCAAAGGATCCAGCATGCAGCGGGAAAACCCATAGCACCCAAGGTGTTAAGGGTCCCGAGTCCCTATCGCTTCCGACTTGCCTTATCGGGTCCGCCCGAGAACACTAAACTTTCCGTGCCCTCGGGCACTTGTATTGATTGTGCACTTGAAGTATTTTCTTAAGAGTTTTGTTGTGTGCTTAGTACCCTGTCCTCATAAAGAGTACAGGGATGTTGTGATTCTAATAAATACACTGTTTATTTTCATAACACTTGTGTGGTGTCCTTTCACTTGGTGTTCAAGGGGTATGTGATGGTATAACAGCTGGCTTAACACGCCCTCTAGAGTTTAGCCCGAAGACTGCTCGTATCCACGCTACTAGGATAGCTGGTCTAAGGTTGACTTACAACCAATCACCATAAGGGTCGTTTGGACTGATGCATAGTGATCACTAGAATAGTGAGCTCTGCATATCAGGCCAACTTCTCACAGTCTGTGCAATTGGTGTTTCATGAAAGGGCACGCCCCTTGAATGTGGGCCACGCCCCTTAAATATGGGCCACGCCTCTTGAATGTGGGCCTCTTTTTTCATCAGTGCCCGGGCCGAATTGTGATCCCAATCCGACCCTGCAATGTACCCTACATTCCCTACTCGGGTGGTGTGGTAGTCGGATGACTACGTCCTGAGGAGACCCTTTAAATAATTTCGTGTTGAAACATCGATACACCCTCCCTAATTCGTTGGCACTGGCAATTAACAAGAAAGGACAGTGAATTCGCTTGAACTTCCCTTACTTCAACCGCTTTGATTAATTGATACAACTAATGGGAATTCTACAGTGTCTTATGTAGTATATGTTGTAAATACAATCCTTATTTGAGAGGTGCGTCGTCTGCACTATACCTACTTATATTGCACTGTATATGCATTGACTTAATACATTCTTGGCAGAAACTACGTTTGTCCTGTGCGGTTCTAAAAATGTTTTTTTTTCTGAAAAATTAGGTTGAAATGAAATCATGTTATTAAGTAGGTTGTGGATTCCTTTAACGTACAAGCGGCATTCTCATGTCTGAATGAGTCTCACGTGACTTTTTTGTTAGGATAATACTACAATCATTTCACAGCACGATTCCGTACAAAAACACGATTTCTAATATGGTGGAAAATAAATTTGATCCTCCTCATCAGTCAATCAGATTTGTCAAAAAATTCAAATGTGACTGAAATACCCATTTTCAAGGCTACCCGACACTGTTTGTATACACTAATATCTCAAACAACTGAACAGATTTACAGGAAACCAAAAAAGGGCACATTTTCTAAGTCAAGTTCCACTTTAAAAAAAATCCAATGGTTTCTTACCTGTTTCTGAACTCTTCTGAGTAGATGGTTTTCAGATCGCCTCTGTTGCTCAATTTGCTTCTGTTCGTGTCTTTCAGAAACTTAATAAAATCCTCTCCTGTAGCAATTCGCTCTTTTAAGGTCACAGAAGGCATGACTCTTCCCTTGCGCCGTGCCCTGCTCACTGTATTTCCTGCTCGTCTCGCCCTCAGTCTGCTCTATCAGGTGATCGACGCGTTTTATATCCCCGGAGCTTGACACAGCCTACGGAAAGGAAACTGACAGGAAAGAAACGAAAGTGAATCTTAGCTGAGGGCATTTAACTTACTCGCATCCTCATAGAAACTCGGAGGCGGAACGGCGTTGTAGACGCGCGGGCCCCACCCACCCACCCCTAAGCAAGAAAGGAGAGTTTCGGCACCGGAAGACACATTTCGCATTAGGCTTGTTAGAAGTATAACACATATATAGCCTTGAAAAGACAATGCACAGACACACAACTTAATGGAAAAATAAATAATAATTGATGTTTTAAAAGTGGATGTTGATTTAAATGATATTTTATAATCGAATTAAACAATATCTTTTAATTGCAGAATAATAAATATAAACGGCTTTGGGATGGGGAAATGCTCAGATGGGAAATAATTTGTCCATAGTTGATTACTTATTCTAGTTCTTTATTCACATTACAACTATATTCTCATCACCGTTTTTCTTGAACTAAAATCCATGGTTTTATACATTTAGCTGAGAGGACGCTTGTTAAGTCAGCTGGGATCAAATGTATCACTCCAGTTACACAATGAGGTCATTCAGGGGTCGCAGAAGTGATACCCTTTCCCTTTGGGCCCGCTACCACTACCTTTGCGGCCCATGACATTAGAGCTGGGATAATCAGTGCCAGGGACGCAGGGGCATCTCGTCCTTATGTACTTTGTATGGTGGCTGGTGAAATGGGAAAATGGAGGGTCAGAAAGAACATACATACAAATACTGAAATGCAATGAATAGGAGAAGCATGCCCGAACTCTTAAAAGAAAGATTGAGGACTACCTTTCTTGTGTTTGCCCACCTTGGCATATAAATGCAATGGAAGCACTGCACTTTACCTCACTTAATAATTTGGTAGAGCGCTGATGTCAAAAACATGCATAAATTTAATTAGATTCGAATACAATAAACATCATATGCAACAGTCCAGAAGGTGGCGTTGTTTGATTACACTAGTGCCGAACAGCTTTGCATTGTCACACGTAAAAGGCAAGAGAAGAGTTTAAAATACAGAAATAAAAAAATAAGACATTTTTACAGCTTTCACTTAGTAAAATCTAGTCACTCACAGTGCACTGACATCAATTACTGTGAAATAGGAACAATCGCATATTTCCATAAGAGCATGAAACACCATTACAGGTCTTTGTAAATAGGTACATAAATTATCTGGCCCTGCAGCATTTAGTGGAGGTTTCTGATTGCCCAGTTTAATCAGCTTTGCCACAACAAGGTCAACATATGCAGTCTGTCATCCATTAAAGATTGCAGGTGGACTGCTACAACGTGGATGTCTCAGACTGTACGAGTGACGTAGCTGATGACTACATTACGTTGGGTTTGAGTGTGCTCAGCCCTGTGAGAAAGGATTTCTCGACGTGATGTCATCTTGCAGAGCCTTTCCCAAGATAATCAAGGGCTATAAACGATGAGCCTTAAGGGAAGGATTCCCATCCACAAGTGTACTTTCCGAAGTTGCTCGGAACGAAGACGAGGCAGCCAGCCCTTTGTAAGTAAGATTGAGGGGGGCATTACTTTGTAATCGGAGCCGTGAGGGAAACGGCAGTACCTGTCGACGGACCGACCCAGGGCAGGAGCGGGCAAGAGCGCTGCAGCCTTCATTCGCAGCCATCACTCACACCGCCATACCGCCACCGCCGAGAGGGCAGGACTCCAAGACCCAGGTGCCCCGGCGGTAGCGGACGCAGCCCCAGTCACACCTGAGCGCCCGGAGGCGCGATAAAACAGCGGTGCGCCGAGCGCACTTCGGGGGCATTACTTTGTAATCGGAGCCGTGAGGGAAACGGCAGTACCTGTCGACGGACCGACCCAGGGCAGGAGCGGGCAAGAGCGCTGCAGCCTTCATTCGCAGCCATCACTCACACCGCCATACCGCCACCGCCGAGAGGGCAGGACTCCAAGACCCAGGTGCCCCGGCGGTAGCGGACGCAGCCCCAGTCACACCTGAGCGCCCGGAGGCGCGATAAAACAGCGGTACGCCTCTCGCCTCGCGAGTCGCGCGCGGGAGGCGCCCGTGAGAAGCCCGGGACAAGGGCGGGCCCTCTGTGGCCCTCAGAGGCCCGAGGAGACCAGACTGGGCCGGAAACGTTGCTCGGACTGGGTAGGCCCCTTCTACTTTTGTTAGTTGACAATCAGTAGACTCGGAGACTTAATTTTAATATTGTGCCTACATTTTGTAGGGTTTTGCTCTTGCACAGTGTATCTATTTAAAGTGTGTATATATATCCCATGTTCACAATGTCGAAGGCTAAAGCAGGCAACATGCTCCAGGGTCAGAGTGTCATTAATAACTATATGGTAACAAAAGTCGCCCAGATAAATAATGATCGTCGTGTATCATTAGGAAAAGGAGTTACCTCAGTAGGTATACAGGATGATTCTCTGATTATCGCTCAAGACCCAGATGCCACCTCCAGGGACAGTTCGTCCAACATGGAAATGCCCCCCCCGAGGGAAGCTGTTTCGCTACCAGCTAGCCCATCAACATGTACATGGACACTAACATCTAACTCTGTTAATGTTGTGGCACTGGTACATTCAGGTGAGAGGGAGCAATGTGACTTAATTAATGAATCCAGTAAGGGAGTATCTCCCAAGAGGCAGCCATTAAGGCAGTGTAGAAAGATGGTAACACGCAAGGGGAGAAAACCAACTAGTAAACCAGCGGTAGCTAGTCACACTACAGATAAAATTTGGACAGCCGCTAACAATCCTTTTCTGTTTACGGGAACTGATTCAGGCTCCCAGAAGCAGATTGCCAGTGTAAATACTACTAATGATCAGTTTACTGCCTTAATCTCTAATATGGAGAGCAGCCTGGGGTTGAAGATAGAGGAGTTTCTTAAACCTCTACTGGAAAAAATTGATTCCCTTGTAAAAGAAGTAGATAGGCTTGGGGGGCTTGTCTCCGCGCAATTAAAGTCTGCTGGAGATTCTAGCACTATACTAAAAGAAATAAGGTCCACCCAAGCTGAACAGGGGAAAAATGTGTCAGCTGCTGCTAATCTCACAGGTGCTCAGAGTACAATAGGGAATAGACCTCAGCGGCCATCACTTGTCAATGTCCCTCAACCTAATACAGGAAACTTGCAGCCTCGAGTAGGCTTACACTCAAACAGAGGTAATAAGTTAGCGCCCAGTCCTGATAGAAGAAATCGCTATCTAAACCTTCCTCCGGAGTGTGCACCCTTTGTGGTGGTCTTAAGTAATGTCCCTGCAGTTGGCACGCACCCGGCATCTCCTCATGGCGAGTCACATGACTCATTAAAAAATAAGACTGTCTCATGGCTGAATAAGAATTGCGGCTTTCCCGTTGGGTACGCAGATCAGATAACGCTAGTTAGAAGGGTTAACTGGGTAGGGCCCTCTAACAAAGTGGGCAATGGGGATTGCATTGTGGCTAATTTTAGACACCCCCAACATGTGGCAACTATACTCCTGAGGGCTGCATCACTAGTATACAATGAGGGTAGTATTTGTGTTCGTCCCTTGGGCTACTTTTATGCTCACCTTTGCAAGGAACCCCCACATCGAAACAGGCCAACACCTCGGCCGGACTCCCAGACTTCGAACAATGGGAATAGTGGGGTGCAATTTACTTACAATGTAGCCAATATAGGTGGGCCAGGTTTTTCCACAAACTCAGGGAACAGATTTGATCTCGGTGGGCAACACCAGATGGCTTATAATGTCAACACACTTAACAGATACGAACTTTTGTCCGGTCTCGACATGTGTGACTGACATAAAATTCCTGTGGGTGAGGAGGGACTAATAGTAGCCGATTCAACATGTAATATTGACTCTACCAACCCACAGGAGACTAATAAATGTGTGAACATGGTGTCTTGGAACGTTGCGGGTTTGGCAACCAAAATGGCAGATGAAAGATGGGTCTCTTTTATCAAACAATTTAAGGTCATCTGCCTCCAAGAGACATGGGATGTGGGGTGCGAATTGTTTTTAGAAGGGTACAAAGCATTCTCTGTGCCAGCAACTCCTTCTAATAGAGGAAGACCAAAGGGAGGCTTGGTGATCTTTGTATCTGTGATGATAACCTCGTGTATCTACTCTATTAATGTACAACGATCTTGTGTCCAGGGCATTGTTTTGTCTGTAAAAAGCAATAGGGTTGGGTTGGTTAATTTCTATAATGCCACTAACACCACTCTAGCATGCAATGAACTCAATGTACTTGACGAATATATTAATGTCTCCATGAAGAAACACAGCCATAATATAATGGTCATGGGAGATTTTAATTTGCACCTCTGTGGTGATCCCCTTAGGAAGTGCCTACGTGATTTAAATTGCGACAGAGCTGAAGGGTTACACTTTGCACATACAGCAGAGGGTGAATTTTGTAATACCATGTTGAATGATTTAGTTCTAACAATGGGCATGGAAATTAGAGATCCCAGCAAAAGTTTTGACACTCCAACTTTTAAGGGGCATGGCAGTGGCACGATTATTGACCACATGTTATTTTCTGAAGCTTTGTTGCCTTTTTTAGAATCCTTTGATATTATCACAAGTGAATTCAGCGATCACAATCCCCTTGTGGTCTGTCTTAGGGGTTTTGGTCTCTCAGATGTCATGCTCCCTCGTCCTGAAAGCAACTTGATAACGACTGATGGGAGGCGGCGTATAAAGTGGTCAACTATTACCCCAGACCTTCTATATAATAACATTGAGGAATCTTGTGCAGATGAAATTGTTAAATGTACTGGGACAGACCCGGTGGGGGTGCTCAATGCCTTTCAATCTCTGGCGGGGAAAGTGTCAGGGCTACTAACAAAACCATCTAAGAGTAACTTAGAGAAATGTGGGCCAAGGTGGTTCAATCGAGAGTGCTCAAAAGCAGCCCGTAATTTGAAAGCAGCATTGGCAGAGGTACCGCGGATACATGAAAATATCCGACACTGCCGCAAAGCATATAAGTCCACCATTAAAACACACAAGGAGACTTTGCGTGTGGAGGCCTGGAATGAACTGTTGGACCCAGAGACCCTAAACAATAGCATGAAATTTTGGCAGTTAGTAAAAAAACCATTCTTGTCAGAACAACCTGGGGACGGGTTGGAGTGCTGTATATTGAAAGAGGACTGGTTCCGGCACTTTGAATCACTGTATTTTTCGCCCGACCCTGTTATTAATGCTAGCTTTCCCAGTGACCCTAATGGAGTACTCAGTTTTGAGTGTAGCGAAGTACTGGAAGCTATAGAAGGTTTAACATCAAACAAAGCGCCCGGCCCAGATGGCATCCCACCTGATTTATTTAAGTCCAGACCACATTTTTGGGCTCCTATCTTACTGGCGGTTTTCAATGCTGCCATTGTGGTAGGATGTCCAGTGTCCTGGGGGGTGTCAACCATTGTCCCGGTATTCAAAAAGGGAGATAGGGGTAGCCCATTGTGCTACCGTCCAATCTCCCTAATTGATTCCAAGGTTAAAGTTATCGGGAGAGTTCTGTTGAAGAGAATCACTAGCTGGGCAACTGCAAATAATGTTATGTCCATATCTCAATATGGATTTTGTGAGGGCAGATCCACGATAACCCAGTGTCTTAATTTATTTCTTATTCTCAGTAAATATACGGTAGCCCAGAAGGGTACGATCCACCTCGCCTTCATGGATCTGTCATCAGCCTTCGACTGTGTCAACAGGGGGAGGCTGTGGCAGTTCATGAGGGCGAGGGGAGTCAACACTGGGATTGTTGATTTCCTGGAGGATATGCACCAACAAACCAGTGCTAATGTTAGATATTCATCTAATGGGGACACCACTGATAAGTTTATGATAAAAAAAGGAGTACGCCAGGGATGTATTCTTGCCCCTTTTCTTTTTAATTTTTATATTAATGATTTGGATGCAGCACTACAATCTATACAGGCTGACTGCCCCAGAATAGGTAGAAGGGGCATCCCCGTGCTGTTATACGCGGATGACGCAGTTTTAATTTCACGTACGGAGAAGGGGCTTCAGGCACTTTTAACTGCTTTTAATGTCTTTATGTCTGACAGGGATCTTATGGTTAACAATTCCAAGTCTTACGTAATGCAGGTTGGCCAACGCCCAAGAAAGACTTATGTATTTAAGCTTGATGATAGTCCTATCCCGGTAACAGAGACTTTTTCTTATCTGGGTGTGCTATTTGATTCGAAGTTATGTTGGGCCCCTCATCTGGTGAAGAAGAAGAATGACATGCTGAGGGTTAATGGAAGCATCCTTAATCTAGCGAAAAAGATAGGAAAGAAACCAATAGCCGCAATGATTAAGTTATATAATGCCAAGTCTGTAGCCACGGCGGCTTACGGCAGTGAACTGTGGGGCTATGTGCCCAATACTCAACTACAGGTCACTGAAAACACTTTCTTTAAACGATTATTATGTGTCCCTGCTAGTACCCCGAACCTTGTCGTGCATGAGGAGCTAGGGACACCGTTTTTATGTGACAACCTAGCACTGAAGCCATTGATCTGCTGGGTTTCATTGTGGCTTAACAAAGAGATACCACTCACTCATCAGATTGTAAGGGATGTAATTTCCCAGGATAACTGTATGCGCATCCCCTGGCTAAAATATCTGAAATCTTGCTTTGAAATGCTGGGGTGCGCTAATTTGTTTTCACATCCGAGTGGCATCGTGAAGGAGGACTTAACAGCGGTTAAAGGAGCCTTTCTTAAGCACAAATTAGCGGATAGAGAAAGTACGGAAATGCTGAAACCGAGTGTCAGAAAGTTTATTATGCTAAAGTCGTGTGGTGGAATGGAGCCATACCTGGCATGCGCCTTTAGTTCATATGAAAAATGTTTGCTGACTAGGTTCAGATTTAACATATTTCAGCAGCTTTTAATAAGACCCAAATCAGACATTTTTAGCAAACATGTAGCTCCCTGTGGCTGCGACGGGAGGTCTCCTCAGGACATGCTACATTTTATATTCTTATGTAGGTTTTATGATTATCCCAGACGCCACTTTCTTGTTGATTTGCTGAGAACACTGGAATTTAAACAAATTAGACCTGCCCTTATTTATTTGCAGCTTTTGCACCAGGACTGTGTACTCCACATCTTGTCATTTTTAAAAACTGCACTAAGAATAAGAACCTGCCTTGACCTAGGTTCTTAACTACCATGATGAATTTTTGATATCTGTGTATATTGTTTTTATAATGTTTGATGTGTAATATGAAAAAAGTTTTTAATGGATGTACTTTTTATGGTTTGAAATATTAACCGAAATAAAGTCTCTTTTGATTTGATTTGATTTAAGGTACATAAATTATCTGGCCCTGCAGCATTTAGTGGAGGTTTCTGATTGCCCAGTTTAATCAGCTTTGCCACAACAAGGTCAACATATGCAGTCTGTCATCCATTAAAGATTGCAGGTGGACTGCTACAACGTGGATGTCTCAGACTGTACGAGTGACGTAGCTGATGACTACATTACGTTGGGTTTGAGTGTGCTCAGCCCTGTGAGAAAGGATTTCTCGACGTGATGTCATCTTGCAGAGCCTTTCCCAAGATAATCAAGGGCTATAAACGATGAGCCTTAAGGGAAGGATTCCCATCCACAAGTGTACTTTCCGAAGTTGCTCGGAACGAAGACGAGGCAGCCAGCCCTTTGTAAGTAAGATTGAGGGAAACATTTTACGGGGCACAAAATTGGAGGGACGTAGCCCAAAAGCCCTAATACAGAAACAACTCCTGGGCTCCACTTTCCTTGGTATGTGTCATTTTTTTATTAAACTAACAGTGAATAATATAGTATTATTAACTGAGAGAAAAATAAGAAATGGAATATGATTAGCTGCAATATGACGACCCCTGGCAGCTGAGGTAAGTAAAAAAGGCTTTTAAATGTATGTTGTGTGCATGCCTGTGGGTGAGAGTTTGCTCATGTACATGAGAGACAGTGTGTGTATGCGTAAGTGAAAGTAAAAGTCAAATGAAGTATGATGTCGCTTCTGCTACCCCTGGCATTTTGGTAAGTTAATGTCCATGGTTATAGAGAAATATATTTGCTACATTGCCCAAATAGAACTTAACCCCATGCTTACTTTAAGACTTTTATCCAATTGTATGTAAACCGTGCATGATACAAACTAAGCACACGTTGGAAATCATAAGTCCAGCCAAATTTCATTCTCCCCCCAACTTTGTAAAATTTAAATCAATGAACCCCCTCGGGACAAGTCGCAAACACTACTAGGCAGGGTCTACCTTTCACCCTGCGGGAAAAGGCTTGTTAATTGAAAGGGATGATTTGACCTTTTGCTTGCTTTGGAGAAGCGTGGCTCAGTGGTTAGAGGCGGCAGACCTGGAAGCTGAGATCGGCCGTGGACCAGGGTTCGATTCCCCGCCTCGGCGGGTCTTGGGCTCAAAATTCCACGGAGTCGACAATTCTCGCTCCGGTGCCTACTCGACTCACGGGGTCACACTCTGCGACTCTGGGCAATAGCTTGCTTAATCTCCACTACGGCCCCTCGCGGCGGGATGCCTGGCTTTCACCTTGTGGATACCCGGCCGGGGTATCTCACAGGGGAATACCAGGACGGGTTCCCTAAGCAAGCGCCTTGAGACCCCTGGGTTAAAGTGTTGCGCTATATAAATCGAAACATATTTACATTTACATTTTGTTTTTTTTAACTTTTTTTTTTATTAACGTTATTGATCCCTGCTTGTTGGGATGGAAAATACTTCCACATTGTTATGGACATGCATCCCTGTCATGAGTGGCCCAACTGTACTGATGTCTAGTTCCCTGATGCTGATTTCTATTGTCATAGGCAAACGTGGGTCATGCGTGTGCACCATGATATAGCCCTGTCTCACAGACTGCAGTCTTGTTGGAATGGATGGAATGTCAAAAGCGCTACCCTCATATTGGCGAGAGGCTACTGCTGTCACCAGGAGTTAAGCAGCATCAGCGCAGTAGTGGCAGCATATTGTGTAGTGACCAGTAGAAGTGAACAGGTCCTTTTAAACCGGTGTCACTAGAATAAGGCCTTCAGGCTCACTTGGTTTACGTTCTGCTGCTGTGTGATTAACTCCCCCTTGTACTACATCGGTTTAGTGTGTAGTGCGTCACAGCATATGAGTGGTGTATCAGCCCTAGTGTATGTGTGCCGGTGAAGAGTACAGTGCAAGGATAATGCAGTACTGTGCAGTGAATGCATGCTGAATTCATGTGCTGGATGTATGTGTGCCTATAAAGGGTACAATACAATTAGGCTTTCCTGTTTTCAGTTTCTATTTCTGGTAAATTCTGAAGGTGTTTTTTCAGTGTTTTCAAGTGATTTCAATACCTTAAAAAACAGTGGTTATCAGTGGTAACACTTTTTCGCGCCATTAAAAACAACAGAAAGTGTTTTTCCTGTGTTTATGGAACTTTTTGCTTTTATTATTGCTTGTTTTGCATTGTATATAGCCAGTATACATACAATCTATATGAGGTCCAAATACATTTTTACAAATCAAACTTTTCGTAGTACACCATACAGTACTTCTTCGGTGAGTCTTTGGTCATGCATGCTCGCTCTTTCCTTCCCATGTAAACTTTTATCTGTGAAAAGACCCTCTCAACATTGACACGTGAGATAGGCAATGCCAAAAAAGCCAGTATACAATTTGCTAACTCTGGCCACTGACATAGCTTTCCATGCCAATACTGGTGCACCTGAAGATCGTGATTCTCAGTGACAGGTTCCACAAAATATACGTTGAACTGGGAGCATATACCCTCAGAGTTGTTGAAGCTGTCAAAAATGAAGCCACACTTTTGAAACTCAGGAGAAAATGTACCTTCACAGAAGGGATCTATTGCTTGTTTAGAGTACCACAGTGAGGCTTTATTGACATCAAATGCCATGGTTGGTAAAGGACTATGGGCCCGATGTAGGTAAACGCGATTTTCCGATTTCAAAATACCGAGGCGGGCCGAATCGGTATTCTGAAATCGGAAAACGAGATGTAGGGGAAAAAAACCGAATGAATACCGATTCGGTCGGCATCGGTAATGAGATTCGGTACGTTCCGATTCTGCTCGGTCCGAATCGGAAAGTACCGAATCGGCCAACAACGATTCGGAAATCACCGAATCGGCTACCACCGAATCGGATATTCCCGATTCGGCGAATACCGATTCGGTAAAAGCCGAATCGGTAAAATCCGATTCGGCAATCATAGACCCATGGCGAAAAAGCCCATAGGAATGCATTGAAAGAACCGATTCGGCTTTTACCGAATCGGATAATACCGAATCGGATTTTACCGATTCGGATATTACCGAATCGGTAAAAGCCGAATCGGCAATAGGCGATTCAGCCAATGAGGTGGCTCCCCCTCCCCCACCCAAACAGGGAGTGGCAACCCTGGCAGGTGCAGCTAATTAAGAAGTTTCTGGAAATATCTGGAAAGCCTGCCTGAGCCCAACACACACAGTTAGCAGCAGTGGGAGAAGGAGGTTGCAAACTGAACAGGAGAAAATGGCAGATCAGGCAGGAAGCCAGAAGTCCTCCCAAAAGAGGAAGCCCAAGTTCACCACCACCGAACTTCAGGTGCTGGTTGAGGAGGTGGTGAGGGTGCACCGCCAGCTGTTTGGCAAGCTGTCCCTCAACGTGCCAGACAGCACCAAGAGGAGAATGTGGGCCGACATCGCCCAGAAGGTCAACGCTGCTGGTGTCACCCCCAGGTCCATTGAGGAACTGAAGAAAAGGTTTTACGACCTCCGCAGCCTCACGAAGAGGAAGCTGGCTGACATTCAAAGGCAGGCTGGACTCACTGGAGGTGGCAACAACCCGGCGCCACCCCTCACCGAGCTGGAGGAGATTGTCTCCAGCACCATCGAGAGGGAGAGCATCGTAGGAATCGGGACCCTGGACAGCTCTGCCAGAGCCACAGCTACAGGTAAGAAGCATGCGCATCATGACACACCCTACCAGACACCTCCCCATTAGACACAATGCATAGGCAAACACCAGCACTGTACTGTCACCAACATACAAGAGACAAGCATCATGGTACATGTAGTCAGCAGAAGTTAGCCAAATATGTCAGTGCAGAATCACAAGACAGGAAACAGTGTGACACGGTGTAAGGAGATGCAAGGACATGTGGAATGCCATAATTGTACTGACTGTAATACATCGGCACTCAGTTTACAAATGCTTCTTTGTACCTAGGGGCACCATCAGGCGGCACAACTGTGACAGCAGAGGGAGCAGCAACGTCCAACACTGCAGTCGCAGGGCCGAGCACCAGCCAGGCTGGCCAGGAGGAGGAGGAGGATGAGGATGAGGAAGGAGACACCCCAGGGCTAGGAATGGAGGGAGTCCTGGTCATTGACTTCCAAGCAGTGCACTCACCAGTACTGTCCAGCACACCCCCCTTGCAATTCTCACCACAAAACTCCCCTACAAGGCAGACCATTCCGCCGACACCAGCTCCTGCCACAACCGTGGCCTTGCCACCCGTCCAACCTGTCCTGGGAGCAGGGGCTCCGGGACCGGCCAGCACCACACCCCCACCAGTGGCACCCCAGCCCACTCAGAAGGCCGGAGGCAGCAGTGCCAGACGCCGTGCCACCACCACCACCACTGCTGCACCAGCACGGGAGGGCAGTGTGTTCCTGGGCCTGGAGGGCCAGATGGTTAAAATCCAGCGCCAACAGGCCAGATCCACCATGGCCTGCCAACGCCAGCTCCTGCAGCACAACATGCAGATGGGGGAGTTGGTGAAGGGTTTCCAGGCTGTTGTGGACAGCAACAAGGAGGTGGCAGCAGGGTTAGGCAGGCTGACCACTGCCATCACCCACTCATCTGCCAGACAGGAGGAGCATGAGGTTGCACGCAGGAGGGATGCCCGGGTGCTGAACCGGGCCATGGCCCGCCTTGCAGCGGCGACCGCACAACTGTGCCATCGCAGCTCCAACCAAGAGTCTGTGCTCAGTCAGCATACGGCTGAGCTCACCAGGGGGATGGCCAGGATCACCACGGCCATGGAGGCCATGTTAATATCAAACGCCGCCTCCAATCCTGCCCTGGACCTGGGTGATGCTGGAGACAGCAGCAGCCGCAGCAGCCCGGCCAGCGCTGCATCTGAACCGCGGAGGAGCACCAGGCGATCCGCTGATGCTGCTGGCCATTCGGAGGGGGCCGAGGGACACCCCAGTGGGTCTGCCAAGCGGGCCAAAAAATAGCCTGACAAGGGGGGATGAGCAAACCAGTACCCTGGACTTTATTTGATTTTACAGACTCCATTTTTTGATGCACATCAGTGCTGTAACTGTGGTGCATCACTATTAAAATTTGATTTTTTGCAAGCAACATTTAGCAGTCTTTGCATCTGTACTCAGTCAGAAATAGTTCTCAGTGATCTCCTCACGTCTGTATCTGCCATCACTTGGCGTACACACCCCAGCTGGCTGTGTCAGTGGCACAGCTTTGTCGTCGTCATAGTCCTCGTAGTCAGACAACTCCACCTCAGTGCCCTTCTTGACCGCAAGGTTGTGTAACATTGCACATACAGCTATGATCTTGCAGCAGGTGATGGGGGTATACTGCCTTGCACCTCCACTCTTGTGCAGGCATCTGAATCTACTTTTCCAGATGCCAAAGGTCCGTTCGACAACATTCCTTGTGCGTATGTGGGCCCGGTTATACCTCCTTTGGCTGGGTGTGGAGGGGTTGAGGTAGGGGGTGAGTATGAATGAGCGGAGGGCATATGCACTGTCGCCTGGAAGAGAAAGGGGTCACATTAGACACATGCATACATGTATTCCACCTACCTACTATGTGTTATGGGGGTCTGATGATGTGTCTCACCTAGGAGGTATCCTTCTCCGAATTCGCCAGCCATCAGCCGTGCATATATGCCGCTCTGTTGGAATATATAGGAGTCATGGGTACTCCCTGGAAATTTTGCTACCAGGTCTGTGATGGTGCACTTGGCATTGCAGATCACCTGCACGTTGATGGTGTGTGTAGATTTCCGATTGCGGTATATGTATTCGGTGTCCGCTGGTGGGCAAATCGGAATGTGTGTGCCATCTATGCAACCGATGATTTGGGGAAATTGTGCCATCTGGTAGAAGTCAGCTTTAGTTTGTAGCAGTTCTGTGTGGGTTGCAGGGAAAGAGATGTATTGGTCCATCCTGTCTATCATGGCGTCAAGGAATATGTGGAAGAACCTTGACAGGCTGCTCTGGCTCACCCCTCCTGCTGCTGCTACTCCACTTTGATAGCTGCCAGACGCAAGCAGGTGTAGGCTGCATAGCACCTGGACGTGCGCTGGGATGGCGTGTGCCCTTGGGGTGTGGTGGTCCAAGAATGGCTTAAGGTCCCTGATGAGCTCGAGTATGGTGTCAGAGTCCAGCCTGTATCTCTGTAGGATCTCAGCCTCAGTGAGCATGAACAGGGTTACCCTCTGTCTGTAGACCTGTTCATTTCTTAGCCATTCCCTCTGTCCTTCCTGCTGTAGCCGTAGCCGCCTCACAATGACATAGAAAGCTGCCATCCTGCAAGTTGCAATGCATTTTGGGACTGTTTATATGGGTTGGAGTTGGTTACCACCTGATTGCAATCCATGGTAAATACCGAGTGAATTCTACCGATTTTGAGCCGATTTCGGTGTTTCTGTGCCTCCCTACATCTCCCCAACTGTCGGAATCGGGGAATTTCCCGATCGGAGAATCATACGAATCGGCATGTTTTCCGATTCGGATCATGTCCGATTCGGTATTTGTACCGAATCGGTAATTGGACCGATTCGGTGATTTTCCGATTCGGTGTCACTTACGAATCGGTAATTGGACCGAATCGGTGATTTTCCGAATCGGTGTCACTAACGAATCGGTAATTGGACCGATTCGGTGATTTTCCGATTCGGTGTCTCTAACGAATCGGTAATTGGACCGATTCGGTGATTTTCCGATTCGGTGTCACTAACGATTCGGTAATTGGACCGATTCGGTCTTTGCATCCGAATCGGTGTTTTTCCGATTCGTTACATATCCGATTTTCGGTATGTACGTATCGGATTCTTTCCCATTCGGTACTCATTCCGAATCGGTTTTCTATCCGATTCGTTCTGTTTTTGGTTCCCTACATCTCGATGGCTGTTTACCGATCGGTAAGGGCCAAAAATCGGTATTTTCGGCCGATACCGATCGGTAAAGCCCTACCTACATCGGGCCCTTAGTCTCATACATTGTAAAATAAAAGTTACTGAATTGCTACCAAACATTTATTTGCTTACCAAGTGGCAAGCACTCTGACATGGAACATGTTGCAGTGCCAAAGTCACTAAAAGTGTCTCCCAGCTTACTCTCAAGGAGGGTAATCAGCGTTTACTCTGAATCTTTTTTTCCGCGGACTTTGAGTCCGCATACCATTACTCCGCGAGGTCTTTGACCTCGCAGACCATCACTCCGCATTTTTTCACAACGTGTGTGCATTTACCACGCATGCCTTCACAACGAATTACGTTGTAAAGGCATGTATGGTAAATGCACATGCGTTGTGAAAAAAATAGACTTCAAGAAGATAGAACCAGGAGGAGTGTGGAACCACGACGACGAGAGAGGTAAGGGGGTCTGGGTTAATTTTTTAGGGGTGGGGGGTCGTGCTGGGGTAGTGATTGTGTAGTGTAGTGTAGTGTTTGTGTAGTGTAGTGTGGTGGTTATGTAGTGTAGGGTCGTGCTGGGGGTAGTGTTATAGGGTTTAGGGTAGTGTTGTAGTGTTTGTGTAGTGTAGGGTCATGCAGGGGGTAGTGTTTTAGGGTTTAGGGTAGTGTTTTAGTGTTTGTGTAGTGTAGGGTCATGCAGGGGGTAGTGTTTTAGGGTAGTGTTGTAGTGTTTGTGTAGTGTAGGGTCATGCGGGGGTAGTGTTTTGGTGTTTAGGGAAGTGTTGTAGTGTTTGTGTAGTGTAGGGTCATGCTGGGGGTAGTGTTTTAGGGTTTAGGGTAGTGTTGTAGTGTTTGTGCAGTGTAGGGTCCTGCTGGGGGTAGTTTTTTAGGGTTTAGGGTAGTGTTTTAGTGTTTGTGTAGTGTAGGGTCGTGCTGGGGTAGTGTTATAGGGTTTAGGGTAGTGTTGTAGTGTTTGTGTAGTGTAGGGCCATGCAGGGGTAGTGTTGAAGGGTTTAGGGTAGTGGTGTAGTGTTTGTGTAGTGTAGGGTCATGCAGGGGGTAGTGATTTAGGGTTTAGGGTAGTGTTGTAGTATTTGTGTAGTGTAGGGTCATGCTGGGGTTAGTGTTTTAGGGTTTAGGGTAGTGTTGTAGTGTTTGTGTAGTGTAGGGTCCTGCTGGGGGTAGTGTTTTAGGATTTAGGGTAGTGTTGTAATGTTTGTATAGTGTAGGGTCATGCTGGGGTTAGTGTTTTAGGGTTTAGGGTAGTGGTGTAGTGTTTGTGTAGTGTAGGGTCATGCTGGGGGTAGTGTATTAAGGTAGTGTTGTAGTGTTTGTGTGGGGAAGAAAAGTGCTTTATGGTAGTGTTGGGGGGGTCATGCTGGGTAGTGTAAATGTAGGAAAAGGACTGTGTCGAGGGTGGGTGGTGCAGGGGTACTACATTAGGGTGTAGGGTAGGGTAGGGTACTCTTACTTACCTTTAAAACTTTTACAATCAGTATACCTTTAACATGAATGCCTTTGCGTTGTAAAGGCATGCGTGGTAAAGTCATATTCGTTGTAAAAGTTTGCTTTGTGTTAATTTATGGAGTGATAGTATGTGCGGAATCATTTTTGCGGAGTGATGGTATGCGGGGTATTTGTATGCGGAATAACGTCACATATTCCTCAAGGAGATGTTTCACATCTACACCAATTATGCTGAACACTTGGTAGGCAAGGGTGTTTTCAAGCTCTAGTTCTTTTATTATGTCCACTACAGCAGTCATGCTTTCCTGTAAAAATCTAAGAATGCAGTAGAGTGTGCTTTTTTTCAAATCACTATTATTATGTGACCAAAGATCCTCACATTTCCTGCCTTTGCCATCATCACTCAGCAAAAGTTCTGTACACGGTTGCCACATGGATAAAATAGCATTCATGGCCTCTAGGACTGAGAACCTCCAGCTAAGTGACGCAGTTTGGATGACTCTTTACTTGATGCCACACAAAGCACAAAATGAGAAATATTTACATTTTAATCTCCCTGCATAACAAAACAATGCACCAGAATGGAGTAAAAGTCGATAGCATTCTTCATTAACTCTGAAGAGTGTAAAGATGCTTTCAGCATACCATCTAACAAGTGGCAAGGATCTCTTACAGGGAAGTACTTCAGCTCAGGGATCGATTTTGACAGGTCATCACAACTTTTACATCTATGTAGCTGAATCACTGCAAATACTTACAATATCACTCCAATATTGGTTGAACTTGGCAGGAACTGTTTGCTGCAGCATTCCAAGTGACATTGCGTTCCATGTTTTCCAAAAGTCAGGTGTCATATTTTTACCACTATCCCAGATGCTTTGTGGCTGCACTCTTTTCACATATACCTGTCACTATACCTTGCATTGAATGTTTAAAGCCTGGGGTGTTTGGCAATTCACCTACTATCAATACTGACTTAGTAGAAAAGGGGGCTGATGTATCAAGGGTTATTACCCCTTCTCTGTGGGTAAATGTGATGGTACATATATTGGAAAGATTCTTATAAATCCTGCATTTTTCCTATCAATGAAAGACTCACACATAGCCAAAAAATAAAATATGATTTTGATATTTACTGATCCTGTACAATTTATCAAATAAATAAAAAAAAACACCTAAAACATGCTACTAACCCCTGTATCTTTAGACCAAAGACCATAAAACTGAAAAAAGGAAGAAGAAACAATATTTTAGTTACATCCCTACACAACAAAACTCAAGCAGAATAGTGTTAGACCAGTCTCCATGAGACCACGTTTGAGGAGAACGGGGTTCAGCAAGTACAGCTTGCTTGGGCCGCATACAGTGAGCTCACCTAGACCAGCCAGTGCTGCTACGATGCCCACAAAAGGGGTACACTCAGGAACTCAGAGCCTCTGAGCCTGCAGGTGCTTGTAATGTTGAATTCGGGCCGGTTTGCCCTGGGGGAACTTGCTTGCTAGATAGTGCATCAGCAGTGGAATGCTTTTGACTTTAGAACAGAGTCTTTCAACTCTGACTACTAGTGGTGCATACCCTGGATATTGTCAATAGTGAATGGGGAATTACCACCATCGCTAGCGCAAGGAGGAAGTGGTACAGGGAACTGCCAAGGAAACACTAGAGCCCTGACTTCAGGGGGATTGTGTAGTTGTTTGTGAATGTGGTATATTTCCTTTGTGTTAATAGTGGAAGAAATAATATACTTTTCTATATTCATAAAAGTCAGAATTTGGTTGAAGAATGATTTATTGTTGCTGCAGCTCGCACTTTGAGTTGTGAGCTCCTGTTCACTCCCCTGGATCCACCTGCCCCTGAGAGTCTATGACTTCTCGGATCACGCTATTCCTGAGAGTCAAGTGCTGAAGGGGTACTTGACCCAGTTGCTCAGGATCCATAATAGGTTAGGCCCTGGGACATAAGGAGAAAAGGCCTCAAACTCCACAATTTGGCCCACTAGCCCCTGCGTGCACTGTGGCTCTCTGAAAGGAGATCTGACACTGCTCACTTAGTAATAGAAACATTTGGTGCTCGGTGAGATTGGTGGACTTGCATAATTTGACTATGAGGGCCGGGAGCTATTGAAAGGCTAGGATTTTACTGAAGAGTAGTGGCATAAAGGGTGTGGTGTGTGGAGGGCCGGTAGAGAGATCCAGGTTAGATAGTGGAGGAATTTACTAGTTGGAGGGCGTGCATGATTTTCAAGTGAGGTGTGGGTTGAGTTCCACCATTGGTCCTTTATTGTAGAGTGTGGAGGGAATGGAAGCAGGAATATGTGAGTGAGATAGTCCTTGGTGTCTTGGAAATAGTCAGTTGTTGATAGATCCCCATGATATGGCAACAAAATGTTGGCCTTCTAAAGAATTTCTGGGTTGCAGGAAGTTTGAAGTGCTGATGGTGGAATAAAAGGGATGCACGGTGAGGCATGCAGAATTCTTGAATCAGAGCAGGTTTGGATCGGAGAAAGGGTGGCATGGATTTGACAAGTTTGATGGTAACTGAAGGTGAAACTTTTCATGATAGGTACCATTGGCTGGGACGACTGCATTCACCCTGAACAAGAGAGTAAACCAAATAGTCATCTACGTCAAAGAGGTGTGGGTAATTATCTAGCATCTCAACCTAGTTTTGGTTCCTGTGCAAACAGGATAAATTGTGTTAATATTGTGGTACACCCATGAGGCCGGGGTCAACGGTCTGTAGTAGAAACTAGGAAACTGAGTTAGAGTTCAGTTGCGTCTTGGAGAGGAATATCTCTAGAACAGTAAGGGCTAAGATGGTTAATTTGGTTCTGAAATTTGGGAAAACAGCCTTTAAGAACAAGACTCTACCATAAGACCTTGGATCAAAAGGGCAGTAAATATATGCCAATTTGGCTGTAAAAGAGCTATGCTTCGAGAAAGTCATGAAATGCTGTTGGCAGGTCGGGGTAATGACGGGTCACCGCGCTCAATGTATCCAGCAATGTCTGCTACAGGCCATCTTGCAACACAGAAATTTTAAGCTTGGTTCTGACTAGCTGGGTTACAGACCACCATGGCTCCTGAGTGGGTTATCTTGTCAAAACAACCTCCACTGATGTTGGATATGGGAGTCGAGGCTAATATTGTTAATTTTTTCAGCCTGTATTGTTCGATGGGGGAAAGTACCGTTCTATTTATGCTTTCCTGGGGTATGTGACAAGGTTGCATTTTGGCACCCCGTTTTAATTACTTTATATACTAATGAATTGGAGCAACATCTTGTCAATTTAAACAGGGATAAACCACATGTAGTCACTCGTTTTACTCCACACGGACGACGCTGTCCTTATTGCCAGAACGAAACCTGGGTTGCAGATGCTGCTCCATAATTTTGTCGGCTTTATAGATGGATTGGCGCTAACTGTGAACCATTCCAAAACTCACATCATGATCTATGGACCCAGGACACATTGGAATGAGTCCTTTTTTTGTTACCGGAACTAAAATCGCACCAATCCTGACTTTTCCATACCTCGGAGTGCTCTTTGATGAACATGGTACATGGAACCCATTAGGTGCTGCTACATCAGCTACATTTGGTTGTACTGTAGAGGCACATTTCAAGTTCATAATAAACCTTGGATCCAAAGCTCTTAGGGAGCTTATGGCAGTATATAAAGCCAAATGCGTAGCAACAGCAACGTATGGAAGGATTATCCAGCCATATAAGAGTTGAAAATGGGTGCTTAAAAAGACTGTTGGTGGTTCCTCAAAGTACTGCTACCCACATTATTCATGTTGAACTGGGTCTTCATTATGTTGATCTGTAAACATACAGAAGGGCATAGCTCCACCAGAACGTCGCTAAAAGTGGCGTTCTGGTAATGCTATCACCGGGTAAATATACCCCATGGTGTCCTGGAAAATCCGCCTGTTCGATGGTGATGCATTTTATGTTTGATATTTTATGATTGTTTTTAATCTGCTGTCTTAATCTAATGAGTTCATTCAATCTTGTGATACGTATTTATTGTTTGATTTTTTTATTGTTATTTGCATCAGTCTTTTATGGCCGTTCTGGCCGATAAACGTTATCTGGCTGACCATCAAATCAGTTTTCAGTCTACTGGGCTTTTCTACTTTTCTTCCATTCTACATGAGCTTCTTCCTCCATTGTATTTCCAGGGGCACAATTCTGATGTATGTCCTGGCTACAAGAGTCTTGCACATTGCTGCTGAAATATCAAAAACATGGAATGCTCTTACTCATTATCAGATACAGGGAGGGGATTTAACATTGCAGACCAGAAAAAGTAAAACAAGGTCATGATGACCCCACTCTAGTTGTCAATAAGGGGGCTCTCTTCCCTAGGACATGCCCGTTCCAGATGAGTGGTTCAGGAGTCCATGTCATCTGAACTGGAAAACCAGCAGCACTGCCATTCCTTTCCTTGCATTGTTCTCTGCAGTGAGGCATAATCCTAGAAGCAAAATGGGTCAGCTAATAAGCTTTGTCCTCGTCATCATCGTCAGGCACTTGAAGGGTTTATGGTCCATCTTGTCCATAAAATGGGTAAGAAATAAGTAGTGTGTAAAGTGTTCTGAGACCCAGGCAAGGGTTCTTTCCTTGACAGCACAGTTTTACTCTCTGAGCACCAGTCTATGACTAACGAAACCCACGGGATGGTTCATTCCTTCTCACAGATATGACTCATAGTGGCTGAATTTCTCATGGGGATGTGTCAGTCTGCCCTATGAAGGGCTAATCTTAGTCAGGAGCCTTCAGAATAGATGCATTATACACTGCTCACTATGTAGCCTTAAATGCCTTCTAACACAAGCAGCCTACCTGACCTTTGTGTGCTTCTTCGAGGTTAAGACTGTAAAGGGTCGACTGGTGCTCATGTAAAGCACTCCAATACCTTCAGATCGAGTTCGCACTATATGAATCTGCAACAAAAAAATGGTGTTCCCATATTTGGACCATAAAACTCTTGCAGCACCATGTGAGGCCAGCAATGTATGAGGCTTGTTTCTAACTTTGGAGCAAAGAGTAACCATTGTTGTCCTTTAGTTGGTTATACATTCAATTGAATTGTATTGTAGAACTTGTCAAGAAGTCTATACAAATGCCAAGTGTATCTAAATCTAGAAACACTTGTAGGATGCCAGGCCCAATACAGACCTACTAAGTGCCAAGCATCTCGGGTTTGACTAACGCCTTTTAAATAATGTGTCAACATCACCACAAGGTGTGAGGAAGTTACACAATGTATGGCACTTGGCAGGGCCACACAGGATGTACAGTTTTAAATAATACAGCTGAATATGTGTCATGACTCACTGCAGTCTGCACTGGTTTTCATTATAGCACTTGCAGCTGAGGCTCATGCTTAGGCTGAGTGAGGCAACAAGGGAGTCGTTTGGTTGAATTTCCTGATAACTGATTGAAAAGTTATACAACACGGCTGAGTTTTTCTGTCTGCCTCTTGGTGTGTGTTAGCTGGCCCATCTCTTTGCTGGTTGTCTGGTGTGATTTTGTTATGAACGTGTCTTACGCAGTTAGCAGCAGGCCCCACTCACACAGCGTGTATAGTCCAAATCAGTCCCAGTCTTGTGGTACGATTGAAGGGACAGTTGCAGTGTTCCCTCTTTAACACCCAGCAGCTGCCCATTGTATTGGATGTTCACCTTTGTACAGTGCCACCCAGCCTCTACAATAAATTGTTGCATTATACGCATATCCAGGTTGTGGGAGTACAATTCCAAAGCTGTTGTTTGACACCCTGGAGATGGCGAGAAATCAACCAGCAAAGTTGGGGTATGACACAGACACTGTTAACTCGAAATGTGCTCTGATGAATGTCAGATCTCTGATTAAACATAGCACAGAGAGTCCTTTATTCATAGAAGGCGAAGACATTAAGAGAGCGTTTGTTACGGAAACCTGGACAGATAATGCATTGGGTCCGGACATGACCAAGGCGCCTCCGTTTAATTTTGTTTGTTATACTTTGAATTGGCCGAAAGGAAGAGGGGGCGGACTAGCTGTGATCTACCACGCTTCCATTATCTCCTCCTTTAGCCCGGGAGAGGTGGAAGGCTGCGAGGCGTTAGACTTCTCCTTCCGTCTGTCTTCCCAGTATACCTTCCAAGGTTCACTTTTCTATAGACCACCACCAGGCCCCAGAGCCCGCTTCATTGAGAAGGTGGGCAAAATTATGGAAACAGGTATTATTGCCTGCTTCTATACCATTTTAGGGGATTTTAATTTCCATTTGGAAATCACAGCAGATCCAGACACAGCCAAATTGCTAGACTTGATGAAGTGTAGCAATTTAGAGCAACGGGTGACAGAGGCTCACCAGGCAGGACATATATTGAATGGCATTTTTTCTAACAATCCATATTTATGTATGATGGGTATTATTCTGTTACCATGGTCGGACCACAAAGCCGTGGTATTTAATCTTAACATTCCCGAGCGCCACTCACATAAACCAGTGAAAAAAAGGAAACTGGAGAAAAGAGAGTGGTGGCAAAGGATCTGCGTGACACACGCAATGAAACCTTAACTACGCCTCCAGTAAATTTAGAATTGGCTACAGGTTCCTATAATCGCTGGTTAGTAACAGCAGGGAATAAACTTGCTCCTATAAAAAAAAAATTTATCCCACTAGAAAGCAACCCTCCGCTCCCTGGTATACACAGGAACTAGGGAACAAATAGTGAGTTGTAAATACCTGGAGAGAAGATGGAGAACGGAGTACAAGGATAGTGATAAGCAGGAGTACAAACAAGGTCTTGCCATATACAAACAGCAGATCCATCAGGCAAAGCTTCTATTTTTCACTATGAAGATCAATAGAGCTACCAACTCTGCAAGTGAATTATTCAAGACAGTCGCCAGTCTGGCCAATCCAGTGGCTATTTCAATCACATCTAGTCAGGCGTTATGTGAAACTCTAGCCAGCTTCTTTTATGCGAAAGTGAATACCATCTTTTCCGCTTTCACCAATGTAATTCCAAAAACCTTGGCGGACCACGCAGATTACCTGCATCTAGAAAAGAAAGGGTCACTGGACAAGTTTGTTTAACTTACCACCACAGAAACCACTAACCTTCTGATGCAGGTGAAAGCGGGCTCCCCTTTGGATCCCTGTCCGATAGCGAGCTTAAAGCTAGCAGCCGAGCCTGACGCTCGAGTCTTGACACCCATTTTTAATGCGATGTATAGAGAAGGCTATTACTCATCGGACTGGAAAAAAAACCTCCATTCTGCCCCTATTAAAGAAACCGAACCTCGATATTAAAGATCCTAATAATTTCAGGCCAATATCCAGACATCCGATACCAGCGAAAATTGTCAAGAGACATATAAACACGCAGCTTAGCCAATTTCTGGAATTTACACAAGCCCTTGACCATACGCAGTATGGCTTTCGAGGGGGCCACAGCACGGAAGCAGCACTTTTAAAATCTACTGAAGAGGTTCGGACTATTTTAGATCAGGGTGGTAAGGCAGCTCTGATTATGCTAGATCTCTCTGCAGCATTCGACACGGTCCATCACGTTTTGTTGATGACCGGCTGCAGGAGATTGGTATAGGGGGGCAGCATGGACTCTCCTAGAATCATTCTTGTTGAGTAGGAGTCAGCAGGTGGCGCTGGGAGAATTTGTACCTAACCCATTTTCATTGCCATGTGGAGTCCCGCAGTGGTCCTCAATGAGTCTGACATTATTTAATATATACGTTTCTTCATTGGCGCCTCTTATTCGATCATTTGGTTTTAGTTTGACCACATATGCAGATGGCACGCAGATTGTGGTGTCTCTTCTTCCATCTGAGGTAAAAGGGGCGGCTTACCGTTTTAAAGAGTGTATGAACACCGTAGGTCCTGGATGGCCCAAAATTGCCTTAAATTAAACTCTAGCAAGACGGAGGTGTTATGCTTTGGCAATGACCCTAATTTCTGTACACCAGAATGGTGACAAGATACCCTTGGTCCCCTCCTTGCCCCAAACAAGAAGGTTAAAAACCTAGGTGTATGGGTGGACCAGAAACTCAATTTTAGAGATCAGATAAACGCAGTGACCTCAGCCACGTCTTTTGTGCTCAGGTCCTGCAAGATAATTCTGTCATATCTACCTACAGATTGCCAAACAAACAGTTATCACCTCCCTCACCATGTCGAGGCTAGGCTACTGCAATAGTCTTTATTTTAACATTCAGGAAGGATTATTGCAGAGGTTGCAGCTCCTGAAGAATGCCGCTGCCAGACTGGTGCTGGGCTTCCCAAAATACGCCCCAATAGCGAAAGAGTTACAGAAGTTGCACTGGCTCCCAGTTAGGAAGCGTACCGGGTTCAAGTCTTTGTGTCACGTGCATAAAGCACTTTACGGAGCATGGATCAGCATATCTAAAAGATCGGCTGTACTGGTACACTCCAAACAGACCACTACGTTCATTGGGTGCCAAACTGGTTCATGTGGCGTTTGTAAAAAAAGCCACATGGGGTGGCAAAAGCTTTGTAGTCAGTGCAGCCAAAGCCTGGAATCAGCTCCCTCTGTACCTGAGAGGTATGTTGAACCTTCTGGCTTTTCAGAAAGCCTTAAAGACTTGGTTGTTTGCGCACAAGCTAACCCCGGTTTCTTTCCTCAGGAAGTTTCACACAGCGCCAGGATACCTACGGGTAACAGTGCGCTAAATAAATGCTATAAATACATAAATAAATATCAAGGCGACCCACTCTTCACTGCTGCCACCATTTAGCGAGCTGGCAGACCCCGCAATGACTGTGCCATGTTGGCACCAGTGGTTTGGGCGCCTGCAACACTACTTTTGCGCGGCATGAGAAACAGATGGCCCATTTAGAGGCATTTGTTTCGTCACTATGGAGGGGCAGAACTCTATGACTTGTTGGAGGCCCTGCCCAACACGAGAGATGACATGGATTGAATAGGCATTTTGACCCACAACTCAGCCCCGACTATGAGCGATTCAGACCGTGCCAGGGTAGGCAGCAGGGAGAGGAATCAGGGGATGGATTCTACGCAATGCTCAGGAAGCTGGCTAGCATGTGCATGGACATTAACCAACAGGATGAAATCAGTGCCCTATTAATACAAGTTGACAGCCCTCAGATGGCTAATCCAGTGCCAACCTGGGATCACCTTGGATGACATACTTGTGATAGAAAGGTTGCACGAATTAACGGAGACCCGAACAGATGAAAGGGGAATAGCCCAGGTGGGCACTCCCAGCACCATCAAAGTGAAGGCATCATCCACAAAACCACTCACACATCCACTCACACCTCCCATACAACCTCTTGTACGTCCACTCCCACACAACCACTCACATAACAATTCACAGACCCATACAAATACTCACACACCCACTCACTCCTCCATAGAGGCACTCACACACACACTCTCACTTTGTAGCAGCCTCATTCTCCAGCTGTCTGGACCTACTATCTTCAGGTCACCAAAAAAGCTTGGTCTTTTTTTTTCTTTCTTGATCTTATCATTTCCACAAAAGGCACTCCGTGCTGGTAAGAGCACTGAAAATTATTTCTAATAATGCAATAGGACTGGTGCTATGTTTAGCAAAGAGCTTGCGTTGCACGAATGCGTGTTGTGATTAGCTTTTTAGGACTGTGTGAGGGAGGTGTAGCAGAGACTTTCCTATGATCTTAATTATGGTGTGGACGTGTCCAAGCTGCACAATGCAGATCGGCAATTGCTCAATCTGTCATTCTATTACATTACAGAAACATAACTGCTTTATTCCACTTCAGATAAAGTGTCTATCAAAGTGTCACATATTAAGTCTTGGAATGTCACACAAAATTCACATACTAAAATCATGAAAATGTCACATAAGCAAACTGAAAACTTGGCAGCTATGCCAATATAGTAGGGTTGCCAGGTTAAGAAATCATGCCGATTATGCAAAATACAACATATCTTTTCAGACTTTCCTCCAGGACCTTTACAAAGAGAAGGGCAGGCACAAACTGGTTGAGGCGATGTCTATATCCAGGAATACAATGTGACTCCCGTGGCAGTGTCTGTCATTTCTAGATGGTTCTTAACAGAACCTGTCAAGTTAAAGTTGCAGGATTTGGTTCAGGCCTCGTACAAGCCAGAAAATCTGACAGGGAGAATCTCCCCGTAGGCTAATTTTTAAGTGATCTATCTGTGTTGTCAGTTTTGGTTTGTGTCATGTGTGCGTAAAGGGTGCTGGTCTGAATGGATATTGCAGGCCATAACCAGATGGGCTGTAGTGTAGTTCTGATAGTACCCTTTCATGCAGAACCTACACTGTTTATGGATAACATATACTGTGGGTTTAGTGGCAAACTGACTCTGTACACCCCCACCGAAAATGTAGCCTATGTTTTCGCATTACCTAGCTCGATGTGCCACTAGCATCTCCTGTTATCAGAGAGATTAGTTTTTGTCAACCTCAGAACATAATAACCTCAGACTAGTAGAAACAATATACTACTCTTCACCCAGTCACTCGTGCTTGCTTGTTTTGCTCTCAGAAAGATACACAGAAGAAAGAGTTGAGCGTGTTTACAATAAGAATTTATTGCACCGTTGTTCTTCTCATGTAAAATAAGTGTGCTGCTACAACTGTAATACAGTAGCAGAGATATAGAACCAGCAGTACAGTGAATAAAAATGAATAGTATTTTGCAATAGTCATGAACACATACATGAATATGAAATGCATTTATAAAATAAAGTGCGTACTCCTAAGATGCCTGTCTAGATGTACTTAAGTGTACCTAGCATGTGAGTAGGTGCGAAAGAGCCTAAGCCTAAGAATCTAAGTCTAAGAGCCTAAGTCTAATAGCCAAGGATCCCACTAGGATTTAGTCAAACTTCCATACCTGAATTGTGAGAGTGTGGGACTTTGTCCTGGACTTGAGCTGGACACCACGCAAGGGATTGTCAGAGCACTGTCAGCTGGAGTGATGGCATGCCAGAGCTGCAGCATCTCTGCTCAGTGTGTCGGCCTTTTAAGTCTCGGTTCCCTCCTGCTTTCAAATTGCAAGAGGTGCTGTATTTATACAGTCTATGTGCGTGTGTTTCCCATTGTTCAGTATGAGGATGACGTCGGGGATTAAACCTTGTTCATCAATGGGAGAGGTGAAGTGGACCTCCTGGAGAGTGTACTCATAAATTATTCATATGTGCCAAGTATGACGTCTTAGCATTATCGATTGGGAAAAACCCACCCTCAGCATGGAACTAGGTGAAAGGTTTAGTCCATAAAAGCTACAATCCTTATAAGGCGTTATGTCCATACAAGGCAGTCTGTCCTTATTTGGAGTTATATCCTTATAAGGCTCGCTCATATGAAATGATGGGGAGATGATGTAGGGAAAGTGTACGATGTTCCCTGGCCCTATATCAGGGTACAGATATGAAATATAACACCCACTCCACCTTATACTTAACAATGATAATACACATTTGAAATACACATTCATAAGTGTCATTACATAAAATTATCAAGTAGTCATTTAAAATGTTTCTAAAAACGCTAAAATTTCATTTAAAAACAGTTTAAAAAACGAGGAAAAATGTTCTTTGTGAAAGTATGACATTTGTAATAAAGTTCGGCAAATCACAGTTCTAAATGAGTTAGATCACACAAGTTAAACTACTGCAAGCGTACTTAGAAGGCCATGCTTTGGTATAGAAAGTGTCAATATGAAAAGTTCTTTCCTAGCACACGGTGAGCCAGATTTGGATTATATGTCCTGGCTGGGAGACATAACATTGTCGTTGCCTGCTGTTGTATGGGACAAACATTGTAGTACCTCGCATAGTACGTCAAGTGTGCATAGATGTAACTCGTCAGTGCTGCCAACAGTTGTTGGTGAGGCAGCTGGTGCTGTATTCGATACCTCGGTGCCAAGGGTTGAGCTGAAATCCAACTCGGTCAAGGCACCTGCGGATCCTCGAGGAACGCATGCGTTAAGATGGGAATAAGCTGAGGACAGAGTCGAGCATGGGACAGCAGTGGTTCCAGCCTGGAGTCTAAGTCTGCTGGCTTCTCCGTTAGAGGTGTCAGACAGATGTACAACTTGCATTCTCCTCCACAAAACAGACATCGGAAAACAGGTATGATGCAGTCTTCAAAGACTGGTCTGAATGAAAGGAACCAAGAAGCACTTAGTTCTTGAAGGCGAGTTGCACCCAGATGTTGTACTAAGCGCTCACGGTAATATCTTTCCAGGAGAGCTTTTGCAATCTCGCTGGTGGATGGTCCTTCCATTGCGTAGCAGGTAAACGACAATCAGGATTCTAGCAATAGCAAGCAGGATCAGAGGTAGACCCCCGAAAATGCTTCCAAATACTTAGTGTATAAAGTCAGGAATAACTCCGAGGATGGTCTGGAGGTGTTAAAGAATCCTGACCCTATGGTTTTTAATAGGTGTACAGCTAAACACACAAGATGTACAACACCGCTCGTATCTAACATATTTACGATACGACTCATTATTGCTACGAAATGTCGGGCCAGTTTGTATGGATTAGCGCCTGTATCTCTGTTGAGGTCCTCGCAACTTGAAGTTCAAAGGTTTCTTGTACAGAGGTCAATGGTATGGTTTACTGTAAAAGCATGGCTTTCAATATGCTAAAAGCATCAAACTGTATAAAAGAAACATACAGTCAAGGCCATACCCGTGCCTCCCTGACTGTATTTGTCGGAGGAAACAATACTTGCATACAGCAAGTAACTCTGGTTTTCACGGTGAAGAGATAGGCAATGCCCGGGTGCATCCCACAACAACCTTAATCACTAAGCATCAAGTAACTCCCATTCGAAAGGAACTCGAACACTGGTGTGATCACAGCAGCTGGAATTCCTTTCATGTGGCAAGATAGATTAGAAACTGAACCATTACAGGCCTGCGCAAAAGGATATCTTGGCACATGAGAGAATCGCTTAAAGCGCTCCTGCAGTTAGTACCATTAAGAAACACTTCTTGATCCCTATATGGTAAATTCCAGGATTTCTCAATTAATTCTTTACCGAATTTTTCACATTTGCCTGCCTGCCTGCCTTTGTTCACGGCAATGTGAAACAGAAAGGTCGTGACCGAGAGAGTGATTTGGCCATGGATTAGCCACTCTGTGGATGGTAATTCAGCCACTGTGAATGGAAGCCTGTCCAGTTGTTCAATTTGCAGCATTGTATATTTTGCTGCCCTTTGTGCCATTTCTATCTGTGTATCAGTTAGATTGTATTCTGAAAACAGAGAAGTACTGTTTATAAAAGGCCAAGGCACAAAGCCTGCACGCAAAGCTTGTAGCGTCCAGCTCAATAACACAATAGAAACGTAACTGAGATTGACCGTGTTGTAATATTGCAAAATCCTGTTCCAGTATGTCAATAGCAGAAGATACTATGGTGCCCAAAGAATATACTCTGGAGGTCAAAGTTGTAACCCATTATCCACCACAGCTAAAGCTTTTTCTAAGTTCATACGGTCTATTTTCCGTATACTCTTTGCGGCTTCTTGTTGGGGAATCTTCCAGATTTCATTATAGGCACCATAAAAGCCTGCAAATATGAAACGTTTTTGACGTTGTTTCCTAGGTCCTTTTTGAAAGTCCCTAAGATCCATGTCTTGTGAGAGTAAAGATACGTGTTGTTTCACTTCTGCAAGTGTTGAGGTTTCTAGCCATTCTAGGTACAACTTCCCAACACTGTAGGATGTCACTACCCCTGGATGTTCTCTCTGTACATATTGTGGGTCTGGCCTATGCATACTGAGTCCCATGGTGATGTGCAGGAACTGTTTATGACATGTGTTTGTGTCTTAGGGCCAAACCACCCACTCCTTCCAATTTGGGTCTGATCTATTGTACTTTAGTACGTCATCAATTGTTGCCCCTTCATTTGAAGAATAATTCTGCCACCCCTGTGATGGTGTAGGAAACTTTGGAGTGTTCAGGTCCTTTATCTTGGCTATTCCAAGACAGGATGTCTGTTGCACAGTATCATTTAAAAAGATCATCTGCTGTGGAATGAGGCATGCTCTAAATAGTGCCTCTGTACCTTGGAGTTGCCAGTTCCTTGAACCCCAAATTGATTTGGAGTCAATTTAGTCTTTCCATAGGTTGAAACCCTGTTCAGAAAATTGGGCCAAAAAGGATGCAGAGTAAATCTATTTAGTGTTTGTCAACATAATTTTCCAGTGCTGATTTTGGTGCAATCTTATAAAACAAGCATTGGCATAGCCAATAGGTCTCGCTTTTGGGACCTTATGTGTTTATTTTGAAGTTTTGGCTATGTTGTAATGTAGAGTATTGTAGCTGATGTGTTTTATGTAGAAAAGTTCCAATAAAAAAGTGTTATGTGTGGTACTTAGTGGTAATATGTGGGGTGGATGTTGCATTTAGCAGTGTTTAATTATGTGGTGTGATGATGTGGTTTTGAGTGGTGTTATGTGGAGTGTATTTATATTGTTTTGTGTAAAGTGTTATTATGTGATAGTGATTGATATTATGTGGTTTGTATTCATGTTGTGTTGAGTAGAGTGTAATTATGTGGCATGTAATTATGTGGTATTGAGTGGTTTTATGTGGGGTGTATGTTGCATTTAGTAGAGTGTAATTATGTGGTGTAATTGTGTGGTTTTGAGTGTTGTGTGGAGTGTATTTATATTGTATTGAGTAGAGTGTAATTATGTGGCGTGTTATTATGTGACACTGATTGATATTGTGTGGTTTGTATTTATGTTGTATTGAGTAGAGTGTAATTATGTGGCATGTAATTATGTGGCATTGAGTGGTATTATGTGGGGTATATGTTGCATTTAGTAGAGTGTAATTATGTGGTGTAATTATATGATTTTTAGGTCGGAGGCCTAAAAGGCTGCGCTTGCGCAGACTTAGGCTGGAGATTTAATGACTCTTAGTGCGCTGTAGGTTCCGCCTCCCTGCCCTCTCTCTCCTTTATTGGCTGGCTTCCTAAACGGAGGCCAGCCATTGGAGGAGAGATGCATCACTTCAAACAAGCCCCGTCTTTTTCGGATTTGGGGGCGTGATTTTTTGCATTCTTTAGCCCTGTGACGTTGCCCGCCACTCAGGGCGCAAAACCACGCCCCCGAATCCGAAAAATTTCAGAGCTGCCGGACGCCATTTTGCTGCTCGAGCAGCGTCTAGTGAGGACATGAGGTAAGCCTGTTTGTGCCGTTCTTAGTCTGTTTATGCCGTTGTTTATTGTTTCCAAATCTCGCTTTTACTATCTGTGCAGTATTGTAATCCCTGTTGCAGCTTGCCCCATTTCGTCTTCCTGATGTGTGAACGGACACGGACATCACTGGGCTGGGTTTTGCAAGCACAACGTTTCTTTCACGAGGCGGGTTTCCACTCCCAGCTTGGCAGAAGGTTTAAAACAAAGAATGTGCAGTTGCCGTGTATTTGCAGGCAGAAGTTCCCCCTTGAAGCAGACCTCGCCTCCAATTCGGGAACCCCTGCAATCCCAGAATCCTGCCTTAGTTTCTTCCAGACCCGTGTGGAGCAGCCATAGGTATCCTGCATTCAGAGGTACGTTCTCATTCTACGTTTGGTGATTTGACTGAAACCTAAAAGCCAGCTTGTGAGTGAACCCACACGTCCAGTTAATGAATGCATAAACAAGTACATTTTGAATGCGGGCAGTTACCTCATCGGCTCTTAAAAAAATAATGTTGAGGGCCAAGCTGCTGTTTTGTTTTCCTACTGCATGTATATTTTGCAGAGGGACTCTGACGGTGATAACGAATTTACATTTTTCTGCTCCTATCATTGTTGCCCCATTCGGCCGTGCGCCACTGTCCCGCAGGACACGACTCGTCCGACCCCTCCCCCTGTCCACCCGCCGCAGGCTGCGCACCTCTCCACCGGTCTCTTGCCAGCCCGTCCTTGCTCCCCCCACGTTATTCCTTTGCCACTCCGGTTCCTTCAAGTGCCCCGAGCGCCACCCGTCCGCCCCGTGGAAGACATGCCTCCACTGTCCTGTCCAGCCATACCCTGTGCTGCCGGCCCCATCCCTGCACCCAAACACTCAGCTGAGCCCCCAGCCATCTGTAACCAGCCAACCCTACCCGTGCACCCCTCAGGTCTTCCCGTGTGCCCGCCCATGCCATCTTTCGCACCTGATCTCCTTTTCATCGCCCCCCTCCCCTCCGCTGCTATTGATGTTGTGTTGAGCCCCGTGGCACCTCTGCCCCCCTTCTGACGCGCGCCACTGTCCCGCCAGACGCCGCCTCGTCCCGTACTTATTTTACCGAAACCTTTGTTACCCTTCATTGCGAGCCCCCCCCCCCAATCGGGGCAAAGTCGGGAGTGGATCTGCTCCATGTCAGCTATGCGATGTCCTTCTGCCCGAGTGAGTGAGCCAAGAGACCTCCACCGTCAGCCAGCGCCGCCAGACCAGCTACCTGCATTCATCGCATGCCTCCCATCCCCCCTTGCATCTATACCGCCCCGAACACAAACCACTACCAGCCCCTGTTCAACCCCACCGTCCTGTGCCAGCAAACAAAGGACCCCCCAGCAGTCCCCCCATCCCCAGAGGCCCCGTGTGCCGTTGCTGCTCAGCTAATATTGCGGGCATTAATTAACACACTTCTTCTCCCTTCCGCCACAGCCCTGCTCAGTCTTTGCTAGGCTTCGATTCATTTGACATTTTATCAGCAATACCCACTCTGCGCACTTCCCGTTCTTCACCTGTTTCTTTGTCCCATCAGTGAGCAGGACCCCTGCTAATATCCCGAAGCCGATCCCCCCCTCTCCCTGCGCATAAGTCTCCGCACACTCGGCCTCCGCACCAGCCCACCCCCAGCTGTCCCGTGCCCCTCACTCTCCTCCTCCTGTATACACTTCACTGCAGCCCACCTCCAGACCCTACCCTCCCCCACCTCACCTCACACTCTGTCGCCGCACCTCTTCTCCTGACAAAATTCCCCGGTGCCCACCTTTAAATCTCCCTACCACATTCTTTTTTTTTTTTTTTTTACATATGGACCAAATTTTATTGATTAGAACCATAAAAGTTGAACCTCAATATACAAAAGTAGCATACATTTTTAAAGTCAACAATAGTTTTAATCTATAAATCTGTACTGAAGAATGTGGTGTCAGCCAATGGTAATCAACCGAAACAATGCGCCAACGTTTCTATATATGGTTTATAGCATATCCTTTCTTAATCTGTATGTTTCTATGTAAAAGACTTCATGATATAAGTTTCATTTGCACACGACTTGTAACTGTTTTATATGGAGTAGGAAACAAGTCCGATTTGAATTGGCACATCTTAGTGGTACAAAATTGCCGTATGGGTAAAGGATTACGATACACACGAGTTTGAGAAAAGAACGGTCCTCTCTTGCATCGGTTTTTATGTAACGATCTGGTTTTATAGTATATATCATGGTGAATAAAGGAAATATTTACTACAAATAAGACCTATAGTCTATGTATTGCATGGATGAATGGGTATGATAAAAAATGGTAGTGGCAGTTAAAGGAAGAACCGCTCCCAGTTACTCTATAAGTTCTCTTGGTGCCTGAAGGGTTTATTTTTCTTTGATGTGGAAATGGGGCCAGCTGGGCGTGGCCTGTAGGCCAGCAATGCAAGTCGAGGTCCTCGAGGAGCAAAAGGACTGTTAATTACCCTGTAGTGTAATAGATGCATGTTGTGCATAATCCGGTCTAGAGTTGGGGTGTCTGGAGCACGGTGCAGAAGGGTCTTTCAAGACAACAAGGAAGGGCAACTATATGGCGTTTTTGCAGAGCTAGCATAATTCGTGCCAATGGATTTTGAAAATGGCCCTGGACAATCCTGGAAAGGTGCCCCAACATCACTCCTGGGGCACTTTTTCACTCTTGGTGCAGGTTAGTCACTGGCATGCACCAAAGGCTTTGCAAGTCGAGTGATCTGTAGTTAACTCCGACGTTTGTCAAATACCCATTACTTCTCAGGGTTAAAAGATGAGCCTCTGCTCAGTAGATGAACCATTGCAGGCACCCCATTAAAAAGCTAGCTGCCCTCTATTAGTAACCAGCATAGATATTGGGGCCAGTGTGCAAGTCTCTACACAAGTAAGCATGGGAACCATAATAGGTCCCAACAGGACAGACTGAATCAGGATGGATCTGCAAGTAATGAACCAATCGAAGGCCCTGCTGCTCCTTCGGGCCAGAATTGAGATTAAAGATCAAAGCATGGACTCCTTGAAGAAGAACGCCATCTGCTGAGGTAAACAGCTTAAATAAACATTGGGCATTTCAGGAGCAGCTGAACGAGTTCTGAAACTAGAAGTCATATACACCTTGAGATATAAGTGGTGGCCGGATCTTATGTCCCTCAAGGTCCCTACCACATTCCTAACCCTAGATTTACAACTACGCTGGCCCAGCCCTATTATCTGGTGGGCCCGCTCTTTCTCCTTCCTTATCTCCCTTCCCTTATCTCCCGCCAATCCTCTCCATTGGTGTTCGGGCTATGCTTCCCTGGGGTAGCCTCCACTGAGACCCCCGGTCCAGCCACTATCTCCCTCCCCCTGGGGAGTGGGGGGCCGAACCAAGGGGCACAGTCCGTTCCCGCAGTGCTCCATGGATCAACGGAGAAGGAGCAACTGTTTGCACCCCTGGGGAAGTAAGGGGAGCTCCGCGACATGCCTGCCGAACAGAAGGTGTCTCCACAGCTGAGGAGAGACGGGACCGGGAAGGATCGTCTTTTTTTGGGTTTGAGAATGACTGCTTTGAAATGGGTGTCAAGGACGCTGGCTAGATCACTTTAGTGGGAAAGTACAGATCATTGCAGCAGAATTTTAAGATCTGCATTTGGGATCAGTGATGTAGGCCCTACTTCCTGATTCTAGCACGTAGTCAGGCGGAGTTATACAATGTAGATTTTGGAGGAAGTGAATATGAATGCTGTAAGCAAGTGAAATCTAAAACAAGTGAGATGCATTCATTGAATTTGAAAGTTTGTCAGCAATGACGTGATGGTGTTTAGTGAAAGATAAGCAGTGGATGATGTAGAGGATAAACTGCCTTTACTCGGTCAGTCTTCTTGGATCAACACAGGAAAGACATGTTGTGCATTGATTTGGAAAATGTCTAGACCTCAGATTTTCATTGGTGCAGTTAGTGGATCTCGTCTCATATTGGTGGGCTGGTGGTAGGCCAGATTCCGTGTTTGTCTTGGGGGTTTGTTAATCTGAACGGTTCTTACTCTGCCATCTTTTGAGCACACCGGAAGTAAAGCTGGGATTTTAAAAAGCATGTGCACCACACATTTGACTCATGTTAGTTATTCACTACTATCCGAGGCCCGGTAAGTCAAAAAGTTTAAACATGTCGGTGGTTTGACTCTTTACCTTCTTTTAGCCCCCTATCGACTTGCACATCTCCGCATGTAATTTTGTTGTACTACTGTATGTATCAGTGATACTCCAAGTCTTAATGTGTACGTTTGGATGCTTGAGAATTGGAGCGGAGTGTTCAAACTAGACCTTGGTGATTAGGCAGTGTACTGCACTTTCTGCCTCACATGGGCTCGTTAGGCTGTTATAAAATACTTAATTCAGAAAGTTTTCTCCTTCCTCGCCAATTTGCAAAGCAGGAGCCCGGCCTTGGCTGCCAGCTGACTGGCGTTGGCAGATTTTTTTATTGGAAAAAAAGGTTTGTAAACCTTTTTTGCCAAAATATCAATAATGAATGCCCATATACACTTAGACTGCAGTCATTGATTTCGTAATGAAGGTGTGCAGAACATTACAAGCTTGCCATCTGAACATGCACCTGCATATTCGCCGACAGTCCTCTTTGAATGTTGCACTGCCCGCCATTTGGAATGGGTTTCATGCTCCTTCAGAAATGAATGGCACTTGCGGTGCACTGCAGTCTACGGTAGAGACCCGGAAAGCAGCCATGCATTGCTGAGGTGGGTGGAAGCAAAACGTGAATGACACTGCAGTAGACCAATGGGTGAAGATGGCTGTTTAAAAACAACTTTAAGTATATTGAATATATATGTTTTTATCAAACCATATTGGTTGGCTGGCTTTAAACCTAGAAACAGGTCGACAGCGATGCCTGTAGTATCAGCTGTCTTCCTTTGGCAGTGTGTGGCTACCAAAAGTACTGTCCCATCTTTCAGTAGTATTGAAGTATGTTCCTCCACTAGGCTTCACTTTTGCTTTTGTTAATTCTTTTCCAGTTATGCCTCTATCTTTTTGTACACTTTCCTGCTACCTTATTCTTCCTCTATTTCTCAGGATTGTGCTAGAATGTGCATAAAGTTGCAAATGCTAACACATGCACACATTTCTTCCCATTCAGCGCAAAACTTGTTTTAAATTGATCACGGCAGTTTCCTATTCTATTCCTGCCTTTCGGCAAATACAGATAAGATGAATTTTCATACATACAATGTAATTGAGCTAATACATAGCTTGCAGTTTATCCTGAAAACGTTACATAGACCTGCCCTACGTTGGACACCGCTATTGTGATTTTTTTAGGATGCTAGATTAAATTTGGCCGCTGACGCTTTTTAATTCACTAGCATCGTATGTATGTTACAGGCCTTATTTCTGTGTGTTTTGGGAATCGAATGGTGCAAGACTGTTTATTAGATGCAAGTGTCCCTTTGTTTTCATATCTGGGTATCTGAGATGTAGGCGTCTGACCTTCATACTACAAACCGTTTGTGGGCGTGATCGTGAAAGCATGAACTGGCTCTGCTGATGGAGCTCCCTCCTAAATATGAGTATCTAAGTAGATATTGGAGAATTTAAAATATCTCTGGCAGGATATTTTGCAGAGTTACCGCAGTGGGGTTGGTTGGGTGTAGTCCTCTTAGATGCGCCGTAATGGAAAACTAATTCATGTGCAGCCAGCGCATTTCAAGCGTAGACCATTGAAACATTGCCCCCTTTCAGCCACCGAAGAATCTGGAAAATGTCAGATTTTGGCACCTTCGGAGCGTCATTTGTTAAAGGACCGAGAAGGCTGCACTTGCGCAGTCTCCGGGAGGAGATTTAATGTCCTTTAGTACGATGTTTGACCTGCCTCTCTCCTCCGTCTCTGTTCTATTGGCTGGCTTCCTGAACGGAGGCCAGCCATTTAAGTAGAGGGGCATCACTCTAATAAAGCCCCGTCTCTTTCGGATTCGGGGGCGTAAGTTTTGCTGTTTTTTCGGCAGTGACGTCATCCGTCACTCAGAACGCCAAAACACGCCCCTGAATCTGAAAATTTTCGGAGTTGCGGACGCCGTTTTTTTTTTTTTTTTTTGCATCGTGGATCCTGCTGCCGCTCCAGAGTCTCTGCGTCTGTGCCGTTTTTCTTGACTCTGCCACCCTGTTTGTGCATCCAGATCTCTTGCCCCCCCTTCGGCCCGCAGCTCTCCTTCCTCCTGCTCTCGCCCCCCGCCCCCACCTCGAGGCTTAATGAGGAGGGCCTAGCCATATGGTCATTACATATATCTATCAGTGATGGCATTATGCCTTTAGTTATCAGAAGCTTGGATAATAAGTGGCTCTGTCTGTGTGTGGCTCTGTCTGTGTGTGGCTCTGTCTGTGTGTGGCTCTGTCTGTGTGTGGCTCTGTCTGTGTGGCTCTGTCTGTGTGGATCTGTCTGTGTGTGGCTCTGTCTGTGTGTGGCTGTGTCTGTGTGGCTCTGTCTGTGTGGCTCTGTCTGTGTGTGGCTCTGTGTGGATAGCTTTTTTGTAGGTGGCTCTATGTGTGGGTGGCTCTGTCTGTGTGAGGGTGGCTGTGTAGGTGGCTCTATGTGAATGACTGTGTGGGTGGCTCTTTATGTGTGTGTGGGTGGCTTTGTGCGTGTGGCTCTGTGTGGGTGTAAATGCAATAGGTCATGCATTTGCGAGCGATTAAGCTATTGGGATTGTAAATGACAATGCCATTTATTTAACGATTAAACTATTGGCATTGTAAATGACAATGCCATTTATTTATGATAAAAAAAAAATCGTGAGCAATGCCAATAGCTCTAGCTTTAATAATGCCGAGACCATTGCATTGTAAATGCTTGTTAGTGTTGTTGTGTGGAGTGTATTTATATTGTATTGAGTAGTGTAATTATGTGGCGTGTTATTATGTGACACTGATTGATATTGTGTGGTTTGTATATATGTTGTATTGAGTAGAGTGTAATTATGTGGCATGTAATTATGTGGTATTGAGTGGTATTATGTGGGGTGTATGTTGCATTTTGTGGAGTGTAATTATGTGGTGTAATTGTGTATTGTATTGTATTGTATTGTATTGTATTGTATTTTGGATTTATAGAGCGCCTTATCACCCAGGGGTCTCTAATTATGTGGTTTTGAGGGTTGTTTATTTATATTGTATTGAGTACAGTGTAATTATGTGGTGTGTTAATACGTGGCACTGAATGATATAATGAGGATTCTATTGATGCTGTATTGAGTAGAGTAGAGAATAATCACATAATTACACTATGGGGTGATTACTGAAGCGCCAATATGTTGGTCTGCTGAAATATGCAATGTAACATATATTGCGATACCGGATGTTATTTTTGTGTTTTTTTCTGGATGTATTTTAATGTTTATGACTCAGCTGGCTCTGACAATGTGATTATAGCCAATTGGCCTTCATATGTTGGGTTGTATCGATAGCCGTGGTCTCTGACGATACTGGCTGAAACCATACCAATGTTGTAGGATGTAACTGACTACATTTTTTGTTAATTCAAAAACTCAATAAAAAAATTAAAATAAAAAACATTGCCCCCGGGACCGGGCCCACCCGGGGGCTTACAGATAACGAAGCACTGGAGCACGCGCTTCGTTTTTTTTGTTTTTCATGGCCGGATTCACGCACCCGGCGTGAATTTGGGCCATTTAAAAAAAAAATATATTTTTTTTTGGGGCCCTGGGCGTCCCTGTGAGCAGGCTTAAGGGTCAGGGTGTTCCTACCCTGCCCTATTTTCTTGTTTTTTTATCCTTTTTTCCACTGTTTTCTTGTGACGCGTTTACTGAGTCACAAGATGGCTGCCAACACTTCCTGGTTTGGAGTGTTGGCAGTCAATGGGAGTGAAGCTCGTGCCCGGGAGGAGTCGCGTCTCCTCCTCGGTGCTCAGATAAATAAAAATAAAAAATTTGAATTTATCAGCAGCTACTGAATGGATGTACACCATTTAAAAAAAGAGTGCATTCTGAACCAAGACCTACCTTTTTACCAAATATTGTGTAATTCCATTCAGCAGTTCGGGCTGTAGCTGTGTCTAAAGTTCCTATGGAAATTAACATGGGGAAAACACGTTTTGGGACTCCCCTTTTTTCTCAGCCCTCGCTTCATGAATCACCCCCAAACTTTTTTTGTTTAAAATTTCTTTTAGTAATTTCAAAGTCAGAGGAAACAACAAATGAGCCAATTTGCTCTATGGTCATCGGGATGCAACCCAGTAAATGCAGTATCATGGTTGCCCAAATACAGAAAAAAAATAACACAGAAGAGAACACCCATCCCCCACCCACTCCACCCTCCTCCCTCCAGATGTAGGTTGCGTTTCCAGGAGAAGGTGACAATGAGGTCACACTAGGAAAGGCCCTTAGAAAGTAGCACACTAGGTTGCAGACGTGTTTAAGGCTGACAATCTGGGGGATTCCGCGAGTCTAAGGAGTCGCAAATATTTGGGATAAGTAAGCTCTGTGAAGTCAAACGTTAGTAGCGTGAGAAAAGGTTCCCAGAAGTCATGAAAGGAGGCCTCAGGGTGAGTTAGAGAAAGTGAAATCTTTTCCATTCCCAAGATGCCCCACAGCCTATGAATCCATCCCAGCCGGGTTGGAACTGTTTTAGTGCCCCAGTGAGCGAGGATATTCTGGAACTCTGCCCCCAGTGCAAGTGCCTTCTGTTTACCCCTTCGGAATTTGAGGGAAAAGGTAATAGCATTAGGAAGGCCCAGAAGGACATACACTGGGAATCAAGGGATCTGTGGGTCGAAATGTGAGTCCACTTCTTCAAGGATCTGCTGCCAATACGTCCCCAGGGAAGGGCAATCCCACAGCAAGTGAGTTGGGTACCTAATTGGCCACAGGCTCGCCAACATTGTGGGCTATGTGAGGGATTACCTCTATGAAGTTGTGTGGGCGTAAGGTACCAATAGGTGGCTACTTTATTAGCTGTGTCGACGGAGGACATATGACGTGCAGTGCGGCGAGCCCTAAAATAGATGTCATTCCACTATTTCTGCATCAGGGCTCTGCCTAGTTCAACCTCCCAACGCAACTGGCCAGGAGTCTTCACGGAGTCTGAGGTGCCCCTAGTGAATCTGTATAAGTCTGAGGTCAGTTGTGTATCAGTTTGGAGTGTAAGCATTCAATTCTCGAACTAAGTGAGGTGTCTCTCCGCATCCTCCCTTGTATCCCCATGTAACACCCAATGGCGTACCTGCAAGTAGTGGTAATGCTCCGTTTTCGGCATAGCCTGTGCCTTGCGGAGATCTGTAAAAGAGCGGGGACCGGAGAGATCGAAAAGGTGCCCTATGGAGCGACATGTTTCTTTGGTCCAGTGCCGGAAATTCTCAGAGTTAAGGCCCAGTGTAAAATCGGGGTTATGGACAATAGGCGTGGTCGGAGAGGGGTAGATCGTAAGCCCTCGAAGGGCAGCGACCTTATCCCATGCCTACAAGGTAGGTCTAGTCACCTCAGAGAGGTATAGGTTTCGAGGCCAGCCCGCAAGCGCGAGGAAGGGAACACCCCACAGGGGCTCACCAGCAAGTGACTGATCCATAAATAACCAATGTTTCTCGGACTCCAGAGACCACTCCACCAGAGCTCTCATCTGGGCCGCCCGTCAGTAAGCAAGGAGATCAGGGATCCCGAGGCCTCCCTTAACAGGGACTCTGTAAGTAAGCTCCCGGCGTAACCGAGCCCTTTGGTCACGCCAGGCAAAATGTTCTATGTCTTGTTGCAATGAGCGTATGACCCCAGGAGGGGGGACAAGTGCCAATGTCTGGAATAAATAAAGAAACTGGGGTAAAATCACGGCAGCTGTACAGCCCAGCCAAGAGAGAGAGTGCGGTCTCCACTTGTAGAGGGAGGTTAGGACATGTTGAGAGATTGCGGCATAATTTGTCACTCTGGTGGCTTGTATAATGGCGCAGACGTGCAATCCCAGGTAGGGAATGGAGTTGCGGGCCTATTGGACCGGATACGAACACTGTAGGAGCCCCAGTGTCTTGGGCTGCAAGGAGAGATCTAAGGCCTGAGATTTATGGACATTGATTTTGAACCCCGAGGCTAAGGCAAACCGGTCAAGCTCAGCCAAAACTGCGGGTAGAGATTCCCGGGGATGTTCCAGCGTAGCTACTACATCATCCACTTATAGGCAGAGTTTGTGTTCCCCTCTAAAACGTGCCCCCGATAACTGGATAATCTCGAACCCTTTGGGCCATAGGTTCCATATACAGGGCGAATAGAAGCGGCGAAAAGGGACAGCCCTGTCTCATCCCTCTGCATTTGGAAAAAGCAGATGAAGCAATCCTGTTCACCCGTACAGTGGCCGTAGGTCTAGCGTAGCTACTAAATACTCAGTCGATGAAGACGCATGGGAGGCCGAAATAGGTCAGAGTTGCCTTAAGATACGGCCAATGAACCCTGTTGAACGCCTTCTCAGCGTCGACAGAGAAAATCATGTGTTCTGCCGGAAAGGGCTCAGATCTGTCCACCAAATGTAGGAGCCGCTTGGTGTTGTCTAAGCACTGACGTACGGGTACAAACCCGGATTGGTCCGGATCTATAAACCCGGGTAGATGACGAGAAAGCCTACACCCCAGGATCCCAGTGAAAATCTTTAGGTCCACATTCAGAAGGGATATGGGCGATAGGAACTACTCAAGTGTTTATCTTTGCCCGGCTTGGGTATTACCGAGATCAATGCCTCTAGCATGGTGGAAGGCGGGAGAGGGGTGGCCTGGTCTGCTCCGATCGAGTTGTAGACCCGCACCAACAGTGGAGCCAGCAACACGCAGAACTTTTTATTGAAAACAAAGGAGAAGCCGTCCGGGCCCGTTGACTTGTGAAGTTTCAAGCATGAGATGGAAGAAATTCTAAGTGGATAGGGGCTGCGAGTTCCTCCGCCTGACTAGCCAGAAGTTTGCATGTGGCAATCCCTTGCAGATAGTGGATCGGCTCCCCCTCAGGCAGTGTCTGGGATGTATATAGGGTCTCATAAAAGTGTCTGAACTCATTCACAATATTCTGATCGGTAGTGCACTCCCTCCCCTGTTGGTCCCGAATCAGTGTGATGCGGGACGCCTGTAGCTGCGCACGCAACCGGGGGCAAAAGCCGCCCACACCTATCTCCCCCCACATAGAAGGCATGTTTCAGGCAGAGGGCTGAGTATTCAGCCCGGTCAACATCCAGCTCCACTAGCTGCGCTCAAGCTGCTTTAAGCTGTTTCCAAACTCTAGGCGCCCCTGTCTGCTGGTGGATGCGTTCTAGTTCAGTTACTTCCCTGGACAGGCGCTCCCTTTTCTCTCTCTTGTGCTTATTGTCTGCTGCCGCTGTGCCCAGGAATGTCTCTCTAACCACGGCTTTAAATGCCTCCCAAAGGGTCATTGTTGAAATGGAGGGGGATTTATTGATGTCTAGATAGCTATGCATTGTTGGATTTGCTGTGCCACTGAGGGGCGTTGCAACATGGGCTTGCACAGGCACCAGAACCGCCGGGAGGGCCGGCTCTGATGCAAGGATAGAAAAATCTGCACCACTGGATGATCTGATAGGGGGCAGGGAAGGATTTCAACATCTTGTGTCTGTTGGGTTAAGGTATTAGAAGTGAGCATGTAATCATTTCTGGTGTATGTCTTGTGGCGGTGGGAGTTGAGGGTGTATTCCCTGGACCCTGGGTGTCGAAGCCGCCAAATGTCTGTGAGCTCAGCCTCTGCCAATAGTTGTTTCCCATCCCCAGAAAGAGCACCGGTCTGCCCCAACCGCTGTCCCAACCGGTCGATCAAGCCATCAAAAGCCAGGTTGAAATCCCCCCCTTCTCACAGGGAGGCCTGTCCCACGTCTCCGGGTATCTCTCTTGGCTACTATTGGGAAGATATACAGTCTCTACGGTGAGAGTGCGTGTCCCCAGGGTGAAGGTATGTGCCAGAAACCTGCCTCTAATCTCGGCTTGTTTGCAACCAATCAGACCCAGGAACCAAGATGAGACCAGGATCGCCACTCCGCTGTTTTAGAGGAATGAGAAGGGAGCAATTGAAAGGGAAAGGCCCTAGATCTGAGCCTATGCGTATCGGTCGAGGGAAGGTGTGTTTCTTGGAGCATGCAGATGTGGGCTTCTGAGTTTTCGAGGAAGGACAAGACTGCTCGCCATTTGGTAAGGTGGTTGAGACCCTTAACATTAAGGGACAGGATCTTAATATCAGTAGCCATAAGAGGAAACCCTGGAGTAAGCTACTAACAGTTGCCCCTGGGCCTGTTGAGGCAGGCATGAGGGACCAAGCGCAGAGACCATCAACCCATCTTGGCTAGGAGGAGAAGGAATGTACCCCGAAACCCATAACAAAGGACTCACAACTGAAAACATGGTTCGTGAAGTCCACAAATGACCCGAGTGAGTAGCCCTGTGGAGAGATGTGAGATGAGAGCAGGAGCTCCCCGCCGCCCAATTCCGCACAGTGCCCATCCAGCCATATCAAGATGGATCCCAGGGTATTAGAACAAGCGTTACCCAGGTCAGTGCAGTTCAATATGCAGCGTTCAAGTCATCTGACAAAGACTGCACAGCTGTGCTTTCCATGGCGATAATCCTCGGGCCGGACAGCTATGAGAGCAGGATGAACTTCAGTTAGGTGATGAAGGACAGCCCCACTACCAATATGTTTCAGTCTGCGGCGTTCAAATCTTCTGACAAGGATTGTAAGACGGCCGAGCGTTCGTTAGCCATGGTCTCTGAGTCCGGGCGCAACCCCCGAGGGGAGTTCCCAACCATAAGCCACCACTTGGGAGCAGCTCTGTGCTCCATGGGGGAAGTGCACTCTGGGGCAGCGCGGTTGTCTTCCGTAAGATGTAGGAGCGATGAGGCTTCCCTGAAAGTGCGAACCTGTGGGAGCCTGCCCTCCCATTTAAAAATAAGTCTAAACGGGTGCCCCAAGGAGTAAGAAATGTCCTTTGAATGTAAAAATGCTGTGACAGGGCGTAACTCCCGCCGTTTCTGCTAAGTGGATGAGGCTAGATCCTGAAAGAGAAGGGGTCTGCAAGAGCGAAATTCAATAGGGTGTTTGGCCCCTGCCTCTCGCAGGATGCGCACTTTAAGCTTAAAGTCGTGGACACATGTTAGGATATCAGGAGGCGGGGGGCGGTTGCTGGTCTTCTGAGCCCCACGCAGTGTCTCCGATCAAGTTGGATCTCTTGATCTGGAGGGCCTCCCAGAATATGTTGAAACAAGTACATGACGAAGGTCTCAATGTGTTGACCTTACGTCACCTGAGGCACCGCCCGGATCCTGATATTGTTGCAGTGGGAGCGGTTCTCCAGATTCTTTGCGTGAACTTGGAGATCCAGTTGCTGGTCCCAGTGTCTCAGGACCTCCTGTTGAAGCTGGAATACTTCTTAATCTCAGGCGTTCGTTTAGTTCTCCAACTCATCAACCCTCTCCCCCACCGAGTCAAGGGAAATGTGAGTCTCATGCACTTAGGAAGAGGGACTGAATGCTAAAAAAGAGAGTACCTGTGGGAACAGAGTGCTGTGTGAGACTCAGGACAGGGGCAGTTGTTCAGGAAAAGAATACTAAGTGGATGCCTAGGTTGCTACAAGCAGGAGATTTATATTTCCAGCACAAGCAGAAAGTGTGGTACCATTGCTAGAGTGGGTGGAACAGAAAAATGTACCTTGAGCAACCGAGGGCAACAATCTTTTTGATGTCCATGGGTGGTAAAGGTAGAGATCGCAGTAGAAGAGATACGTAAGAAAGAGAAGTATTATATGAGAGAGGGAAAGAGAGACCAATTCTGCTATCCTGAACGCCTGAGTACGCGGGTGGGATCTGGCAGATGTTTGGAGACATCCGAATCCTTCAGCAAAGATATACTCCTTCCACTCCATACCATATGATTTGCATGTTCAGCTAGACAGGTTTCTCATCTCCCCCTCTTTACTCCCTTATGTAGTGGATTTGGATTACCGGGGTGGCACACACTCCGACCATAACCCCCATTATGTTACACTGTGTTGGGAAAATGGCCCTTCTAGTGTTCCTACGTGCCGGCTTCAACTGTCTGCAATAGAAGACCCGTTGTTTACAGACAAGTTGTGGGAGGCCCTCAATGAATATTTTACAAACAATGCAGGGACGGCCTTCGTCCACCATGGTGGAATGGGAGGTTATGAAAGTCACGATACAAGGGAGATGCCTAGGGATGGGCAGTGGAATGAGGAGGAAGGTAGAATCTGAGTTGTTTGCAGTGGAAAAAGATCTGCTGAGTTTAGAAACTCGAACGTTTGAGGCTCCCTTGGACCCAGTGGGACTGTTGGAGGCACATAAAAGACACACTGAACTCTTGAAGCGACAGAGATGTTTGAATCAGTCAGCACACTCAGCGTCGGCACATGCAAAGGCTGATCGTTCTGGGGCTTTGTTGGCCTGGTCAATCAAAAGAGATCAGTCCACGGGCCTCATCACTACACTTCAGTCACTAGATGGTGGCCTTAAGTACACACAGCACAAAATTCTTAGTGAACTGACCACGCACTACACTCGGCTATAAACCTCCGCCCTGTGAGCAACTGACATGGATATACAGTCCTTCCTGGATGGTCTTCCTTTTCCCACACTAACGCCAGAGCAGCGCCGAGATTTAGATACACATATTACACAGGAGGAAGTGAAGGGTACAATGCAGGCACTACCCACTGGTAAGGTACTGGGGCAACGTGGTTTTCCGCACGAGTTTTATAAGACTTACTCAGACATTTTAGATCAATAGTTCTTAAAGGTTTATGAAGAGGCAATGCAGAGCGCTGCCCTTCCAGCTGTGATTACTGAGGCCACTCTGATTTCCCTCACGAAACCGGGCAGAGATCCCACCCACACAGGTGCCTATCGCCTTCTGGCACTATTGAATGGGGATTATAAAATACTAGCGGGAGTCCTGGTGGTTAGATTGGCCCGGATAACTGCAACTGGTCCACCACAACCAGAATGGATTTGTTCCAGAGTGCAAAACATCCCTCAATATCCATAGGCTTTTTCGGGTGATGAGGGGCACCAGAGGCCTGGCCAACATCGGGATGTCTGGTGCTGGATTTAGAGAAGGCCTATGACACAGTGGAATGGCCGTTTATGTTTCTGTTGCTATCCAGTTATGTGTTTGGACGGTATTTTCTTAATTTAGTTCAATTGCTATATGACGCGCCTACTGTGTGAGTCCGATTGGAAACCCTCTTCTCGAAGTCCATTCTGATTGGAAGAAGAACTCGGCAGTGGTGTCCTCTTTCCCCACTAATATTCTTTCTAGCCATAGAACCGCTGCTGCTGACCTTGCGCCATTCTGCGGCTCAATGGGGCATACAACTGGGGATGGAAATCTATGCCGTATCGTTATATGCGGATGCTATACTATTCCCCTTCACTCCTGATGCACATGCATCCCAATTAATGGTGGATGGCACTTTGGTGACTTGGCAACCAGACGTGTTTAGATATCTAGGGGTTCATATATATCACACGGATAGAGACCTACTGGATGGTAATCTGACCAGAGCCATCGCAGCATTAAGGCCCCAAATTGAATTCTAGAAGACAATCCACCTTTCTTTTGCTGGCAGAGTGGCGATTATTAAAATGGTGATGCCGCCTCGCCTGCTATATTATTTAGCAAACCTCCCACTGTATTTGTCAGGGTTATTCTTTAGGCCATTGGAAAGAATGATGAGGGATCTTATATGGAAGCATGCAGGGTGGCGCTCGCCAAATTGTATTTATCCCAGGCGCAGGGTGGTTTACCCTTTCCCAAAATGGGAGCATTATTATCTGGGATCCAAATACAATGGATTGCAAAATGGATGGAGGAACTCCACCTTGATGACACAGTAGAAGGAGGGGCCCGTACACATTGGACAAGCTCCTTTTTCTCTTTCACCCGTGTACCAGGCCAAGTGCGCCCCTTCCACTTTTGGTACAGGGAGCTCATAAATGTTTTCGCAGGGCCATATACCTTACAAGACATGTCACACCTTATGCACCCGCGATACCGATTTTAGAAATGCCAAGAGGGGGGGGGGGCAGATTTACGGTGACGTCGCTTACAGCTTGGCGAGATGCTGATAAACATACTCTAGGAGACTTATTTGTAGGGGGTGAGCTGAGGACATTCCTCTCTTTTACTGAGGAGGAAGGTGTCCCCCGGGGCAATTTCTCAATCATGCCTCCTGGATAACTACCTTGGAACGTCAATGGGGTGACATTGCACAGGAGCCCCAACACATGTTTTACTGCAATATATTCATGTTTTGGGTACAGGACGTCATCTAATAAAATGTTTCACTGACTCCATCCGCTCACATACTGGTATTGATTTAACGCCCTACGAAACAAATGGAAGCTAGACCTGACTAGATGCTACACGCTTAAAGAATGGGGAAAGTTGCTGGACAGTCCTGGCCAGATCGCCAGAAATGCTAAGTTTAGACTTATTCAATTTTATATAATTCCTAGAGCTTACTTGACTCCAGATAAAATTAATAGGTATTTCAAAAGAACAGATGCATGATGTGCGCGCTGTGGCTTGGTGGATGCTGATCTACTGCATATAGAAGAAGCCTCACGACAATGTCGGAAGGATGCATTTGAACAATGCTTTGGAGGATCATTTGTTGTTTCGTAACGTGCAGACATACTCGGCAAATGTAGCGATCCAGTGAATAGTTCTAAATGCGGATGTATAATGGTTGTAGTAATTGTACACTAACCTGCTATATGATTACAGCTGACATAGACAATGTTAGCATACCCACTGATTTCGTACAATATATAATCTATGATTTGACTCCAACTGATTCTACTGTTAACAGTATATATTTGTATTATAACATGTATAATTGAAGAATGAGCATAATAATAAAAAAAATGAGAGCGGGAAAAAGAGTGGGACAGAGATATGTATTATATGTCAAAGTGGGATAGAAGAACAGGGAGGGGCAGATGTGAAGAAAAAGAGTGCGGGTAAGGGAGAAGGATAAAAAGATAAATAAAGGTAAAATAAGAGAAAATGAGAAGAGCTAGAAATTTAATCTAAAATGGTATACATGAGAAAGAGAGGAAGGGAACGAGAATGAGAAATAGGGAAAGGTTGGAAAGGAGATAATGGATAGAGGTTTGATAGAGAGTGAGACTGGGAAAGTGTGGGCGTGGGAGTAGGGACGACCGTGACACCAAGTACTGGGGTTAAAGACGGTTTTATTTTTATGGCTCTAGCAGGTTTAGACATCAACGTCTTTCTGTTTCTAAGTGTCAGTCTCTCTCGGGCGAACACGCTGGGGTCCGTGGGGATGGTTTTCTCTTTCCTTTAAACGGGTGTTGAACGCTTGTTCTCCCAGGTGTCTCCTGTAAGGGGTGTTCTCTCCGCTGCCTCAGGCTCGGGTGCATGTAAGAAACCAACAGAAAGGGAGCCGTTAGTGTCCAGTCCTCAATGGGGTTGCACCAGGGGGTCCGGGGTAAGTGAGGGAAGCCCAGTGTATCGTGCCTCCAAATATTTACAGTGCTTGGGGTGCAAGTGAGGTGGGGATGAAAGGGTAGGAACAGGGAAGGGAAGGGGAGAGTGGATGGGAGAGGAGAACAACACAGGGTAGGAACGAACAAGGTCTATTTGCACTATTCACACGCTTTCGCCTCGCCTCCCCAACCAAGCTGCCCAACGCCGCCGTACCTGTGACAGCCACACTCCTCCCTCGGGAGCGTGGCACGGCGGTCCGCAGGGTCGTTGGCCTCCTGGCTTCCCTCCAACTTCCGTCTCTCCGTCTCCTCGGTGATGTTCCTCCGGGTTGGCTTTCTCCACGCTCGCTTCCGTTTCGCTTCCGTCCTCCGTTCCTCTTGCTTCCGCCTCTCTCTCTTCCTCCGGGGTGCTTGCACACCCAACAAACATCACTTCCCGGCTTTTCACCAATCCAGTCGCTCTGACGTCCTTCGGGGGAGTGTCCTCCTCCTCCTCGGAGAACGCCCAGTTAAAGGAGCCGCTGTTGTTGTCGTCTTCCGGATCGCGTCGTCCTTCGTCCCATCGTCCTGACTGAAAAGAAGGAGTCGGTGGATGATCAGCAGGGTGAGGGTTCCACCAGTCATGCGAGGTAGGCGCCACCACCTCGTTACAGAAAGGAATATCTGTTACGTTATGTTATGTTATACGGATATTCTAAAGCGCACGTACACCATCAGGTCTCTTGGCGCTGAAGTCACCATTTGTAGAAAGAAGTCTGTGTCTAACTATATGCTTGGGTAAAAAGCCATGTTTTCAGCTTTTTTCTAAAGCACATGCAGTCTGTTTCTAGTCTTGTAGTGATGGGCAGAGTTCCAAAATTGCGGTCCTTGTATTGAGAAACGTCTCCCTTCTGTCCCTCTACATCTAAATCTGGGGACCACCAATAGAGTCATATATGTAGATCTAAGAGTGTGCTTTTGGGAATATCTGTGAATCTGAGGATATATACTTGGGCCCTACGCTGTGAATAGCTTTGAATAGGATACAGCCAGTCTTAAATATAGATCGATGCTCCACTGGGCAGCGCCTGGGTTGTAGGTAGATAATTCTGGCAGCTTGGTTTTGTGTCAGCTGTAGACAATAGTTTTGATTGAATGGAAGGCCTAGATAGATTGCATTATTATACTAACTTTTTGACAGGATCAGGGCGATAATAATTTGAATACTGGCCTCTCTGCTAAAGAATCTTTTAAATTTCCTGAATTCCCTCTTTAGTGTACTTGCTACCTGTATTGTGCCTCTTCTGTTTTTGTGAGAGAACAGTATGATGTCACTCCTGCTTTTGCATCCTGTCTTTCACTTATTCTGTGTATTAGGAAATATTGAAATGCTGCTGCATACGTTGTACCTTTGTTGTGATGTGAAGCTCAGTAATACACTTTGCACCAAACAAAAAACAAAACAATTTGCATTTCCAATTCATGATTTAATGCATGACATGATTGAAAGAGTGAACCATCACAAAATATGTGAGCAGAATTCACTTTTGGTTTTGTGTGTGAAACAAGCAGTTTTTAGGTCTTGTCTTTACAACGCATGTGGTGTGTGTCTTCGAGGCCTTTTTTTAGGTCGAGCAGACCTAACCCTCAATGCGTGAGCATTGAGGTGTCTGCTTCAGACCTATTGTGGCCCGTTTTTAGGAATGTGGACAGCTACCAGACGCCCGCTTTGACGAGGTCAGATTTCACCTCGGGAGCGAGCGTCTGGTAGCTGCGCATGCGCGAAGCAAATCCCTTGCTCTCACACACACAGGCAGCCCCCACCCCTCTGCATGCACGCACACACACACACAGAGGCGCGCGCATGCACACGCAGGCATACGACACACATACAGGCACACTATCCCCTACCTCGCATTCTCTCTCAATCACACACAGTCACGCATGCGCACACACATTCCATCGCGCACACACGCGCGCACACACTCCCCCACCCCTCCCAGGCATACACACAGGCACGCACGCACTTCACTTCAGCCCCGGGCCCCACTCACCGATTGCGCTCTTCCGGCGGGCTCCTCACGGCGTGGCGCGTCTCGTCTCCTCTTCTCAATCGGGCTCGCGGACCTCAGGAGGCGGGACTTCCGGTCGGGCGCGACCGGATTCGCCGGCCGGCCAAGAGCTTCCGGGTCGCCGCAGCCAGCGCGGCGGCACTCCTTAATGTGAACTTGTTGATTTAGTGGACCGCATTGGTGGGCAAGAGGACAGCTCTGGGCGCAATGTGAGGCGTCCTTTAGTGACATCTAAGGAGTATTTTAAAGGGCTAAATGCAATTGAAGTGTGGAAATCGTGTGAAGAAAGCAGGAGTCTAGTTAAGTGCACAATTTCCGCCGCTTTGCAAATTCTCTGCTTAGCAGCCTGATACTTAAACGACAAGATTTCGTGTCTTCGGGGATGAACTTACAGTTGTCTTTGTGGGATATGCTAATTTTCCTCATTGCTTGACATCATGGAAAGTGCCTCAAGCTATTTTATTGTAGGTGTGAGATTTGTTTTTCATGCCAGTACTCTGAGCATGCTGTATGTTTATTTCAAGTAAAGGCACGTTCTGCTCCCTTGGGTGTTACCAACTTATATTTGGATTCCTTTTGCAATTGAAAGGTTGGTGCTGCTATCTGCATCACTTGGCAGGGCTTTCCATAAAAAACATCCTTATTCTGGGGGTCGTTCTTTTTGACATTATCGCACTGATTGTTTATGCCTTTCTGTGTAGATATCAAAGAGCAAACGATATGTGCACAGGCCTCGAAGGCCTATATCTTCGAAATCCCCAATTTTCTTTTTTACTACAGAAATATAAATTTTATTGTCGTGGTAAAATGATTTGGGAAATGAGGATCAAAATGACCTATCAAGACCAAAATCATCGGACTTTTGTTAAAATATTTTGCCCAGAGACGGTACCCTAGGGCTCTTGGAAGCTCCTTTCCCATGTTGTCTGCCCTTAAGTTAGCACTACCCACACCATATATTTTTTCTGATACTGAAGCACTTAACATTTCTGTCTATGATACATCTCAACAATAGATTGTTGAATGGTTCCTTAATTGTCATGTTATTTTAGTTTTTTTGTTTTATATGTATTCTCTAATGCTAAAATTTGAGGAATATAATTTTTTTTCTAAACTTATTTTAGTGGGTGCTCCTTTGCAATTGGTCCTCTAGTGTTTTGGCATTGGAATAGGACAAAAACATAACTAATTTATTTACACCATGTTTCCTTTCTGCATTCATGTGCCTACTTAAGCAGTGCCCTGCTGTTTTAAGAGAATTAATCTTCGCTGCTGTCCAGTGTCTGCTTAACAACAAGTCATTGGTCTCAGTTGGAGGCTTTCCCACTTTGTAGTATTAGAACCCATTTTATTTTTTTGTTGATATTCCGTTTGTTTCCCTGCCATCAATGGGTACCGTGGCACAGGTAAATGGTGAAAATCTGTTTTTTTGTTGGACATCCTTGATCTCATGTCCAGCCTGTGTTTTTCTCTTATGATATTTGAATACAGTTGGCATTGTTGGGTGTACTGCCGAACTCGATATTGAAGGAATGAGGAAGCCTTGAGGGGTAAAAGGCAGGGGGGTGATGACAAATACCTGGATAGTTGAATTTGGTGAGTTGGATTATCTGAGGCTTTAACAACTATACCAAAGGTATACAGTATTTTGCTATGTTATGAGGCAAGAGGTGTACCTGACCTTCGTGCAGGGCATTCATCTGTTGAGTATAAAATCTTTGATTCTTTGGGAAATTGATTCAGGGGCCACCTGTTTGACTCTTGGTAAAAGGTATTCTAAGAGGGGTTGGCAAATTGATTTGTGGGTGGCGTGTCATCTGGTGAGGAAGTGTTGATTAGAGATTTTGAGGGGAGGTTTGTACTGGTGTCTACGGCACTGGATTGACAAAACTGGTCTTGCTGAACCTGTATGCTCTGAATGTTGTGGATATTTTCCGTTTTCCAAAGCTGAGGGAGGTTGTTTTCATGTGTGTCAACTCTAGTGATATGGTATTCATTTTCTTTACTGTATGATGTTGTAGATATTGGACCCCACCCCTCCAGGCATGGTACCCAATATTGACGTATGAAGAAGTAGTAGGAGGTGGCAGCACATCTGCATATGATTCCTGTTTGGCAAACTCACCAACACTGGGATTCAGTCTTCTCATTCTTCTCTCTGCCATGTAGAACATGCAGCAGAATTGAGTGTCTTAATTAGTCAGGCCATTAGTGATGGATGTTCTGACATATATTTGAGGAGACCCCTGTGAGATCATTTACCGCTCCAACTCCTCTCACCTTAGATGGAGACCATGTCTGGAAATCAGTTGAAGGCCCGCCTGATCTAGAGAAGTCAAGTAAGATGCCCTGAAGGTGGTGACGAGGAACGCCTGTTTAAGCAAAGTATATGGGGTTTGAAAGCAATTGGATTGTGACATCTCTTGGACTGAGAGGGAGATAGGTTGGAGAAGTAGGTGGTAGTGAGTGCGAATGAGGTGCTAATATTCCAACACAAACAGAAGTTTGGGACTTCTATGGCTCACTTTACAGGTATTCGTAGACATTGACTGACAAACTCCATAAGAAAGAGTATAAATCTTAAAGGATGTTAGCTCTGTTCTTACAGAGGGAGAAATCAGGTGATATTAGCGTGTGGCTCACTGATGAACAAGGTGGGCTGGTGTGCACTCAGGAAGCAATCCATGGGGTTTTCCAGTGTAATTTAGAATCCTTTCATACACATCTGCATACCAAGTTTCTGGATTTGATGTAAGACGATTTATATAGGGCCTCTTTACTGCAACTCCAGTTGATGTTTACAGTTGTATTGAAAACACTAGTGAGCACCGCTCCAGCTTGCTGAGAGCGGGGAAAGGCTCCAGGTACTTATGTTCTTCTGATGGAGTTAGATTTATGTGCCTCAGATATATATTTAAAAAAACAGTTTTGTCTGTGAATTCTCGTGACGTGGCATTGATACTGGGTTTCTCCAGAGAAGCGCTGATTGTAATTGCTCTGAACCCCAAAGTTGAACCAGCAGTTTTTAATTCTTACTGACCATTATCTGTGATCAACTTGTTTGGCAAGACACTTGCCAATAAAGGATTGGCCAGGAGAGTGCTGCAGATATTGCTGTTATCCCCATCTGAGTTTGTTGCACATAGATAGAATTGGCCAATATGTGTAGATCTGGGGATGAATACGTAGCCTGCCTAGATATTGACAAGGATTTCTATACAGTTGGAGTTTCCTTTTGTAAGTTCTGTAAAGATCTAACTTTGGACCTTATTTTATAGAGTGAGTAAAACTGATTTACGTAAGTCCATAGATGAGTGAGGACAGGTTCATTTCTGAGGGTTGGATCCTAGGAAGAGGGACAAGGTTGGTGTGCCCTTGATGCCATTGCAGTCCGACCTGGTAATAGAACCAATTGCTAATACAGGTTGGGCAGATGTCAAATTGGTGTATTAGTGTAGGTGCTGCAACACATGATGTTCCTTTATTCCAAAAACAAGTTCGTTTATTTGAAAATCCCCTAGAGTTCTCTGTCTCATTGGTTGTAATGCTAAAAAGAGTTTGAAGACCTATCCGGGCTGTACCCAAACCGGAATTATGTACAAATCGGAATAAATGCCACCTCTTCTATGTGGATGTGAATGACTCCTATTTCTTAGGATTATGTAGACCTAAAATTGGTTGAGTTTTGCACCTGACCAGCACCTCTTTTCAGGGTCTGATTGGGATCATAGTTCGGCCTGGGCACGACCAAAAAAGTGGCCCACATTCCCGGATCACACACGTTTATGAAACAGCATTTGACTACACACACACACACAACACCTCCACACACACACACACACAACCCCTCCACACACACACACAACCCCTCCACACACACACACAACCCCCTCCACACACACAACCCCCTCCACACACACAACCCCTCCAAACACACAACCCCTCCACACACACAACCCCTCCACACACACAACTCCCCCCCACACACACACAACTCCCCCCACACACACACACACAACTCCCCCCCCACACACACACAACTCCCCCACACACAACCCCTCCACAAACACAACCCCCGCCCACACAACCCCCCCACACACACCCCCCCACAAACACACCCCCCCACACACACACCCCCCACACACACACAACCCCCACACACACACAACCCCCACACACACACACAACCCCCACACACACACAACCCCCCCACACACACAACCCCCCCCACACACACAACCCCCCTCCACACACACAACCCCCCCCACACACACAACCCCCTCCCCACACACACAACCCCCTCCCCACACACACAACCCCCCCACACACAGAACCTCCCCACACACACATCCCCCCACACACACAACCCCCCACACACACAACCCCTCCACACACACTATGCGCTACCACAGCATCAGTGAACTCCACAGCATCACTCGTCGCCACCACAACATCACTCAGCGCCACCACAACATCACTCAGCGCCACCACAGCATCAATCTGCGCAACCATTCAACAACTGGTTCAAATATATTCTCTTAATGTTTCAAGCTTTATTACAAATGTCACAAAAAATGTTAATATTTAACTTCTGTTCTTGGATTTTCGTCACAATAAAATACACTGAACATAATCTTTACAAAAGTTTAAGCTATTGCCATTATAAATTACAATTACTTTTATTTAAGTATCAATTATTAAAAAATAAAAGGCGTTGTTATCTGTAATATCAATACATCTAAGTCACGTAAATACAACACATATTGCATTACAAATGCTATAGGTGTCACATTTGCTAAAGTTATAACTATTGGCATTGTAAATGACAAAGCTATTAATTTCGCTATTTTCAAAACCAACACATAAATAAAAAATGTGTCATTTACAATACCAATAGCTCAAACTTTCCTAATGCGAGACCTATTGCATTGCAAATGCTTGTTCTATGAGTGGGCTTGGAAACCTCACATTGCTTACCAGAGGTTGGCTTCATTGTCTTTCTCATTTGCTTGCTGGTTTTTATTTAACTGGCAGAGGCTTCCTTCCTCTTGGTGTTTGTGTCCTTTGCCTGGAACATGAATGTGTTACTCATGTCCTTTTTACTGCTCATTTTTTTTGGACCCTGCTTTTATCTTTGGATTTGAGCACACTACCAAATGGCATCTTTTTCAGTTAGCTCCTTAATGTACTTTTTGCCCCTTCATATTCATTCCCTGCCCATCTGCTTGCCCCCTCCCGCCTTCTGTTCTTTGATTGACTGTGTTGGCTTACCCCTGCCCTCTCTTCCTCTGTTTGTTGTCAGTGTTGGCTTTCCCATACCCTCCCGCCATCCATTCATTGTCCATGTTGACTTGCCAGTGCCCTCTTTCCCTTGTTTATGTTGGCTTGCCCCACCCTCCTTCCATCCTTTTGTTGTCCGTGTGGCTTGCCCCGCTTGCCTTCTCTCCTTTCATTGTCTGCGTTGCCCTAACCCCTTCCATCATTGTTCTTGTTGACCCACCACAACAAAACTCTAGCATTTGCAATGCAATAGGTCTCGCATTGACGTAAGTTTGAGCTATTGGCATTGTAAATGACAATCCCTTTTATTTATGTTTTGGGTTTTAAAACATAAATAAAAGGCTTTGTCATTTATAATACTAATAGCTTAAACTCCTGCAAATGCAAGACCTATTGCATTACAATAAATGGCCTTCTCGACCGCTTTTTAGATGGTAAATATCCGAGGAAGAGACCGGCCTGTGATGTCTTCAAAGTAGTGATAAATAGTGCAGGCAAGAAGATGTGTAAGTGTTGTAAATTACAAGTGACAGTTGCATATGACCCGAGTTATAAACACTAACAAAGCGCTCCAACAACTTTCGTTCCGTGATTACACTATTTCCTGCCCTCCATGATTTGAGTGTATAGTGTGGCATTGCGTAATGTCATTGCTACCTTTAGCCTAATAAAAAACACTCCAACTGTAGTAGGACACTGGCTTCACCTCCTGGTGCATGGCAGGCTGAGATTTATGGCAGGCATGGAGGAAGGGAGGGATGGTCTCGACGGCAGCTGTGGCCTCGTACAGTGCCCCTGCTATTACAAGTGAGCGAGAGGCGCTGAGGTGGTGGTATTGGTGGTGGTGGTGGTAGCGGTATTGGTGGTGGTTTATTGGTATTGGTGGTGGTAGTGGTATTGGTGGTGGCGGTATTGGTGGTGTTGGTATTGGCAGTGGTGGTATTGGTGGTGGTACTGGTATTTGTAGTGGTATTGGTGGTGGTGGTGGTACTGGTATTTGTGGTTGTATTGTTATTGGCGGTGGTGGTATTGGTGGTGGTGGTGGTATTGGTAGTTGTATTGGTGGTGGTATTGGTATTGAGACTGGTGGTGGTGGGACTGGTGGTGGTGGTTGTACTGGTACTGGTATTGGTGGTGGTAGTATTGGTGGTGGTATTGGTGATGGTGGTATTGGTCGTAGAAGTGGTATTAGTGGTGATGGTATTGTGGTGATGGTATTGTGGTGGTGGTATTTGTGGTGGTTTTGTTGGTGGTGATATTAGTGGTGGTGGTGGTGGTGGTATTGGTGGTGGTATTAGTGGTACTGGTGGTGGTGATTGTATTGGTGGTGGTATTGGTGGTAGTATTGGCAGTGGTGGTGGTATTGGTGGTGGTTGGTGGTGGTATGGGTGGAGGTGGTTGTTGGACTTGGCCCATTTTCCCAAAATGTTTAGCTTTTCACCCCCCTATTTTAGGATGTCGCCCCCATGGTTGAGAAATGTATAGGCCATGTGTGGTGTGAGATGTCATGTGAAATGTAATGCAATGGTGTGCGCACTTGTTAACCCCCCATTATAGGAATGTACCCTGGTAACATGCTGCGTTTAAAAGGGATGCCATGGCTGTGTATTGTGCCACCTGACTGTGGTAGGTTAGCAGTCTAGTTGTTTGGTTCCCAGCCATCCCAGCTTTTGGAGGGAAAGCCTGGCACCCAGGGTGCTCTAATCCTCCCCATAAGCCAGTTAGAACCAGTTCCCCAGAGGCTTCTAGAAGCTTCTGGAATTGTCTGGTAGGTGGGGTGAGGGGCGTATTAGTAGTGGGGCTGTGCCACCGTGTGCTCAGACAGAGCAGAGACATGAACGTGAGGGGACCTGCTGCCAGGGAGTACCGCCACTTTGGCCTGTGTGCTGGACCCTGCACCCAACTAAAACCCCTCTGCTGTCCACAGGGCTAGTGGAAGCCCCACTGCAGGAGTACAGGCTGCTGTACAGGAGGAGTGCCACGCTACAGTGGAGGATGGTGAAAGCCTACCGCCCTGTCCTGATGAGTACCCACTGACTGCTGACCTTGCCCAGTAGTGCCTGCTGCTCTGCTACCTTGCCCCTGAAGAAGGAATGCCATCATAGGTCCCTGAGGCTGGTGGGACCTTGCGCCACGCGATTGCTAACCCAAAAAGCGCCTGGAGAGAAGAGCGCTTTACCTGACTGCCAAGGAGCACCTGTAACTGCACCGAGAAGGAGGTGAGGAGCGCTATAAGCTGAGGGCAAGTGAAGAAGAGCGCTACCTCCTGTCCCAAGCTTGCCTGCTGCCCAGCGCTTGGTGAGTGCAGCGCTATATTTCAAGCACCAGAGAAGAGGAGCTGAGGCCAAATGCGCTGTAATTCCCTGAGCTTTGCGACCCAGGAGAACTGTTTTATTGGGAAGCGCCAGACCTGCAAAGCGCCATAATGCCCAAGCGCTACTTTGCCCAGGACCTCTGACAGACTGCTGCTGCCAGACTGTGCCCCTGCGCTGTGGTCCTAACGCGCTGAGCTACTGGAGTGCTATGTAGCCTCTAAGCGCTTTGCATGCCAGGAGAATAGCGGGTGCCTACCCCGCTTTATGGAGATTTGGCTGAGCGGGTGCCCAACCCGCGGGTCAGAGTCCCGCAGTGCCCGCAAGTAAAGAGCGGGAGAGGGAGCGTCGAGGCACAGAGTTGGTGCCTGCCCCCTCCCCAGCATCGCGTGGAAGTCCACAAGGACCCTCAGGTGAAGAGAGGGAGAGCCCGGAGCCCGGTGAGTGGGGCTCAACTGTGTGGTGGTTGGGGGTGTAAGCGGGGCACAGCCGGTACCCGCCCCGGCGTTAGAGTCCTGGGATGGGCTCCACCGTGAGCTGTGCTGCCTGACCTGAGTTATTGCTCACAGCTGCCCCGCTGGACAGTGGGCAGCTGAAACAGAAGAGGGACTCCCACCCGCCATCAGACCAGGGCTGACTCGCCTGCACTCAACTGCCCCGCCGGGCATTGGGCAGTTGCAACAGTTGAGGCCCTAGGGTTTGTGCCTGTGGGGCCTTCTTTGACTAGCAGCTTTGGGCCTACGTTAAGGGGGTCCCGGGGTGGGGGCTCCAGAGACACTGAGGAAGAAGCCTTGTGGCCCCAGGCTTAGGTACAAGGTGATCCCTGCTGATGGTTGTATGCCTGATGTTTTAGGTCTTATGGGTTACTATGCAGGATGTGTAATAAAGTACGGAGGGGAGTTATGCCCCATGCTCATGCTCAGGATTTGTGCCTAACATGTCTGCCTGATACCAGGCTGTGGTAATCTAGGTTGCCGCTGGATCTAGTGTGTCTAGGCCTCATGTGTTAAGATCCAGGGTATCATTTGCTGATAGACTGCCAATGTGTTTATGCTGATGGCATATGCCCCCATGTTACATGTGTTCATGCTACTGGTTTAGGCCTCCAAGTTGGAGGTGCTCATGCTAAGAAAGGTTTCTAGGCCCAGTGTTATGCCATGCACCATGTGTTGATGCTTCCCCTTCTCTGCACACTGAGGAGTTCAGCCTAATGACTTATGCCAACTGAGAATGCTTTATGTTTTTCTATTCCAGCACTGAAACTGATGGACTTATTTTTTTCCTTCATCCATTATCCTTTCCCAATGGTTCTGGCAGCGGCCCGATTGGCCCTGCCCTGTAAATAATCCCCATTGTAAATATTGCCCTGGCGCCAGTTGGTGCAGTATAGTGATAATTGTGATTACCTGTGTAGGTTTGGTACAATACAAAAGTTATTCTTTTTTTTCACTAAAACTGGTGTTGTGTCTCTTTTTGTGGTGTGCCTTGTGTGTCGGCAGTGTGTACTGCGTGGATGCTTCACACATGTCCTCAGGAGTTTGGCCTGCCCACTCTGCACCACGCTACCCATTTCTAACAGTGGTATTAGTGGAGGTGGTGGCATTGGTGGTGGTGGTGGTATTGGCGGTGGTGGTGATATTGGCGGTGGTGGTGGTATTGGTGGTGGTGCTGTTGTTAATAAAACAGGCTTTTGAAAACAACCCATCAGGTGGCTTTAGTACAGATGACATGTAACACAGATGTGCTGTTGTCAGCTTTAGCCCATTAGCACACGATTAGCTGCTACCTGGAATTCATATGATTTAATTAGCTAATTATTTCTAAATCCATTTTACTTGGGGGGTTGAAACAGACACGAGATAATGCTCGGTTAAATATTGAGAGTGGACACCCGTGTTATGGGGCTGGTGTGCTGCTTAAAAAACACTAGCGGTTTCAGCTGAAGCAGCGCATGGCTGGCCTGCAGTACAAGAAACTCAATTAAGTAAATAGTGCTTACAGACTAAATAACCCCATGTAACAACTGAAGTAAAAGGGCCAGTCGCCATGGGAGGGTACAAATGAAGACAAGGCCATACTAAGGAGGGACTAACAAGCCTATTAACGAATCCGAAAGCAGCATTTACGAAAGACAATGACACAAGCTAATGAAAAATATGGGAGGAGAGTGGGCATGGCTTCTCTCCCATACTCTACTACAGCAGTTTTGCAGAACGAGCAGTGTATGCGCGGTGCCGCTAGGCTCGACCTAACTAATGCAATGATGCTGACACAGCTGTCCATGTCATAGTGTTTTTCCCTACATAGCCTCCTCCCTATGTTGCCTCTGCCATCCTTCTATGTTGACTCCCACCCTACACTATTTCCCTCCTTTCAACAATAAAACAAATGAAAGGCACGGCCAGCACTGGCTGCATCATAGCACTTTATTTATTTTTTTAACTTTCAGCTATGCTGCACACCAGACTGGCGACGAGGAGACTCCTTCTCGTCTGGTCTTCCTGTATTCTTGCGGACAACACGGGCTCACTCTGCACCACTCCTTCTCATGTTGATCCTCGCATACCTTCTTTGATTCCGTTTTCTCCCACATCCCATTCTTCTTTCCTGTCTTCCTTTTCGCCTCCTACGCGGCTCGACCTTCCGTCTCCTTTTTGATCCAGATCAGACGCGATAACGTGACTTCTTCCCTGTGCCTGCCTTCCGGGCCAGGCAAGGAGGAACGAACTGTCTGCTGCGTTGCTGTCACCAGGTTGGTGACAATGTGGCTTTGTAAAAATATACTACATGGCTGATAAGTGCTTTGATGTCAGGCATAACACATTGGGCCAATTCTTGCACTGTAGCCAACTTCACTTTGAATGCTGGGGTTTGAGCCCATAATTCTAGTTTTGAAAGCAAAACTATAATCCCCACGGCCCAACATGCTGTTGGATGAAAAGTCAGGACTAGTGATGGTCTTATAAGCATGGTCACTGGAAATATGTTGCAGTGGAGGACCAAATTATGTAACAGGGTTGAAAAACTTATGTGGCTAAGAAAGGCAATTAAATGTGTCTGGACAGGGATGCACCACATAAGCACCAATTTACCACCTGAATACAACAACTGGAAGGTGACTGTTGAAACTTTGCAAAGGATCTACCTCTTTTCATAATTACATATAGCCTTTTTAAGTCGAGCCTAGGCAGCGCACATGCGCTGTCTGCAAGACCTGTTGTTATCTCCTCTATGGGCTTTTGGCATGCCCTTGAATTGCCATTTGCTCGTTGTTGTGCCATTTACAAATACGGGGTTTTTACTGGTGCATTGGGTCTGATTTTCCCAGCCTTTGTGTGCTTGGGTCATACCCAGGCGATTTCACTCATTGTTTGCTTGCGTTGGCCATCCCAATACGTCCCTGGTTACTCCTGGTCATCCTGATCTGCCTTTTAATTTGGTAAGCTATCAACCTCGGTTTAGGCTTTCAGGCTGTTTCACGGAGCAATGCTCTGTTCAGCACCTGCAAAGTGCCAATTTCTGTCCAGGAGCTGTTGAGCTATGCCAATAGCTCTAACTTAAAAAAAATGCAAGATCTATTGCATTTCTAATGCTTGCTTGTTTAATACCTTTTGATCCATTTAAGTTAGAAACAAAAATTCAATTTCTAAAATCTTCAAATTATAGCAGATGATGCAATATATGGCAAATGAGAAAAATCCATAGTTATGCGGAAAATGCTGCAGCTGCAGGAAAGCATTATTCCAGTAGCCCAGATTATATATATTAGTGTTAGGCAGCGGTGGCTGGCATGTACTGAGGGTGGGGAGGCGGAGACACACAAAAGAAAGCTACTTACCTTCCTGCGCTACGAGACATCTTCCTCCTTTGGTCTTCTCTGAAGGCAGGCACCAACGAGGGATGCAGCCAAACTCCCCTAACCAATCCTGGCGCTACTCTCACTAGCATGAGAACAGCGCAACGATTGGAGGAAGCTGCCTCACTCAGCGCTCTCATGAGCACTAAAGGCCTGCGCTTTCCCTAACCCAGCTGTCTACGAAAGCTAGGTTAGAGAAGTTTAAAATGTGCATGTCTGGCTGGCCATCGCAAGACGGCCGGCCAAAGAGACTAGGGGATTTTAATGAGCACAGCTCCATGCTGCCACTCGGGAGCACTGGCCCTCATTGTCCTGTTACTCAGTTCGGGATGGGTCGGTTGCTGAAAAATAAAATGGTAATAAATAAACTTTATTACCATTTTATTTTTCAGCTGTATCCAGGGGCTTTTCTTTGTGGAGCGTTGCTCCTCTGCTCAAACAAAGGAGCTGCCCCTGGTGCTAGGTGTCAGACTTCAGAAATGCACAATAAAATGTAATTTCTGATTTTGCCTTTTTAGGTCGAGCTCGGGCACCACATGCACTGCTCTGCAAGGCATGCTGTATTCGGATATGCACTTGAAGCTCCGCCCAGTAGCCGCCCATGTTTTTCATTGGCTTATGATATTGTCTTTTGTAAATGTTGGCTTCGGATTTGTTAACAGGGTCATTAGTCCCTCCTGAGTACCACCCTATCATCTGTTGTTACCTCTCATGAGGACTGGCCCTTTTACTAGAGTCCTAACTCGGAAGGTTTCATAGGCAACCCCGAGAACGGTTTACTTTATTAATGTACAGCGTACTCACAGGACACCAGCTTCAGCCACTTCAGCAATAACGGCTGCTTCCTAACACACTTTGCACTTGTATTTCTCCGAGAAACAACTTTAGCAATGTGGCTGCTTGCATGTTTCCGAGATGCTGTTTATTTAATTTTAATTAATAAATCCGGGCAGGAGATAATAAAAACCACCCACCCCAAGGCTCGAACCCTGTTCCACAGCTCCAAAGTCAACAGCATTGGATATTAAACCACCTCCTTCGTTAAAGACAATGGCCCACATGCATCAAAAACTGTATTTGCGATTCCGTAATAGCGAAAAATAAGGAATCGCTATTATGGAAGCACAAAACCGAATGCAGCAATGAAATCGGTAAAAATTTGGGATTCGGTAAAAATCGCAAATATCATTACCGATTCTGTGTTTACAAAATCTGTAATTGCAAATTCGCTATTACAGAATCGGAAATTGTGAATTACCCATATTGCTGCATTTCGATGACATCAAAACCAGGAAGTCTTTCACTGATTCAACACACCTGTACACAGGGAGAGGAGGAGGAGGAGGAGGAAGACTGGTGGAGCATACCCTGGAGGAACTGTTTCTGAACAGGAGCTGTAAGAAAAACACACCATGGCCACTGAAAAGCACAAAGAGAAGGAGAAGGTAGGAAGAGGAAAATCAAGTTCAGTTACTAGGAACTTGAAATCCTCACTGATGAAGTTGTCCAGAGACATGACCAGCTGTTTGGAAAACAATACCTGCATGTTGCAGAGTCAGTGAAGAGGAAGATTTGGTTTGGATTACAAGCCAAGGTAAATGGTGTGGGGGTGAAACACTGTGACATACCAAACCTGCAGAAGAGATGGTACTGTACCTACCCGGATGAACTGTTATAAAATGAAGCATTTATAGATGGTGGACTGAAAGTCAATTGAGCAATATAGACAATAACAGTATATCAATTGTTCTGTATTTTTCTCTAAATAATTTTTATGCAAATGTAAAGCGCTCTGATACCCCCCCGGTGGAGCAATCGATATATAAAACTTCTTAAATAAGTAAAAACTATGCTCTTGTAATTGATGTAACTTGTAACGCAACAATCCTAAATGTAAAGCGCTCTGATACCCTCTTGGGTCTAGTTGCGCTATATAAAACTTTATAAATAAAAACTAAAATAAATAAATAAATGACCCGCGCAGCCGAGCAAAAGAGACGGGGGCAGACAGGCTAGTCGCAGCAAAAAAAAAACAGGAGGGGGATCATCCAGCGAGCATCCAAACACCCCACTGGAGGACATGGTGGAATCTACTTTGCAGAGAGAGGAAGTTGTTGGTGTGACACAGATCGACACCTCAGGACATGTAGGCACCTCCCAAGGTAGGAGCACAGCAAAACGTGTGTATGTCAAATGTAATCACAATCTGCCCCAAATGCATACCCTGTGTAGTGTAGCATGCCTGAGTCCAGTCCACCTTTTACTTGCAACACCCTAATGCATTGTGGGAATTGTATGCAGACAAATGTAAGGGTAAGGCATGGAGGGACTAATAAAGCTCTAGTGCAGCAGAGTACAGCAAGGAAGTGACAACAGTAGACTATTTACAGTACACAAGTAGATTTAATATGACAAACAAGTGCAAAATAAAATGAACTGAACTTGCACTGTTCCAATCACAGATGCAGCACAGGACAGTGATGTGGCTGACGACGACGAGTCTGAGGGTCACATGGAACAGCATGATGAGAGACAAGACATGCCAGCATCCTCCCTCATACCTGCTCCCACTCACCGCAAGAGAAGAGTACAACCACTCCCTGATTTGGAGAGTGATGAGGACAGCAACACAGGAGCCCACATACAGCAGCCTGCACATACACCACCATCACCACCACCACAGTCAACAATGCAGCGCAGTTCTGTGCAGTTCTGCAGGCGAAGGCCCAGGGCACTCCTCAAGCATGCTGAGGACAATGGCGAAATCACCGCAAGTGTTCTGGAGTCCAAGATGCTGAGGGTTCAGTGCCTGCAAGCGAAGAACATCTGTATCATGCAGGGCCAATTTGGAACAATGTCAAGACACATGGGTGGTATTCATGACTGCCTGAGGGCGCTAACTACTGCAGTGGTTGAAGGGCATAGGGCCAACAGCAAGAGACTACAGCGTGTTGCGACTGCCATTGAGGAAATGTGTAGGGTCATGCAGGTGCATGTCTCAAATGGAAGGAGGCATCAGACTACCATGGGAACGAACACATGCAAAGTTACACCAGGGCCATTAATAGTCATACCACAGCTCAGCTTTCAAGGCATGAAGTCAGCATGCAGGTGGAGATGGCCCACTGCTGCGGGGATGTGGCCAGGGGCCTCATCCAGGTCACCACAGCTGTGAAAGGAGTACAGTCTGCAGCAGCTAGTGAAAGCCTCATGTGTGCAGCAGGGGGGGGGGGCAGTTAGGAGGGCTCGAGCCTGAGCAGCCTACTGGTACCTGTGTCACATGGCAGGAGGCGCAGTACCATGAGTCAAGCGGGCACAGAGGGGTCACTGACGGGGGTAGCAGAGCCCACTGACAGTGCCACAGGAGTGTATGGCAGGAGGAAGTAGACAATTGGACATGTGCCAATGTGGTGACGTAACCAGAATATGTTTCCTGTCCACACTGATGTTGCAGTGTCAAGACAATGAGATTTGATTGTCTGCACCCACACTGCACCTGTCTGTCAATGGTATGTGTGCATGAACACAACTACCCACATAACAAAATAAACCTTCATAAAAATACTGTGTTATGTCGTGATTACTCACCTTAGAAGTAAAGTTGCCTGATTTCTGCCCGTCTCCATCTCCCCTCTGATGCATTTGGACCGTGTGCTGCTTGGTGTGGTTGTCTTGGCTGGATTTCTTGTTCTGGCTCGCTATCAGTGTCTAGCAGGGGAATGCCCCTATTAGTGGCAACGTTGTGCAACATTGCACATGTAGCAACAATTTTACAGCATGTCTCCGGCCTATAGTGTAAAGCCCCACCGGTTTGTGCAGGATGCGAAACCTGGATTTGAGTAGACCAAATGTCCTCTCAATCACATTGCGTTTCACAATGTGTGCATGAGTGTATCGCTGCTCCTTTTGTGTTGTAGGATTCAGATAGAGAGAGAGGATAAAAGACCTCACAGCGTATGCACTATCACCTACAGGATGTGAAAAATAGATATACATTAGTTACTGCTATGTGTCACCATGGCGGACAGGTGCGCAAGACAGTATTACATCTGTTTTCCCAGAAAATAGCCTTCTCCAAATTCACCCGGCAGCAGACGTCTGTGTATGCCACTATGCCTGAAGATGCAGGAGTCATGTGCACTGCCAGGGTAACTTGCCACTATGTCTGTGATTACTGTTTTAGAATTGCAGAATATTTGAATGTTCAGTGAATGGTATGATTTCCGGTTACTGTAGATGTGCTCATTCACTGAGGGGGACTTATGGGCACATGTGTCTCATCAATACAACCAATGACATAGAAATTGTGCAACCTGTTACAAATCTAATTTAGTTTGCATCAATTCCTGTGGTGTTGTGGGGAACCTAATGTGGGGGTGTATCCTTTGCAACATGGCATTTAGGAAAGTGTTGAAAAAGCGCAATAGGGCACTTTGAGAGACACCGCCAGCTGCTGCAATTACTCCCTGGAAGGTCCCTGAAGCTAGGAGATACAGACAGCGTAGGAACTGCCCATGGGTGGGGATGGCATGTGTCTTGCGAGTCTGATACTGCAGTATTGGGTCTAACTCTGCAATGAGATCTAAGATTGTGGAAGCATTCAGTCTATATTTATCATAAATGTCTACCTCCATCTGCCCTAGCAAAATGACGCGCACTCTGAAGATTCTCTCCTGTTTCCTCCTTCTTCTCTGTGCTGCTGCTCTTAGCCTCATCCTCCTTGCCATGACGTAGAGCGCTGCCATTGTGAGACACTCTGATGCATTCTGGGACTGTTTAAGTAGGTTGCTGATGATTCACACCTCATTTGTTATATGTGAAATTATTACCACCTGATATGATTTGTTCTTATTTAGGAGATGCAATTTGCGATTCTTGACTAATTCTGTATTTGCGAATTCTTGTTGCATAGGAGTTTGCAATTTCTTATTTGCGATTCCATGTTACAGAATCGCTATTATAGATTCGGTAAATTAGAAACCGCAATATTTGCAAAAAGTAAGGTTTTCTGCGAATTTGCCTCATGCATTGGAAGAAGTTGCTATTTTGCGATCGCAAGCGGCCTTTTTTTGCAATTCGCAACGTTTGCGATCGCAAACTTGCTTGATGCATGTGGGTCATAATGCTTTTTTTAGGGGGTTTATCTCGGTTTCCCTCACCGAGTCACTCTCCCACCATGCACCCACCTTTAACACCTTTCTCTTCCCTGAGCTCCCCCGTGAGCACATGGAAAGTGTGCGCCCTTCATTACACAGACGTGTACAACAAGCGCTTTCACTTTAAATTTAAAGAGCCTCAATACCGAGTCTCTCTTCCAGAGCCCCACCCTGCCAGCCCTCACAACATCCACACACCTCCCATTATAGGAGGTACATTTTAGTTGCTTTCTGTCCAGCCCATGATTTGGGATTAGCATTTGTTCTTTTAAACTAGGAGTCGTGTACAAACTTTTTTTGTTCTTGTTTTTTATATTCCCTCCTCCTAAAATCTCAATCCCTTTGCCTAGCTCCTTCCCATTATCTTACCCTGTCTTTCGAACATCTCAGTTGAGCACCGACTATATTTCTGACCAGAAGTCGTAGCCTATTTTTCTCTTGTTCTATTTTACCCCGTATCTTTTACTCAAATGTTATCACTTTCTATTTTTTCTTTCTTTCTTATTCTGTCAGTGTCCTCCTAATGTTCTCCATATTCCTTTCTGTTGTCATCCTTCTCCCTTTCTCATGCTCTTTCCTCTTCTTGATGCGTTTAATTTTCGTGCCTAATTTACCGCTCTTGCTTCCCCTGCTTCTATTTAATTTCCCCTTTTTCTGACTCCTCTTTCATTCTTTCTACATTTATGTTTCTCCTTTATTCCTCGTTTTTGTATTTCTCGCTCTCTTCCCGCTTTTGGCGGCATTACAATTTAAAGAAACACTTACAACTCTAGTTGTCTTCAGTCTCAACTCTTACTAACTCATGCTGAACTGGTGACTCACAGGCATTAGCAGCACAGGATGACGCAATGCCTTAAAATAAGTGGTTGCTATTATTATCCTAAATTTTATTTGATAAAAAATAATTCTGTATGCGTTTTCAAACATCTTCGATGCGGTAAGAAGCCCAGTTTCCATCATATTATAAACGTCTTTGTGCATTAACAACTCAACCCCTAGTGCCAAGGGGCCTGATTCACAGAACTAACTTAAGACAAAATCCTAAACTTACCACCATTTTGGTATTCACAGAAGGCACTTACTTATTTCAGTATTCACAGAAGTTAGGACTCCTAACTTTAGGACTCCTAAATGCCTTCTGTGAATACCTAAAGTCTTAAAGTTAGGATTTTTCTCAGTTAAGGGGTAGTAACGTTAGAACTCCTAACTTTAGGACTCCTAAATGCCTTCTGTGAATACCAAAAGTCTTAAAGTTAGGGTTTTTCTCAATTTAGGACTAGTAAAGTTAAGAGTCCTAACTTTAGGACTCTGACTGAGAAAAATCCTAACTTTAAGACTCTCGGTATTCACAGAAGGCATTTAGGAGTCCTAAAGTTAGGACTCCTAACTTCTGTGATTATCAAAATGAGTAAGTGCCTTCTGTGAATACCAAAATGTTAGTAAATTTAGGTTTTTGCCTTAAGTTAGTTCTGTGAATCGGGCCCAAGATGAGTAACTATTATTGTGCCTGGGGCTTTAGTTTCAGTTTCAATTCCCAGCCTTTGCAGATTCGATTCCATAGCTGAGAAAAGAGCTATTTTTCCCCTGAGGAAGGACAAACAATGAGCGATTTTCCTTGAAATAAAAGTGCAAGCAGCTTAACACCGAAGAGGACAAGCAAAGAGAGATGTAGTCTAACTGCCAGCGCAGCCGACTTTGGAGCTGGGGAATCAGGTCCGAGTCTCGGTGTCGGCTCAACATCCTGTGATTCTGGGTAGATCACTTAATCTCCCAGTGCCTATCAAAGAACAAGCATTTGCAATGCAATAGGTGTCGCATTCGTGAGATTTTGAGCTATTGGCATTGTAAATGCCTTTTATTTATGTGTTGAAAACCCTGCAATAATAAAAGGCATTGAAATTTACAATATCAATAGGTCAAAATGTGGAAAATGCTAAACCTATTGTATTGCAAATGCTTTTTTTTCTTGTAGGTAATCAAGAGTAAAACAGCCCAATAGGTGAGAGGGTAGAAAGAGCCTTTCAAATGCAGAAGCAAGCATCTCACTACTAATGGGCCACCATTGGTACTCCTTGGATATTCAAATGAGCGAATCAAACACTGAACAAAGTGAGCAACTAAATATTCTGAAGTTACTCTAAGAAAAGAAAACAATTTTGTTGCCAACCCTCTTGCTGAGGCCATCCTCAGTTTACAGGCAGGGGTGCTGAAAGAATTTTTAGAGTGGGGTGCTGCAATCAATGTTGCATCATTGTAGTCATGGGCATTGTATGACATCTAAATGTTACACAAAGAACAAGTGCAGCAAATGAGCCACTTCTATTCAGCACAAGAGTGGTACCGATGTATTTAGCTTGTGGTGATATTGGAGCACACTGTCGCAAATATATTACTAATCCATCGCGTAGTAGTGCACCATTGTTTACAGGTAACGAGTTTTCCACTAAATAGGCACAGAAGCTGTTTTACAGATAAAACTATTTAGTGCACAAAAAATAATATGATGAAATGGGGTTTTAGCAAATATTTATCATTTATTCACCACCTAGAAAAGTGTCTAGATTTGTTTTCATCCTATTAAAATCTTTATTTCCATCACAATTCATTATTACAAGAAACGCCTAATATGTGCTTTCGAATTGGCTAGTATATTTTGATATACATTTTGTTATATTTTGAAATATCTGTACAGTTTATTTGCAGGTATTCGAAGGTTTTTAGGTTAGACTAAAATTGACATCCTACATACAGCCTGTCCTTTCACTATTTGTTAGACAACAGTACAACATTTGACCTCTGTCTTTGAACCCATAACAAATATTACAAGATAAAAACAAGATGTAAAGGCCTCTTTCTTGCTCATTCACCTCTTGAACTCCAGCATGGTTATTTGGGGGTGCTGCAGCACCCCCTTCCAGTGCATATGCCTGCAGGTTGTTGTGAATCAGGTGGAGCGCCTGCCTGTGACCACTAGCAGGTGCTGCCCCATCAGGGATGCAAGTGCAGATCAGAGCCCCCTTCACACATATAAAGATGAGGAGAAACGGGGGACTGCAGACCCACAGAGGAGGCGTTCAAGAACGGCTCACTTCTCAAAATGGCAGCACCTGCAAGGCAGTCCCAAACCCAATTGGGTAGGTCGAGCTGCTTGAGAACCACCAGGTTTAGAAACGGGCTTTGTCAGTGAGGTTTGAGAGAAATAGCGGAAACACTTGATGAAAGAGTGTAGTTATATATTTATCTATATTAAATAAAACTGATCCATTCTTCAAACAAGCAGTTAACAGTCAACAAGACTGGCATGTTTAAAATGCTTTACCACTGGGAAGTTTATTTGTTTGGTTGTGTGCCTCTGTTATTGGGTAAATAAGTAATGTAATGTAATGTAAATATACTTTTATAGAGCGCAGCTATCACTCCAAGGAGCATCTTGGCGCTGTAGCCCGTAGCCTAGATGGAAAGGCCGGAAAAAGTTACTCACACATCAGTCTCGTCTACGCTAATCTCCCTATGTCTATACCAGAGTCATGCATACTGTATCTGGGAGGTTGAAGATCCAAGTTTTCAAGGCCTTTCTGAAGCTGCTCTCAGAAGGGATATGTCAATGAAGTCAATGGTGGTGGGCTGTGGGGGGGTCAGTGAGTTCAAGTATGGATGTATGAATGGGTGAATGGCAGTGCATGGGTATGTGAATACATGCATGTTTGAGTAATGAATACAAACATGGATGTAGTGTGAGTGAAGGCATGGAAGGACAAAAAAGTTACAGCAATCTTATAGGTTACATTTTTGGACAGCACTAGTAACATTTCTATAACAAGCATTGGCATAGCCAATAGGTCTCGCCTTTGTGTCCTTATAAGTGTTTATCCATGCAACAGTTGATGTTGAACCAAGGAGATCTCACAAGAGCAAATTGTCATCATCAGTCAGTAGAAGAAAACTAACATCTTTGCGGAAGTGACACAATTAAGTTTTATAAATAAGTTGCACAAAGTATGTTGTTTTGAATCGTAAGGTAAACCTAAAATGTACCTACATTATGTCCTGTGTGGTCAGTGACTTTCTTCTAACTCCTGTGCTTAATCTTTTTTTTTATATTTGCAGTTAGATTCCTGGTCTGTCATCCTCAATGGGTCAGTGGAAGTGACATACCCTGATGGAAGAACGGAGATCCTCTGTATGGGAAACAGTTTTGGTGTTTCCCCTACCATGGAAGAAGTTTAACCAAGAAGCCTTTAGACATGCCCTTCAAAAAAATCCCCCTCCGCAAAGTAACTCTCTTCAAGAGGCTTGGAAAAATTATGAAAATTGGATGGCCAATGCTCTGGATGAGATAGCTCCCTGGACCTCCAAGCCCCCGGCCAGGCAATCCAAAACCGCCCCCTGGTTTTCAGAAAAATTAAAATCTGCCAAAGCCAGGTGTAAAACCCTAGAGCGTAACTGGAGAAAACACTACAATCTAGAGGATAAACTACTATATAAGAGCAAACTAAATAAATACCATAAACTAATGAGATCGGAAAAAAGCTGCCATCTCAAAAATAGAATTGATTTAGCGGACAACCCCACTAAAGAATTGTTTTCTATTTATAAAGAACTCACAATTCCAACCAGATTGGAGGCTCAAGATACTCCTTCGAAAGAATTATGTGACTCCATTGCTGATTTTTTTGTAAATAAAATCGATAAAATTCATGCTACCTTCACTAAGGAAGAGGCCAGTTCTAGTAAACCCGCAGAAGACAACAACAACAGAAACACGGGGACCTCTTACCTCACGTGCTCTACTACTCCTGACAAACAAGAGTTACTTAGCATCGCAAACAGCATAAAATCTGGCTCTCTCAGCGATGTCTGCCCGCCTACCCGCTGTAGAGGAGTCATGGAGACTACAATAATTGACCACATTAGTCTTATTGTATCGCTCTCCTTTAAAGAATGCAAGGTATTAGATGCTTGGAAAACCGCCCAAGTAATCCCCCTTAAAAAGAAGGCCAACATCCACATCTCCCAATTCCAGAATCTCCGCCCCATCTCACTCCTCCCTTTTTGTGCTAAGATCATGGAGAAAGTAGTGAATAGGCAGCACATGAGATATCTGAAAGAACACTCTCTCATGCATTCCACTCAATCAGGTTTTAGAGCTGGATACTCTACTGAGTCAGCCCTACTTTTTTCCACCAAGAGTCTTAGACACATAGTTGATGAGGGAGGGACAGCAGCGTTGGTACTTTTAGACCTAAGTGCAGCCTTTGACACCGTGCTGCACTCAACGCTGCTGTCTCGGCTTTCTGGTATGGGAGTAAAGGGGCCAGCCCTTGCGTGGATGGAGTCCTTCCTGGTGAACAGGAACTTTCAGCTGCACTGCCCCCCCATTTAGGTCCTCTCTCAGAAAGGCGAGCCATGGGGTTCCTCAGGGCTCGAGTCTGAGTCCCACCCTGTTTAATATCTACATGGAACCCCTGGCTCGCATAGTTGAGACTTATGGGGTGGGCATTGTCAGCTACGCTGATGACACCCAATTGATGTTTAAACTTACGCCCGACCACAGTGAAGAGGCCACCAATTTCTCCAACTGTCTCTCTTCCGTGGCAGCTTGGATGAATAGCAACTGTCTTCGCCTTAATGGTGACAAAACCGAGCTGCTGGTGGTAGGTAAATCTTCTTCCGCATGGTCTCACATGTGGTGGCCTGCGGAATTAGGCAGTCCTCCTAGTCCTGTGGCCTCGGTGCGTAACTTGGGCATCATACTGGACTCTAACCTCTCATACAAGCCCCATATCAGTAAAACCACAGCCAGATGTTTCAGCGTACTGAAAGTTCTTCGGAAAGTACTGGATCTCCTTCCCATGGATTCCAGGAAGACCATTGTACATGCCCTTGTAACCCCCCATCTGGACTATGGGAACGCCCTGCTACTGGGTTTGAGCAAAAAGGGACTCCACCAACTCCAGTGTGCCCAGAATGCTGCTGCGCGTCTTGTGCTCAAACTTCCTCGAAGAGCCTCAGGCAGATCTGCCTTGTCCAAACTCCACTGGCTCCCCATCAAGGAGCGAATTAAATTTAAATCCCTATGCTTTGCCCACCGTATTGCCCACGGCACTGGCCCAGGATATCTTCATCGCTTACTCACAATACATCGACCTACCAGGAATTTGAGATCTTCTGGAATGATGATGTTCAAAATCCCTAAAATTACCAGAGCCAGGATGGGCGGCTGCTCGTTCAGATACTTGGCTGCCAAGGGCTGGAACGAGCTTCCACTCGAGATCCGTATGGAACCCTCCGAAATCAGGTTTCAGGGGGAAACAAAACTTTCCTTTTCCCTCGCACTTAATTATTATTTCCTCCCTTGCCCTGTTTGGATCTACCTGTGTTCTTTCCTCTGAGCTCTTACTGCAGTTTTCAGCACGGGGACACTCTATTTTTGAGTAACCAGGCGCTTTACAAATGGCTTCTATTCTATTCTATTCTATGTAGATAGACTATATGAAAGGAGTAATGAGAACCAAAGTTGATGACTGCCAGGTGGGTTGTGACTAACATAAAAAAAAAATACTGCACCTGAGGGATACCTCAGTGACCTTGCACAAAAACGTGTGCTGCCCACTTCCTTTTTATGAATACTTGTGCAAGTTAGTGGATGAACGACTGTTGCGTAATGGATGTTCCATTTTCATTGCCTTCTGTTACTATGTTAATTTACTTTAAGAATTTAAAAAACAGCATAAATGGAAGTGCGGCATTGCAAAATTCCCTTTGTGTCATTTAGGCACAGTCCATCTCAGCACGTTCCTTTTGTAGCTTGGCATGCTGTCTATAATCCCACCATATACTTGTTTGAGTCTTTGCTTCCCCAGTTTCAGAGATGGTTGTGATTTGTCTCCTGAACTCCCCTATTCAAAGTAACCGACTACTGTTGATGCATTGCTTAGGGGCATCAGACACAGAGGCAGCGGATAGCCAGTGCCGTTGAAGCAGTGCCTCTGTGGTGTGGTCCTTCACCGTCATTCCAACCACCAATTGGGGCAGCATCATTCCGTATAGCATGGCCATTGCCAGTTCAGTGTTTTGGAGGCTGGTATAAAACATATTATCACTGTTCAGTTTTATCTCTGTGCCTGTGGCCGATCAGTGACACTAGTCGGGTTTAAGGATACCCACAATGAATACATGTGGGACAAATGTAAAAATACTGATTTTCCATGGATTACCTGCTTGTGAATTTGTTGGTCTAAAAACTCAACTGGCTTTGCATATTGAGTGATTCTGCAAACCTAGTTCCAAGTGTTGCATAGCTGCAGAAACTCTGTTAAACATTGTCTACGTTAAACATTGTCTACATTTTAGGTAATAGAGCTCCACTGAATCATGCAATTACTAGTGCAATTAGTGCTTGTGGCCCATGTCCAGCAGGAAATGACGCGAAAGAAAAAACTTTAAATGTCATCTACTTTTTTTCAAATTCTTATAGATGAGGAATGTCACCCAATACATGATGTGCTGAAAACAAAAGTGATTCCATCATTAATTTAAGCAAAAACAGAACCTAAAAACTGAAAGTTCTGAATACGTACACAGAACCTGATTTTTTATCTGAGTGGAACATTTAAAGTAATTTTTTACCTTCAGAATACAAAATATTTCACATTAGCACTATTTTCCATGCGTCAGCATGAGAGAGATGCGAGAGAGCCTGGCAGGGAAATGGAACGTCTCGATGATTACAGTTTAATTTGTGCCCGGGCGACTTAATCTTTGACTCATAACAGCAACAGCAAAGTAGCAAAACCACAGAGCAGAAACTAACATAGCAAAAGAAAATTAAAGTTGATTCGTAGAATGAAACTTACGTTTGCAGCCTCAGATGCAGTGGATACAACGCAAGGAATGCGCGTGCAGCAGCGCGCATGCTTGTTGCGAGTTCCCAAAGCCACTACTAAATGTCTCTCCGAGCAGCGCATGCGCGCTGACTCAGTGAGACCTAAAAAAACGACTAGAAGTACCAGTTTTACATTATTTCAAGCACGTCACCTGAGCCATTTCTGCACATGGGAAGGAGCATGACTTTAAAAACCTGCAAGGCTGTTTTTCCATTTAAAGAAAGCTCTTGCAAAGAAATCTACAAAAATAAAAAAAAAACTTATGGTTTCAACACATAGCGATCATAGGTTTGTACACGGAGACAGGGTTACCAGCATTGAGTCACTGAATGAAATGTGTCTGAATTTGCAGTGTGTCATGGTTACTCTAGGTTCGGAAACTCCTAGCTGCGGGTACAAAGGGACACAGCCCTAAATGAAAAGACAGTTTCACGGAGGTGAAAGGAATAATACCGTTCAGCTGCAATAATTCTCCTTAGGTGCGATAGTTGTCAGAGAAATGCACAGGCTTAGAAGAGCAGGGAAAGAAACTATGGTGTGCTTTCAGTAAAAGGAAAGCCATCATCCCGAGGCCACCCAATCAGAAGGAGAAGAGCCGGACACCGAAGCGATTACTGAAGGAAACAGGAGAAAATCAAGAAGTGCTCCCATATCAGTTGCACTCCTTGACTTCAGTATGTATATAAACACCTGTTTAATAAAAAATTGTTAAATAAAAAAATTAAAAAGAAAAAGAAAGCCCGAGTTCACGTCCGTGAAACTGTAGGGAGATGATGTGGACCTGAGGTGCACTGTTCGGAAATGAAGTAAGCATAATATGTGGGTAAAACTCAAGTATATTTAAAGAACCTTTGTAAAAATCAATAGTATCACTTTTAAAAGGAGGTCATTTGTGTGCCCATGAAAAGCTGATTTCTGCACTTCGTCGATGCAAGCTGACAAAGCCATTTTTAAAGGCATCTTGAGTGGGGCACACATGCTGGCATCATCTTGTCATTACTAGAGGTCTTTGCAAGCAATACATATTACTTGCACACTTTAAAGCACATAACCAGCACAGGAGACAGGAGAAGCACACAGTGGCCGGTAGACATTACACGAATGTGAATATCAGTACGGTGTCAATTGCCTATTTCAGGAGTAAACTACAGCACAGCAACATACAATGTGGACGGTATAGCATATAAAGACAATAGCAATTTTTCTAACAAACCCATTAAAAGATCAGCAGGGGTGGTGGTGCAGGAGACAATGAACTTCAGAGGGTTGTAGACCCAAAGGGTGCATGGCAGGAGGTGGTGATTAAAATCTAGAGGGGTGCTAAACAGCAGGACGGGCTCCTGGTTTTTAACCAAGTTAACACAATACAAGCAGATATTTCAGACATGTCAGTAGTGCCTGGCTGTATCTAGGGACTCTTGTTCGTGACGTCAGAGTAAGCTCCTTCAGCTTTCCCTCTCTGACACTCATAGTGACGACAGTCAATGCTGGAAAGAAAGGCGATACACAAAAATAAGAATCTTAAAAATCATAACATAGTGTTCCTGCCACTGATACGTCATAGGAAATGAAAAGAGAAAGATTAGGCCTCTAAATGTTCCCCCATAGTCAGAGTTATTGAACACATACAACCTGCAGTAGAGAGGCTGATTTATAATTATATTAATGACTCTTTGCTCATGAGTGATAAATGGATTATCAACTTGTGCAAAATTAGCAACAAAATACTCTACTCATTGGGGGGCCTGGCTAAGATAGCGGTGAGATAGGACGTGTTTCCCTATCCTTCCGGTGCTGCCAGACACAAGCATTGTAATATCGCCCTACCTGGAGCCCATCCACCCTCGCCATTGCGTGTGCCGGTGTCAGCTGCTGTCCTGATGCCATCGACGGACTTCTTTGTGGGATCTTCTTTGGCTTTCGCGCTCTGTCCTGCCTGCTCGGCCCGGCCTTGCTGCGGCCCGGCTGAAACCTGCTATCCGTGCGGAGCCCCGGAGCTGCTGCACTCAGGATCCCCTGACGAAGGTACTGATGCCTGATTCACACTGGTGGGCTGCGGAGCTGCTCCGAGAGGAGTGACCCGGAGTGGCATAGCCAGTGGCAAACGAACAGAGAAGAGCGCTTCGAGCTAGCCCTCATCGTGTCAGCCCGGCGGCGGGCAGCCTGCAACCCTCCAGACGACTGGGAGCTGTGCGATGCGGCACTGCTGAGGTCCGGGGGCTGTCCCTGCGAGGTCCCACCAGAGGCGCAACTAGAGCCAAATTTCGGGGGGGGGGCTAAGAATTTTTTTTGGGGGGGGCTGAACCTTTAATCAGTAGGCAGAGTAGAGCTGCAGGGCCTCCAACAAGCGGTGAAACAACAGCAAGGCCTAATTACCATTCAAATGGTCTTTTAAAGACCTGTTAAACGATCGGGTGTGGCTCTGTGTGTGCCCGGGATCTGTCTCATCCCGGGCTGACACACACAACGGGGGGGGGCTGAAGCCCGGTGAGTTCAATGGGTGTTGCGCGCCTGGGTCCCACTGCTGGCGGCGACCCGGTGACTTGGAGGACAATTCCCACCCCCCTGCCCGAAGAGGTGGACGGCCCCCCGGCGCTGTGAAATTGAGTGCGGAAGGGTGGTGACGCGCCCCCCGTGCTCTGGGTGCGAGCCTCGGGTTGCGGACCGGCGGACGTCACTGGGGCCGACGGGGGAGTCGCTGGCCTCCGGTGCCTGATAGGACTTGCTTTCTCCTTGGGACCCCCATTGCAGAGCGTGCAAAGCTGTGCTCCACTGCGTTCACCATCCGGCTGAGGTAATATGAATTTTTATGGTCAATTGTGTCCCCTAACGTAGACCCCAACGGCTCCATGTACGTGCTTCAAGTACATGTATGTTCCCTCCACAACCAGCTATGAAGACGCAAATACATTTGCGTCCAACGTTAACATGTCCTCTTTCAGATCCACCATGAATGGGTCGAATATTCAGTTCCTAAGTATGCTGTGCCACCGTCTTTACATGGTGCAATTTCACGTTTTCCTGGCTCTGGCGAGCTAGGCCCTGATTTCTGCCATTGAGCCCTTTCTGCCTTCTGTCTCTGAAAGCTGCAGCCTGGATCTGCATCCATGACCCTTACCCTACTCCCTGTGCGCGAGCGGTGCCCGGCTCGGTCTGCTTGCCTGCCAAGACTGTATTTTGCCTTCAAGTTATCTGCTCCGCTCCTCGAAAATACATTCCTGTCTAGTGATTTAGGAAAACATCTCCCCAGCTGCAGAGCAAAGGGCCCGGCCTTTCTGTCTCCATGCAAGTAATTCATTGCTCCCGTTACCATGGTAGGCCCATGGCCCCCTCGCATTACACGTAGACACGTAGTCACATATGCATGCACTAGCAGTCAGTATAGAATAGCCTCTGCCGGAGAGACCTTTCCTTCTAGATAATACAGTTCCTCAAACACAAGATATTAGATATGATTTGGGTTTAGGTTGTTCTGACACGCCAGACTTCTGTCTCCACGTATGGTGCTAAATGTCAAGTCCCCTTCACCCTCCAGTTCCACGTCAATCACACGTCATGCTGCTGCGCGCGCATCTCTGCCATATATTTCTGCTGACACTGCAGGATTCCTCTATGGATCCACCCACCTATGACACTTTCATGTGACGTTGTCTAGCACACACCTTCGTGTACGCCCTCGTGCACGCCTTCTGTTACGTACATGTGTTCTTATCTCTTTTCTCTCAGCTGTTACGCCTTCTGTATCTATCACCATTATATGCATTTACTATATATATTGTACTCTGTTAATAAAGCATTGTCTATCCCTAACTGAACCTTCGTGGTGATGGAACATGATACCTGGTTCGAACCAATTCCATTTTATGGAATAAAACCCTTATAAACTCAGATGCCACGGACTCTGCCTCTCATTTTTTGATTGAGTTATTCTTATTGAACTTTACCGCATAGAAATTCCGCATAGGTAAATTTTATTTACCACATAATTGGCGCCCGAATAGGGACCCCTCCCCCACCTTACGCGCCAGCGGTGCGTTGCAGGCCTGGTCCCCTGCCACAGCCGTGACGGACAACTACGTGTACCCGCAGGATTTCCTGTATCTCCCTCAGGCCAACGGAGGTGACTGAGGCTGCGATCGACACCCAGACGAGGCGGTGAGGAGTGCGGAGGATCCCGACCAGAGCCCAGCCGAGAGAGCAAGGTCCGAGGTGTTCAGAGGCCCTTACCTGATGTACTAATAGAGTTACTCATGAATAAATGGAGAGGCCTGGGTACCGATTTAATTAAAGTAATTTTAAAACATCGACACAGATATAGTGCCTTCCTGAATCCACAGTTTGTTCCAGCTCCACCCCCAGAAAGAAAAATGTTTTACATAGACAGACAGAATCCCTTGCGAGAAGTACATCCAGTCAGGAATAATGATAACACCCTTACACGTGTATTCGTATACACACCCTTAACTAAAATGGAATTATTGGAAATGAAGAAATTAGTGCCCAGTCACGATAAAGACCCTGCAGGTTTTCACCGTGAAATAAAAGAAGTTCCGAAGTACCTACGTCACGAGTCGAGTCCAGTCCAGTCCGGTCCAGTCCAGTGTCGAGTTTCCGAGGCCTTCCGTTCCGTGCTTCCCGGTGAGTACCGTTGCTGGGGACGCATCTAGACGGGTGCATTAATTTGTGTCCGGTCAAGACGGGTTTGGGTACACAGACCCGGTCTGCACTGTTTAGCAGTGTATCTGTACTGTTTAGCAGTATATCAAGTATTCAGCTATCAAGTTATTGTTCGTTTTCCGAAATGTTTTAATGTATTTTAATGTCGTGGTATGAGTGATTGTTTGATTTTCATTACTGTGTTTATTGTATTAGTGGTGTCCAAGTCTAAGTGAGTATAAAGTATCAAGTATCAAGGCTCAAAATGCCACTGTTTTCTAAACTGAAACAGATAGGAACTAGGAAAGGAATACTCGAGGAAGCTGTTCCCATCCCACCCAGGGACACTCCCGGATATTTTATGTACCACAAGCACGGCTTAGACGCTGTATTATATCTCGACTTGTGGGTGGATTACACCAAGGATTTAGCAGAGAATCAGAGATGGCCCGCTACAGGGACATGGGATGCCGATTGCATCATGAGAGTAGAAGAAGCATTATGGAAAAAGAAAGCCAGACAGTCACAGAAAGATGCCATTGAACTATGGCGTAAAGAATCACACAGACGGACAGAGAAAGCACTCAGAAAAGCGGAGAAAAGTAGAGAGGATTCTGAAAAAGCCAAAGAAAAAGAACTACTAGAAGAAGGAGAACGAGTTAGAATAGAACAACACGATAGACGGAGTAATGCCATTATGACAGGATTGTATCCAGTCCTGGCCGAGGGCCTGCCCAAGGCGACCCCGGAAGTACCAAAAGATCTGCCCCCTCCATTGGTTCAGACTAAATTACGTCACAAAACCGCAGCAGATATTTTCCTTTCTTCCTATTTAGACGACGTAGCTCCCGAATATACCAATGTTCCACCGGTACCTGTACCACCCGCTGATCGTCGGCCCCCAGGTCCGCAACAGCTTACCCCTCCCAGTCTGCTTCCTCCACCCTTACCTGCACCCCCTATTAATTCGCTTAATCCTTTTGGGCCTGACACGGCCCTACCGACAGGTGATGCTCAAGCCTCCGCCTCAGGAGGTGCATCAGGAGGTTACCATACCCCGCCACCAGTACAGCGATTAACTATTAGAGAACTAGCAATGCAAATTACCCCGAGAGCAGTCCCAATTGAAAAGCTTAAAGAGTATCTTACAGACTGTAGATATGATCCAGTACCAGGCAAGGATGGTTGCATGATATTAGCCTCAATACGTATAAGACGTGCTGCAAACTTTTTTGTTCTATTTCCAGGAATGAAAAATTATCTAGACAGGATATATTATTTTGTTCAGACTGGGGAGGGTCAGGAATGTATTCACAAGGCCATGGCACATCAGAAAGTAGACATTCAAAGTATGATTTTAAGATTCCTCATAAACTGTTTCATAAGAGAACGAGACCGGCCTGGTGTAAATAAAGAAGAGATGGAGGTACTAACTACATGGGGTCAGAATATTGCAGACGGAAAACATGATAAAAAGACATGTATAGAGGCCATGTACAGAAAAATTCGTAAAGAAATAACAGCATTTCATGAAAAAGAGAAAGCTGAAAATGAAGCAGACAGTGACAAGCCTAAATCCTCAGAGGAGGATGAGCTAGAAGAAGACATAGAAACAATGGCATATGTAGGAAAGGGTAGACCCCTTAATAAAATGATACGTCCAGAAAGCAAGAGACTTTTTCACACTGCTATGTCAAACCCGAAGACTCCTGAACATTTATTTCAGGCTACCGATAAAATACTTCAAGAACGAATGGGGTACCATGTACTCAATTCCATGGACGAACAAGAATTAGCCAGGTCAGCAGTTCAATGGGCTGACAATTCCGATAAATATAATGATGACGCATTAGCACAAACATTTTTGAATTTTTCCCCAGACGAACAGCGACTAGCTGGTATGTACATGATACAGCACCTCCTTATATTGTATAAGAGCCAACATTCTGATCCAGGTCCCTTACCTGATGTACTAATAGAGTTACTCATGAATAAATGGAGAGGCCTGGGTACCGATTTAATTAAAGTAATTTTAAAACATCGACACAGATATAGTGCCTTCCTGAATCCACAGTTTGTTCCAGCTCCACCCCCAGAAAGAAAAATGTTTTACATAGACAGACAGAATCCCTTGCGAGAAGTACATCCAGTCAGGAATAATGATAACACCCTTACACGTGTATTCGTATACACACCCTTAACTAAAATGGAATTATTGGAAATGAAGAAATTAGTGCCCAGTCACGATAAAGACCCTGCAGGTTTTCACCGTGAAATAAAAGACATGTTACTCATGGGAGATTATACCTATCCCGACATTATGAAAATATTGAAAGTGTTATTGCCTGCCGGTATTTACGAGAAACTCAAAGAAAAAGAATGGGAGGTGGGAGACACAAAGATTGATTGGGCTGCATTAGAAACTGAAGAAGCGACCCGAACCCCAGGGTTAGGTCTTGGGGACAAAAGTAAAGCATTTCCAGGATTGTTAGTACAGGTCTTGCCACGTTTGTTAGCAACTAAAAAGGAGGACTGGGATGCAATCTCAGCCTGCAAACAGAAACCCGATGAAGACACTAGTGATTTTTATTCCCGATTTGAGAAATGTTTTATTATTAATAGTGGCCTGAAAGCAAGTAGCGAGTCATACCCGCAACTTTTTGTATCCAAATTAGTCGAGAACTCTCTGCCCCAAGTTAAGAATCGTGTACTGAAAGTCGAGAGCACATGGCAAGCAAACACGCCTTCACAAATGTTACAAATGTTACAGTACCACCAGAACAGAATTAGAGAAGAACATGATCACGAACAAAGACGTATGAAAGACACGAAAATGAAAATGCTAGTTGCTCAGTCAGTTCCAGCTGACGGTCAGAAAAAGGGCATGACACAGTCCAATAATCCAGCAGCTCCTGTTAAAGGGATATGCAACTATTGTAAACAGCCAGGTCACTATGTAAACGATTGTGCAGTTTTGAAACATAATATATCTACAGGTAAAACTAAAGAAAGACCACGTCAACCTAGACAAGACCAGGCCCAACAACACGTTCCACAGAATGTACAGCCTATGCATGCTCCACAACAGACAGTACAGACCGTAGCGGTACCACAGCCACAACCGATTGCCGCAACACAACATACAACTCAACAGATGTACCAGTATGCACAAACTGATTATCCCGATTATCAGCGATACACATGAAACAGCCTAGAGAGGGAGGTTGGCTTGCCTCTTATTGATGTTCCTGTGGATCAAGAGGGTCCTTACGTGCATAGTCAAGTATTAGGAAAAGATAGAAAGTTTTTGATTGACACAGGGGCAAGCAGAACAACAATCAGTCACGACGAGGTTCCAGGGGCACCCCTCTCAGGCTCACAGAATGTTTCCCTTGGATTTTCAGGAAAGCCTATTGTAAATGAAGTATCGAAACCAGTTCCCCTTTCAGTTGGTCCATTGTCTCGCACTACAGATTTATTGCTCACGAAATCATGTCCAGAAAACTTGTTAGGTATCAAAACACTGAAAGCTCTAGGAGCTGTAATTTGTTGTTCTCCGGAAGGAGTAAGATTGTTTTTGCGTGACTTTAAGGGTCACTATGTGTTGAGAGATATTGATTCCAGATTACAGAATGTTCCTGCTCATTTATGGGCACAAGGCCCCACTGATGTAGGTTGTATGCACATCACTCCATATCGTGTCACACTCAAGCCAGGAGTAGTACTACCACGAATCCGACAATACAAGTTACCCCCAGATGCTGTAGTGGCTTTACTGAAAATCATTGACGAGCTCATTGCACAAGGAGTGGTTGTAGAAACCGACTCGAATCTATGTAATTCCCCTATCATTCCCATTCTTAAACGTACTGATCCAAATGCACCTCCAGTTTATCGATTAGTGATCGATTTACGAGAATTGAACAAATGCATTGTCCCACAGTACCCTGTGGTTCCAGACATCTCTTCATTATTGACAGCTATTGATTCAGAGGCAACGTTCTTTACTGTAATTGATCTGAAGAACGCCTTCTTTGGTGTCCCAATCGACCCGGAAAGCCAATATCTTTTCGGATTCTGTTTAAATGGCCGAATCTTCAAATTTGCACGCGCACCTCAAGGATTCACAGAAAGCCCCAGCATCTATAGCCAAGCATTGAAAAGACAACTTGACAGTATTCACATGCCTGACAACACTGCCCTACTTCAGTACGTCGATGATCTATTGATCACCGCCCGAAGTGAACCAGAATGTGAACAAGCATCACTGACGGTTTTGCATTTCTTGGCTGACAAGGGACACAAGGTGTCTCCTTCGAAGCTACAATTCTGTGTTCAGCAAGTGGTTTACCTTGGGCACTTGCTGTCCAAAGGGGGGAGACAGCTAACACCTGACCGTATCCAGCTAATTGTAAACATGTCACAACCCAAGACACAAAAGGAGGTACGGGCCTTTATAGGCCTCACTTCTTACTGTAGACAATGGATCCCTCAGTATGCATTTCTAGCAAAACCACTCATACAGTTGACAACCCAGGAGGCAGCGTCTTCGACTGTCCTCCCTTGGACTCAGGAACATACACAAGCTTTTGACGACTTAAAGAAAGCCTTATGTCAAGCACCTGTTTTAGCGACACCATGTTACAGCAAACCTCTTACACTTTTTGTCACAGAACGCGAAGGTACTGCATTGTCAGTACTCACCCAGGATCAAGCAGGTTCACACAAACCGTGTGCTTATTTTTCTAGTACATTAGACCCAGTAGCCCAGGCTCTGCCTGCGTGCTTAAAATCAGTTGCAGCAACAGCTCTAGCAATCAGACAAAGTGATTCCATAGTGTTAGGACACCAATTGACAGTACAAGTTCCACATTCCGTGGAAGTTCTTTTAAACCGAACACAGACTCAGCACTTGACTATAGCACGACTGACAGGTTATGAATTGACATTGTTTCAGCCACACATAGAAATCAGACGTTGCAATACATTGAACCCTGCTACACTTCTGCCATTAAGTGAGACAGACCCTTTGGCACATGATTGTATTGAAGTCATTACCATTACGACGAAACCCAGACAAGACTTGACAGACACCGCATTACCAGACCCAGACCTGACACTTTATGTGGATGGTTCATGTATGAGAACAAGTACAGGAGAGTTAGTGGCCGCATATGCAGTCACGACAGAAACTGAAGTCATAGAAACGAATTGTATTGACACCCTGTCAGCCCAAGCAGCAGAGCTCACCGCTATGACTCAAGCCTGTATTCGAGCAAAGAACAAGAGAGTTAACATATACACAGATTCACGTTATGCCTTCGGAGTTGTAAACGACTTCGGTGTACTCTGGCGAGAGAGAGGTTTCTTGACCTCTCACAGAGCCAAAATCCAGCACGGTCCCCTCATCCAAGCTCTGTTAGACGCAATACATTTGCCTACAGCGATATCCATCATGAAGTGCAAGGCACATACGAAAGTCACAGATACCATTTCCCAGGGTAACGACCTGGCAGACCGAACAGCCAAGCATACAGCTCAGATTCAGACTCACGCAACTGACCTGACAAAGACAATAGTCCAGACACCGACACATTGCATGACAGTTAGGGATCCCGCCCTAGATGTAATTGACATACAGACACATGCTACACCAGACGAAATCAAGAAATGGACTGAACTAGGAGGGATCCAGACAGAACAGGGATGGATGACAAAGGGGAAAGCCACATGGTTTCTCCCCGACTCTATGGTTCAAGTTATCATTAACACCGTACATAGTCCTGCACATTTAGGAGAAAAAGCCATGTTAGACAGTATTCAAAACCTTTGGTTCAATAAGCATTTACGAGCAGCAGCAAAACAGAAAGTGCGTACTTGCATGATCTGTTGTCAGTTCAACCCAGGAAAAAGCATTCCCGTAGAGCAAGGTGGATTTCATCCTCCCGATCACCCTTTTGAAGTCCTCCAGATGGATTATATCCAGATGGAACGTTGTCGAGGATTCAAATATGTCCTCGTAGTTGTATGTGCACTCTCCCGATGGACAGAAGCATATCCAGTCCCAGATTACACTGCTCCGACCACTGCCAAGCAGCTGGTTCGTGAATTCTTCCCCAGGTATGGTTTGCCCCGTATCGTGTACTCAGATAATGGTCAGCCATTCTCGTCCGAGCTTATGAAGCAGGTATCACTCCTGCTAGGTTATCAGTGGAAGTTCCACTGTGTCCGACATCCCGAGGCAGCAGGTCTCGTGGAACGTCATAATCAGACCCTGAAAATTCGCCTTGCCAAGATATGTAGAGAGAAAGGCGTTGACTGGATAGTAGCTTTACCAGTTGCACTCTTTTACATGAGAATGATAGCACATTCAAGAACAGGGCTATCCCCGTATGAGGTGGTCTTTGGTAGGCCACCGAATATGTGGGGGACGCCTCTGCCTCGTAAAATAACAGATGTTGACTGTAATATGCTGACAGATTACCTTGCCTCCTTGATGTCTGCACTACAATCATGTCGTTCACAGGTAGCTGCAGCCTTTCCCGACAACACCGAGGTGAAGCCACACGAGATCGTCCCTGGTGAATACGTTTTTATCCGGAATTTCGACAGGAGGAGTCCGCTGGAGCCCCGTTGGCAGGCGCCGAAGCTCGTGTTATTAACAACAAGGACAGCAGTGAAAGTGGAGGGCCGCAAGGGCTGGCTCCACTCGAGTCACGTGAAAAGACACTATGGACTGCCTACGAAACTAGACTCCCAGCCCTGCCCCCTTCCAGAGACTGATACTAAACTCCCCCTGGTAGAGAAAACTCCTTCTCAAGAATTTCGCATGAAGTTGAGGTCTAGCAAGTCAGACAGTTTAATTGTTTAAGTCCTCCCCTAGGTGAAGCGGTTAGACAGGTTCCTGACATGTACAAGTTAGACCCCAATAGAGAGAGAGATAGACAGAAACAGATCAAGAAACATGAATACTGTAAATCTCTCCGTAGTCACTGCATCGTGACATTATTGATTATGTTTTTTCTGAGTCTTATGATTATTGCTGCAAGCATATTGCTACACATGTATTTTCCTATTTTCAAACGTGCACATTCTTCTTCAAATGTCACTGCCGAGCATACTTTCAGTGAATTGCCTCCGCACGAGTTATCTTACCGACTTGCGCTGCGCAACAATACATTCATTAGTATGTTACATCATTCCCATCAGACCAGCAATGCTACCAATTGTTGGATATGTGGCCGACTCCCTCCCTATCAGAAATACAAGGGAGTTCTGCCCCTTTTTCCGTATCCGTTCACACACAATGGTTCCTGTGGTGCATGGTTTAGTTTAATGAACTCTTTAGATTCTGATTCCGTAGTTTACCAGGGCAATTGGGTATGGGGGAATCTGAACACAGTTCTGCATAAAGTATGTTTCCCTGACAAGGAGGGTCTTCCCCAAAGGACAGGGACTGATCTAGAAAACGAAGTATATGGATTAGGTAATTTTACACTTAACCTCATGATTCTGAATGTCCAGTCCGAAGCCGAACCAGTCTTGCCCGCTATGTCAGTATTACCAGTCAAAGGTGAATTATGTGTCAGAAAGAATGGTTCAGTACACCTGGGTCATAGTAGATGTACTACTGTGATCGAATTCAGTGATAAAGGCAAGTCTACATTCAAAGCTTCCCGTCATTCCTATTTCATTTGTGGTCATACAGCATATATACGCTTACCTCTAGATTGGGATGGTACTTGTTACATTGCATTCCTTCTGCCATCTGTTTTCCTAGCCCCTCCTGATTATCATAGGGACTCCCATCTAGTACACAATAGACCCCAGAGAGATCTCCCGATTGTCGACTATACTGAAACGGCATGGGAGCAGTATACAGACTTCAATAAAGGTTTCTTTCCCTATTTAGGTGCTGTTTTTAATAGTAAACTGATACGTAAATTGACCAGAACCCTCGAAGCAGTAGTGAATGAAACTACTTCCGCCCTAGGCAACTTAACAGAGGAGCAGTCTGCTATGCGGATTGTTGTTCTTCAAAATCGTCTTGTCCTTGACGTCCTCCTGGCCGATAGGGGCGGAGCTTGTAGAGTCATCGGATCGAGTTGCTGTGTTTTCATTCCAGAAAACGCACCATCAGTATATAGAGCCATGACCCGTCTCCACAAGATTGCAAGTCAGATACACCAGAATCCAGGCACCTGGACTTGGTCCGGTTGGTTCTGGAGCGTGTTATCAGCCTGAGGGTGGAAAGTCCTATCCTTCCTCGGAATAGCCCTTCTCATAGTGTTCAGTTGTTGCTTATGTTTACAGTGTGGGCCAGCGATTTGCGGCTTGTGCGCCACATCATGTATTCCCCATTCAAGTTCACGTTCTAAATCCCGCCAGAAAAAGGAAGAGCAAATGATGTTATATGAACAAATTGATGGACTAATGAAGATCGATATATCATGAAGGGTCCGTAGGGGACAAGGAGGGAATGAGGTAATATGAATTTTTATGGTCAATTGTGTCCCCTAACGTAGACCCCAACGGCTCCATGTACGTGCTTCAAGTACATGTATGTTCCCTCCACAACCAGCTATGAAGACGCAAATACATTTGCGTCCAACGTTAACATGTCCTCTTTCAGATCCACCATGAATGGGTCGAATATTCAGTTCCTAAGTATGCCGTGCCACCGTCTTTACATGGTGCAATTTCACGTTTTCCTGGCTCTGGCGAGCTAGGCCCTGATTTCTGCCATCGAGCCCTTTCTGCCTTCTGTCTCTGAAAGCTGCAGCCTGGATCTGCATCCATGACCCTTACCCTACTCCCTGTGCGGCGAGCGGTGCCCGGCTCGGCCTGCTTGCCTGCCAAGACTGTATTTTGCCTTCAAGTTATCTGCTCTGCTCCTCGAAAATACATTCCTGTCTAGTGATTTAGGAAAACATCTCCCCAGCTGCAGAGCAAAGGGCCCGGCCTTTCTGTCTCCATGCAAGTAATTCATTGCTCCCGTTACCATGGTAGGCCCATGGCCCCCTCGCATTACACGTAGACACGTAGTCACATATGCATGCACTAGCAGTCAGTATAGAATAGCCTCTGCCCGAGAGACCTTTCCTTCTAGATAATACAGTTCCTCAAACACAAGATATTAGATATGATTTGGGTTTAGGTTGTTCTGACACGCCAGACTTCTGTCTCCACGTATGGTGCTAAATGTCAAGTCCCCTTCACCCTCCAGTTCCACGTCAATCACACGTCATGCTGCTGCGCGCGCATCTCTGCCATATATTTCTGCTGACACTGCAGGATTCCTCTATGGATCCACCCACCTGTGACACTTTCATGTGACGTTGTCTAGCACACACCTTCGTGTACGCCCTCGTGCACGCCTTCTGTTACGTACATGTGTTCTTATCTCTTTTCTCTCAGCTGTTACGCCTTCTGTATCTATCACCATTATATGCATTTACTATATATATTGTACTCTGTTAATAAAGCATTGTCTATCCCTTCCTGAACCTTCGTGGTGATGGAACATGATACCTGGTTCGAACCAATTCCATTTTATGGAATAAAACCCTTATAAACTCAGATGCCACGGACTCTGCCTCTCATTTTTTGATTGAGTTATTCTTATTGAACTTTACCGCATAGAAATTCCGCATAGGTAAATTTTATTTACCACACGGCGTGGAAAGGCAGCGAGAGAGACAGTGAGGCCTGGTATGCACTAGACAGCCGGCGGCTTGGGGAAGAGTGGAGCTGCTGGGCCCAGCGGGTCGTGAAGTAAGCCACAATTGCAAACACCGGTGCTCCTACACAGCGACGGTGAGTGTTGTGTTGTGCCCTCTGCTCCTTGCAGCGTAGGCCTGCTGGATGTGGCATACTACACTTGGGTACCCAGAGGCCTGCCTGCGCTCACCGTGCTGCATACTGGGGCGTGCGGCCCACTCCATTGCACAAACAAGTTAAAAAGTTCCCTTTGGACTGAAAAAACTTCTTATCACTCCATTTAATATCTATGCTATCACTCAAGGTCACCTTTCATACTTGGAACACCTCCATAAGGAATACAGAGAAGTTATTCGCTAAAAAAGATGTTTTAATAAAAATTCTAGATTAAAAATCACAGTGTCAATCATTAAGTTGAATACATAATAAAAACATGTCTAGATCACACAGTGCCCTCTGGCAATTTAAAAAACATAATCAAAATACATAAATCATACATAGAGAAACTCATAATTACGTCAAGAATCAAATGATGAATGGAAGGATCATGGATGAGGCAAACAAACTGTGCCTTTGCAAGGTTAAATTTCAAGGTATTGTTAACAAGGCAAGAAGCAATAAATTCTGGCCTCTGTGCTTCTTGTCCCAGTTCAAATTTAACAAAGTTTTATGCGTTGACGCGTTTCAGTGGAACCAAATTGATAATGCCACCTTCATCAGGACATTGAAACATTATATTCCTTCCTTTTGTCGGAAAATGGTATGTAGGTACAAAATCGGTAAAAGTTACCGACTCGGTATGACTCGGTAAGCCAAATCGTAATTTACCGAATCGGAATTGTCCGAGTCGGTAAAATCCGATTCGGTGAAACCCAAGCTAACCCATGGCCCACATTGCCCGTAGGAATCAATGGGAATCGAAATTTGCCTAGCTTACGTAACGGTAAGTTTCAATTCTATTAAGGACACGGAGGCGAGGATTATGCTATATCTTCCTTCGCTTTATTAACATAAAGAAACCACAGCAGCTTAGGAAAAGATATAATAAGAACAAAAAATGCTTTAAACATAAAGCATTGACGTAATGTTCAACAAAAAATCAACAACAACTCCCAAGAGTCTCTTTGTTATAATCATAGTCCACAGTCCTTTGTCACTGTTCATCATCCCTATATAACCGGACTTCCCATCATCTTCCTCCTCTTTCTTCGCGCAGATCACGCTTAAGCCTCATTGGTCCTGTGTAGCACCGTCGTTGCCTGCCAAAAAAGGAACAGCATCAGCGAGGTGGCCCAGGAAAAGGCTACAACAAGGCGAGGAGCATTCAGTGAACAACACAGTACAGACAACGTAAAGGAAAACGCTTTACTTACTGCCATACGGGTGGGTAGAGACACCACCGTAGTCCGGGTGGGATAATCCTCGCCTCCGTGTCCTTAATAGAATTGAAACTTACCGTTACGTAAGCTAGGCAAATTTCGATTCTATGTCAGGACCGGAGGCTTCAGATTATGCTAGTTTAAAGCTTACTTACCACCAACTGAGCTAAATCCACCACCGGCTTAAAATAAAACCTCTTGAAGGTGGAATCCGAGGACCAGTCCGCCGCTCGCATAAGGTCCTCCAGACGAGCACCCACCGAGAATGCCTTAGAGGCCATGGCCCCCCTGGCGGAGTGTGCTCCAAAGAGAGAAGTATTGATGCCCGCTTCTTGCATGACCCAACGCACCCACCTAGCGATAGTGGGGGAGGAGACAGCTTTGTGTGGCTTCCGCAGGGCAATCAACAACTGACGCTCGCCCGGAGGGCGTAGATCCAAGGTCAGGTCCTCATATGCTTTGAGGCATTGCACGACACACAACTTAGGAGTGTCAGTAAAGGCTGGATAAGAAATGGAACGCGACGACGTCTTAGTGCGTCGACCCACCGTAAAAGTAACCCCCTCCGGGGAAAAAATGCGTGCAGAAACATCCAGCGCGCGCACGTCCGAGACGCGCCTACAAGAGACCAGACATAACAACATGGCTAATTTCGCCGAAAGCTCCTTCAGAGACAGATAAGAATTCGCTGGCCACGATAGGAACAGGTTCAGGACCAAATTGACGTCCCAAAGGACGGAGTACCTGGGCTCTGGCGGCAGCGCGAGGCGAACCGCTCGCAGAAGCCGGCACACAAAAGGGTGTTCCCCTACCGGATGGCCATCGATGTTATCATGGCCCGCAGAAATCGCCGACCGGATAGCATTGATCGTTCTATACGCCAAACCCTTGTCGGCCAAATGAGCCAGGAAATTCAGCACGGGAACAAGGCCGGCGACCATGGGATCCAAATCCCTTCGTAAACACCAACGCATCCACTTAAGCCAAGCGGATCTGTAACGCTTCGTCGTACTATCGGCCCATGCTTTGGAGAGCAAGTGCTCAGCTGACCCCGAAAGGCCCGGGAGCGTCCAGCGTCTCCTGAGAGCCTCCACGCCACGAGGCGGAGAGTGTTCTGTATGACGAGAGGGTGAGGTTCCCGATCCAGGCTCGTCAGGAGCAGAGGAAACAGGGGGAGTAGGATTGGAAAATCCCAGGAAAGTTCCAGAAGAACCGGAAACCATACTTGAGACCTCCACAGCGGTGTAACCAACACCAGGTCCGCACCCTGGCGGCGTATTTGAGCCGCCGTCCGCATGATCATGGAGAACGGGGGAAACGCAAACGGCTGTTCCCGACTCCAATCCTGCAAGAACGCGTCCGTGGCCTCCGCCAGAGGGTCCGGCCTCCAGCTGTAAAACCGCGGCAGCTGGTGGTCGAGACGGGACGCGAAGAGGTCCACCGAGAAGGGGCCCCAAAGGGAGTGTAGCCACCGGAAGACTCCCGGATCCAGTTTCCACTGGCTGGCATCCCTGAGATGTCGAGAGTGCCAATCCGCTACCTGATTGGACTGGCCTGGCAGATACTCCGCCGTCACCGCAATGTGACGAGACAGGCAATAATCCCAGAAGTCCTTCGCTAAATCCGCCAAGGCGCGGGACCGAGGACCTCCCAGGTGGTTCACATATCGGACCGCCGAAACATTGTCCATCCGGAGCAGGACACAAGCCTTGACCGAATCTTTGGTCCAACAGCGAACCGCGAAGGAGCCCGCAAGGAGCTCCAAACAATTGATATGCAATTGTTGTTCTTCTGACGACCAGGCGCCGCCGGTGGAAAAATCCCCGCACCGGGCGCCCCAGCCCGACCTGCTGGCGTCGGACTCTATGATTAAGTCCGGAGCCGACCCGAAGATCGCTCGCCCATTCCATGCCTCCATGTGAGACAGCCACCATGACATCTCCTCCTTCACTTCGTCCGTGAGGGGAACCCACTGATCGTAACACATCCCACGGCGCAAATGCTGCGCTTTCAGGCGCTGAAGAGCCCTGTAGTGCAGCGGGCCTGGGAAAATCGCCTGGATGGAGGACGACAGAAGACCCACCACCTTGGCGACATGGCGCAGTGACGTACGATCCCTCGCGATCGTCTGCCGAAGCAGGTGCCCTATCTTTGCGACCTTCCGGCTCGGTAGGCTCAAGACCGCCCGCACCGAGTCCACCACGAAACCTAAAAAGGTGATCTGCTGAGTGGGAACCAAGACCGACTTGGAGCCGTTGACGACGAACCCCAGTCTCTGAAGCAGGCCGACCGCTTGACGCAGTTGTCCTGCCAGCACCTCCGGGCACTGCCCCATAAGGAGGATGTCGTCTAAGTATACTATCATACGGACCCCCTGGCTTCTGAGAAACTCCACTACCGGGTGAAGGACCTTCGTGAAGCACCACGGGGCCGAAGAAAGGCCGAACGGCAGGGCGGTGAATTCGAACACCCGGCCGTCCCACAGGAATTGTAGGAAACGACGATGAGGGGGGTGGATGGGAACGACCAAGTAGGCATCCTTGAGATCCAGTCGCACCATCCAATCCCGAGGGAGGAGCACGTCCCGAAGGAGGTGGATCCCCTCCATCTTGAAGTGACGGTAGACCAACCACCCATTGAATTCCTTGAGATTGATCACAGGCCTCTTGCCCCCATCCGTCTTGTCTACCAAGAAGACGTTGCTGAGGAACCCATGCGGGTGGCGCGTTGATAGGCGGATGGCTCCCTTGCGCAGCAAGTCCGAGACCTCCCCGTCTATCAATCGCGCGTCGGAATCTGAGAAAACCATCGGGCGCGGGGGCCTCACCTGAGTTGGCTGGTCGTGAAACTCTATATGGAAACCTCTCACAGTTTGCAAAACCCAAGCATCGGCAGTGAGCAACTCCCACTCCCCGTAAAAGCTTGCCAGCCGCCCCCCAATCGGAACTTGATCCAAGCAAAGTACACTTACCGGGGGCATTTCCTTGTCCGGACTTCTTTTGGAATCCTCTTCCACCATAGCGTTGTCCCCTCGTGGGGTAGAAATTGGTGTAGTTGGCCGAGGTCTGGTACTGACCTCTTCCGGAGCCTTGTCCACGGTTGTTGGTCTGCTGACCACGGCCGATCGCGCGGCCCCTGCCGCGACCGGCCCCTCCAGAAAAACGCTGGTGAAACACCCTCTTGATGCTGGACTGGGCCTTGTCCAGCGACGTGAACGTGTTCACGAACTTTCCAAGCTCGCGGATGAAAGGTTCACCGAAGAGGCCACCCTGGGCCACGGCACCTGCCTCCGACGAGGCCAGGTCCCCCAGCTTCGGGTCCAGCTTAATAAGGAGCGACCGCCGCCGCTCCGTGGACAGGGCACAGTTGGCGTTGCCCAAGAAGACGATCACCCTCTGGGCCCAGTTGGAGAGCACCTCCGGTGAAATGGCGGTGCCATTCGCTCGAGCCTCCTCCGCCATATCGAGGATCTTCGTGGCGGGCCCGACCGCATCCAACAGCTTGTCCTGGCAGGCCCGCCAGGACCGATCGATCCCCTTCCTGGGGTCCTTCATGAATTTCGCCAGGAAGGTGGCCATCTTGGGGTCCAATTCTGGGGTCATAGCCACCTTCCCCTCCAAAGTAGGCCGAGGGCATTCCCCTCGCAGGCAACCCCTCGCCTCCTTCTCCAGGGGCTTGCGCAGCCGGCCCGCGACAAACTTCGCCACCGTCTCCCCCGGGGCCCAGGCCGCGGATCGGGGGTGGACGATCTCGTCCGGGTCCAGCATGCCCGACTCATCTCGGGGCATCTCCTTTCCCGAAGGCGCCGGGAGCCAAGACCGGGTCGACTCCCCGTCGTCATCCGTGTCCGGAGAGTCGTAGATCGGGGAGGCGGGCGCCGTTGACAGACCGCCCGAAGTGCCAGGGTCCACCAAGGGTGTCGGAGGCACCGCCGTCGCCTTGGCCAGGAAGGCGTCACGAAGACGCTCGAAGGCGCCCTTATCCACGCCTTGGGCCTCCGATGAAGGCTCCTCACCCCGGGGTCTCTTCGGAGCGGGCGGCAACCCGCCGGACGTCCCCGGGAGCTCGGGGGGCGGCGGCACCTGCGCCGCTGCCAGCTTGGCACACTCCTCTACGATGCGGGCCGAAAGGCTGTCCTCCATGGGCCCTACCACCTCCGTCACACAACGATAGATGGAGCTGTCCACCGCCTGATAAAACTCATCATCCTGCAGATAGGGGCAGGCCTCCTCATCATACTCCCCTTCCATGTCGGAACCAAGGGCAAATGCGGGGCACCCAAGAGGGCGGCAACCGAGAAAGTTCTCGAATGTGGGCAGGCCCAGCGGCTGCGATCACGTTTTGGGCCAGCTGACGTGGCAGGTGGGCTGCACCAACCCCCAAGCGCGCAGACCCTCCTCGCCGGGACCGGGTCGACGTACCCCTCAAGCGCGCTAGGCCACACACGAATAAAGAGGTGCACAGATCTCGCCCGAAGGCGATTCACGCGGTCAAAACCGCCATACAGACCCCAAAGGGCGTCAATTTGTGAAGTACAGACCCGGAGCACCAGGTGTCAGAGGGGTACGCGAGGGTCGGCCCCTGCGCAAGCAGACCCCACGGCGCGGCTCCTCGCACCGCGGAGGCGCGCCGGAGGGTCGGCGAGGCGACAGGCCGCCCCCTTGCGGTCTATGTACACACCGCACACAAGTGGGAAAAAAGTCGCGTAGGAACGGCAGAACGTTCCCGCAACTAAGGGACTCTGAAAGGAAATAAACCATGCAAGGAGTCCCCAAAGACCGCAAGACATCAAGCACAATAAAAGAAGACAAATAGAAAAGCACTTATCTGGCTGCGGGAGCAGCGAAGAAAGAGGAGGAAGATGATGGGAAGTCCGGTTATATAGGGATGATGAACAGTGACAAAGGACTGTGGACTATGATTATAACAAAGAGACTCTTGGGAGTTGTTGTTGATTTTTTGTTGAACATTACGTCAATGCTTTATGTTTAAAGCATTTTTTGTTCTTATTATATCTTTTCCTAAGCTGCTGTGGTTTCTTTATGTTAATAAAGCGAAGGAAGATATAGCATAATCTGAAGCCTCCGGTCCTGACATAGAATCACCGATTCGGAAAAATCCGACTCGGATTACACCGACTCGGATTTTACCGATTCGGTAAATACCGATTTGGGAGTTTGAAATCTGCCATGTGAGCCTGTCAACCAATCAGGGAGAGCCTACACCCACCCCAGCCAAGGTCCTGTGAATCCAACCAATGAGAGAGAGGCACCACACCCCAGTACCTGGGAGTGGCCACACCCATGCAGGTGGAAACCAACTGTACAAACAAATCTGCTGAGGAGAGAGGAGCACAGCATTCACAGGCCAGCAGACTGAGAGAATGGAGGCACAGGAAGGTCAGAAGGATGCTGTTGAGAGGAAAAGGAAGCAGAAGTTCAGCCAAGAGGAACTACAGGTGACTGTGGATGAGATTGTCACCCACTACAGCCAAATATTTGGGAGGAAGTCTCTGCATGTTGCAGAGACTGTGAAGCGTAACATATGGCTAGCTATCCAGGGCAAAGTGAATGCCATAGGAGTCACCCACCGGGACATTGAGGACATCAAGAAACGGTGGTACGACCTGCGTATAGTCACCAAGAAGAAGATAGCAGGACAGAAAAAGGATGCCTGTCTGACAGGAGGTGGCAGGGCCAAAGCCCCAAAACTCACACCAATAGAGGAGCAAGTTGCATCCACCATGGAGTCTGAATGCATCCACGGGATTGGAGACCTGGATAGCACCGCGAAATCAGCCAAAAAACAAGGTAAGAGGCATGTACCCACATGCACCCCCACCCATCCCAACCCTGCACACCACTGTGTACACACATGACACAGCAGGAGAGGCCAGAGATAATTGCAGCAATGCATCATGGTAGACGTAGTCATGTACACACAGAAGCAAAGTACAGCACACATGACTCAGCAAGGCATGCCACACACATCCCCAAACAAGCAATGTGGACTGTGCAAAGGTGTGCAGTACATTTAATTAAGAAAAACACACAGACAAACTACAACATTGACACTATGTCAATTTCATTCCACAGGAGAGTCGTCACGCAGTTCTGCACCGCCGAGGGAGGAGAGGGCACCACCATCTAAAAGAGGGGAGAAAGAAAAAAGGAAAAATCGTCACAGCGCAGGAGAAGTTGGAGACGACACTACCCAGGACCCCTCATCACCAGACCCACCCACTACACCAATCCCAATGTCCCCTCTGTTGTTTGGGTCTCCAGACCTCACAAATACGCCCATGCCGGTAGGGGAAAGTAGCCAGGCGGAGCCCCCGCAGAGGATCCTGCAGACCTCTGATTCAGAGGATGAGGAAGATGTCCCCCAGAAGAGTGCGCCAGTGCCTGACAGGCCAAGAACAACTATGTCTGCTGGCTCAGCGCGCACTACTGTCCTTGGCAGGAGGGCACGTGATGGTGGGGAGGGCAAGGATGGTGAGAGCGTGTTCTGTGGGCTGGAGGGCACGATGGTGAAGGTCCAACGGCAGCAGGCCAAATCGCTGCAAGCCATGCAGCGACAGGTGTGCGGTTTGAGCGCAACAATGCCCAACATGGACAAGGGCATTACCCAAATGGCTAGTAGCATGGACCTGATTGCACAGGGGATCTCAGACATTTCAACCTACATGGGGGTCCTCTCGGACAAGCTTGATAGGGAACATCTTCAGCGTGCAAGGGTACGGCAGTACATGCGCAACCAGACCAAGGCCATGAACAGGTTTGCTGCCAACACAGCTCTCCTCTGCAGACGCTCCATTTCTATGCAGGAGGCAATAGAGCACTGCTGCACTAAGTTAACCCGGGGCATGGGCAGAGTTACCTCTGCAATGGAGCAGATGTGGACCTCAAACGTAGGTCATGCTGGTGACACGGGTGTGGAGGAGACTGAGGGGTCAACCAGCAGGAGTGGCTCCAGTACACTTGTCCAGGAGGTGCGCAGGAGCGGCAGGCACAGCTATGGTGAGTCAGGCACCATCAGGGAACCTGAAGGACAGGCACCTAAGTCCCGCAATGTGGTGCGAGGGCGCAAGAACTGAACTATGCAGGGAACTGACTCTGATGCACACAGTGAGAACAACTGAGTATGTGCAGCCAGTGACATTCACGTACAGTCTTGTGACCATCAAGGAGTAGTGAAGAACAAACTACTCATGTCTGGAAGTATACCTGTGTGTGTGTCATACTTTACCTAGAAATAGCGTTGTGTAATTTCACTCCGTCTCAATCTGCCATCTACTGCGGCTGGCCCTGTTGCCTGGGGATCAGCATGTTCTTGGTCCTCATCTATGTTCTCACGATGTGTCAACTCCACCTCTGTGCCTTCCTTGGTTGCAAGATTGTGCAATATGGCACAGGTCACTATTATTTTGCAACACAGGAGGGGGGTGTACTGTCGCGCACCTCCACTTTTGTGGAGGCAACGGAACCTGCTCTTCAGGAGTCCAAAGGTTCTCTCCACAACATTGCGGGTGGACCTGTGAGCAACATTGTATCGCCTTTCTGCTCTGTTGGTTGGGTTCAGGTACGGTGTCAGCACAAAGGAACGCAGGGCATATGCACTATCACCTTGGAGAGAACAAGAGGTACATGGGTTTCATACACATTCCACATGGAGCAGAAATACATTTCAGGGTGTGTGCTACATATTTACCTAGCAGATAACCATCTCCAAAATCACCATTCTGAAGCCGTCTATATATTCCACTGTTCTGGAATATGTAGGAGTCGTGCGTGCTCCCTGGAAATTTAGCTACTATGTCGGTGATGATGTTCCCTGCATTGCATATCACCTGCACGTTGATGGAGTGAGTAGACCTACGGTTTCTGTATATGTGTTCCGTGGCTGCAGGTGGGCATAGGGGAATGTGGGTGCCATCAATGCAGCCTAACACATGTGGGAAGTGAGCCAGTCCATAGAAGTCTGTTTTAGTATTGGCAAGTTCCGCAGGTGTGTCAGGGAACTGTATGTAGTCTCCCATTCTCTGAGTCATGATATCCAGGAACTTCCGGAAGAATCGGGACAGACAGCTCTGGGATACTCCTCCTACTGCAGCTATCACACTCTGGTAGCTCCCAGAGGCAAGCAGGTGTATGCTGCACAGCACCTGGACATGGGGAGGTATGGCGTGGGCCCTGGGTGTTGGATGATCCAGGTATGGGTGGAGGTCCCTTATTAAGTCCATGATGGTATTGGGGTGCAGCCTGTACCTCTGGAGTATCTCAGGCTCAGTCAATTGGAACAGAGTGATCCTTTGCCTGTACACCTGCTCCTCCCTTTGCCATACCCTCAGTCCTGCAGCCTGTAGCCTTCGCCTCCTCGCTATCACATAGAGTGCAGCCATCTTGACTGGAGGGTTGCATTTTGGGAGCCTTTTTATAGCATCCACATGGTTACCACCACCTTTCAGTCCATGGTAAAATCTGACTCAGAAATACCGAATTTGGATGAATTTGGTATATTTTCCCTTTCCTACATCTCAATGGCCATGTTTTCCGATTCCTTATTTTCCGAATCAGTGTATACCGAGTCGGTATTCATCCGATCGGTGAATTCCGACTCGGTAAATATCGAATCGGTTATTTCCGAGCCGGAATTTTACCGCTTGATATTTACCGATTCGGTTTTTATTGGGCACCTACATCTCATTCTCGCAATACCGCTCGGTAACGGCCGATTTTACCGATTTTGGGCCGTTACCGACCGGTATTGGCCGACCTACATCTGGCCCATAAAGTTTAAAAAAACATTTTTACCACAATATGCATTCAACAGCACTATGTTGTACACAGAGCTATTATGTCTACCTAAGCATTTTGCAGAGGTTATAAAGAGCCAGATTTTACACAATACATATATTACAAAGTGATACTGTATCCTAAAATATCCTAATCTCAGTATCATTTTAAGAAAAATCGACAAGTACTTTTTGCATCCATATATTTCCTATAAAGGTGTTCCTTTATCCGCATACTGATCACACACCTCAGCCACACTATACACAGCTCATGGACTGTGAAGGTATATTTTTAAACTGATTAGGGTTGATTTAATTTGTACACCGATTACTCTATGGATGCAAATAAATATATTAGTGGTGCCTTCTGTCCAATCAGCTTAACTTTGGAACAACCTGCCGGACCCTATTCGGATGGAAGAGAACCACCCTAGGTTTAGAAAAATGCTAAAAACTTTCCTATTTCTGTAAACTCTCGGGGGATGAATTGGATCACTTCAGCGCTGAGATGCCTCCGGGTAACCACGCGCTATATAAATGAGTATTCATTCATTCATTCATTCTATCATTCGGTTATATTGCCCACACTGTATTTATGTACTATTTTTGAGAATGCCCATTACCTTTATTTCGCTTGTGCTGTCTCAGTCTATTCAGTAGATCTGATAAAACAGGGCCAGTAACCAGCTTAAAAGGCACATGCCTGTTGAGTTAATAAATATAAACTTCAATGAAAAAAAAACATCCATAGTGGGGATACAGTCTCTTAATTTTAGGTAAACCTTTGCTGGGCTCCTCACCTCTGCATATGCGATGAGAACGGCCATGTTTCGATCACCTACATTTTATATTAAAAACAACTATACCGGAGGAGGAGCTATGTGGGCGTCCAAGATGGTCGCGTAAGCAGAGGGCTCCCGGGACCCGCGCCACCCTCCTGCGACTATCCTCGGAATATCCTGGTTCTTATTATGGGCTTTTGAAGATCTACTCTTGCTGACTCCAATATCCTTTCAAGAATCGAAATTGGATGTCGGGAACCGATTTTATGTCAACTTCATCTTTCTGGCCCGCCCCCGATCGAGACCGGGGACTCTGCTGCTTTGGTGGGCCGAGGCGTAAGTCAACAACAACGGCCTTAGGGGCATCCTTCCAGTCGGCCTCATTGTTGCTTTCAGTTTCGATTTCTCCTCGACCCCTCGATTGACTATTCTAAGAGCGGTTCGGCTCCCAAGTCGGTGCAGCTTTGACCCGTGTGCTGTCCTGCCATATCTCTCTATCCCAGCTTCATCCCTCTATTCGCATTCTACAGTATTGGCCTAAAATTCTGCTTTGGTATCTTAACAGCATCGGTCATTTTCACCAGGTCCAGAGGGCCCCTTCGGGGCGCGGCTTCCAATATGGCTTCCAAACCTGAGTTCGAGAGGCGCAAGACTAAGACGCCGACCCGTGGGGGACCTATCCAGACTAATGTGATGGACCGCTATACGCAACCGAAGGGTTCCCCCGGCAGTACCAGCCGTACTCTTGCGGACCCTAGGACGGACTCTACCGCGCCATCGGAAGTTTCGCTCCAGGACCTAATGAGTGCCATCACTGGGATGAAGGCTGATATGGGGCTACAGTATGAGGCTCTTGCCTCCAAGATCGATACTGTGGCCGTCGATGTCACACTTATTAGAGCAGATCTGGCTAAGACGAATGAGAGGGTCAAGGCTTTGGATTTGAAGACCTCCAGTCTCAACACTGATATGGCGGACGCACAGTCGGAGATTGGTAATCTGCGATCATCGCACGAATTGATGGCCCGACGACTGGACGAATATGAAAATAGGGCCCGGCGGAACAACATACGCTTGGTGGGAATGCCGGAAAATCATGATGACACCACTGTTGACCTGCTTGTGGAGGATCTGATCCTCAATCATCTTGCTCCCGCCGGACTCAGCAAATTCTTTGCTGTTGAACGTGCTTATCGTTTTCCGGGTGGGAAGATTAAACCGGGAGCCCCCCCGACGCCCCCCCAGTCCATATTCATGCCCTGAACAGGCCTGACTCTTTTCAGACGCGCCATAAAAACTATTTGTTCCCTACTGCTGACTGATCCCCTCTCTTTTCCAGCATCGATTTGTTGTGTTGTGGTACTTGATCAGGCGCCAGGACGCCCCTTTGCTGGGGCAGCTGTGCGCCTAATAAAAGTTATTAACATAACATAACATAACATTATTGCAAGGCTTTTCCATTTTCGGGACAGAGACGCTATCCTCCAGGCCTCCCGAGGTCGTGGCCCATTGAAGTTCGACAATAGTACTGTTAACATCTACCCGGATTTTACTCCTCAAGTCCAGCGACAAAGGCTGGGGTTCCAGG